>NC_140593.1:919788527-921033527 GCF_964204655.1 Triturus cristatus | reverse complement strand
CATATAGTCTTGTAGTCCGATACTCAGAAGCTGGAATCTGTTCTGGACGTTCATCGTATCGTCCTCCTTTTCCTTTAGGAAACAGCTGGGGAAAACATCGAGCTTCCAAGCTCTCCTCCCATACACTCACGGGAGTTCCTTTTGCTTTCTTCATCTGAAAGAGATCAATATTGTCTCCCATAACTTCTTTTGAATGAAGAGGATGTATGCTAAAATGTTCATAAATTTCTTCTTCCTTTGACTTGTCCACTTTTTCAATTTGTCCAGTTGGTGTTTCTGTGTCTTCTTGAAAATCTTCTTCTTCTTCTTCTTCTATATAAATTGATTCATACCATTTGTTATTCCTTTTCAAATACAAATTTGCTTTTTGTACTTTCCGTACATCTACCAGCTCCTGCCAAATCTTCTTATTCTTTGTAGGTACACCATTAACCAGAATAATTAATGGTTCAGTTTCCAAAGTATCCGCATCAATAGTTTCCATATTTTTTTTCAAATCCAAGGGCAAATACACCACTCTACCTTTTAAACCTCTCAGTAAATCTGAAGGAGGTAATTTACCAGTTTTGGGCTCCATACGTACTATGGTCTGGAACGGATGAACACATTGAATGAGTATAGACTCATATGTATTTAATTCAGAAAGTTCAGCAGGAATAGCATCCAATTCTAAATTATTATGTACAGCTCTGGTCGGCATTCTATTTTCCTCTAACTTGTTGTAACAGTATTTACAAATACGCTGATCTTCACCCAATTCAAAACAATTTTCTAGAAATATATATGTGGCAAAATCCTTCCACTTATAATTATCTTCATTTTCACTCTTTCTGTAGAGATCAACATTCCTAGTTTGTTTTCTATAATGAGTTCTGCGGCAACAAATACAAGTAAAATTTGGTCTTTCATTAGAGACAATTGCAAATTTTGATATGTGATCATTAAATGTGTAACTTACAGAGGGTTCTACATTCTCTTCCACTTCTTCCTCATTTAGTGTATTCTTCTCTGCACTGTTTTGTTCAGGACCAAAGTAACAAAACTGAATTTCATCAACAACCTTCTCTACATCTGATACCGTTCCTCGGAACAGAGCCCTATTCAATTCATTTAACTTTATTGCTGGACTTTTGGCAAAATACAACCGTCTCACAAACTTTCTCATTTCAGTATGATGAACATTTAGCATCCTAAAATGATGGAAAACACTATTGCACACTTTTCTAGATAGACAAGCCAGAGAATGACCCTGCAAACCAGTATTCTCTCTCACTCTGCATGGATCCAGACTTTGAAGCACCTTAATCTTCTGTTTTATACTTTTTTTACTATATTCTCTTAGAAACTCTCGAAATTTGTCAATAGATTCCTGACGCACAGTGCAAATACTACTACAATTCCAAGTGTACACTGGGGCTTTAGGACGTCTCCCCATTGCCTCATCTGCCATCACTTGTACCTCATCTCTTGGAACCATTATCTCCTTCTCCATTATGCAACCATTTTTTACTTCGTATGAACGACCTCTGGTGTCAACTGCATGCAGCAAACTATTACTTTGAAAATAGCTCTCTTCATTAAAAAAAGGTTCACTACTTGAACTATGCATCCACTTTCCTAAAAACACTTTACAAAAGTTTGTTCTGTTCACTACTCTTTTCCTTTTGCTATGTGATTTCAGTACATTAACCATTTTGTCTAATGTACGCATCCTATTCAAAATTAATATGAATAGTTTCCTTTTTAATTCTAATGCCTTTGCTGCAATGGCTTCAATTTCTTTTTTTCTCTTATAAAACTTTGCCTTTTGCTTATATTTCTTCACATCCTTTATCAAATTGGACATAACTCTCCTCTGAAACATTTTTCTACGTATCTCTTTAAACGCTGTTTTTCTGTTTAAGTTTATCTTTTTAGTTGCAGAAGGTATATTTGCATTAACTAAATTCTCAATTTTTTCCTGTCCTTTTCTATTGAAATCATTCTTTCCAGTACAGACATTTTGTACATTTTTCCTTTTTTTGAATATGTTCCTTAGAAAATCTTTTGTTTGCTTACCAGAAGATTTTTTCTTCCTCCCAACATCAGCATCTTCTACTAACTTTGATCCTCTAGTTGTCTTCAAATATAGTTTTTTTTTTAGCGTTTTTTGAACTCTGGATTTTGTAGGCATCTTAAATTTTGTTCACTGCTCTTCAGCAATACCTGAAAAAAACTAAAAAAAAATTTCCTTTATTTTATTTAAATGTATTACTACATTTCTTTTCACAATAGTCACAAAACGAAATTTCTTTGCCAATTTGAATGCACACTTACTGCTCTTTTTTTTGGGCAAGTGAAAATCACTTTTACAGACTGACACATTATGAAACCACTTTTCAGATTTTTTAAAAAGCCCATGTCCAGACTGCTACACACCAGCAAGGGCAACCAGCCTTAGTGATGCTGAATGTATTTGCATTACAGACTGAAACCTCAAAACCCCACTCGCTTCTAAATACTGTGCATGATTATACATGGAAAGGAGCTGGGTGTGTGCTAAGAGTCTGCTTCTTCCCCCAAAAAATCGCCCCCCCTTTTTCCTACTAATGCAACTGTGAAATCACCAGAGCAAAACGCAATAAATCTCTGCCTGTAATTCCTATTTCCACACAGAGTCATGTTTTCACATTAGTCCCAAAACGAAATTTCTTTGCCAATTTGAATGCACACTTACTGCTCTTTTTTTTTGGCAAGTTATATTCACTTTTACAGACTGACACATTATGAAACCACTTTTCAGTTTTTTTAAAAAGCCCATGACCAGACTGCTTTTTCAGACCACCACCATGTGTATCCTCAGTGACTGCCTACACTCCTTCAAGGGCAACCAGCCTTAGTGATGCTGAATGTATTTGCATTACAGACTGAAACCTGAAAACCCCACTCGCTTGTAAATACTGTGCATGATTATACATAGAAAGGAGCAGGGTGTGTGCTAAGAGTCTGCTTCTTCCCCCAAAAAATCGCTCCCCCTTTTTCCTACTAATGCAACTGTGAAATCACCAGAAAAAAACGCAATAAATCTCTGCCTGTAATTCCTATTTCCACACAGAGTCATGTTTTCACATTAGTCCCAAAACGAAATTTCTTTGCCAATTTGAAAGCACACTTACTGCTCTTTTTTTTTGGCAAGTGAAAATCACTTTTACAGACTGACACATTATGAAACCACTTTTTAGATTTTTTTAAATGCACATGTCCAAACTGCTTTTTCAGACCACCACCATGTGTAACCTGGGTGGCTGCCTACATTCCCGCAAGGGCAACCAGCCTTAGTGATGCTGAATGTATTTGCATTACAGACTGAAACCTGAAAACCCCACTCGCTTGTAAATACTGTGCATGATTATACATGGCAAGCAGATGGGTGTGTGCTAAGAGTCTGCTTCTTCCCCCAAAAAATCGCTCCCCCTTTTTCCTACTAATGCAACTGTGAAATCACCAGAAAAAAACGCAATAAATCTCTGCCTGTAATTCCTATTTCCACACAGAGTCATGTTTTCACATTAGTCCCAAAACGAAATTTCTTTGCCAATTTGAAAGCACACTTACTGCTCTTTTTTTTTGGCAAGTGAAAATCACTTTTACAGACTGACACATTATGAAACCACTTTTTTGATTTTTTTAAATGCACATGTCCAAACTGCTTTTTCAGACCACCACCATGTGTAACCTGGGTGGCTGCCTACATTCCAGCAAGGGCAACCAGCCTTAGTGATGCTGAATGTATTTGCATTACAGACTGAAACCTGAAAACCCCACTCGCTTGTAAATACTGTGCATGATTATACATGGCAAGCAGATGGGTGTGTGCTAAGAGTCTGCTTCTTCCCCCAAAAAATCGCTCCCCCTTTTTCCTACTAATGCAACTGTGAAATCACCAGAAAAAAACGCAATAAATCTCTGCCTGTAATTCCGATTTCCACACAGAGTCATGTTTTCACATTAGTCCCAAAACGAAATTTCTTTGCCAATTTGAAAGCACACTTACTGCTCTTTTTTTTTGGCAAGTGAAAATCACTTTTACAGACTGACACATTATGAAACCACTTTTTTGATTTTTTTAAATGCACATGTCCAAACTGCTTTTTCAGACCACCACCATGTGTAACCTGGGTGGCTGCCTACATTCCAGCAAGGGCAACCAGCCTTAGTGATGCTGAATGTATTTGCATTACAGACTGAAACCTGAAAACCCCACTCGCTTGTAAATACTGTGCATGATTATACATGGCAAGCAGATGGGTGTGTGCTAAGAGTCTGCTTCTTCCCCCAAAAAATCGCTCCCCCTTTTTCCTACTAATGCAACTGTGAAATCACCAGAAAAAAACGCAATAAATCTCTGCCTGTAATTCCTATTTCCACACAGAGTCATGTTTTCACATTAGTCCCAAAACGAAATTTCTTTGCCAATTTGAATGCACACTTACTGCTCTTTTTTTTTGGCAAGTTATATTCACTTTTACAGACTGACACATTATGAAACCACTTTTCAGTTTTTTTAAAAAGCCCATGACCAGACTGCTTTTTCAGACCACCACCATGTGTATCCTCAGTGACTGCCTACACTCCTTCAAGGGCAACCAGCCTTAGTGATGCTGAATGTATTTGCATTACAGACTGAAACCTGAAAACCCCACTCGCTTGTAAATACTGTGCATGATTATACATAGAAAGGAGCAGGGTGTGTGCTAAGAGTCTGCTTCTTCCCCCAAAAAATCGCTCCCCCTTTTTCCTACTAATGCAACTGTGAAATCACCAGAAAAAAACGCAATAAATCTCTGCCTGTAATTCCTATTTCCACACAGAGTCATGTTTTCACATTAGTCCCAAAACGAAATTTCTTTGCCAATTTGAAAGCACACTTACTGCTCTTTTTTTTGGCAAGTGAAAATCACTTTTACAGACTGACACATTATGAAACCACTTTTTTGATTTTTTTAAATGCACATGTCCAGACTGCTTTTTCAGACCACCACCATGTGTAACCTGGGTGGCTGCCTACATTCCAGCAAGGGCAACCAGCCTTAGTGATGCTGAATGTATTTGCATTACAGACTGAAACCTGAAAACCCCACTCGCTTGTAAATACTGTGCATGATTATACATAGAAAGGAGCAGGGTGTGTGCTAAGAGTCTGCTTCTTCCCCCAAAAAATCGCTCCCCCTTTTTCCTACTAATGCAACTGTGAAATCACCAGAAAAAAACGCAATAAATCTCTGCCTGTAATTCCTATTTCCACACAGAGTCATGTTTTCACATTAGTCCCAAAACGAAATTTCTTTGCCAATTTGAAAGCACACTTACTGCTCTTTTTTTTTGGCAAGTGAAAATCACTTTTACAGACTGACACATTATGAAACCACTTTTTTGATTTTTTTAAATGCACATGTCCAAACTGCTTTTTCAGACCACCACCATGTGTAACCTGGGTGGCTGCCTACATTCCAGCAAGGGCAACCAGCCTTAGTGATGCTGAATGTATTTGCATTACTGAGTCCAACCTCAAACCCTTAAACTATTCTTTTTTTTTCCAGTACACCTTAATTTATCGTGAAAACATAGTCCATATCATTTTACATGTTCCTCACATTTAAATTTCTCCCAAAACAGAAAATGATAAACGCAACTTCAACAAAAAGAATTTCCATTTCTATTATTCATTTCTTAATTTACCATATACATCTCCTCTCAAACTCTAACCTCACCTTTAAAATTAGTTAGTTGTGAAAGAAATGTGGCACTCAAACAGCAGATTATCAGAGCCAGGATATCTTTTCTGTTCACCTCTCTCCTCTCAGCAGAACCAGATAATGGCAAACTTTCCCTCTATTTTTCCACACATATACATGTAAGTTTCAAATCTCAGTGCTTCCCCCTTTTTTTCAAATGTAATCACACATTTCTATTGGTTGAAAACCAACCCTTTTCCAAAAGTACCCTTCCCCCAACTTGACTTCTGCCTAGTACCCTTCCCCCAACTTGACTTCTGCCTGCTACCATAGCAACAGCTCATGGAACACTGCTGTGTGGAGTTAGGTCAGAAGTTCGCCACACAATGTTTCAATTCCACAGAGCAAGAGTGCTTGACTTTTCAAACCTAACAGCAAATCCATAGTACTGTTCTTTGGTAACACATTTTTTTGTACCAATACAAAACATGCTTCTATTAATTTACACATACAGCCTAGTTTTTATTCTAGAATGGTATGAAACAGCCAATCAGTTCTTTTTGTTTTGAAAAAAATATGTATGCCTCCATTTTACAACTGTCTTTCATTTCATATTGCCTTTCTACTGAAAGACACCTCCTGAGTGCATCCAGTTCTCCTTTGAAGATGTTCACAGTGTGGATTGTAGGGCACAGCTATGTCTTCTGGAGTGAAAAGTTTGCAGAGAAAACAGATATGGTGAGAGACCTTGCTTTGCCAAATGTAGACATTAAATGGATTGGTCAGAGAGGGTTAAAGTGGCACCAATTGATGCCATTGGTGAAATCCTTCATGCAAATCCAACACCCTGACCTCATAATAGTGCACTGTGGTGGCAATGACCTAGGCACTTTGACTGGGGTAGGTCTGGAAATGCTTATGAAGGACACCTTTGCACAACTGTTTTCACTTTTCCCTAAAACTGCCTTTGTGTTTTCCAACATATGCCAAAGGCAAAAATGGAACTGGTCCAATCATTTCTGTCCGCAGATTGACAAAGCAAGAAAGCACGTCAACAAATCTGTTTCTGCTTTCCTCCGTGACTATGGTATGGGTGCCATTTACCACAACAACTTGCGTTATGACATGCAAGACATTTATAGAGGAGATGGTGTGCACTTCAATGATGAAGGGAACAGAGTCTTCCTCTTGAACCTTAGACTCTGCATCGGTACTTACTTGTAGGTACCACTAAAAAAATGACTTCATAAACACAACAGCTCTTTTTAGAGCTCCCTAATATCTAAACTCTTAAATCTGCATTTCATTTCTTTTTTAATTTATTTTTTCTTCCGTACGCTTACCGTAAGCTTACCGTACGCGTACCCCGTGATTTTTTTAAAAATCAATAAATGTTTTCTTTGTACTTTACAGTCCTTCTTTGACCCCCTCACAAATGTAAGGGGGTCTGTAACTCTCCTCATTGCCCCCTTTTCTTGTTTTCACTCTTTTTTTTCAGAGTGAAACACACAAAATGGCGGCCGCCGCTTCCTGGTTTCGGCCGATTCGAATGTTTACTAAGATCTAACAGCCAATCAGAATCGCGCTCGCGCACGCCACCGTACGCGTACGGTAAGCGTACCGTAAGCGTACCGTAAGCGGGCTCAGATATATATATTGATTTAAAGGCTATTTTCTCAGAATCTACTGAACAGATTTACACCAACCCTACAAAAGGCACTTCCTTGACCTACGGACTACCTCTCTGCCAAATTTCTAGTAATTCTGTTCAGCCGTTCGGGCTGTAGCTCTGTCTAAAGGTCCTATGGAAAAATGCATGGGAAAAACGCGTTTTGGGACCCCCCTTTTATCTCAGCCCCCGCTTGACGAATCCCCCCGAGACTTTCAGGGTAGGAGCGGAGCGTAGCGCCCCACCTATTTTGAGAAATTCGCGAGGATTCATCGACCGGTGCCAAAGTTATTCAAAATAGAATGTTGCGGATTTCCTATGGAAAAGGGGTCCTAACTATAACTACCTACTGGCGACCGCCAGTAGGTAATATATATATATATATGTATATATAATTCACTGAAAAAACCATAGGTTTCACACACGTTATAGTTAGGAACTAGCATTTAAAAAACATTGCAAATTCACTGAAAAAACCATAGGTTTCACACATGTTATAGTTAGCTGGACATTTCACTCGTAAAAAAACAATGAAATTCCCCCGTTATAGTTAGTGCAGGCAACTATAACTCACGCGACCGCAATCCTCTGCTGATGATGTCAGATATTTCATCACTGATGACATATGTGTCTTTATGAAAAATAAATATTTGTAATATATGTATAGCTAAAGATACAGTATTAGCATCAACAGAGGATTGCGGTCGCGTGAGTTATAGTTGCCTGCACTAACTATAACGGGGGAATTTCATTGGTTTTTTACGAGTGAAATGTCCAGCTAACTATAACATGTGTGAAACCTATGGTTTTTTCAGTGAATTTGCAAGGTTTTTTAAATGCTAATTCCTAACACTATGCATTCATCTTTCTGAGTTAGTCCACTATTTCTCCCAGCAATGGTATGCCTGTAGCGATTTTGCTAGCACTTGATATCAACTCTCTGTTATCTACTGTTTTTAGGCATTACATTATGTATTTTTGTGACGCGCTGGGAAATGGTATTGTACTATTGTCTGAATTACTGTATCAGCATTTATTTACTTTCCATTACGATTTACCTATTACGAGGTCGACATTATCATTTGTGGCAAGCTCTTAATGCAATTTGGCTATGTGCTTTTCAGCATCTAACGTTCTAAGATGTCTGCCAAAGTCTTCACTCTGATGTCCACTGGCTTTCCTTTTGTCCTATGTTTATGTTCATGAATTAAACTTTATCAGTTACCTTGTTTACACGATCATCCACGTGAACAAGGCTTTCGAGCTGAAACGCGTTGTGGATTAAACACCCCCTTTCTTGTATTATTCTCGTTTGTGGTTTTTCTCCTGAGAGCGCACGTGGATTGCTTTGCAGTTTTGGGATTGAATTTACCGGCACGCTCCGCCGGAGTGTGCGCCACCTCCCCCCTTTGGGTCCCAGCAGTCGGAAGGAGCAATATTGGATTTGTTCGCATACGGAGGACTGTACTTTGACCGGCCATCCATGGAATAATTTGCAGCTTGTTGCAGCACTCAACAGTATCAAGGAGGTGAGTCCGTTTCTTTTGTCTGCCTTCACGGATCCGAACGCGGTGTACTTCACCTTGGTGAGACACTAGCAGGCAACTATAACTCACGCGACCGCAATCCTCTGCTGATGATGTCAGATATTACATCACTGATGACATATGTGTCTTTATGAAAAATAAATATTTGTAATATATGTATAGCTAAAGATACAGTATTAGCATCAACAGAGGATTGCGGTCGCGTGAGTTATAGTTGCCTGCACTAACTATAACGGGGCAATTTCATTGGTTTTTTACGAGTGAAATGTCCAGCTAACTATAACATGTGTGAAACCTATGGTTTTTTCAGTGAATTTGCAAGGTTTTTTAAATGCTAATTCCTAACTATAACGTGTGTGAAACCTATGGTTTTTTCAGTGAATTTGTACGGTTTTTTAAATGCAAATTTTTTTTTTGAGATTTTTGGTAAACCTATGTATAAAATAATATATGTACTATATCCTGCATTATGGAATGGGTAATTTTTTTTTTATGCAATTTTTTCCGTGCGCGTACGGTAAGCTGACGCTACGCGCTCCGTACGTCATAAGTACGGTGCGCTTACGTGATACGATGCGCGTACGGTAAGCTGACGCTACGCGCTCCGTACGTCATAAGTACAGCGCGCTTACGTGATACGTACGTGACGTACGCGTACACGCATGTGCGTTGTGCGGAAGCAACGTCGCGGTTACGCAGGGGCGTGTAATGCGCATGCGCGAGTGCGTCTTACGTACGCGCTCCGTAAGCGCTCCGTAAGCGTCACGTTCGCGCATGCGTACTTGTTTCCGAGCGCGTACCGTAAGCTTACGGAGCGCGCACGGTAGGTCATGTGATCCACAAAGAACACTTTTCATTGGTTGAAACTACTTTTAGTTCCAGAAACTTCCCACACCACACCCATTCCCCTCATTAGTGCTTGAAATCCCCTAGGAGAAGGAGCTGAATTGACATTGAGATACAATGGCAGAGCAGCAGACCTCTTCTGAGAGTGAGCCTAGCAGCACCATCATCAGACAGAGAAGGAGGAAACAAAAGGATTCTTTTGTGTGGGAGTATTTTACTTTTCCAGAGGGGCAGAAAAAGGTCAATGCTCCATTGGTCACTTTCACACTTTGTGACCGTGTTTTATCTAGAGGAGATCCAAGGAAGAAGTATTCCTTTGGAAATCACTCTATGAAGAGACACCTTAGGGATAGACATCCCAGGACCTTTGCTCGACATACTGGAGAAAACTCTTCAGTAAGTCACCTGAGCCCAACCTCAGAAGCTCAGCCGAGTACATCATCGGCAGCTCAGCTGAGCCCTTCCTCTGAGGTGGGAGCATCACCTTCTTCTGCTCCTCTGGACGTTAACCCTCGATTTGGGAGGGTTGCAATGAGGTGTACAACGTGTTGTGGTCTTATTGTTTTTGGGGAGACCAGTGTTTCCCTTATTAACAATAAGATAGACCAGCACGTTTGTAGACGCTCATAATATTCCCATTCTTTCTTTCCTCCATCCCTGTATTAACCCAACGGCTCTTTTAAGAGCCAACCTTACCTCAAAATTTTTTTTATTTTTTTTTAAGCTTTCCTTTTTGAAAATATTTTTTTGCCGTGCGCGCACGGTACGCGTAATAGTTACGCGAAGTTCGCGGAATTTCTCCTCGCGGAATTTCTCCGTTTACGCCGTGCGCGTATGCTGCGCACATTCGGCGATTTTTTGAAAAAAAATTAAAATTAATTTTTGCCCTTGGGGGTCCTTCTGGGACCCCCTGACAAAGGCTAGGGGGTCAGGAACTGTCCAGCCTGCCCCCTTTTCACGTTATCCACCTTTGTTTTTCACCCCCTCAGACTGCGAGAGACAAAATGGCGGCCGACACTTCCTGGTTTCGACCGATTCGAATGTTTACTGAGATCTAACAATCAATCAGAATCGCGCTTGTGCACGGCAGCGTGCGCGTACGGTAAGCTTACGGTACGCGCTCGGAGCGCGCCCATAGATATATATATTGATTTAAATGCTATTTTCTCAGGAAATACTGAAAAGATTTACACGAGACCTTCAAAAGGCACATCCCTGACCTGAGGGCTACCTCTCTGCCAAATTTCAAGTAATTCTGTTCAGCCGTTCGGGCTGTAGCTCGGACTAAAGGTCCTATGGAAAAATGCATGGGGAAAACGCGTTTTGGGACCCCCCCTTTTTCTCAGCCCCCGCTTGACGAATCCCCCCGAGACTTTCAGGGTAGGAGCGGAGCGCCCCACCTATTTTGAGAATTTCGCGAGGATTCGTCAATCGGCGCCAAAGTTATTCCAAATAGAATGTTGCGGATTTCCTATGGAAACACGGTCCTAACTATAACTATCTACTGGCGACCGCCAGTAGATAATATATATATATATATTATCTACTGGCGGTCGCCAGTAGATAGTTATAGTTAGGACCGTGTTTCCATAGGAAATCTGAAAATTCTATTTTGAATAACTTTGGCACCGGTTGACGAATCCTCGGGAAATTTTCAAAACTAATGGGGTGCTACGCTCCGCTCCTACCCTGAAAGTCTCGGGGTGATTCGTCAAGCGGGGGCTGAGAAAAAAGGGGGGTCCCAAAACGCGTTTTCCCCATGCATTTTTCCATAGGACCTTTAGACACAGCTACAGCCCGAACGGCTGAACAGAATTACTTTTAATTTGGCAGAGAGGTAGCCCTAAGGTCAAGGAAGTGCCTTTTGCAGGTCTGGTGTAAATCTGTTCAGTAGTTCCTGAGAAAATAGCATTTAAATCAATATATATATCTGTAAGCGCGCTCCGTGCGCTTACGGTAAGCTTACCGTACGCGTACGGTGCCGTGCGCGAGCGCGATTCTGATTGGTTGTTAGATCAAAGTAAACATTCGAATCGGTCGAAACCAGGAAGTATCGGCCGCCATTTTCTGTCTCTCGCACTGAAAAAAAAAGGTTGATAACATGAAAAGGGGGCAACGAAGAGAGTTGCAGACCCCCTAGCGTTCGTCAGGGGGTTCACGAAGGACCAAAAAGTATGAAAAATAAATGTAATAATTTTTAAAAAAAATCGCGGGGTGCGCATACGGTAAGCTTACCGTACGCGTACGGTAAAAAAAAAATAAAAAAGAATTAACAATCACATTTAATATATAAATCTAAGGACCCCCAAGAGACAAAAAAACAATTGATATTTTGTAAAAAATGGCCAGGCGTGCACGGTACGAAATGCGCAACGTGGGCGCTCGGTGCGCGAAGCGCACCGAATGCCCACAGCGCGTGCACGGTGCGCGAAGCGCACCGTGCACGCAAAAATTAAAAATAAATACAGAACTTAGCAATTAAAAAACCGTACAAATTCACTGAAAAAACCATAGGTTTCACACACGTTATAGTTAGGAATTAGAATTTAAAAAACCTTGCAAATTCACTGAAAAAACCATAGGTTTCACACATGTTATAGTTAGCTGTACATTTCACTCGTAAAAAACCAATGAAATTCCACGTTATAGTTAGATCAGGTAACTATAACATGCGCGACCGCAATCCACAATGTGTCATTTGAGATGTCATCATTGATGTGATGAGTGATGTCACTGACCATGTCATGAGTGATGTAATATGTGACGTAATCAGCAGTGGATTGCGGTCGCGCAAGTTATAGTTACCTGATCTAACTATAACGTGGAATTTCATTGTTTTTTTACGAGTGAAATGTACAGCTAACTATAACATGTGTGAAACCTATGGTTTTTTCAGTGAATATATATATATATATATATATATATATATATATATATCAATCAAACATCAAGGTTGCCCAAGTGGAGACATCACATGAAGAGGGGTTACAGCACTCGGCCTCTGGTAGAAGCCGCCACAACTCGCCAACGTTCTCCCATTATAAGTACTGCCAAACGCGTTTCGAGCGCTGTGTCGCTCTTGATCACTGGCTGAAGGAGAATGCAGAGGCAGCGATTTTAATAGGAACATGCTTTATTTGAATAGTAAAGGTCCCGCCCAACTGGGCGTCAGCACACAGGGCATTCTGGTAATGATAGTTCCTCTGTTATGCCAAGACTCAAGTTCCTTAAATAACCCCATTGGGTATCGCATTCTCATAAAATAATACCCCTGTGGGTTTGGTGTGGAAGGACACGGGTGAAGGTTGCAGCATCCCCGAAAAACAATCTAGAGGTCAGGCCCCCTCAACTCCAAATTCGATTGCGAGCACCCAAGATCCACCAAGCAGGCGGCGGGACATCTCCGCGACCGGGCCGGTCGCTAAATCATCAAACATCAAGGTTGCCCAAGTGGAGACATCACACGAAGAGGGGTTACAGCACTCGGCCTCTGGTAGAAGCCGCCACAACTCGCCAACGTTCTCCCATTGTAAGTACTGCCAAACGCGTTTCGAGCGCTGTGTCGCTCTTGATCACTGGCTGAAGGAGAATGCAGAGGCAGCGATTTTAATAGGAACATGCTTTATTTGAATAGTAAAGGTCCCGCCCAACTGGGCGTCAGCACGCAGGGCATTCTGGTAATGATAGTTCCTCTGTTATGCCAAGACTCAAGTTCCTTAAATAACCCCGTTGGGTATCGCATTCTCATAAAATAATACCCCTGTGGGTTTGTACAATGTCTGTCCCAAGTGGGTGGAAGGACACGGGTGAAGGTTGCAGCATCCCCCAATACAATCCAGAGGTCAGGCCCCCTCAACTCCAAAAGGTGCACGCTATTGCGAGCACCCAAGATCCACCAAGCAGGCGGCGGGACATCTCCGCGACTGGGTCGGTCGCTAAATCATCAAACATCAAGGTTGCCCAAGTGGAGACATCAAACGAAGAGGGGTTACAGCACTCGGCCTCTGGTAGAAGCCGCCACAACTCGCCAACGTTCTCCCATTGTAAGTACTGCCAAACGCGTTTCGAGCGCTGTGTCGCTCTTGATCACTGGCTGAAGGAGAATGCAGAGGCAGCGATTTTAATAGTAACATGCTTTATTTGAATAGTAAAGGTCCTGCCCAACTGGGCATCGTGTGCTAATCCCCTCAGTGTGCGGCATCTTCAAGGGGGCAACCTGTTGTTTTTGATGTTAGCGGCCAGTCCAGCCGCGGAGATGCCCTGCTGCCGGAAGTGGCGGCTCTTCCATGCTCATGAATTCGAAGCATGGTGTTGAACTGAGGGGGCCTGAGCCACAGGGTGATATTGGGAGCAATGTGAAGCACTTTTTTCTCCTTCACCTACGAGGGCGACATTTCATTTTTACTTACCCATTGTGGAAAACATTTTTGTACGAAGCAAAGCAGCACCCACTTGGTGATGGATGGGACTTGGACTACTAGAACCATAATGCAATATCATTTAACGCCCACTGGGGCAGGGCTTATTACTAAATAAAGCAGTTGTCCCAGAATGCTTGCTCTCTTCGTTGCTGTAAGACGCATAAGCCAGTGATCAAGGAGAAATCCGAAACGCGTTTGGCTGCATACATGAAGGCGAGAGGTAGCGGTAACACTGCAACCGCCTGTGGCATCGTGTGCCAATCCCCTCAGTGTGTGGCATCTTCAAGGAGGCAACCTGTTGTTTTTGATGTTAGCGGCCAGTCCAGCTGCGGAGATGCCCCGCTGCCGGAAGTGGCGGCTCTTCCATGCTCATGAATTCGAAGCATGGTGTTGAACTGAGGGGGCCTGAGCCACAGGGTGATATTGGGAGCAATGCGAAGCACCTTTTTCTCCTTCACCACGAGGGCGACATTTCATTTTTACTTACCCATTGTGGAAAACATTTTTGTACGAAGCAAAGCAGCACCCACTTGGTGATTGATGGGACTTGGACTACTAGAACCATAATGCAATATCATTTAATGCCCACTGGGGCGGGGCTTATTACTAAATAAAGCAGTTGTCCCAGAATGCTTGCTCTCTTGGTTGCTGTAAGACACATAAGCCAGTGATCAAGGAGAAATCCGAAACGCGTTTGGCTGCATACATGAAGGCGAGAGGTAGCGGTAACACTGCAACCGCCTGTGGCATCGTGTGCTAATCCCCTCAGTGTGCGGCATCTTCAAGGGGGCAACCTGTTGTTTTTTATATATATATATATATATATATATATATAGAGAGAGAGAGAGAGAGAGAGAGAGAATATACAGACAGGTAGATAGATAGATAGATAGATAGATAGATAGATAGATAGATAGATAGATAGATAGATAGATAGATAGATAGATAGATAGATAGATAGATAGATAGATAGATAGATAGATAGATAGATAGATAGATAGATAGATGGATGGATGGATGGATGGATGGATGGATGGATGGATGGATGGATGGATGGATGGATGGATGGATGGATGGATGGATGGATGGATGGATGGATGGATGGATAGATAGATAGATAGATAGATAGATAGATAGATAGATAGATAGATGGATGGATGGATGGATGGATGGATGGATGGATGGATGGATGGATGGATGGATGGATGGATGGATGGATGGATGGATGGATGGATGGATGGATGGATGGATGGATGGATGGATGGATGGATGGATAGATAGATAGATAGATAGATAGATAGATAGATAGATAGATAGATAGATAGATAGATAGATAGATAGATAGATAGATAGATAGATAGATAGTTAGTTATATACAGGTGGAGTGCACAAAAAGTTCACATTTATTACTGCAAAAGAACAGCTCCAGTTAGTAACAGTTGGGAACAATGCCATGCCTTGCCTGACGCGTTTCTGGCATTTCATCCATTCTCAAAGGCAGCATGCCTAGCCAAGCCATGCTCCTTCCAATGTATACCCAATTAGAACATATTGCTCTCATGCGGGCCTCCCAGTGAGTTGGGTTCCGGGATTGAAAATCCAAATCTCACCCTTTGCCGGTATAAATTTCTTTCATGGTCTGGCAACATTGAAATATATTCATATATATCTATACATAGGTTGTAAACATTATAGTATTTTACATAAATTATATGCAACCTTTGATTACGTTTTATCCATGATGTATAACAAGCATTCATGTATGTATTATAATTGCACGTTCTCGCCACTTTCTATGTCTATGATTTTTTGTATGCACTAGCACTTTAAAAAGCGGAAGAAAATACTGAGCTGTGTCATGTGATCAAGGCTGCCTGTTCGGCTGAAACGCGTAATGGCAGGCAAAGACAAATAATTGCAGCACGTACTTGAGGTCTGCGCTCTTTCTTTCCGAGAATGGAGGTGTGACGAGGTGATGGAATATTGTACCGGCGTTTGACTGCCACCGGTTCGCAGACCCCCTCCCAGGAAGAAGGCTCCATAGCTGACAGTCTGCTTGCTCTTCGGTGGCTCTACCTACAGCACCACGGGCTTGTGGTGCTGCTTTGGCGGGGACCCCGGGGCACTATACTATGTTTGGAATTAAATGGATGGAGCCCCACATATGGAGTCAATGGGATGTTCTGTTTGGTATTGCAGTACGAGAGAGCGAAGAGCAAGGCAGTGATCACACGCCGAAGTATACCGCTCGGCTGAGTGGTACCAGATGGGTGCTGTTGCTGGATACTCTTCGCTTCCATCCTCTAAAGGTACGCATAATACGGAAACACCATACGGGTTGGGAGGTGGGCGCTCTTTCGCCACCTAGGACAGTTTTCATTATTGTCAGTAGGATTGAGTGAAGGAGTCTTATTTTGTAAACAAAAGTCAAAATGTCTGCCAAAACGCTCAGAAACCGCGAGCTTGACGCGGATGAGATGTTTTCAGATTCCATAGTGAATTCTGTCAATACCAACAACGGGGGATCTGATGAACTGAATGCGGGAGCTAATGGACTAAAAGAAAATTTCAGACTGTTGGAGAAACTCAAACACCAGGAACAATCAAAATGGTGGGAGGTGCGCTCATTAAAAAGATATCTAGATGTGGGAAGAATCCTCAGAGGGCTACGCATCATGATTTCTCCTAGTTATGAGGCACCTAACCCGCTAATGATGGAGGAATGGGGGGAATGTAACCTCGAGTCATCGCGCAGACTTGTTCAGATATTAGTGAAGTATGCGGAGATGGACAGAGTGGGTTTTCAAACTAAAATTGAAGCCCTCGAAGATGAAATTAAACAACAGGAAAGTGACTCCCGTTCAGGACATAAAGTAAGGGAAGAAATAGTCAATAGATTAGGAAAAGAGGAAGAGAAAATCAAGGTGCGAAAGGCCTACAAATTTAAAAGAGATCGTGATGATTATGCCAATGACCAGATCTTTACTTACGCCAGACGTTATGACTCACTTAGGGAAGCTACAGCAAATAAACGTACACAAGGAGGCAATCGAGCAGAGAATGATAAACAACGCATTGAAATGTCCTCATTATCAGATCTTAGTTCAGTTCCCGAGAGTGAATCTGACAATGAAAATACAAGGAGAAATGCCAAACGTGGGGGCATTAAATTCACTCTGGGGAAGAGTTGGACATTTTAAAGCAGGGCAGGAGGGACACCTTGAGGCCGCGAAACAAGGGACAAGCCGCAAAACAAAATCACAAAGGAGAAGGGGGAGACGCCAGGCCTGTAGGAAATGATGATTTCAAGAAGCGAGGCCCGGGTCGACACAAATGACATTAGGTGGCTCAGACATGGAATAATCCAGCATAAACAGTGAAACTGGCAAACCAGATGCCAAAACTATCATCAATTTGGCCAACATCAATTTGTCAGCAGCTGAAGTTCTAATTTTATCTTTAGGACTGTCCCATTGACAAGAATCGAATTTCCAATACACCAGGACTAGAGCTGATGTCTACCAGTATATTAGGAAATTAAAACTTTTGAAATTCCATCAACAGAGGCCAGCGGTAGATGCTACAGTCCCTGTTGTAACCACCACAGCCACCAACGAACCCCCGCACCTCACAGTATCCGATATAGGCTTATATCGGGACCTGTGTGAGTTGGAAAGTGGTGTCCCAGCTAACAGCCAGGATGTGCCTCTGTTGGGAAACCATGCCAGACCCACGACACCATTTAAGATGAAATCGAAGTTTGTTCCTCTTTTGGCTCGTGATGGACTGGACACGTTTAGCGAGCACGTAGTGAGCCAAATCAAGAAATTGAATTTTGCTATAAATAGACTGGATAAAACATATCCAAATAAAGTAAAGGAAATATAATCAACTAATAGTCAAGTTACAAAAAGAAAAAGTGGTCATCAGAAGCTCTGACAAGGGCAGAAATATTGTTCTTTGGCCGATGGAAGACTATCTGAAAGAGGCATACAGTCAACTCAATGATCCACAGTGCTACAGAAAAAGTACTCCTCTGAAGTATAAAAGTACTCAGGATGCTCTGTTCAAACATCTGCTAGCATGGAAAAGCTTGGGGCTTCTAAGCTGGGAAGAGTATAAATTCATCAAAAAAGAGCACCCCTTGGTTCCTGTTATTTATTTTATACCAAAAGTCCACAAGAACATTGAAAAACCACCAGGCAGGCCAATTATTGCTGCTGTAATGGACCATTGGAAAATCTATCCAGGTATATAGACTATTTTTTGCAGGTGTACATAAAACAACTCAAATCATATGTGCAGGACACTTGTGATTTTTTTAATAAGATCAAAGACCTGAGTTGGGACTCAGAGCTCCTACTGATAACACTTGATGTGTGCTCCTTGTACACATGTATCAGGAACAAGGATGGTCTAAAGGCTGTTGAGTATTTCTTATGTACCAGACCTATGATGTATGCACAGCATACAAGAATGTTACTAGAAATGCTGCTCTTTTGTTTGGAAAACAATGTATTTCCTTTCAATGGCCAGATGTACCAACAAATCCAGGGTGTAGCGATGGGGGCCAGTTTCTCCCCCAGCTATGCCTGCTTATTTATGGGCTGGTGGGAGGAAGTGGTCCTCATGCGGAAATATGAAGATATTTATGCTACAAAGATTATCTCCTGGTTACGTTTTATGGATGATCTTTTTATTGTATGGCGAGGGAGTGAGGAAAGTGCCATGAAATTTACTGATGAGATCAACCACAATGATTTTAATCTTAAATTTACCTCGACTATCAGCAAACATACAGTGACCTTTTTAGATGTTCATGTTCTAGTGGAAAACAATGTCTTAACTACAACTCTCTTTAGGAAGCCCACTGCTGGGAATACAGTACTGCATGCATCCAGTGCCCATCCGCCCCATTTAATAAAGAGCATTCCATATGGGGAGATGTTGCGCATCCGACGCATACGCAGCCAACAGGAAGATGCGGAGACCAAACAGGCAGAAAGTCGTGCCAGGTTTTTAGCAAGGGGTTACAGGACCGAGACTGTAGATGCCGCTATCAAAAGATCATGGGCGAAGGCCAGAGAGGATCTGTTAATCTACAAGGCCAAAATCCCTCAAGAAGAGACAGTCGAAACAAACCTCTTCAACCTGTTAGACTTATTTTAACATATTCCAGGCAGGAGAAACAATTTAGAAGTATAGTAAGACGCAACTGGCACTTTATCCAAGATGATCCAGTGATAGGTAGCCAGATGCCTTCTAATCCATCTATCACATTCAGAAAAACTATGAGCATGGGCAATATGCTAGTCAGTAACAGTCAAGAGGAATGTCGTAAGGATATGTGGCTAACAACAAGGACGTTTTTTTTTAAATGATTATCATGTAAAGTCTGCCAATTTGGTACAAATGTAAAAACCTATAAACTGCTTTCTCTGCTAAGGTGAGAGAAATTAAACAACATTTAACATGTAAAACAGAATTTTCTGTTTACGTTTTAGAATGCAGTTGCCATCTAAAATATTTAGGAAGTACCAAAGTAGCTGTCCATAAGCGTATCCAGCAATAACCAACAAGGATCAAAATTACCCGGTTGCCAGACATTTCCAAAGTGTACATGATAGCAACCCCATGCATCTTAAATATTATGCTATCGAAGCGATTCCCATTACAAAAAAAGGAGGAGATAAAGAGGCTAAATTGAGGCGTTTGGAAACGAGTTATATACTTGAGTTTGATTCGAAACATCCGGGCGGTCTCAATAATACAGAAGATCTTCACACCTTTCTTTAAATTGGGTGATATTCCTCCCATAAGACAACATTACCTAAGGTCACTTTCAGTACATAGTCGTTTACAAACTGAGATTATTTTCAGGTACTTATAGCCTTTATAAAGTAAGTTGGTTACACATTTTTAAAGGGATTTTATGCATATTTATGGATATTTTTTATATAATTTTGGTTTTATGGATTGGTCTTGGGCACATAGTTTTCACTATAGTGATTTTAATTCCAATTTCATGAAATCAGGTTTTTATGATGAATTTTGGTATTTATTGTATTATGACTTCTGTAAAAGAACTCTATAGATCCCTTTTGTACTTGCCTTATTAAGGTTAATCTTATTTTTATGGCTAAATTTGCACATTTCTATACCTAGAATCCTCAGCATCTCTAGCAATTTTAGGGCATTTATGCAAAAATTCCCCCTTCTTTTGGCAATCACGTACTGTAGCATATAGTCACTTTAAATTGATATAAAGAACGTCATTGGGGAGGATAGGCGTGGTAAGGATACCTACACCTATTATGTGGAAGCAAAACATGCACATTGGAAAATTGAACTGTTCATATTCTGAGATAGTTTTTGCCCCAGTATTTTAATATGAGTATCTATTCATCAATTAAATTCTTCTGACGGCATTCATCTTAGATTTAGTGACATATGCGACATGTACTGTAGGATATTTATCATTCTCATATCCCTAAAACTTTTTTTAATTAAAAACTTTTTTCTTTTCATTTCTTTATTTCTTATTCACAGTGGGGCACTTTTAGAATCATTCAAGACAATTTTATATTCATGGTTAGAAATTGGAGCTCTTTTTAATTACCAGCATTTATGCCGGTATAAATTTCTTTCATGGTCTGACAACATTGAAATATATTCATACAGATCTATATGTAGGTTGTAAACATTATAGTATTTTACATAAATTATAAGCAACCTTTGACTATGTTTTATCCATGATGTCTAACAAGCATTCATGCATGTATTGTAACGGCAAGATCTCTCCACTTTCTATGTCTATGATTTTTGTATGCACTAGCACTTTGAAAAGCGGAAGAAAATACTGAGCTTTGTCATGTGATCAAGGCCGCTTGTTTGGCTGAAACGCGTAATGGCAGGCAAAGACAAATAAACAAATAATTGCAGCACGTACTTGAGGTTTGCGCTCATTCTTTCCGACGAGAATTGAGGTGTGACGAGGTGATGGAATACATATATATATATATTATCTACTGGTGGTCACCAGTAGATAGTTATAGTTAGGACCGTGTTTCCATAGGAAATCCGCAACATTCTATTTGGAAAAACTTTGGCGCCGGTTGACGAATCCTCGCGAAATTTTCAAAATAGGTGGGGCGCTCCGCTCCACTCCTACCCTGAAAGTCTCGGGGGGATTCGTCAAGCAAGGGCTGAGAAAAAAGGGGGGTCCCAAAACGCGTTTTCCCCATGCAATTTTCCATAGGGACCTTTAGCCCAAGGTACAGCCCGAACGGCTGAACAGAATTACTTGAAATGTGGCAGAGAGGTAGTCCTCAGGTCAGGGAAGTGCCTTTTGCAGGTCTGGTGTCAATCTGTTCAGTAGTTCATGAGAAAATCAAAAGTACAATCATATACATATGTGGGCGGAGCCTAACCACACATCTCATCCTGAGATCTGATTGGCTGTCAGCACTTCATCCAAGAAGTGTTGGCAGCCATCTTGGGACCAATATACATGATAGCACCTCATTAAAAAGTATTGCAGTTAATAGAAGGTTTTAAGACTTTAGTTACATTATAAATCATTTGTTGATGGTACCATACTCATTTTAGGAATTGTGGTATGTTCTAAGGTGATTTCACCATGTGAAAAAGCCTTCTGCTGGGATATCATGATTGAGAGAAAAATATTTTCTCATGCTTTTCCCACAGAGGTTTGGAAGGTGATCTATAAGCTAAACTGAGAGCTTATTTTCTGTAAATTCACATTATCTTTCTCAGTCATGTGAGAATGAAGTCTGACATTCTCAGTAAAACATGTACATCCAACAAGGGCAGAGAGTGTCAGTTGATTCCTTTGTGCTCTACTGCAGCTTCCCAGAGTGTTCCAAAGAACAACTAGAGCGCTAACAGTCCTACTTATGATAAACATATGGCACACCTGAAGCCATCTTGCTTGGATTAAAGTGGTAACTCTTAAAACATTTAATTTAAAAAGGAACAAAATGAGGGGGTTCATTTTTCCATAAAAAGTATGATTAGTGGTGCAGAAAGAAAAATTAGGGCACATTTCGAGTGACTTCTCAAATCCTCTTCTATTTCATTAAAAAATTCTGACATGCAGACTGAAACATGCACTTTCAATACCAGCAGCAGTTTTCCCTGGTGAGCAGTAGCTTTACTACAGTGATCTAATGAGCAAAAAGAGTGCTATCATTCTGAATTTATGGCAAATGTGTGACACATCGGAATGCCTTCTTGATGGAATCAAAGTAAAAAACTGAAAGCATTTCCTACTGAGGAGACTGCAGTAAATGAGGAATTAGGAAACTTCATAACAAATAAGTCTCCCAAGATGGCCACCAGAGACAAAAGAGCCCAAATGTAGCCCAAATATCACCCAGATGTAGCCCAAGTATAGCTCAATGACAGAATGTCCCAGAGTGTTCTTAAAAACAACTAGAGCGCTTACTGTCTTCATTATGACAAAAGTATGGCACACCTGAAGCCATCTTGATTGGAATAAACTGGTAACACTTAAAACATTTAATTTAAAAAGGAACACAATGAGGGGGTTCATTTTGCCATAGAAATTATGATTAATGCTGAAGAAAGAAAATGAGGGCACATTTTGAGTGACTTCTCAAATCCTCTTCTATTTCATTAAAAATGTCTGACATGCAGACTGAAACATGCACTTTTAATACCAGGAGCAGACTTCCATGGTGAACAGTAGTTTTACTACAGTGACCTAATGAGCAACTAGAGTGCTAACATTCATAATTTATGGCAAATGTGTGACATATCTGAATACCTTCATGATGGAATCAAAGTAAAAAACTGAAAGCATTTCCTACTGAGGAGACTGCAGTACATGAGGAAATTAGGAAACTTCATAACAAATAAATCTCCCAAGATGGCCACCGGAGACAAAAGAGCCCAAATGTAGCCCAAAATCACCCAGATGTAGCCCAAATATAGCCCAATGACAGAAGTGTGCAAAACACTTATTATTTTGTGTTTTTGCAGTGTTATATAGTGCAGACTTGTCAGGTATTGGAGTGCTTTACATGAGCATTGGTTACATCACACAAGAACAAATTCATTTTGGTTGTAGACATGGGGAGACTAAGTGATTTGACCAGAATCACAGAATGTCGAGCTGAAGCAGAAACTCCAACCTGGTTCCCCAGTTGCAAAGTCTGCAGTTCTGGAAGTAACACCACATCCTCTCCCCTAAGTGCAACATTTAATCAAGTGGTCAACTGGATAAAAAAACATAAAGATAACAAATAATTTAAAAGTGCTTTGTCGCTATTTGAAAACTCAGAAAATATGTCCTTATTTTAGTCTTTTAGAGCACTAACCATAATTTTGATGCCAATAAGACCCTCTCATATATGTAATTTCTAAAGGAAATGCTCTAGGTATTACAGTTTTGATTACATCAAGATGACGTCAGGCGTTCCACACTTTTGTAATAAATATAGAATGTTAGCAATCTAGTTGTTCATTAGGATACTGTTGAGAGGCAGAGGCCAGGGGCACGGACTCTGAAAATTGAAGGCAGGTAGGAGGGTGCAAAGGCAACAATTTAACCACACTGAGCAGGCAGGAAGGGCCGTGGCAGCACAACAGACTATGGAGGGCAGTAGAAAGGGGGGCAGGGGCAACAAACCAACAATACAGGACTTGCAAGAGAGGCTGTGGCAATGTAATAGACCATTGTGGACAGAAGGAAGAGGCATACATGCCAACAGACCCGATTCAGCCAGGAAACGTCCAATGTTTTTAAGCTCAAATGGGCTTTATTTGATATGTCTCCTGTCTACAATCTCCTCTTTTTCAATGTAACTCAAAGGGGAAAATCAATACCCCAGTTTTTTTTCAAAATCTCCCTCTTACCAAGTTCAAAATGTTCACAAGTATGGTACATTGGATCATGGAAGGAAATGGGGTAGGGACATGGACTTGGATAACAGAGGACAGGAGGGACATGGAGAGGTGCACCAAACTGACCCTGCAGGGCATGCATCAGGGTTTGCAGCAGCACAATACACCACACAGGGCATGCGGGACGGGAGTGCAGCACAACAATCCATAGAAAGCAAGAGGGAGGGGACAGGACCATGCACATGGACAACAGAGAACAGAGGGGCAAGAGGCAATGGTAGCTAGCTGACCATAATGGACAGACAGGAGAGAAAGCTGCAACATAACAGACCATAAAGGGCAGGAGGGACGGATCAGGGGCATTACAATGGAACAGACAAGCCAGGAGGGAGGGAGTAGGGGTCTGCACATGTAAACAGAGTGCTGGGGGCAAGGGGGCAGGGCAGGAGCAGCAAGATAGCCATGGAGGTCAGGCAGGATGGGCACTAGAAGCAAGACACACCATGAAGAGCAACACTGAGACTGTGATGGCATACACACAGACCATGGAGGGAAGGTGGGAGGGGGTCAGGGGCAGCTAACTGACCACACAGGGAAGGTGGGAGGGGCCATGGCAGCACAGAAGACCATGCATGGCAAGTGGGAGGGTTAGTGGCAGCACAATGGCTATGATGGGCAAGAAGGAGGGTGCAGGGGCATGCACAAAGGATGATGGAGGATAGAAGGAAGGGTCAGGACCTGTGCACAGACAAGAAAGTTCAGGGGAAGGGGCCTCACAACAGACTGCATGGAGCAGGCAGGAGGAGCAGTTGCAGCACAACAGACCAGGGAGGGCAGAAGGGTGTGGCAGTACAATGGACCATGTAGGACAGGAGGAAGAGGATAGGGGCATGGCATGTGGACAGGCAGGGTGGAGGTGGCAGGGACAGGTTACAGTCATCTGACAATGCTAGGCAGGTGGGAGGGGAGTGGCAGCTCAACAGAACACTCAGAGTAGATAGGAGTGGCAGGTCCATGGAACATGGTGGGCAAAAAGGATGGAGCAGGGGCATGCACAAAGACATCAAAGGGCAGGGGGAAGGAGAATAGGGGCAGCAAGCTAAGCACAGAGTTTAAGCAGGAGGTCAATGATGGGGCATAGAATTGGGCAATGGAGGGCAGGAGGAGTGGACTGGTACATCATACTAAATTGAGGGCAGTGGCAGCACATCAGACCATGCATGGCAGGAGGGAGGAGGCTAGTCCATGGATTCACACAACAGAGGATAGGGAGGAGGGGGATGGGGCAGCAAGCTAACTGTTCAGAGAAGTTGGGTATTAGGAACTTTATTGTTTTTAAAATGTGTGTGCGAACTACTGAAAATATGAACAAGTATGCAACATAATCTCACATCTCACTTTTATTCAGGAAGAAGAGGACGTTTGTGACTGTGACTCCGGGCTCACTTGGCAGAAACACCCCCTGACCCTCCACCCCCTTTCGCAAAATGTAATGCCCGTGAAAAGGGTAGGTGAACACAGTGTTATATAGAACATAGTCCTGAGAGCACGATTGAAAATGAAAACTAGATATAGTGTATGGTATAAACTATGCACCAAAAAGTGTGATATAAGATGAACCGGGCGTGAAATATAATAAGCAATACATTGTGCGCAATTACAGATTCATTGGAGAGCACGAGATAGCACAGGCACTAGCGCGTGCTATGCGATATGAGCCTTGGAGTGTAATATGCACAGGGCAGTGTTGTGTAACCTAACTAGTCTCTAAAGTTGTAATATAAAATATTTGCTGGGGAGTGTAACGTTGCATATGCACTGTGACAAAGATATGGATCCTAGATTGTAATATGTATGGCATAGCACTGTGCGTTATAACATAGGCATCGAGGAAGGCACGTTAGATGGGGCAATATAACCCGTGCGAAGGCAAGTGTGGCATGACATATTCACGGGGTGGTGTTACAGTGCACATGGGCTAGAGAGTGTCATAGCATACGCACTAGCTGGTGGAATACAACACAGAGGTGTGTGGCACTCAGCAGGCAATGGTGGGTGTAACACAGCATTGGGCTCTGCCAGGAGCGCGCTGTGACTCTCAAGTGATGTTCGTCCCCTTTCCAGAGAGTAAAATAAAAAGTATTACACATCTGGCAGTGGATGTGTGTTTTATTAACCGTGAGGGGGGTTTCTTGCATAGTTTTGGTCGATTTTTTGTCGAATCCCCTTTGAATGGCTTGGTGTGCATGTGCATTAAATGTGCCCGTCAATAGCTACCCATGTTTGTATAAATAAACGACAAGGGTGTCTACCGGGATTAGGCACGGTAGGGCATCAGACATGTCAGAGCTTCACTAGTGGTGTAAATACATTCCACGTGGATTCATTGTATGCATAGTCGCCTTTTAATGAATATCACGCAAATCGTCATGGTGATAGGTACGTACGGTTTGTCCAGCATGTCCTAGGTGTGTCTATAAATATATATTTTTTAAAAATAATAAAAAACAGTGGCCGGCCCTGGGGATTGGGGTCAAAAAAATATAATTAGGAGACAGGCCCTGGGGGATGGGGTCATCAGGGCCAATAAATTAGAATAAGAAGGAGAACCACACAGCCCCCCTTCTTAAAAAATTAAAATAAATAAAAGACTGGCATCGTGCCGGAGGCCATGCCCCCTCCTTGCAGCACTCTGCAAACGCGCCCCCTGGCGAATTGTAAGTTGGGGAATTAATTCCTCTTCAATTCTGAGGGTCCCTGAGGGCCAACTAGCCCAACAGGCATCTCCAGTATGCGCCAGGGAGCTGCGCTGCAGACAGGTGTTCTGCGGCCAAGCCCCTTTTTACACCTCTCTGCAACGCAGCTCTGTGGCGCTTACTGGAGGTACCTAGTGGTCTAGTTTGACCCTAGGGACCCTTAGGATTCAAGGGGACTTAATCTCTCAACTTAGAGCAGCCACAGGGCGCGTTTACACAGTGGTGAAGGGAGGGGACGGGGCCTGAGGTGACGTGTGCAAACACGCACTATGGCACGTTTTAAATTGGGGATATAATTTCCCTTCAATACTGAGGGCCCCTGGGGGCTAACTAGCCCACCAAGTGCTTCCAGTAAGCGCCACTGAGCTGCATTGCAGAGAGGTGGTCCAGGCCATGCCACTTTTTACACCTCTCTGCAACCCAGCTCTGTGGCACTTACTGGAGGTACCTAGTGGGCTAGTTGGACCCTAGGGACCCTCAGGATTCAAATGAACTTAATCTCCCAACTAAAAACGGACACAGGGCGTGTTTACACAGTGGTGAAGGGAGGGGACGGGGCCTGAGTTAACGTGTGCAAAAATGCCCTGTGGCCTGTTTTAAGAGGTAGTTTTAATCCCCCTGCCCTATTATATACTAGGGGCTTACAGAGGAGGTCATGCTAATCACAGGGGGACCCCAACGCATAATGTTCCCTAGTGTATGTAGGTGTTTTCACTGTATTCTAAGTGTCTTTTAACATAGCACTGGCTCTAGGACTGGTTAGTCAGACTCAGTTACCACCAGTATCCGTCTGAAAAAGTTGAGGGTACAGGATGATTTTGCAACAAGGCTTCTTTCTGCTCTTCTTTTTGTTCTTTCTGCACGTTATCCTTCTTCCTGCACTTTTCTTCGTCTTTGAGGACTTCTGTTGCTTCTTTCTGCACTTCTTTTTTTTCTTGCTGTGCATTTTTTCTTCTTTCTTCACATGTCCTATCTCTGTAGGCATAGTTAGAAATTAGCATTTAAAAAACCTTTGAAATTCACATAAAAAAACATAGGTTTCATGCACGTTATAGTTAGGAATTAGCATTTAAAAAACCTCAGAAATTCACTGAAAAAACCATAGGTTTCAGGGGTGTTATAGTTAGCTGGACTTTTCACTTGTACAAAACCATTGAAATTCCCCCGTTATAGTTAGTTCAGCTAACTATAACTCGCGCGCCCGCAATGCACTGCTGATGACGTCACATATTACATCACTCATGACATGGTCAGTGACATCACTCATGACATCACTGATGACATCTCAAATGACATCACTGATGACATCACTGATGACATCATCCTTGTGATAGAGTGGCAGACCTCCTCTCACCCTAATATAACCTTTGATACACACATTCAAAAATAGAGACTAAAATTTTCAAAACAATGGACATACCAATACCAGTTACAACAACCTCTTCAGTAATTCTAAGATCCACATACACATTCACTCATTCACCAACAGTCCTATACAGTCACTCATACATGTACTCACTCATCATATGTACTCATACACCTATACATCCTGTTACACAATGCCACTCATCCATAGAGTTACTCACACACATAGTCACTCATGCTAATAAAGAATCAAACATACATTTACTTGCATATACAGTTATACACACACCACCACACTTACTTCTACGGAAACTTACACATACTTAGTCTTTTAAACAATCACTTATAGAAACACATACTTATTCATACAGGAACTCTTTCAATCTCTCACTCTCACATATACTCACTTATATACACCAATAGTCACATATACTAGTTTAAAACATATGTAGTTACTCATAAAGACACTATTGAGACAGTCATTCACTCACTAACACACCCATACACACACTCATCCACCCATACAGTCCTGCACACATGCTGTCTTCAACACATACAAACAGTGAGTCACTCATTCATGCACCTATTCACTACGTAATACCCCCACCGAACCATGCAGACACTCAGACTGATACTCTAAAAACCAACTAATAACCTATATAGACACCCATGTAGCTACTCACCAACCCATGCAGCCACTTATACACAAAGGGCCTCATGTAGGAAGCCCAATACCGGCCGGTAACGGCCGATTTTCGGTAAATATACCGTTACCGACCGGTAGTTGGGCTTTTGAGATGTAGGGGGCTCATTTCATGATTCGGTATTTACCGACAAAAGTATGGCACACCTGAAGCCATCTTGATTGGAATAAACTGGTAACACTTAAAACATTTAATTTAAAAAGGAACACAATGAGGGGGTTCATTTTGCCATAGAAATTATGATTAATGCTGAAGAAAGAAAATGAGGGCACATTTTGAGTGACTTCTCAAATCCTCTTCTATTTCATTAAAAATGTCTGACATGCAGACTGAAACATGCACTTTTAATACCAGGAGCAGACTTCCATGGTGAACAGTAGTTTTACTACAGTGACCTAATGAGCAACTAGAGTGCTAACATTCATAATTTATGGCAAATGTGTGACATATCTGAATACCTTCATGATGGAATCAAAGTAAAAAACTGAAAGCATTTCCTACTGAGGAGACTGCAGTACATGAGGAAATTAGGAAACTTCATAACAAATAAATCTCCCAAGATGGCCACCGGAGACAAAAGAGCCCAAATGTAGCCCAAAATCACCCAGATGTAGCCCAAATATAGCCCAATGACAGAAGTGTGCAAAACACTTATTATTTTGTGTTCTTGCAGTGTTATATAGTGCAGACTTGTCAGGTATTGGAGTGCTTTACATGAGCATTGGTTACATCACACAAGAACAAATTCATTTTGGTTGTAGACATGGGGAGACTAAGTGATTTGACCAGAATCACAGAATGTCGAGCTGAAGCAGAAACTCCAACCTGGTTCCCCAGTTGCAAAGTCTGCAGTTCTGGAAGTAACACCACATCCTCTCCCCTAAGTGCAACATTTAATCAAGTGGTCAACTGGATAAAAAAACATAAAGATAACAAATAATTTAAAAGTGCTTTGTCGCTATTTGAAAACTCAGAAAATATGTCCTTATTTTAGTCTTTTAGAGCACTAACCATAATTTTGATGCCAATAAGACCCTCTCATATATGTAATTTCTAAAGGAAATGCTCTAGGTATTACAGTTTTGATTACATCAAGATGACGTCAGGCGTTCCACACTTTTGTAATAAATATAGAATGTTAGCAATCTAGTTGTTCATTAGGATACTGTTGAGAGGAAGAGGCCAGGGGCACGGACTCTCAAAATTGAAGGCAGGTAGGAGGGTGCAAAGGCAACAATTTAACCACACTGAGCACGCAGGAAGGGGTGTGGCAGCACAACAGACTATGGAGGGCAGTGGAAAGGGGGGCAGGGGCAACAAACCAACAATACAGGACTTGCAAGAGAGGCTGTGGCAATGTAATAGACCATTGTGGACAGAAGGAAGAGGCATACATGCCAACAGACCCGATTCAGCCAGGAAACGTCCAATGTTTTTAAGCTCAAATGGGCTTTATTTGATATGTCTCCTGTCTACGATCTCCTCTTTTTCAATGTAACTCAAAGGGGAAAATCAATACCCCAGTTTTTTTTCAAAATCTCCCTCTTACCAAGTTCAAAATGTTCACAAGTATGGTACATTGGATCATGGAAGGAAATGGGGTAGGGACATGGACTTGGATAACAGAGGACAGGAGGGACATGGAGAGGTGCAGAAAACTGACCCTGCAGGGCATGCATCAGGGTTTGCAGCAGCACAATACACCACACAGGGCATGCGGGACGAGAGTGCAGCACAACAATCCATAGGAAGCAAGAGGGAGGGGACAGGACCATGCACATGGACAACAGAGAACAGAGGGGCAAGAGGCAATGCTAGCTAGCTGACCATAATGGACAGGAGAGAAAGCTGCAGCATAACAGACCATAAAGGGCAGGAGGGACGGATCAGGGGCATTACAATGGAACAGACAAGCCAGGAGGGAGGGAGTAGGGGTCTGCACATGTAAATAGAGTGCTGGGGGCAAGGGGGCAGGGCAGGAGCAGCAAGATAGCCATGGAGGTCAGGCAGGATGGACACTAGAAGCAAGACACACCATGAAGAGCAACACTGAGACTGTGATGGCATACACACAGACCATGGAGGGAAGGTGGGAGGGGGTCAGGGGCAGCTAACTGACCACACAGGGAAGGTGGGAGGGGCCATGGCAGCACAGAAGACCATGCATGGCAAGTGGGAGGGTTAGTGGCAGCACAATGGCTATGATGGGCAAGAAGGAGGGTGCAGGGGCATGCACAAAGGATGATGGAGGATAGAAGGGAGGGTCAGGACCTGTGCACAGACAAGAAAGTTCAGGGGAAGGGGCCTCACAACAGACTGCATGGGGCAGGCAGGAGGAGCAGTTGCAGCACAACAGACCAGGGAGGGCAGAAGGGTGTGGCAGTACAATGGACCATGTAGGGCAGGAGGAAGAGGATAGGGGCATGGCATGTGGACAGGCAGGGTGGAGGTGGCAGGGACAGGTTACAGTCATCTGACAATGCTAGGCAGGTGGGAGGGGAGTGGCAGCTCAACAGAACACTCAGAGTAGATAGGAGTGGCAGGTCCATGGAACATGGTGGGCAAAAAGGATGGAGCAGGGGCATGCACAAAGATATCGAAGGGCAGGGGGAAGGAGAATAGGGGCAGCAAGCTAAGCACAGAGTTTAAGCAGGAGGTCAATGATGGGGCATAGAATTGGGCAATGGAGGGCAGGAGGAGTGGACTGGTACATCATACTAAATTGAGGGCAGTGGCAGCACATCAGACCATGCATGGCAGGAGGGAGGAGGCTATTCCATGGATTCACACACCAGAGGATAGGGAGGAGGGGGATGGGGCAGCAAGCTAATTGTTCAGAGAAGTTGGGTATTAGGAACTTTATTGTTTTTAAAATGTGTGTGCGAACTACTGAAAATATGAACAAGTATGCAACATAATCTCACATCTCACTTTTATTCAGGAAGAAGAGGACGTTTGTGACTGTGACTCCGGGCTCACTTGGCAGAAACACCCCCTGACCCTCCACCCCCTTTCGCACAATGTAATGCCCGTGAAAAGGGTAGGTGAACACAGTGTTATATAGAACATAGTCCTGAGAGCACGATTGAAAATGAAAACTAGATATAGTGTATGGTATAAACTATGCACCAAAAAGTGTGATATAAGATGAACCGGGCGTGAAGTATAATAAGCAATACATTGTGCGCAATTACAGATTCATTGGAGAGCACGAGATAGCACAGGCACTAGCGCGTGCTATGCGATATGCGCCTTGGAGTGTAATATGCACAGGGCAGTGTTGTGTAACCTAACTAGTCTCTAAAGTTGTAATATAAAATATTTGCTGGGGAGTGTAACGTTGCATATGCACTGTGACAAAGATATGGATCCTAGATTGTAATATGTATGGCATAGCACTGTGCGTTATAACATAGGCATCGAGGAAGGCACGTTAGATGGGGCAATATAACCCGTGCGAAGACAAGTGTGGCATGACATATTCACGGGGTGGTGTTACAGTGCACATGGGCTAGAGAGTGTCATAGCATATGCACTAGCTAGTGGAATACAACACAGAGGTGTGTGGCACTCAGCAGGCAATGGTGGGTGTAACACAGCATTGGGCTCTGCCAGGAGCGCGCTGTGACTCTCAAGTGATGTTCGTCCCCTTTCCAGAGAGTAAAATAAAAAGTATTACACATCTGGCAGTGGATGTGTGTTTTATTAACCGTGAGGGGGGTTTCTTGCATAGTTTTGGTCGATTTTTTGTCGAATCCCCTTTGAATGGCTTGGTGTGCATGTGCATTAAATGTGCCCGTCAATAGCTACCCATGTTTGTATAAATAAACGACAAGGGTGTCTACCGGGATTAGGCACGGTAGGGCATCAGACATGTCAGAGCTTCACTAGTGGTGTAAATACATTCCACGTGGATTCATTGTATGCATAGTCGCCTTTTAATGAATATCACGCAAATCGTCATGGTGATAGGTACGTACGGTTTGTCCAGCATGTCCTAGGTGTGTCTATAAATATATATTTTTTAAAAATAATAAAAAACAGTGGCCGGCCCTGGGGATTGGGGTCAAAAAAATATAATTAGGAGACAGGCCCTGGGGGATGGGGTCATCAGGGCCAATAAATTAGAATAAGAAGGAGAACCACACAGCCCCCCTTCTTAAAAAATTAAAATAAATAAAAGACTGGCATCGTGCCGGAGGCCATGCCCCCTCCTTGCAGCACTCTGCAAACGCGCCCCCTGGCGAATTGTAAGTTGGGGAATTAATTCCTCTTCAATTCTGAGGGTCCCTGAGGGCCAACTAGCCCAACAGGCATCTCCAGTATGCGCCAGGGAGCTGCGCTGCAGACAGGTGTTCTGCGGCCAAGCCCCTTTTTACACCTCTCTGCAACGCAGCTCTGTGGCGCTTACTGGAGGTACCTAGTGGTCTAGTTTGACCCTAGGGACCCTTAGGATTCAAGGGGACTTAATCTCTCAACTTAGAGCAGCCACAGGGCGCGTTTACACAGTGGTGAAGGGAGGGGACGGGGCCTGAGGTGACGTTTGCAAACACGCACTATGGCACGTTTTAAATTGGGGATATAATTTCCCTTCAATACTGAGGGCCCCTGGGGGCTAACTAGCCCACCAAGTGCTTCCAGTAAGCGCCACTGAGCTGCATTGCAGAGAGGTGGTCCAGGCCATGCCACTTTTTACACCTCTCTGCAACCCAGCTCTGTGGCACTTACTGGAGGTACCTAGTGGGCTAGTTGGACCCTAGGGACCCTCAGGATTCAAATGAACTTAATCTCCCAACTAAAAACGGACACAGGGCGTGTTTACACAGTGGTGAAGGGAGGGGACGGGGCCTGAGTTAACGTGTGCAAAAATGCCCTGTGGCCTGTTTTAAGAGGTGGTTTTAATCCCCCTGCCCTATTATATACTAGGGGCTTACAGAGGAGGTCATGCTAATCACAGGGGGACCCCAACGCATAATGTTCCCTAGTGTATGTAGGTGTTTTCACTGTATTCTAAGTGTCTTTTAACATAGCACTGGCTCTAGGACTGGTTAGTCAGACTCAGTTACCACCAGTATCCGTCTGAAAAAGTTGAGGGTACAGGATGATTTTGCAACAAGGCTTCTTTCTGCTCTTCTTTTTGTTCTTTCTGCACGTTATCCTTCTTCCTGCACTTTTCTTCGTCTTTGAGGACTTCTGTTGCTTCTTTCTGCACTTCTTTTTTTTCTTGCTGTGCATTTTTTCTTCTTTCTTCACATGTCCTATCTCTGTAGGCATAGTTAGAAATTAGCATTTAAAAAACCTTTGAAATTCACATAAAAAAACATAGGTTTCAGGCACGTTATAGTTAGGAATTAGCATTTAAAAAACCTCAGAAATTCACTGAAAAAACCATAGGTTTCAGGGGTGTTATAGTTAGCTGGACTTTTCACTTGTACAAAACCATTGAAATTCCCCCGTTATAGTTAGTTCAGCTAACTATAACTCGCGCGCCCGCAATGCACTGCTGATGACGTCACATATTACATCACTCATGACATGGTCAGTGACATCACTCATGACATCACTGATGACATCTCAAATGACATCACTGATGACATCACTGATGACATCATCCTTGTGATAGAGTGGCAGACCTCCTCTCACCCTAATATAACCTTTGATACACACATTCAAAAATAGAGACTAAAATTTTCAAAACAATGGACATACCAATACCAGTTACAACAACCTCTTCAGTAATTCTAAGATCCACATACACATTCACTCATTCACCAACAGTCCTATACAGTCACTCATACATGTACTCACTCATCATATGTACTCATACACCTATACATCCTGTTACACAATGCCACTCATCCATAGAGTTACTCACACACATAGTCACTCATGCTAATAAAGAATCAAACATACATTTACTTGCATATACAGTTATACACACACCACCACACTTACTTCTACGGAAACTTACACATACTTAGTCTTTTAAACAATCACTTATAGAAACACATACTTATTCATACAGGAACTCTTTCAATCTCTCACTCTCACATATACTCACTTATATACACCAATAGTCACATATACTAGTTTAAAACATATGTAGTTACTCATAAAGACACTATTGAGACAGTCATTCACTCACTAACACACCCATACACACACTCATCCACCCATACAGTCCTGCACACATGCTGTCTTCAACACATACAAACAGTGAGTCACTCATTCATGCACCTATTCACTACGTAATACCCCCACCGAACCATGCAGACACTCAGACTGATACTCTAAAAAACAACTAATAACCTATATAGACACCCATGTAGCTACTCACCAACCCATGCAGCCACTTATACACAAAGGGCCTCATGTAGGAAGCCCAATACCGGCCGGTAACGGCCGATTTTCGGTAAATATACCGTTACCGACCGGTATTTGGGCTTTTGAGATGTAGGGGGCTCATTTCATGATTCGGTATTTACCGACAAAAGTATGGCACACCTGAAGCCATCTTGATTGGAATAAACTGGTAACACTTAAAACATTTAATTTAAAAAGGAACACAATGAGGGGGTTCATTTTGCCATAGAAATTATGATTAATGCTGAAGAAAGAAAATGAGGGCACATTTTGAGTGACTTCTCAAATCCTCTTCTATTTCATTAAAAATGTCTGACATGCAGACTGAAACATGCACTTTTAATACCAGGAGCAGACTTCCATGGTGAACAGTAGTTTTACTACAGTGACCTAATGAGCAACTAGAGTGCTAACATTCATAATTTATGGCAAATGTGTGACATATCTGAATACCTTCATGATGGAATCAAAGTAAAAAACTGAAAGCATTTCCTACTGAGGAGACTGCAGTACATGAGGAAATTAGGAAACTTCATAACAAATAAATCTCCCAAGATGGCCACCGGAGACAAAAGAGCCCAAATGTAGCCCAAAATCACCCAGATGTAGCCCAAATATAGCCCAATGACAGAAGTGTGCAAAACACTTATTGTTTTGTGTTTTTGCAGTGTTATATAGTGCAGACTTGTCAGGTATTGGAGTGCTTTACATGAGCATTGGTTACATCACACAAGAACAAATTCATTTTGGTTGTAGACATGGGGAGACTAAGTGATTTGACCAGAATCACAGAATGTCGAGCTGAAGCAGAAACTCCAACCTGGTTCCCCAGTTGCAAAGTCTGCAGTTCTGGAAGTAACACCACATCCTCTCCCCTAAGTGCAACATTTAATCAAGTGGTCAACTGGATAAAAAAACATAAAGATAACAAATAATTTAAAAGTGCTTTGTCGCTATTTGAAAACTCAGAAAATATGTCCTTATTTTAGTCTTTTAGAGCACTAACCATAATTTTGATGCCAATAAGACCCTCTCATATATGTAATTTCTAAAGGAAATGCTCTAGGTATTACAGTTTTGATTACATCAAGATGACGTCAGGCGTTCCACACTTTTGTAATAAATATAGAATGTTAGCAATCTAGTTGTTCATTAGGATACTGTTGAGAGGCAGAGGCCAGGGGCACGGACTCTGAAAATTGAAGGCAGGTAGGAGGGTGCAAAGGCAACAATTTAACCACACTGAGCAGGCAGGAAGGGCCGTGGCAGCACAACAGACTATGGAGGGCAGTAGAAAGGGGGGCAGGGGCAACAAACCAACAATACAGGACTTGCAAGAGAGGCTGTGGCAATGTAATAGACCATTGTGGACAGAAGGAAGAGGCATACATGCCAACAGACCCGATTCAGCCAGGAAACGTCCAATGTTTTTAAGCTCAAATGGGCTTTATTTGATATGTCTCCTGTCTACAATCTCCTCTTTTTCAATGTAACTCAAAGGGGAAAATCAATACCCCAGTTTTTTTTCAAAATCTCCCTCTTACCAAGTTCAAAATGTTCACAAGTATGGTACATTGGATCATGGAAGGAAATGGGGTAGGGACATGGACTTGGATAACAGAGGACAGGAGGGACATGGAGAGGTGCACCAAACTGACCCTGCAGGGCATGCATCAGGGTTTGCAGCAGCACAATACACCACACAGGGCATGCGGGACGGGAGTGCAGCACAACAATCCATAGAAAGCAAGAGGGAGGGGACAGGACCATGCACATGGACAACAGAGAACAGAGGGGCAAGAGGCAATGGTAGCTAGCTGACCATAATGGACAGACAGGAGAGAAAGCTGCAACATAACAGACCATAAAGGGCAGGAGGGACGGATCAGGGGCATTACAATGGAACAGACAAGCCAGGAGGGAGGGAGTAGGGGTCTGCACATGTAAACAGAGTGCTGGGGGCAAGGGGGCAGGGCAGGAGCAGCAAGATAGCCATGGAGGTCAGGCAGGATGGGCACTAGAAGCAAGACACACCATGAAGAGCAACACTGAGACTGTGATGGCATACACACAGACCATGGAGGGAAGGTGGGAGGGGGTCAGGGGCAGATAACTGACCACACAGGGAAGGTGGGAGGGGCCATGGCAGCACAGAAGACCATGCATGGCAAGTGGGAGGGTTAGTGGCAGCACAATGGCTATGATGGGCAAGAAGGAGGGTGCAGGGGCATGCACAAAGGATGATGGAGGATAGAAGGAAGGGTCAGGACCTGTGCACAGACAAGAAAGTTCAGGGGAAGGGGCCTCACAACAGACTGCATGGGGCAGGCAGGAGGAGCAGTTGCAGCACAACAGACCAGGGAGGGCAGAAGGGTGTGGCAGTACAATGGACCATGTAGGACAGGAGGAAGAGGATAGGGGCATGGCATGTGGACAGGCAGGGTGGAGGTGGCAGGGACAGGTTACAGTCATCTGACAATGCTAGGCAGGTGGGAGGGGAGTGGCAGCTCAACAGAACACTCAGAGTAGATAGGAGTGGCAGGTCCATGGAACATGGTGGGCAAAAAGGATGGAGCAGGGGCATGCACAAAGACATCAAAGGGCAGGGGGAAGGAGAATAGGGGCAGCAAGCTAAGCACAGAGTTTAAGCAGGAGGTCAATGATGGGGCATAGAATTGGGCAATGGAGGGCAGGAGGAGTGGACTGGTACATCATACTAAATTGAGGGCAGTGGCAGCACATCAGACCATGCATGGCAGGAGGGAGGAGGCTAGTCCATGGATTCACACAACAGAGGATAGGGAGGAGGGGGATGGGGCAGCAAGCTAACTGTTCAGAGAAGTTGGGTATTAGGAACTTTATTGTTTTTAAAATGTGTGTGCGAACTACTGAAAATATGAACAAGTATGCAACATAATCTCACATCTCACTTTTATTCAGGAAGAAGAGGACGTTTGTGACTGTGACTCCGGGCTCACTTGGCAGAAACACCCCCTGACCCTCCACCCCCTTTCGCAAAATGTAATGCCCGTGAAAAGGGTAGGTGAACACAGTGTTATATAGAACATAGTCCTGAGAGCACGATTGAAAATGAAAACTAGATATAGTGTATGGTATAAACTATGCACCAAAAAGTGTGATATAAGATGAACCGGGCGTGAAATATAATAAGCAATACATTGTGCGCAATTACAGATTCATTGGAGAGCACGAGATAGCACAGGCACTAGCGCGTGCTATGCGATATGAGCCTTGGAGTGTAATATGCACAGGGCAGTGTTGTGTAACCTAACTAGTCTCTAAAGTTGTAGTATAAAATATTTGCTGGGGAGTGTAACGTTGCATATGCACTGTGACAAAGATATGGATCCTAGATTGTAATATGTATGGCATAGCACTGTGCGTTATAACATAGGCATCGAGGAAGGCACGTTAGATGGGGCAATATAACCCGTGCGAAGGCAAGTGTGGCATGACATATTCACGGGGTGGTGTTACAGTGCACATGGGCTAGAGAGTGTCATAGCATACGCACTAGCTGGTGGAATACAACACAGAGGTGTGTGGCACTCAGCAGGCAATGGTGGGTGTAACACAGCATTGGGCTCTGCCAGGAGCGCGCTGTGACTCTCAAGTGATGTTCGTCCCCTTTCCAGAGAGTAAAATAAAAAGTATTACACATCTGGCAGTGGATGTGTGTTTTATTAACCGTGAGGGGGGTTTCTTGCATAGTTTTGGTCGATTTTTTGTCGAATCCCCTTTGAATGGCTTGGTGTGCATGTGCATTAAATGTGCCCGTCAATAGCTACCCATGTTTGTATAAATAAACGACAAGGGTGTCTACCGGGATTAGGCACGGTAGGGCATCAGACATGTCAGAGCTTCACTAGTGGTGTAAATACATTCCACGTGGATTCATTGTATGCATAGTCGCCTTTTAATGAATATCACGCAAATCGTCATGGTGATAGGTACGTACGGTTTGTCCAGCATGTCCTAGGTGTGTCTATAAATATATATTTTTTAAAAATAATAAAAAACAGTGGCCGGCCCTGGGGATTGGGGTCAAAAAAATATAATTAGGAGACAGGCCCTGGGGGATGGGGTCATCAGGGCCAATAAATTAGAATAAGAAGGAGAACCACACAGCCCCCCTTCTTAAAAAATTAAAATAAATAAAAGACTGGCATCGTGCCGGAGGCCATGCCCCCTCCTTGCAGCACTCTGCAAACGCGCCCCCTGGCGAATTGTAAGTTGGGGAATTAATTCCTCTTCAATTCTGAGGGTCCCTGAGGGCCAACTAGCCCAACAGGCATCTCCAGTATGCGCCAGGGAGCTGCGCTGCAGACAGGTGTTCTGCGGCCAAGCCCCTTTTTACACCTCTCTGCAACGCAGCTCTGTGGCGCTTACTGGAGGTACCTAGTGGTCTAGTTTGACCCTAGGGACCCTTAGGATTCAAGGGGACTTAATCTCTCAACTTAGAGCAGCCACAGGGCGCGTTTACACAGTGGTGAAGGGAGGGGACGGGGCCTGAGGTGACGTGTGCAAACACGCACTATGGCACGTTTTAAATTGGGGATATAATTTCCCTTCAATACTGAGGGCCCCTGGGGGCTAACTAGCCCACCAAGTGCTTCCAGTAAGCGCCACTGAGCTGCATTGCAGAGAGGTGGTCCAGGCCATGCCACTTTTTACACCTCTCTGCAACCCAGCTCTGTGGCACTTACTGGAGGTACCTAGTGGGCTAGTTGGACCCTAGGGACCCTCAGGATTCAAATGAACTTAATCTCCCAACTAAAAACGGACACAGGGCGTGTTTACACAGTGGTGAAGGGAGGGGACGGGGCCTGAGTTAACGTGTACAAAAATGCCCTGTGGCCTGTTTTAAGAGGTAGTTTTAATCCCCCTGCCCTATTATATACTAGGGGCTTACAGAGGAGGTCATGCTAATCACAGGGGGACCCCAACGCATAATGTTCCCTAGTGTATGTAGGTGTTTTCACTGTATTCTAAGTGTCTTTTAACATAGCACTGGCTCTAGGACTGGTTAGTCAGACTCAGTTACCACCAGTATCCGTCTGAAAAAGTTGAGGGTACAGGATGATTTTGCAACAAGGCTTCTTTCTGCTCTTCTTTTTGTTCTTTCTGCACGTTATCCTTCTTCCTGCACTTTTCTTCGTCTTTGAGGACTTCTGTTGCTTCTTTCTGCACTTCTTTTTTTTCTTGCTGTGCATTTTTTCTTCTTTCTTCACATGTCCTATCTCTGTAGGCATAGTTAGAAATTAGCATTTAAAAAACCTTTTGAAATTCACATAAAAAAACATAGGTTTCATGCACGTTATAGTTAGGAATTAGCATTTAAAAAACCTCAGAAATTCACTGAAAAAACCATAGGTTTCAGGGGTGTTATAGTTAGCTGGACTTTTCACTTGTACAAAACCATTGAAATTCCCCCGTTATAGTTAGTTCAGCTAACTATAACTCGCGCGCCCGCAATGCACTGCTGATGACGTCACATATTACATCACTCATGACATGGTCAGTGACATCACTCATGACATCACTGATGACATCTCAAATGACATCACTGATGACATCACTGATGACATCATCCTTGTGATAGAGTGGCAGACCTCCTCTCACCCTAATATAACCTTTGATACACACATTCAAAAATAGAGACTAAAATTTTCAAAACAATGGACATACCAATACCAGTTACAACAACCTCTTCAGTAATTCTAAGATCCACATACACATTCACTCATTCACCAACAGTCCTATACAGTCACTCATACATGTACTCACTCATCATATGTACTCATACACCTATACATCCTGTTACACAATGCCACTCATCCATAGAGTTACTCACACACATAGTCACTCATGCTAATAAAGAATCAAACATACATTTACTTGCATATACAGTTATACACACACCACCACACTTACTTCTACGGAAACTTACACATACTTAGTCTTTTAAACAATCACTTATAGAAACACATACTTATTCATACAGGAACTCTTTCAATCTCTCACTCTCACATATACTCACTTATATACACCAATAGTCACATATACTAGTTTAAAACATATGTAGTTACTCATAAAGACACTATTGAGACAGTCATTCACTCACTAACACACCCATACACACACTCATCCACCCATACAGTCCTGCACACATGCTGTCTTCAACACATACAAACAGTGAGTCACTCATTCATGCACCTATTCACTACGTAATACCCCCACCGAACCATGCAGACACTCAGACTGATACTCTAAAAACCAACTAATAACCTATATAGACACCCATGTAGCTACTCACCAACCCATGCAGCCACTTATACACAAAGGGCCTCATGTAGGAAGCCCAATACCGGCCGGTAACGGCCGATTTTCGGTAAATATACCGTTACCGACCGGTATTTGGGCTTTTGAGATGTAGGGGGCTCATTTCATGATTCGGTATTTACCGACAAAAGTATGGCACACCTGAAGCCATCTTGATTGGAATAAACTGGTAACACTTAAAACATTTAATTTAAAAAGGAACACAATGAGGGGGTTCATTTTGCCATAAAAATTATGATTAATGCTGAAGAAAGAAAATGAGGGCACATTTTGAGTGACTTCTCAAATCCTCTTCTATTTCATTAAAAATGTCTGACATGCAGACTGAAACATGCACTTTTAATACCAGGAGCAGACTTCCATGGTGAACAGTAGTTTTACTACAGTGACCTAATGAGCAACTAGAGTGCTAACATTCATAATTTATGGCAAATGTGTGACATATCTGAATACCTTCATGATGGAATCAAAGTAAAAAACTGAAAGCATTTCCTACTGAGGAGACTGCAGTACATGAGGAAATTAGGAAACTTCATAACAAATAAATCTCCCAAGATGGCCACCGGAGACAAAAGAGCCCAAATGTAGCCCAAAATCACCCAGATGTAGCCCAAATATAGCCCAATGACAGAAGTGTGCAAAACACTTATTATTTTGTGTTTTTGCAGTGTTATATAGTGCAGACTTGTCAGGTATTGGAGTGCTTTACATGAGCATTGGTTACATCACACAAGAACAAATTCATTTTGGTTGTAGACATGGGGAGACTAAGTGATTTGACCAGAATCACAGAATGTCGAGCTGAAGCAGAAACTCCAACCTGGTTCCCCAGTTGCAAAGTCTGCAGTTCTGGAAGTAACACCACATCCTCTCCCCTAAGTGCAACATTTAATCAAGTGGTCAACTGGATAAAAAAACATAAAGATAACAAATAATTTAAAAGTGCTTTGTCGCTATTTGAAAACTCAGAAAATATGTCCTTATTTTAGTCTTTTAGAGCACTAACCATAATTTTGATGCCAATAAGACCCTCTCATATATGTAATTTCTAAAGGAAATGCTCTAGGTATTACAGTTTTGATTACATCAAGATGACGTCAGGCGTTCCACACTTTTGTAATAAATATAGAATGTTAGCAATCTAGTTGTTCATTAGGATACTGTTGAGAGGCAGAGGCCAGGGGCACGGACTCTGAAAATTGAAGGCAGGTAGGAGGGTGCAAAGGCAACAATTTAACCACACTGAGCACGCAGGAAGGGGCGTGGCAGCACAACAGACTATGGAGGGCAGTGGAAAGGGGGGCAGGGGCAACAAACCAACAATACAGGACTTGCAAGAGAGGCTGTGGCAATGTAATAGACCATTGTGGACAGAAGGAAGAGGCATACATGCCAACAGACCCGATTCAGCCAGGAAACGTCCAATGTTTTTAAGCTCAAATGGGCTTTATTTGATATGTCTCCTGTCTACGATCTCCTCTTTTTCAATGTAACTCAAAGGGGAAAATCAATACCCCAGTTTTTTTTCAAAATCTCCCTCTTACCAAGTTCAAAATGTTCACAAGTATGGTACATTGGATCATGGAAGGAAATGGGGTAGGGACATGGACTTGGATAACAGAGGACAGGAGGGACATGGAGAGGTGCAGAAAACTGACCCTGCAGGGCATGCATCAGGGTTTGCAGCAGCACAATACACCACACAGGGCATGCGGGACGGGAGTGCAGCACAACAATCCATAGAAAGCAAGAGGGAGGGGACAGGACCATGCACATGGACAACAGAGAACAGAGGGGCAAGAGGCAATGCTAGCTAGCTGACCATAATGGACAGACAGGAGAGAAAGCTGCAGCATAACAGACCATAAAGGGCAGGAGGGACGGATCAGGGGCATTACAATGGAACAGACAAGCCAGGAGGGAGGGAGTAGGGGTCTGCACATGTAAATAGAGTGCTGGGGGCAAGGGGGCAGGGCAGGAGCAGCAAGATAGCCATGGAGGTCAGGCAGGATGGACACTAGAAGCAAGACACACCATGAAGAGCAACACTGAGACTGTGATGGCATACACACAGACCATGGAGGGAAGGTGGGAGGGGGTCAGGGGCAGCTAACTGACCACACAGGGAAGGTGGGAGGGGCCATGGCAGCACAGAAGACCATGCATGGCAAGTGGGAGGGTTAGTGGCAGCACAATGGCTATGATGGGCAAGAAGGAGGGTGCAGGGGCATGCACAAAGGATGATGGAGGATAGAAGGGAGGGTCAGGACCTGTGCACAGACAAGAAAGTTCAGGGGAAGGGGCCTCACAACAGACTGCATGGGGCAGGCAGGAGGAGCAGTTGCAGCACAACAGACCAGGGAGGGCAGAAGGGTGTGGCAGTACAATGGACCATGTAGGGCAGGAGGAAGAGGATAGGGGCATGGCATGTGGACAGGCAGGGTGGAGGTGGCAGGGACAGGTTACAGTCATCTGACAATGCTAGGCAGGTGGGAGGGGAGTGGCAGCTCAACAGAACACTCAGAGTAGATAGGAGTGGCAGGTCCATGGAACATGGTGGGCAAAAAGGATGGAGCAGGGGCATGCACAAAGATATCGAAGGGCAGGGGGAAGGAGAATAGGGGCAGCAAGCTAAGCACAGAGTTTAAGCAGGAGGTCAATGATGGGGCATAGAATTGGGCAATGGAGGGCAGGAGGAGTGGACTGGTACATCATACTAAATTGAGGGCAGTGGCAGCACATCAGACCATGCATGGCAGGAGGGAGGAGGCTATTCCATGGATTCACACAACAGAGGATAGGGAGGAGGGGGATGGGGCAGCAAGCTAACTGTTCAGAGAAGTTGGGTATTAGGAACTTTATTGTTTTTAAAATGTGTGTGCGAACTACTGAAAATATGAACAAGTATGCAACATAATCTCACATCTCACTTTTATTCAGGAAGAAGAGGACGTTTGTGACTGTGACTCCGGGCTCACTTGGCAGAAACACCCCCTGACCCTCCACCCCCTTTCGCACAATGTAATGCCCGTGAAAAGGGTAGGTGAACACAGTGTTATATAGAACATAGTCCTGAGAGCACGATTGAAAATGAAAACTAGATATAGTGTATGGTATAAACTATGCACCAAAAAGTGTGATATAAGATGAACCGGGCGTGAAATATAATAAGCAATACATTGTGCGCAATTACAGATTCATTGGAGAGCACGAGATAGCACAGGCACTAGCGCGTGCTATGCGATATGCGCCTTGGAGTGTAATATGCACAGGGCAGTGTTGTGTAACCTAACTAGTCTCTAAAGTTGTAATATAAAATATTTGCTGGGGAGTGTAACGTTGCATATGCACTGTGACAAAGATATGGATCCTAGATTGTAATATGTATGGCATAGCACTGTGCGTTATAACATAGGCATCGAGGAAGGCACGTTAGATGGGGCAATATAACCCGTGCGAAGACAAGTGTGGCATGACATATTCACGGGGTGGTGTTACAGTGCACATGGGCTAGAGAGTGTCATAGCATATGCACTAGCTAGTGGAATACAACACAGAGGTGTGTGGCACTCAGCAGGCAATGGTGGGTGTAACACAGCATTGGGCTCTGCCAGGAGCGCGCTGTGACTCTCAAGTGATGTTCGTCCCCTTTCCAGAGAGTAAAATAAAAAGTATTACACATCTGGCAGTGGATGTGTGTTTTATTAACCGTGAGGGGGGTTTCTTGCATAGTTTTGGTCGATTTTTTGTCGAATCCCCTTTGAATGGCTTGGTGTGCATGTGCATTAAATGTGCCCGTCAATAGCTACCCATGTTTGTATAAATAAACGACAAGGGTGTCTACCGGGATTAGGCACGGTAGGGCATCAGACATGTCAGAGCTTCACTAGTGGTGTAAATACATTCCACGTGGATTCATTGTATGCATAGTCGCCTTTTAATGAATATCACGCAAATCGTCATGGTGATAGGTACGTACGGTTTGTCCAGCATGTCCTAGGTGTGTCTATAAATATATATTTTTTAAAAATAATAAAAAACAGTGGCCGGCCCTGGGGATTGGGGTAAAAAAAATATAATTAGGAGACAGGCCCTGGGGGATGGGGTCATCAGGGCCAATAAATTAGAATAAGAAGGAGAACCACACAGCCCCCCTTCTTAAAAAATTAAAATAAATAAAAGACTGGCATCGTGCCGGAGGCCATGCCCCCTCCTTGCAGCACTCTGCAAACGCGCCCCCTGGCGAATTGTAAGTTGGGGAATTAATTCCTCTTCAATTCTGAGGGTCCCTGAGGGCCAACTAGCCCAACAGGCATCTCCAGTATGCGCCAGGGAGCTGCGCTGCAGACAGGTGTTCTGCGGCCAAGCCCCTTTTTACACCTCTCTGCAACGCAGCTCTGTGGCGCTTACTGGAGGTACCTAGTGGTCTAGTTTGACCCTAGGGACCCTTAGGATTCAAGGGGACTTAATCTCTCAACTTAGAGCAGCCACAGGGCGCGTTTACACAGTGGTGAAGGGAGGGGACGGGGCCTGAGGTGACGTGTGCAAACACGCACTATGGCACGTTTTAAATTGGGGATATAATTTCCCTTCAATACTGAGGGCCCCTGGGGGCTAACTAGCCCACCAAGTGCTTCCAGTAAGCGCCACTGAGCTGCATTGCAGAGAGGTGGTCCAGGCCATGCCACTTTTTACACCTCTCTGCAACCCAGCTCTGTGGCACTTACTGGAGGTACCTAGTGGGCTAGTTGGACCCTAGGGACCCTCAGGATTCAAATGAACTTAATCTCCCAACTAAAAACGGACACAGGGCGTGTTTACACAGTGGTGAAGGGAGGGGACGGGGCCTGAGTTAACGTGTGCAAAAATGCCCTGTGGCCTGTTTTAAGAGGTAGTTTTAATCCCCCTGCCCTATTATATACTAGGGGCTTACAGAGGAGGTCATGCTAATCACAGGGGGACTCCAACGCATAATGTTCCCTAGTGTATGTAGGTGTTTTCACTGTATTCTAAGTGTCTTTTAACATAGCACTGGCTCTAGGACTGGTTAGTCAGACTCAGTTACCACCAGTATCCGTCTGAAAAAGTTGAGGGTACAGGATGATTTTGCAACAAGGCTTCTTTCTGCTCTTCTTTTTGTTCTTTCTGCACGTTATCCTTCTTCCTGCACTTTTCTTCGTCTTTGAGGACTTCTGTTGCTTCTTTCTGCACTTCTTTTTTTTCTTGCTGTGCATTTTTTCTTCTTTCTTCACATGTCCTATCTCTGTAGGCATAGTTAGAAATTAGCATTTAAAAAACCTTTGAAATTCACATAAAAAAACATAGGTTTCAGGCACGTTATAGTTAGGAATTAGCATTTAAAAAACCTCAGAAATTCACTGAAAAAACCATAGGTTTCAGGGGTGTTATAGTTAGCTGGACTTTTCACTTGTACAAAACCATTGAAATTCCCCCGTTATAGTTAGTTCAGCTAACTATAACTCGCGCGCCCGCAATGCACTGCTGATGACGTCACATATTACATCACTCATGACATGGTCAGTGACATCACTCATGACATCACTGATGACATCTCAAATGACATCACTGATGACATCACTGATGACATCATCCTTGTGATAGAGTGGCAGACCTCCTCTCACCCTAATATAACCTTTGATACACACATTCAAAAATAGAGACTAAAATTTTCAAAACAATGGACATACCAATACCAGTTACAACAACCTCTTCAGTAATTCTAAGATCCACATACACATTCACTCATTCACCAACAGTCCTATACAGTCACTCATACATGTACTCACTCATCATATGTACTCATACACCTATACATCCTGTTACACAATGCCACTCATCCATAGAGTTACTCACACACATAGTCACTCATGCTAATAAAGAATCAAACATACATTTACTTGCATATACAGTTATACACACACCACCACACTTACTTCTACGGAAACTTACACATACTTAGTCTTTTAAACAATCACTTATAGAAACACATACTTATTCATACAGGAACTCTTTCAATCTCTCACTCTCACATATACTCACTTATATACACCAATAGTCACATATACTAGTTTAAAACATATGTAGTTACTCATAAAGACACTATTGAGACAGTCATTCACTCACTAACACACCCATACACACACTCATCCACCCATACAGTCCTGCACACATGCTGTCTTCAACACATACAAACAGTGAGTCACTCATTCATGCACCTATTCACTACGTAATACCCCCACCGAACCATGCAGACACTCAGACTGATACTCAAAAAACCAACTAATAACCTATATAGACACCCATGTAGCTACTCACCAACCCATGCAGCCACTTATACACAAAGGGCCTCATGTAGGAAGCCCAATACCGGTCGGTAACGGCCGATTTTCGGTAAATATACCGTTACCGACCGGTATTTGGGCTTTTGAGATGTACGGGGCTCATTTCATGATTCGGTATTTACCGAATCGGTAAAATTACCGAATCGGTAAAATTACCGAATCGGTAATTTTACCGATTCGGTAAATACCGAATCATGAAATGAGATGTAGGGGGAGTGTGTCGTGGGTGTGGGGATTCGTTATTTACCACCAACTAAAGGTTGGTGGTAAATGACGAATAGGTGAAAAAAAGCATTTTTGTGCACGTTTAAGTGTGCAATGTGGCAGACATACATGCCCTCAGGGCATGTATGTGTGCCACATGTGCACACATGCAGGAATCAGGGGTGCAACAGGGTGTCAATGTGACACCCTGCCACCCTTGAATGTGCTCCCCCCATTACCGAATCGGTATTTACCGATTCGGTAATGAGGCATACCATCCCATTGAGAAATCAATGGGAAGGTATGCCTCATTACCGAATCGGTAAATACCGATTCGGTAATTACCGAATTTTTCCGAATCGGTAATATTTACCGACTTTTTACCTACATTGCATTTACCACTTCATAAATACCGATTCGGTATGATTCGGTATTTATGAAGTGGTAAATGTAATTTACCTACATGAGGCCCAAAGTGAGAGACTGATACAGATATTTACATATTTAAACATTACTCACTAAGCCATGTATTCACTATGATACACCTAATCAGTCAGTTACACAAGCAATTTTTCAAAAACAAATCATCCATTTAGACACTTATATACCCATTTATTCTTGCATCGACCTTGAGATATACATATATAAAACACATTTAATTTTCAGAAAAACACACATTCACTGGATGATGTCATCAGTGATGTCATCAGTGATGTCATTTGAGATGTCATCAGTGATATCATGAGTGATGTCACTGACCATGTCATGAGTGATGTAATATGTGACGTCATCAGCAGTGCATTGCGGGCGCGCGAGTTATAGTTAGCTGAACTAACTATAACGGGGGAATTTCAATGGTTTTGTACAAGTGAAAAGTCCAGCTAACTATAACACCCCTGAAACCTATGGTTTTTTCAGTGAATTTCTGAGGTTTTTTAAATGCTAATTCCTAACTATAACGTGCCTGAAACCTATGGTTTTATATATATATATATATATAGAGAGAGAGAGAGAGAGAAAGATAGAGGCAGGCAGGCAGGCAGACACACAGACAGGCAGACAGAAAGACAGAGATAGATAGATAGATAGATAGATAGATAGATAGATAGATAGATAGATAGATAGATAGATAGATAGATAGATAGATAGATAGATAGATAGATAGATAGATAGATAGATAGATAGATAGATAGATAGATAGATAGATAGATAGATAGATAGATAGATAGATAGATAGATAGATAGATAGATAGATAGATAGATAGATAGATAGATAGATAGATAGATAGATAGATACAGGTGGTGTGCACTCACAAAAGTTCACATTTATTACTGCAAAAGAACAGCTCCAGTAAGTAACAGTTGGGAACAATGCCATGCCTTGCCTGACGCGTTTCTGGCATTTCATCCATTCTCAAAGGCTGCATGCCGAGCCAAGCGATGCTCCTTCCAATGTATACCCAATTAGGACATACTGCTCTCATGCGGGCCTCCCAGTGAGTTGGGTTCCGGGATTGAAAATCCAAATCTCACCCTCGTGGGTTTGCTAAAAATAAAAATGCTCAGTCTTTACCTTTTTGTCAGCATTACATATCCAGAAATTATTCAAACATAATGCCAGTCCTGTTGCTCCGTGTGTGGCTGTTCTTCATCTGATCGCCACGGACAAAGACAGTCGGGAAGTGCATCTTGGTACCACCAATCAATTCTTCTTGGGTATCTTGATGCTAAGAACGCTTTCTTCATGATTGTTGATTTTAATATGTTGTAGGATACTGTTGCGAGGGCATGTTATTGGTCGAGGTTGCGTCCCCTCTGGAGCACATTATTTATCACCAAACATTGTGCAGATAGTGAGCTTTACACATCTTTACTGATTAAATTACCCCGTTTCCCTAGAGGGTTGGTCCAGATTGTTTTAGAAAAAACGTCTCAGTATCTTTCCGTTTCCTTCTTTATATTCTATGCTTCATGGCCTATATTGGCAAATCATTAGGGAAAGACAACTGGGGAGTGCCCAGGAGGGTATGCCATTAAGGCGAATTTCGGTAGAATTGATGCCTTTGTCCAAGAATATCTTACAAAGGGTACGAGGGCCTCGCATGTTATCTTTTATGTCACTGTGACACAGAAAAGCGGATACGTGGTTTTCCTTCTTCAAGGTAGCAGTGAGGTATCAGTACGAAGTGCATAGGTCATGCCCATTTAAGGCTAATGGCTTTCTGGTCTTCCTCAGCAGCTGCTCAATGTACAGATGGCATCCAGCAGCCCTGCAGTGGACGGAGTCAGTCACTTAACCAATAACAGCTAGCCAGTTACCTATTTCTAGAAATTGACCCTCCTTGATAATCCGATGTCTCTGTGGGAATCATTCATCTTTCGTGCGAATGGCGGGTGCAGTCTCTACATGTACTGGGTAAGTAGTTAAAAAAACTCAGGAGCTCATTTCAATCAAAAGACAATAAAAAAGAATGGCAGCACTTTGTTTTCTTCTATATGGAACGATGGGCCCTGGCAATGACAGTAATCTGTAGCAAACGGCACATAATGAAATTATCCCCTCTTCGATATACTTCACAAATTAAGTAAGTGATCGATAATGTCAGGCAATACACTTTTGAAAAGTGCAACAAATAACACAAATGCGTGTTGCAAATTATGTTATTTCATAAAGTGAGAACGTATTAGTATGATTAAAATCCCAATCGGAAATGTTATCATACTGTAAGGCAATTAAATTACTATAATAATTCATCATTCAAATGCAATTGCAAAAAGTAAAGCAGGCACCATAAATAGATAGTTAAAGATCAGTTAATGGCTGCTTAGATCAAAAGAATCCATCACTATAGGAAGTTCGCTCTCTATATAGTGTACTGAAATAAAGTACACCGACAGATAGTCCAGTGACTTCCTTATTTGTTTACAGAGGCAAATGTAGATAACACTAATTTGTTGTACTCACAGAGGCAATAAATGACATGCACTGAAGAATAAATTTGAGAAAAATTGGCAAAAAAATAATATTGATTTCTATATGATTTGTCAGACCAAGAATTTTATTCTACAGTAAGTACTTTTAAAGTTATGAATTTTCAGAGTTTGTAAAATCAATTACATTTGTGCGCTATTAGGCACCTTTGAAGTCACTAGCGAAAAAGACAAAAATGCATGTAAATTCTTACCGTCGACTTTCAAGGTTTACCTCTTGGATTTCGGTAGTTAGCATGGCCAGTTCCAACGTTCCACCAGCGGGTTCTCTGGATTGTCCCTGATTCGGTTGGGAGCAGGGTGACAAAGTTGTTGGTAGCTGGTGCGCTACAGGAGAGGGGTCCTCTTAAAAACATACTGCATAATGGGACTTACAAGTAATTCTGAAGAGGCCAACTCGAGGTAGCAGGTCTCAAAGGACTAAGGACCACAGGAGCATGTCTGGATTGTCGTTAACGGGGCCGGTCAGGCCAGGTGCAGAGCAGATAGGTCAGCCGGGGAGCGTGCAGCAAGATGTCCTCTTGGTCAGGAGCACACAACTTCAAGAGGCAATTTCAGGACAGCTGGGCCTCTCTCGATGTGAGTCTCACGGAACTTGACATCCCTCAATGGGAGCTTGCTTCCTGGGCAATTGGAGTCTTAAGGGGACTATTCGTCTAGATACAGGAGTTCTTGTTCCATGGGTATTAGTGTGACACAACTCCGGTAGATCCTGGTGTCCCCAAACTTGGTGGGGGATACAGATCTGAACCTTCAGAGGTGGTGTACAACTTCTGGTCCAGGTGCTGCATCGGAGTTACCGGGAGGCAGCAAGTCAGTAAGTCCGGAGTCTACGATTTGGTGCCTGCTGTCGCAGGGGAGCAGAGCCTCTGATCCAAGTGAGATTCTTTGACAATTTGTAGAAGACTGGAGGTGATCTGGGGTTCTTGCTGTCCTCACAGTGGCAAGGCAAGGCAGCACACCAAAATTGTTGAGCCCTTCAGAAATCAAGCAGGGTTTACCACTAATTTCTCTGCAGAGAGCTTCTTTTTTTGAGCAGCAGCTCTTCTTGGCCCGTTTCTTCTTTGTGACCATTGAATCTAAGGTTCAAGGTCCAGGGATGCCACCTAACTACTAAATTTAAGGGTGTTAAAGGGTGAGACTGTTGTGTAGTTCCTAGGAGTCCCCCAGGACCTGCGCATTTTGGATGACCTAAACTGAGGGCTTGGTGTCCCAACTGCTTCCGGAAACCCACACAGGATATGTCGGCCATTAGACCGGCTAGCTCTACAGTGCCACTACCACCCCCTGTATTCTACAGTGGTGTTGGGAGTTTCTAGCAACCACTGAACATGACAACCCTGATTCCTCAGGGATGGTGGAAAACAGCTTAACCTGGATGTGTAGGTGTGTATGCGTATAGATATGTGTATCTGTAGCCAAGAAACCCCCAAGGCTGAACCAGCCCCTCACCTAATGGTTTAGAACGAAGGACCCCATCTCTGCATCAAGGATGATAACCCGCAAGGGATGTCAGACTGCTGCATGTCGAAGATTCAGCATGCAGGACCCCCTTCTCAGCTTGGAAGGAGTTCTCCTTTAATTTGTAGACTGAGGGTCTTTTATACTAAAGTGGTCACTCCAGGGTTTTTTCTAGAATCAATATGTTTTTAAAACAATCATGGATGTTTTGCAAACAATCATAGATGTTTTGAAAACAATCACCAATGCTCCTCTAAACAAGTGTGATCATGCACATCTGGCTGTTGGCCAAGGATGAAAAAAGTGGTGACCCATATACAGAATAAATCTTCCGTTCCTGAGGACATGTTTATGTACGTCAGGTACAGGGATTCTGATAAAAGACTAAGAGCCTGGTGTTGAAGAGACAGGAGCAAGCAATTAGGTAAAAGGTCACCTGTTTAGAATTGTTTTAGTCGTGTGGATGGGATAATGTATGGAAAATGGGGTATACATGCAGGTACTATCCCAAAAGACATGACAAGACAGGTAGTAGCCAATGGGCTACCTATCTTTAGGGTGTCTACACCCTCTAAGTGACCTCTTCCTGTGGGAATGGGCACTACCCTAGCCCTGATAGTTTTTTTCTCATCATCCAAATATGGTGGATTTTCAAAAGTAGTGTCTAGACTCTAGATCACTTGCCACACCTTAGGGGTGGGGCTGGCTGAATGTGGGCACTCCTCCTCATCTAACAAATTTTCCTGCCTGTCCTCCCGCCAAATTTTGATCAGTGCAGTGGGGCTGGCATCCCCCACTACCTGGGGGAGCCTGGGATGCCCTGTATGGGCGCCACCCCCTTTGAAACGTCTCGCTCTGGAAGACCATTCTGGCGTGGAGTAAGTGTGAAGCACCTCCGCCCAGAGCAGGCTTTGTTTCAGGCCTCTGAGAGCACGGGCTCTCACCCAATGTGGTCAAAAACATGTCTGGTGGTGGCAGGCTTGCTATGACAAGTAAGAGACCACACCAGTACTTGGTAGGTTTTCAGTGGACCCTCTAAAGGGTCTCCTGTGTGCCTTTAGTAATACATCGAACACTGGCATCAGTTAGGATTTATTAAGACAAAATGTTTGGTACAAAACATCTTAGGGTACAGTGAAGCCATCATGGAGCTAGGAAACCTGTAATGACAAGTATCCAGCCCATGTACTCTTTATGGCTTCCCTGTGCACTTACAACATCCAAGCACGGCTCAGATATTATAGGGTCATATCTGCTCATGCAGATATGTGCACATATGGGATATCTTGCACCCTGCCTTAGGGCCATAAGGCCTGCAGGAGGGGGTAACTTTCCTATATCTCACGCAGCGTATGAGGGCATGGCAGACAGGGATATGTGCCATGTCAACTCCTCGGTTTTCTCTGCATAAGACATGCAGCTTGCAATGGCAGTTTGCATAGTTATGGTGAGGGGTCTCTGGGGTGGCACAATTCTTGCTGCAGCCCCAGTGGACCCTCTTCAGTACCCATGCCCCTAGGTACCAGGGGTACCCTTTACTACGAACTTTTAGGGGTGGCTGAAGTTGTGTCAATCATGATTCACTTTTAGAAAAGAGCTCTGGCACTGGGAACCTGGTTAGCAGGGACCCAGTGTACTTACAGTTCGAAATTACATCAATCTTCAAGCAAAAAGTGGGGACAAACCATGTCAAAAGAGGCACTTTCCTGCAATCAAAGTCTAATTAGAAGAGCAAATTATGAAAGGACAGTTAGTAAATTTCGCTTAGAATGCTTTTATCTAGTTTAATAGCAACATCTATTTTTCTATCTGCTTTACTTAGCACATGAGGTTTCTCAGTCTTTAAAAAAAGTGCAGCTGCTGCTTTGTAGAAATGAATACCTGCTATGTTGAATATTTACTGCAACCAACAACTATTCATGACAATAACCTTCAGACCGACCCACAAAAAATGAGGGGGTGCATTTTCCTTCTAAATGTAAAGACGACAAGTTCTAGCTGGGTCAATAGTGTACTATCAGGACCTCCTACTCCCCACAAAGTATTACAATGAAAACCAAGCCTAATACCAGATTAGGCCTGTCAAGTGTTGCTTTGAACCGCAGCTCATTGCTTTGAGGGTGACTCACAACTAGAAATTGTTCTGTAGTGATTGAGTCAGGTACGCAAGATGAGTTTCAGGTAGTTTTATTCAAGATGGTAAAATAGACCAGCTCAGGACCCCACCAGGAGCAGCCAGCATGCTGCTCAGCCCAGCTAACTGTGACTATTTGATCCACAACATTCTATAACATGTCATCACAGTAAGATTCTACAGGCAGGGCATGAATAGCATTGTACTAACTCAGGATATAACATATCCCCCTTTCTCCCAAATTTACAAAAGAACAACAACTCAGAATATAACATATCCCCCTTTCTCCCAAATATACAAAAGAACAACAACCAAGGATATAACATATCCCCCTTTCTCCCAAATATACAAAAGAACGATTAAGAGGAGAAACAGCAAGGAAATAAGAACCACGCACCAAAGAAAGAAGAGCAACCGAAAAGGATGAGAAAAGCAAAGAAGAGAGGAAAACGAGAACATAAGAACCATCCTCCCTTCTATACACAAAAGAAAAGGCAAGAAAACAACATAGTCAGAGAAGAGGAGAAACAGCACGAATGACTGCCCCATAACACACCCACTGGCCAGAACAGGAATGTAAGGAGGCTGAAAAATGAAAAACCAACAGAGCAAGAAAACACAACAGAAAAGCAGAGGAAAGCTCAGAATCCACACGAGACACCAGGGGAAACATCACCAATAGATCAGAAATAAGAAAAGAAAACAAGGAACATGAGAAAAAGTATAAGGATAATCCTCACCCAAGAGGAACACCATCATCAATACAAAATGAAAAATATAATGTAAAGACAACAATGTAGAGAGTTCAATAATATAATAACAAACCATTTGTGAAGGTTGGGAGGACTATAACCCAAATGCAACCCTTAAAAAGACAAGGGATAAAAACAGTAACAGATGGGACTAAAACCCATAGAAACAATAGTCCTTGTAATGTTGACATAGTGAAAACTAAGAGAGGTTGAGATATGTCAAAAAACTGATATGGGTAGGGACCCATATGATAAAAACAGATATGGGTAGGGACCCATTTGATAATGCGAAAGGGACTAAAACCCTCGCATAGCTCCAAGAAGGAAGACAGACTAAAATTGTGCACATGTAGGGTAACGGGTAGGAACCCATATTATGATGCGAAAAGGACAGAAACCCTCGCATAAAGATGCGCCCCGTGGAGAGATACAGACAATGTGCACTGGGCAAATGGACTAGAACCCATGCAAGACACCTCGAGTGGAGGTAAAACGTTGTGCACCAGTAGTGCACTGTAGCAACAGGACTGGAACCCGTGCGACACACCTCGTGTGGAGGTAAAAACATTGTGCACTGCAACTGTAGCAATGGAATGAGACCCATGCTATTCACCTTGTGTAAAGTTGAAGACAATGTGCACCGTAACAAAGGGAAAAACAACCCAAGGAACACACCTCATAAAGAGGTCAAAGGACCGTAATCTATGCAACATACCAGTGTGGGGCAATGTGTGCAAGAAAGAACAAGTGGGTGGGAACCCTTAACCTGTTCTTGTATTAAGGAAATGCTGTGCATACATGTAAAAGCAAACAGCAAATGAGTTCTGTAGACGAGCAAGGCATACCACAAATTAATACTTAGCTAATTGTGAGTACTAAAACCACTAGAAAAGATGCACTGTCCCAAGAAAACAATAAGTTAAAATAAATGAAGTAGTCACTGTGGACAGGAAACATCTGAAGCTTGCAAAATGTGGGTTGCAGGCATGGAAAGAAAGAGTACTTTGATTTTCGTAGATTGACCTTAGAAATTACTTACAGTTCATCCTATGTCAAATGAGCACATCGTTTAAGTAGTGACTCGCTGACAAATTGCTGAAAGGCGCGAAAACCGTGATGTGTGTAAAGCGACGTCTATTGCCAAAATACAGGAAATCTTACCGTTGAAGTGGTACACAGGAGAAGTGGCGGTAAATAGGGTCTTTGAAGACGTGGTTGGTAAAACTTGAATGAGAGGAGAATAACACCACCCATCACAAAATGGAGTCACGTTGCAGACGCCCTGCCGGATGGTTCACAGCACGTCTGAGCATGCACCATGAAGAAACAGCAGAGGACACAGAACACAGAGGACGTCACAAGGGTCCACGCAGTCTTGAAGATGCAGGTAAAGGCCGCGCGCACAAAGAGAGCACGCGCTTAGTTTAATTTCGAAATTGAAGAAGGCGGTTTTCAAACGGCAATTTCCGAGGCGTCTCAAAACGTACAACAATGACGGACAAAATGTGCCTCACCATATGGGCCGCTGAGCACTGCCGGTTCTGTAATGTAAATATCCACTGGCACCAATTTGAAAAGACCAAATGTCCGACTGCAGAGCGATTGCACTACGTGTGCTCGCGATTGTGCACTCTTTAACCAGACAGTCTTTGCACTTGAAGGGTACTAATAAATTACTTGACATACATGGTCCCCACACTTGGGAAAGTCGTGAGACCCAGTGAAACACTTCCCAAACGTTTTGATGTGTAGTAGAGCACTCTCCCCTGACAAATACAGAAAGTGGCAGAAATGTTGATTCTTGAAGTGATGTATAAGTAGCAGGCACTGAGAGGCAGGTTCAGAAGCTGCGTGCAAGAGCACAAAGAGACAAGCTCACCCGCACCTAGTCTGAAACGCACGCTAAAGGAGGTAGATAGGCTCCCTTAAAAAGTAGAAGTACCTTGAATAAACCAGTCACTTGGAGGCGCAGAAACTGTGGAAAGCACAGGATTGTAGAACAGTGCATGAAACTTTGAGTAGAACAGAAAAGTGTAGGATTGTAGAAACACCAAGGCTGGTGCACACAAGAAATAGCACACTACTTCACATGAGAGTGTAGAAAACGATGTGTGGCGCTGAAGACAGACGTTTTTGAATGACAGGCTTAGCCTCACTGAAGGCACAGCACAGGACGCAGACTTCTTTGAATGGAAGGTTTACCCTCACAGAAGGTACAGCAGAGACGCATAGAGATGATGGGGAGTAGACGCCCAAAACTGAAAGGGCAGCTCTTGAAGTAGCATTTCCCCAGACGCACAGGAACACAAACAACTGGCAGACTGCTGTGGGCGACCGATGTAGAGGTCACTGTTGGGCTCAGGGATGCCAGCTACCTTAGATTAACTTGAATTGATATGTACCTTAAAGTTGCTTGAGGTTTGAAGAGGTGACAGAAGCAGGTTCTTTTGAAGATCGTCGCCAAAAACTTGTAGTGATTGAGTCAGGTGCGCAAGATGAGTTTCAGGTAGTTTTATTCAAGATGGTAAAATAGACCAGATCAAGACCCCACCAGGAGCAGCCAGCATGCTGCTCAGCCCAGCTGACTGTGACTATTTGATCCACAACATTATATAACATGTCATCACAGTAAGATTCTATAGGCAGGGCATGAATAGCATTGTACTAACTCAGGATATAACATGTTCTTAATGCAATTTCATGATGATCCAATTCAGATGATTTGTGATAAGTTGTTGACCTACAAACTTCTCAAATGGGAGATAGGAATCACAACTCTCACACCCCTAAAAAATGTCCCAACCCTGTAATGCTAAGCAGCCCCAGGATTGTTCATTGTCCAGCACCTTTCTTGACTATTTGCCATAAATATCTCTTAAGAGAATGCAGGTTCAGCAATTCGGTGTCAGAACCAGAGGCTCAGTCTCTTTCCATTGTATTTTTCAGCTGTGGCGGCTCCTCGAGGGAGTGCTGTTGGGCAGCTGGGTGGGGAGGGGCAGGGTGGGGGGTAGTAAACTACAGCCTACAGCCGAACAGAGTTAAGTAATTCAATAAATAAATTAAACAAATTACATTGCGCGCTGCAACGCCAAATGGGGATGATGATATAGATGCAATTATTCAGAATGCTTTTTCCTCTGCCTTCGAACCACTAAGTTGGCATTTTATCATGCTGATAGTAAAACGCAAGATACAACCCCTAGGGGGGAAGAGTTATAACCTTCCCCCCTCAGGACACTCAGGGAGTGCAAAATGACAAAGAAAAGCCAAGGTGCTGTTAACCTTTCCTTCTCCAGGCACCTTTGAAAGGCTACAGCAAGCCTTCCTAAAGAGGCGTGCAGATGTGCTGGACAGTCATTGGGATGATTATCTTCCTAGAAATACCCCTGAGGAAGACAATTACTCCATTTTGATGGATAATTTGGATGCTGGTGAAGAGTCCAATAACCAGAATGAGGACTCTGTGGATGAACTAAGTCCCAGTGGATCTTGGAGGCCGCAAATGCCCCAGGGAAGAGGAGTCAGGTACCCCAAAGGGCTCAAAGGAACCAAAGAACCCAACATCGCCCCCATTCCTTTTCACAGGCAGGGAGCATCAATTGTGGAGCAAGTATTTCAGGCCTTTATTGAGAAGGGTGAGATAAACAGACATTACTGCACCTAATGGAGTTTATTAGCAATCTCTACCTATTAGAGACATGGGACATCAGCTAGTGATAAATTAAAAAGGTTTCAACATATAGTTGGACATCTCCATTTCAAAATGGAAGGCATACTCCTTCTCAGGGATAGTCTTTTATCAAATGATTGGTTGGTTAGACTCGACCTGAAGGAAGAATAGCTAATCATCCCAAATTTCCCATTGCACAGGTGCGTCCTCCAGTTTGAGTTGAGGCAACAAGTCTACGAATTCTTGTGCCTACCATTCTGTCTTTCTTTGGCACCATGGTGCTTTACTAAAGTACTGAGGCCACCCATAGAATTGTTAAGAGCTCAGGGTATCAGTATACTTTGACAACATACTAATGATGCACCAGGACCACTCACATTTGACTGATCATTTGCAACTGACCATGTACTTCTCCATAATTTCAACAACCAAATGTCCAACTTTGAACCCTGTCATAAGATAGTGTTGTAAAATTTGTGATAGATTAGATCCAACAGACACTGAATAAGATGGTCGTGGTGTAAGGAAACTGTGGAGAACCCTGGCACAAGAGAAGGTTTTTCTCAGGCAGTTAGCCAGTATAGTCAGTCTCCTTGAATCATCCCTTCAGGCGATATTCACAGAAACCCAGAATTACAGGGCGCTGCGAAGGCTGACGGCAATACACCTCAGTTAGGGATTGACAAATGCGGAGGAACTGAACATTACACAGGAGGCAGGGACAGAGATTCCATTGTGGTCAGACCACATTGCAGATTAGAATGGTAGAGAAACCCACCCCAGATCCATCTAAACCGGAGAATTTTCGTCCAATCTCCCTGCTCCCATGGCTATCCAAACTCGCTGAAGCGCATGTCAACAGCACTCTATCCCAGCATATGGTCAAAAACAACATTCTGGACCCATCACAAAATGGGTTCAGACCAGGCCATAGCACTGAGTCTGCTCTCTTAGCCACCACAGAGCACCTCCGCACGATCTTAGATGCCGGTCAAAATGCTGCGCTGATCCTTCTGGATCTCAGCGCGGCATTTGACACGGTATCCCATGTCATCCTTCTTAAACGTCTGGAGACTTTTGGAGTAACTGGTCATGCCTTGGAGTGGTTCAGATCCTTTCTCGAGAACAGGTCTTTTCGAGTCTCTGCCCCCCCCTTTCTATCTAAACCCCACCCTATTGAACAGGGAGTCCCGCAGGGCTCTGCGTTAAGCCCCTCTCTTTTTAATCTTTATGTTCAGCCTCTGGCGGCAGTGGCCAAAGAATGGGGCTTGACATTAGTATCGTATGCTGACGATACACAACTGGCCATCGCTCTCTCAGATGGTCCTTCCAACTTTTCCTCTAATTTCAAAAACGGACTCTCTGCGGTCGCCCAATGGATGACAACGAACTGTTTACAACTTAATGGCGGAAAAACAGAGGTGCTTCTCCTTGGCAAAAACACCAGCCTTTGGAATGAGCACTGGTGGCCGTCCTCCCTTGGTACCATCCCGCCCCCCAAAACCCTAGTGAAAAACTTGGGTGTCTGGATGGACGACTCACTCAACTTTCGAGACCACACCAAAAAAGTTGCCGGCACCTGCATTGGCCTACTGAGAAGCCTCAGCCACATACTAGGCTTCTTCGACGCAAAGACCCGCCAACTCATCATCCAAGCCACCATCCTCTCGCGTCTAGACTATGCCAATGTGCTCCTTCTTGGTGCCAACAAATGTGAGTTAGCACGACTCCAACGCGTGCAGAACTCTGCGGCTAGAACTTTGGTCGGCCTTCCCCGCAGATGCTCAGCCAGAGCGACCATCAGAAAACTGCACTGGCTCCCTGTTGACTCCAGAATCAAGTTCAAGACCCTCATTATGACCTTCAAAATCCTCAAACTCAATACCCCCCCTCTGCTTCAACCCCTTCTCACTCCCTATGCGCCGTCACGGAACCTAAGATCTTCCAACCAAAACCTTCTATGCGTCCCACGCATAAAACTCTGCCGCATGGGCGGCCGCTCCTTTAGGTTCCTGGGAGCCAAGATGTGGAATGAACTACCACATCATATTCGCTCGATAGACAACTTATCAGCTTTCGGAAAGCAGTGAAAACTTTTCTATTCCCTTGCCTGTAACCCTTCCTCTGTCCATGGACTCTCCACGCTTAGGATCTGATCTGGGTTCCAGCGCCGGGACGCCTCATTGCCGGGGCAGCTGTAGCGCTTTACCAAAACAATAAGATTAAGATTAAGAGCCATAATCGGATTGGCTCTGGATATCATCATAAAATCAGATGTAAGTCATTCAGGATGGGGGCACACTGTGGGGATATTAGTACAGAAGGACCATGATCAGAACTCAATGAGGCGCTGCATGCCAACTTCCTAGAACTCCTGGTAAGTTAATTTGCAGTGCAGAGTCAGGTAGTGGACAAGGTCAACATGGAAAGTGTATCAGCTTCACGATGCATAGACCACATAAGAGGGATGAGGTCCAAGGCCCTAGAGGAATTGGCCAAGGAGTTCTGGCTCCACTGTCTAGTAGCACAAAATCTCAGTAACGACAGAGTACTTACACTCCAGGTATCTGTGGAATTCCAATACCTGGAAATTGGACCCGGTTCTGTTTCAGATGCTGATGAACAAATTAGGTCAATGCCAGATAGACCTTTTTGCGTCCCATCGGGATCATCAACTACTTTTTTATGTAATTTGTTTTAATTTTGCCATGATATACTTAAGTACAAAAAATATATACATAAACCCATAAGATTAGATTGGCGCAAGAAGTTTGACATCACAATATTTCATATTACAGACTGACAGTGATAAATACATATATACATAAAAACAACAATCATAATCAGCCATGATGGACAAAACTGATCAGATATTAATGATCATTTCATTCCACATTCATGTGGTCAAGTGAAGCTCCCCAAACCCTTAGAACTAGGTTCTGTCTGCGAGGTCTTTTAAGGGAATATAAATTGTGGTCTAGATTAAAAAAGGCGTAAAATGTAGCTCTCCACATCTCAAAGATAGCTGGTTTATTTTGGAGCCATGAGGAGGCTATACACAGCTGGGCCATGGCAGTTACCGTGAATATTAGATAGGTTACTCGCAGTATAGCTGGTCTGGCCGCTGAGCCCCTTGAGATACCCAATAACATGGCCAGTGGATTAATCATCATTTCTATCCTACTCACATCAGTTATAAAGGGCTCTATCCCTAAAAGCTAATTCAGTTTAGCACATGTAAGAAACACATGGTGGCTATCAGCTGAATCTTCCCAACAGCAAAAACATTTGCCATCATTTGCCCCCCCATCAACATTTTTGCGGATGTATGATAAAGGTTAAAGATGGTTTTAAAATGCTGTGACTTAAGACTTGAGGAGATAAAGATTTTATCAGCAATATCAATAGATTCCAGTAAGAGTCTGTTGCTATGGCCCAAAATGATATTCCATTTCTGAATCTACTGCATATTGTTTGCAAGTTCTGTAGCTGATCTCTGCTGAGCTCTAAAAGCACTGAACTAAAATAGTACAGCACTTTAGGTAGTATGTTCAGTCTTAAAACATTACACCGCCCTACCAGTGAGAGATGTAAGCACTCAATCCTACCTAAATCTTCTTTAATTCCTCCCAACATAGGGCCCCAATTACCAGCCACTACTTCATCCAGACAAGCTCTAATTTTGACGCCTAATTTAACTGCATCCTGCATAATTCTTGAATCATCAAAACTGGCCTGGTTGTGCAGATGCTCTGCATTTTATCATTGTTTAAATTATATCCTGACATTTGGCCAATCGCTATATTTGAGGCATTGCTTTAGCTGGTGTTGTTGTGACAATAGCCACATCGTCCGAGTAGGCAAACACCTTATATTTTTCCAGCTGAATTTGTATAGGTTGGATAATTGTGCTTTGCTCTAACTGAACCAAAAAAGGATAAATATATAATGCAAACAATAAAAGAGTAGACGGACATCCCTGCCTTGTCCCTCTAGAAATAATGACTGGCTCAGGCTCTAAGCCCATCACACAAATTTGGTCTGTAGGAGATCTATACATAGCTTTCACTGAAATAATGAAGCCCATCCCAAATCCCAGGCGGTGCAGTAACATCCATAAAAATTCAAAGAAGAAACGGTCAAACGCCTTTTCGGCATCAAGGAGTATCATTCCCAGTGGGGTCTGTTGAACCCTAGCCATGTCAAACAAGGTCACAACTCGACTAATATGATTGGCCGTGCCTTTTCCCGGGATAAAACCATGCTGACGGATCGAGACCAAGGGGGTTATCACGCTGGCAAGACTCGTTGCAAGTATTTTAGCATAGATTTTATTGTTGCAATTTAAAAGAGAACTAGGTCTAGATGATCCTGTCAATGTTGGTAATTTATCCCTTTTTAAAAAATTATAATATTGGCAACCCCCACGATATTGGTGCTTCCCTCCGCTGAGCTGCCTGACAGGTTAACTGCATATCTGTTTTTAGCTCTTGATAAAAGATTTTGTAAAATTCTAGAGGTAATTTATAGGGACCCGATGCTTTACCTATCGCTGATGATTTGATAGCTCATCAACTACTAAAATTCTTCAACTGGTGACTTGATCCTGTAGAGAAAGTGACAGACACATTCCTTTGGGACTGGACTGAAGGTTTGGTCTATGTCTTCCTTCTGTTCTCCAGGATAACCAGACTAATGCTGCAGGTCAGCAGGCAGAGATGGTGTTGGTGGCACCACTTTGGAGATTGCAATCATGGTTTCTAGTTCTTTTGGAACTTCTATGGATTTTCAAATCCCACATCCCTGGACCTGCTGAGGGATGCCCATGGAAGCCTAGATCACTTGGTACAAGAAGCGAGTCTCACTCTGATGGCATAGAAAATTACAGGGGACCCTGGTACATCCTAGGCTTATTGTGAAAAGCTTCCAACCTCATCAGGAGAGCATGGACTGATTCTACCTTCAAAGGCTACAGCTTAGCTTGGTGCAGGTGGTCATGCTGGTATCTGGGATGGGGTTTTGATCCAGTGGGAACAGAAGAAGTTTGTCTATTGAACTTCTTATGGGAATAATTAGAAGCCTGTCTTGCTTACTGGACGTCTGAGTTATTTTGGTGGGTCACATCCCTTTTAATGATATTCCAGCAGGAGAACACATCTTAGTATTTAAGCTGTTGAGAAAGGTCATGCTATTGAAGCCACTAGAACCCACATATTCCAATTATGGTATGCAAATGTGTTGCTAAGATTATTTGAATCTTAGCAAGAGAACCATTTCTTATCCAGGAAACAATTAACAGGTTATCTAGTGTTCTTGCTATGTCTCATCTATATCTCAACTCATGTAAAAGGGTATGGGATGTACGAGCAGTAGATACTGCTGCCAGAATGTGAATCATTTACTGTTTCCAGTAACACAAAATACCATACAAGGGTGTTAAAATATCCAACCTTTTGCCAACACCCCAACTTGAGTGTGGTGAAATGTCTCAGAGCTTAAGAAGCTTTGATGGAGGAGTTACAACCTCTCGGTACAGTACAATTTATCAAAGCCATAAAGTGTTTCATCTCCTGCCATTGAACGGTTGGGATTGTGAGTCATGGAGGAATCAGATATTGACATATCCATGTTTGGAGCACATTCCACCAGGGCATCTATGGTTTCTAAAGCCTTTTCTCCAGGGTGTGTTTGGAGGGCATCCTCAATGCCCTGGTGGTAAGAAAGCCTTAAACTTGCATAATCTGATCCTGATAGAATGAAACATTTCCTAGCTATCTTAAAGGAAAGTTCCCATTCTATCAAAGATACAGAGGTGAGAAATATCCCACCCAAGTAAGTACAAGCTACCTCCCACTCAGAAGATTGTGTGAAGATCACAACATTGGGTATACTTATGATTAATATTTTATCTTCAAATGATTAAGTACTCATGTAATTTGGCATTGATGATGCATTTAGCCCATAGAGGTAGATCCTGAAGACCTACATTCTCTTGTTTTTTTCTTAGGATTGGAACAAAAATAGGAATTTTAAAGTTGGATTACGTGGTGCTTGATATGCCACATGAAGAGCGAGAAAGTGCTTTTTCTCTGTGAATTGCTTTTAAGTACATAGACCTCTGTTGTTGGCTGATGATGTTACAAGTCCAAAATGTCTTATGGGACATGAAGTCTCTTCATGGTGAGTTATGTGTTTATGTTGGGCTGCTGAGAAATAAAGTGGAAAGAGCAATGCATAATTCTCTCCTCTGTGTTTTCAATATAACTGACAAATTTCCTTCACAATAACTAGGCAATGTTACAATCTAATCCGATATACCAATTTTAAAAATGGAGTTTCAATCACTAATGACTTCTACCAAAGGCAAAGCTTAAGTGGGTATGTCTTATCAAGGGGTTAACCCAAATAAAGATGTATGTAGAGAGCATTGAATCACAAGTAATCTTTTCTATGGCCCCCTCAAAAAATCCTTGGCCATAGCTCAGTGATGATATAAGTTTAGATTTAAGTATAATGAAAAGCAGGGCATCTGAAGTATGGAATAGCATTGCAGACACTCCCCTGGATGTAAATAGAGTGGATGCCGTTTGTTTTTGAGTGAGTTGGGATGATACTTAGAACACATCTGTTTTTAGAGATACAAACATATATAATTGTAAGGAACAGCTCACGCTACCTAACCTTCCCCTAAGACCACTACCTTTGCCAAAAATCTCAGTTTTGCCATTATTTGCAATTCATTGTTAGTAGAGTTCTAAATTTGCTTGGATATTTGTAGTCTGTGTAGATGTTAGAGATCTAAAATCAATCTGTCATCAGCATTCTGAAGTCTTTGAATGTTAACCAAGCCTAGATTGGTTGGCAAAGTTTTTCCCAGGATGGCATCCAATCCTGCAGTGCTCAAATAGAAACGTGGAGGTTTTAAATTGATCTGAAATTATGATTTGTTGGAATTTTTTTCTGAAACTGATTGCTTGGCACCTATAGTGCACTAACCCATGTGACAAAATAAAAAGGCTGATTCGCATTTTGAAAGGGAGGCTAGAGACGTTTGATGGATAGTACTAAGGGTCTTATTACGAGTTTGGCGGTTCTCCTGAAGCAGCACCACCACTGCGCTTGTAGGAGGATCAACATGCCCTTGGTGTGCCCGCCTGCCAGATTATGAGTTTAATGCAGGGTGGGCCGTGAGTGCTGTGGCGGTCTCACAGCTGCGGCTGGGTTAGGCTTATATAAACAGCAGACCACCACCGTGACAGCGCCTGCAGCACGTTCCTGCACAGTGTGTCATGCACCATGTCATGCATGCCACACTGTGCAGGAAGGGGGTGCAATTCCAGGGGGGCACAGCATGTGCCTCTGCACATGCAACCCCAGGTCCAGCAGCGGCAGGATGCCCTGTTAGGGACCACATAGTTACATATCCGCCACTCTTTTCATGGCGCGCTCACCGCCGTGAAATGAGGGGTGATAAAGCAACTCAGAATATGCTCGGCAGGGCCACAGCGGCGCCACCAGCAAATTCCTGCCCCTTACCGCTGCACCATCACACAGTGGTCCCGTAGCTGCCCACTCTTGAAATACTGTGGGCGGACTGGCAGTGGTGAATGCGGTCGGACCACCACCGTAAGTAAGCCTTTTTTACTCATTGGCTCCCTTATCTTTGATCAAGTGTATAAAGCCTATGCACATTGATCACATCCCCCTAAAAATGCTTGCTTTCTCATTATTTGCAAAGCATACTCAAAGTTTGCTTTTTTAACTTCGTTTTTTTTCTATGATAACTTTAAATACCGGCTGTCTAAATTGTCTGTACTTCATTGTAGGTCTAGTCTTGCGTAATGCCTTCTGTTCCAAATACAAATTTATATATTAGGGTTACCTACTTACAGAGGCTTTTCATCTTACCTCCTGATAACTGGTCTGGTGTATTATCAGCCTAGTTCATCCATTGTCTTTCCTGACTGTATTCTGTTTTAGCACAATGTTCTCACCTGCAAAATAAGTAGTCTGCTTCAGTTTCTGGTGCAATGTGTGTTTTCATATAAAACTATTTATTTTAGCTTTTAAAAGTGCTTTTTTACATACAATGCGTGCCTTCATTAAAATATGATTCACAATCAAAATGAGCATAGGTAAATCCCAAAAAATGGAGACCAACACCAGATCTATTGGCTGTGGCAAAAGTTAAAGTTTATATTATAATGCATTGGATTGACAATCAATCAATCAATCAATCAGGATTGGTAAAGCACGTCTGCTTCACCAGTGAGGGTCTCGAGGCACTGTAGGCTCATGATGCAGGATCACGCTGCCTGTTCCTATTGATTGAACAGCCAGGTCTTGAGGTCCTTTCTGAACTGCTGGAGCGATGAGTAGGCTCTGAGGTGCAGGGTGGGGTGGGGGGTTCCAGGTCTTAGCCACCAGGTGGGAGAAAGAGTGGCCTCTGCTGTTTGCCCAGCGAATGCATTGCGTAACTGCTAGGGAGAGGGATCCGGAACAGAGTTCCTTGGTGGGTTGGCAGAAATTCACTTGTTTGTTGAGGTACATCGGTCCTTCATTGTGCAGTGCCTTGTAAGAATGGTTGAGTAGCTTTAACTGGCATCTATTTGCAACTGGTAACCAGTGAGGTTTACTGAGGAGGGGGGGGTGGTGTGCGTCTGTCTGGGGTGGTCAAGAATGAGTCTGGCTGCAGTGTTCTCGATTGTCTGGAGATTCCTCATGAGTTGGGTGGTGATTACTAAGTAGAGGGAGTTGTGTAGTCGAGTCTGCTGATGATGAGAGCTTGTGTGACGGTACAGCTGGTGTTGAGTGGGAGCCATCTGAAGACCTTCCTGAGCATACTGAGGGTGAGGAAGCATGTGAAGAACACGGCAAGGATCTGCTTCTCCATGGATAGCTGGCTGTTGAGGATGATGCTTAGGTTGCAAAGCATGTTCGGTGGGTTTGGAGGCTGGGCCCAACTCAGATGGCCACCATTCGTTGTTCCAGACGGTGTCCATGCCTTTGCCGAAGATGAGTAATTATTTCATGTCTGTGTTGAGGTTGAGATAGTTGTTGTTAATCCAGACGGCCACGTATTTCATTTATCTTTGGAACTTGTCTTTGATGGTCGTTGGGTCATTAGTCAGGCAGAGGATGAGTTGGGTGTCGTCGGTGTAGGGGATGATGTTGAGTCCATGGCTCCTGATGATGTTGGCCAGGGGTGTCATGTATACGTTGAAGAAAATTGGGCAAAGGGATAAGCCTTGAGTTACACCATAAGTGATGTTCTTAGGGAGAGACGAGTAGGGAGGGAGGATGATCTTCTGCATTCTTCCTGTGAGGTAGGATGTGATCCACTTGATGGCTGCTCCTTGGATTCCAATCTGGTGGAGTCTGTTGATATGTGTGTGAAGGGATATGGTGTCAAAGGCTGATGAGATGGCAAGGAGGATGAGGGCTGCTCTTTCTCCATGGTCTAGCAGCGTTCTGATGTCATCCGTGGCTGCGACATGAGCTGCCTCGGTGATGTGGTTGGCTCTGAATCCAGATTAGAAAGGGGTTCAGAAAGTTGTGGTTTTCCAGATGGTTAGTTAGATGGATGTGGATAGCTTTCTCAATGACCTTGGAAGGGAAGGGCCCTTGCCTGTCGCGGGTACTTGGGCCTCCCACACGAGTGAGGCACCGTTTTTATCGGGAGACCCGGGGGAACACTGGGTGGTAGGAAATTTGTGTCAGCCCGGTGATGCCACAACTTTCCCACACAAAAATTTGTGAAAAAGGTGATTTTTTTCAGCTAAATTTGAGGTTTGCAGGGCATTCTGGGTAAGGAAATGTTGGGGCATCCACGCAAGCCTTACCTCCCTGGAATCCCCCGGGTGTCTAGTTTTCAGAAATGTGTAGGTTTGGTAGGTTCCCCTAGGTGGCCGCCCAGCACCGGGCCAAAAACCCAGGTGACCCCCTTGCAAACCCAGATCGTTTTGAGGTAGGCAATTTTCATGTCGCCTCAATACGTTTTGGGCCCTTGCCTGTCGCGGGTACTTGGGCCTCCCACACAAGTGAGGCACCGTTTTTATCGGGAAACCCGGGGGAACGCTGGGTGTTAGATAATTTGTGTCAGCCCGGTGATGCCACAACTTTCCCACACAAAAATGTGTGAAAAAGGTGATTTTTTTCAGCTAAATTTGAGGTTTACAGGGCATTCTGGGTAAGGAAACGTTGGGGGATCCATGCAAGCCATACCTTCCTGGAATTCCCCGGGTGTCTAGTTTTCAGAAATGTGTGGGTTTGGTAGGTTTCTCCAGGTGCCGGCAGAGCTAGGGTTCAAAAACTACAGCTAGGCACTTTGCCAAAAAAGGTTCATTTTTCACTGCGAAATTGAGGTGAGTCCACGATGCGTTTTGCGCCGTTTCCTGTCAGGGGCACTGGGCCGACCCACACAAGTGAGGTACCATTTTTATCGGAAGACTTTGGGGAACACGGGGCAGGTGGAAATTTGTGGATCCACCCAGATTCCAGAACTTCCCACCACAGAAATGTGGGGAAAATGTGTTTTTTTGGCAATTTTTTAGGTTTCCAAGGGATTCTGGGTAGCAGAACCTGGTGGGAGGCAGTCAAGTCACACCAGCCTGGATTCCCCTGGGTGTCTAGTTTTCAAAAATGTATAGGTTTGCTAGGTTTCCCTAGGTGCCGGCAGAGCTATGGTTCAAAAACTACAGCTAGGCACTTTGCCAAAAAAGGGTCATTTTTGACAGCGAAATTGAGGTGCGTCCATGTTGCGTTTTGCGCCGTTTCCTGTCGCGGGCACTAGGCCTACCCACACAAGTGAGGTACCATTTTTCTCGGAAGACTTTGGGGAATGCGGGTGGGTGGAAATTTGTGGATCCACATAGGTGGGAGGCAGTCAAGTCACCCCATCCTGGATGTCTAGTTTTCAAAAATGTATAGGTTTGCTAGGTTTCCCTAGGTGCCGGCAGAGCTAGGGTTAAAAAACTGCAGCTAGGCACTTTGCTAAAAAAGGGTAATTTTGCATTGTGAAAATGTGGTGTGTTCACGTTGGGTTTTGAGCCATTTCCTGTCGTGGGCACTATGCCTACCCCTACAAGTGAGGTACCATTTTTATCGGGAGACTTAAGGTAATTCAGATTTGTAAAGGAACTGTTATTACCTATTGACTTTCAATGCATTTCTGCCTTCCAAATGAAAGACATTGTGTAAAAAAGAAGTAATTCTACAAAATGACTGATAATTCTCATGCTAGTATGAGTATCCCAATTTCGGAAATGTGCAAATATCTACTGTTTCTAAACTCTATATTTTGTTCCCATTTCAGAAATACATAGGTGTCTTTCATACCGATTTTTCCATGTACACATTTTTACATAATAATTACTATATACCCGGTACATAATAAAAAACCATTGCAAGTTGCTGCTCAGTTTTTGGCTCTGGGTTCGTCGGGTTCTTGGTGAACCTACAAGTTCTATATATCCCCACAACCAGTAATGTCCAGCGGATGTAACGGTATATTGCTTTCAAAGAGCTGTAAAAATTAGAAGAAGTTACAGGTGAAAACGTTGACACAAACAGCGCTTTTTTTCAACAAATTTTCAATTTATCCTATATTTATCTGTTAGATTCTATAAAGAAACCTTGATGGATCTACACAAATGACCCCTTGCTGAATTCAGAATTGTATCTACTTCTCTAAAATGTATAGCTTTCCAGGATCCATTATTGCTTTTGTACCCATTTATACCATTAACTGGAAGGAGGTTGAAAGCACAAAAAATAGCCAAAATAGGCTATGTCCCAGACAAATCCCAAAACTGTGTAAAATATTTTGGGTTTCTGACAAAACTCTGGTATCCCCTAAAAGCTGGGAAAATGGTGATTTCAGCCCCACAAACCCTTTTTTGATAACATTTGCAGGGAAAAACGCAGATGCTTTCATTTGCAGCCCGTTATTCCCATTTTCCCCAAAAAAAACTACATTTTGCTGTATTTTGGCTCATTTCTGTGACCCCTCCAGGGGAATCCACAAACCCTGAGTACCTTCAGAATCCCCATGATGTTGGAAGAAAAGGACGCAAATTTGGCGTGGATACCTTATGTGGTCAAAAAGTTACAGTGGCCTCAGCGCGCACTACCCCAAATAGCCAAAAAAGGGCGTTGCACAGGAGGGGGAAAAGGCCTGGCAGCGAAGGGGTTAAAGACCTTGGTGACATTGACATTGTAACATCATAGACGGCAGTGATTTGACTGCTTGGTTAGGTGGTGATTTATCCTTGTCTCCTTCACAAACACCAAGAATAAAATACATAGAGCACCTAAAATATGTCTTGTTTAGAAAACATCAAGGTGAAGCAGCTGCACAGGCTAATGTTTTTTTAATTTAAAACTCTTATTGGAATCATGAGGCTGCCATTTTTAGGTGCCAGACTTTTTCATTTCATTTTTTACAGCATATGTTTGCAAAATGTTAAAAAAATAAACCACTTCACCAGCGTGCCAAGGCCAAGCCTATTGGCTTTGCCAATGCTTCTTATTTTTTTGTTTCAATGAGTGGTTAGGCTAGCTCAGTTGTTTACGCACCAGATGAAAAATGGCCTAACATCTTGGAGATTGCAGTTGCTGTACCAGCCAATGGCCTCAGGGGGATGGGTGCCTGCTGCAGAGATTCTTTTGTAATAGTGGAAGGACACAAACCAAATATTTAAAATTTTATTCAGTAATATTAACTCAACCTTTCTTTTTCAGTCCTTGAAACATAAACATTAATCTGGAAGGAATAAAAATAATATTGGAAGTGCCATGTTAGGTGCTCGCAATACACTTTCTATAAAATAACCATGGGGCATATTATCAAGGTCCAGCGTTAAAATTATCGCCGCTTTATCGGCAGAAAACTGCCGCTAAAGCGGCGATAATGGGCTTCATAATATGCCGTTGTGAATTCCCATAGAAGCCCATATTCACACCAGAACATGGGCTTCTATGGGAATTCTCCAGGGCATATTATCAAGCCCATTATCGCCGCTTTAGCGGCAGTTTTCTGCCGCTAAAGCGGCGATAATTTTAACGCCGGACCTTGATAATATGCCCCCATGTTATTAATCGCCATTTCGCACGAGGCCTGAGAGGAATCGTTCCTTGTAACGTGCGCGCCACTGCATTAACAGTTCGATGCTTCGGTCCGTCTGAGGCCTGCCTGTTCACAAGTAAGCTCTATTCCACGTCTTGAAAGTCCACTGAAATTTCCCATTTTAGTAGAAGCGTCACGTGGACATCAGCCGAACATGCCACTGTGGCTTGTGGTTGGCCTAACCACTGTTGAAACACTGTAAACGCAATCCCTCCTAGCTGAGAACGCTGCTTTTTTATTTTCATTTGGCCCATTATGCATTCCATATTTTGAAAGACTCCTTTCCAAGCTAAAATGCATTTTATGGGGAAAAAAAACCTGCTGCGTCCCTATAATCAGTGCTAGGCAGAAGAAACCAGAACGTTGATGCTTTAGAAGGACAAAGCTGTTCGGCGGAAACCTTTTTTTCGAATGGCACGAAGAAATGAAATATGCTAGGTGCCAGGAAGTAAAAATCTCCACGTCTTCTCTGTTCCTCCACTTGCCTCTTCTCTCCTGGCACGTGCATAATACAGCATGTGCTTTCCCAGCGGTTTTACGGGAATCTTTAGTTCAGTATCCCAAAAAGTATATTGTGATCCAAGCGCGCATAGCTGCTGTGTCATACGACCGCAGGCCAAACCTATCAAGTTAATAAAAGGCTCTCTCTCTCTCATTGTACTGCTGAGAAAAGTGCTTAATTTGAGCCGGTGGATGCGGATGGGGTTTGCTGGCACTCGTGTTTAGGGGCTGGCACTTCGTTTTCCTCATCAGTCTTTGACCCTAAATATGAGAGGGAAACACACACAAGCGAGAAAAGAAGGACGAAGAGAAGGACGGAAACAATGGGGGGGGGGGGGGGCGGAAACCTAGAAGACTGAAATAAAGGGGCATGAATGACTGGTCGTGAAAGGAAGACACGTGACCTGAATACCTACTATGCTGGCCTAGCATTGGCCACTTCGAAAAACGTCAATCCCCATCACAAAGGGGCTTATTTACAACGCCCTTGCGCCACTTTTGCGTCATTTTTAACATGGGAAAAATGACGTAAAGGTGGCGCAGGGTCCTTGTAAATAAGCCCCTAATTCTTTTACAAATCAAGCAGTGAGAAGAAACATGGAACTGTACAAAAACACCACAGAAATAAATTATTCTGACGTTATCGCATAGAAGCAAAGATTAAAACTGAAAAACCTCTACAGCACACAAGACGCAGGGTGCTTTCTCTGAAAACAGGCGGAAATCCCACAATCTAAATTTAGCCGCGGATGACCCCGAGTTAGCCTGTGGTGAACAAAGCATCAATCTATCTAAGTTAAAATAGACATGGTGACAGCGGACCATGGACAGAATTAGGGCATCGTTCAACAGAGTAGGAGGAGGGAGGGGTGGGGGTGACATATTCTGGCTGAGGGCCTTTCAGAAGTAGTAACGTGTCACGCAGCGGTAGCATTTTCACTTACACGTGGCACGTGTGATTGACTAGAGGGTATCTGTTGATGAGTTTTAATGTATGGGTCTAGTTGATTATTCTGTGTGCATGAGTTGACAGCTTGGTCTTGTGTTAGACAGAGTAGTTAAGAGCATGTAAGCTATATGTTGTTGTTTTCACTGTATTTCAGAATGTAACGGTAATAGATGATCTCTGGATTTAATAATTAAGATGATACCAAGATGAATAAAATAGGACGCAGATATCTGGAGTTAATAAAAGATAAAAAAAAACATTCCGTGATAAATGAGAGGAACTAAAAATCAGATGTAAGTCAACGAGTCCACTTTATTGGGACCTGGATATCCTCCGAGGTTGATTCATTGGCAATGGAGCAAGGGCGAATGAAGGGCAGTGATTTGCTGCAGCCAAGAATCATGGAAGGCCAGGACCGAACTCCCTTCGGCTGACTGCTGATAGATCGAGGTCGGACAAGGGTTCACACTTTGACCCAGGGATGTTTTTGGGCACACCCGGAAACATTTCACTTGGTAAAGTGAGTTTAATGACTCCCAGTCAGATCCAGAGTCAAATGTCCATTTACTACTGGTTTACTGGTATCTTCCAGACTGATACAGCTCCCTCCTACCGCAGGATCTTAAACATTCTCCCACATTAGCAGAGGAGTTCTAAAAAGCCGAGCGGCACACCTCTGCTGGACCTATAATCATTTGCAGGTTTGCAAAACACCGGCTTCTCTATACCTTGGTGCACCATTCAGGTCGAGGTATATAACATATAGGCATTGACACCTGTCCACTGACCGTTTTCAGGACAGTTGGAATTCTTCCATGAAATAGCTACGGCGACTTCCCCTCCATATCTCTGAGATTTGAGATGTCTGTTACTTTGTTGTACACACGCAGTGACCTATGCGGAATGCCAAACATTCTACCCTTTGTTCATTAAGATATGATGCACGTTTAAGATACTACATAATTCAATATTGTTCTTTATTATGGTGTTATTATTGCAGCACCATAGTTATAGTGGTTTATTGTGTATTTCATTATATATATATATATCAGTGTCAAATGTATTTGATTATACAAAATATTACATATATGTATATATATATATATATATATCCAAGATATCCAACAGTGCATGAGTACGCTCTCAGGAACGAAAGGCAGACACGATCATTCCCATCACCAGTTTAATGCACACGACGCGTTTCGGCAGAAGCCTTGTTCACGTGTGACAAGCTGTCAATATTCCACTCTGATAAAGTTAACACGTTCCAAAGTGAGCAAAATCAACATAGGACAATCCCATAATGCATGACCGCCATCTTGAAATGGGTAGAATACCATATCTTACAGTGGGGAACAAAACAAAATCTGGGCTGCATGAGTAAATGGCAATGTACAAATCCTGTAGAAGGAAAATACGTTATGCATACATGTATCATGAGTGCTGAAAACATTGTACCCAGTTAATGTAAAAGATATACAAGCGACAAAATGTCGATATACCACACTCTTAAATTAAGTAAGATCCAAAGTAAATAAGGGACAATCCTGAAATGCATGGCGGCCATCATGGAATGGGTAAAATACCCTTCCAAACAGTAGGGAACAAACCAACCCCTGGTCAGAATAATGTGTGATCAAATATACAATTGCTGGGGAAGAAAGACATAATGTGCATTCACGTTAGACAATAAAATAAAAGAGAGCAATAGTTAACAACTAACCAATTACTGGTAGGAGATAAGCACAATGAACACATGGTGTGTCGCTAATATTGCATGGTTATGCATAATGACGGAGAAGGAGAGCGTCAACCAAAGATGGTGCGAGTGAGCATCTCATCTAACTGTGAAGAATACAGAATAATAATGAGACTGCGTGGACCACAGAAATCCATGGCTAAGTGCCAAACAATTATGGCTGAACGAAGGTTTACACATAGTGTGTACAAATTGAACCAGAGACAGTCCAAGCTGTGAGGATAACGTGAAAAAAGTAATATCGGCACACAGAAGAACAAAGTAGTCCCAAAGTTGTTCCGCAAAACAGAGCTACCTGGTCAACCTGGAACGTGTCAAAATCAGTGGACGTGGTAGGTGACAGCATAAATAAAGATGTGGCAAACGTGTAGGTCATACCGGATGAAAAGGGTAGGATGCCCGTGCTGGTGAATACGTGAAAGTGGGCCCCTTCCTTTTCTCCTGTAAAGAATGATAAACAATAATTAGAATACAAGAATATAAAACACATACAAATGTTGCACATCCTAACGAGAAGTGGAAGAAGCGAGAAGGTTAAGTATTAAAGTTAACTGAATATACTGACTGTCCAAGACAAGAACTGAAGGATGGTAACAACCTGTAAGACAAAGACATACACAAGGCAAGTCACAATCATACGTGTATGTCTCTACATAATGAGGGTTGAAGGCACTTTCCTTGTCCTGGAACTGTGCAGTTTCACAATAAAAGACACAGTTATGAACTTTCTTTGAGGTGAATGGATAACTCTTCATCCATGTTAAGCCCCCCAGGGGTCTTCGTCTGAAAATCTATGATGTATCTCGATTCGCGTTGTCGTAAAGAGAGTACCCTATCACCACCTCTAGGATTTCTGGGAACATGTTCCAAGATGGTGAAACTAACATTGGAAATATTAGAGAAATGAGATTCTTCAAAGTGACGTGCCACAGGATATTTGGGGTCATGATTGGAAATGGCTCTTAAATGTTCTAGGATCCTCTTTTTCGCAGGACAGGTGGTGCTCCCAATGTACCATAATTTGCAGGGACACTCAATGGCGTAGATCACAAAACTGGTACTACATGTAAGGAATTGTGTAATACTTTTCATAGTACCATTGTAAGAAAGAGTGGTTTTAAACTTACTATATTTACACGCCTTACAGTGGCCACATGGATAAAATCCAATAAGGCCGTGACCTGTGGTGGTGGGTGATTGTGTGATGTCATTCCTAACCACCAGATCTCGGATGTTCTTATTGCGTCTGTAAGTGATGGTGGGTCTATTGGGAGTGATGCTACCCAGGACACTGTCATTTTTCAGAATGTCCCAGTGTTTGACCAGTATGTGTTTGATTTTGTGAGAATCAGAATTGAAGGTCAGGATCATCCTGGTGTTATCCGAGTCTCTATCAGTGGGAGGCTCTATGGGATCAGAAAGAGTATTTTTTCTCTCAATCAATTTAGCCCGAGCAGTGGCTTTTTTAAGAACCCAATTGGGGTAACCCCTGTGTTTGAATCTTTCAATGATGTTATCCCTTTCCTCAGCATAAGATGTCTCATTGTTACAATTTCTCTTGGCCCTGAGTAATTTCCCGTAGGGTATGCTCCACTTCAAAGCTTCCGGATGACTACTGAGGGCATGTAAAACACTGTTACCCGCAGTAGCCTTCCGAAAGAGAGAAGTGCAAATCTGGCCCTGTTTGATCTCAAGGCAAACATCAAGAAAATCAGTCCGTTCCGCATTAATGTTACCCGTGAGTAAGATGTTGTACTTGTTCATGTTGAGTTGTTTGATGAAATTTTCAGCCTCCCCTTTGGTGCCTTTCCAGATAATGAACAGGTCATCTATGTAGCGAAGCCACATGACGACCTGTTCAAAATCTCTCTTGAGTGTGGTGCTACACATAATCTCCTGTTCCCAAAAGCCCATAAACAGATTAGCGAAGCTCGGCGCAAAGCACGAACCCATGGCAGTGCCATTGATCTGCCTGTAGAGGGCGCCATTGAATGAAAAAATATTGTTGTTGAGACAAAAATGTATCATTTCCATTATCATCTTGCTGTGTTCACGGTATCTGAGCGGTCTCTGTTGTAAAAAATGCTCACATGCCTCCATCCCCTGTTGGTTGTCTATGATGGTGTAGAGTGAATGTACGTCAAGAACAATAAACAGAAAATTGGTGTTCCATTTTAACTTGTCAATTTTACAAAGAAAATCTTTGGTATCTCTCAGATAGCTGGGTAACTCAGTAACGTACTCCCTCAAAAAATGATCAACGTATTTAGATATATGTTCGCTGACACTGCCAATAGAGGAAACTATGGGGCGCCCAGGTGGTCTCATGTTATCCTTGTGCAATTTAGGGAGAAGGTAGAGTATAGGAAGTTTGGGATGGTCATTTTTAAGGTAGCAATATTCCTCCCACACTAACAAGCCCTTATCTTTCCAGGTAATGAGTTTCTCCCACACGTTGGTAATGCTCGAGTCATAGATATCTTGAGTGATGGGTGCATAGAATTTGGTGTCATTCAACTGCCGTAAGGCTTCCTTTATGTAATCATCTCTGTCTAAGATAACAATGTTACCCCCCTTGTCGGCAGGACGGATTACAATGTTGGTGTCTTCACGTAGGTTTTTGAGAGCTTGTCTTTGACTGAAGGATAAATTATTGGCGTTCTCCCTAAAGTGATTTTTGTTTTTTCGTCTTAACTCCATGAGTGCCTGTGTGGTGCAATCATGGAAGGTGTCAATATTATCGTGAGGCAGTGTGGGTAAAAAGGTGGATTTAACCCTAAATTCCGTCCTAGCGGATGCATCCTGCTCTATTTCCATGTTTTCAAGAATTTGAGAAGTGGAGATATCTTCATTAGGACTCTCATTGGTGTTATCAAGTGAGGCCAGGATAATAAGATTATCGACATCACTGATGGTGAGGTTATCGTTAGACATGATAGTGTGTTGTTTCACCTGAGCGTGATTAAGCCTTTTCAGTTTATGCCATTTTTTTAGTTTTAATTTTCTCACGAATTTAAACAGATCTATTCTAGCATCCGTATAGTTAAAAGGCGAGGAGGGACAGAAGGAGAGTCCCAGACACAAAGTTTTTTTATCCAAGTCACTGATAGGTCTGCTAGACAGGTTAACCACTGTTTTGTTTACCATGTTTTTATCCATTAGTATTTCTTGTTTGAGCGCGTTCTCCGATTTCCCACGGCGCCCCTTCCTCTGTCTGTGCTCCCATCGTTGCTTGAGTCTCTTTTTTCTGTTGCGTCGCTTCTTTGTCCTCTGCCCCGGCCCCTTCCTCGTCCTCTCGTTCTCATCGGAGGATTGTCTCTCATTTTCTGTCGGTCTTTTCTCAACACCCGAAACTCGTCTAAAAAATTGATCTGTTTCTTGATGTGTTCCTCGCTGGGTATGTTTCCTTCTGATACATCAGATTCTGTATCACTTACGATGGAAATGTCCGTTGTTTTGTTGGTAGTTTCTGGCAGTTCACTTGTAGATGCTTCAGATTTGTAGAGATGATCGTATTTTTTACTAAAGGTCAAGATCCTGCCGCTTTCATAATCGGCATAGTCACGATTCATTTTTCTTTGTTTTCTTGCCTTTATCTCTTCCTCATGTCTCGTAAGACGTTCTTTCATAGACTCCAGTGCTTTGTTCAGCGTACTTTCATCCATGAGTTGTGTTAATTCCGAGAGGATTTCTTTGATCAATTTCAATGTTTCTTCCCTATCCTTCCAGGCATATTTTATCAAGATTTCCATCATGATCTTAGAGCTGGCTGCCGAGTGTTCCGACCATTCTTGTAACATCTTGGGGTTAGGTGTCTCATAGGTCGGAGTAATGAAAATCCGTAGACCCCTCGGTGCCATGGATTGATCTACATAATTTTGGAGTGAGATAGCTTCCCACCACTTTGATGTTTCAGTTCTTTTAAGCTTCTCGAGTCTCTTAAGTTTTTCTTAAATGATAATGGAAATGATACATTTTTGTCTCAACAACAATATTTTTTCATTCAATGGCGCCCTCTACAGGCAGATCAATGGCACTGCCATGGGTTCGTGCTTTGCGCCGAGCTTCGCTAATCTGTTTATGGGCTTTTGGGAACAGGAGATTATGTGTAGCACCACACTCAAGAGAGATTTTGAACAGGTCGTCATGTGGCTTCGCTACATAGATGACCTGTTCATTATCTGGAAAGGCACCAAAGGGGAGGCTGAAAATTTCATCAAACAACTCAACATGAACAAGTACAACATCTTATTCACGGGTAACATTAATGCGGAACGGACTGATTTCCTTGATGTTTGCCTTGAGATCAAACAGGGCCAGATTTGCACTTCTCTCTTTCGGAAGGCTACTGCGGGTAACAGTGTTTTACATGCCCTCAGTAGTCATCCGGAAGCTTTGAAGTGGAGCATACCCTACGGGGAATTACTCAGGGCCAAGAGAAATTGTAACAATGAGACATCTTATGCTGAGGAAAGGGATAACATCATTGAAAGATTCAAACACAGGGGTTACCCCAATTGGGTTCTTAAAAAAGCCACTGCTCGGGCTAAATTGATTGAGAGAAAAAATACTCTTTCTGATCCCATAGAGCCTCCCACTGATAGAGACTCGGATAACACCAGGATGATCCTGACCTTCAATTCTGATTCTCACAAAATCAAACACATACTGGTCAAACACTGGGACATTCTGAAAAATGACAGTGTCCTGGGTAGCAGCACTCCCAATAGACCCACCATCACTTACAGACGCAATAAGAACATCCGAGATCTGGTGGTTAGGAATGACATCACACAATCACCCACCACCACAGGTCACGGCCTTATTGGATTTTATCCATGTGGCCACTGTAAGGCGTGTAAATATAGTAAGTTTAAAACCACTCTTTCTTACAATGGTACTATGAAAAGTATTACACAGTTCCTTACATGTAGTACCAGTTTTGTGATCTACGCCATTGAGTGTCCCTGCAAATTATGGTACATTGGGAGCACCACCTGTCCTGCGAAAAAGAGGATCCTAGAACATTTAAGAGCCATTTCCAATCATGACCCCAAATATCCTGTGGCACGTCACTTTGAAGAATCTCATTTCTCTAATATTTCCAATGTTAGTTTCACCATCTTGGAACATGTTCCCAGAAATCCTAGAGGTGGTGATAGGGTACTCTCTTTACGACAACGCGAATCGAGATACATCATAGATTTTCAGACGAAGACCCCTGGGGGGCTTAACATGGATGAAGAGTTATCCATTCACCTCAAAGAAAGTTCATAACTGTGTCTTTTATTGTGAAACTGCACAGTTCCAGGACAAGGAAAGTGCCTTCAACCCTCATTATGTAGAGACATACACGTATGATTGTGACTTGCCTTGTGTATGTCTTTGTCTTACAGGTTGTTACCATCCTTCAGTTCTTGTCTTGGACAGTCAGTATATTCAGTTAACTTTAATACTTAACCTTCTCGCTTCTTCCACTTCTCGTTAGGATGTGCAACATTTGTATGTGTTTTATATTCTTGTATTCTAATTATTGTTTATCATTCTTTACAGGAGAAAAGGAAGGGGCCCACTTTCACGTATTCACCAGCACGGGCATCCTACCCTTTTCATCCGGTATGACCTACACGTTTGCCACATCTTTATTTATGCTGTCACCTACCACGTCCACTGATTTTGACACGTTCCAGGTTGACCAGGTAGCTCTGTTTTGCGGAACAACTTTGGGACTACTTTGTTCTTCTGTGTGCCTATATTACTTTTTTCACGTTATCCTCACAGCTTGGACTGTCTCTGGTTCAATTTGTACACACTATGTGTAAACCTTCGTTCAGCCATAATTGTTTGGCACTTAGCCATGGATTTCTGTGGTCCACGCAGTCTCATTATTATTCTGTATTCTTCACAGTTAGATGAGATGCTCACTCGCACCATCTTTGGTTGACGCTCTCCTTCTCCGTCATTATGCATAACCATGCAATATCAGCGACACACCATGTGTTCATTGTGCTTATCTCCTACCAGTAATTGGTTAGTTGTTAACTATTGCTCTCTTTTATTTTATTGTCTAACGTGAATGCACATTATGTCTTTCTTCCCCAGCAATTGTATATTTGATCACACATTATTCTGACCAGGGGTTGGTTTGTTCCCTACTGTTTGGAAGGGTATTTTACCCATTCCATGATGGCCGCCATGCATTTCAGGATTGTCCCTTATTTACTTTGGATCTTACTTATTTTAAGAGTGTGGTATATCGACATTTTGTCGCTTGTATATCTTTTACATTAACTGGGTACAATGTTTTCAGCACTCATGATACATGTATGCATAACGTATTTTCCTTCTACAGGATTTGTACATTGCCATTTACTCATGCAGCCCAGATTTTGTTTTGTTCCCCACTGTAAGATATGGTATTCTACCCATTTCAAGATGGCGGTCATGCATTATGGGATTGTCCTATGTTGATTTTGCTCACTTTGGAACGTGTTAACTTTATCAGTGTGGAATATTGACAGCTTGTCACACGTGAACAAGGCTTCTGCCGAAACGCGTCGTGTGCATTAAACTGGTGATGGGAATGATCGTGTCTGCCTTTCCTTCCTGAGAGCGTACTCATGCACTGTTGGATATCTTGGATTGATTTTCCGGTTTTGCTCCACCGGAGCGTACGCCACTCTTCGAGGGTCCCAGCGTTCCAGTAGGAGCTCTGTCTTGGAAGGATATATATATATATATATATATATATATATATATATATATATATATATATATATATATATATATATATATATATATATATATATATCTCAACTCCACCTTCCGTAGTGCCAGCCGGTACTACCAAAGACACGGACACATATATGCTGGTGCAGAAAATAGTGCTCAGTTTACTTCTCCACAAACATGATTCGGTTCAGACGCGTTTCGACCGACACAGCGGTCTTGATCACATGACTAGTTTGAACTGAACGTGATTATTTAAAGGTGCCGTGCACCCAATTACGTGCTTTCCTATAGACATAAACAAAATACTAAAGCCCAGCTGTTGTTACAAATCTTATCGGGATATACAGGTACAAATCACATCAACATGTATACAAAACATGTCCAGAATTAAAGTATACATTGAAAAGCATTGTCTTATAGACTCATTCCAGTCCAGGTTTAAACTACGATTAACAATAAATAAATGCCTAATGCTGTTCGCATCTTGCTAAATATATCATATAGCTAAGATACAAATAAAGTGCCTGCACTGCGTAAAAGTGCAAATTGCAATGGGTAGAAATTACTCCCATACATGGGAAAACAATCCTCACTAACAATGTGCAAAAAACGCAAATCATGTGCAAATCTAGCAAATTTTCAATGTCTGTGCAAATACAGCAAAATGTGCAAATCTGCAATATAATGTGCAAAAATTGCAAAACATCAAATTGAAACTTCTAAACATCGTAGAAAAAGGGACTGGAATTACATATAAAAATGTCTGGATAGATGTAAAAAATACTGAGCCACATTATGTCATGCTAAGGAAAACGTACTGGGTATCACACATAAACAGCATAAAAATACAAGGTCAGACTCCAAAAATCAAATTTACATAAATGTTAGCCTAGAGGCAGCTGTGTTACTTAATCACCCATATCCTTATTAAAATATATATATATATTACCTACTGGCGGTCGCCAGTAGATAGTTATAGTTAGGACCGAGTTCCCATAGGAAATCTGAAAATTCTATTTTGAATAACTTTGGCGCCGGTTGACTTATCTTCGTGAAATTTTCAAAACTAATGGGGCGCTCTGCTCAGCTCCTACCCTGAAAGTCTCGGGGTGATTCGTCAAGCGGGGGCTGAGAAAAAAGGGGGGTCCCAAAACGCGTTTTCCCCATGCATTTTCCCATAGGACCTTTAGTCGCAGGTACAGCCCGAACGGCTGAACAGAATTACTTGAAATTTGGCAAAGAGGTAGTCCTCAGGTTAGGCATGTGCCTTTTGCTTAAATGGTGTAAATCCATTCAGTAGTTCCTGAGAAAATCAAAAGTAAAATCACATATATATCTGGGCGGAGCCTAACCACACATCTCATCGTGAGATCTGATTGGCTGTCAGCACTTCATCCAAGAAGTGTTGGCTGCCATCTTGGGACCAATATACATGATAGCACCTCATTAAAAAGCATTGCAGTTAATAGAAGGTTTTAAGACTTTAGTTACATTATAAATCATTTGTTGATGGTACCATACTCATTTTAGGAATTGTGGTGTGTTCTAAGGGGATTTTACCATGTGAAAAAGCCTTCTGCTGTGATATCATGAATCATGTTTGAGAGAAAACTATTTTCTCATGCTTTTCCCACAGAGGTTTGGGAGGTGATCTATAAGCTAAACTGACAGCATATTTTCTGTAAATTCACATTATCTTTCTCAGTCATGTGAGAATGAAGTCTGACATTCTCAGTAAAACATGTACATCCAACAAGGGCAGAGACTGTCAGTTGATTCCTTGATGTTCTACTGCAGCTTCCCAGAGTGTTCTAAAGAACAACTAGAGCGCTAACAGTCCTACTTATGACAAACAAATGGCACACCTGAAGCCATCTTGGTTGGAATAAAGTGGTAATTCTTAAAATATTTAATTTAAAAAGGAACAAAATGAGGGGGTTCATTTTGCCATAGAAAGTATGATTAGTGCTGCAGAAAGAAAAATTAGGGCACATTTTGAGTGACTTCTCAAATCCTCTTCTATTTCATGAAAAAATTCTGACATGCAGACTGAAACATTCACTTTCAATACCAGCAGCAGACTTCCCTGGTGAGCAGTAGCTTTACTACAGTGATCTAATAAGCAACTAGAGTGCTAACATTCTGAATTTATGGCAAATTTGTGACACATCTGAATGCCTTCTTGATGGAATCAAAGTAAAAAACTGAAAGTATTTCCTACTGAGGAGACTGTAGTACATGAGGAAATTAGGAAACATCATAACAAATAAGTCTCCCAAAATGGCCACCAGAGACAAAAGAGCCCAAATGTAGCCCAACTATCACCCAGATGTAGCCCAAGTATAGCCCAATGACAGAATGTCCCAGAGTGTTCTAACGAACAACTAGAGCGCTAACAGTCTTCCTTATGACCAAAGCATGGCACACCTGAAGCCATCTTGAATGGAATAAAGTTGTAACACTTAAAACATTTAATTTACAAAGGAACACAATGAGGGGATTCATTTTGCCATAGAAATTATGATTAGTGCTGCAGAAAGAAAAATTAGGGCACATTTTGACTTCTCAAATCCTCTTCTATGTCATAAGACAATTCTGACATGCAGACTGAAACATGCACTTTGAATACCAGCAGCAGACTTCCCTGGTGAGCAGTAGCTTTACTACAGTGATCTAATGAGCAACTAGAGTGCTAACATTCAGAATTGATGGCAAATGTGTGACACATCTGAATGCCTTCTTGATTGAACCAAGTAAAAAACAGAAAGTATTTCCTACTGAGGAGACTGCAGTAAATGAGGAAATTAGGAAACTTCATAACAAATAAATCTCCCAAGATGGCCACCAGAGACAAAAGAGCTCAAATGTAGCCCAAATATCACCCAGATGTAGCCCAAGTATAGCCCAATGACAGAATGTCCCAGAGTGTTCTAACGAACAACTAGAGCGCTAACAGTCTTACTTATGACAAAAGTATGACACACCTGAAGCCATCTTGATTGGAATAACGTGGTAACACTTAAAACATTTAATTTACAAAGGAACAAAATGAGGGGGTTCATTTTGCTATAGAAATTATGATTAGTTCTGCAGAAAGAAAAATTAGGGCACATTTACACTTCGCAAATCCTCTTTTATTTCATAAACAAATTCTGACATGCAGACTGAAACATGCACTTTGAATACCAGCAGCAGACTTCCCTGGTGAGCAGTAGTTTTACTACAGTGATCTAACGAGCAACTAGAGTGCTAACATTCAGAATTTATGGCAAATGTGTGACACATCTGAATGCCTTCTTGATGGAACCAAAATAAAAAACTGAAAGTATTCCCACTGAGGAGACTGCAGTAAATGAGGAAATTAGGAAACTTCATAACAAATAAATCTCCCAAGATGGCCACCAGAGACAAAAGAGCCCAAATGTAGCCCAAATATCACCCAGATGTAGCCCAAGTATAGCCTAATGACAGAGTGTCCCAGAGTGTTCTTAAGAACAACTAGAGCGCTTACTGTCTTACTTATGACAAAAGTATGGCACACCTGAAGCCATCTTGATTGGAATAAACTGGTAACACTTAAAACATTTAATTTAAAAAGGAACACAATGAGGTGGTTCATTTTGCCATAGAAATTATGATTAGTGCTGAAGAAAGAAAAATTAGGGCACATTTTGAGTGACTTCTCAAATCCTCTTCTATTTGATTAAAAAATTCTGATATGCAGACAGAAACATTGACTTTTAATACCAGCAGCAGACTTCCGTGGTGAGCAGTAGCTTTACTACAGTGATCTAATGAGCAACTAGAGTGCTAACATTCAGAATTTATGGCAAATGTGTGACATATCTGAATACCTTCTTGATGGAATCAAAGTAAAAAACTGAAATCATTTCCTACTGAGGAGACTGCAGTAAATGAGGAAATTAGGAAACTTCATAACAAATAAATCTCCCAAGATGGCCACCAGACACAAAAGAGCCTAAAGGCAGCACAAATATCACCCAGATGTAGCCCACATGTAGCCCAATGACAGAAGTGTGCAAAATACTTATTTTTTGTGTATTTGCAGTTTTATATAGTGCAGACTTGTCAGGTATTGGAATGCTTTACATGAGCATTGGTTACATCACACAAGATCAAATTCATTTTGGTTGTAGACATGGGGAGATTAAGTGATTTGACCGCAATCACAGAATGTTGAACTGAAGCAGAAACTCGAACCTGGTTCCCCAGTTGCAAAGTCTGCAGCTCTGGAAGTAACACCACATCCTCTCGCCAAGGTGCAACATTTAATCAAGTGGTCAACTGGATAAAAAAATATAAAGATTACAAATAATTTAAAAGTTCTTTGTCGCCATTTGAAAACTCAGAAAATATGTCCTCATTTTAGTTTTTTAGAGCACTAACCATAATTTTGATGCTAATAAGACCCTCTCATGTATGTAATTTCTAAAGGAAATACTCTAGGTATTACAGTTTTGATTACATCAAGATGACGTCAGGCGTTCCACACTTTTGTAATAAATATAGAATGTTAGCAATCTAGTTGTTCATTGGGATACTGTTGAGAGGCAGAGGCCAGGGGCACGGACTCTGAAAATAGAAGGCAGGTAAGAGAGTGCAGAGGCAATAATTTGACCACACTGGGCAGGCAGGAATGGCAGTGGCAGCACAACAGACTATGGAGGGCAGTGGAAAGGGGGGCAGGGGCAACAAACCAACAATACAGGACTGGCAAGAGAGGCTGTGGCAATATAATAGACCATTGTGGGCAGAAGGAAGAGGCAGTGGTAGTACAACCATACATGACAACAGACCCATTTCAGCCAGGAAATGTCCAATGTTTTAAAGCTCAAATGGGCTTTATTTGATCTGTCTCCTGTCTACAATCTCCTCTTTTTCAATGTAACTCAAAGGGGAACATCAATACCCCAGTTTTTTTTCAAAATCTCCCTCTTACCAAGTTCAAAATGTTCGCAAGTATGGTACATTGAATCATGGTAGGCAGGAGGAATTGGGGTAGGGACATGGACTCGGATAACAGAGGACAGGAGGGACATGGAGAGGTGCACCAAACTGACCCTCCAGGGCAGGCATGAGGGTTTGCAGCAGCAGAATACACCACACAGCGCATGCGGGACGGGAGTGCAGCACAACAATCCATAGAAAGCAATAGGGAGGGGACAGGACCATGCACATGGACAACAGAGAACAGATGGGAAAGAGGCAATGGTAGCTAGCTGACCATAATGGACAAACAGGAGAGAAAGCTGCAGCATAACAGACCATAAAGGGCAGGAGGGACGGATCAGGGGCATTACAATGGAACAGCCAAGCCAGAAGGGAGGGAATAGGGGGTCTGCACATGGAAACAGAGGGCTGGGGGCAAGGTGGCAGGGCAGGAGCAGCAAGATGACCATGGAGGTCAGGCAGGATGGGCACTAGAAACAAGACACACCATGGAGAGCAACAATGAGACTATGGTGGCATACACACAGACCATGGAGGGAAGGAGGGAGGGGGTCAGGGGCAGCTAGCTGACCACACAGGGAAGGTGGGATGGGCCATGGCAGCACAGAAGACCATGCATGGCAAGCGGGAGGGTTAGTGGCAGCACAATGGCTATGATGGGCAAGAAGGAGGGTGCAGGGGCATGCACAAAGGACCATGGAGGATAGAAGGGAGGGTCAGGACCTGGGCACAGAGAAGAGAGTTTAGGGGAAGGGGCCTCACAACAGACCGCATGGGGCAGGCAGGAGGAGCAGTTGCAGCACAACAGATCAGGGAGGGCAGAAGGGTATGGCAGTAAAATGGACCATGGAGGACAGGTGGAAGGGGATAGGGGCATGGCATGTGGACAGGCAGGGTGGAGGTGGCAGGGACAGGTTACAGTCATCTGACAATGCTAGGCAGGTGGGAGGGGAGTGGCAGCTCAACAGAACACTCAGAGTGGCAGGTCCATGGAACATAGTGGGCAAAAAGGATAGAGCAGGGGCATGCACAAAGACATCGGAGGGCAGGGGGGAGGAGAATAGGGGCAGCAAGCTAAGCACAGAGACTAAGCAGGAGGTCAATGATGGGCCATAGAATTGGGCAATGGAGGGCAGGAGGAGTGGACTGGTACATCATGCTAAATGGAGGGCAGTGGCAGCACATCAGACCATGCATGGCAGGAGGGAGGAGGCTAGTCCATGGATTCAGACAACAGAGGATAGGGAGGAGGTGGATGGGGTAGCAAGCTAACTGTTCAGAGAAGGTGGGTATTAGGAACTTTATTGTTTTTAAAATGTGTGTCTGTGCGAACTACTTAAAATATGAACAAGTATGCAGCATAATCTCATTTTTATTCAGGAAGAAGAGGACGTTTGTGACTGTGACTCCGGGCTCACTTGGCAGAAACACCCCCTTACCCTCCACCCCATCGCAAAATGTAATGCCCGTGAAAAGGGTAGGTGGACGCAGTGTTATATAGAACATAGTCCTGAGAGCACGATTGAAAATGAAAACTAGATGTAGTATATGGTATAAACTATGCACCAAAAAGTGTGATATAAGATGAACCGGGGCGTGAAATATAATATGCAATACATTGTGCGCAATGACAGATTCAATGGAGAGCGCGAGATAGCACAGGCACTAGCGCGTGCTATGCGATATGTGCCTTGGAGGGTAATATGCACAGGGCAGTGTTGTGTAACATAACTAGTCTCTAAAGTTTTAATAGAAAATATGTGCTGGGGAGTGTAACGTTGCATATGCACTGTGACAAAGATATGGATCACAGATTGTAATATGTATGGCATAGCGCTGTGCGTTATAACATACACATCGAGGAAGGCATGTTAGATGGGGCAATATAACCCGTGCGAAGGCAAGTGTGGCATGACATATTCACGGGGTGGTGTTACCGTGCACATGGGCTAGAGAGTGTCATAGCATACGCACTAGCTGGTGGAATACAACACAGAGGTGTGAGGCAATCAGCGGGCACTGGTGGGTATAACACAGCATTGGGCTCAGCCAGGAGCACGCTGTGACTCTCAAGTGAGGTTTGTCTCCTTTCCAGAGAGTAAAATAAAAAGTATTACACATCTGGCGGTGGATGTGTTTTTTATTAACCGTGAGGGGGGTTTCTTGCATAGTTTGGTTGAATTTTTGTCGAATCCCCTTTGAATGGCTTGGTGTGCGTGTATATTAAATGTGCCCGTCAATAGCTACCCATGTTTGTATAAATAAGCGACAAGCGTGTCTACTTGGAAAATACCCACCGGCGGGGGCGCCGGGATTAGGCACGGTAGGGCGTCAGACACGTCAGAGCTTCACTAGCGGTGTAAATACATTCCATGTGGATTCATTCTATGCATAGTCGCCTTTTAATGAATATTGCGCAAATCGTCATGGTGATAGGTACATACGGTTTGTCCAGCATGTCCTAGGTGTTTCTATAAATATATATATTTTTGAAATAATGAAAAGCAAAGGCCGGCCCCGGGGGATGGGGTCCCCAGAGCCATAAGTGGCCTGAGAAGGGGGGCAACGCAGCCCCCTCCTAAAGAATTTAAATGAAAAAAAGGCCAAGACCAGGGGATTGGGGTCCCCGGGGCCGATCAAGGCCTTGGGAGAGCCAAATTAATTTTTTTCAACAAAATAAATTAGGGTGCAGGCCCTGGGGGATGGGGTCCCCAGGGCCAGTACATTAGAAAAAGAAGGGGGGCCACACAGCCCTCCTTCTTAAAAAAATAAAATAAATAAAAGACCGGCATCGCGCTGGAGGCCACGCCCCCTCCTTGCAGCACTCTGCAAACGCGCCCCCGGACCAGTTGTAAGTTGGGGAATTAATTCCCCTTCAATACTTAGGGTCCCTGAGGGCCAACTAGCCCAACAGGTATCTCCAGTGTGTGCCAGGGAGCTGCGTTGCAGACAGGTGTTCTGAGGCCACGCCCCTTTTTACACCTCTATGCAACGCAGCTCTGTGGCGCTTACTGGAGGTACCTAGTGGGCTAGTTTGACCCTAGAGACCCTTAGAATTTAAGGGGACTTAATCTCTCAACTTAGAACGGCCACAGGGCGCGTTTACACAGTGGTGAAGGGAGGGGACGGGGCCTGAGGTGACGTGTGCAAACACGCCCTGTGGTGCGTTTTAAGTTGGGGAAATAATTCCCTTTCAATCCTGAGGGACCCTGGGGTCCAACTAGCCCACCAGGTGCTTCCAGTAAGTGCCACTGCTCTGCGTTGCAGAGAGGTGGTGCAGGCCGTGCCCCTTTTTACACCTCTCTGCAATGGCGCTTACTGGACATACCTAGTGGGCTATTTTGCCCCTAGGGATCCTCAGGATTCAAGGTGACTTAATCTCCCAACTTAAAAAACGGCCACAGGGCATGTTTACACAGTGGAGAAGGAAGGGGACGGGGCCTGAGGTGACGTGTGCAAACACGCCCTATGGCGCGTTTTAAGTTGGGGAAATAATTCCCCTTCAATCCTGAGGGCCCCTGGGGGCTAACTAGCCCACCAGGTGCTTCCAGTAAGCGCCACTGAGCTGCGTTGCAGAGAGGTGGTCCAGGCCGTGCCACTTTTTACACCTCTCTGCAACGCAGCTCTGTGGCGCATACTGGAGGTACCTAGTGGGCTAGTTGGAACCTAGGGACCCTCAGGATTCAAATTAACTTAATCTCCCAACGAAAAACGGCTACAGGGCTTGTTTACACAGTGGTGAAGGGAGGGGACGGGGCCTGAGTTAACGTGTGCAAACAAGCCCTGTGGCACGTTTTAAGTTGGGGAAATAATTCCCCTTCAATCCTGAGGGCCCCTGGGGGCTTCCAGTAAGCGCCACTGAGCTGCGTTGCAGAGAGGTGGTCCAGGCCGTGCCACTTTTTACACCTCTCTGCAACGCAGCTCTGTGGCGCATACTGGAGGTACCTAGTGGGGCTAGTTGGAACCTAGGGACCCTCAGGATTCAAATTAACTTAATCTCCCAACTTAAAACAGCCACAGGGCGTGTTTACACAGTGGGGAAGTGAGGGGACGGGGCCTGAAGTGACGTGTGCAAACACGCCCTGTGGCGCGTTTTAAGAGGTAGTTTTAATCCCCTGCCCTATTATATACTAGGGTCTTACAGAGGAGGTCATGCTGATCACAGGGGGACCCCAACGCATAGTGTTCCCTAGTGTATGTAGGTTTTTCACTGTATTCTGAGTGTCTTTTAACATAGCACTGGCTCTAGGACTGGTTAGTCAGACTCAGTTACCACCAGTATCCGTCTGAAAAAGTTGAGGGTACAGGATGATTTTGCAACAAGGCTTCTTTCTGCTCTTCTGTTTGTTCGTTCTGCATGTTATCCTTCTTCCTGCACTTTTCTTCGTCTTTGAGGACTTCTGTTGCTTCTTTCTGCATTTCTTTTTTTTCTTTCTGTGCGTTTTTTCTTCTTTCTTCACATGTCCTATCTCTGTAGGCATAGTTAGAAATTAGCATTTAAAAAACCTTTGAAATTCACTGAAAAAACCATAGGTTTCAGGCACGTTATAGTTAGGAATTAGCATTTAAAAAACCTTAGAAATTCACTGAAAAAACCATAGGTTTCAGGGGTGTTATAGTTAGCTGGACTTTTCACTCATACAAAACCATTGAAATTCCCCCGTTATAGTTAGTTCAGCTAACTATAACTTGCGCGCCCGCAATGCACTGCTGATGACGTCACATATTACATCACTCATGACATGGTCAGTGACATCACTCATGACATCACTGATGACATCTCAAATGACATCACTAATGACATCACTGATGACATCTTCCTTGTGATAGAGTGGCAGACCTCCTCTTCCCCTAATATAACCTTTGATACACACATTCAAAAATAGAAACTACAATGTTCAAAACAATGGACATACCAATACCAGTTACAACAACCTATTCATTAATTCTAAGATCCACATACACATCCACTCATTCACCAACAGTCCTATACAGTCACTCATACATGTACTCACTCATCATATGTACTCACACACCTGTACATCCTGTTACACAACGCCACTCATCCATAGAGTTACTCACACACATAGTCACTCATGCTAATAAAGAATCAAACATCCATTTACTTGCATATACAGTTATACACACACCACCACACTTACTTCTACAGAAACTTACACATACTTAGTCTTTTAAACAATCACTTATAGAAACACATACTTATTCATATTGGAACTCTTTCAATCTCTCACATATACTCACTTATATACACCAATAGTCACATATACTAGTTTAAAACATATGTAGTTACTCATAAAGACACTATTGAGACATTCTATCACTCACTAACACACCCATGCACACACTCATGCACCCATACAGTCTTGCACACATTCTGTCTTCAACAAATACAAACAGTGAGTCACTAATTCATGCACCTATGCACTACGTAATACCCCCCACCGAACCATACAGACACTCAGACACTCCTACTGATACTCAAAAAACCAACTAATAACCTATATAGACACTCATGTAGCTACTCACCAACCCATGCAGCCACTTATACACAAAGTGAGAGACTGATACAGATATTTACACATTTAAACATTACTCACTAAGCCATGTATTCACTAAGATACACTTAATCAGTCAGTTATACAATCAATTTTTCAAAAACAAATCATCCATTTAGACACTTATTTAACCATTTATTCTTCCATCGACCTTGAGATATACATATATAAAACATATGTAATTTTCAGAAAAACACTCATTCACTGGATGATGTCATCAGTGATGTCATTTGAGATGTCATCAGTGATGTCATGAGTGATGTCACTGACCATGTCATGAGTGATGTAATATGTGACGTCATCAGCAGTGCATTGCGGGCACGCGAGTTATAATTAGCTGAACTAACTATAACGGGGGAATTTCAATGGTTTTCTACGAGTGAAAAGTCCAGCTAACTATAACGCCCCTGAAACCTATGGTTTTTTCAGTGAATTTCTAAGGTTTTTTAAATGCTAATTCCTAACTATAACGTGCCTGATACCTATGGTTTTTTCAGTGAATATATATATATATATATATATATATATATATATATATATATATATTACAAAGTTTATCCGAAGATCGAAAGAGCACTACACAGCAGGACGCTTTTCAAAAGCTTTAATCTGATTGCAGGAGCAAGTACTGGTAAAAGATGTTCAGATTTCATGATGCCTTACGCGTTTCGAGTCTCCTGACTCTTGATCACAGGCAGAATGGCGGCATTACGGAGCAGCAGCACTTTCCGGTGATTAAATCCCCTTGGTGGGATCTCGCAGGTGAGTTTATCACTTCATGCACTCTGGGCATTGTAGTGCTGCTTTTCTTTCGTTTTTACCCTCTGGTGGGTTTGTTCCGTTTTTTGCCACATTTCTTCATTTTAACTCCCTCTGGTGGGCTTCTGTCATCTTGAACCAGCTTAATTTTATAGTGCCACTGTGACCGCAACTGGGACTTCGAACGGTTCTGTGCCCCAACGGCTCCATGTTTTATTACAATGGCTGTGCTTGCTTTCACGGCGGGACAGCCGTTAACATATTACAAAGTTTATCCGAAGATCGAAAGAGCACTACACAGCAGGACGCTTTTCAAAAGCTTTAATCTGATTGCAGGAGCAAGTACTGGTAAAAGATGTTCAGATTTCATGATGCCTTACGCGTTTCGAGTCTCCTGACTCTTGATCACAGGCAGAATGGCGGCATTACGGAGCAGCAGCACTTTCCGGTGATTAAATCCCCTTGGTGGGATCTCGCAGGTGAGTTTATCACTTCATGCACTCTGGGCATTGTAGTGCTGCTTTTCTTTCGTTTTTACCCTCTGGTGGGTTTGTTCCGTTTTTTGCCACATTTCTTCATTTTAACTCCCTCTGGTGGGCTTCTGTCATCTTGAACCAGCTTAATTTTATAGTGCCACTGTGACCGCAACTGGGACTTCGAACGGTTCTGTGCCCCAACGGCTCCATGTTTTATTTCAATGGCTGTGCTTGCTTTCACGGCGGGACAGCCGTTAACATATTACAAAGTTTATCCGAAGATCGAAAGAGCACTACACAGCAGGACGCTTTTCAAAAGCTTTAATCTGATTGCAGGAGCAAGTACTGGTAGATGATGTTCAGATTTCATGATGCCTTACGCGTTTCGAGTCTCCTGACTCTTGATCACAGGCAGAATGGCGGCATTACGGAGCAGCAGCACTTTCCGGTGATTAAATCCCCTTGGTGGGATCTCGCAGGTGAGTTTATCACTTCATGCACTCTGGGCATTGTAGTGCTGCTTTTCTTTCGTTTTTACCCTCTGGTGGGTTTGTTCCGTTTTTTGCCACATTTCTTCATTTTAACTCCCTCTGGTGGGCTTCTGTCATCTTGAACCAGCTTAATTTTATAGTGCCACTGTGACCGCAACTGGAGGGAGTTAAAATGAAGAAATGTGGCAAAAAACGGAACAAACCCACCAGAGGGTAAAAACGAAAGAAAAGCAGCACTACAATGCCCAGAGTGCATGAAGTGATAAACTCACCTGCGAGATCCCACCAAGGGGATTTAACCACCGGAAAGTGCTGCTGCTCCGTTATGCCGCCATTCTGCCTGTGATCAAGAGTCAGGAAACTCGAAACGCGTAAGGCATCATGAAATCTGAACATCTTTTACCAGTACTTGCTCCTGCAATCAGATTAAAGCTTTTGAAAAGCGTCCTGCTGTGTAGTGTTCTTTCGATCTTCGGATAAACTTTGTAATATGTTAACGGCTGTCCCGCCGTGAAAGCAAGCACAGCCATTGAAATAAAACATGGAGCCGTTGGGGCACAGAACCGTTCGAAGTCCCAGTTGCGGTCACAGTGGCACTATAAAATTAAGCTGGTTCAAGATGACAGAAGCCCACCAGAGGGAGTTAAAATGAAGAAATGTGGCAAAAAACGGAACAAACCCACCAGAGGGTAAAAACGAAAGAAAAGCAGCACTACAATGCCCAGAGTGCATGAAGTGATAAACTCACCTGCGAGATCCCACCAAGGGGATTTAATCACCGGAAAGTGCTGCTGCTCCGTAATGCCGCCATTCTGCCTGTGATCAAGAGTCAGGAGACTCGAAACGCGTAAGGCATCATGAAATCTGAACATCTTTTACCAATACTTGCTCCTGCAATCAGATTAAAGCTTTTGAAAAGCGTCCTGCTGTGTAGTGCTCTTTCGATCTTCGGATAAACTTTGTAATATGTTAACGGCTGTCCCGCCGTGAAAGCAAGCACAGCCATTGAAATAAAACATGGAGCCGTTGGGGCACAGAACCGTTCGAAGTCCCAGTTGCGGTCACAGTGGCACTATAAAATTAAGCTGGTTCAAGATGACAGAAGCCCACCAGAGGGAGTTAAAATGAAGAAATGTGGCAAAAAACGGAACAAACCCACCAGAGGGTAAAAACGAAAGAAAAGCAGCACTACAATGCCCAGAGTGCATGAAGTGATAAACTCACCTGCGAGATCCCACCAAGGGGATTTAATCACCGGAAAGTGCTGCTGCTCCGTAATGCCGCCATTCTGACTGTGATCAAGAGTCAGGAGACTCGAAACGCGTAAGGCATCATGAAATCTGAACATCTTTTACCAGTACTTGCTCCTGCAATCAGATTAAAGCTTTTGAAAAGCGTCCTGCTGTGTAGTGCTCTTTCGATCTTCGGATAAACTTTGTAATATGTTAACGGCTGTCCCGCCGTGAAAGCAAGCACAGCCATTGAAATAAAACATGGAGCCGTTGGGGCACAGAACCGTTCGAAGTCCCAGTTGCGGTCACAGTGGCACTATAAAATTAAGCTGGTTCAAGATGACAGAAGCCCAAAAGAGGGAGTTAAAATGAAGAAATGTGGCAAAAAACGGAACAAACCCACCAGAGGGTAAAAACGAAAGAAAAGCAGCACTACAATGCCCAGAGTGCATGAAGTGATAAACTCACCTGCGAGATCCCACCAAGGGGATTTAATCACCGGAAAGTGCTGCTGCTCCGTAATGCCGCCATTCTGCCTGTGATCAAGAGTCAGGAGACTCGAAACGCGTAAGGCATCATGAAATCTGAACATCTTTTACCAATACTTGCTCCTGCAATCAGATTAAAGCTTTTGAAAAGCGTCCTGCTGTGTAGTGCTCTTTCGATCTTCGGATAAACTTTGTAATATGTTAACGGCTGTCCCGCCGTGAAAGCAAGCACAGCCATTGAAACAAAACATGGAGCCGTTGGGGCACAGAACCGTTCGAAGTCCCAGTTGCGGTCACAGTGGCACTATAAAATTAAGCTGGTTCAAGATGACAGAAGCCCACCAGAGGGAGTTAAAATGAAGAAATGTGGCAAAAAACGGAACAAACCCTTTTGCATATATGGAGTCAATCTGTTCAGTAGTTCCTGAGAAAATCAAAAGTAAAATCATATATATATCTGGGCGGAGCCTAACCACACATCTCATCCTGAGATCTGATTGGCTGTCAGCACTTCATCCAAGAAGTGTTGGCAGCCATCTTGGGACCAATATACATGATAGCACCTCATTAAAAAGCATTGCAGTTAATAGAAGGTTTTAAGACTTTAGTTACATTATAAATCATTTGTGTTCTAAGGTGATTTTACCATGTGAAAAAGCCTTCTGCTGTGATATCATGGACCATGTTTTAGAGAAAACTATTTTCTCATGCTTTTCCCACAGAGGTTTGGAAGGTGATCTATAAGCTAAACTGAGAGCATATTTTCTGTAAATTCACATTATCTTTCTCAGTCATGTGAGAATGAAGTCTGACATTCTCAGTAAAACATGTACATCCAACAAGGGCAGAGACTGTCAGTTGATTCCTTTGTGTTCTACTGCAGCTTCCCAGAGTGTTCTAAAGAACAACTAGAGCGCTAACAGTCTTACTTATGTCAAAAGTATGGCACACCTGAAGCCATCTTGATTGGAATAAAGTGGTAACACTTAAAACATTTAATTTACAAAGGAACAAAATGAGGGGGTTCATTTTGCCATATAAATTATGATTAGTGCTGCAGAAAGAAAAACACATTTTGACTTCTGAAATCCTCTTTTATTTCATAAAAAAATTCTGACATGCAGACTGAAACATGCACTTTCAATACCAGCAGCAGATTTGCCTGGTGAGCAGTAGCTTTACTACAGTGATCTAATGAGCAACTAGAGTGCTAACATTCATAATTTATGGAAAATGTGTGACACATCTGAATGCCTTCTTGATGGAATCAAAGTAAAAAACTGAAAGTATTTCCTACTGAGGAGACTGCAGTAAATGAGGAAATTAGGAAACTTCATAACAAATAAATCTCCCAAGATGGCCACCAGAGACAAAAGAGCCCAAATGTAGCCCAAATGTAGCCCAAATATCACCCAGATGTAGCCCAAATGTAGCCCAATGACAGAACGTCCCAGAGTGTTCTTAAGATCAACTAGAGCGCTTACTGTCTTACTTATGACAAAAGTATGGCATACCTGAAGCCATCTTGATTGGAATAAACTGGTAACACTTAAAACATTTAATTTAAAAAGGAACACAATGAGGGGGTTCATTTTGCCATAGAAATTATGATTAGTGCTGAAGAATGAAAAATTAGGGCATATTTTGAGTGACTTCTCAAATCCTCTTCTATTTCATTAAAAAATTCTTATATGCAGACTGAAACATGCACTTCTAATACTAGCAGCAGACTTTCGTGGTGAGCAGTAGCTTTACTACAGTGATCTAATGAGCAACTAGAGTGCTAACATTCAGAATTTATGGCTAATGTGTGACATATCTGAATACCTTCTTGATGGAATCAAAGTAAAAAACTGAAAGCATTTCCTACTGAGGAGACTGAAGTAAATGAGGAAATTAGGAAACTTCATAACAAATAAATCTCCTAAAATGGCCACCAGAGACAAAAGAGCCCAAATGTAGCCCAAATGTAGCCCAAATATCACCCAAATGTAGCCCAAATGTAGCCCAATGACAGGAGTGTGCAAAACACTTATTTTTTGTGTATTTGCAGTTTTATATAGTGCAGACTTGTCAGGTATTGGAGTGCTTTACATGAGCATTGGTTACATCACACAAGATCAAATTCATTTTGGTTGTAGACATGGGGAGATTAAGTGATTTGACCAGAATCACAGAATGTTGTGCTGTAGCAGAAACTCCAACCTGGTTCCCCAGTTGCAAAGTCTGCAGCTCTGGAAGTAACACCACACCCTCTCCCCTTGGATGCAACATTTAATCAAGTGGTCAACTGGATAAAAAAACTAAGATTACAAATAATTTAAAAGTTCTTTGTCGCTATTTGAAAACTCCGAAAATATGTCCTCATTTTAGTTTTTTAGAGCACTAACAATAATTTTGATGCATATAAGACCATCTCATATATGTAATTTCTAAAGGAAATGCTCTAGACATTACAATTTTGATTACATCAAGATGACGTCAGGCGTTCCACACTTTTGTAATAAATATAGAATGTTAGCAATCTAGTTGTTCATTGGGATACTGTTGAGAGGCAGAGGCCAGGGGCACGGACTCTGAAAATTGAAGGCAGGTAGGAGAGTGCAGAGGCAACAATTTGACCACACTAGGCAGGCAGGAAGGGCAGTGGCAGCACAACAGACTATGGAGGGCAGTGGAAAGGGGGGCAGGGGCTACAAACCAACAATACAGGACTGGCAAGAGAGGCTGTGGTGATGTAATAGTCCATTGTGGGCAGAAGGAAGAGGCAGTGGTCATACAACCATACATGCCAACAGACACGTTTCAGCCAGGAAACGTCCAATGTTTTTAAGCTCAAATGGGCTTTACTTGATCTGGTTCCTGTCTACAATCTTCTCTATTTCAATGTAACTCAAAGGGGAAAATCAATACCCCAGATTTATTTCAAAATCTCCCTCTTACCAAGTTCAAAATGTTCGCAAGTATGGTAAATTGGATCATGGTAGGCAGGAGGAATTGGGGTAGGGACATGGACTCGGATAACAGAGGACAGGAGACACATTGAGAGGTGCACCAAACTGACCCTACAGGGCAGGCATCAGGGTTTGCAGCAGCACAATACACCACATAGGGCATGCGGGACGGGAGTGCAGCACAACAATCCATAGAAAGCAATAGGGAGGGGATAGGACCATGCACATGGACAACAGACAACAGAGGGGAAAGAGGCAATGGTAGCTAGCTGACCATAATGGACAGACAGGAGAGAAAGCTGCAGCATAACAGACCATAAAGGGCAGGAGGGACGTATCAGGGGCATTACAATGGAACCGACAAGCCAGGAAGGAGTGAATAGAGGCCTGCACATGGAAACAGAGGGCTGGGGGCAAGGGGGCAGGGCAGGAGCAGCAAGATGACCATGGAGGTCAGGCAGGATGGGCACTAGAAACAAGACACACCATGGAGAGCAACAGTGAGACTGATGGCATACACACAGACCATAGAGGGAAGGTGGGAGGGGGTCAGGAGCAGCTAGCTGACCACACAGGGAAGGTGGGAGGGGCCATGGCAGCACAGAAAACCATGCATGGCAAGCGGGAGGGTTAGTGGCAGCACAATGGCTATGATGGGCAAGAAGGAGGGTGCAGGGGCATGCACAAAGGACCATGGAGGATAGAAGGGAGGGTCAGGACCTGGCCACAGACAAGAGAGTTCGGGGAAGGGGCCTCACAACAGACCGCGCGGGGCAGGCAGGAGGAGCAGTTGCAGCACAACAGACAAAGGGAGGGCAGAAGGGTGTGGCAGTAAAATGGACCATGAAGGACAGGAGGAAGGGGATAGGGGCATGGCATGTGGACAGGCAGGGTGGACCTGGGCAGGGACAGGTTACAGTCATCTGACAATGCTAGGCAGGTGGGAGGGGAGTGGCAGCTCAACAGAACAACTCAGAGTAGATAGGAGTGGCAGGTCCATGGAACATGGTGGTCAAAAAGGATGGAGCAGGGGCATGCACAAACACATCGGAGGGCAGGGGGAAGGAGAATAGGGGCAGCAAGCTAAGCACAGAGGCTAAGCAGGAGGTCAATGATTGCCCATAGAATTGGGCAATGGAGGGCAGGAGGAGTGGACTGGTACATCATGCTAAATGGAGGGCAGTGGCAGCACATCAGACCATGCATGGCAGGAGGGAGGAGGCTAGTCCATGGATTCAGACAACAGAGGATAGGGAGGAGGTGGATGGGGCAGCAAGCTAACTGTTCATAGAAGGTGGGTATTAGGAACTTTATTGTTTTTAAAATGTGTGTCTGTGCGAACTACTTAAAATATGAACAAGTATGCAGCATAATCTCACTTTTATTCAGGAAGAAGAGGACGTTTGTGACTGTGACTCCGGGCTCACTTGGCAGAAACATCCCCTGACCTTCCACCCCCCATCGCAAAATGTAATGCCCGTGAAAAGGGTAGGTGGACGCAGTGTTATATAGAACATAGTCCTGAGAGCACGATTGAAAATGAAAACTAGATATAGTATATGGTATAAACTATGCACCAAAAAGTGTGATATAAGATGAACCGGGGCGTGAAATATAATATGCAATACATTGTGCGCAATGACAGATTCATTGGAGAGCGCGAGATAGCACAGGCACTAGCGCTTGCCATGTGATATGCACCTTGGAGTGTAATATGCACAGGGCAGTGTTGTGTAACCTAAGTAGTCTCTAAAGTTGTAATAGAAAATATGTGCTGGGTAGTGTAACATTGCATATGCACTGTGACAAAGATATGGATCCCAGAAGTATGGCATAGCGCTGTGCTTTATAACATAGGCATCGAGGAAGGCACGTTAGATGGGGCAATATAACCCGTGCGAAGGCAAGTGTGGCATGACATATTCACGGGGTGGTGTTACAGTGCACATGGGCTAGAGAGTGTCATAGCATAAGCACTAGATGGTGGAATACAACACAGAGGTGTGTGGCACTCGGCAGGCAATGGTGGGTGTAACACAGCATTGGGCTCAGCCAGGAGCACGCTGTGACTCTCAAGTGAGGTTTGTCTCCTTTCCAGAGAGTAAAATAAAAAGTATTACACATCCGGCAGTGGATGTGTGTTTTATTAACCGTGAGGGGGTTTCTTGCATAGTTTGGTCGAATTTTTGTCGAATCCCCTTTGAATGGCTTGGTGTGCATGTGTATTAAATGTGCCCGTCAATAGCTACCCATGTTTGTATAAATAAACGACAAGGGTGTCTACTTGGAGAGTACCCACCAGCGGGGGCGCCGGATTAGGCACGGTAGGGTGTCAGACATGTCAGAGCTTCACTAGCGGTGTGAATACATTCTACGTGTATTCATTGTATGCATAGTCGCCTTTTAATGAATATCACGCAAATCGTCATGGTGATAGGTACATACGGTTTGTCCAGCAACACAGCCCCCCTCCTAAAGAATAAAAAAAATAAAAAATAAAAAAGGCCATGACCGGGGGGTTGGGGTTCCCGGGGCCGATTAAGGCCTTGGGAGGGCCGAATTAATTTTTTTCAACAAAAAACAATTAAGGTGCAGGCCCTGGGGGATGGGGTCCCCAGGGCTAATAAATTAGAAAAAGAAAGGGGGCCACACAGCCCTCCTTCTTAAAAATAAATAAATAAAAGACCGGCATTGCGCCGGAGGCCATGCCCCCTTCTTGAAGCACTCTGCAAACGCGCCCCCTGGCCAGTTGTAAGTTGAGGAATTAATTCCCCTTCAATACTGAGGGTCCCTGAGGGCCAACTAGCCCAACAGGTATCTCCAGTATGCGCCAGGGAGCTGCGTTGCAGACAGGTGTTCTGAGGCCACGCCACTTTTTACACCTCCATGCAACGCAGCTCTGTGGCGCTTACTGGAGGTACCTAGTGGGCTAGTTTGACCCTAGGGACCCTTAGGATTCAAGGGGACTTAATCTCTCAACTCAGAACGGCCACAGGGCGCGTTTACACAGTGGTGAAGGGAGGGGACGGGGCCTGAGGTGACGTGTGCAAACACGCCCTGTGGCACGTTTTTAAGTTGGGGAAATAATTCCCTTTCAATCCTGAGGGACCCTGGGGTCCAACTAGCCCACCAGGTGCTTCCAGTAAGCACCACTGCTCTGCGTTGCAGAGAGGTGGTGCAGGCCGTGCCACTTTTTACACCTCTCTGCAACGCAGCTCTGTGGCGCTTACTGGAGGTACCTAGTGGTCTAGTTGGACCCTAGGGACCCTCAGGATTCAAGGGGACTTAATCTCCCAACTTAAAATGGCTACAGGGTGTGTTTACACAGTGGGGAAGGGAGGGGACGGGGCATGAGGTGACGTGTTCAAACACGCCCTGTGGTGCGTTTTAAGAGGTAGTTTTAATCCCCTGCCCTATTATATACTAGGGGCTTACAGAGGAGGTCATGCTAATCACAGGGGGACCCCAACGCATAGTGTGCCCTAGTTTATGTAGGTGTTTTCACTGTATTCTGAGTGCCTTTTAACATAGCACTGGCTCTAGGACTGCTTAGGCAGACTCAGTCACCACCAGTATCCGTCTGAAAAAGTTGAGGGTACAGGATGATTTTGCAACAAGGCTTCTTTCTGCTCTTCTGTTTGTTCTTTCTGCACGTTATATTTCTTCCTGCACTTTTCTTCGTCTTTGAGGACTTCTGTTGCTTCTTTCTGCATTTCTTTTTTTTCTTTCTGTGCGTTTTTCCTTCTTTCTTCACATGTCCTATCTCTGTAGGCATAGTTAGAAATTAGCATTTAAAAAACCTTTGAAATTCACTGAAAAAAACCATAGGTTTCAGGCACGTTATAGCTAGGAATTAGCATTTAAAAAACCTTAGAAATTCACTGAAAAAACCATAGGTTTCAGGGGCGATATAGTTAGCTGGACTTTTCACTCGTACAAAACCATAGAAATTCCCCCGTTATAGTTAGTTCAGCTAACTATAACTCGCGCGCCCGCAATGCACTGCTGATGACGTCACATATTACATCACTCATGACATGGTCAGTGACATCACTCATGACATCACTGATGACATCATCCTTGTGATAGAGTGGCAGACCTCCTCTCCCCCTAATATAACCTTTCATACACACATTCAAAAATAGAAATTAAAATTTTCAAAACAATGGACATACCAATACCAGTTACAACAACCTATTCAGTAATTGTAAGATCCACATACACATCCACTCATTCACCAACAGTCCTATACAGTCACTCATACATGCACTCACTCATCATATGGATTCATACACCTATACATTCTGTTACACAACGCCACTCATCCATAAAGTTACTCACACACGTAGTCACTCATGCTAATAAAGAATCAAACATCCGTTTACCTGCATATTCAGTTATACACACACCACCACACTTACTTCTACAGAAACTTACACATACTTGGGGCCATATGTAGGTAAATTTTATTTACCGATTCATAAATACCGAATTTTACCGAATCGGTATTTATGAATCGGTAAGTTATATGTAGGTAAACATTCGGTAATCATTACCGATTCGGTAATATTCGGTAATCATGAATCGGAATTTACCGATTCGGTAAATACCGAAGTGGTATTTACCGATTCGGTAAATACCGAATCGGTATTTACCGAATCGGAAATTCAAATCCACATGACTTGATGAATCAGCCAATCCTGTGCAAACTAAACCCCACCCAACCAGGAAGTGGCCACACCCAGGCAGGTGCACACAATCAACAGACTCTGGAGAGGCTGGGAGTGCAGAGGAGAGGAACAGAGCAACTGCCTGATTCAGCACAGGAAACTGCAACAATGTCCAGCCAGGACACAGAGGGGGATGGAGGGGAGAGGAAGAGAAAGCTGAAATTCAGCCAAAAGGAACTGCAGGTACTGGTGGAGGAGGTGGTAAAGCAGCACCAGAAGCTATTTGGGAAACAGTCACTGCAAGTGCCTGAATCAGAGAAACGGAAAATCTGGCTGGGGATCAAGGCGCAGGTGAATTCCATGGGAGTGACCCCCCGGGACATTGATGTCCTCAAGAAGCGGTGATACGACATCCGTATCATCACGAAGAGGAAGATGGCAGAATTGAAAAAAGAGGCCAGCCGGACAGGAGGTGGACGCAACAGGGCACCAGCCTTGACAGAACTGGAGGAGCTTGTGAAGACCACAATTGAGCCAGAAAGCATCGTGGGGATTGGGGATGCTGACAGCTCCGGCAGAGCCGCCACCAAACAAGGTAAGATGCTTGCACAGCAATGTGGCCCCCCCTACCCCTATCCCAACTCCCCAATGGGCAATGAGAATCCCACTCCAGTACAGGTGTTAGTGCATACTAGCAATGCATCATGGGAGATGTAGTCCCTGAAACCCCAAACATGATACGAATAGCACAGAATAACAAGGCATGTTACACACAGTAGCGAGAAGCAGGCAAAGGACAATGAGATACTGTTTCAGAAATGTATTGTGATGACAGCAATTCTATGCTTCAGGTACACTTAGCTGATGTTGCATTTCTGTCCACAGGCACTACTGCGCACAGAACTGCACATGACAAGGGAGAGAGGGCACCCCACAAGGACAGCGCAGAGAAGGCCACCACCAGTTCAGGCCAGGGAACGGCAACACAGGCAGCCTCACCACCACAGCCAGCATCGCCACCCCAGCCAGCATCGCCACTCCTGCTGGAGTCACCACCATCATCACCACCTGCAGTGCACAGGTCGAGGAGTCGTGCTGCCTACCAGGTTGTATGTATCAGAGTCATCATCTGAAGACTCGAGGGGGGCGGAAACGTCCACTGTGCCCCTGGATGTTACCCATGCCAGTGTGCCCTCCGCCTCTGAGGGAGCACACACAGGTGGCAGACGGCGCCGCAGGGCTCGGCTGCAAAGTCCACCTCCCCAAGGGGAGGGCCATGGAGTCTCCTCAGGGCTTGAGGCCACCATGGTGAAAATTCAACGCATACAGGCAAGGGCAATGATGTCCGTACAGCGCCAAATGCGTGGCCTCAATGACACATTTGTTAACATTGACAGGGGCATCAGCGCCATGGCAGAGGGTATGGTTGAGATGGCTGCGGGCATGCGGGACATGTCCCAGTCTGTCATGCTGCTGTGCTCGAAGTTTGATGAGGACAGGGCAGCACGGCGCCGGGGACATCAGAGGAAAGACCAGAACACAAGGGCAGTGAACCGGCTGGCAACTGCCACTTCGCTGCTCTGCAGGCGCTCGGTGGCAATGCAGGAGGGCCTTGCGCACTGCAGCACAGACGTGTCAAGGGGGATGGTGAGGGTCACCAGTGCACTCGAAGTGCTGCTCACCAGCTAGTCTGCCACAACTGGCGCTGTGGATGCTGGGGACAGCAAAGATACGACCAGCAGGAGCAGCATAACCCCCCTGTCCCAGACACACGGAGGAGCAGCAGGCGGCAAGGTGCTGCCACTGGTCCCACAGCCAGTGAGGACGCTCACTCAATGCCATCCCGCAATGGAGCGCGTGGGCGCAAACACTAATGCGTCACGAAATACCATGACACTATTGGGTGAAGTAACCCTTGACTCACAAATGTTTATTACACAATGTTGATGGGACAGGTTTTCCTTTGTGTTGTGGCGTAGTGCCGCATGATTAAACTACGTCATGGCATCCAACTACTGGCTGTGTCCCCTTACTCACTCAGAAATAGTTGCATGTGATCTCTGCCCGTCTCACTCTCCCATCTGTTGCTGTTGCCACTCCTGCTGCGTTGGCCTCTGGCTGTGCAGAATCATCATCATTGTCCTCAAAATATGTCATTTCGACCTCTGTACCGCTCTTCGTGGCAAGGTTGTGCAGCATTGCACAAGTGGCAATGATCTTGCAGCAGATGATGGGTGTGTACTGGCGTGCACCTCCGCTTTTATGGAGGCAGCGGAACCTGCTTTTCAATAGTCCAAACGTGCGCTCTGAGGAAATATGAATTTTGTGATCAGTTATGTCCCCTATCGTAGACCCCAACAGCTCCATGTACATTCTATAAGTACATGTATGTTCCCTCCTACTCCAGTTTTGAAGACGCAAATACATGTGCGTCCACCGTCAACATGTCCTCTTTCAGATCCGCCATGAATGGGTCAGATATTCCATTCCTAAGTATGAAAGGCCACCGACTTTATGTGGTTCACTTTCCACATTTTACAGATTCAGGCGAGTAGGCCCTGAATTCTGTCATCAAGCCTTTTCCTGCCTTCTGCCTCTGACAGCTCCAGTCTGAGCCTGCATCTGTATCCATAAACTTTGTCCTACTCTCTGCGCAGCTAACGGAGCCTGATCCAGCATATTGCCTGCCAAAAACTGTATTTCACCTTCAAAGATTATCTCCTCCCTCCTCATCCGATGCATTCCTGTCTAGTAGTTTAGGTAAACATTCCTCCAGCTACCGTGCAAAGGGGCCAGGCCTCGCTGTCCTCATGCAAGTAATTCATAGCCCCGTTACCATGGAATATTCCTACCCCCTCGCATCTCATGTAGACACTTAGACGCTTGTACACGCACTAACAGTCAGTATAGAATAGATTCTATCCTAGAGACCTTTCCTTTTGGATAACACAGTTCTTTAAACATAGGATATTAGATATGATTTGGGATTAGGTTGACATAACCCCAGACTTCTGTCTCCATATGTAGAGCTAAAATGTCAAGTCCCCTTCACCCTCTAGTTGCACGTCAATCACACGTCATGCGGCTGCGCGCGCATCTCTGCCAAATATTTCTGCTGACATTTCAGGATTCTTCTATGGATCCACCCACTTGTGACATCATGTTTAATGACGTATTTTAGTTACACCCATGTATACGCCTCTATTAGCTACGTATGTACCTTTTATCTATACTATCAGCTGTTACGCCTCTTGCATCTGTTTCACTGTAATGTATTTTCTATAAAACTGCTTATCTGTCAATAATATATGCCCTTCCTTCCTGAACTTTCGTGGTGATGGAATAGAATGCCTACAATTCGAATTGTATTCCTTTGTATAGGAATAAAGCCTTTTAAAACCTCTAATACCACGGATTCTGCCTCTTATATTTACTGAGTTATTCTCACTAAGACTTTACCGCATAAAAATAGTACCGGTAACGAAATATTTACCACATAAATTGGCGCCCGAACAGGGACACTTTCTCATCTCACGCGCCGGCGGTGCGTTGCAGGCCCGGTCTCCTGCCACAGCTGAACGGACAAAAACGCGTACCTGCAGGATTTCCTGTATCTCCCTCCGGCCAAGCGGGAGCGACTGAGGCTGCGATCAACACCCAGACGAGGCGGTGAGAAGTGCGAAGTATCCCGACCAGAGCCTAGCTGAGAGAGCAAGATCCGAGGTATACAGAGGCCCACCAGGTTCCGAAGTTCCGAGTCCAGTCCGGTCCAGTTTCAGTTCCGTTCCGAGGCCTTCCGTTCCGAGCTACCCGGTGAGTACCATTACCGGGGAGGCATTTAACGTGCACATAGTCTGTGCCGGTCAAGACGGGTTTGGGTACACAAGTCCGGTCTGCACTGTTTCAGCAGTGTATCTGTACTGTTTAGCAGTATATATAGTATGTCTTGCATATAAATAAATATTATCTAGTGTCAGTATTATGTCAGTAACTAGTTTTCTATTAGTTATCATTGTTCGTTAAAACTGTTAAATGTTAAATATTTTAATACGTTCTATACATTGTGGTGTGAATGACTGTTCATTATTGTGTTCATCGTATAAAGTGTGTTCTAGAAACAAGATCTAAAAATGCCGCTCTTTTCGAAACTAAGACAGATCAAAACTAGAAAAGGTGTACTCGAAGAAGCTGTTCCCATTCCACCTAGGGATACTCCAGGATACTTTATGTATCATAAGCATGGTCTAGATGCCGTATTATTTCTTGATTTATGGGTGGACTACACCAAAGAATTACCAGAGAGTCAGAGATGGCCCGCAACGGGGACCTGGGATGCAGATTGCATCATGAGAGTAGAAGAAGAATTATGGAAAAAGAAAGCCAGACAGTCACAGAAAGATGCCATTGAATTATGGCGTAAAGAATCATACAGACGTACAGAAAAAGCACACAGACAGGAAGAGAAAGGTAGAGAGAATTCAAATAAAACTCGAGAAAATCTATTACTTGAGGAAGGTACCCGAGTAAACTCGGAACAAATAGATAGACAAAGAAACACCCTTATGAATGGTATGTATCCTCTTCTGGCCGAAGGGTTACCTAAGGCTACCCCGGAAATACCAAAAGATTAAACTCCTCCATTACTCCCGATAAAAGCACATCCCAAAACACATCCCAAAACAGCAAAGGACGTTTTTCTTTCCTCCTATTTAGATGACGTAGCTCCCGAGTATGCTAATGCCATACCACACTCACCGCTTGCCGATGGTGTTCAACACCAAGAGCATCCGTCTGTGCCCCCGCAATTACAAACTCCTACACAAGTTCCCACAGGTCCGTCCGTTTCTACAGTTTTTCCCGCATCTACAATCTCTATCCTACGTCCAACGAATCCTTTCGTGCCTAGCACCTCAGATGGTGCTACAGGAGGTACGACAGACATGTTTGCCACCCCGCCGCGCAATAAACAGACCCTTAGAGATTTAGCACTCCAACGTACACCCCAATTAGCGACATCCGACATGTTTAAAGAACAGCTTGTGGATTGTAGATACGACCCAGTACCAGGTAGACAGGATAAATTGCTCATATCATCACTACGTATAAGACGAGCTACATTATATTTAATGACGATACCAGGAATGGGTGAACACCTAGACGAAATATATCGCTTTGTCCAAACAGGGCGAGGTCCAGAAAGTATTAACAAAGCTATGGAATACCAGAAAGTGGATGTCCAAAGACAACTACTACGTTTTTTCATAAATTGTGTAATTAGGAATCAAGACAGGCCCGGGGCAGATCACGATACCATGCAAAGACTTGTCAAATGGGGTCAGAACATATCAGAAGAGAAACACGATAGACAGGCGTGTATAATCGCCATGAGTCGAAAGATCCGCAAGGAAGTAGAACGAATACATAAAGAAAGACGAGAAACAGACAGAGTAGAATCAGAAGAGGAGGAGGAGCAAGAATCAGAACAAGTCGAAACAATAGCTTATGTAGGTAGAGGAAGACCCCATAATAATACTAGAGACTTTAACGACCCGATACGTCCAATACGTCCAGAATATAACAGACATTTTCCCAACCCTGTGTTAAACACAAAATCCCCCGAACACCTATTCCAAGCCGCTGATAAATTACTCCGAGATCGAAGGGGGTACCATATGCTCGATTCCATGGACGAACAAGAATTAGCTAGGTCAGCAGTACAATGGGCTGACAGTCCCAGCGAATACAATGATGATGTACTTGCACACACGTTTCTGAATCTTGACCCATACGAACAGCGCTTAGCTAGTATATACATGATTCAACACCTCCTTATATTATATAAAAGCCAACACTCCGATCCAGGACCCTTACCTGACATATTGACAGAACTGCTCACGAATATATGGAGAGGGTCAAGTACTGATTTGATTAAAGAAATTCTAGAATTCCGAAACCAATATTTAAATTTCGTATGCCCAGAACACGTTCCAGTTCCCATCATGGGAAGAAAAATGTATCATATAGATAGACAGAACCCGTTACGCGAAGTACACCCAATCAGAGGTGACGGTAATAACTTTACACGCGTGTTTGTGTACACGCCTATAACTAAACTGGAATTATTAGAAATGAAGAAAGTAGTACCCAGCCATGACAAGGACCCAGCAGGTTTCCACCGCGAGATAAAAGACATGTTACTCATGGGAGAGTATACCTACCCCGATATTATGAAAATATTAAAAGTCCTATTACCCGCCGGTGTTTATGAGAAACTCAAAGAAAAGGAATGGGAGGTGGGAGACCAAAAGATAGATTGGACAGCATTGGAAAACGAAGAGAAGGCCCGAGCTGCAGGATCAGGGCTTGGGGAAAAGACTACAGCACTAGCAGGACTACTAGTGCAGGTACTGCCACGTTTATTAACTACGAAAAAGGAAGACTGGGGTGCAATCTCAGCCTGTAAACAGAAACCAGATGAAGACACTAGTGATTTCTATTCCCGATTTGAAAAATGTTTTGGTATAAATAGTGGCATAAAAGCCAGTAGTGAGTCATATCCACATCTGTTCGTGACAAAATTAGTTGAAAATTCTCTGCTACAAGTTAAGAATAGAGTATTGAAATTCGAAAGTACCTGGCAAGGTAATACCCCATCACAGATGTTACAGATGTTACAATATCACCACAATAGAATTAGAGAAGAACAAGAACACGAACAAAGACGTATGAAAGATACAAAAATGAAAATGCTTGTTGCACAGTCAGTTCCAGCCGATGGTCATCAAAAGGGTGATTCCGCAGGTGTGGAAATATGGATTTTTATGGTCAGTTATGTCCCCTATCTTGGACCCCAACGGTCTCATGTATAAACCATAAGTACATGTATGTTCCCTCCAGTTCCAGTTATGAAGACGCAAACACATGTGCGTCCACCGTCAACATGTCCTCTTTTAGATCCGCCATGAATGGGCCGGATATTCTATTCCTAAGTATGAAAGGCCACCGGCTTTATATGGTTCACTTATCCCATTTTACAGTTCAGGCGAGTAGGCCCTGATTCTGCCATCAAGCCTTTTCTGCCTTCTGCCTCTGAAAGCTCCAGTCTGAGCTCGCATCTGTACCCATGAACTTTGTCCTACTCCCTGCGCGGCTAACGGTGCCTGACTCCAGCCTGTTGCCTGCCAAAAACTGTATTTCACCTTCAAGATTATCTGCTTTGCTCCGCTCCCTATCCAATACATTCCTGTCTAGTAGTTTAAGTAAACATTCTCCCAGCTACCGAGCAAAGGGCCCGGTTTCTCTGTCTTCATGCAAGTAATTCATAGCCCTATTACTATGGAAGATTTCTGCCCTCGCTTCTAGTGTAGACACTTAGACGCTTGTACACGCACTAACGGACAGTATAGTCAGTATAGAATAAGATTCTATCCTAAGAGACCTTCCTTTCTGGATAACACTGTTCTTTAAACATAGGATATTAGATATGATTTGGGATTAGGTTGACATAACCCCAGACTTCTGTCTCCACATGTAGAGCTAAATGTCAAGTCCCCTTCATCCCCTAGTTGCACGTCAATCACACGTCATGCTGCTGCGCGCGCATCTCTGCCAAGTATTTCTGCTGACATTGCGAAATTCTTCCATGGAACCACCCATTTATGACATCATACCTGATGACGTTCTTTAGTTACACCCACTTTAGTTACGCATGTATGTTCTTATCTTTGTTATCAACTGTTACGCCTCCGGCATCTGTTTCACTGTAATGCCTATTGTATATAAATGATTACTTGTCAATAAAGTGGGGTCCTTCACTTCCTGAACCTTCGTGGTGATGGAATATGGAGTCCTCAATTCGAATTGATTTTGGAATAAAGCCCGTTCCGAACCTCTAATACCACGGATTCTGCCTCTTATTTTACTGAGCTATTATTATAGATTTTCCGCATCAAATTAAGTCCCGGTAATTAAATTATTTACCACATATATGGCGCCCGAATAGGGACACTTTCTCATCTCACGCGCCGGAGGTGCGTTGCAGGCCCGGTCTCCTGTCACAGCTGGACGGACAACAACGCGTACCCACAGGATTTCCTGTATCTCCCTCCTGCCGAGCGGGGGTAACTGAGGCTGCGATCAACACCCAGACGAGGCGGTGAGAAGTGCGAAGTATCCCGACCAGAGCCTAGCTGAGAGAGCAAGATCCGAGGTATACAGAGGCCCACCAGTTCCGAAGTTCCGAAGTTCCGAAGTATCGAGTCGAGTCCAGTCCGGTCCGAGTCCAGTTCAGTTCAGTTCCGAGGCCTTCCGTTCCGAGCTACCCGGTGAGTACCATTGTCGGGGATGCGTTCTGACGTGCACATAGGTTGTGCCGGTCAAGACGGGTTTGGGTACACAAATCCGGTCTGCACTGTTTCAGCAGTGTATCTGTACTGTTTAGCAGTATATCAAGTATGTCTAGTATATGAAGTCAAAATTATCTAGTTAGTATCGAGTATTATGCTTAGTGAACGGCCATCATTGTTGTTCATTAAATGTTAAATGTTAAATGTTTTGAATACGTTCTGCATATTGTGGTGTGAATGACTGTTCATTATTGTGTTTCGTTGTATTAAACGTGTTCAAAATTAGGTATCAGATCAGATCAGTTCTCAAAATGCCGCTCTTTTCGAAATTAAGACAGATCAAAACTAGAAAAGGGGTACTCGAAGAAGCTGTTCCCATTCCTCCTAGGGACACTCCAGGGTACTTTATGTATCATAAACATGGCCTAGACGCCATATTATTTCTTGATTTATGGGTAGACTACACCAAGGAATTACCAGAAAGTCAGAGGTGGCCCGCAGCTGGGACCTGGGATGCAGATTGCATCGTGAAAGTAGAGGAAGAATTATGGAAAAAGAAAGCTAGACAATCACAGAAAGACGCCATTGAATTATGGCGTAAAGAATCGTATAGACGTACAGAAAAAGCACGTAGACAGGAAGAGAAGAGTAAGGAGAATTTAAATAAAGTTCGAGAAAATATATTAATTGAAGAAGGTACTCGAGTAAAATCAGAACAAGTAGACAGACAACGAAATGCCCTTATGAATGGTATGTATCCTCTCCTGGCCGAAGGATTACCTAAGGCTACTCCGGAGATACCAAAGGACTTGCCACCCCCATTGTTTCCGATAAAGGTACATCCCAAAGGGCATCCCAGAACCGCAGAAGATGTTTTTCTTTCCTCTTATTTAGACGACGCAGCTCCCGAGTATGCTAATGCTGTGCCACATAGACCGCCTGCAGAGGGGGTTCAACGCCAAGACCCTCTTCCGTCTGTACCTCCGCAACAGCAAACTCCGACACAAGTTCAGGCAAGCACATCTGCTTCGACATCTGTATCCACACCTATAGTTGCTATATCACGTTCGACGAATCCTTTCACATCCAGCACCCCAGGTGGGGCTACCGGAGGTACATCAAACATTTTTTCCACGCCACCCAGAGTAAATAAACTTTCCTTTCAAGAATTAGCCCACCAACGTACGCCCAAACTAGTAACTCCCAACACGCTCAAGGAACTTCTAATAGATTGTAGATATGACCCTGTGCCCGGAAAAGGGGACGAAATGATGCTAGCATCATTACGTATCCGACGAGCTGCTATATATTTAGGGAAGCTACCAGGAATGACTACACACTTAGAAAATATATATCACTTTGTCCAGTCAGGGCGAGATTCTGAGAGTATTAACAGAGCCATGGAGTACCAAAAAGTGGAAATACAGGGGGAACTGTTACGTTTCCTCATAAATTGTGTGATCAGAAATCAAGACCAACCAGGGGTAAATCCGAAAGAAATGCAAATTCTTACCACATGGAGTCAGAATATATCAGAGGGGAGACATGATAAACGATCATGTATAGTAGCTATGTGCCGAAAGATCCGCAAAGAAATAGAACGAATACACGAAGAAAGATTGGCAGTAGACGAACCTGAACAAACCGAAGACGAGGAAGAATTAGAACTGCCCACAGGACAGTTAGAAACCATGGCCTATGTAGGTAGAGGAAGATCTTGCAATAATACTAGATGCTTCACTGATCCGATACGTCCGGTACGTCCAGATAATAGCAGAAATTTCCAAACTCCTATAATAAATATAAGGTCCCCCGAACATTCGTTCCAAGCCGCTGACAACCTACTCCGAGAACGAAGGGGTTATCATATACTCGATTCTATGGACGAACAAGAATTAGCCAGGTCAGCCGTTCATTGGGTTGATAGTCCCGGAAAATATAGTGATGATACATTAGCACACACGTTTTTGAACCTCGCCCCAGATGAACAGCGTTTAGCTGGTATCTATATGATTCAACAACTCCTTATATTATATAAAAGCCAACACTCCGACCCTGGTCCCTTGCCTGATATATTGACTAAATTACTCACGAATAAATGGAGAGGTTCAGGTAATGAGCTAATTAGAGAAATACTAGAATCCAGAAAGCAGTACATTCTTTTTGTATGTCCCGAACATGTTTCACTGCCCATCAAGGAAAGAACGACGTACTATATGGATAGACAGAATCCCTTACGCGAAGTGCACCCGATAAAAGGTGAGGACAATCAGTTTAAACGTGTGTTTGTATACACACCCATATCTAAAATAGAACTATTGGAAATGAAGAAGGTGGTACCCAGTCATGACAAAGACCCAGCGGGTTTCCACCGAGAAATTAAAGACATGTTGCTCATGGGAGAATATACCTACCCCGACATTATGACAATATTGAAGGTATTAATGCCTGCGGGCATTTATGAAAAACTCAAGGAAAAGGATTGGGAGGTGGGAGACCAAAAGATAGATTGGACAGCATTAGAAAACGAAGAAAAAGCTCGAGGTCCAGGTGCAGGGCTTGGGGAGAAGACCAAAACACTACCAGGTTTACTAGTACAGGTACTGCCACGTTTATTAACTACGAAAAAGGAAGACTGGGGTGCAATCTCAGCCTGTAAACAAAAACCAGACGAGGACACTAGTGATTTCTACGCCCGATTCGAAAAATGTTTTGGTATAAATAGTGGAATAAAAGCAAGTAGCGAGTCGTATCCACATCTGTTTGTGACAAAGTTAGTTGAAAATTCTTTGCCCCAAGTTAAGAATAGAGTATTGAAATTCGAGAGTACCTGGCAAGGTAACACTCCGTCACAAATGTTACAAATGCTACAGTACCATCACAATAGAATTAGAGAGGAACAAGAACATGAACAAAGACGCATGAAAGACACGAAAATGAAAATGCTAGTTTCCCAGACAGTTCCAGCTGACGGTCATAAAAAGGGTATGACACAGTCCAGTGTTTCAACAGGTCCTGTAAAAGGGACATGCAACTATTGTAAACAGCCAGGTCATTATGTACACGATTGTCCAGTTTTAAAACATAATATCGCCATAAGTAATACAAAAGAAAGACCACGGCCACCTAGACAGGATCAGAACCAACAAGGAGCTCCGCAGCATGCACAGTCCATGCCAGCTCCGCAACAGTCTCTGCCGGCTCCACCATCGCAGCCTATTGCTGCCACACCAACAACGACACGACAGATGTACCAGACTGCACAGTATGACTATCCTGATTATCAACGATACTCATGAAACAGCCTAGAGAGGGAAGTTGACTTACCCCTTATTGAGGTCCCTGTAGATCAAGAAGGACCTTATGTACACAGTGAACTATTAGGCCAAGATAGAAAATTTTTACTTGATACAGGGGCAAGCCGAACAACAATAAAACATAGTGAAGTTCCAGGGGCACCCCTCTCAGGCTCACAGAATATTTCCCTTGGCTTTTCAGGAAAACCTATTGTTAACGAAGTATCACAGCCTCTTCCCCTTACGATTGGTCCTTTGACACGAACTACAGATTTATTGCTTACTAAATCATGCCCAGAAAACTTGTTAGGTATAAAAACTTTGAAAGCTCTAGGAGCTATAATATGTTGTTCTCCGGAAGGAGTAAGATTGTTTTTACGTGATTTCAAAGGGCACTATGTGTCCCGAGACATGGATCACCGACTGCAGACTTTACCCACACATTTATGGGCACAAGGCCCTACAGATGTTGGTTGCATGAACATTACACCATATCGAGTCACACTAAAGGCAGGAGTGGTACTACCACGAATGCGACAATACAAGTTACCACCAGATGCTGTAGTGGCTTTACTGCAAATCATTGACGAACTTATTACCCAAGGAGTGGTTGTGGAAACAGACTCCAATGTATGTAATTCACCGATAATTCCGATTTTTAAACGAACGGATCCAAAGGCCCCGCCAGTATATCGATTGGTCATTGATCTGCGCGAATTAAATAAATGTATTGTACCACAATACCCCGTAGTTCCAGACATTTCTTCATTACTGACAGCTATTGATTCCGAAGCAACATTCTTTACTGTAATTGATCTCAAGAATGCCTTTTTCAGCGTCCCAATAGATCCGGAAAGCCAATACTTGTTCGGATTTAGTTTAAATGGACGAAGCTTTAAATTCACACGCGCACCCCAAGGATTCACAGAAAGCCCCAGCATCTATAGCCAAGCACTGAAACGAGAACTTGACAGTATACACATGCCAGTCAACACTGCCCTGCTTCAATATGTCGATGATCTGCTGATCACCGCTAGAAGCGAACCTGAATGTGAAAAAGCCTCACTGACGGTTTTACATTTTTTGGCCGAAAAGGGGCACAAGGTGTCCCCTTCTAAGCTGCAATTCTGTGTCCAGCGAGTTGTTTACCTTGGTCACTCGCTGTCCAAGGAGGGAAGGCAGCTTACACCAGATCGCATCCAGTTAATTGCTAACATGCCAATACCCAAGACACAAAAGGAGGTGCGGGCTTTTATAGGCCTCACTTCATATTGTAGGCAGTGGATCCCTCAGTATGCATTTCTAGCAAAACCACTCATTCAGTTGACAACACAGGAGGCAGCCACATCGACTGTCCTCCCTTGGACACAGGAACATACACAAGCTTTTGAAAGCCTAAAGAAAGCTTTATGTCAAGCACCCGTTTTAGCAACACCATGTTACTATAAACATTTTACACTCTTTGTTACAGAACGCGAAGGTACTGCTTTGTCAGTACTCACTCAGGAACAAGCAGGATCACACAAACCGTGTGCTTATTTTTCTAGTACATTAGATCCCGTAGCTCAGGCTCTGCCTGCGTGCCTGAAATCAGTGGCAGCAACAGCTTTAGCAATTAGACAAAGCGATGCCATAGTGTTAGGACACCAATTGACAGTACAAGTACCACATGCAGTAGAGGTTCTCTTGAACCGCACACAGACACAACACTTGACTATAGCACGACTCACTGGTTACGAATTAACATTGTTTCAGCCACATATAGAAATCAGACGTTGTAGTACATTGAATCCTGCCACACTGTTACCAGTAAACGGAACAGACCCACTTGCACATGATTGTATTGAAGTTATCACTATCACGACGAAACCTAGACAAGACTTGACAGACGTCCCATTGTCAGATCCAGACCTGACGTTGTATGTAGATGGGTCATGTATGAGAACAAGTACAGGAGAGTTAGTGGCCGCGTATGCAGTCACAACAGATACTGAAGTTATTGAAACAAATCGCATAAATACCTTGTCCGCTCAAGTAGCAGAGCTCGTCGCTCTGACACAAGCCTGTATTCAAGCTACGAATAAAAAAGTCAACATATATACTGATTCACGTTATGCATTCGGAGTTGTACATGACTTCGGCGTGCTGTGGCGAGAGAGAGGTTATTTAACTTCTCACGGTACCCACATTCAGCACGGACCCCTTATTCATGCCTTACTAGATGCAATACATCTACCCACTGCAATATCAATTATGAAATGTAAAGCTCATACGAAAGTTACTGATATCATTTCCCAAGGCAATGATTTAGCTGACAGAACAGCTAAACAGACTGCTCAAACCCACACGTCTGACATGACAAAGACAATAGTTCCGACACCAACACATTGCATGACGGTTAAGGATCCCGCTCTTGACGTAATTGACATACAGACACATGCTACACCAGATGAAATAAAGAAATGGACTGAATTAGGAGGGACCCAAACGGATCAAGGATGGATGACGAAGGAAAAATCTGTGTGGTTCCTTCCTGATTCAATGGTCCAAGTTATCATTAACACTGTACATAGTCCAGCGCACCTAGGAGAAAAAGCTATGCTAGACAGCATTCAACACATTTGGTTCAACAAACATTTACGAGCAGCAGCTAAACAAAAAGTCCGTACCTGTATGATCTGTTGCCAGTTTAACCCAGGTAAAAGCATTCCCGTAGAACAGGGTGGATTTCAGCCTCCTGATCACTCTTTTGAAGTCCTCCAGATGAATTATATCCAGATGGAACGATGTTGAGGATTCAAATATGTTCTCGTAGTTGTCTGTGCTCTTTCCCGTTGGACAGAGGCATACCCGGTTTCAGATTACACTGCCCCGACTACTGCCAAACAGTTGGTTCGAGAATTCTTCCCACGATACGGTTTACCACGTGTTGTCTACTCAGATAACGGCCAGCCGTTCTCCTCCGAACTAATGAAACACGTTTCACTTTTGTTAGGCTATCAGTGGAGATTTCACTGTGTCCGACACCCCGAGGCAGCAGGTCTCGTGGAACGACATAATCAAACTCTGAAAATTAGATTGTCCAAAATATGTAGAGAGAAAGGTGTCGACTGGGTAGTAGCCTTACCAGTTGCACTCTTTTACATGAGAATGGTAGCGCACTCTCGAACAGGGCTATCCCCTTATGAGGTGGTCTTTGGTAGACCACCAAATATGTGGGGGACGCCTATACCACGAAAAATAACTGATGTTGACTGTAACATGCTGACAGATTACTTGGCTTCCTTGATGTCTGCACTACAATCTTGTCGTTCATAGGTAGCTGCAGCTTTTCCCGACAACACCGAGGTGAAACCCCATGACGTAATTCCAGGGGACCTGGTGTTAGTGAGGAACTTTGACCGGAAATCTCAGCTGGATCCTAGGTGGAGATCGCCTCAACTCGTACTGTTAACAACGAGGACAGCCGTGAAGATCGAAGGTTGAAAAGGCTGGATACATTCAAGTCATATCAAGAAATTTCATGGACTACCGTCCGATGTAAATGACACACCTTGCGTGTCTTCACCGATTGACTCAAAGCTTCCTTTGGTTGAACTGAATGACAAAGAACAATACAGACTAAAATTAAGGTCTACCAAGTCAGACAATTTGATTGTTTAAGTCCTCTCCAAGGTGAATCGGTCGAATTTGTCCCTGACATGAATCCCCTAGACCTGAATAGAGAAAGACACCGAAGGAAGCGAATGAAACAACATGCGTACTATAAATCACTGCGTAGTCATTGCACAGTGACGTTATTAATTTTGTTTTTCTTATGTCTTTTAATAATAGCTGCAAGTATATTGTTGCACATATATTATCCTATTTCTAAACATGTTCATAATGTTACTGCTGAACATTCTTTTAGTGAACTTCCCCCGCATGAGTTGTCATATAGATTTGCGCTGCGCAACAACACTTTTATTAGTATGTTACATCATTCCCATCAGGTTAGCAATGCTACAAATTGTTGGATATGTGGCCGACTCCCTCCCTATCAGAACTATAAAGGAATTCTGCCTCTCTTCCCATACCCGTTCACACACAATGGCTCCTGTGGAGCATGGTTTAGTCTAATTAATTCCCAAGATTCGAATTCCGCAGTTTATCAAGACAACTGGGTATGGGGAAACCTGCACTTAGTTTTACTTAAAGTCTGCTACCCTGACAAGAAGGGACTTCCCAAAAGAACAGGAACTGATCTAGAAAATGAAGTATATGGATTAGGTAATTTCACGCTTAATCTCATGATCCTGAATGTCGAATCCGAACCTGCACCAATTTTGCCCGCTATGTCAGTATTTCCAGTTAAAGGTGAATTATGTATAAGAAAGAATGGCTCTATACACATGGGCCACAGTAAATGCACCGCTGTAATAGAATTCAGTGATCAAGGCAAGTCTACATTTAGAGCTTCTCGCCATTCCTACTTTGTATGTGGTCAGACTGCATATATACGTTTGCCTCTAGATTGGGATGGTACCTGCTACATTGGATTCCTTTTGCCACCTGTTTTCCTAGCTCCTCCTGATTATCATAGAAATACTCATTTAGTACACAATAGAGAACGGAGAGATCTCCCAATAGTCGATTACACTGAGACAGCATGGGAAAAATACACAGATTTCAATAAAGGTCTCTTTCCCTATATAGGTACAGTTACCAATAGTAAGCTGATACGTAGATTAACCAGAACCCTTGAAGCAGTAGTGAACGAAACTATTTCCGCCTTAGGCAATTTAACAGAAGAGCAGTCTGCTATGCGGATTGTTGTGCTTCAAAATCGTCTTGTCCTTGACGTCATCCTGGCAGATAGGGGCGGAGCTTGTAGGGTCATCGGATCAAGCTGTTGCATTTTCATACCAGAAAATTCGCCATCTGTATATAAAGCCATAACTCGCCTTCATAAGATTGTAAGCCAGATACACCAGAATCCAGGCACCTGGACTTGGTCCAGTTGGTTTTGGAGTGTATTATCTACCTTTGGATGGAGGGTCCTATCCTTCCTAGGTATTGGCTTTCTCATACTATTCAGTTGCTGTTTATGCCTACAATGTGGACCAGCGATTTGTGGTCTGTGTGCCACCTCGTGTATCCCACATCCAAGTTTTCATTCAAGATTCCGGAAGAAGAAAGAACAAATGATGCTATATGAACAGATCAACGGATTGATGAAGATTGATATCTCTTAAGGGCAAGTAGGGGACAAGGAGGGAATGTGGAAATATGGATTTTTATGGTCAGTTATGTCCCCTATCTTGGACCCCAACGGTCTCATGTATAAACCATAAGTACATGTATGTTCCCTCCAGTTCCAGTTATGAAGACGCAAACACATGTGCGTCCACCGTCAACATGTCCTCTTTTAGATCCGCCATGAATGGGCCGGATATTCTATTCCTAAGTATGAAAGGCCACCGGCTTTATATGGTTCACTTATCCCATTTTACAGTTCAGGCGAGTAGGCCCTGATTCTGCCATCAAGCCTTTTCTGCCTTCTGCCTCTGAAAGCTCCAGTCTGAGCTCGCATCTGTACCCATGAACTTTGTCCTACTCCCTGCGCGGCTAACGGTGCCTGACTCCAGCCTGTTGCCTGCCAAAAACTGTATTTCACCTTCAAGATTATCTGCTTTGCTCCGCTCCCTATCCAATACATTCCTGTCTAGTAGTTTAAGTAAACATTCTCCCAGCTACCGAGCAAAGGGCCCGGTTTCTCTGTCTTCATGCAAGTAATTCATAGCCCTATTACTATGGAAGATTTCTGCCCTCGCTTCTAGTGTAGACACTTAGACGCTTGTACACGCACTAACGGACAGTATAGTCAGTATAGAATAAGATTCTATCCTAAGAGACCTTCCTTTCTGGATAACACTGTTCTTTAAACATAGGATATTAGATATGATTTGGGATTAGGTTGACATAACCCCAGACTTCTGTCTCCACATGTAGAGCTAAATGTCAAGTCCCCTTCATCCCCTAGTTGCACGTCAATCACACGTCATGCTGCTGCGCGCGCATCTCTGCCAAGTATTTCTGCTGACATTGCGAAATTCTTCCATGGAACCACCCATTTATGACATCATACCTGATGACGTTCTTTAGTTACACCCACTTTAGTTACGCATGTATGTTCTTATCTTTGTTATCAACTGTTACGCCTCCGGCATCTGTTTCACTGTAATGCCTATTGTATATAAATGATTACTTGTCAATAAAGTGGGGTCCTTCACTTCCTGAACCTTCGTGGTGATGGAATATGGAGTCCTCAATTCGAATTGATTTTGGAATAAAGCCCGTTCCGAACCTCTAATACCACGGATTCTGCCTCTTATTTTACTGAGCTATTATTATAGATTTTCCGCATCAAATTAAGTCCCGGTAATTAAATTATTTACCACACAGGTCCTACGAAAGGGACATGCAACTATTGTAAACAACCAGGTCATTATATACACGATTGTCCCGTCCTGAAACATAATATTGCTATAGGTAGAACTCAGGAGAGACCACGTCCACCTAGACAGGATCAGAATCAACAACAAATCCCTCAGCATGCACAACATAGGTTAGCTCCGCAACAACTAGCTCCGCAACAGGGAGCTCCACAACAGACCATAGCACCACCACAAGCGCAGCCTATGGCTGCAACACAAGCAACAACACAACAGATGTATCAGTATGCACAAGCAGATTATCCCGATTATCAGCGATATACATGACATAGTCTAGAGAGGGAAGTTGGCTTACCCCTTATTGAGGTTCCTATAGACCAAGAGGGACCTTATGTACATAGTGAACTATTAGGGGAAGACAGAAAGTTTTTACTTGATACAGGAGCAAGCAGAACAACTATAAGTCGCAGTGAAGTTCCAGGGGCACCCCTCTCAGGCTCACAAAATATTTCCCTTGGATTCTCAGGAAAACCTATAATAAATGACGTGACACAACCTCTTCCACTTACGATTGGTCCATTGACACGTACTACAGATTTATTGCTTACTAAATCATGTCCAGAAAACTTGTTAGGTATAAAAACATTGAAAGCTCTAGGAGCTATAATATGTTGTTCTCCGGAAGGAGTACGACTATTTTTACGTGACTTTAAAGGTCACTACGTGTCCAGAGACATGGATCACCGACTGCAGAATTTACCTACACATTTATGGGCACAAGGCCCCACTGATGTTGGTTGCATGAATATTACACCATATCGTGTCACACTAAAAACAGGAGTAATACTACCACGAATACGACAATATAAGTTACCACCCGATGCTGTTGTGGCTTTGCTGCAAATCATTGACGAGCTCATTGCACAAGGAGTGGTTGTCGAGACCGACTCCAATGTATGTAACTCCCCGATAATTCCGATTCTTAAAAGAACGGATCCAAAAGCACCACCAGTATATCGATTAGTTAGTGATCTGCGTGAATTAAATAAATGTATTGTACCACAATACCCCGTGGTCCCAGATATCTCTTCATTACTAACAGCTATTGACTCAGAAGCAACGTTCTTCACTGTAATAGATCTCAAGAATGCTTTCTTTAGTGTCCCAATAGATCCGGAAAGTCAATACTTGTTCGGGTTCAGTTTAAATGGACGAAGTTTTAAATTCACACGCGCACCTCAAGGATTTACAGAAAGCCCCAGCATCTATAGCCAAGCACTGAAACGAGAACTTGACAGTATCCACATGCCAGGTAACACTGCCTTGCTTCAATATGTCGATGATCTGCTGATCACCGCTCGAAGCGAACCTGAATGTGAAAAAGCGTCACTGACGGTTTTGAAATTTCTGGCCGACAAGGGGCACAAGGTGTCCCCTTCTAAGCTGCAATTCTGTGTCCAGCGAGTTGTTTACCTTGGGCACTCGCTGTCCAAGGAGGGAAGGCAGCTTACACCCGACCGCATCCAGTTAATCGCTAACATGCCACCACCCAAGACACAAAAGGAGGTGCGGGCTTTCATAGGCCTCACTTCATACTGTAGGCAGTGGATCCCTCAATATGCATTTCTAGCAAAACCACTCATCCAGTTGACAACACAGGAGGCAGCCACATTGACTGTCCTCCCTTGGACTCAAGAACATACACACGCCTTTGAAAGCTTAAAGAAAGCTTTATGCCAAGCACCTGTTTTAGCAACACCATGTTATAGTAAACAGTTTACACTCTTTGTTACAGAACGCAAAGGTACTGCTTTGTCAGTACTCACTCAGGAACAAGCAGGATCACACAAACCATGTGCTTATTTCTCTAGTACATTAGATCCAGTAGCTCAGGCTCTTCCTGCGTGCCTGAAATCGGTGGCAGCAACAGCTTTAGCTATCAGACAAAGCGATGCCATAGTGTTAGGACATCAATTGACAGTACAAGTACCACATGCAGTAGAGGTTCTTTTGAACCGCACCAAACACAACACTTGACTATAGCGAGACTCACCGGTTACGAACTGACATTGTTTCAGCCACACATAGAAATCAGACGTTGCAATACGTTAAATCCTGCCACACTGTTACCAGTGGGCGGAACAGATCCATTGGCACATGATTGTGTCGAAGTCATTACTATCACGACGAAACCCAGACAAGACTTGACAGATATCCCTTTGTCAGATCCAGACTTGACATTGTATGTAGATGGGTCATGTATGAGAACAAGTACAGGAGAGTTAGTGGCTGCTTACGCAATCACAACAGACACTGAAGTCATTGAAACAAATCGTATTAACACTTTGTCAGCTCAAGCAGCAGAGCTCATCGCTCTGACACAAGCCTGTATTCAAGCCAAAAATAAGAAAGTCAACATATACACAGATTCACGTTATGCATTCGGAGTCGTCCATGACTTCGGCGTACTGTGGCGAGAGAGAGGTTATTTAACTTCTCACGGTGCCCACATCCAGCACGGACCCCTCATTCAAACCCTATTAGACGCGATTCATCTACCTACTGCAATATCGATTATGAAATGCAAAGCCCATACAAAAGTTACCGATATCATTTCTCAGGGTAATGACCTAGCTGACAGAACAGCTAAACAGACTGCTCAGAATCAGACTCTCACAACTGACATGACAAAGACAATAGTTCCGACACTAACACATTGCATGACAGTTAAGGATCCCGCCCTTGATGTAATTGACATACAGACACATGCTACACCAGAAGAAATAAAGAAATGGACTGAATTAGGAGGGATCCAAACGGATCAAGGATGGATGACGAAGGAAAAATCTATATGGTTTCTTCCCGACTCTATGGTTCAAGTCATCATTAACACAATACATAGTCCAGCGCACCTAGGAGAAAAAGCTATGCTAGACAGCATTCAACACATTTGGTTCAACAAGCACTTGCGAGCAGCAGCTAAACAAAAAGTTCGTACCTGTATGATATGTTGTCAGTTTAATCCAGGTAAAAGCATCCCCGTAGAGCAGGGTGGATTTCAACCTCCCGATCATGCTTTTGAAGTCCTCCAGATGGATTATATCCAGATGGAACGATGTCGAGGATTCAAATATGTTCTCGTAGTTGTCTGTGCTCTTTCCCGTTGGACAGAAGCATACCCGGTTTCATATTACACTGCTCCGACTACTGCCAAACAGTTAGTTCGAGAATTCTTCCCACGGTACGGTTTACCACGTGTTGTCTACTCAGATAACGGCCAGCCGTTCTCATCCGAACTAATGAAACACGTTTCCCTTTTGTTACGCTACCAATGGAAATTCCACTGTGTCCGGCATCCCGAGGCCGCAGGTCTCGTGGAACGCCATAATCAAACTCTGAAAATTAGATTGTCCAAAATATGTAGGGAAAAAGGTGTCGACTGGATAGTAGCCTTACCAGTTGCGCTCTTTTACATGAGAATGGTAGCACATTCTCGAACTGGGCTATCCCCGTACGAGGTGATCTTCGGTAGACCACCAAATATGTGGGGGACGCCCATACCTCGCAAAATAACTGATGTTGACTGTAATATGCTGACAGATTACCTGGCTTCCTTGATGTCTGCACTACAATCTTGTCGTTCACAGGTAACCGCAGCTTTTCCCGATAATACTGAGGTGAAGCCCCATGACGTAGTTCCTGGTGACCTGGTTTTGGTCAGGAATTTCGACCGGAAGACCCAACTGGATCCTAGGTGGAAGTCGCCTAAGTTGGTTCTACTGACTACAAGGACTGCCGTGAAGATTGAGGGTCGCAAAGGGTGGTTGCACTCGAGTCATATCAAGAAATTTTATGGACTACCATCCAGTGTGAATACTGAACACTGTATTCCCTCACAGACAGACTCAAAGCTCCCCTTAGTTGAGAAATCAAAACCAGAACTTTATAAACTAAAATTGAGGTCTAGTAAGTCAGACAATTTGATTGTTTAAGTCCTCTCCAAGGTGAATCGGTTGAATTTGTTTCTGACATGTATCCTCTAGACCGGAATAGAGAAAGAAATCAGCGAATGCAGCTTAAAAAGCATGCGTATTGTAAATCACTTTGTAGTCACTGCACAGTAACATTATTAATTTTGTTTTTTCTAAGTCTTCTGATCATTATTTTCAGCATACTATTGCATATGTATTACCCTATTCTTAAGCGTGCTTACAACATAACTGCAGAACATTCTTTTAGCGAATTACCTCCGCATGAGTTGTCATATAGATTTGCGCTGCGCAACAACACATTCATTAGTATGTTACATCATTCCCATCAAACCAGCAATGCCACAAATTGTTGGATATGTGGCCGACTCCCTCCCTATCAAAACTATAAGGGAGTTTTGCCCCTCTTTCCATATCCGTTCACACATAATGGCTCCTGTGGAGCATGGTTTAGTTTGATTGATTCCCTAGATTCAAATTCCGCAGTTTATCAGGACAACTGGGTTTGGGGAAACCTGAACCTAGTTTTGCTTAAAGTCTGCTACCCTAACAAGGAGGGACTTCCCAAAAGAACAGGAACTGATCTAGAAAATGAAGTATATGGATTAGGTAATTTTACACTTAACCTCATGATCCTGAACGTTGAATCTGAAGCTACACCAATCTTGTCCGCCATGTCAGTATTCCCAGTAAAAGGAGAATTATGTATAAGAAAGAATGGTTCCATACACATGGGCCATAGTAAATGCACCACTGTAATAAAATTCAGTGATCAAGGCAAGTCTACATTTAGAGCTTCCCATCATTCCTACTTCATATGTGGCCAGACCGCATATATATGTCTACCTCTAGATTGGGATGGTACTTGTTACATAGCATTCCTTCTGCCACCTGTTTTCCTAGCTCCTCCTGATTATCATAGAAATACCCATTTAGTACACAATAGACAGCAGAGAGATCTCCCAATTGTCGATTACACTGAAACAGCATGGGAAAAATACACAGATTTCAATAAAGGATTCTTTCCCTATATAGGTACAGTCACTAATAGTAAGCTGATACGTAGATTAACCAGAACCCTTGAAGCAGTAGTGAACGAGACTATTTCCGCTTTAGGCAATTTAACAGAAGAGCAGTCTGCTATGCGGATTGTTGTGCTTCAAAATCGTCTTGTCCTTGACGTCATCCTGGCCGATAGGGGCGGAGCTTGTAGGGTCATCGGATCAAGTTGTTGCATTTTCATACCAGAAAATTCGCCGTCAGTATATAAAGCCATAACCCGCCTTCATAAGATTATAAGCCAGATACACCAGAGTCCAGGCACCTGGACTTGGTCCGGTTGGTTCTGGGGCGTGTTGTCAGCCTGGGGATGGAGAATCCTATCCTTCCTAGGTATTGGCTTTCTCATACTATTCAGTTGCTGTTTATGTCTACAATGTGGGCCAGCGATTTGTGGTCTGTGTGCCACCCCGTGTATCCCACATCCAAGTTTTCATTCAAGATCCTGGAAGAAGAAAGAAGAGCAAATGATGCTATATGAACAGATCGATGGATTGATGAAGATCGATATCTCCTGAGGGTCCGTAGGGGACAAGAAGGGAATGAGGAAATATGAATTTTGTGATCAGTTATGTCCCCTATCGTAGACCCCAACAGCTCCATGTACATTCTATAAGTACATGTATGTTCCCTCCTACTCCAGTTTTGAAGACGCAAATACATGTGCGTCCACCGTCAACATGTCCTCTTTCAGATCCGCCATGAATGGGTCAGATATTCCATTCCTAAGTATGAAAGGCCACCGACTTTATGTGGTTCACTTTCCACATTTTACAGATTCAGGCGAGTAGGCCCTGAATTCTGTCATCAAGCCTTTTCCTGCCTTCTGCCTCTGACAGCTCCAGTCTGAGCCTGCATCTGTATCCATGAACTTTGTCCTACTCTCTGCGCAGCTAACGGAGCCTGATCCAGCATATTGCCTGCCAAAAACTGTATTTCACCTTCAAAGATTATCTCCTCCCTCCTCATCCGATGCATTCCTGTCTAGTAGTTTAGGTAAACATTCCTCCAGCTACCGTGCAAAGGGGCCAGGCCTCGCTGTCCTCATGCAAGTAATTCATAGCCCCGTTACCATGGAATATTCCTACCCCCTCGCATCTCATGTAGACACTTAGACGCTTGTACACGCACTAACAGTCAGTATAGAATAGATTCTATCCTAGAGACCTTTCCTTTTGGATAACACAGTTCTTTAAACATAGGATATTAGATATGATTTGGGATTAGGTTGACATAACCCCAGACTTCTGTCTCCATATGTAGAGCTAAAATGTCAAGTCCCCTTCACCCTCTAGTTGCACGTCAATCACACGCCATGCGGCTGCGCGCGCATCTCTGCCAAATATTTCTGCTGACATTTCAGGATTCTTCTATGGATCCACCCACTTGTGACATCATGTTTAATGACGTATTTTAGTTACACCCATGTATACGCCTCTATTAGCTACGTATGTACCTTTTATCTATACTATCAGCTGTTACGCCTCTTGCATCTGTTTCACTGTAATGTATTTTCTATAAAACTGCTTATCTGTCAATAATATATGCCCTTCCTTCCTGAACTTTCGTGGTGATGGAATAGAATGCCTACAATTCGAATTGTATTCCTTTGTATAGGAATAAAGCCTTTTAAAACCTCTAATACCACGGATTCTGCCTCTTATATTTACTGAGTTATTCTCACTAAGACTTTACCGCATAAAAATAGTACCGGTAACGAAATATTTACCACAGCTCCACCACATTGCGTGTAGATTTGTGTGCCACATTATATCGTCTCTCACTCAGGGTTGATGGTTGTAGGTAGGGAGTGAGGATGAATGACCGCACGGCATGTGCACTGTCGCCTAGGTGAGTAAGAGGGAACCATCATTCACATGCCTCAATACACTATAAGTTGCACTTAGTATTAGGGAACGTCACTGTTACTTACCTAGAAGGTATCCTTCTCCAAATTCTCCGGCAAGCAGTCGTGTGTAGATCCCACTGTTCTGGAAGATGAAGGAGTCGTGGGTGCTCCCAGGAAACTTCGCTACGATATCAGTGATGATGTTCCCTGCATCGCAGATTACCTGCACATTGATGGAGTGGGTGGACTTTCTGTTCCTGTAGATGTGCTCAGTGGCTGCTGGTGGGCAGATTGGAATGTGTGTGCCATCAATACAGCCTATGACATGCGGGAACTGTGCCATGTGGTAAAAGTCTGTCTTGGTCTTCTGCAGTTCAGCCTGTGTGTTTGGGAAGCTGATATAGTGGTGCATTCTCTGCATCATGGCATCCAGGAACTTCCTGAAGAAACGGGACAGGCAACTCTGGGATACACCGCCCACCGCAGCTATCACCCCCTGGTAACTGCCAGATGCAAGTAGATGAAGGCTGCAGAGCACCTGCACATGTGGTGGTATGGCATGCGCCCTTCTTGTTGGCTGGTCCAGGAGTGGGTGCAGGTCCCTTATCAGGTCCATGATGGTTTGTGGGTGTAGCCTGTACCTTTCATGTATCTCAGCCTCAGTCTGTTGAAAGAGTGTGATGCGCTGTCTGTAAATGCGTTCCTCCCGTCTCCAAATCCTCAGACCTGCTGCCTGTAGACGTAGACACCTTGCAATCACATACAGAGCGGCCATGGTGTCCACGCTGTTGCATTTTGGGATTGCTTATATGCACTGTTGATGCTTACCACCTGCTTTCAATCTGTGTTAATTACCGACTCTAATTTACCGAATTTCATGGATTTCTTAAATACCGAATTTACCTAAATCTCTTTTCTCTTTTTACCACTTCATATTTACCGATTCGGAAAATATGTATTCGGTAGATATGAATCGGTAATTTTGAATTCGGTAATTATGAATCGGTATTTAACGATTCATATTTACCGAAAAATCATTTTTGGCCGCCTACATCTCAATTGACTAAATACCGGTCGGTAACGGGATATTTACCGAATTTCGGCCGTTACCGACCGGTATTTAGCTACCTACATATGGCCCTTAGTCTTTTAAACAATCACTTATAGAAACACATACTTATTCATACAGGAACTCTTTCAATCTCTCACTCTCACATATACTCACTTATATACCAATAGTCACATATACTAGTTTAAAACATATGTAGTTACTCATAGAGACACTATTGAGACAGTCATTCACTGATGTCATGAGTGATGTCACTGACCATGTCATGAGTGATGTAATATGTGACGTCATCAGCAGTGCATTGCGGGTGCACGAGTTATAGTTAGCTGAACTAACTATAACGGGGGAATTTCTATGGTTTTGTACGAGTGAAAAGTCCAGCTAACTATATCACCCCTGAAACCTATGGTTTTTTCAGTGAATTTCTAAGGTTTTTTAAATGCTAATTCCTAGCTATAACGTGCCTGAAACCTATGGTTTTGTCAGTGACTATATATATATATATATATATATATATATATATATATATATATATATATATATATATATATAGTCACTGAAAAAAACATAGGTTTCAGGGGTGTTATAGTTAGCTGGAATTTTTCCCTCATACAAAACCCTAGAAATTCCATCGTTATAGTTAGTTCAGCTAACTATAACTCGCACCCCCGCAATGCACTGCTGATGACGTCACATATTACATCACTCATGACAAGGTCAGTGACATCACTGATGACATCACTCATAACATCTCAAATGACATCACTGATAACATCATTGATGATGTCATTCATGTGATCATTTGATGTTTCTTGTCACACCCTAATATAACCTTTGATACACCCACTCTAAATTACATACTGCCACTCTCAAAACCATAGACAATCCAACACCAATAAGTAGATACCCCATCACTAACTCTTACGTCTAAACACTCATCCACTCACTCACCGGTACAGTCACTCATACTTAAGGTCACTCAGTACAGGACTATCATATGCACTCATACACCTATATAGACACTCCCAAACCGCTACTCATCCATAGAGTTACTCACACATATACTCAGCCATGCAAGTAATTAATCACACTGCCATTTATTCACCTATACAATTATACATGCACAACCTCAATTACTCATACAAATACTAGCAAATTCTTATGGTCTTATACAATCAATGATACAAGCATACACTCATCCATACAGCCAATCACACTATCACACACTCTCAGTTATAGTTATTTCTGTACTCCAACATACATATATACTGCCGTTCACATATGTAGTAAATTACACATATACTAATGAAATATATATTCACTTACTAACACAACCATACATACACTCACCCACCCATACAGTCCATCACAGAGTCACACACACTCCACCCACACAAACACTCAGGCACCCATACAGATACTTAGACAACCAATCAATAACCCATATAGACAATCATGTAGCTGTTCACAAACCCATGCAGCTGCTTACACACCAACAGACAGACAGATACAGACATTCACACAGTTTAGTCACTAGTCCGCAGTTACATAGATTTAATCAGTTACTTATAGAGTCAGTCACGCATCTACTAAATCATTCATTCACACACTTATACACCCACTCATTCTTCCATAGGCCTTTCCCTATAAATATATAAAACATATTTAAACTTTACAGAAACACACAGTCACTGGATGATGTCATCAGTGATGTCATCAGTGATGTCATTTGAGATGTCATCATTGATGTCATCAGTGATGTCACTGACCATATCATGAGTGATATAATATGTGATGTCATCAGCAGTGCATTGCGGGGGCAAGAGTTATAGTTAGCTGAACTAACTATAACGGGGGAATTTCTAGGGTTTTGAACGAGGGAAATGTCCAGCCTAACTATAACACTATAACAATTTCAGTGAATTTCTAAGGTTTTTTTAAATGCCAATTCCTAACTATAACGTGCATGAAACCTATGTTTTTTTCAGTGAATTTCAAAGGATTTTTAAATGCTAATTCCCATTTATAACATATCTCTAAAGCTATGATGTTTAATGATTCTCATTGGATTTCTAAATTTTTCTATTTCAGTGTGTCAATTCCTTTAATTATGTTTTTTTAAAATATTTTATTTCTCACCATTGTTTTACTTAATTTTTCAATTAATTTTTTTTAAAAATAAAAAAATATTGTTTTTAATGTTTAAAAAAAAAAAAATTGGAAATGTTTAAAAAACGTTTTTTATATCTTTTTTAAACTATATTTTCAATACTTGATTATTATTATTTTTTCATTTTTTGGGGGATTCGCGCACCCTATGCGCACTTTTCTCGATCCCTGCGCAAAAGCATCCGCGTACGGTATGCGTTAGGTACGTATTTTGGTGCGCGATTGCAATGCGACTGGTACGCGACTCCAAGCCAATACGCGACACGTGCGATGCACGTTACACGACGCTTGCACACTTCCATGATACATCATGTGCGTGTATGACGTAGTGGGTGCGCGAATCCCCGCGAAATATTTTACATTTAAAAAAACATATATATATGTATTTTATGTGAATATTAATTGAAGACAAACTCTAAACTACTCATAAAAGTAATATATTTTTACTTCTAATCCTATATTCCTTTTAAATTCAATTTCGCAGATGCGCGCTCGGTGTGTGCTGCCTATGCGAACGGTGCGCGGATCCCATGTGACCTGAAAAAAAGAGATTTGATTGGTTCATTACTCTTCCTATTCTAACTATTGAAAGACCCCAACCATTTCAATCCTTCTTCTTTGACCTTCTTTGGAGGAGCTTCTCTCTGCAGAGAAGAAACTTTTTGGGACTAAGTTTACACTTAGCTCTAATTTTTTTTTAAAACAATGGCTTCAGGGCAGCAGGCATCTCCAGGGTCTCCTCATTCATCTGAGGATGATTTTTTGGAAGAACCACCACGCCAACCAAGATATTCATCTGTGGTGTGGAAATTTTTCACTTTTCCTGAGGGGCAAACCAAAACCAATGCCACCTTAGTAACCTGCAAGATCTACCAGAGAGTGCTCTCCCGTGGGGATCTGAACAAAAAATATTCCTGCGGAACAGCAAGTATGATGAAGCATCTGAGGACCATCTATCCGGTGAACCTTCTTGCTCGAGAGGAATGCCGCAGAATGAGAGTTCTTCCAGCTCCATCAGCTCCATCAGATCCATCGCAGCCAAGCACTTCAAGGGTGGATCCATCTGTGCAAAATTTGGACATCCGTCCACAGTTTCAAACCCTAAAAGTGCTCTGCATAAAATGCAATGCTATTTTATGCTATGGAGAGCAGTCGGTTGATCTTATCTGTCGAAAGCAAGAGAATCATCATTGCTAGTTTTTTTTTTTTCCTGAAGTTCATTGTTTTGTTCCTCCAGTTCTGTTTTTCCCTTTTTTTTTCAAGAAAAACCCCTAAAAATTAAAAATTGTTCAAAAAACCAACAAAAAAATATCCAAGAAAAAAGAAGAAAAATAAATGTTCTTCTAAGAACTAACTTTCCTGGTTTAAAAAAAGAGCTATATTTGTTTGTTAGTATGTGAAAGTTTAGATGAATATATGTGTAGTACGTGATTGACTGAATGAATGCATTAGTAGCGTATGATGAATGTATAAGTGCAGAACTATGAGGAAGTGCTGCAGCATCACACAGTAACCTCTTTAACTGCAGTGTGCTGTAGTACTTCCGAAGCACAGGGATGAAACATATGTACATAAATATGTTGCAAATCTATTCTTCTCTCTGCACGGCTGCTTAAACTGCAGCCATGTGGTGACACAGGCACCCTTGCACCATGGCGCAAGGATATCTGTGTCATGTGGTGTTTGTTTTTGTGCAGGAAGACACACCTTCCTGCACAAAAACAATCAGAAAACGCATTTTTCTCCTTCAATGTATGCTGAACATTTTAGCATGCATTGAAGATTAAAGAATGAGGAGAAATGAAAACAATTCTTGTTATGCTTTCCTACACCAATTGGAGAATGGTGCAGCATTCACACACATATTGAGATTTATGATTTCTGATAAATCTGGAGATGTGTCTTGTTCTATGAGTATTCAGTGCAATCACGCACAACCACACTTATAGAACACCCTTTCAACGCAAAGTGGTGTGTATGATGAGGTTGTATTTACATGGAGTAGAAAAAGTACACAGTGTGCCTTTTCCTCTCTTTGTAAATATGAAAGAGTGTCTTGCGCAATAACTATGTTACAAAAAGTGACATATTTCTGTTTGGAAAATTCCTTGCGAATGATAGAAGGTAAGCACAGAGTTTTGACTGCAAAGATGCTCAAAGAACAATGATTGAAATGATTGCGGGCCTTCAATAGGTACAATGGGAAATATTATGAACCACTCAAATCTGTTTTTTGGGAGGTCACATGATATACGATGAAAGAGATTTCAAAACAACATAGGTATAAACAGAGTGTTTTTAAAAACATGTTCAAACTGTGTAGCTTCTTGCAGATCTGCCCATTCTGCATATTAATACTTAGTTAAACTTACCTTCACAGTAATAGAAATAAAAAATGGTACACATTTTTTTCAGATGTTTTTTTGTAATGTAAATTGGGGTAAATTGCTTATTTTAGAATTAGGATCTGTGAAAGAAAAGAAAAAATAGTTATAACATGTAATAATACATTTTTTACAACACAGCATAATTTAAACAAAGTAATTTGTTTGCCTTTTTTGCTGTTCTCAGAATATATTGAATTTCACTAGAAATAGTGATTTCAATCGTACTCATCACTTAACAGTGGGCAAAAAAAAACAATCAAAAAGATTGTTTAAAAAAACACAACATGCTATTCTCAGTAAAATACCAGAAAATACAAATCACACATATATGAAATGCTTATGGCTAACAAAATTTTAGAACTTTAACTTAGAAAAACTGTAAATGTTGTCGCTTTAAAATATTCACGAGTCAATGAGCACGAAAAAGTCCATAATTCAAACATATACCTTTCCTTGAGGCCAAATGATATTTTTGCACTCCCTTTTATGTAAATTATCCAATGGTAATCCTATTAAATTATAATAATAAATTCCTCAGAGAGTGAATAATCTTCCTAAAACTTTGACTTTAAAAATATTAGGTAGGAATTTGGTAATTCCCTAGGCAAACGTTGTTTGAAAACCAACTGGGAATCATTACAAAGTGTCCAGCCTTTGTCACATTTTAGGTAAGCAGTGTAATGTCCAGATGTTGTGGAAGGACCATCATGGAAAATGATTGCAATTGCTACAAAAGTCCTTTCCAATATTGATAGTTGTCTTGCTACAAATTGCTTTATTAAAGTATCCAATTTTCATCCATCAGCTGTACAACGTTGCATCATTAAAATTATGTATTGTCCATATTTTGTTAAGAATAATGTGGATAACATTTCTGATTTACATTGGCTACACTCCATGTTTTGATTTGCACCTTTAACTAATTTATTGAAAGACACTGATTTACAGTCTGGTAATGTTAAATACAGAAATCTTTCAGTGTCTACATTAGTGGTACATGTATACATGCAATTTTCACAATGATATTCCCATTTGTAAGAAAGGCCAAAAATATTTTCTATTTCTACACCTTCATTTTCAAAAATGGTAAGCATATACATTAAAAATTCCTGAGCATCTTGTTGGGTATCTGGTGTAAATTGTGTAGAACCAGAATACACATCCAAAAGATTACGAACATCTGAAACAGATTGTATTTTACTTGTATCTGTTGTCAATTTTTCATAAACAGAATGCAACAGAGAACAAAATCTTTTTTGCCGATTCTGCATAATTTGCTCTTGCAAACCTTCAAGATAAAAAACAACATTGACCACTACATTAGCATAGCAGTTGACACCTGAACTATTTTCAAACTGATAACCAACAATCTCTTCAATAGTGTCCTTTTTCTTTTTACTTGCAATCACAACATTATCTTGTTCTTTTCCCTTCTCTACACCTTCAGTACAGATATTCTCAAACCTTCTTTTTCGACCAACCACACGCTTTTCAAATACAGGATATTGACCTAAATTGGGAGCATACACCCTTCTTAACCTATTATACAATTTTATACAGTTTGCATCTGCAGTAACCTTTGTCTCATCAAAATCAATCAAAAACAAACCAGATAATGTTCTGACTCGCGCCAAAGCAACATATGCCATACCCTCTTTAAATAAGGTAGATCCAATGTTCACCAATGCACTGCCTACACTTAATCCTTGAGATTTATGAATAGTCTCTGCATATGCCAGAGAAAATGGAAATTGTTTCCTACGGACATATAAATCTTTAACAAGCAAAAAACGAACTGAACAACGACCAATTTCTTTAACTTCTTCAATCTGATCAAATTTAATTTTTAAAAATTCAATTCCTTCTTTTTTCTGATAATTAACAAAATCCACCACTTTACCCATTGCTCCATTAACTAAACCTTTTTCTACATCCAAATTACGCCTTAACATTGCCCGACAGTTTACACATGCATAGAGTGTCTTTTCTAAACCAGTTGTTTTAGATATTTTTTTTCTAAAGAATCCAGTTTTGTTTTCAACTTTCCCATCAAAATAATAGTGATTCCTTCATGCTCTATTTTATCGATGGCTTCCATTTTTATAATTTCTTCATTTTCCAGTTTCAATAGTTCTTCGTTGAATATAGAACACTCGCGCAGTGTTGGCATTAGGCAGATCACTGATTTATTTTCTGCAATTTTCATGTACACTTTCTCAGGAACTACATTTTTATTTGGAAACAAATTACAAAGTAATCGACTCTCCAAAGCTTGTTTGCCATGTTCTGTCAGAATTTCAATTCCTATATCTTGAAGAATACTTCCATATTCAGCATCATTTGGCTGTTGCATATTTGTTGTCAGTTCTTTGTATTCAAAATAAGTCCAAATGTTCACGTTACCAACACTACCAAGAGACTTTCTGGTATCTTCATGTGCAAGTGTTTTAAATACCGGTTGTCCTTTTACCGGAGTCAGTTGCAGTAGATCTCCAAAAACTATGACGTGTTTTCCTCCAAATAACACGTCATACTCTGTTTTAAGAATTTGCTGCATTCTTAAATGCACAAAGGCAAGCATCAAGTTTGAGACCATGCTTACCTCATCAATAATGAGAAGCTTCATTTTCTTCAGGACTCTTGAAACTTCACAACGAGTGTTAGAAATGGGATTTCTGGTTGGCTAAGGCTTGCGCCAAAGTCAGGCAGAAACCACCACTCTAGTCAGGGCAAGGAAGTTACACGCCAAAGATAACCCCTGCTCACCCCCTTGGTAGCTTGGCACGAGCAGACAGGCTTATCCCTGAGGCGCTGTGTAAAGCGTTTGCGCGCGCACCCAGCAACAACACCCAAGGCCCACCGCAAAGGAAACTCCACACAAGGTATTATATAAAAATAACCTTTGTATTATACCAAACACATTAGATAAAAACACACACTTTACAATGTGCCAACAGGCACGGGCAGAATTTACAAGGGATTATATATACAGGGGACAGGGCCACATGGACCACTGTCAGGAATTAGCACTTTTAGAACATAGGAATAATACTGTAGTACAAAATAACAAATGTAGCACACAACCAGTAATTACTGGTAACAGGTAAGTACCACCTACGCAACCCTAACCACCTTAGGAAAATGTCACGCAGGGAACTAGGACCTCACGAGCACCACCTGTACTAGGAGAAAACAAACAACCACCTAAGTATCACAATACCTGTAGGGGTAAACGCACATTACACATGACGCATAAAAACATTCAGAGGTGTAAACACAAGGCACATGACGCATAAAAATACATTCAGGGGTGCAGGAAAGGAACAATAGCGCAAAACTCACATTCGCCACCACCTGTGGCAGTCCCTAGGCCAACTGGCCTTGTCGGGGCTCAAACACCCTGTGTCCAGCAAAGCTAGGGCGCGCCTGCGCAGGTTGCGCAAGCCAGGCGCACAATGCACAACCTAAACGTGGCAGCTGCCCACTAAGTGCTGGGCAGCTGTAGGGACTGGGGCCTGGGCACCTCTGGGCCCTTAGAACAATTATGGCAGTCGTTGGAGCCTGTGTGGGCTCTGAATCAATAATGCCCCCGTAACGTTGGAGCCTCGTGGGCTCTGAAACTAATATGCCCCCTTGGAGCCTCGTGGGCTCGAGAAATAATGCCCCCGTAACGTTGGAGCCTCGTGGGCTCTGAAACTAATATGCCCCCTTGGAGCCACGTGGGCTCGAGAAATAATGCCCCCGTAACGTTGGAGCCTCGGGGCTCTAACCACTGTGCCCCGTCGTTGGAGTCCTGGTCATGGACTCAGTTTGATAAAAAATGCCCCCAATCGTTGGAGCGCACTGGGGCTCTAAAAGACACAATGCCTGGCGTGGGTTGGAGCCCTCTAGGCTCTAGAGAAACAATGCGGGCCTCTACTCACCGGCAGTACTCGCTCCTCCGGGCGGGACCTCTCTCCTCGGGGCAAATGCGGGAGTGGAGCCCTCGCGGCTCCCAGACGTGGCCAGACTCCGCTCACCAACACACCGGCTCACCTGATTGTCCTGCGATCGCGGCGGACGTCTCCCGTTCCTCCTTCTCGTGGTGCTCGGCGGGGTAGGCACCCGCTCCAAGAACAACAGGGAAGCGGGTTGGACACCCGTTCTCGCCGTCCGATGCAAGTGGAGCCCTCGCGGCTCTATGATGTGGGCAGGCCCTGCCCACCAACGCGCAGACTCACCGGGCTTCCTGGTCGCGGCGGTGAGCTCCTCAGTACGGCGGCAATGCGGGGTGGGCTCCCGTAGTGAAAAATAATTAATTAAGCGGGGTAGGCTCCCGCTTGAGCCAATAAGCAAAACGGCAAGGTCCCTGGTGGGGTGGGCACCTGCTAGGGATATTATTCTCCTTAATAAGCGGGGTAGGCACGCGCCAACGGCAATGAGGAAATAAGCGGGGTAGGCACCCGCCAACACGTCCACAGCGGGGGAATCCCTACGTCGGGTTTCCCTCGTGAGAGATCGCAGCTCAGCGCTGCTGGGGTCCCAAAGGAAGCGCTCCCAGCGCTGTAAGTAAAATGAAAGCGCTTCCAGGCGCTTTGGGGAGAATAAAAGAAAAAGAGAAGGTCCAGCCAAGATTTAGGAAGGGGGCAAGGCTGGGCCAGGGGCCAGCTCACTGGGCCCTCCAGGGCAGGGAGGCAGTCCCAAGTGGCGGTTCCTCCTAGCCTCCAGCAGCAGCAGCCCCCTCCTGTCAGGATCCAAAAAGCAGAACAGTTTCTGTGGGGACACAGCCCCATTTTTATACACTAAAACCCTTTGTTCTTGGTTCAGGGTGAGGGGGAAAACCAGTCGCAGCTGGTTGGGGAGCACCCTTGATGTGCTCAGCCCCTCACTCTATTCACTGGCAGGGCTAGGGTCGTCAGTCGCACCACAGGGGGCGGAGCCAGCATTGTGTGGGGAAAACCCTGCCCTATTCAGGACCCAGGTGTACTCCTCCCACCCATCTAGCTGCTGATCTCCCCATTCACCACTGGGTGACTCATCCTGACTCTGGGGAATCCCTAGCCCGTCACATGACCTCAACCAGCCAATCCCGCGACAAGGCACACATTTCACACTGCACACCGAAGTGCCCACTTCTAGAAGTGGCACTTCCACACAAGGTATATGCACGCCGCACACATCATCGCGCAGCATTCAATCACACGAGTCCGCACAAACTCGGGCCTGCACACCCCACGCATCAGGAACTACTAGGGACACATACATTCCCCATGCATTCCTATGGGAGGACAGGCCTATCTCACCATATGCACTCAGAGCGCGCACGCACTTTACCCTGGGACACAGGGAAAGTGCGCAGAAACCAAAAAATCACCACACCAAGTCACCAGTAAAAAGCAAAAAAGTTCAGGGGTGAACCTGCCAGAAGGGCCAAGTCCAACAACGAGCTTCTCCAGATAGCTTGTGGTATTCCAATTTGTTCTCATGCTCTACTGGTAGCATTAGTAAACGATGTAAAGTAATTCCTTTAATGTTATGTGCTGCCAACCCAGTTGGAGCAGTGACAACACAAGACAAATCCGACTCAGTTGTTGTCTGCAGATAACTTGTAATTACTTTAATTAAGAAACTTTTTCCTGTTCCAGCTTGACCACTCACATACATTCAGATAGGTTGAAATGATGTACATGAGCACCCTTTCTTTTCATGAAGTAATCCATGGCCAATCTGCTCTTTCACTTGTTGATATATTTGTTTCCGTTCAACATTCAGTTGTTCTTCCAAGTTTCCTAACTGTAATACATCCTCTTGAGCTTGATACATTGCTGTTTCCACCTCATTCATGGCAATCGCTGCTTCATTTTCAACAATTGGTTGTCCTAGTGGATCTTGACTCAGTGCAGCAGAACTTTGACTGTCTTGAGAACTGTCTCTAGCAATCTCAGCTGCAATTGTAGCTTCTTGATCAATTTCATCATTCAACATTTTCACATAATTTGCAAAAGCACTGCATTGTATGCTATCTTTACAAGCATGAAATGAATCTTCATAGCTCTGAAAATCTCCAAGTAATTCCAGTTCTGAACGCCACGGTTTGAACATTTGCAAAAGGGCTAAATAGTAAAATTCCCTTTTGTCAGCAGTGTCGCAACTCAGTTTCCTGTGATTAATTAAATTTCCTTTCCTTTGTTTCACCAGACATCCTTCGGAACCAATCACTGCATATTTTCCATCATTGATGTTCTCTATAGTATTCCGTTTAAAAGTGTAGTTTTGCAGCACTTCATAGAGACACATGTTCTCAAGATGATGACTTCTGTTTGGGTAATATGTGTCCAACATATTCGTTTTAAAAATATCTGTACTTTCTGGTGCTTTTTCTGCTAAATATTCAATTTCTTGAACAGATTTCAGTACCCGATTTCGCATTGCTGCAAGACCTAGACTCACCCAAATGATCCTTCTACTTTTGGAATATAGACTTGCAGATAACCGATCTGAGCATTCATATGCTCCAATTTCACAATGCAATAACATCTTCAAACTGAAACTGTATAAGTTCTTACTTAGAGTCTTCTCGTGAGAAATCTCTTCCCACATTTCTTTCAATTCCGTCTTTTCTGATTTAGTAATGTAGGACGTTACATATCGAGCAACAGCAATGGAATTGTCCGCAACATACTGAATATCCATGTTAGCGTTCCACATGTATAAAATAACTGGATTGTAGTCATTTATGTATTTTGATTCTTCGCTTCTTCTTAAGTTGTAGGTATTTTTTGGAGTCTTTCTTGTGATGGTATGTCACATAGCTGACATAAAACTGTTCACTCTTCCTTTGGATAATACATGACGTGGAAATCCAAAACAACGTTTGGTATAGAACTTATCCTTTGACTGGTACTTTCGCCGACAGTATTTTCCACACCTATGGCTTTGGAATCGTAAGACTTGTTGTTTTAAGTTTGTATCTTCTCTGCTATTGGGTACGGTACATGTGGCATAATCTTCAATGAAAGACAAAATAGTTTCCTCTGAATCTGTTCCAAATTTGGGGGCGTCTTTGATCCATAACAACATATGTATATGAGGAGCACCTCTTGCTTGATACTCCTTTCTCCAAAAGAAATCCACAACTTCTCCAAGAGGAGCTTTCTTATTATTGCAGATGAAAGATATCATAGCTTCAAATCTATGATTGAAATATCTGCATACATTAACAGGATCCAAAGAGCACAATTCTCCAGGTGTCTTGTATTCACTATTTTTTATATTGGAATTTGCCTCTCGAAGAAATTCAAGTAAATCATCCCAAGCATACTCAGCACAGCTTAGTGTAACAAACCATGTAGGAGTTCCCAAGTTCCGTAGCATACATTTCAGTTCTCCATGACGACTGTACCAATATTCATTAGTCCCACGCTGATATGCCATCAGATTAATCAACTGAGATTCTAAATGATCATCTCTCTGATGCACTTTATCCATAAAATCCTTTGCAGTTACATTTTGCAGATGTATTCCAGTTTTTAAAATTTGATTTACTGCATATGAAAGTCCAGGCAAGTCACTTTCAAACAGAAGATATAAGGGATACATTGTCGAAATCTTGGATCGTCTGCATATAATCTTGTTGTCCGATATTCAGATGCAGGAATCTGCACAGGACGTTTATCCTATCGTCCACCTTTTCCTGTTGGAAACAACTGCGGGAAACAACGAGCTTCCAAGCTCTGTTCCCATACACTCATGGGACTTCCTCTTGCTTTTTTCATTTGGAACAACTCAATCGTATTCCCCATCACCTCTTTGGAATGAAGTGGATGTACCCTGTAATGTTCATAGATTTCTTCACATCTGGACATGTCCACTTTTTCAATTTGTCCACTTAATGTTTCAGTATCTTCTGCTAAACCTATTTCTTCTTCTCCTACAAACACATTTATATAGTACTCATTATTTTTTATCAGATACAATGATGCCTTTTGCACTTTTCTAACATCCACTAACTCTTGCCAGATTTTCTTATTCTTAATAGGAACACCATTAACTAGAATGACTAGTGGTTCATTTCCTGCATGGTCTACACCAATAGTTTCAATATTTTTCTTTAAATCTAACGGTAAATACAGAACTCATCCTTTCAATCCTCTTTGTAACTCTGATGGAGGTAATTTACCTGTTTTAGGCTCCATACGAACAATAGCCTGAAATGGGAGCACACATTGAATGAGAATAGACTCATACGTATTTAAATCTATCAGCTCTGGAGGAATAGCAACCAACTCTAGATTATTATGAACAGCTCTAGCAGGCATTTTATTCTCATCTAATTTGTTATAACAATATTTGCAAATACGCTGCTCAGATCCCAAATCAAAACAATCCTCTACCAATAAATAAGTTGCAAATTCCTTCCACTTATCATTATCTTCTATTTCACTTTTTAACCCCTTCGACGCGCTTGACGGAACGGTTCCGTCATGCACGTCGGTTGGGCTGTGCTTATGACGGAACCGTTCCGTCATGGCCCCGCCCGCGCACGGAATCTTCAGCGTGGCGCGGAAATCCGCGCCGCGCTGAAGGGGTTAAATACAGATTGACACCCCTAGTCTGATTTTTATAGTGACTTCGCCGACAACAAATGCAAGAAACATTTGGTCTTTCACCTGAAATTACCTTAAACTTTGTGATTTCATCCTCAAAATTTTTTGTAATCACGGGTTCTACATTGTCTTCAACATTTTGTTCTACTAATGTGTCAGTTTCTGCACTCTCTTGCTGAGGACCAAAGTAACAAAACTCAATATCATCACAAACCTTCTTCACATCTGATACTGACCCATGCAAAAGAGCACTGTTCAACTCATTTAACTTTAGTGCTGGACTTTTTGCATAATACAATCTTCTCACTAACTTCTGCATTTGAGTATGATGTACTGCCAACATCCTGAAATGGTGAAAAACACTTTGACAATCTTTCCTAGAAAGACAAGCCAGAGAATGACCTTGCAAACCAGTATGTTTTCTCACTCTGCAAGGGTCTAGTTCTTGCAACACCTTAATCTTTTGTTTAACACTTTTTTTACTATATGCTCGTAAAAAACGACATAATTTATCAATAGATTCTTGTCGTACACTACAAATACTACTGCAATCCTAAGTTTACACAGGGTGTTTCGGACATCTCCCTAGAACTTTATCAGCTATCACTTCTTCTGCATTTCTTTCAACCATTTTCTCTTTGTCAATTGGACAACCATCTCTAACCTCATAACCTCGACCACTGGTGTCAACTGCATACAATAATTGTTTGCTTTGTAAGTAACTCTCTTCATTAAAGAGAGGCTCTGAACTGGAACTGTGTTTCCATTCTCCCCAAAAAATCACAATTTTTTTTCTATTAATTACTCTTTTCCTCCTACTTTTGGCCTTCATTAAATGGATTGGTTAAAAGTAATCGAATTCTGTTTAATACTAAAATGAATAGTTTCCTTTTTACTTCAAAAGCCTTTTCAACAATGGTTTCAATATGCTTCTTCTTTTTATAAAATAGAGCTCTCTTTTTATATTTCTTCACATCTTTCAGCAAATTATGTACTACTCTCTTGTAAAATATTTTTTTGCGTAATTCCTTATACTGATTTTGCCTTCTTTACCATACTTTGTCTCCTTTGACTGTCCATTTGCTTTTTTGCTTGTCCTCTTATTTTGAATTTTGTTTCTAGTTGAAGCATTCTCAGAGGTTTCAGCATTCTGTACATTCTGTTTAGTCCTACAAACATTTTTAATAAATTGCTTTGTGATCTTACCAGAAGATTTTTTTCTTTTTAGCCACATTATCTTGTTCATTCAATACTTGTGGTTGATGTTTCTTCAAGTAATTCTCCTGTCTCTGTTCCTTTCTTTTTCTTTTTTTTCTGGCATGATTTCTCTATTTTAACGGTGAAAAACAGTATCTTTAAAAAATAATCACAAATAAATATATATTAATAACTTTCAAATTTATACTATTCTACTACTGTACAAACACATTTTATATAAATACTGACTAAGAAACTATAGCCCTGAAGCACAAGTGTGACGATGGTCAAAACACTACATGCATAGTGCATACTACTTTGAAGCAGTTCATGCCCTAAAGTCTGCCTCACTAAAAGACTACATGCTAACTGACTGAATTATTACAGTACTATAAGGAGAGACACTGGGTGAGTGACAGGGTGTTTGCTAGAAGTGTATGGATACTGACTGGGATATTGATGGTGTGAAAGACAAGTGTGGAGGTGATTAGAGACCTACATGCATAGTGGATACATGTTTGAATCCATCCATATGTTAAGGCCTGTCTCAGTCCAATAGTACTTGGATACTGACTGAATGTTTTGAGTATTGCAAGGAGAGTGCCAGGATGAATTTCTAAGTATTTGTATTTTGGTGCAGAAAATACATTACTACATGATGCTGAATAAGTCACTGGAGAAGTATAAGGGGAGTGACAGGGTGTTTGCGGAAACTGTATGAATACTGTCTGGGATATTGAAGGTGTGAAAAACAAGTGTGTAGTAGGGGTGGGCGGAATTTGCGAAAGCGACTTTCGCAAATTATCGCGAAAATGTTTAAAATCTCCACAAACACGCGGAAATATCGCGAAGATGCAGAAGTTTTTTTCCCGCCCGTTCGCGGTATTTTCTGCGTGTTCGCGGCTCGCCAACTTACCCATGCAGTTGCTTGCGGGCGCGGCCATCTTGTTTACACTCTTCTCGCGGTGCATGATCGCGAGAAGAAAGATGTGATCGTGCTGCGCATGACGTTACTGCGGGCGCGAACAGTCGCGAGACAGCGCAAATGGCTACCAACAATCCAACATCTCATGGAGAACGCGACCGGATCGGGAAAACTTGTCGGCGAACGCGGGGATTCAGGTAAGGCGATCGCGCGCGCGCGAGAATGTATTATTTTACAGCGCGAGCAAGAACCAAATTATCGCTAAGCTGTGGAATGCGGAAATTTTGACATTTTCGCGCTCTCCGCGGAACGCGAAAATGTCAAATTATCGCAATTTCCGCGAGCGGAACGGAAATTTAGCCCAGGCCTAGTGTGTAGCTGGCTACAGCCCTACATGCATAGTGGATAGACGTTTGAAACAGTCCATAGAGTAACACTTGGATCACTGCAAAACTACCTGAGTACTGACTGAATCATTAGAGTACTACAAACAGAGTGACTGGGTGAATCTTTTTAAGTTTTTGGGTTCTAGTGCAGTGAATAGATTAGTACTTAGTGCCAAACGAGTCAGTGGAGGTGTGCAATTGAAGTGACAGAGTGTTTATTGGAGTTTATAGATACTGACTGGGAAATTGACGGTCTGAAAGACAATTGTGTTGGTACTTAGAGACCTACATGCATAGTGGAAACACGTTTGAATCAATCCATGTGCTTAAGCGTGCCTCACTCCATTACTACTCAGGTACTGACTGAATGATTAGACTATTGCAAGAAGCGTACCTGGGTGAATTTATAAGTGTTTCAGTTGTGGCGCAATGAATACATTACTACATGGTACTGAATAAGTCACTGGAACAGTGCAAGGGGAGTGACAGGGTGTTTGCTGGAAGTACATGGATACTGACTGGGGAATTGAAGCTGTTAAAGACAAGTGTATAGTATGTCAGAAGACTGCATGCATACTGCATAGATGTGGTAATGCATGGTTCACTACATGAGTACCTGGGAACTGACTGAATCATTAGACTACTGCTAGGAGAGTGCCTGGGTAAAACTTTTAAGTTTTTCAGTTTTGGCGCAGTGAATAGATTAGTACATGGTACTGGATCAGTCACTGGATGAGTGCAAGATGAGTGACAGGGTGTTTATTGAAGTATATAGATACTAACTAGTTAATTAAAGAAGTGAAAGACAAGTGTGTAGGTGACTAGAGGTCTGTATACATACTGGATAGACGTTTAAACAGTCCATGAGCTAAGACCTCAGACACTGCATGATTACTTCTGTACTGACTGAATCATTACACTACTGCAAGGAGAGTGCCTGGGTTAATCTTTTTAAGTTTTTGTGTTTTGGTGCAGTGAATAGATTACTACATGGTGCCAGATGAGTCAGTAGAGGTGTGCAAGTGGACTGAAAGAGGGTTTACTGGACTTTATAGATACTTAGTAGTTAATTGAACAAGTGAAAGACAAGTGTGTAGGTGACTAGAGGCCTGCATGTATACTGGACAGACGTTTGAATCAATCCATGTGCTAAGGCCTGCTTCACTCAATTAGCACTTAGGTACTGACTGAATGATTAGACTATTGCAAGAAGAGTGCCTGGGTGAATTTATAAGTGTTTCAGTTTTGGCGCAGTGAATGCATTACTACTTGGTGCTGAATAAGTCACTGGAAGAGTGCTAGAAGAGTGACAGGGTGTTTGCTGGAAGTACATGCATACTGACTGGAGAATTCAAGCTGTTAAAGACAAGTGTATAGTAGGTTAGAATCCTGCATGCATACTGGATAGACCTTTGAAGCAGTCCATGTGGTAATGCACAGTTCACTGCATGAGTACCTGCGTACTGACTGAATCATTAAACTACTGCTAGGAGACTGCCAGGATGAAACCTTTAAGTTTTTCGGTTTTGGTGCAGTGAATAGATTAGTACATGGTACTGGATCAGTCACTGGAGGTGTGCAAGATGAGTGACTGGGTGTTTATTCAAGTATATAGATACAGACTAGTTAATTAAAGAAGTCAAAGACAAGTGTGTAGGTGAATAGAGGCCTGCATGCAAAGTGGATAGATGTTTAAACAGTCCATGAGCTAAGACCTCAGACACTGCATGATTACCTGGGTACTGACTGAATCATTACACTACTGCAAGGAGAGTGCCTGGGTTAATCTTTTTAAGTTTTTGTGTTTTGGTGCAGTGAATAGATTATTACATAGTGCCAGATGAGTCAGTAGAGGTGTGGAAGTGGACTGAAAGAGTGTTTACTGGAGTTTATAGATACTGACTAGTTAATTGAAAAAGTGAAAGACAAATGTGTAGGTGACTAGAGGTTTGCATGCATACTGGACAGACGTTTGAAGCACTAAATGGCCTAAGGCATGGGTCACTGCATGAGTACCTGGGTACTGACTGAATCATTAGAGTGCTACAAGGAGAGTGCCTGGATAAATCTTTTAAGTGTTTAGGTTTTTGTGTGGTGAATAGATTAGTACATGCTGCTGAATGAGTCACTGGGGGTGTGAAAGGGGAGTGACAGGGTGTTTATTGGAGTATATAGATACTGACTGGGCAAATGAAGGCGTGAAAAACAATTGTGTAGGTGGTTAGAGGCCTGCATGGATAATGGATAGTCATTTGAAGTAGTCCATGTGCTAAAATCGGGTTCACTACATAAGTACCTGGGTAGTGACTGAATCATTAGAGAAGTACAATGAGAGTGCCTCAGCAAATTTATAAGGGTTTGGCTTTTAGCGCAGTAAATGGATTAGTACATGGTGCTGAATTGGTCACTGGAGAAGTGTAAGGGGAGTGACAGGGTGTTTGCGGAAACTGTATAAATACTGACTGGGATATTGAAGGTATGAAAGACAAGTGTGTAGGTGGTTAGAGACCTGCATGCATACTAGACAGACATTTGAAGCAGTCCCTTATCTAAGGCCTGGGTAATTGCTTGAGTACCTGAGTACTGACTGAATCATTAGAGTACTGCAAGGAGAGTGCCTGCCTGAATCTTTTAAGTTTCTGGGTTTTGGCGCAGTGAATAGATTAGTACATGGTGCTGGATGAATCAATGGAGGTGTGCAAGGGGGGTGACAGGATGTTTATTAGAGTATATAGATACTGACTGGGCAATTGAAGGAGTGAAAGACAATTGTATAGTTGATTTGAGGCAAGCATGCATAGTGGATAGACGTTTGAAGTAGTCCATGTGTTAAGTCCGGGTTCACTATATAAGTACCTGGGTACTAACTGAATCATTAGAGTACTACAAGGAGAGTGCCTCGATGAATTTAGAAATGGTTGGGTTTTGCTGCAGTCAAAGGATTAGTACATGGTGCTGAATGAGTCACTAGAGGAGTGCAAGGAGAGTGACAGGATATTTGCTGGAAGTGTATGGATAATGACTGGTGAATCGCAGGTATGAAAGAGAAGTTTGTAAATGGTTAGAGGACTATGTGCATAGTGGATAGGGGTTTGAAGCAGTCCATGTGCTAAGGCCTGGTCACTGAATGAACACTTGAGTACTGACTGAATGATTAGAGTACTGCAAATACACTGCCTGGGTGAATTTATAAGTGTTTGGGTTTTGGCACACTGAAAGGATTAGTACATTGTGCTGAATGGATCAGTAGAGTAGTACAAAGGCAGTGTGAGGGTGTTTCCTGGAAGTGTATGGATATTGACTGGGGGATTGAAGGTGTGAAAGACAAGTGTGTAGGTGGTTAGAGGACTACATGAACAGTGGATAGGCGTTTGAAGCAGTCCATGTGCTAAGGCCTGGCTCACTCTATGAGTACTGGGGTACTGACTGAATGATTTGAGTACTGTAAGGAAAGTGCCTGGATGAATTTATAAGTGTTTGGCTTTTGGTGCAGTGAATGGATTAGTCCATGGTGCTGAATTGGTTACTGGAGGAGTGCAAGGGGAGTGACAGGGTGTTTGCTGGAGTGTATGGATACTGACTAGGGAATTGTAGGTGTGAAAGACAAGTGTGTAGGTGGTTAGAGGACTGCATGCATAGTGGATGGGGGTTTAAAGCAGTCCTTTTTGTAAGGCCTGGCTCGCTGCATGAGTACTTGGATACTGACTGAATGATTAGAGTACTGCAAAGAGAGTGCCTGGGTAAATTTATTAAGTGTTTGGGTTTTGGCGCAGTGAATGGATTAGTACATGGTGCTGAATGAGTCACTAGAGGAGTACAAGGGGAGTGACAGGGTGTTTGCTGGAAGTGTATGGATACTTACTGTGGAATTAAAGGTGTGAAAGAGAACTGTGTAGATGGTTAGCGGACTGCATGCATAGTGGATAAGCATTTGAATCAATGCATGTGCTAAGGCCTGCCTCACTCCGTTACTACTTGGATATTAACTGAATGTTTACAGTATTGCAAGACAGTTCCTGGGTGAATACATAAGCAATGACTGCCTTCTAAGTCTACCAAAACTTGAGAACAGGAATGGTTTTTAAGCAGCTATGCGTATGCAAAGATATGAAGTACCCACATGCTTCTCTCACAGTGGTTCCCAAATGCACACAGACTCACAGTGTGATTCTAGATAAGCAACACTATCCCTAGGAGTTTACCAAAACTCATTCACTACTGTGGAAGGGGTACGGGGGGTGCACACAATCTACATATTTCAGTACTTCACTTTAGTGTCAAAGCCTGACTAACTTTATCAATGCATAAGCAAAGACTGGCTTGTAATGCTACTAAAACTTGACAAGATGACAGGTTTTAAAACAGTTATCTGTCAGCAAATACATGATGTTACCAAATGCTTCTCTCACAGTGGTTCCCAAATGCACACAGACTCACAGTGTGATTCTAGACAAGCAACACTATCACTAGGAGTTTACCAAAACTCATTCACTACTATGGAAGGGGTAAGGGGACTGCACACAATCTACATATTTAAGTAGTGCACTTTAGTGTCAAAGCCTGACTCATTTTATCAATGCATAAGCAAAGACTGGATTTTAATGCTACTAAAACTTGACAACATGACAGGTTTTAAAACAATTATCTGCAAGCAAATACATGATATTACCAAATGCTTCTCTCACAATGCTTACCCAAATACACACAGACTCACAGTGTGATTGTAGACAGCCAACTATCCCTTGTACAAAATACATTTACTAGTCTACAAGATCTAAGGTGACTGCACACATTGCAGAAAATCTTCCACTACAGATTAGTACCAACATGTTTCTCTCAAAATGATTCCTAAATGCACATAGACTCACTGTGTGATTCTAGACAAACACTATCCATTGCACTATACCAAAACACATTTCTTAATCATGAATACTACATTTTAGTGTAAAAACATGACTCATGACTGGTTTCTAATTGTACCAAAATATAATAACAGCACAGTTATCTGTCTGAAAACACATGAAAAACACAAATGCACACACACTGTCAATAAGATTGTAGACAGAAAAAAGTACTCCCTGCACTTTAGCAGGAGAAACACATTAGTTTGATTAAAATCAAAATAGACCACATACATCCCCTCACAATTAAATAACTCACCTTTCAAGTTGTTTTGTAGATTTAGAAGTATATCAGTCACACACCAGATTTTCTTATACAGAATCTCTGCACTGTGCACCTGTCAGCAAAACCAAAGAATGGCAAAGTTTCCCTCTCATTTTCCACACATATACATGTAAACATCAAATCACATTCCTTCCCACATAAATTCAAAAGCTAACACACATTTCTACTGGTTAAACATTTCAACCCTTACCAAATGACATAAATTTGAACCCTACCCCCAATCTGCCTTCTGCCTGTTACCATAGAAACAGGTCATGGAACACTGAACTGAGCACACAGGTCACAAGTTCAGCACACAATGTTGCTAATCAAAACAGCAAGTGTGCTTGACTTTTCAACATATCAGCTTATCATATATAATGTTCCTTTCAATCAGTTTTTGTTAACCAATAAGAATCATGCATTTTAAAAACAGAAACATGCACCCTACCTTTCAGTGTAGAAGGTTGTCAAACAACCAATGATTTTGTGTCTTTTTTCAAAACTGCATCTTAGCCACCATTTTAGAAAAATCTTACTTTTCAAACTGCCATTTCATTTACAGAAACCATCTGAGTGCATTCAGACCTCCCTTCAAGATGCTTAGAGTGTGAATTGTGGGACACACCTATATTTTCTGGTATGCAGAAAACAAAGGCTTTCACAAAGACCTAGGTTTGCCAAATGTAGACATTAAATGGATTGGACAGAGAGGGTTAAAGTGGCACCAATTGATGCCATTGGTAAAATCCTTTATGCATATCCAACACCCTGACCTCATAATAGTGCACTGTGGTGGCAATGACCTAGGCACTTTGACTGGGGTAGGTCTGTAAATGCTTATGAAGGACTCCTTTGCAGAATTGATTTTGCTTTTTCCCAAAACTGCCTTTGTGTATTCTAACATATGCCAAAGGCAGGAATGGAACTGGTCCAATCATTTTTGTCCACAAATTGAGAAAGCTAGGAAACATGTGAATAAATCTGTTTCTACTTTTCTCCGAGACTATAGAATGGGGTCCATTTACAATAACAATCTGTGCTTTCATATGCAAGAGATGTATAGGAGAGATGGAGTACACTTTACTGATGAAGGAAACAGAGTCTTCCTCAACAACTTTAGACTCTGTATAGGCACTTACTTATAAGTACCAAAAACTCTCAATGAACACAACGGCTCTTTTTAGAGCCACTCAAGAACAAAACCCTTAAGCTTGATGTTTATCTCCCAAAAATTTCAGTTTTTTTCCTTGGATCCGCGCACCCAACGCGTTAGGAACCGGGCACCCAACGCGTGAGAAACCGTGCACCCAACGCGTTAGGATGCACGACACCTAATTTTACAGTAAAAAAAAAATAGCCCCTATCATTAATTTTTATTATCCCCGGGGACCCCTTCCCCTGGGGTTTATTCAAAAACATTGGGGACCGTGGGGGGAGCCCCAATGCCCCCACGGTCCCAGCCGGCTCCCTGCATCCTTCGGGAGCCGGCATTGCCTTTCCACATGGGGAGCTGCTAACATGCATCTCCCCGTGTCGAAAAGCAATATCGTTTGAATTTTGAAAGAGAGAGGAGGTTTCCCTGCTCTCTCTTTCAAAATCCAAACGAAGTTTGCTTTGGGAAGGCGGGAGACTCCCGCCCTCTCATAGCAAACAACAGTGTCCTGGGGTGGGCACCCCAGGACACTGTAGGAGCCGGCCCTGGGGGGTGGTGGTCCCCATGGCCCTCAAGGGCTCCAGAAGGGGGGCCACGCATCCCCCTTCCCCATTCATTTCTAAAGATTTTGCCCCCGGGATTTGGCCCCCCTGGGGGCTAATTATTAACGAAGAGCGGAAGCCGTGCTTCGGATTTTTTTTTTTCCGGCCAGATCCGCGCACCCTGCGCGCATTTCGCCGTTTAAAAAAAAAAAAAAAAAAGGTGGCCCCAGGGGGTCCTTCTGGGACTCCCTAAGCAACACTAGAGGGTCAGAGTATTTATACCCTGCCCACTTTACATCTTTCACCGACTTATTTCCCTTACTTAATCAGCCTTGCTTCTACCGAGGCACAAAATGGCTGCCAACAGTTCCTGGTTTCGAATGTAGACAGACACTTGACAGCCAATTAGCATTCAGCGCATGATCGGGAGGGTGCGTGCTCGGTTCGCAGAGGGTGCGCTTAGGGTGCGCATAGGGTGCGCGGATCCTCCGAGGCCATAGATATATCTATATTTTTTACTCTAATTTTCTCAGGAACTACTGAACGGATTTACACCATTTATGCAAAAGGCACAAGTCTGAACTGAGGACTACCTCTTTGCCAAATTTGGTGTAATTCCGTTCAGCAGTTCGGGCTTTAGCTGCGTCAACAGGTGCTATGGGAAATTGCATGGGGAAAACATATTTTGGGACCCCCCCTTTTTTCTCAGCCCCCGCTTGACGAATCAGCACAAAACTTTCAGGATAGGAGCGGACCGGAGCTGGCCAAAAGTTTGGAAAATTTCGCGAAGATTCGTCAACCGGCACCAGACTTATTGGGAATAGAATGTTGCGGATTTCCTATGGAAAATAGGTCCTAACTATAACTAGCTCTTGGTAACTGTGGTGCTCTGGGCTATTACTGTTTGAGTGCACAAGAGACGCAGTTATCTCTTTAGTGATCTTTTGAATATGTATAGCGGATACATGTGTTTATGTACACATGTATTGACACAGTGGTTAGCATCGTATATGCACTCAACGTAGTGGTTAGCATTGTATATGCACTTACTAAATAGAGTTGAGATGACCCCACTATATGTTTTTAGGAGCTACATGTTTGTGGCATCTTACCCTAATTAGGTGTGGCATCATACATGCTACACTACTAGTCATAGTATATACATCCCTGCATGGTATGTGTAACAGGAATGTGACTGAATGAAGTTTTGCACCAATAATGTGTTGTTGCTACCAGAGTTTGAGTTTCAGTCTTTTCTTTTCATCCTCAGAAATCTGTGATCTGAGGTAAAAACTCCCACAAGGTGGAGGTAAACTTATATTACCGCCTAGGTGAGTCGTTTTGTGCTAATTTAGAAGTGTCTCCTTTTTACGTTTTTAATCACGTGTGTGGTTTCTTAATCACGTGTGTGGTGTTAAGGGCGTCATAATGGTAGGAAAATAACAATGAGACTGATATTATTATTTGTCCTTTTCAGACATATGTCCGGACTGCAGCTGGTACCATTGTCATAACTACCATGACAATTAAGTATGGTTTTTAAATATTTTATTTTTCACTAATTACTAGTAGAGTAACATCGCTTTAGGTCCTGATGAATGCCCCAAACCTTTTGGTCGTCTGGCTGAAACATGTGGACCTCTGACGAATAGGACATTCTTTCAGTCCTATATATCACTAGCCTTTTTAATCCTAGTCTATGGGGACACGGAATAAATGTAGTTTAGTCACCCAGGAGCTAGTTTTTTCGCACTCTGCCCCTCACCCCAATCGCCTAAATTGGGAACATTATAAAACACCTCACACTCCTCTCCACAGGGAGAGTTGTAGCCCACACGGTGTACCTTGCGGTCACAGTGTGCAAGAGGGGACCCAATAATGAAGCATGTCACCCTTGAATGAATAGGGCGTCATAATGGTAGGAAAATAACAATGAGACTGATATTATTATTTGTCCTTTTCAGACATATGTCCGGACTGCAGCTGGTACCATTGTCATAACTACCATGACAATTAAGTATGGTTTTTAAATATTTTATTTTTCACTAATTACTAGTAGAGTGACATCGCTTTAGGTCCTGATGAATGCCCCAAACCTTTTGGTCGTCTGGCTGAAACATGTGGACCTCTGACGAATAGGACATTCTTTCAGTCCTATATATCACTAGCCTTTTTAATCCTAGTCTATGGGGACACGGAATAAATGTAGTTTAGTCACCCAGGAGCTAGTTTTTTCGCACTCTGCCCCTCACCCCAATCGCCTAAATTGGGAACATTATAAAACACCTCACACTCCTCTCCACAGGGAGAGTTGTAGCCCACACGGTGTACCTTGCGGTCACAGTGTGCAAGAGGGGACCCAATAATGAAGCATGTCACCATTGGGTGAGTGAGGGTTCTCGTCTTTAGGATAATGACTCCCCATTTCCCCCATATACAAGTGTGTTCTTGTTTTGTTTGAATTAGCGCCCCATTACTTTGTGTGAGTACTATATTCTGGAGTGGTGATGTGGATGCTGATACTCACTCCTTATGTTATAACCCTCTAGTGTGAAATATAATGTGGTCAAACATACCACTTGACACATTGATAGACATAGAAAAAATATATGCATACATGTACTTTGGGAATAACAAACAAAGTGTGCATTTAGTGGACTGCATTAAGTAAGATGTTACGCTTCTACTCTCCTTTTAGTAAAATGTTGTGGCATGTTAGATTTGCTCTGCCAACCCTAGTTTAAGCGCATAATTTGTAGACTGGCACCTTGTGCGGTGTCAGGGTTCAGTATTTGTGTACTTGATCCCTGTTGGGAGCTCACATGGGTTAAGGTATAGTACCAAATTGCACTTCTTGTCATCTTCCTATGTGAGATATGGCATGCAGGTGTAAGACAGTGATGGTGTAGTACAGAGTGCTTGGGTCAAGGTTTGGCCAGTTTAACTTATGTCTATAGTATCAAAAGAGTACAGAGGATAGCCAAGGTCGTCCTTTCACTTTTGGTGTGCATAGCTTTATCGTGGGTGAGTGAATCCAATGTGAACCACTTGCGTAGTCTACCTGTAATGGAAATGTAAATAACAGCCATAAATACATTATAGATTCATTCTGGTCTGCAATGTAAGTATAGTATTAGTCGCAACATGTTCCCCACATAAATCAGTGACTATCACCCATATTGACCACTAGGGTTTGTTCATGAAAGCAGTTATCAGACATCACATACATCCAGATAATTGCAATCATGTGCTAATGATAATAACACATGTGAGATCTAAGAAATCCAAGAACAAAGGGGGGTGGAGGTAAAGGGGGGGAGGAGCGTGAGATCAGTAATCTATAGGGTCATGTGCTGTCTACACTCTTTACAAGTGGGAATGCATCTCCTCATCTAAGTTCAACCCTGCTTGGAAATTACTGCCGGCTTGTAAAATGAAGCATGGTTCTAATCTGCGTAGGGCCCCTACTCGGTTTCCCCCTCTAGGATTCAGATTCACAGAATCTAGGCCAAAACATTTAGCCTTGGTCCAGTCCCCATTATGCCTGTCAGTGAAGTGCCTGGCTGTATTGTAACTGTGGTCTTTGTTAGTTATTGCTCTCCAGTGTTCTAAGATCAATTTCTTCAATGGGAATGTTGTACAGCCAATGTACCAAAGGCCACATGGGCACACTATGGCATAAACAACAAAGTCGGTATTACAGGTAATTAGCCTGGGGATCTTCCATGATGTTTTGACTCGCTCTAGGGTGATTTCTGTGACATTACTGCTGTGTCTGCATGCTTTGCAGTTTCCGCATTTGCGGAAGGCTTTGGCTTGTTTTAGCCAATTATGCTCCTTAGTTTGGAGGTGGCTATATACAATCATGTCTTTGAGTGATGTACTCCTTCTGTAGGATATGGATGGACTGGGTCCTACTTTGTTTCTTAGTATGGGGTCCTGTTTTAAAATCTCCCACCTATATTTCCAAATTTTACGCGCTTGTTCTGCATGGCTGCTGTACCTTGTAATGAACCTGAGAGGTTCTGTTGTGTCTTAATTACTTATCTTAGTACAGCTCTGTTTAGGCAGGATCCCATCCCTAGGGAGATCTTTGACACAGGCTTGTGCTTGTTTAAGTACTCTTGTCGGATAGCCCCTTTCCTTAAACCTCACCTTCATGGTATGTGTAGTTTGTTCGTAGGCAGTAGTAGTGCTGCAGTTTCTCTTTGCCCTGAGGAATTCACTGCAGGGTATGCCCATCTGAAGCTCGGTGAGTGACTGCTAAAGGCATGCAGGATGGAATTTCCTGCGGTTTTCTTTCTAAAGAGGTGGGTACATATGGTGCCCCCCTCAATGGAAAGCTTCAGGTCAAGAAAGTCAATTGTTTCCTTGCTATAGTGTCTGGTGAATTTGAAATTAACATCATTTTAATTCAGTAAGTAAATAAACGAGTTAAGTTCCACTCACTCCCTTCCCTTAAAAAAAACACATCATCAATGTATCTTAGCCACTTTTTTACATTGTAAATCCATTTCTCAGTCCGGTCGTTCCAGAGCACCTGCTTCTCCCACCAGCCCACCATGAGGTTTGCATAGCTAGGGGCGAAGCAGGTGCCCATGGAAGTCCCTTATAGCTGTTTGTAATGCTTTTCTAAAAAATAAACACATTCTCTTTTAAACATGTCTCTATCATCTCCAAAAGCATGAGCGTGTGTTCCAACAGTTGAATATCACGGGTTTTCAGAAAGAACTTACATGCTTTAAGTCCGTCGTCATTTTTTATGCTAGTGTAAAGAGACTCTACATCCAGACTCACTAGCCAATGATTGTTATTGATGACTGTGTTACTTATTTTCTCTAGGAAGTCGCTGTTGTCTCTTAAGTAGGAATTGAGTTTCTTAACAAAAGGAAACAGGAAATGGTTAACAAAGGTTGTAGTCTTTTCTAAAAGACTATTTTGGGAGAAAACTATTGGTCTACCCAGGGGTTATTGTGCATTTTTATGGACTTTGGGCAGAAGATAAAATGTGGATGTAGTTGATGTCTCATTTCTGAGAAACCGTCTCTCATCCCATGTCAGAAACCCTCCCTCATGCCAGTCATCTAGTCTGTTGTGGTATTTGTGTTGTAATGCGCCAATGTATTTCTTGTCCACTTTGCAGTAGCATTGTGTATTATTCAATTGCCGGTAGGCCTCCCTAGTATGTAATCACTGTGTGGTAACTGTTCCTAAAATTAAGATCCATAACCAATTTGGTTATGTTGGCGGAAGAAATGGAGGAAAAGAAAGAGGTCTCCATATGTGGTTCCCAATTGATCAAGGTGGGGGAATTTCTCCTTTAGGAATTAGTGCCCTCACACACCCCTGCGAGTGTCATGCTTCATCATCGGGCGTTGCTCCTCGTGGGGGTGGCACTGCTGTCCTCCACGGGCCCCGCGAGAGGGCTCTTTGTCAGAGATCTTTTTAGGAGACGCCACAGTTGTGCATGCGGGTGTGTGGCCCTAAAGTGGTTGGTGCTGGTGTGTTAAAATTCCCTCCGGTACCATGAGGATAATTTTTATTCGTTGGTCCGGGAGGTAAGGATAAAAGAATTATACAGGGGCGTTGGGGCACCTCTATTAACAAATAATGTAGAGGTCAAGGTATTACTCTGCTGCTCCTAGTGCCCGTGTGTGACTGTGAGTATGCATGTTGGTCAACATGTTTCGTGCTATAATTGGGTCCCTAATGAATCCCCGTGCGCTTCGGTAGGACCATGTGAAAGTGAAATAAATAAATAGATAAATAGGAGTAGGGAAAAGACACCCTATCTTACTATGGTACCTCTTTTCAGGTTTGTATGCGTTACTTGCGCTTAAAGGAACACCTCTCTCGTGTTCCAACCTGTTACCTAGTGGTGAAAGACAAAGGGGAAAAAAAGGCAAACATATAGAGACACACATAAGTGGCAAGTAGCGATCCACAATAAATGTAATTGTACCGTAGCATTTTCACCTTCCCCATACTGACAGTGTGTGTGGGAAAAAGTGCCCTGGACATGCTTTCACTGCCGCATGTGCACATGTGACAGCAGCGGCTGTCTGTATCTTTTATCATCGATGAGATCTCATGCACTAGCTTCGTGATGGCTGTGCATACCCGTTTTTTACCGAGTGCGGTGTGACAAGAACACTCATTCTTCATCATGGTGGCCACCGGTGCTTAATAATGCAAAAGAGCGCTTTATGAGTGAAATTATTATCACGCGGTAGAGTATCACGTAATCCTGGGAAATATCATATCCATGTTCGGTCGTGAGACATGCTTTCAGATACGTGAGGCATATTCACCCATAGCTCATACACACTCATTCAATATTTACATACTGAGTACCCCTTAAAAGGAATGTCTTGTGCCTCCCTAGGCTGTCCCCGCAGTCTCGAGGGGGAATCTCTGTGGATCGAGAAAGTCACAATGAGCACCGTGCGCGCTCAACATACCTGTTGTTGTCTTGTTGAAGCAGCGGAGTAATACTTACATTCAGTCCCCTTCGTTGTAGCCCATTACCTAACCTGCCACTGGATGGACACCGTAGATGTGTTAGGCGGCTCTATCCGAATATGAGTGCTTGCAGGCGGACGTGAAGGGAATCGGGGGGGTGTGCCAAGAATGACGACATCCCGGGGTAGGAGGAGTTTGGATTGTGAATGCCGTGTGCGGCAGCCATCTTGAAATGGTTACATAGGAACTCAAGGCTCCTATTTTGTGCCACTATAATCAGATGTGATCAATCAAATTCATACTACTCTTTGACAGAGTTAGATTAAATTCTTGTGCAGTTGCTATGATATTGTTATTTGTGTTATTCGTAGTCACGTGGGGGCAGTATTTATGGCCGCGCTGTGTCTCAATAAAGTTATGTTAAAAAGAAATTAGCAGCTCGATATGTAAAAATCATTGTTTTATGTATATTACCACCGGGGGCAACCCCCTTACAAATGGCAGTGGTCTGTGCTCGGAGATAGTGAATAAGGGAGTCCCGGGGTAAGGGGCCATTTTATAAAAGTTCCATAGGAGCCAAAGTGTCCTTCATTGTGTTTATTAATGTTGAGTCTAATTGAAATAACGTGTGAATAAGCCACAAGGTGAGTTATGATAAAAGCGTAGTACCTGTGGTATAATACTCGGTTGTATTCTTTCCGAGCAGAAAACCATCTACTTCACTTCGTGGTAATTAAATCTAGTGATGTTAGCCTGGTGTGGTAAATTTTTGGTTGCAATGGTTGCGTCTTTGTGCTCTCTCATGGGACGCCAATCTCTTAGGAGTGATAGTTCTAATGAGCAATGCTAATACTCCTCGTGGGTGTAGATGTAGAAGAGGTGTCTATTGGTTATCCCCCGGTACTGTTAACATTTACAGTTAAGAATTATTGTGGCCTTCTATGACCCATGGCAGTCGGTAGGTACTTGATGTTTTAGGGGTGGTCCAACCTCATGAACCAGTATTCATTTAGACCTTTTATCAGATTAGGTCACAAGTTCTGATCACGGGATGTCGTTGTTTAGTCCTTGTGTGTTACTCTTCAATCGGAACACCCAGCGTTGTTATTGAATGATCAGCGTGGTGGTAGTCCAGTTGGCATTGGCCTCGATGATGGTCCATTTGAGGTTATTGGGGGTATGATTCATTTCTAGGAAGTGATTTTGTATTCTCATATTGGTCCTTTTGCACCGTATTGTGCTTTTATGTTCCCCTATGCGTAGTTTCACGGGTCTGGTTGTCATTCCCATGTATCTTTTATGACACGGACATTTGATAAGATATATGCAGTTTTTTGTATTGCAGTTTGTATGTCTTTTTTGTACCCATGGTCTGGCCAGACCTAGGTCAATTTTTTTGGATGCTTCCGTCAGTGGACAAATGGATCAAGTCACACATGGATGATGACCCTCAACAGGTGGTAGAGCCCACAAGGTGGTTTGAGTCTTGATGGTTTGTTTGGGTCGTGTATGTACCAAAAGGTCTTTGAAATTCTGTGTCCTTTTAAATGAGAACAGTAGGGTTGGTCCTGAGTCGAATGACCCTGTCTCCAAGATACGCCAGTGTCTCTTGATCAGTTTCTGGATTTTGTTAGAATTGGCCTCCCTAGTATACATAATTCTAGTCATGAGAACTACATTGCCCCCTTTGTCAGAGGGTTTGATGATAAGATCTCAGTCACCCTATAAGTTTCTAATGGCTTCCCACTGGGTTTTAGTCATATTCTTGTAACGTGGTGTTGAATGTACTAGTTTCTCAAGATCTTGTGCTACCAGAACGCTAAAGATGTTGATATTATCCTTAACTGTTATAGGTACATATCTTGACCTGGCTTTAAACTCAGTTGTCGAAGTCTCTCGTGTTCCTATGCCAAATTTCTGTGTAATGTCCTGTATGTGTATAGGGTCGAAAGGATCGGCCTCTTGATCAGTCGTGTCTAACTCTATATCTTCGCCTAAGTCAGTCATCATCTGTAACATGGGTGTGTCCTCAATAGCTAGTCTGTTATCAGTACTGGATGGGTTGGATTGTCTTACCCTTCCAGTTTCCACACATTTGTTACCATAATGTAGTTTCCAATTTCAATTTTCTTTCAAATTTGTAAAGGTTTACCCTTGTTTGAGAAAAATCAAAGCCAACGTCAGGACAAAATGACTGACCCAACTTCAATACATTCACTTCTTCTTTTGATAGCACTCTGCTGGTAAGGTTCATTACCATAAACTTTGTAGTATCATCCTCCATTATGGTTTCTTGTTCGTTTGGTCTCGTGTTCCCATGCCAACTGTTCTTATATTTTCTTCTTCTGATCCTTCATTTCCGGTTTTGTTTCTTGTTCTGCGTCCTCTTCCTCTCAGTTTCCCTCTGACAGAGTGTTCTTTTGTTATTTGTGAGAGGCGCAGTTCCTCAGAAAAAGAATGTTGTTCATGCATGCTCGATGAGATACTGTCTGTAGATTCCTGGTCGGAGCTGGGGTCAGTGTTGGATCCTTCTTTGTTCGCCTCCAGGGTTCCCAAAGCTTCATCTCTTGCCAATGCTGACCTTGCTTTGTCGAATTTCCTGGTAAATGTTAGTATTCTGCGTGTGGCATAATCTCTTTCGTCCCGTAGGAAATTGCATTGTTTTCTAGCCACTACTTGCTTTTCATGTGCGTTCACTCTGTCATCCACTAGTTTAAGGACTTTGCTGGTCTCTCCTTGGTCGGTTTCTTTGTTGAATTCCTCCATCAGTCCATCTATCTGACTTATTAATTCCTTATGTTCTTCCCATGCATTGGAAATGAGGATTTCCAACATCCTCTTGGAGTAGGCAGTGGTGTTCTCTAACCAGTCTTTCAAAACTTGTGGCTTTGGGATTGATACAATTGGTGTAATTGAAATTCTGAGGCCCCTCGGGATTCTATTTACCTCTAGGTAATTCTGGAGGGAGGTTACCTCCCACCATCGACTAATCTCTATGCGTCTGTCATTCTAGGATGTTGCCTCTTTGTTTTATGCTGATAGTTGCTGTCTCCGACAGATAGATTTGCGTTGCATTAATTGTTGCCGTTTCTTTGTTTGTTGTAAAAATTGTCTTAGCTGAGGCCTCACGCCCCTTGAGAAATTCATTTGTCATTCTGAGAAATTGGATCTGAGGTGTTGATGCTGGAAGGAGAAACACTCCCTCCCTCCAACGTGATCACATGCTCTGGCTTCCGTAGCCTGCATAGACTCTGTCGGCTGTGGCGCGGCAGAGTTCAAACCGGGGTCAACTCGCAGCCGCGACTGACACCAATCCGGTAGTCAAGGGAAGGGTAGGGCTGGAACCTCATTCCACAGCTGCTTATCTGTCCTCTTCACTGCTTCTGTTCACACCGATGGCGTCTCTCACTGGCTGTCGCGGTCCACAGAACACCAGCGGGCGTTCCTAACTGCAAGGAATCCACATGAAGGTTTGGACGGAAGAGAACGTTCTTCCAACGAGTCGGGGCTTCGCTGGCGGACGCCGCCACCTTTATATTCCACACGTAACTGGATGCAGCGAAAGACAGATCCACGACCCCACTTGATTAGGTTAGAGATTTTATTTTCAGTTGACAAAATGATGCGTTTCGACCACGTCTGTGGTCTTGATCACCTGACCCGATCCTGGGTCATACCCCTTTAAATACTGTCATTGTGGTCAAACATAGCACGTGACACATTGATAGACATAGAAAAAATATATACATACATGTACTTTGTGAATACATACATATACGTATTTATAATTATATTTATAATGCATACACAATAAAAGCATAAAAATTTGACACAATTCAATACCCAAAGTTTATTAATTAACTTAGGCAATAAATTAAAAATAACTAATTTAAAAACCCCAAAAATGTATGCGTTTAAAAATACTGTAAAGACTAGGTAAAGTATTGGACTTCAGAGGGATTACATTTACTGTTTCCACTCCAGTCTGTACAGTAGGAAATGTGTTCAACTTCGGAGGGGTAAGATGTACTATTCCAACTTCAGTCTGTGCTACAGTAGGCAAAGCATTGGACTTTGGAGGGTCTAAATTTGCTCTAGGCTCTCCAAACTGTTCAACAGTAAGGAAAGCGTTGTACTTCAGAGGTGGGAAGATTTATTATACCCACACCAGCCTGTGCAACAGTAAGGAAAGCAAAGGTTTTCAGAGGGGTTGCATTTATTACTTTCACTCCAATCTGTACAACAGTAGGGTAAGCGTTGGACTTCGAAGGGGTAAGATTTACTATTCCCACTTCAGTCTGTGCTATGGTAGGGAAAGTATTGGACTTCAGCGGGTTTAAATTTAATATTCCCTCTCCAGTCTATACAAAAGTAGGGAAAGTGTTGGACTTTGTAGGGGTTCTAGTTTCCATTCCCACTCCAGTCTGTAAAACTGTAGGGAAAGCGTTGGTATTCGGAGGGGTTAAATTTACTATTCCCACTCCAGTCAACGCAACAGTAGGAAAAACAGTGAACTTCGTCGAGATAAGATTTTCCATTGCCACTCTGGTCTGTACAATAGTAGGGAAAGCGTTGAAATTCAGAGGAGTAAGATTACTATTCCCACTTGAGTATGTGCCACTGTAGGGAAAGTGTCAGACTTCAGAGGGGTACTATATATTATTCCCACTCCAGTCTGTGCTACAGTAGGAGACATGTTGTACTTTAGAAAGGTTACATTTACTCTTCCCATCCCAGTCTGTGCAACATTATGGAAAGAACTTCACTTCAAACACTTTACATATTTGAATACCCTAATAATTTATAAAAACATGTAAAACATAAAACATAAAAATGTATACATTAAAAATATAAAATCTCTTTACATTATTAATAAGCAATACGATAATGAATTATCAATTTAAAAAAAGAATTAGTATTTAATTATTACTTAATTCACTTCCCACCCTATTGCCCTACAAACCTAGCAACCCACGCCTTAAATTGAACTAAAACAAATATGTTTAGCACAATTTGCATACTGAATAATCAATTAAATAATTAATTAGTATTTAAAAATGAATTGTTAATTATTTCCTAATAAATTTCCCACCCTATATACCTATGAACCCAGCAGCCCACACCTAAAAAATAACTGAAATATATAATTATTACACAGCATACATAATTATTAACCAATTCAAATATTAATATAAATGATTAACTAATTATATTTAATTATTACTTCATTACCTTCCTCTTTACCCGTACAAACCTAGTAACCCTCTGCTACACTATAAATTACTATTAGCAATTAAATAATAAAATCTAAATCACTTAAAAGTACAAGCTATATTTTTAAAAATTAACCACAATTATCCAAACAATATTAACACATACAATTAATATATTCACCAAAACAAATTAAAATAATCAAAAAGTGATATTTTTAACAACTATATTCTTGAAAACTATATTAAAATCAACAAAATTCTTAACAGCAATATTACTTACTTAAAATGTAATCTTGATGACAATATTTCTGCATCACTTTATTTTGGTATCACAATATTTTTCCCCAATATTTCTGTCTCCCGATATATTAAAAATTTGATATTTTGGCAAAATACAGTGGGAAAGGTGAAATTGATTCCAGGGTTTTTCTGGGGGTATTTGTGCAATTCAGCCACTAGGTAGGTGTTTCTTTCTCACCTCTTTTTACATCAAAGTGTAATGTTTGGTCTTAATTCTAGACACATAAGGCTAGTGTGTGGGCGGCAGGCAGAACTCACATGAATGCTCAGTTTCTTTTGGGCTCGAGGATCCAAGAGGACCTCGTGCTTAGCCAGAGCCAGGCATCTGGCTATCGACTATCACGGCCATGCATGGTGGCTCCTTCAAGTACATAAAAGATCACATAGCCAATGCTGTTTAACAGCAACAAACATTCTTTTTTCTTTTGTGGACGACCTTCAGCATAGGCACCAATCTTTGCCTAAGCCAAAAGGTCAGCTAAAGCCTTTCAAAGGCGAGACATTTTGGTATTGTCCAGGCTTCTGTATTTGTTTGCATCCCCAGCTTCCTCCATCATTGTATTCCCGCCACTTTATTTAGTATTCACAAACATAACCCTGCCTAGTTAAGGTTAATGGATTAGGGCTCAGCGAATCCTACCCATTTATCATTGTTGCCCTGTGTCACAGCACAGCTCTCAAACAGCAACTCTTTGCAGCCTGAGAATCACACACCATGCCCTTGTGTTGTAAATGTATGTAACATAATAGCTGCACGGTTAAAAAAATATGCAAACCCCGTTTTACGTGTTTTAAACCAATGGTGATGCTTTAGAAGTGATATATGATGTACTGGAGTTGATTGACGTGCCAGTTCCTCTTCATGGCATTACATATATATATATATATATATACATTTTTTCATTTGACTGTTTGTACAGTTTAAGGCAGACAAGAAGTCCGATTTTCCTGCTGCCTGTCACTCCACCAATATCTGTCAATGACTCAGCTCATTGAAATCCCCTCTGGGGAAAGAACGGTGGATTTATGGTTTGCCTTTTGCTTGTTTGTCTGTCTACCTGATGGTAAAAAAATCAATGCCCTTCCTCATGGAAAGCCCCACTGGGAATAGAAAAAAATGCAAGAAGTGAATAGCTTTCTAGTTTGCTTCAGAGTTGTGTGTTTACGATTGCGCTGATGTCTCTGTCTGTCAGTTTAATGGCAATCAGCGCTGGCCCAAAGTGTAGGAAAACTAATTGCTAAGCATAAAAGGAATGACTCAGAATTTTAAATCGAAAGAAAAAAAAGCATGGAAATTCGAACAGTGCCCTTTACAGTTCCCATAAGACCAGGGTTTTCCTTTCCATGCTGGACTTTGTCCCGTGCAAACATTAACTAGGACTTCCCTGACCGATTCCCGGGTTTCCTCGAGGTCTTCCGTAATCCGAATCTCTATTATTTTACTATTGCAGGGCATTGTGTATTGTATAAAAGGTAAATTTAGACCTCAGCATTGCACATGGTTCCCGCAAAACATTCAGAAAGCTGGTGCCGCAGTCCCAAGATTGCGCTTACTTTTATCGGTGATTTTCGCTACTTTAACGTTGCTGTGTGTTTACCCTCAAAGTTTTTGCCTTTACTCCTCCAATTTGCTGCATGTGTTTGTGTTGGCCTTAGGACTTTAAATAGTGCTTAAGTGCTTGTGTTCATTCTCTAAAACATGGTAAAATTGGCTTACATCTGATTGGAATATTTATTGACTCGCAAGTTCCTTGGTAAGTGGTATACCATACCATATACCCAGGGCCGGTAAATTAAATGTTACCAGTGGGCTTGCATCACTTACTGTGCCACCAACTTAAGTAGCCTTTTAAAACCTGTCTCATGCTTGCCATTGCCACCTGTGGGCAGTTTTAAATTGCCAATTCGACCTGGCGAAATAAACCCTTTCACAGGCCAAAAACTCTCTTATGTCATCCCTAATGTAGGCCTTAACAGCATCTATAGTAGGGTGCATTGTATTAAAAAAGTTGGAGATGTATGTTTAAGTTTTACATGTCGTGGTAGTTAAAACTGCAGACATTCTTTTTCACTACCGTGAGGCCTACCTCTCCTGCAGGCTAACATTAGGTCACCTTATTACATTAAATTAGTGATAAGTTTTGTTTCATAACAGTTAGAAGTATCATGTTTGATTTCTAATGAAATATAAAGTAAAATCCTCTTTAATGGTAAAGTCAACTTTTTAAGTCACAATTCTGGAAATGCCACTTTTAGAAAGTTAACATTTTCTGTCCTATCCATTTTGTTCCTGCAGCCTATTTTCTGGTTCACATGACTAAGGGTAGCTGGCTTTTGTGTAATTCTCTCAGACAGTAACACAAAGGGGGATAGGCCGTAACAGGATGGACCATACTGGCAAGATATGAGGGCTGGAACTGTGCATAGCCCCATTTACATTTCAAAGGAGCTGCCTCAGTACACATAGAAGTGTTTTTATACTAGCCTTTTGGCAATATCCTCATCCTGAGACCAGGACAGGGAGGCAGGACATACTAGAACCATCTGTGGATGGAAAACTCTAGACGTTTCTTCCACTTCAAAGCTAACACTAGGTATATAAATAGGACCATTAGATCCAGTTTTTAGTTCACTTCTGAACCTGTGGAAGACTCTCAGAGGACTACCCTGCTGCCTGTACCCTGCTGTGTACTTCAGAGGACTGCCCTGCTGCTCCACCCTGTGACCTCAGATGACTACCTGTTTGAGATCTGTGTTTCTGCTTGGATCCAGGACAACTCTAGTGACTTCAAGGGCTAGTTTGATGGCCTCCTGTTCAGAACTACAGGAACACAAAAAGTTCCAACAATTTTTAAAGTGCACCTTGAACCAGCCTAAGGTAAGTGCTGAGCTTCCAATTGGTGTCCCCCAAGTCCTGCAGTCCTGGTCCCTTGGAATTGGTGCTAAATGTGTCCAACCACCCAAAATCCAAAACTTGTGACTTAAAAGCTTTTCTGCCAAAGAGTGCTCTGAGAACCAAGAGGAGACCAGAACCTACCTGCTTGCTGAGGTGCATCACAGGTCAGCCTGACTTTGAAGCAGCTACAGCTACATTATTCTCCACTGCAGCACCAAATGATGGATGGAAGGCTGAGTAAATCAAATATTCTCCCTCAGTCAAGAGATCTGGTTAAATCCATTGTTCTTCTGCTCACTACGCCACCTCAGTTTGGACACAGCCATATGAAAATCAGTCTTGACCCTGCTCTTCATGGAAACAGTCCAGCACAAACTGCCAAGCCAGGTCTTGCCTGGACCGGAAACAAGCATCCTGGGGCCTGTTTCGGGGTATATCATCCCTCATCAGCCAGGCTAACTTGAATCTAGTGGCACAGCGAGAAAGGGGCCCATGTCTGGGCATACTCATCCCACTTAGAGCGAAAAGTGCTGCAGTAACAAATGATGGACAAAATGCTGAGACAAAACGATGAATTTAGCTTCAGATCTCTGTCTGGGGTGAATGTTTGACGTTGTTGAGCATTTTGTCCATCAATTTTTCGTTTTGCATTTATCACCTGAGTGGGTCGGATATGCTCAGACATGGGTCCCATGCTCTCCATGCCACTGGAGTTAAGCTAGCCTGGCCGATGAGGGATGATACCCCAAAACTGGTCCTAGGGTGTAGTTTACAGTCCAAGGTGAACCTGGCCTGGCAGTGTGGGCTGGACTGTTCCAATGAGGAGCAGGGTCAAGACTGATTTGTATATGGCTGGGTTTTAAACTGGAATGGGATCGGGAACAACAACAATTATGGATTTAGGCCCAGATCTCTGTCCTGGGGTGAATGTTTGAAATTGTTCAGCATTCTGTCCACCAATTCTTCTTTTTGCATTTGTCACCTCGAGTGGGAAGGTAAGCCCAGACGTGGCTCCTGTGTTCTCCATGCCACTGGAGTCAAGCTAGTCTGGCTGATGAGGGGTGAGACCCTGAAACTGGTCCTAGGATGTTTGCTTTCAGTCCAGGGAGGACCTGGCCTGGCACTTCGAGCTGGACTGTTCCTTTGGGGAGTAGGATCAAGACTGATTTGCATATGGCCTGGTTAAACTAGAATGGCATGGGGAGCAAAAAAGTGATGGTTTTCTGCCCAGATCTCAGCACTGCAGTGAATGTTTTAAAGGTTTCAGCGTTGTGTCCATCAATTATTCCTTGTACATTCTACTCCGAAGCAGCAAATCCAGTTCAATGGCTCCTCATCGGAAGGGTATCCAGCCTCATGGAGCCCTCATCAGCTTCAGCCTGCAGTTTCGTCCTGCTTGAGGTTTTTGATTTACCCAAAAAAAACTGAATGTAGAAATCTTCACCGCAGTGTCGTCCAGTGGCTCCCGGATGACAATGCCTCCTCCTCAGACACCACTGGCTGTCTTGCCCGGATTAACATTACTATCACAGACATTTTTCACCAAAATGTCTTCTTAGTCCAGAGGTAAGCCGAGACCAGTCCCAATCCACTTCTTGCATCATTACAACACCCCTTCACGGGCGGTCATAAGTTTCAACTTTGCCCCAGTCTTGTGTGGCTAAATGTCGATGGTTGCCCTTCGATCTTTTAGGCGCTAAATTGCACTAAAAACTCTTAAAAATTAATCGCTCTGATTCTACTGATTGGATTTTTGTGATTTAGTGTAAAAAAACTATTACATTTTACTCTATTTTTCTAAATTAGTGTGGGATTTTGTTTGTGTTGTTTTTTCACTTAACTGGTTTTTGAGTGTTGCATGAAAATTTTACACATTGCCTCCAAGTTAAGCCTGACTGCTTTTGTGCCAAGCTACCAGAGGCTTAAGCACAGGATAATGTAGTGACTTTTGTGGTTCAGCGTGACAAGGACTATGAATCTTGCTTGAGTAGGGCTCACACTCCCAACTAAAAAAACTGTTTCTCACAGATGGGAATTTTCTAACAGGGTAACAATGAATAAACCCATGAGTTAGCTCAACGGAATCATCATGTAGAGGTAAAAAGTTATGAAATGTCAGTATTTTGACCATCCAAATTTGTTAGTACAAGATTTACTATAATTGAATAATAATGTAATGGAGTTCAGTGCATACTAATGTTTCTGATATAAGTGAGGAAACTGTTCACACTTTACGAAAACATTTCCATTATTTTTTCTTGATTGATAACAAATCAATAATTTGCAACATACCTTGAATACTAACAGGCGAATAGAGTGAAATTCTCAGTACATGCCCCCTTTCCTGTGCAGCTCAAAATTGGTTACTGGAAAAGATACTTTAAGGTTTGCATTTTGCAACACACTCTATAGCAGCTGCATACCCTATGATTTTGAAAATGTCATGCTTTGGAAAAAGAAAGTAATTTATGCATGCCCAACGTTACAAAGAAAAAAGTCACAGAGAATCTTAGAATGTCCGAAAGATGGAATAAAAAGGACAACCGATAAAATCAAAGTAGGAACATTAAATTATAGCTCATTGTACAGAAACCATTTTAAAACAGTAATATGTGGCCTTTGAAATATGTATTAATATGTGGCCTTTGAAATATGTATATCTGTAGTTTTTTTTTTTTACAAGTAATGGCCATAAAGTTCTGTAGAATATGCACTTTTATGTATTGAAAATGCAAATCTCTCCTTTTTTAGTCCTTCACTTTTCCCCTCGATCCATCTCTTTCCCAAATTGCACTTATGATGTTCCCATCTGGATCATATTAGCGCTCCTGGATTAAAAATAATGTCTACACTGAATTTATTGAATAGTTTCTTTGAGAGTCACTCAAACTGACCGTTATATGTTACCCGCTCACTGCATTCAAATATAGTGATAATGTTCCATATACCTACTGATAATATTCATTGCTGTGGGTACAGGCTTCCTCGTCCCAGTCCTAATAAGCATTGTGAGTCTGTACCCTGGAAGCAGGCAATCCTTTGTCTCTAATCTAATTTGTATATGCTCTGCTCCTCTCCTCAGGTGTAACTTCCTTCAGGGCATCAAGATCTTCCTACTGATACAGAGCAAGAGACACTAGGAGGAAGAAGCTAAGGGAGAGAGATTTGGAGGATAGTGTTGAAGAAGCCTGGATTCAGAGTAGTGAAGATGACTAATATTCACAGCACTGCCACCCCATCCATCTTCCTCGCACAGTCTTATCATGTGAACATGTACCAAGGATGTCAATCCGGATAGCTCAAACAGAGATGAAAAAAAACACATTCAGTGCTGGTAGAAACCATGGCACAAAGATCGAATAGCAAGCACCACTGACACAAAAGCCAAATTGGCAAACAGGAAAGGCGGGAACCAAGCAGCAAACCATATCCAAAAAAAACACACAGAATCGTGTCCAGAAGAAAACAAACACTAAACTCTAGGGCCCCATTTACAAAGGTAAGTTTACATTTGCAGATCTTCTCACATGCAGTGGACATCCAGGTGTAAATCTCCTCATGGATTAAATTCATAGTGCCCATGTGCAGATTTACCCCTATTTGTATAAGAATGAGTTGCCATCCTGCAAAGTGAGGGTGTGTAAACTCCAATGACTATATAACTACTTAAAAGTTTATATAGTACCTTTTCACCTGAGTGTGGAGATCTCCGTCACCAGCGTGAAGATCTCACTATGGAAAGGAATAGAGAAATTAAATAAAATTAATTTTGAATAAATATAAATAAATATTATTTTTTGATTCAATTGAATTAAAATGCGTTTCCCTAACTCCTATTCAATGAGGGATACCACAGTAATAGGGGTTGTCCATGTGCATTGCTTGACTTATTCCAAGACTGTGCACAAGTATATTTAAGCTTTTTATTATTAGTACAACTGTAGTGGATGAAAATAAGTATTTTATGAATTGCAATTGGTTAACTCTTATGTAGGTGTGTGTTTTGTATTAACATGCCCGTCTCTAAACCCCTCTTTAATGTCCATTAACCCCAACCATTTTGTAGTAGTTTTGCACCATTTTCTCACTGTGCCTTGTCCCTCTTAAACTTACTACTAAATCCTATACATACCTGTGTGGAAAACACCTCAAGGGGACAGAGATCTTAGAACAAAAAATAGAGGAAAGGTGAAGGTGGAGATCTCCAGTTGGAGGTTCGTGAATTGCAATTTTGAGCATGTAAATTAGTACTACTTTAAACACTCCAAAATAATTGGTATTAGTGCCTTCAGGATTCAATCAGTGAAAAATGCAAGCAGCATAAGTGCAATGAGGGAACCAAACAGAAAAGAAAGGGAAATCCACAGCAGCACAAAATCACAGCTTAAACTGACACACCAGAAGTACCACCAGAGCAGCAGTGGTGAAGCGGGGAATACCAAGCAAATAGAAATTCCTGAAAGCTAACAAAACGGGGTATAATAGCTTGAGACAAAACAGTGCCCAAGAATGGCATGTTGTATCTTTATATGTGAAGAGTTCTCCACCTCAACTGTCGAGTCTCGGCTTCTTGTAAACTATTTTTAAAAAAAATATTTTTTATTGCATTTAATGACCTCCAGAATCACAACAAAAGTATGGCAACAGCTATACATCACAGGAGCCATGACATTGATATTTATACATTCCGTGCAAGAAAAACGTATTTTCATAATATCACATTTGTAGAGTTACATTACTGGATCTGGACAGATCAATGTTAATCTTGCAAAAAACTAACCATAACATTTAAACTACCACCCATCCCTCCCCCTCCCTGGTCGCTGAACATGTTCCCTACTATATCAGATCCCCCAGGTCCAACAATGACTCACAGTTATTATGTTTCTCCCACAGTTCCGGGCTCCGGGTGACTCCCATTGTTAGACCTGGCATCATTGGCATGAGTCTCTCCTCCATTTTTTTCTGTTTGCCTCCTCTGTTTACGATGTTTTTGCTGGTTTATTGCTTTGGGCACTGTGCCACTGCTGATCAGTGCCACAGTGCAAGTGCTCCCTATGTTAAATTGTTACATTGATTGGTGTTACCATGATTGGCTTGGTTGACTTACTGTTCAGACCCTAGTCTAGTGCACTGCGTGTGCCAAGGGCGTGTAAGTTAACTCCTGCTGGTGGGCTTGCAGCACTGGTTGTGCCACCCACAGAAGCAGCGTGTAAAATGTGTCTCAGGCCTGCCACCGCAGCACCTGCGTGCAGTCCCTGACTGCCATGTCGACTTGGCAAGGAAACCTACTTGCCAGTCTCTAAACCTTCACTTTGCCACATTTCAGAAACCTCTATGGTCGGCCCTAGGGTAGGGTGCATTGTTGGTAAAAGGTAGGTCATGCCCTGATGTGTGTGGCATGACCTAATAGTGAATTACAGCCCTTTCCGTTTTTCACTATTGAAGGGCTACCTGCCTCCCATAGGCCAGAATGGGCAGACGGATTATTAACTCCATTATAATCTATCTGACTCAGGGAGCATGGTAGCAGGTCGAGTTTAGTATCCCTGAACTCAGAATTTAATAACACACCCTTTAGGATGGATGGTTTTTAAATTCTATGTTTGAAAATAGCCCTTTTAGAAGGTGGCTATTTTCTTGTCCAACTATCTACCGGTCTCTGCTGGTTTGGTGTGTGTGTCAGGGGCTGGGTGGCTCCAGAGGTCTGAATGAGTCAGTGTGGGGTGAATGAGGCATTTACACATAGAGTGAGGGAAGAGTAGCCTGCCCTGCCTGACACAATTCTGGCTCCACCTCCTGCTGGGCGACTGATAGCCTTGCTCCTGCCAGTGACAATACTGGCTCAGCCTCCTGCTGGGCGGCTGAGGACTCTGCCCTGCTCAGTGAATAGGCCAGGTGCCTCCGCCTGGCAACACCCACAACGAACCTGAGATGGGGGGAATTTCCCTGCTTGGACAAAGGGAACAAAGGAGAAAAGGGGTATAAGAGAAGGACCCCTGAACCAAGAAACTCAGAACACTTCTGACAAGGAAACCTGTACCAAGGACAAGAAGCCTGCTGATCTAAAGACATGCCTCCCCTTTCTGCCAGAGTGCTGTTTTGCTGTGGAGGAACCTGAAAGCTGCTTCTTTATTTTTGCCAAGGAACAAGGAGAGAGGAACTTGGTGTGTACTCTCTGAACACTTGCTAGGAAATCTCCAAGGGCTGGAAGAGTGCCAGCCTCCTGTTGAAGTCACAGGGCCAAAGGACTTCACCAATTGCTGAATTGCTGGAAAGTGTTGTTTCCAGTACACAAGGGAAGATCTGCAGTCTCGACGCCGCCGACGCCGCCGAATCCAGCTCGACATCGTGAGTAACGGCTCCAGTGTCCCGAGCCTTCGACGCCGGCCGCCGGGCCCGATCGATGCCAGCAGCAACGCCAGTGAGCAGTGGGTATCGGCCCCGGCTCCAAGTGACCCCGTCTCGACGCCGGTATCGACGCCAGTGAGGAGTGAGTATCGGCTCCACCTCCAAGCGACCCCGTCCCGACGCCGCTGCTGATCGCATCGACTCAACGCCCTGCTCGACGCCGTGAGCGCTGCTCCGGCCCGACATCCCTCGACGCCGCTGCGGATTGACCCGACTCCGAGGCACGATCGACGCCGACCTCGACGCCGACATCTCGACGCCGTGGATCATCGTTTTTCTTAATTTCTCAAGGTACTGTACTTGTGGGGTCTGTTGCAACTCCAGGCTCGACGTAGCGCTCCTCGCGGTCGACGCTGAACCTTGGGAATCTTGTAGACTCGACGTCGTGTGACTCCTGTGGGGGTTACATTGTTGCCAAAGAGCTGTGCTCAGAAGAATACTTTGCTGACGAACTATTTGCCAAGAAGAAACCTTACTTGAACTCTCATTTTTCCTTCCAAAGAGTATTTATTCAGACTGTGGTATATTTTTGTCGTTATTTGGTCTTGTGCTAAACCTTATATAAAAATCCTATTTTTATAATAACTTCTGTGTCGTGTCCATCTGTAGTGTATTCACTTTATTACTGTATGTGGTCATAAATGCTTAACACACTGCCTCTGAGATAAGCCTGTCTGCTCTGCCAAGCTACCAAGGGGGTAGCAGGGGTTATCTGAGTGTGTAATCCCCTTTCCCTGACTAGAGTTGGTTGGTCCCTATTTGTCAGAAGTGTATACCTCTGCCAACTAGAGACCGCCGGTTCTAACATTGGTGGTCAGCGGTGAGGATTGAACTTTGCATTTATGACTCATGTGCAGTGATTAGTGTACGCTACATAGTGAAAGCAGACCATAACGCAGCCACAATCTGTTTTTGGTAGGATATTCTATTTTTGTTCTCCGCTTTCCTGGAGCTTATTTTTTTTAAACACTGCCAGTTTTGACCATGGAGGATGCCGGAGCTGCTGCACCTGCTGAGAGTTTTGTGGGGGAATTTGATAAAAAATTGATCAATAAGTACAAGAAGAAGGAGCTAGAGCAATTTTGCAAGCAGTTTAAAGTTCCTACCACAGGTCTCAGAGTGAGAGACGACTTCCTCAAAGCACTGAAAGCCTGGCTAGAGGCCAGAAATCCCTCTGATCCGGTGGTGGTACCGGAAGAGGAAGAAGAGGAGGAAGAGGAAGTGGAAGAGCCCACAGGTGGGCCAGTGTCATCTCCCGGCAGTAGTGTTTCCTCTAAGGGCCTTTCTCCTGAAGAGTTGGAAGACAGGGAGAGGGAGAGGGGACACCAGTTAGAAATGGCAAAGCTTAAATTAGGAGGGCAGTTGGAATTAGAGAATGCAAGAAGCAAGAGAGAAGCTGAAATGGAGAGCAAAAGATTAGATTTTGAGAGAGAGAAATTAGCGTTTGAACGTGAGAAGATGGTGAGGGAGATGGAGCTTAAAACGAAGAGTTTAGAGTTGAATCCCTCTGGTAGCAGCGCTCCATCTATGCCTGCAGAAAGTAGGTTTTATTTTCCTAAGGATGTGATCAAAGATTACAGTAAGAATGAAGATATTAGCCAATGGTTTAAAGCGTATGAGTTAGCATTGTTGGCCCACCGGGTCCCTGAGAAAGATTGGGGAACGGGGTTGTGGAGCCGCTTTACAAATGAAGGGAGAGATACCTTGTTGAGCCTTCCTGCTGAGGATAGGATGTCTTATACTCATATGAAAGATGCTTTAATGCTGAGATATGGCTTAACTCCAGAAAAGTACAGACAAACCTTTAGAGAATGTAAGAAGTTGCCTGGTACTACGTGGGTTGAATATGTGTCTTTTTTCTGCAGAACCATGGATGGTTGGATAAAGGGTAGCAAGGTCAATAGTTATGATGCTCTTTATGATTTGTTTGCTTGGGAGCACTTGTCTAATAACTGTTTTCCAGAGCCACGCCAGCACCTTGTTGATAGCAAGATATCTAACCCTAGAAAACTTGCTGAGGAGGCGGACCGCTGGGTCAGTACCAGGGTCCACAAGGGTCCAGTGGGAGACTCAGCCAAAGGTGGGCAGGGTCCCCAGCAGAAGAGTGGGGGGGACAGGGGTAAACAGAGGGAGTTTCAGAAAGGGCCCCAAAGTAGTCCCCAAGGGAACCAAGGGAAGGGTTCCCAGCATCCCCCTGTAAAGAAGCCAGAGGCCCCGACAGGTAAACCTGTTCACAGGGGCCCCATGACCTGCTATGCCTGTAAGCAGGCGGGACACCGTTATTATGATCCCCAGTGTCCCATGAAGGATTCGAATGCACCGCCGCGTGCACCCCCTCGTCAGGTAGCGAGTGTAGCCCTGGGAGGGGATGAGATGGGTGCCCCCGGTGGGTGGGGTCCCGCAGAAATGTCCCTGGTCTCTTTAGGAGACATAGAAATGGTCCCTCCAACCCCACTGCCTAGTAACACTAAGAAATATAGGCAGTGGGTGACCATTAATGGCCATAGGGTGGAAGCTCTCAGAGACACCGGAGCGAGTGTGACAGCTGTCAAGTGTCACTTGGTGTCCAGAGAGCAGGTGGTCCCTCATGCATTCTACCCCGTTGTAGCTGCTGACAACTCACAGAGTCAGTGTGAGGTAGCTCAAGTTCCCTTTGAGTGGGAGGGGGTCTCAGGTACTCTTCAGGTTGCTGTGAGGCCCGCCATGCCTGTTGATTGTCTCCTGGGCAATGATTTGGAGGACTCCCCTTGGGCTAAGGTGGAGAGAAAATCGCATCTGGAAATGTTGGGTCTGCCTGAGTGGGTGTGTGCGACCACCCGGTCCATGTCAGTCAGTAAGGGTGTTGATGGGGCCCTGGAGCCTGAAAGTATGGCCCAGGTTCCAACCGTGAACAGAAGAGGCAGGGGGCGCGGGAAACCGTCCCCCATCGTTCCCGCGGTCCAGGAGGGAGCAGACCCTGAGGGGGATTCCCTGGAACCGACAGGAGAACAAGTGGCCGAACTGGGAGACCTGCCCGAGCTGACCCATTGGCAGCAGGATGGTGGTCCCTCCAGGGAGGAATTTTGTGCTGAGCAGAAAGTGTGCCCTTCTCTTGTGGGTATGAGGCAGCAGGCCTCAGCCCAAACGACAGGTGATCAGTCAGGATCACATTGGGTCTACTGGGAGAACGACCTCCTGTATAGCGAGCCTAAGGCTGCTGAGCCTGGGTCAGCCCGTGTGCTGGTGGTACCCCAGCGCTTCAGAGCCTTCCTACTGGGGTTGGCTCATGACGTTCCGTTAGCTGGACATCTGGGGCAGAACAAGACCTATGACAGGCTTGTCACCCATTTTTATTGGCCCCAGATGAGAAGGGATTCAGATATCCATTGTAGGACCTGTCAAACTTGCCAGGCAAGTGGGAAAAGTGGGCGGAAGCAGAAGGCTCCCCTCCAACCTTTTCCCGTCGTCAGTACCCCCTTTGAGTGAGTGGGAATTGACATTGTGGGGCCACTGGACCCCAAGACCGCATGGGCAACAGGTTTATCCTGGTCTTGGTGGACCATGCCACCCGGTACCCGGAAGCCATCCCTCTCCGCACAGTGACGGCCCCCGTGGTGGGACGGGCACTGATGGGTGTTTTCTCCCGCATGGGGTTCCCCCAAGAGGTGGTGTCAGACCGGGGCACCAACTTCATTTCGAATTATATGAAGTCTCTGTGGAAGGAGTGTGGGGTAACCTACAAGTTTACCACTCCTTACCACCCTCAAGGTAATGGGCTGGTTGAGAGATTCAACCGGACCCTAAAAGGCATGATCATGGGTCTTGAAGAACCAATGAGGCGTAAATGGGACGTCCTCTTGCCATGCCTGCTGTTTGCTTACCGTGAGGTGCCACAGAAGTCTCTAGGGTTCAGCCCATTTGAGCTTTTGTATGGTCACCCGGTAAGAGGACCTTTGAGTCTGGTTAAAGAAGGCTGGGAGCAATCTCCCAGGAAACCTCCCCAGGATGTATATAGTTACATGCTGGCCTTTAGGAACCAGACTCGGCGCTTCAGAGATCTTGCTCAGGCAAATCTGGAGGCCAGCCAGGAAGAGATGAAGCGGTGGTACGATCAGAATGCCACTCTGGTTGAGCTTCAACCTGGTCAGAAAGTTTGGGTCATGGCCCCTGTGGAACCGTGTGCGCTCAAGGACAGGTGGACTGGACCATTTGAGGTTGTGGAGAAGAAGAGCGATGTCACCTACTTGGTGGACTTGAAATCTCCCAGGAACCCCTTAAGGGTCCTGCATGTCAACCGGTTAAAGCCCCACTTAGAAAGGTCCGAAGTGGGCATGCTCCTTGCCACAGATGCTGGGATGGAGGAGGAGAGTGAGCCTCTTCCTGACCTCCTGTGCGCAAAAGAAAAAGATGGGTCAGTGGATGGTGTTGTCTTCTCTGACACACTGACCCCTGAGCAGCAGCAAGATTGTCGCCATCTGTTGGTACAATTCCCTGATCTGTTCTCCCTAATCCCTGGTGTCACTCAGTGGTGTGTCCATGATGTGGACACTGGGGACAGCACTCCTGTGAGGCACAAGGCCTACAGGGTGACTGAAAAGGTCAGAGCATATATCAAGGAGGAGGTCTCCAAGATGTTTGCCTTAGGGGTGGTTGAGTCCTCTAGCAGTCCTTGGGCCAGCCCAGTGGTCTTGGTCCCGAAGGCTGCAGCGCCTGGTGCTTCACCAGAACTTCGGTTCTGTGTGGATTACCGAGGACTCAATTCGGTCACCAAGACTGACGCGCACCCCATCCCCAGAGCTGATGAGCTCATCGATCGGTTGGGGGCTGCCCGGTACCTTAGTACGTTTGATCTAACGTCTGGGTACTGGCAGATCGCCTTGACTGATGGGGCAAAAGAGAGGTCTGCATTCTCCACACCAGATGGGCACTACCAGTTCCGTGTGATGCCCTTTGGGATGAAGAATGCCCCTGCCACATTCCAGAGGTTGGTTAACCAGGTCTTGGCCGGGCTGGAAGATTTCAGCGCCGCCTACCTGGACGATATAGCAGTGTTCAGCGCCAGCTGGGAGGAACACTTGCGCCACCTCCAGGAAGTGTTGTTGGCCCTGCGCAGAGCAGGCCTCACAATCAAGGCTAGTAAGTGCCAGATTGGGCAGGGTTCAGTGGTATACTTGGGGCACCAAGTAGGGAGCGGCAAGGTGGCCCCCCTGCAACCCAAGATAGATACCATCCTGGCTTGGGAACCGCCCAAAACCCAGACTCAGGTGAGAGCCTTCTTGGGTCTCACGGGTTACTACAGGAGGTTTGTCAAGGGGTATGGCAACATTGTGCACCCCTTGACCTCGCTGACTTCCAGGAAGCAGCCGAGACTTGTGATCTGGACTGACGCCTGTCAGAACGCCTTTGACACCCTGAAAACTGCAATGTGTACCGCACCGGTCCTCCAGGCACCCGACTTTTCAAAAGAATTCATTGTCCAGACTGACGCTTCAGAGCATGGTGTGGGGGCTGTTCTAGCACAGATGAATGAGGAGGGCCGAGACTTACCTGTAGCCTTCATCAGCCGGAGGTTACTTCCCAGGAAACAAAGGTGGAGTGCGATAGAGCATGAGGCATTTGCTGTGGTCTGGGCGCTGAAGAAGCTAAGACCCTACCTGTTTGGGACTCACTTCCGGGTTCAGACAGACCACAGGCCCCTCAGATGGTTAATGCAGATGAGGGGTGAGAACCCAAAGCTGTTGAGGTGGTCCATTTCCCTACAGGGGATGGGCTTTACGGTGGAACACCGCCCTGGTACCGATCACGCCAATGCTGATGGTCTGTCCAGATTTTTCCGCCTTAGTGATGAGGACTCCCTGGGTGAAGGGTAGTTCTCCCCACATTTCAGCTGGAGGGGACACGTGTTAGACCTGGCATCATTGGCATGAGTCTCTCCTCCATTTTTTTCTGTTTGCCTCCTCTGTTTACGATGTTTTTGCTGGTTTATTGCTTTGGGCACTGTGCCACTGCTGATCAGTGCCACAGTGCAAGTGCTCCCTATGTTAAATTGTTACATTAATTGGTGTTACCATGATTGGCTTGGTTGACTTACTGTTCAGACCCTAGTCTAGTGCACTGCGTGTGCCAAGGGCGTGTAAGTTAACTGCTGCTGGTGGGCTTGCAGCACTGGTTGTGCCACCCACAGAAGCAGCGTGTAAAATGTGTCTCAGGCCTGCCACCGCAGCGCCTGCGTGCAGTCCCTGACTGCCATGTCGACTTGGCAAGGAAACCTACTTGCCAGTCTCTAAACCTTCACTTTGCCACATTTCAGACACCTCTATGGTAGGCCCTAGGGCAGGGTGCATTGTTGGTAAAAGGTAGGTCATGCCCTGATGTGTGTGGCATGACCTAATAGTGAATTACAGCCCTTTCCGTTTTTCACTATTGAAGGGCTACCTGCCTCCCATAGGCCAGAATGGGCAGACGGATTATTAACTCCATTATAATCTATCTGACTCAGGGAGCATAGTAGCAGGTCGAGTTTAGTATCCCTGAACTCAGAATTTAATAACACACCCTTTAGGATGGATGGTTTTTAAATTCTATGTTTGAAAATAGCCCTTTTAGAAGGTGGCTATTTTCTTGTCCAACTATCTACCGGTCTCTGCTGGTTTGGTGTGTGTGTCAGGGGCTGGGTGGCTCCAGAGGTCTGAATGAGTGAGTGTGGGGTGAATGAGGCATTTACACATAGAGTGAGGGAAGAGTAGCCTGCCCTGCCTGACACAATTCTGGCTCCACCTCCTGCTGGGCGACTGATAGCCTTGCTCCTGCCAGTGACAATACTGGCTCCGCCTCCTGCTGGGCGGCTGAGGACTCTGCCCTGCTCAGTGAATAGGCCAGGTGCCTCTGCCTGGCAACACCCACAACGAACCTGAGATGGGGGGAATTTCCCTGCTTGGACAAAGGGAACAAAGGAGAAAAGGGGTATAAGAGAAGGACCCCTGAACCAAGAAACTCAGATCACTTCTGACAAGGAAACCTGTACCAAGGACAAGAAGCCTGCTGATCTAAGGACTTGCCTCCCCTTTCTGCCAGAGTGCTGTTTTGCTGTGGAGGAACCTGAAAGCTGCTTCTTTATTTTTGCCAAGGAACAAGGAGAGAGGAACTTGGTGTGTACTCTCTGAACACTTGCTAGGAAATCTCCAAGGGCTGGAAGAGTGCCAGCCTCCTGTTGAAGTCACAGGGCCAAAGGACTTCACCAATTGCTGAATTGCTGGAAAGTGTTGTTTCCAGTACACAAGGGAAGATCTGCAGTCTCGACGCCGCCGACGCCGCCGAATCCAGCTCGACATCGTGAGTAACGGCTCCAGTGTCCCGAGCCTTCGACGCCGGCCGCCGGGCCCGATCGACGCCAGCAGCAACGCCAGTGAGCAGTGGGTATCGGCCCCGGCTCCAAGTGACCCCGTCTCGACGCCGGTATCGACGCCAGTGAGGAGTGAGTATCGGCTCCACCTCCAAGCGACCCCGTCCCGACGCCGCTGCTGATCGCATCGACTCAACGCCCTGCTCGACGCCGTGAGCGCTGCTCCGGCCCGACATCCCTCGACGCCGCTGCGGATTGACCCGACTCCGAGGCACGATCGACGCCGACCTCGACGCCGACATCTCGACGCCGTGGATCATCGTTTTTCTTCATTTCTCAAGGTACTGTACTTGTGGGGTCTGTTGCAACTCCAGGCTCGACGTAGCGCTCCTCGCGGTCGACGCCAAACCTTGGGAATCTTGTAGACTCGACGTCGTGTGACTCCTGTGGGGGTTACATTGTTGCCAAAGAGCTGTGCTCAGAAGAATACTTTGCTGACGAACTATTTGCCAAGAAGAAACCTTACTTGAACTCTCATTTTTCCTTCCAAAGAGTATTTATTCAGACTGTGGTATATTTTTGTCGTTATTTGGTCTTGTGCTAAACCTTATATAAAAATCCTATTTTTATAATAACTTCTGTGTCGTGTCCATCTGTAGTGTATTCACTTTATTACTGTATGTGGTCATAAATGCTTAACACACTGCCTCTGAGTTAAGCCTGTCTGCTCTGCCAAGCTACCAAGGGGGTAGCAGGGGTTATCTGAGAGTGTAATCCCCTTTCCCTGACTAGAGTTGGTTGGTCCCTATTTGTCAGAAGTGTATACCTCTGCCAACTAGAGACCGCCGGTTCTAACACCCATGCATTGGTACTTTCCATGAATTAGTGTGACCCGTCTGTGCCCTTTCAGAGCCTTGCTAGGGGATCCCCCACCCCACGGGAATCTCCGCTATCAAAACATTCCAAGCCATTGCATTGTCTTCCAATTTGTCATCCCTCGTGACCCTTTTCATCTGGATCAAGTCTGCCACCGCCCACTCCCGCAGATCTTTGGGCCAGTTCGCCACCGTGGGGGGTGATGGACTCATCCATCTAATTGCAACCCTCCGTTTGACTAACACCAGCCCCAGCTGCAAAAACATTTTTGTGAGCTTTTTCCCTTTAGGTCTAGGGAGGAGACCCAGTAGTATCTACAGAACGGTATGGGGTATCTGCCACTCTGTAATCACTTCTAAACTATCCACTACTGACCTCCAATAAGCTACCAGACCAGTACAATCCCAAAGCATATGTAGGAAGTGGGTGTCCTGAAAACCACATCTAGGGCAGTGTGCTGGACGATCTGGATATAGTTTGTGTAAAACTCATCGAGTCAGATAGGTTTGGTGCATGATGTTGTACTGTGTAAGTTTAAACCTACGGTTATAACTAATTTGCTTGACCCCTGCATGTACCTTCCTCCACTCAGATACCGTTAAGGGTATGTCTAGAATCGCATCCCATTTGACCTGAGCCAAAAGGGGGGAAGCCGGGGTATCATCCCTAAGTGCCCGATAAATATGCGAGATTAATTTACGCACTCCTGTCAAGGTCACAAGTGCCTGAAAAGTAGATGAGCTGGGTGGCTTCTGTGGGAACATCGGCCACAACTCACAGGTTACCGCTGATATTTTCCTGTATTGGATGTATTGACCCCTCTCCAACCCGAAGGTGGACTCTGCCTCCTCCCTGGTAAGGAACTGTTGGTTAGAGTATAGGTCCCCCATCACACGGCATCCCCCCTCCGTCCATTTAGTACCAGACATGTTACAACCTATCCATTTAAGTGGTACCGCCGCCCATAGTGGTGCGTCCGGAGCATAAGGTGCCCTTTTCACCACAGTTTTAAGGGCTACTCCCCATGTAGTGGCTACATGTTGAATAATGTATGGAAGTCGATCCAGAACCCTCGACCCCAACATAAAAAGTTCAGGGAGGGGAATTCTCCGATGTGTACCCGAAAGTAACTTCTTCTCTCAACTATCGTGGTCATCAAACCACTTCACCGCATGTTGCAGCTGCGCTGCCATATAATAAAGACCCAGTCGAGACACCTCGAGTTCCCCCTGGCTCGGCTGTTGTAAACTAACCATAGAATAAAAGTTTGTGAATTCTAGAATAAATGTAAACTTACACAAAATGTTATGTTTACCTTTGTGAAGCAGACCCCTGAAGTCTCTTAGGGCCACATGCATCAAAAGAAAAACCGGTCGCAAACAAGCAGATTCTCAGAATCTGCCCCTTTGCGACCCGTATTTTTGCATTTGGGATGCATTATCCCAAATGCAAAAATCGCAATTTAAATAATTGCAAAAATAGCCAATTCTTAATTGCAATTGCATTTAGGGAATCGCAAATTGCGATTCCCTAAATGCAATGCATGACGAAATATGGAAATAGCGATGTCGCCAAATAGGGGTCGCAAATTACCATCAATTTCAACTTGATGGTAATTTGCAAAAACTTTGAAAAATGCACTAAAGTGCATTTTTCAAAGATCCTGATTACACACACACATGCCCTTGGGGCATGTGTGTGCGCAACATGTGTTCACATTACAATTTCAGGGGTGCAACAAGGTGTCCTTGTGGCACTCTTGCACCCTTGAAATTGTATACGCAATTTGCGAGTACCTCTTGATGGCAGTTCCTTTGATGGCTAAAAAGTTGAAACTGCTGCATGAAAAAGTCATATAATTTCTATCTTGCAGGATGTTTGGAGAGCCATGGCTCTCAAATCGAAAGAATTTCACAACCAAAGACCTCACTTTCAACAGATGAATGCTCGACATATAATAAGGACTTATCCTATTCTTTTGAAGATCCAATTAAACTTAAAGAGTTTATCACAAATTAGAATGTGGAATGTTGAAAGCTGCATTGAAGATAATGGAGTAGCTGCTGACTTATAAAGGCTTGTATAGTCCTTCTGCTTCAATATTACAATGTTTGTATTTATGTTTCTCCCTTTTTAATTTAGAACATTCTACTCTATGTCTGTAGAATGTTCAAACAGCCTTATAGCCCTTCTGCCTCATGCTATATCAATTGTTAAAGGCCGTCTCCCTCCTATAACTCAGGCTCAGGTAATTAAACAAATGGTATGGTCCTTGGCAATAGGCTGTAAGGCTATAACATAATTTTCATGCCATGGAAGTAGGTCATGATTCTATTTCTTGAATACTTCCCTTTCCGTTTCTTTGCCCTTGCTCTATTAAGAAGTTTCTTCAGTTGCATACTAATAAAGTACATTGCTAGTGTAAAATTATGATTTCCATTGTTTGGATATCCTTGGGTCTCACACATATCATTGCTCTTGTTTCCAGACCATTCCCCAGATGTCATGAGTTTGTTCCCTTGTTTCTTTTTCATTGTGATCCTTGTCTGTGGATTGCTAGTACGTGCTTCTGGAAGATGTCTATGTTTTGATGTCACCCCCCTAAGGTAAGTTATTCTTCCTATTGTCCTTTATTAACCAAAACTCTTGTTAGTCATTACATATGATTTAAATGCCAATGTTTGTGTTCTTTGCCGCTCCATGTTAATTTTCTGGTGAAAGGATGAGGAAGGCCCATCTTCACTTGTTGGTGTTCACCACCCCTGTTTTTTTCAGACTTTAGTTTTGTCATTGTTATTTACGGCTGTGTAATTCCTGCACTTGCCGTCTCTTTTTTCTGCTTTTATAATCTATTTTTCCATGCATTCATGAATAGATGTTTTTTCTATTTCTCCAGTTTCGTTATTTTTCTTTCTACACATGCAGATGTGTCATGATAACTTCTCTTTAATATCTGGATTATATATGTTATTTGTTAAAGGCACTATTTATTTGTATGACTTTGCTTAGAATATTATCATGAAATTTAAAAGGTCTTAAAAAGCCAGTCAAGAGGCAAAGGTTATTGGCACATATTGCTAGGCTCCATAATCAGTTGGCATTTTTACAAGAAACATCAGAAAATATTGAGAAGCTGTAGAAGCAGTGGGTAGGGGTGGTTGTGTGTTCCTCATTTATTAACAATAAAAATTGAGTAGCCATCTGTTTCAATAAGAAATTACACTTAGACATTTTCTCTCAGAAATCTGATGATGAGGAATGTTGGTTCATTGTTGTAGTTAAAATTAACAATACGCTCTTTTTATTAATGAGTTTGTATGGTCCTATTAATTCTAGCAATGTTTTTGGGAAAGCGGTTTTGTCAAAATTAATGATGCACCCTAATGATAGATTGGTAATTGCAGGGGATTGCAGCCAGATTCTATGTCCCTTTCTGGATAGAAACTCCTTTACAGGTATGTCTCTAATTTACCTCAAAAGCATCCAAATAGATTATTCTCAGAGGGCTTTATCAGATGTTTGGAAAATGCTTAAATTGGAATCTAGAGAATATTCATTTTCCTCTCCTTTGCTAAACCTTAATCCAGAATTTAATGTTTTTTAAAGCATAGATTTGCTTCCTGCAGTGGTTCAGGCAGAATAGGAACTATACTGATCTCAGATCATGCCCCTGTCATTGCTGTGCTTGATATACGTCCTGTAAAAGAAAACCTAACAGATGGCTCTTTATTAATTCTCTATTATCTGATCAACGTTTCCTGTCTAAATTTGAAACGCTTGTGAAAGAGGGGCACATGCATCAAAAAACAATTTTACGATTCCATAATAGCGATTTTTAAGACACCGCTATTATCGAATTGCAAAAGTGAATGCATCAAAAAGTTCGCTATATTTTAGCGATTCGGTAAAAATCGCTATTCTCAATAGCGATTTCGCTTTTACCGAATCGGTAATAGCGCATTCGCTATTACAGAATCGCTAATAACGATTTACCCATATTGCTGCATTGGGATAGCATCACAACCAGGAAGTGAATCAGTGAATGCACACACCTGTTCACAGAGAGAGTCAGAGGAGGAGGCAGACTGGTGGAGCTCAGCAGGAAGAAGCTGTGTTTGGAGCAGAAGAAGTGAGAAAACAACAGCATGGCCACAGTAAATGGGAAAAATAAAGGAGAAGGCAGGAGGAGAAAGCTCAAATTTAGTGAAAAAGAACTTGAAATCCTCATTGAGGAAGTGGTGTTGAACCAGGACAAGCTTTTTGGAAAACTCTCCCTGCAGTCAGTCAAAAGAAAAATGTGGCTGGCAATCCAAGCTAAGGTTAATGTTGTGTGGGTAACAGCCTGCAATCTCAGACCTGCTCAATCAATCAATCATAGGCATTTGTATAGCGCACTGCTCACCCGGAGGGTCTCAAGGCGCTGGGGGGGGGGAACGCTACTGCTCGAACAGCCAGGTCTTGAGTTGCTTCCTGAAGGCGAGATGGTCTTGCGTTGTCCAGAGGTGGATGGGGAGGGAGTTCCATGTCTTGACTGCCAGGTAGGAGAAGGATCTTCCTCCGGCGGTGGCTCTGAGGATGTGGGGGACGGTGGCGAGAGCGAGGCTGGCGGAGTGGAGCTGGCGGTTGGGCTTGTGGAAGGTCAGGCGGCTGTTGAGGAACTTGGGGCCCAGGTCCTGGAGGGCCTTGTGTGCGTGGGTGAGGAATCGGAACGTGATTCTTTTGTTGACGGGGAGCCAGTGCAGGTCTCTCAGGTGTCCGGAGATGTGGCTGTGTCGGGGGATGTCCAGGAGGAGTCGTGCTGAGGCGTTCTGGATCCGTTGGAGTTTCTTCTGGAGTTTGGCGGCGGTGCCGGCGTAGAGGGCGTTCCCGTAGTCCAGCCGACTGGTGACGAGGGCCTGGGTGACCGTCTTCCTGGTCTCGGTGGGGATCCACCGGAAGATCTTTCGAAGCATGCGCAGGGTGTTGAAGCATGAAGACGAGACGGCGTTGACTTGTCTGGTCATCGAGAGGGAGGAGTCCAGGATGAAGCCTAGGTTGCGTGCGTGGTCCGTTGGCTTGGGGGTGGCTCCCAGGGCAGGGGGCCACCAGGAGTCATCCCAGGCGGAGGGTGATGAACCCAGGATGAGGACCTCCGTCTTGTCTGAGTTCAGTTTCAGGCGGCTGTTCTTCATCCATTCGGCGACGTCTTTCATCCCTTCGTGTAGGCTGGCTCTGGCGGCGTCCGGGTCGCTGGTGAGGGAGAGGATCAGCTGGGTGTCGTCGGCGTAGGTGATGATCTTGAGGTTGTGTTGACGTGCGATGGTTGCGAGGGGGCTCATGTAGACGTTGAAGAGGGTGGGGCTGAGTGATGACCCTTGTGGAACGCCGCAGATGACTTCGGTGGCCGCTGACCGGAACGGGGGGAGGCGGACTCTCTGGGTTTTTCCGGCGAGGAATGAGGTGATCCACTCCAGGGCCTTCTCCTGGATGCCGGTGTTGTTCAGGCGCTGTACCAGGGTGCGGTGGCAGACAGTGTCGAACGCTGCGGAGAGGTCCAGGAGGATGAGGTCCGCAGTTTCCCCGTTGTCCATTAGGGATCTGATGTCGTCTGTGGCTGCGATGAGGGCGGTCTCAGTGCTGTGGTTGGCTCGGAAGCCGGATTGCCAGTGGTCGAGGGATCCGTTGGTCTCGAGGAATGCGGCTAGCTGTCTGTTGACGGTCTTCTCGATGACTTTGGCAGGAAACGGGAGCAGCGAGATGGGGCGGTAGTTCTTGAGGTCGGAGGGGTCTGCAGTTGGTTTCTTCAGCAGGGCACTGATCTCGGTGTGTTTCCAGCACTCCGGGAAGGTGGCGGTGTTGAAGGAGGCGTTGATGATGTCGCGGAGGTGGGGTGCGATGATGTGGTCGGCCGTGTTGAAGATGTGGTGTGGGCAGGGGTCCGTAGGGAATCCGGAGTGGATGGTGTTCATTGTGCGTGTTGTGTCTTCGGTGCTGACTGGGGTCCAGGTGCGGAGGGTGGCGGTGGGGGGCATCTGTTCGGTGGTGGGGTTCGTGGTTGGTGGGCCGAAGCTGTTGTGAATGTTGGCGATCTTGTCGTGGAAGAAGGCTGCGAGGGAGTCGCAGAGGTCTTGCGAGGGAGTGATGTCATTGTTTCCGGCGTCGGGGTTGGAGAGCTCTTTGACGATACTGAAGAGTTCCTTGCTGTTGTGGGTGTTGTTGTCCAGTCGTTCCTTGAAGGCTGTCTTCTTTGTGGCGCGGATCAGTTGGTGGTGTTTGCAGGTGGCGTGTATGAGGGCCGTCATGTTGTCTGTGGTCTGGTTGGTGCACCAGGTGTTCTCCAGGGAGCGGCAGTTCTTCTTGGAGGTGATGAGCTCGTCGGTGAACCAGGAGGCTTTCTTGCTGCCGCGTCTGCTGGGGGGGTTCTTCTTCAGTGGTGCGAGGGCGTTTGCGCAGTTGGTGATCCACTGTGTGAGGTTGTTGGCAGCTTCGTTGGGGTCTGTTGAGCTGGTGGGGGGGTTCTGGCTGAGGAAGGTGGTGAGCTGGTCGCCGGTGATCTTGTTCCAGCTCCTGCGGGGGGCTTGTTGAGGGTGGTGGTGGGTCGTCGTTTTACTGAAGCTGAAGTGGACGCAGCTGTGGTCAGTCCATTGGAGATTGGTGGAGTGGCTGAAGGTGACGTATTTGCTGGATGAGAAGACTCGGTCAAGCGTGTGGCCGGCATAGTGGGTGGGGGTGGTTACCAGTTGCTTGAGTCCGAGGTTGGCCAGGTTGTCCAGCAGAGCAGTGGTGTTGCGGTCCTTGTTGTCCTCCAGGTGGAAGTTGAGGTCGCACAGGAGGATGTAGTCGGTGGAATTGATGGCGTGCGGGCTGACGAAGTCTGTGATGTCTTCGCTGAACTGTGTTCGTGTGGTCCCGGTGGTCTGTAGACGAGGGTGCCTCTGAGCGTGGTCTTGGGGTCGGTGTGTATCTGGAAGTGGAGGTGTTCGGCGGAGGTGAAGGTGTCATCGGAGTTGGTTGTGATGCGGATGGTGTTCTTGTGGATGATGGCGATGCCTCCTCCTGTCTGGTTGACGCGGTCCTGGTGATTTTGTAGCCTTCTGGGACGGCGATGGCGAAGTCGGGCGCTGAGAAGGCGTTCATCCAGGTTTCCGCCAGGAAGGCGATGTCTGGTGCTGTCGAGTCGAGGAGGTTCCAGAGTTCGACGGCATGCCTGTGAACGGAGCGGGTGTTGAGCAGGATGCACATCAGGTGTTTGTTGCTGGGGCTCGGTTTAGCAGGTGCGGTGTTGGGTCGGAGGCCGGTAAAGCGGCAGGTCAGGCAGGTGAAGGGTCCGTGGGTGCATCTCGGGGTGGCTCGGTAGCAGGCGGTGTTTCGGCCGGCGTTGAGTGCGTGGAGGGTTTTGGCGTCGTAGATGTGCAGGGTGTGCTGGCGAGGGTGAGGACCAGGGGGTCTGGCGCTGGGCGCGGTCCAGGCTTGGACGGGCGCAGACGGGCTTACCTTTGGCGCAACTTCGGCGCTCAATCGGCGCTCCCGCTGCGCGCGTCCGCTGCGCGGTCGCTCTGGAGGCGTCATAAGTAAGGAGCTGGGAGGGAGGAGCAGCTGGGTGGTGGGAGCGGGGCGGCGAATGGAATCACAGAGGGGCGGGGCCGCAGGGAGGCAGTGGCGGGAAATTCCAAGTAGCAGCGGGCAGCGGGAAATTCCCAGGAGCAGCGGGAAATTCCCAGGAGCAGCGGGCAGCGAGCGAAGGAATCTGCAGGCAGGAGGCGGCAAAGGCAGGCAGGAGCGGCAGCAGTGAGTGGGGCGACCAAGCCCTGTGGAGGGCTGAGCGGTCAAAAGGTCGTGGCCGTGCTCAAAAGATGGTACGACCTGCACAGCCGAGCCAAAGAGAGGGTGGCTGAAAGGCTAGCAGTAAAAAAAAAAACTGGAGGGGGACTATCTTCCGAACGCGCAAACACACCACTGGAGGAGATGGTTGAATCCACACTGCAGTCAGAGGCAGTCGTCGGGATAACACAGATCGGTTCCTCTGAACAGGCGGGTACATCCCAATGTAAAACCACTGCTAAACAGATTTCAATGTTAAATGTAACTAAAATAGCCCCATATGCAAACCCTGCATAGTGTAGCACACCAGAGTCCAGTCCACTTTTTACTTGCAACACCCAAATGCATTGTGGGAGTTGTATACAGACATATGTAGGGGCAAGGTAAGGAGGGACCAAAACAGCTTTAGTGCAGCAGAGTACAGCGAGGAAGTGACTAAAGTACACTTTGTCCACAACAGAAATACATTTATTAGACATTTGCATGCGCTATGTCACAAACGTGCAGAACAAAAATAACTGAACTTGCACTGTTTAAAATGACAGATGCAGTAGCGCAGGAGAGTGACGTGGCTGACATCCCAGAGTCAGAGGGACCAGTGGAACAGTCTGAGGGGGGACCAGAAGTGTCAGCATCCCCACACATACCAGCTCCACTTGATACAGGCGAATAGTTCAACCACTACCTGCTTCGGACAGTGAGGAGGAGAGTCACACAGGAACTCCCAGACAGCAGGTTGACAACACACCACCACCACCAACAGAGGTACCAATGCGGTGCTGTTCTATCCAGTTCCGCAGGCGAAGGCCCAGGGCAGTCCTGACGTCTGCAGAGGACAATGGGGCACCTGCCTGGAGTGGACTTGAGGGCAGGATGTCGAGGGTCCAGCGCCTGCAAGGAAGGAACATGAGGACCATGCAGGGCCAACTGCGGACAATGGCAACACTCATGGGGGACATACGTGACTGCTTGAGAGAGCTTACCACTGTGGTAGTTGAAGGGCACAGGGCAAACATGGAAAACCTAGCCAGTGTTGCAACAGCTATGCACAAGTTGTGCTGGGTCATCCAGGGTGAGCATGCCTCCCATGGCAGGAGGAATCATAATTCGATAAGGCGCCTGGACGGTTACACCAGAGCGATCAATAAGCTGAGTACATCTACAGCTCAGCTTTCCAGGCGTGCTGTCAGCATGCAGGTGGAGATGAACCACTGCTGCGGGGATGTGGCCAGGGGCCTCATCCAGGTAACAAATACAGTGGAACAAATCCAGACTGCTGCAGCTAGTGGAAACAATGTGCTTTCAGGGGGAGACAGTGAGGAGGCCTCCAGCCTCAGCAGCCTACTGGTACCTGTGGCAAGTCCCAGGAGGCGCAGTACCAGGAGCAACACCGGCACAGAAGGCGCAATGGGGCATGTGGCTGAGCCTACTGAGAGGGCCAAGGGAGAGCGTGGCCGGAAGAAGTAGACATATGGACAGGTGCAATTCTGGTGCGGTAACCAGAATCTTGTAGATAGTTCCCACTGAAGTTTACGTGCCCAGGCAATGACATTTAATTGTCTGTACTCACATTGAACTTGTCTGCACATGCTATGTGTGCATTAACACAACCACACAATTGTCACAATAAACCTCTATTAGTGGTTATGTTGTGCAACATGGCACATGTGGAGTAAGTCTCTGGCCTATACTGTAATGCACCCCCAGTTTTGTGGAGGCATCAGAACCTTGATTTTAGTAAACCAAATGTCTGCTCAATCATGTTGTGCATGGAGATGTGTGCCGTGCCTCATTATATCGCTGCTCACTTTGTGTTGTAGGATTTAGATATGGAGTCATGATGAAAGAACGCTCAGTGTTTGAGCTATCACCTACAGGATGTAATGAGAAAATACTTTAGTCACTGCTATGTGTCACCTTGGCATACAGGTGTGTAAGAGAGTATTACATATGTTTACCAAGCAAATATCCTTTCGGCAAATTCACCCGCAAGTAGACGTCTGTGTATGCCACTCTGCTGGAAGATGTAGAAGTCATGTGCACTGCCAGGGTAACTAGCCACTATGTCTGTGATAAGGTTTTTAGGATTGTAGATTACTTGAATATTCAATGAATGGTAAGATTTCTGGTTGCGGTAAAAGTACACATTCACTGAGGGTGGGCAATGGCTACATGCGTCCCCTCAATGCAACCAAAGACATGTGGGAAATGGGCAACATGATAAAAATATAATTTTGTTTACAGCAATTCCTGCGGTGTTGTGGGGAACCTGATGTGGTCTGTGGTCGTGTATCCTATGCAACATGGCATCAAGGAATGCGTAAAAAAATCGCGATAGGGCACTCTGAGAGACACCTCCAGCTGAAGCAATTACTCTCTGGAAGCTCCCTGAAGCTAGGAGGTGCAGTGAACAGATGACCTGCACGTGAGTGGAGATGACATGCATCCTGTGAGTCTGACACTGCAGTCTTGGGTCCAATTCAGCAATGAGCTCATAGATTCTCTGTGCTGCTGCTCTTAGCCTCATCCTCCCCGCCATGACATAGAGTGCTGCCATTGTGAAGCATCATGATGCCTTCTGGGACTGTTTAAATAGTTTACTGATGATCTGCACATGATTTCTTCCATTTGAAATGATTACCACCTGATGTGATTTGTTCTTATTTAAGAATTGCTAATTTCGATTTTTTAACAGATTCGGTATTTGCAAATGTGTAATACATTGGGTTTGCGATTTCTTATTAGTGATTATTTAATACTGAATCACAATTGCTGATTCGCTATTTAGGTAATCGCTATATTTTGCGAATTTTGAAGATATTCTACAAATGGGCTTCATGCATTGGAGTGAGCTATTTTGCGATCGCAAACGGCCTTTTTTTCAACGATTCGCAAAATTTTTGCTATTGCAAATTAGCTTGATGAATGTGCCCCAGAGTCTTTTGAGCTGAATTCTTACAGCGTCTACAAGCTGAATTCTGTGGGATTATTTCAAAGCAGATCAAAAGTAGAGAGGGTTATACATGGTTATATATATCAACTAATTCAGGGAAAGGTATAACTTTCTCTACTTTATTTTATGGCAGTGTTAGTTAAAACCTTTGACAGTTTGTGACTACAGGGCTTATGTGTGTTTACTCTGCATGCTACCACATTTACTAAGCATGGATTGCTTTTAAGACATGATTATCATTGACCACAAAATACAAGTGGGATCTTGGATAGGCAAAGCACAGTGTGAATTACCGGGTGCATTTTCAGATTGCGGGACAGCTCAGTCGAAAATATAACACATCATATATATATATATATATATATATATATATATATATATATATATATATATATATATATATATAGCCAAGTCTTGCAGGGAGCAATACAATTTATTAATTGGGGCTATTCGTAGCGGACTTCCAGGCCCTTCTATACTTCCTGAAGAATCTTCAAAGTTATCATTAAACAATTTTCAAGAGGTTTTATGGTAGGTCAGCCTCCATTTTTTTCAAACACCTTATTATAGTCACATATCACATGTGAAAAACCAATACAGAAATAAAGTGGGAGCTGAATCTGGGAAATGGATTTTCTACTAATTTATGGTAAAAAAGCCCCAGCTAAGGGCCATTCCACCTCTCACTCTGTAGGTAATACTCATGCATGATTTTTCTTTTATTTAAGATTACTCTTTAATCCCACACATCTTTTTAAAATGAATGTTCAGGCACAGGATACTTGTTGGTCATGTCACCCTCAAATTAGATCTCATATGCGAATGTTTTTTTAATGTCCTGCTACACATCAATTTTGAGTTCACGTGTGGTTAAAAATAGGAACTGATTGAGAATTAGCTGTCCCTTTTTGTTATTTCAGTATACTTTTAGGCGACTGTTATGAGTCTTATAAACACCAAAAGTTTGTTGCTAAATTTATTGATATGCTGATTGCTAATGTCATTCAAGTTATTACTTCAAGCTGGAAAGACGGAATCTACTTTGCACAGGCTATATTGGACACATACAACGTTACACGTATAAAATAAGCGATCAAAAGAGATAGACTTTGGCAGGCAAACTACCTGGCTCGTTCATCCCATTTGTCTCAGTTCCTTAAAGATAATTGGGAGCCATAAACGAAAGTGTTTTATATTATTCCTGCTTTTGTAATTTTTTATATATTTTTGATACATTCTGCTGCAAATATATTTATAGGTAGCAGTAAGTTATTCTATGCCTCCTTTCTGATAACATCTGTTGTTAGAAAAGGTAGACGGACCGGGAGGGTCGGCCGGGGTCAGGAGGAGAGGTCTCCGGGGAGAACCGTCTCCAGCGATCGTACAGACAAGTAACTTCCCCCCCCACAGACAGATACCACACACGGATAAGGTTCAGTGTTCTTTATAAGCACTTCTTAAGGTACGGGTGAATGGTACAAGGAGGTCTGGACTCAGGGGTCCCCTCGATTCGAGTCTCGCAAGGTAGGAAAGGGGGTAGCGGGACAGTCTGTTTACCAGTCAGGTAGTTCGGATGAGATGATGAGCTCACAATCCTCGAGCTTGGTGGTTAGGTGGTACGGGCCGCGGCAGCGCCAGCAGGTCCCAGAAAGATGGACGATGTACGGTCCGCGGCAGCGCCAGCAGGTCCCGGTGATGATGGTCGTTACAACGGGCCGCGGCAGCGCCAGCAGGTCCCAGGAAGACGGTCGATGTACGGTCCGCGGCAGCGCCAGCAGGTCCCGGTGAAGATGGTTGTTACAACGGGCCGCGGCAGCGCCAGCAGGTCCCAGGAAGATGGTCGATGTACGGTCCGCGGCAGCGCCAGCAGGTCCCGGTGAGGATGGAGGGTGCAGAAGGCCGCGGCAGCGCCAGCAGGCAGAACGATGGGTCACAAGAGCGGGCTACGGCAGCGCCAGTAGACCGTCAAGGCTGAGTTCACTCGGTGTCTCTCGACTCCAGGATACAACTGCCTTCCTGCTCCGGAGCTGCCCCAGTTATAGGGCTGGTGCCCTTTGATGTCCGGACCCTCGCACTTGGAGGTCGGAGGGTCCGGGATGACGGTGTCCAGACACCCAGCAGGGGGTGGAGCCAGTGCCTGGGGGAGCTGGGGGCGATCGGCACCTGGCGGGGGAGAGCCTTTGACACCTCGTTCTCCCATTGACCTGCCAAGTGGTCCGCTCACCTCCTGGGTGGATGGTGGTGCCGGGATGTCGGGGCCGGCCAGGCCCGGGGTTGGGGTCGGGGTGAGGCCACGCGGCCGCGTGGTGCAGGGCCCAAGATGGAGGCTTGACCCGGCCGGGGAAGCCGGTGGGGCTGGACCCCGTGATGAGTAGTGGTCCGAGGGCAGAAGATCCGTCGGGAGACGGGGTACAGGTGCTTGTCGCGGGGGTATGCCTGGTGGGCCGGAGCTCGGGCCCTGTCGTGCGGGGAGGGAGCAAGCCCTCTGTGTGGCCTGTCCAACATCTGTTAACCAGAATTTTTCCTCCTGTTTTATGTACAGTTGATTACTTCCTGTACTCTTATACACCATTGTATTTCTGGTTGTGTATGTTTCAATTACTTGCCGAATTGGCTTAGTATTATATAGTATATATTTATTTCAGTTTTACCATTTTATTCATTCTTTCCTCAGATTACTCTGTATTTGCTTATATTTTTCTTATTTATTGTTACGGACATTGATTAATATTACTGATTTCTTGTTTTGCAACCAATAAAAATATTTAACTAACGAAAAAAAATCCCACAGTAGCCCAATAAATAATGGCCACCCCACATAGTCCTACTGGGGACTAAATGCATCCCCTGGAAAAAACAAACAAAGAACAGGAAGCAAGCCCCCATAAAACAAACGTTGGGCAGTCAGGAAGGACAAAGAAGACTAAGTGGTCAACAGCAGTCCTAGGTTACCTTCAAACCTGAACAAAAAAGACAGACCCAGACAATAGCACCAAGGAAGGAGAGCAGAAATAGCAGAGGACTGCAATAGCCCAGAGACAATAGGAACCAGAGCCAAGTGCAGAAAAACCAGAGACACAAAGACAAAAAAAAATATGAAAATCACGACCTAATCCAGGAGAGGAACCTATGTATTACCTGTACAATGAAGGTGGCAACCATCAACTGGAAACTCTAAAAGGGATGGAACAGCAAATCAGACACAATTAATAAAGAAATCACAAACAGCATGAGAGAGCATGAGTCACCATAGCATGCATGCAGACCCCAATTTGTTCTGCAAGATGATGAAATAAACCAAAAGCAAAGTACATTAAGGAGGATGAGGAAAATAATATATAGGTCCTAACGCTCCATATACTGCCTATAAGCAAACCATGGCCACATTAACATCAAGGATCAAACAAATAACATGCTGTGAATGCTGAGAACAGACACCACTAGGTCACAAGTGAAGCTTCACCACGTCCCTCATCAGTACACCTACTGAAAGCACCCTAGAAATGAAGGAAGCACGAGAAAACATGATGGAAGGCCCGGCATCCCAAAAATTGACAGCTTCCTTTACACTTCTCTTAAGTACCACTGTGTCCTTGCCAAAGCACTGGATCCTGCATGACCTCCACTGGCACTGTTTGCACCCTACTACTTCAGATCATCAACAGCTCAGGTCAGGAAGAATCCACCATAAGTCCAAGAGTATGTGCTAACTGCCAGAGCATAAACAGTCTGCAAACATGAAAAGGCTCTTGCATCCACTCTGTGGAGCTCGTGAACAGTAAAAAGGAAGGTCGCCATGTAAAGAAATGCTTTCACTTGAGACAGGTGCACTGCCTCTAGTAATCAGAGTCATGATGATCATATATATCATTGTGGACTCAGAGCCTACTAAAAACTCATGGAACAAGAACCCAGTAATGGCGGGGGGACACACTAGTCAGACAGAACACTGTAAACCATGACGATAGCGAGGTCTTATTCATGCCAACAAGCTGTCGCCTCAACTATAGGACTATTTCCAGTTCAGCATAGACAGCTTGAAAATCTCCAGCTCACACCAAACATGACCCATGTAGCCTAGCACAAAATGTTATGGGTAGGCACCTAAGAGAAAGGACAAAGAACACAATAGAATGGATACCACAATAAGAGAGATTCCTCAAGCATCTTGTGTGTCTTGACCTGTAAGTATACAGAGGAACTTTTTAACATAAAAGTGGTAGAAATGTCAAACCTCAAAGCAATGGCAACAAAGAATAACAGACTTCTACACAAACGCAAGTCCAACTTGACATTGGAAACAAACTCTTAACCTAGAAACTAAGAGTGAGAAATGTAGTCAACATAGATAGGCAAGCAATTACAGAAATTAAAGTAGAATGATGCTTTTAGCGTGGACAGAATGCTGTGGTCAAATGAGAATAAGACAATTTTACAAATATCTGCCACACAGACGCCATGCACATTGTAGAAAATATAGATCTCAGAGTGCTTATCAAAAAAACTGCAGAGCACAGAAGTTAAACAAATGATGTCAGGAAAATACAGCTTACCAAACACTTATCTGAAGAGAGTAGAAAATGAAATCCTTTTCCCAAAGGATACAGACAAAGCTGAATATTCTTGATTCCCACCAGGAAGTTGCAACTTGGAGGAGAGTTGGGCTTTAAAAAATGTTGATCTGGGAAATGGATTGGCCTGTCTTCTAGGTTAAGACTTACCACACGTGTTAGGACTGTGACGAGAAAGACAGACAAGGTGGTTGTAGTGTCTTATCAATAAAGAATGCTATAACTATTTTGGCTCCTACTATACACCGTAGGCCTGTGGCATATGCATTAGAGGTATCAGTTGAAGGCAGGCTTAGAATGTTGAGTTTTGACTTACACACAGCAGAATAAATATGTGTAAAATTACTTTCTGTGTGTGCCATAGTTATTGGCGAGTACCTGGCTGGTAGGATGCTACAACCGGCAATGAGATAGGGGATACAGAGCCTGTATACTGAAAGCGTTTTTCTTTAGAGTTTGCCATGGTCCAGCAAACATCTCATGCGTCCCACATGGGCTACAGTCGAAGTGCAACGCCATCCTGAGTAAATTGCTTCACAATGAAGTAAGCAACATTGAAATTCTACATGTTGGTGGCCAGGAAAAGAATCAAATGGTTGCCAATAAAAGGTACTGCACCATTTACGCAAATTAATGCCATATTCTATACGGAGTAAGAACGTTCAAGGAGGATGCAACCAGTTTATTAAAGCAGAGCACACCAATAGTTCATGTGCTATGACACAGAGATTAATCCGTTTCTTTTGTAAACAAAATTTAAGCACAAAGCCGACCAAATATAATAGTGTTATCTGCTTTCACGGACGAGTAGTATATAAGGTTTATCTACTTACTAAAACCATTAAAGAATCATCATGTCACAACGTGCTGTGAAGTGGCTCCAGAAGGAGGGTCAAGGGGTGTGCTTGTGGAGCTGTGGAGCTGTTCCCAAACAAAGTGGGCTACCACCAAAGCTGCTGCGTAGGGACTCAGAACAACTCCCTAGAGTGCCATCAAATAAGGAGCTCCAATGAAGAGCCAGGGAAAGTTCTGAGCTCCAAAAGTTGTTAAGGCTGATCCTGAAGCCAGCACATCACAAAGCGCTAGAGAAGCTTGCATGAACAATTTCCATAAGAGGCACCTGAGAGACCATCACTGTCCACCTATGCGTATATGACTGCTGCATTCTTAAAACCTCATATTGGCATTAGATGGACTGCATGGATAGAGACTTTTGAAGATTTCATAGATGCAATAGATAAAAAGAACAATAAAAAGATTATAAAGTATCTGAGAAACATGACTGGTGAAAGAGTGACATAATCCATAAAAAGATACCACACAAAGGTGATGTGACATACAATCAAATTAAAACAGCCTTGAATGTCAAATTTAATCCAGTGCCTAATGTAGATTACGAAAGATACATATTCAGTCAGTAATGCTAGACAGCTGGTGAAACCATCGATGAACTTGCTGAGAGACTGCGTGTTCTGGTGAAGCACTGAAAACTCAATGAATTTATTGATGAGGAAGCAACCTGCCTCAGAGTTATTAATGGATGTCTGTCAGATTACTTTCGATGACGAATGCTGAAGGAAACTCTAAGTTTAGACAAGTCCTCAAAGCTGCTCACAGGGAAGAGCATGCTGAACATCAAGCTACTGACATGGAGGCCGGAGGGGCTCAAAGTGCGTCAGCCATGAGCATGAAAAGTAGGCCAAAGTACAAGGCTTGCGTACACAAAGTGATGTCTCAACAGAAAAAGAAAACATGTGACAGATGTGGACTATTATTTCCACATGAAGTTAAATGTCCCGCCATTAGAAAGATATGGATCAACTGTGGTAAAGCAAACCAATTTGTGACGACTTGTAAGGCGAAAAGAATAGTAAGTGTGTCAAAGCGGGCGGACAAAATGGCCACAAAAATTCTACCTCAGTGACTTTCGACAAGCTCTAACAAGGCTAAGTGGTCACTCCATCTGAGGCAAATCGGCACAGTCGATCGTCATCAAAATCATCGACAAAGAGTTCCTCAATATCAGTTTCCAGTGAAAGTGACTATGACAATTGTGCAATGTCGATTTGTACTTCCGAAAGGCATGCCTATGTGGGACTCATCGAATGTGGGAAAAAATTCAAAGTGAAGACAAATTGACATGAAAAAGCACTAAAGACATTCAATCGTTGTCCGAAGATTACCCTAATTATAAACGGATGTTCAATAACATTCATAATTGACAGTGGTGCATCGGTAAATATCATACCTAAGAAGTATCAAAAATTGTCTCTATTACCACTGCTTAATAAGTCAAAAACTAAACTATACATATGGGCTGCCCCAATGCCCTCAAAAAGTCAAGGTTCATTTGTAGCCACAATGAAACAGTGGTACAAGCATCCATTCAAATACCTCAAGGAATGCCTTCAAGTGTCTGTTTGCTTTATCACAGCACTGCTGCTAATATGAGACTAATATCAGTGAACTATAATATGAATGCTCATCATGAAATTATAGGTCAATTCCATTCATTATTTTATTGGTTAGGAAAAATCAAAACAATGAAAGTAAAGTTATATATAAATGCGGTTGTTCACCCTCAAAGACACAGATGAATTGCATTACAATTGCCACATCATGCTTAGGAGAGAATTGCAGTTGATTTCTAAGGGCCTCTTGAGATTGAACATCATCTTCTAGTCATTGTTGATGAGTACTCCTGTTTTCCATTGGTAGAAGGCCTTTCACCCACTACACATGAAAAGGTCCTTCAAAGATTAGATGGCATCCTTGCAACATGGCATGTACCTGCAATCTTAAAAAGCTGACAATGGCTGTTAGAAATGGGGGTCTCTAGTTGGCAGAGGTAGGTACCTTTGTCCAAGTAGGGACCCTTCTTCTCAGTCAGGGTAAGGGGAATACACTTCTAAAATAACCCCTGCTCACCCCCTTGGTAGCTTGGCATGAGAATACAGGCTTATCTCAGAGGCGGTGTGTAAAGCATTTGTGAACACATACAGTAATACAGTGAAAACACTACAAATGGACACCACGTCATTTTAGAAAAATAAGTAATCGTTATCTAAACAAAAAAAAGACAAAGATAAAAAAAAATCTGCAATACAGTCCTAAAAATATGATTCTTAAAAGGTAGAAACAGTTCTGTTCCAAGAAAATGTTGGATGCAACACTTTTACACAAAATACCTTGGATGCATCAAAAAATGCAAGCAAAAAAGGTCACAGGGAAGGTGATGCATCAGTTCTTACACTCAGGGAAGGTGATGCATGGACTACTTGCTCCAGGGGAGGTGATGTGTCAGTTCCTTACTGCTGCGCAGAGGAGGTGAGGCGTTGGTTTCTTACCAGAGAGGAGGTGATGCGTTGGTTTCTTAGTATGTGGGGAGGTGATCCATCAGTTTCTTACTGCATCCCCAAAGCAATGCGACAGACTTGACGCTTTCATGTGATGCGTGACAATCTGATACAATACGATACGGAAACCCGGGATGCTCTGCGATGATTTCAGTTGCATCCCCTCGATGCATCGAATCTTCCACCACAGGGACTGCATCAGAATCAGAGTGGTGACCTTGGACGTCAGGGATCAGTGCACAGGATTTGTCACACGACAGACACTTCAGCCACGTGCAGGCACTGCGTCGATTCTTCGGCAGTGGCGATGCATCGGAAAATTCTTCTCGCACTGCTGCAATGCATCAGAAACAGGCGATACGCTGAGTTTCACAGTTCTTGTATTTTCAAGCCCCAAAACAACCTCCAGAGGTTCAGAACACTAGCAGGCACCTCTCAGCAGATCAGAACACCCAGCAAAGGAGTTAAGGGGGGAATGGAGGTGAAGTCTTTGTGTCCCTGAGACTTCAGAACTAGAGGCAAGCTCAATTTCAAGCCCTTGGGGATCTTCCTCAAGCAGGGGACACAGCACACAGAAAAGTCCTTCTCCTTTTGTTGCCAGAAAGTAGCCACTGCAGGCCAGCCCCAGACAGCAAACAGCACAGGGACAGTATTCCTCCTCAGTTTCTCCAGCTCTTCTCCTTGGCAAAGGTTTCTCTTGATTGCCAGATGTAATTTAAAAGTCTGGGGTCCGGGCCCCTCTTTTTATACAGTAAATCTCTTTGTTCTCTCTGGTGCAGCTTCCGGGCAGGAGGTGGAGACAGCATTGTATAAGGCAGACCAGGCCCATTCAGGTGTGAAAGAATTATCCTCCCCCTACTCTGAATGCAGTAAAGGTCTATTCAGCCCAGCACTCACTCACCCTAGAAAAGCAGGACACACCTCAATCCCCCAAGTGGCTGTCTGAACAGAATGCAAATCCCCAGCCCCTGTCACTCCAAAGCCAGACAGTCAATACACAACCTAATAGAGGAACACTAGATGGCTAGGCAAGAAAACACCTACTTTCTAAAAGTGGTATTTTCAAACCCATAATGTAAAAATCACCCTCACTTAAAGATGCATCTTAACATTTTGAGTTCAGGTATATCAAACTTTATGCTCCTATCGTGTTCCCATGGGCAGCAATGCTCATAGGAAGTTATGGGCAAACTCCCCATTCTATCCTATGGGGACAGATAGCCTTACAATAGTGAAAAACGAAATTGGAAGTATTTCACTAGCAGCACATACATTAGGGCATGTCCTACCTTTCACATACACCACACCCTGCCCACAGGGGTACATTGGGCCTACCTTAGAGGGGATTAACATGTAAGAAAAGGGAAGGTTAGGGCCTGGTAAATGGGTGCTCTTGCCACGTCGACATGACAGTACCAAACTGTGCACAGACACTGGAGTGGCAGATCTGAGTTAAATTTACAGGGTTCTTCTGTGGGTGGCACAATCAGTGCTGCAGGCCCAATAGCAGCATTTGATGTACAGGCCCTGCGCATACACAGTGCACTGTACTAGGGACTGACTAGTAAATCAAATATGCCAATAATGGAATCATCAATCCATAACAACAATTTACAGGGAGTACTTGCGCTTTGGCACTGAACAGCAGTGGCAAAGTGCCCAAAGCATCTAGACGAGCAAAAACGAAGTCCAACACACCGCAAAATAACAGGAGGTAAAGGCAAAAATGCAGGGGAAACCCACGCCAATTATGCCAGGTCTAGCAATGGCCCAGTGTTTAATAGTCGAGAATTCAAAGACTTTATAAATCACATGAATATAAAACCTCAAAAAAGCACAATTATTTGGCCCCAAAAGAAAGCTGACCTTAAAGTTATTTTGAGCACTAAACTTAGAACTTACTGTTCGACCACTCACTCAAAACAGGGGAAAGTCCTGCAACTCTAATGTTTGGAAGAGCCATCATGGCCAAGCTGCCCCAGGGCACCAACCTCAGATCAAGGACTGAGGAGCACAATCATACTGATAACGCTGGTCCCAAAGGAAAGATTACAATATATGCTGACAAATGGCATCATGTAAAAGATGTCACCATTACAAGAGGAGATTGAATGCTTGACAGACAACCCAAAAGTAGAAAGTATGATGCTCTTTTGAGGCTGTACCATTTACTATCATTAATACCAAAGAACACATGGTAACTGCCTAGCATCCTCAGAGTCCCTTACAAGAGATTCCTCTCATTTTCGACATGTGACCCATCACTCACCAAACATCAATGTCAATATAGAGACTAGGTCCAGACAGAATGTTGATGACTCTGTGTCTGCTGATGATTAAAACTCACCTGTGCAGATCACGGACACTTTGACTGCCAGCTTCCAGTTTCCAATGACCCGATCAGGGCGTGTGATTTAGCTGCCTCAATGATTAATTAAAGAATTATAATTACATATATGTCCATGATCATCGGTGTATTTATTCATGTGTTAATTTGTGTATTTATTCATTTTTTATATACTTTGAAAAGTTATAACTTTTTATTTAACAAAGCAGGAGATGTAGGGGCATATGTACAAGCCCCTATTGCCACCACCACGTCACTTTTACCGACGTTGTGGTGGCGATAGGGGCTGCGACTTATAGACAAAGTAGCGTTAAGCCTCTTAACGTGGCTTAATGCTGCCTTGTACATAAGTCCCCCTTTCACGCTATGGTTAGCGAGAAAGGGGGGAGGCAGTGGGTGTTGTGGTGGGCATTCCACCGCAACACCCATTCATTTTGATGTTGCCCCCTATGTACAAGGGTCGTGTACATAAGAGGCAGCACCAAAATTAAGACCAGGTAAATCCTGTTCTTAAGTTAGCGAAACGAGGAGAAATGCATTATTTTTCCTCGTTTTTGCTTTTTCCATGTGTTCTGCCTTGTGCAGCACACATGGAAAAAGCAAAATGCCATGGTTTGTTCATGTACAGGAATTTGTCCTTTAAAAAAATGCAATTTTGTCACTTTCATGTGTGCTGCATGAAACAGCACACATGAAAGTGACAGATTGGTATTTTAGGATTGTTTATGTGCAGGAAGGGACACCTTCATACACATAAGAAATCCTCCTCTGCACGCAGACACCCTTGCACTATGGTGCAAGGGTGCCTGCGTTGGTGCTAAGTTGCTAAACTTAGCGCCATCACAGGGGGAAACGCAAGGCTGCACCACATTCTTGTAAATATGGTGCAGCCTTGCGTTTCAGAAGCGGCTGAGCATGGCATTAAGCCAAGGAGGATAACACCGCCACTTCCTTGTACATAGCCCCCGTAGTGTCTTGTAAATAAAGAAAACTTGAGCTCTTTTGTTTCCTACTGTAGGCCTGTGAGGTAAGTGTTGGAGGGATGAGTTGAAGACAGTCTTAGAATGTTGAGTTCTGACTTACAATCAGTGGAATAAAGACGTATTACATTACTGTCCGTGTGTGGCGTAGTTATTGGCGTGTAATGTAGTCAACATAAATAGGCAAGCAATTGCAGAAACACAATTAGAATGATGCTCACAGCGTGGACAGAATACTGTGGTCAAACTAGAATAAGACCAATTTACAAATGTCTGCCACACAGGAGCAAAGTGTATTGTAGAAAATATGGATCTCAGAGTGCTTATCCAAAAAACTGCAGAACACAGAAGATAAACAAATGATATCAGGAAAAAACAGCTTACGCAACACTTATCTGGAGAGGGCAGAAAGTGAAGACCTCTTTCCAAAGGATACAGACTAAACAGGACGTTCTCGATTCCCACTTAGAATGTTGAGTTCTGACCTACATGCAGCGAAATAAAGACGTAAAACATTACTGTCCGTGTGTGGCGTAGTTATTGGCTAGTACCTGGGCTGGTAGGAAGATACAGGTGTAAAATCTAATTGTAGCCTAGGGTAATATTTGTGAATATTTTCTGTCCTGTCTTTGTAAATAAATTATATTTTTGTGATGTAATGAAGTAAGGACAAATGTCCCAGATGGTCTGTGCAGTAGTCTGATCGCAGTTGCTTTTTTTCTCTGTATTTATGTTTTAGGCAACATTTTTAAAATCCACTAATCCTGAGTGACCTCTCAACCTTCAAATTCATACTCCTCAGGGACAACCTTTTGGTGTACCCTCAATACTGAGAACAGCAACTATCATTCCCCACTCCAATTTGTTACATGTTGTAAGATAATGCCTCTATTTACATGATCACCCAAAGTTTTGGGACTGAGGCTCTATTTATTTCAACTCTGTAAGGTCACTGAGTCCCTCCAAACAGGCCTCAGTGACAGTACTCTGATCCTTTAAAAGCTATGCATCTGAAAAGTGGGGCATGTGTTTTACATGTCCTAACAGTAAAAACGCCAAATTGTGTTACTGTAGAAAGGCTAGTTGCCCAATTTGCATGTACAGGGTGCATGCTAACAACTCAGGAGTGCTAGCTTCTGAATGGTACTTCTAAATATGGTTCTTCAAGGTATCAAAAGAATCATTTCATTAAACCTGACTTGTTGTTCATAATGAATTTAATGGAAAGTTGACACTTTGTTGCCCAAAGTTTTCAGTGAATGTTTACAGTTGTACACAAGCTGTTGTCCTCGTAACAGCCTACTTATGTCCTGGAATGAGGTGTAAATGACTCACAGGAAGGAACAAAAAAGATCTGCTGGTGGGGTGGAAGAGGACTTAGCTCCTCTTGGCTGGAAGGCCAAACAGAGTGTGAGCCCACAAGAAGATCTTCAATGGGGAAGCTGCCTTTGAATGAAAAATGATAGTCACACATGAGAGAGGCTTCTCTTTTGTTTTAGCAATTGCTAAACCATTTTTTCTGTGGGCCTGTAGCCACCATGTAGCCTCAATTCTGGGATGGGCTAGAGAGCTCCACATACCAAGAGAAGGGTTTTTCCATATTAGGAGTGAGCAGAATGGTGCACTCTGAGTTAGCTAGATGCCACACTTCTCAAAAGGCCATCACTAGAGTACCAACATCTACGATGAGTTATTGACACAAATTGAAAGAAATCCAACACAATTTATGGACATAAAGCAGATTTTTATATAATTTTACACACCAAAACAAAGTAAATCAGATAAGTATAACAAGATTCATGGACTTTAGAAGCAATATTAGATCAGTGCAAAACAGTAGTGCAAAACTTTATCATTGTGGTCAAGGGGAAAAAGAACTAGTGACAATGGGTCACTTACAGGTTGAGTTGTGTGGAACCCAAGGAGGCTAAAGGTGAGACAGGTCTCAGGACGAGGTCAAGAGAGTCAGTTGGATTTTACCTGGCTTATCAAGTTCGAGTGCAGAGTTGTCCTGGCTGTCCTTGGTGCGGAAACGGCAGCCACGGTGTTGCTAGCTTACGGCTTACACAGTATTGGTAGAGAACAGGGTTCAAAGGGTTGATAAAGAAACCACTGCTGATGTTGGATGAAGATTTTGCAGAGTTCTCGCAAGGTGCAGCATCAAGCTGGCGACCAATAAGCCTTGGCAGCGGTAAGCACAGCAGAAAGTTAATTTGACATCCGGAGGAACATGGTAGCCTCCTGAAACTGTGAAGGTCAGGACTACATTTCCCACAATGCACTGGACCATTTACTTCTGGATGATACCTTGGAGGGCCTGATGGCCAGCGATTCTTTGGTTCTGGTATGTTGTTTCTGCATGCAGTTGTAGGGGACTAATGCCAATAGTCCAGGTGAGTCTGGTGATTCCTTTTGCTCTCCAATGAGTCCCTCTGTCTTGGTAAACCAACTTTAATCCAGGATAAGTGACAAGCATGCAGTTCCTACAAGATTGTTGCAGGTGCAGAGTATCACGCATTAGGTTTGTGCAGCTCATTTTGTCGCGTACTTGGGTCTCTTCTTGTTTCATTTGTTGCAAGCCAGATCAGAATAGAGGTTCTGGTGTTAGGAGTAGCCCTTAAATCCCAGATTTAAGGGTGTTAGGGGTGTGGGTGACTGTGGCCAATGGGCTACTAGCCCCAGTGGTTAATAGGCCCTGAGATGACCATATCCTGGGATGTAGCTCACCTTTTCTACCAAGAATACACTATTTTACCACTCTAAAAATGGCAGATGTCTTTCTTATTTATAAAGACTGGTAGCCCACTCTAGAAATTTGGCTAGCCTTCTGAGGATGTACACCCACTGAATACCTAATTGTCCTGTCTGCCGGGGTGCAAATGTGCCTGGGGGCAGGGGAAGGGCTGCTTCCTCCTTTGGGAGGCAGCCTGGTTGCATACAAAAGTGGTGCAGTTTTTGACGCTCACTGCCTTGATGTGCCACTTCACTAGCCATTCTGTCAGGGAGAAAGATGTGATCTCCTTGCCATCCAGGCCATTGACTCCTGGGAAAGTTCACTTCTCCTGGCAGGTGGTCAGATTACTTTCTTGGCGGCAGTAGCCACGGGCTGGCAGCAAGAGTGCAGGAAAGGCTGGGGCAACCAGGTGGGCAAACTTTAAGGTACATACAATTTGTGTCAACGGGATGAGGCATGTTGTTTGATATGAAACATGAGATATTTAGGTGGTACCAAAATGGAGCTGCCAACCTTGGGTTTGCCCGGGTGACAGGCCATGTTATCCTAGGGACCGTCAATCACATATAGTGTCTTTTAATGGTAAAGGCCACTATAGGCACATATAAGCTTGTACTTACATGTCCACACCTTTGATACAATGCACCCTGCCTCCTAGGCTCTGGAGGATTCCCTTAAGGGTGACTGACATATATTAAAAATAGTGCCTTGACTTTGCCTCACATGGTGAGGGCATAGTTGAGTTTGAGAAGTTTTGACTGCTCCTGCAGTCTGCAATGACAAGCCTCCTGTCAGTAGTTTATTTAAGTTACTACACTGCTTCAGGTCCTGCTGATCCTCTTTAACACCCATGACCTGGGTACCACTGGTACCATATACTAAGGACTTATAAGGAGGCTAGGATCATTGAAAATTGGGGTTACCAATTCACAGATATCAGTTGTAGGGAGAGATCACTTTACTGGGGCCTGGTTGGCAGGCTTCAGTGCACTGTCAGAGTCAATAAACAGCATCTAGTTGTCCAAATGGTGCAAAAAAAGTGGGGGGCATATGCAAAAAGTCCTGTTTTCCTACACTCCACAGTCCTCTGGGTCAGTCAGGGGCAGTTATTGCTCTGTCGGCTCACCTCGCCAAATTCAGCCCCAGTCTTTCCTAAGGCGACGGCCCAAACTTCTTGGCAGCCTTGGTACCGGCAGCCTTCAGGGCATAGAGAGTTGCTAAGGTACTTTACAGGAGAAACCTCTGGTGCAATCTCCACTACCTCAGCAGTTATAAGTGTTGGTGCTTTTGCAGAAGTAAATTCAACTATGGCAGATGGACCCCGGGTCACCGCATTGTGGCAGTACAGCTTTGGCAATTACCACAGAGTGCTTAGCACAGGGCTCAGTCCATGGCAGCCCTCTTCTGGCAGAAAGTCCTCTGACTCACCACTGCACATGGGCAACGACCTCATCCGTGCACAGCCATTCCCTCACACGTTGTGCAGTGAGACCTCTTAGTACGGGTTCCCACTGGACCACCCTCCCACCAAAAATCTCCTCTTCCTCACAAGGCACACTGGTCTTGGCAAGCATGCAGGTGCTGGTGCTCCAGACTCCAGGGAATGTAGTCTTGGTTTCCCTGGGTGATTTTTCCTCACCCGGCTGGAAGACCAGCAGGCCTTGGCCCCCAGTCCTGGTCACAGACAGAAGTCTTTTACTGCTTCTCCTTCTCACACAGTCTGACTGGCTGCTTCACAGATGAGGAATTTGGGGGGGGGGGTCTCAACCACCCCTTTTTATATTTCTTTTCCAGACACCAAATCTGATTTAGGGTCTGAGTCTTTGAAGCGCTAGTTTGGGGTTCTGCTTCTTTTGAACTGCATATTTTTATTTATTTTTTTCTTCCCTCTTGAAAGGCTGCCTATCACAGCAGGTAAGACTCTGAAGCTGCAGGATCAGACCACATGGAATATTCCATGCTTCCCTCTTGGGATGTCCCCTTAACTAGATGATTTTCGTAACAACTGTAGATTTTACATTCAGAAACTGCTACAATTTGCCTTGAAAAAGCCTTGGCCTGCTGGCCTTTGGGCAAAACACGTGTCAGCTGTCTTTGCTTTCATTTGCATTCAAATAAAGAAGATGAGACTAAAGCAACATAGTATTCTAATACCTGTATCCACCATGGCAAATCCAGAATTTGGGATTTTATCACCCTGGAATTATATTTAATCATTGTGGGCACAAACCTATCAAACTTGTGAAAATGTACCATATACCAGGGGATCCCTGGGTGAAACCACAGGATAGGCATGTGCTACAGCTACAATTAGGTCCTGACTAATTGTGTGTGAACCCCGGTAGCACCCACTACCCGATAGCGCTGTCTTTTCACATTTAAATAACTTTTCCGTCACCACAAATTAAATTACATAATCATTTTATGACAAAATAAAACATAAAATTCATATTTGTGTGACACTATTGTCAATTTGAATTCATAGTCAGGTCTATTTGCTTAGTATGTATTTGTTCTGGATTGAATTTGTAAATAAGTAAAGAGAAATATTCTAACATTGGCACATGAAGCATCAGGGCAATGGCATTCAGAACATGTTCTTTCTTTTATCATATTCCAGGTAGTCCCTGAGCTGATGGCTCAAAGTCCAGTCTGGCCATGGGGTGGGGGCATCTCTAGTCAAATATGCAAGAGCTTTGATCAATAATGGAATCACTAAAGTGCTTGTATTTCAAAAGAACATTTACCAAGAACAGGGTGGCTGAATAATATCATTGCATTTGGTTGGTATTCCTGACACTCAGTTTCACAGCATTGTGTAGCATATCTTTGTGCTTCTTACAAATGAGTGATGTGTTTTGGGACACAGATCTCTGATATTTACATAGTCAACTAAGTACGGAATGCCTACCACTGGGAGGTGTAACTTGTTTATTACCCGAGTGCAATCTTGCAGAGGGCTTATTGTTATTTGCAGATTTTTCCACGCAAATCCATTTCCTTAGTTATTCTCACGAATGTTAGGTTACGTCGGTAATTTACACACATATTGTATGCATGTGCATACCTCGCATAATTTTTTTCTTGGGAGCCCCCTTAAAATGTCTTATGTCAGTACTTTGTGAATATTTTGTATGTAAGTGCTTACCTTGCTTAGCTCTTTTGCAAGTAATCAGAGACAATATTAAGCATAGCATACCTGTACATACCTTACTTAGGGGCATATTATCAAGGATGGCGTTAAAATTATCGCCGGTTTAGCGGCAGAAAACTGCCGCTAAAGCGGCGATAATGGGCTTGATAATATGCCCTGGAGAATTCCAATAGAAGCCCATGTTGACACCAGAACATGGACTTCTATTGGAATTCTCAAGGGCATATTATCAAGCCCATGATCGCCGCCAAACCGGCAATCATTTTTAACGCCGTTCTTGATAATATGCCCCTTAGCTTTTCCACAATAGTGACGCAACAGAAAATGCACTCACAAAAACCTAGGAAAAGGCAAAATCTTCACACATAAACTCGAACAAGCGTGGAACTTTGCACTCTTCGGGTATTTTTGAGGTTTTTAGGAGAAAAGCCCTCGTTCATGAAAAAAAGAACTTCGCATCTTTGCTCACTCCTAGTCCATCACTTATCAGGTCGAAATGAGAAAGAAAATAGGTTAAGCGTGTAGAGACACATAATGCAAGTGGTGAAAGGGCACCACGGATTGATTTCAAAAGCATTGCTTATCCTGTGTTCACAACCATTTAATGATAGATATCAATGCTAATTAATTAAAAAGGAACTTCATAGGATCAGAGTGTCCTTGGTTCACCACGAATCTAACGGAGCTTGGCACATTGCTGAGAGCTACAGCAGTGCCTGCAAAGTGAATGCAGTAAATGACAATCCCTGTACAATAAACATCTGCAATGTATTCCTTCTTTCGTCTGTCTTGTATCATGTTTGTGTGTGCCTGCGTTCCCTCTGTTTTATCATTTTTAAGCACAACTGCTGTCAAAAATCATAGCTGTGCTACTACACCAGAATAAATTCAGTCTATCTTGGATATATAAAATGTTCTTCTAAACCCAAGAAATCACGGTTTATTTTTTAAATTTAGAAAAATTGCTACTCACAATCACGATTGAGTATGGTATTGATATGACATCCCATAAAAACTCTGGATCATGCCATTATGGTTGAATGTTTTTGTATCAGATAACAGACAAATTAGATTGTGAATTTTTACTAAGTGTAAAATGTCGTCCACTGGGGGGCGTGGCTAGCGCCCGACGAAGATGGCGGCTGGTCCGTAGCTCTCCGGCACTGACGGGAGCGGAAACGGCGCAGACGCAACATCTTCTGCAGACATGGGCTGCAAACTTGGAGAACTAACCTTTTGACTTCTTGAGGTGCCGAAGGAACTTTTTATAACACTGCTTGGGGTCCTGTCGGTGACTCTATTCGTCATGTAAGTTGAAGCGCGGATGTCATACGCCCGCGTCCGCCATTTTGAGTGCTCCAGCTGACGGAGCCTTTCTTCTCCTCAGCGCGATAAACGCGGCGTTCTCACAGTCGCTTGCAACATTGGAAATGCTTTGTTTGCCCCTCTTAACGTGACGCCTGATTCCACAACTCCTCTTCTATGCAGGTTTCAATTCGGTTTGAAGAACCCAAGGTCATCATTTTATTCATATTTGTGGACAATTTCATTGCATGGGTTTTGCTCTATTTACCACTTTAAGAAATGGCCCTTATCTATTTCTGTCAGCTATAACCAATTGTGACTGCCTCTTCATGCGGACATTGCATTTTCTATAAATGCCTATGTCATTCTACAACAGATAAGAATCATATTCCTGGTATGTCTTTGCTGACACCTCTTTGCGGCATATAACAGCTTTTACATAATCCACGTTTATCCCCTTTGACCATCTTAGTTGCCTTGTGTCCATTTAGGCGACTGTGATTGTTTCATGGATTTACGCCTGATCTTATGCATCTCTACGCATATGTGTGTTTTTATATTACATCAATGGACTAGGATTTGGGCTGCTGCAAGGTGCGTTACTATTTTCATTGTTATTGTTTTAAATAAAACTTTACTCTAATTTAAGGGTAGAGAAACTAAAGGTTTTTTTCAGCCTAAATCTTCCACACGAAAATTTTTAGTACGCACCAGCTCACGCTATAGCTGCCTATCCATGGATGACTCAACCAACACCTCACCCAAAGGTGCATCAACATCTACTACTTCTTCAGTTCCTGGTGCTACTAAAGCACTGAGTAAACGACTGAAGAAAGATCCTCCGTTGCCTCCTAAACAATCTACTTCAGTCACAATGGACCTCTAGCTAGAAGAAATCAGGGCCTTACGCCCATTTGTTGAGGAGACTAATTCTAAACTACAGCTTCTCTCTGATAGATGGTCAAATGTGGAAGAACGTGTTATTGCATTGGAGCACAATGTTGATTCCTTAAATTCTTCTACTTCCAAAGTTGACTCCTTATGCTCCCAGGTGTCAATGTTACACAAACAAATTGAAAATTTGGAAAACAGAAGCAGAAGAAATAATCTCCGCATTTATGGTCTGCCTGAAGGAACGGAAGGTACAGACCCCATCACCTTCTTTACAACATTCATCCCAAAGCTTCTCAAGTTACCGGAAGGTACTCTTCTTAATATTCAGAGAGCTCATCGGCCGGGACCGCCATCATCCTCTTCGACGACCTCTTCTTCTGGAAGAAAGCCAAGAGGAGTGATCCTATATTTTCTACAATATACTGACTTGCTTAAAATTTTGTCTGCGGCTAGGGCAATGAATCGCATTACCTGGTCAGGGGCCTCTTTATTATTTTCTCAAGACTACGCTAAGCCAACTGCAGATCGCCGCAAAGAGTTTCTAGCATTAAGACCGCAACTCCGCTCCATAGGTGCACGATATGGCCTCTTTCATCCTTGCTTATTCAAAGTGACCATCAATAACAAAACTAATACTTATGAGTATCCACTAAAGCTGAAGAGTTTTCTCTACTCCTATCACGCTGACCCTATGGATACTTCTTCATCAAACGCCAAATCAGCATTTTCTGTTTCTCACATGGCCTTATCCTAACTACAAGTTTTATTTCTGATGTTGTTTTGTTTGCAGGTTGATAATCAGTAAACATAGCATCCTTATATTAACCTCTTTTTCCACTCAACTGACTGATCTCCCTTTTCTCTTCACAGATATTTTCATGTTATTCCCCTCCATATGTTCCAGCGTCCGTTGGTTCTGTTGTCCTCTCCGTCTTCCCGTGTGAGCTTGGGACACGTCATTGTTCCGTGTGGCCTCACATCCCTCCACCTTCCGTATGTTCTGGATTGTATGTAAGTCCTGGATCTTATACAGTCTTCTTTTCTCTCTCATCATGTTCTTTTTCTTTTATCGTCATATCATTCTGAATGTTTTTCCTTACTCCATTTTCACGTTAACATCTCTCCCTGTTTCACGTTTCTCCTTTACATTTCAAACACTATCTTCTTACTGTATCTTTCTTTTTCTTTTTTCTCTTCTATCTCAGTAAATTATTTCTTATATAGTTGGTTCGTTGTTTGGTGCAGCATAACTCGATTAAGGTTTTGTTTTAATCGGTGTTTAATATTTGTATACAGTCTTAGTTTATACCCTTAAAATGTGTCTCGTGGAATGTCAGAGGTTCACCTATTAGGTGACAGAGAGTCTTGACCCATTTAGCTAAATTGGGAACTGATATTGCATGTTTACAAGAATCTCATTTGAAGGCTGAAGAATCTGCAAAACTTAAAAGAGGATGGGTGGGGGAGGTCCTTTTTTCCCCAGGTGATGGTAAACGTAATAGAGTAATCATTCTCTTTCGTAAATCCCTTTCTTTTAAAATATTGTCGCAATGTGCTGATGCAGTTGGTACGAGGATATTTGTTAAATTCGTAGTAGATGGTGCTCCCGTCTCTTTGTTGAATATTTAGGCGCCTACAGTAGGCGACTCTTCTTTTTGGACTTCCCTAGCCCAACAAATTACACAACATTTCGATGACAATTTTATCCTTGCAGGAGATTGTAATGAAATAATCGATCCTTTTCTTGATAGAAGTTCATCAATCCCCTTGTCCCTCACAAGTCCCATAAACTTTTTACACAAACAATTAAGCAACATAAACTCATAGATGCTTGGAGACTTTATAACCCTACATTGAGGGAATACTCTTATTACTCCCCAACACACCATACTCAGTCACGATTAGATTATTTATTTATATCCCATAATATGTTTCAGTCATTGGTGGCAGCGGACATCGGCTCCATCTTAATTTCTGACCATGCCCCTGTCACTATTCATCTTGATTTTTTGTTGAAACCTAACTTACCTCGAAAGTGGCGATTTAACAACGCCCTACTTTTTTTTAAATTTTTTTTTTTTTATATACTATACCCTTTCATGTGGTGTGGGACTCCTTTAAAGCATCAGCCAGAGATTTTGTTATTAGATTTGTCTCAAGAAAACGAAAAAAGGCGCAACAAATCACTAATACCCTATTATCCCAAATAAAGAGATCGGAGCACTCTTATTATTCTTCTGAATCAAAAGTATGTTTGTCAGAGCTTATGAAGGCCAAATTCCAATTTAACCAGGATACAACTAATAATGACCCTAATTATCTATTGAAGTCTAGTGCAAAATTTTATGGTGGCCAAAACAAAGCTGGTAAATTGCTTGCTAACTATTTAAAGGTCAAACATAACAAACTTAATATAGAATCTATTTTTGATAGAAATCACACAGTGAAGTTCAAAGATGATGATATTCTTGAAGAGTTTTTCCAGTTTTATAAAACATTATATACATCTGAAACTCTCTCTTCAGACCTTTCCATTTCTCAATTTCTGTCTAAAATCCAATGCACACCTGCCACACTCCCAGATATTTCACTTTTAGAAACTGACCTTACGCAGAAGGAGCTTATTACTGCCTTAAAAACACTCAAAAGAGATAAAGCCCCTGGCCCGGATGGATTCACTGTGGAATTCTTCGCTCACTTTGCACATTTACTCATCCCTAAGTTACATACCCTCATAACCACTTTCTTACAGGCAGGAGGATCGTCTGGCTCTTTCTCGGATGCCCTTATATGCCTAATACCTAAAGATGGCAAGGATCCACAACATTGCAAAAATTACCGTCCTATTTCTCTTGTCAATATAGATTATAAAATTTTCTCCAAAGCCCTAGCATCGCGTTTGGAATCCCATGTGCCTGACCTATTAGGTGTAGAACAATACGGTTTTGTTAAGGGCCGACTCCTTACGGATAATACTCGCTTATTCTTCGATGTCCTTTCCAAGGTTTCTCAGGTTCCTCATTCCTTAGCAGCGATAGCTTTAGATGCAGAAAAAGCATTTGACAGAGTTGAATGGTCATACCTTTTTCATACACTTAAGTGGTTTGGTTTTGGTCCAAAAATTATGGCTCTGATATCTATTTTGTATTCTAACCCGAGGGCGGCTGTATGCGCAAACGGCGGTGTCTCTTCTTATTTTCAACTTGGGAGGGGTGTCCGACAGGGCTGTCCACTATCTCCGTTTCTTTTTAATCTTGCTTTAGAACCTTTACTATTGAGAATTCGTCAAAATGACAACATTCATGGTTTCACCTTCAAAGGAACTAGCGTTAAAATGGCAGCTTATGCTGATGATGTTCTTCTGTTTCTTTCGCAACCTCAGCTCTCCCTTCCTGCCTTTTTAGAAGAAGTTGACTCCTTTGCATATGTTTCTGGATATAAGTTAAACAAAGATAAATGCAAAATTTTGCCTCTCACCAAATATACTTTTAAGGCTGACTTTGTTACCTCCGGTTTCACATGGAGTCCCCAATACATTAAGTATTTAGGTTTACACTTTACTTCTTCCATATCAGGAACCATATCACGATGTATGGATAATTGCACACAAAGGTTGCTCTCCTTAACAGTGAAATGGCATCCGCTATACTTGTCTTGGTGGGGCGGCTTATATACCATAAAGATGATGCTTTCACCTATAGTTTTATATACAGTTTCTAATATTCCACTCTCTATTCCCTTAAAATATTTTTAAAAATGTAACTCTATTTTATCCTCCTTTCTATGAAGTAACTAGAAATCGCGCATGTCTCTATCAAAGCTGATTCGCCCAAAATCGGAGGGTGGTGTGAACTTCCCTGATTTCCCTACTTATCATAAATCCTTCTTATTACATCAGGCTTCAAGATGGCTCTCTGAATCCTATATCAATTGTCCTCTTTGGGTCACGCTTGAGCAGTCTTTCATTTCCCCATTTTCATTCCAAGAATTTCATTCTTTCACGCATAAACCCCAGTCTGTGTCCACTCCTATAATTAAACATACATCTAAGATTATACCATCTCTCACCTCCTTGACCCCTCCCGATTGGATTTCCTTTCTCAACCTTACTATATGGCATAACGTCTATATTTTAACAAATAATAAACCTATATTTTGGAAATCTTGGAGACAACGGGATCTGATTTGGGTGCATCAGTTATATGTTCATGATAAGATTATGCCCTTTACACTTGCGAGTAGCTCCTTTGACCTGCCTGCATCCTTTCGCTTTAAATATTCCCTCCTGACACAAGCCATTCAAACTGCCCGCATGCAGTGCATAGCTTCCCACCACTCTACTCCACCTGCGTCCGTCCATGCAGATAAAATCTGGTCTCTTCTCCTTCATAGATCCAGGGCTTCTGCTGTATATAAACTTTTACATAGCTCACCTAGTCCAAGAGAGAAGACCAAGGTAGAACTATCTTGGGAAAAAGATCTCAAACTTTCTTGGCCCGTGGAGTTGTGGGACAAAATCTGGCTTAAACTTAGAAAGTCATCTAGGGCTGCAAGTACCATACAGACACTCTTTTTTATATATAATAGGCTCCTGATCTCTCCACTTACTCTTAATATAAGACATGTTGACCTTTCAGATGAATGTTGGACTTGCTCCTCACCACATGCTGACTTACATCACCTACTCTTCACATGCAAGTCCGTTCACGATTTCTGGGGAAAAGTATGGTCTCAAATTAATTTGATCTTTGAGTCTTCTCATCATTTTTCTATTTCACATGTCTTCTTGGGAAGTCTATCTCCTATTTGGGAGAATTGTAATTCTAATGTAAAGATAATTGACTTACTGTTGGCAGTTGCTTTTTAACAAATAAATAAGAATTGGAAGGATTTTACTAAACTATCGTATCAAGCATGGTGGTATGCTGTTTGCCACAACCATAAGTTAGATACAACATATGTGTACCCGATGCACATGGCATCAAAACGCTTAGATTTATGCATGCCTGTCACACTCTTCATTGATGCCAGTGCCTGACGATCTCTGTCTCTTACTCCTTTCCAACAAGAAGTGACTAAACCTCCATGACTTCCTCCATGTTGATATTATATAATTTAATTTGTAACTAATATATTAGCATTAAGTATAATTATCTCTTTTTGCACCGATTTTCATGCAATGTTGATATTTGACTACACTATGTTTATTGGACTTACAGCCACATTATTTATGCTTTATCAAAATTGAATGACTTCATTGTTTGTAATACCTGCATTTTTATTAATATTGTATTTATTGCTTTAATGTATTGTTTTTTCTCAATAAATTTATTTTGAACTTAAAATGTCGTCCACTCATTACAACTACAGCAATTATTGCATTTAAGGAGCAACCTGCTTTTTGCACTTATAACATGTCCCAAGTCGGGTGATATTTTCCATAGCATCAAGGATGCAGCAGGAAGGCCGCATACCGTGCTAAATGCCCATGTACTATTAGCTCTTGTACAAAAAGGGCCTCATTACCATGTCAGCGGTACCGTCACCAGCATGCCGTCGGTGTCGGTTCTACGTCATCTTTATCCATGGTCAGACTGCCGCATTACGATGCAGTCGGCAGGACCACATTGCTCCAGAGACCGACCAACAGCTTACGACGGGCTCCGTCAGTCGGATCGCATTTTCCACATAGAAGGCGGTGTCTTCTCAGGCACTGTCGTGGGATCACGATCCACCTTTTCACCAGCCATTTCATGTTGGCAAAAAGTCTATTTTGGGGCCCATAGCAGTCTGACCTGCATCGTAATCGGGTCAATAATGTTTACTGCATTCTATGCTGTCCACAGCTTTCCACAGGTCAAACCTGGCGAAAATTGTGCTAGCAAACAGCATGAAAATTCACACTGTTCCCTTGTAATAGGTTCCGGATGCAGAAATAGGAATTTCTCACTCTGAAAGATGTACCAGGATGCACACATTAGAATGTCAGGCTATTTGCAACATGATCTGCACCAATGTTTAGCTTCCTTAAACTTGTGGGCAAGTAGCACGGGGTATCTAATTTGCACACAGGCAAATAGTCACTCTGCAATTAGGTCACAGGCAAATACTGCCTAACTAGGAAACTCGTTTCAAGTGGAAATGGTAATTTATGCCGCAAATGCAACTAGCCGGGTATTTGTAACCAGGGACGAAACCTATTTTTGCAGATATTTGTTTTCTCAGTTTAAACTTTGCAACTTAGAAAACTTCAAGAAGAATATTTTCGAGAATGAACATTTTTGAAATTTAAGGCACTCCCCTAATGGAGTGATGTGAATGGATTCATTATTATCATCACAGTACCACACCTCTGATAGGCTAATCATTGTGGGGTCTGTGAATTGTAGCTCATTACAACTTCTGGATACACCAGCATTTTGATGATTTTCAAAGTATTTCAATTCTCCTGGCAGATAAATAGAGGAACTTTAGCCTAATGAGGAATAGAAAGCCTGGCATACCCCTTGATTCATAGAATAAAATACTACCAAAATATTGAGTTTGAAGTATCATTCAACAAAATTGTAATAGCTGGAATATTTTTTGGCAAAATATCATGAAGGTTTTTTTAATTAACTATAGATTTCCTCCACATACAGGTGTCCTGATTATATATGTATAGCTTCAAGGTTTGTAGGTGTGGAGTTCAGAAAAGAAAAGAAAAGAAAATCGATCCTTACCTCATGATATTTTGGTAGTCAATTTTCTGGCTTCAATATTCTTGGAGCATCATATTTTTGAGCTTCCTATTATGACACCCACATCAGCACCTCTTATGTCTTGGATAAGAGACACTGATACCACATCAGCCTCATTTGAGCATCCAAAACAAGTAATCTTCAAAAGGTATTGTGATTGATTAATTAATGATCAAGCCTGAATGAGGTGGTGACAAACGACTCTAGTCGCGGTCCAATTGCTGACTTTCCCCTCTGTAATAAGCCTTCATACACCCCCAGTATAAATGTAGAATTGCCATCTGTAAATCCCAACAAGGGGTGGAAAGGCATTCTATGTAATGTCTGAACCCTCCCAAAACACGCAACAGAGATTTGGGATCTGGTATCCTCTGACTCCCCGAGGTAGGTTTCCTTACAGAAACCTGGCTCAAGCCATGTGCTACCCCAGCAATTGCTCTCGCTCTCCCAGAAGGCTATAGAATTATTAGACAGGACAGATCACCCAAAGTAGGGGGTGGGCTAGCTATTATCTACAAGGAGGGAATTGAAGCCACTATTCTCGAACAACATTGTAAGGCGAACTCGGGTGAGTTGGAAGGGTGCCCTAGTTTACCGTCCTCCTGGTCCTATAGGGGACTTTTCAATCCAATTTATGGAACTTATTGCACCCTATGTTGTTCAAACCATAATTTCCTGCTGTTGGGGGACTTTAACGTCCATAGCGAATGCTCCGCCAAAGCATAAGTATTGTCTTTTTTAGCGGACTTGGCGACATTAGACTTAGTCAAATGCAACGAAGGCCCCTCACGTATTGCTTGACATACGCTGGACATTATTTTCTCCAACTCCCGTTGAATCAGTTGTGAATCACCTCGTCCTTTAACCTGGTCCGATCATTCCCTGACTGAATTTCACATACAAGGTGCAAGAGGGGCAGCTCCCCAAATTGCTTCCCAGCAGGTCGGTAGACAGTGGTATAAAATCACTCCAGACCTCTTTCAAACCGTCTTCTCAGCTCCCTGGGATGCTGAACCTACAAAGCTAGAGGAGGGGTTAGCCTTGTACAACTTCGTGGTTAAACAAGCCATTAATCAACTTGCCCCTTTGAAATCCTTCCCCTCCTCAGTCAGGCGCCCACAGATGGCCTGGTACTCCTCTGAGCTGCGCGCCGAAAAAAAGAGATGTAAAAATTTAGAGAGACGCTGGCGTAGAAATCATGAAGATAGGGACAAGGAAAATTTCAAATTGGCTCTTACTCTCTACCATAAAAATATAAAAGTCACCCAGAAAACCTTTTTAGCCTCACAGCTAGCTCAGGCAGGAAATGTGTCCAAAACCTTGTTTCAGATCCTGAAAATTTTCACCAATCCTAAGGCAAGCGATTCGGTAGAGGCTCCATCCCAAGCTTTATGCAATGACCTTGATAGGTATTTTACTCAGAAGATAGATTTGATTTATGACAAATTACCTTATCAGAGGGCACACCTGCCTCCCCAGCCCTCCTCTCAAGTGTGCCCAGTAGCACGCAGCTGCTAGATAATTTCATCCCGATAACTCTTGAAGCAATAGAAGCGACTTTGGGATCGGCTAAATCAGAATCCCCCCTGGACATCATTCCGGCTAAAACTGCTGCTTTATTATCCACTCATTTGGCTCCATATATCACTCTGCTTCTTAATCTCTCTTTGAAGGAGGGTTGGCTCCCACCTGAATGGAAGGCGGTTCAGATTATTCCGATCCGAAAAAATACAAAGGCCCCCATGGAAGAGCTCTCGAATCTTCGCCCCATCTCTCGCCTCCCGCTCCTGAGCAAGGTCGTGGAGAAACATATTAATAAGCAGCTGTCTGACTATGTGGAATCCACGGGTGGTCTGGATCCTTCACAATCTGGGTTTAGACCTAATTACAGCATGGAGGCCGCCCTACTAGCGGTCACGGATAACATCAGAATGACCCTAGATAGTGGCCACTCCATGATTCTGGTGCTGTTGGACCTCTCCGCCGCATTTGATACGGTCTCGCACCGGATCTTGCTGGGGAGACTGGAGGATCAACGTTGGCAGGAATGTTGGCAGGAATGCGCTTGACCACAGTTTCCATGTAGTGGCCATTCCACCGAGTGGCTACTTCTAAACCTGCTCACTTTATTTATTTATTTATTTATTTATTTATAGGTTTTATAATGCTCTTGAATCACCCCCGGAGGGGTATCTCAGTACAAAGGACACGGCAGGCTAAGGTAATTCGGGCATTGTCAAAGTTGTATGGGAAGCTTATTCCAATAAGACTGGGCAAGGTGAGAAAAGGCCTTCATTCCTAACATTGTTTTCTTATTCTGGGGTACCTTGAGAAGAGATTTGGTGCCAGAGCGGAGGGTTCTAATAGGAGAGTATCTGGTGAGTTTTTCGGCAAGGTAAGAGGGGCCTTTTTTATAAAGAGTCTTATACACCGTGCAACAGATCATAAACTGCACCTGCTGGTGCACTGGAAGCCAGTGGAGTCAGCGGAGTAGTGGAAGGGATGGAGTCCTGGGGGGGGCGTTCAAAACAAGGCATGCTGCGGTATTTTGAACCACCTGCAAGCGCTGCAGAGACGACTCATTCACCGAGATCAAAAGCGCATTACAATAGTCGAGGCGACTCAGACCCATCACCTGCATAAGAGTTCTATGTGATGAGTCAGGGAGCAGTGGAAAGACTCTCCGTAGTAATCCCAATACATGAAAGCAAGAGCCGACAGTAGCAGTCACATGCTCCTTTAAGGTCAGAGCCTGATCAAGACGGATGCCTACATTTTTACACAAGTCTTAGGTGGGGGGGGGGGTGGGGACACCGAGATCTTCTGGCCACCACTCGGGTGTCCACTACAGCAGGGCGTCACCAAAGAGCATAAGCTCCATCTTTCCGGCATTGAACTGGAGGAAGTTGTCCTTCATCCAGACAGAGATTGCATTCTTCCCTGAAGCAAAGGTGTCTTGAACTTAGGGAGGGAATTTATTAAAAGAGAACAGCAGTTGCGTGTCATCCGCATAGGATATGGGCACAAAACCCAATGTCCTCAGGAGATTAGCCAGGGGAGCCACATAGATTTTGAATAATGTAGTGCTGATACATGAGCCCTGGGGGACTCCCCTCTTTATCTCCCTAGCCTGTGAACAGTAAGGGCCAAGATTGATGGTCTGAGATCTAGAGGAAAGAAAGCTGAACATCCACTGCTCAATTAGAAGTACAATCATTCTGATGATATTATTATGTGAAATAGAATGCAATTTTATTGTATGACATTATTAAAATCATTAGAAAACGACACACACAATACATTCACAGTTTGAATCCTGGGGGCAAACATAACTGTAAATTTCAAGCAATTAAAAAACAGATGTCCTCATCAGTGCACTCCTATCCAACATTTCCACTAGGATTATGTAGCATTTTTTAAATGTAGCTGATCGGGACAGGTTTGAGTTATTTTATGTATTTAAGCAGTAATTCAGTGCTACATTTCATCTTAAAAATTATCATTTGAAAAAAAATGAGATTTAAAATGTACTTATTTCTATCTCTACTGCATTGCCGCATCATAAAAGAAATAGTTTATTTTTATAATTGAAAAGTGCTTCGGTTTGTTATAATATTGCAGCCATTCATGTTTGAATTATTAAATTGGGGATATCAAGTAGCACATTCTCATAATACATTGCTTACGGGCCTTGTTCGTGGTTGTTCTTAAATAGTATTGTTGTGCAGTGTAATGTGGGAGTCAAATATTTAGAGGGCATAGCTGATTGCGTATATTTTGCGAATTCAACAGCCCAGATGTAAGCAATAGCTGAGTTTTTATAGTCAGTCTTCAAAACTATTTGAGATGGATTGTGACCCCCAACAGTCTTCATTTACATGTCTCTCAGTGCAATGCTTAATAGTAGGCCCAGGGATCTGAAATGTTTCTACCTTCTTGTAGTACTAGTTGTAAAACATGTGTTAATGAGTTTCCCTATTTCTTTGGGTAACAATATTTAATGAAGGCACCTTTGCACAGTAGAGTGTTTCGTGTATGTTGAGGTACATGGAAAACTTCTCTGTGCACCTTGCACTAGAGCTGATCTAAAATGTGCACAAATTTAGCAGAAAGGCATGCTGAGCTTGAGATAATAATGGTAGATATTCAGCTGTAATAACTTTTAAGAATGCAAGTTTTTATTTTATCTTGACGTATCCAAAAATTAAAGGCGGATGCATGTCTTAATTTGGGTTAGATGGAACGTTAGAAATCATTGCCCAATAAGCCAAACACCTAGATAGCTATCTGATGAAGTATATCTCAGAACAGAGGGATTTATATGTCAAGATTTTTTTATTTGATTTCATTGAAGTGCTTGTTAGCCACCAGCATATTGGTTTGGCTTTATATATGGGATCCATGTAGTGCTGTAGATCCGCCTTAGTTTATTGCAATATTAGCAGATCATTATCATATTTAAGGATTTGGATCTCTTGTTGGGGCAATCCAAGAAAATCCTAGGAGGAAATGATCAGGCTCAACGGAATGCTTTGCTGATATCAGCTGTATGTAAACTAAATATTAGGGGATATATATTTGTGGGAGGGCTGGCCAGATAAACAGATGAGGAGGCTGTATGTATTTCTTAATGATTGTGGGTTTTATTGCATGCCAGGTAAACAAAAAAATAAAGGCCTGCCTCGGGCTTCAAGGTATCCTTTTTTCTTCTCTTCTTTCCTTTTCCTCCATCTGGCCGTCCTCTTGTCTATGGCACCTCCTGAAGGCTCGGTAAAGGAGACAAGCATGGAGCATGGAGCGGTAAGTATTGTGGTTTCCCTACCCACAGGAATGACGTCTACCCTTCACCACACCCGTTTTGTGTGTCGGTGTAGTAAATACACATGAAGAAAGGCAAAGGTATACAAAAATAGAACCTCGATCCGACCTTTCCTTGTGGTAGAGTGACCCATAGGTTTCCTCACCATACGGAGACCACAACAAAATAATTAGCCTGTTCGTTATTCAGGTGTTTCCCAAACACCGGTTCTGCATAACAAAAGTGTGATGTCACTGACCATGTCACGAATGATGTAATATGTGACGTTATCAGCAGTGCATTGCGGAGACGCGAGTTATAGTTAGCTCAACTAACTATAACAGGGAAATTTCTATGGTTTTCTTTGAGTGAAATGTCCAACTAACTATAACATCCCTGAAACCTATGGTTTTTTCAGTGCATTTCTAAGGGTTTTTAAATGCTAATTTCTAACTATAAAGTTTCTGAAACCAATGGTTTTTTCAGTGAATTTCAAAGGTTTTTTAAATGCTAATTTCTAATTATAATGTTCATTAAACCTATCTTTTTTTCTTTGTTTTTTAATTATCATCGCATTCTCAACTGCAAATCTCACCACTCTTCCATCGACAACGGCAACAAAATCGCCACAAACGAGAGCCACAACTTTCGCTAATGAAATGCAAAAACACCACTTCCCCATATTTTCAACGACCAGACAAATCTGCAATGCGATCCAAAAAGCAGGCGATAAGACGAGTTAGCAGTAACAAATTAACATCAACCTTTAACTGGTGTAAGGAGGTCGACTATCTACTCCGTGAATTGGGCCAAACTCACAGCCACCTCTAAAGACCAACACATGATAGAGCTACTGATCATGCACCTCCGACACCCAGCAAGGCCACAACACCCAGCGCCACTACCACCAGAACCTCCCCCCGCACCACCCCCCCCTACTACCACCGAGCCAGCGCAAAACAGGACAACGGACCTTCCCAAAACGCCATGCCCCTCAGCCACACAATAGCTGAATGTTCGGAGATGTGGCAACCAACTATATATGAAGAAGGCAAGTCACCCATCAACAATAAAGCACACAATGCCAAGTGTAACGCTGATGTGCTGCACAGACCTCACTTTCAAAGCACAAACCTCTCCGTGTGGTGATATACTATTGATACTTGTAGTGCAGTGGGCGCAACCATGTTACCTCAGGCAGTGGGGAAGATCTCGGTCATGTAGCTGTGTTGTCCCCCCCCTGGAAGCGGAAGCGGAGTGGGCTGCTCCAACGTACGCCACTCCAGCATAGGAGTATGAATAAATAGGCCCGGCCCTACGCGTGTTTCACTTGTGGGAAGACCACCGAGTCTGTCACAGCAGCAGCTCTCACCCTGGCACGTGGCTGCCACCATAACCGCGGGCCTCCTCGACACAGGCCCCCTGGGCACAGCACAGTAGGGCTCACAATTCAGATGCAGTGGTGATTGCAGAAGTCGCATTCTAGTTCGCAAGACACGTTGCTCCCACTGCGGCCCGCCTAGACCACGCATCATCGCAGGGTGCGCACACGCTGTGTGCTGCAGGTGCTACTAACTCACTGCACCATAAGTCATCACCACATGGCCTCATCAAGGCAGAATTCATTAGACAAAACACATTGCTCCCAGTGCAGCCCGCCGGGACCACGTATCATCACAGGGTGCGCACACGCTGAGTACTCCAGGTGCCACTAACTGTGCACAACTCAGCGCCACGTGGCTGTGCACCCATCCTGACCACTGCCTCCGCCCTACACTGGGGTTACACGGTTCACAATTCAAGATTAGTAGCAACGCAAATTGTGTAAGAGACTATAATGGGTTAAGAAGACCAAATGCTCCCAATCTGTGCAGCTCAAGTCAACGTCACCTGCCTGTGGGCCTTTGCTGACCGCTGCCTCCGGCCTACACTGTGGAAGACCGGCGACACGTGGTGCCAACTAACCCTGTTCAACACAAGCCGATACCACATGTGTAACTGTGTCCTGAGTCCTGAATGGCAGCGACCACAGCACCAGACTCCCTTCTATCAGTGAGGGATATTATCATATGGAAGGCCGGCGACACATGGTGTCACTGAACCTGCAATACACAGGCCGGTGGGGCCACCAACGTATGCACATGGTTGTGGGCCCTTGCTCACCGCTACCTCTGGCCTACACTGTAGAAGTCCGGCAACAAATGGTGCCACTAACCGTCTTCAACACAAGCCGATCCCACATGTGGAACTGTGTCCTGAGTCCTGAATGGCAGTGACCCCAACTCCTTGAGACAACCACAGCACCAGACTCCCTTCGATCAGTGAGGCATATTTCGATATGCAAGGCCAGCGACACATGGTGCCACTAACCCTGTTCAACACAAGCCAATCCCACATGTGTAACTGTGTCCTGAGTCCTGAATGGCAGTCACCCCAAGACCATGGCAGCGACCACAGCACCACACTTCCTTTGATCAGTGAGGGGTATTTCCATATGCAACTACAGACTCCAGTAGGCAAGTAACTATCACAGTCCTACACCCTACATATTATCCTTTGAGTATCCTCGCTTCAAGAACTTTCATTTTATATCAGTTGTAGCTTTACTACAATGACCAAATTAATCTTCAAATGCAAACTAACATGGAATAGCAGTCTACACTGAGGCAGTACAGCTCGCAATTCCAATTTTAAATGCTAATTTCTAACAACAAGATTGTACTCAGAAAATACAACACTTCGTCAGTGTATTCTATACTTATTTAATCTTTTCATCATACTCCTACACTGCACTCAGTAGGGCTCACAATGAAAATTATTTCTTCATTCATTAACTACAGAGTCCACTAGGCAAGTAACTATCACAGGCCTCAAATCTACATAATATCCTTTTAGTATCCTTTCTTATTGAACATTTTTTATATCAGTTATAGCTTTAGTACAATGACCAAATTCATTTTCAAGTACAAATGAACACTCAGCAGTCTACACTGCGGGCTGCAGACCTCGAAATTTGAATTTTGGACACGTGGTGCCAACTAACACTGTACAACACAAGCCGATCCCACATGTGTAACTGTGTCCTGAGTCCTGAATGGCAGTGACCCCAAGTCCATGGCAGCGACCAAAGCACCAGACTCACTTCGATCAGTGAGGCATATTTCGATATGCAAGGCCGGCGACACGTAGTCCCACTAACCCTCTTTAACACAAGCCGATCCCACATGTGTAACTGTGTCCTGAGTCCTGAATGGCAGAGACCCCAAGTCCGTGGCAGCGACCACAGCAACATACTCTCTGTGATCAGTTAGACATATTTCCATATGCAAGGCCGGCGACACGTAGTCCCACTAACCCACTTTAAACACAAGCCGATCCCACTTGTGTAACTGTGTCCTGAGTCCTGAATAGCAGTCACCCCAAGTCCGTGGCAGCAACCACAGCACCAGACTCCCTCTGATCAGTGAGGCATTTTTCCATATGCAAGGCCGGCGACACGTAGTCCCACTAACCCTCTTTAACACAAGCCGATCCCACATGTGTAACTGTGTCCTGAGTCCTGAATGACAGTCACCCCAAATCCGTGGCAGCGACCACAGTACCAGACTCCCTCTGATCAGTGAGGCATATTTCCATATGCAAGGCCAACAGCACATGGTGCCACTAACCCTGTTCAACACAAGCCGATCCCACATGTGTAACTGTGTCCTGAATCCTGAACGTCAGTGACCTGAATTTCGTGACAGCGACCACAGCACCACACTCCCTTTGATTAGTGAGGGGTATTTCCATATGCAACTACAGACTCCAGTAGGCAAGTAACTATCACAGTCCTACACCCTACATATTATCCTTTTAGTATCCTCGCTTCAAGAACTTTCATTTTATATCAGTTGTAGCTTTACTAAAATGACCAAATTAATCTTCAAATGCAAACTAACATGGAATAGCAGTCTACACTGCGGCAGTACAGCTCGCAATTCCAATTTTAAATGCTAATTTCTAACAACAAGATTGTACTCAGAAAATACAACACTTCGTCAGTGTATTCTATACTTATTTAATCTTTTCATCATATGCCTACACTGCACTCAGTAGGGCTCACAATGAAAATTATTTCTTCATTCATTAACTACAGAGTCCACTAGGCAAGTAACTATTACAGGCCTCAAATCTACATAATATCCTTTTAGTATCCTTGCTTATTGAACATTTTTTATATCAGTTATAGCTTTAGTACAATGACCAAATTCATTTTCAAGTACAAATGAACACTCAGCAGTCTACACTGCGGGCTGCAGACCTCGCAATTAGAATTTTGGACACGTGGTGCCAACTAACACTGTACAACACAAGCCGATCCCACATGTATAACTGTGTCCTGAGTCCTGAATGGCAGTGACCCCAAGTCCATGGCAGCGACCAAAGCACCAGACTCACTTCGATCAGTGAGGCATATTTCGATATGCAAGGCCGGCGACACGTAGTCCCACTAACCCTCTTTAACACAAGCCGATCCCACATGTGTAACTGTGTCCTGAGTCCTGAATGGCAGAGACCCCAAGTCCGTCGCAGCGACCACAGCAACATACTCTCTTTGATCAGTTAGACATATTTCCATATGCAAGGCCGGCGACACGTAGTCCCACTAACCCACTTTAAACACAAGCCGATCCCACTTGTGTAACTGTGTCCTGAGTCCTGAATAGTAATCACCCCAAGTCCGTGGCAGCAACCACAGCACCAGACTCCCTCTGATCAGTGAGGCATATTTCCATATGCAAGGCCGGCGACACGTAGTCCCACTAACCCTCTTTAACACAAGCCGATCCCACATGTGTAACTGTGTCCTGAGTCATGAATGGCAGTCACCCCAAATCCGTGGCAGCGACCACAGTACCAGACTCCCTCTGATCAGTGAGGCATATTTCCATATGCAAGGCCAACAGCACGTGGTGCCACTAACCCTGTTCAACACAAGCCGATCCCACATGTGTAACTGTGTCCTGAATCCTGAACGTCAGTGACCTGAATTTCGTGACAGCGACCACAGCACCACACTCCCTTTGATTAGTGAGGGGTATTTCCATATGCAACTACAGACTCCAGTAGGCAAGTAACTATCACAGTCCTACACCCTACATATTATCCTTTTAGTATCCTCGCTTCAAGAACTTTAATTTTATATCAGTTGTAGCTTTACTACAATGACCAAATTAATCTTCAAATGCAAACTAACATGGAATAGCAGTCTACACTGCGGCAGTACAGCTCGCAATTCCAATTTTAAATGCTAATTTCTAACAACAAGATTGTACTCAGAAAATACAACACTTCGTCAGTGTATTCTATACTTATTTAATCTTTTCATCATACGCCTACACTGCACTCAGTAGGGCTCACAATGAAAATTATTTCTTCATTCATTAACTACAGAGTCCACTAGGCAAGTAACTATTACAGGCCTCAAATCTACATAATATCCTTTTAGTATCCTTTCTTATTGAACATTTTTTACATCAGTTATAGCTTTAGTACAATGACCAAATTCATTTTTAAGTACAAATGAACACTCAGCAGTCTACACTGCGGGCTGCAGACCTCGCAATTAGAATTTTGGACACGTGGTGCCAACTAACACTGTACAACACAAGCCGATCCCACATGTGTAACTGTGTCCTGAGTCCTGAATGGCAGTGACCCCAAGTCCATGGCAGCGACCAAAGCACCAGACTCACTTCGATCAGTGAGGCATATTTGGATATGCAAGGCCGGCGACACGTAGTCCCACTAACCCTCTTTAACACAAGCCGATCCCACATGTGTAACGGTGTCCTGAGTCCTGAATGGCAGAGACCCCAAGTCCGTGGCAGCGCCCACAGCAACATACTCTCTTTGATCAGTTAGACATATTTCCATATGCAAGGCCGGCGACACGTAGTCCCACAAACCCACTTTAAACACAAGCCGATCCCACTTGTGTAACTGTGTCCTGAGTCCTGAATAGCAGTCACCCCAAGTCCGTGGCAGCAACCACAGCACCAGACTCCCTCTGATCAGTGAGGCATATTTCCATATGCAAGGCCGGCGACACGTAGTCCTACTAACCCTCTTTAACACAAGCCGATCCCACATGTGTAACTGTGTCCTGAGTCCTGAATGGCAGTCACCCCAAATCCGTGGCAGCGACCACAGTACCAGACTCCCTCTGATCAGTGAGGCATATTTCCATATGCAAGGCCAACAGCACGTGGTGCCACTAACCCTGTTCAACACAAGCCGATCCCACATGTGTAACTGTGTCCTGAATCCTGAACGTCAGTGACCTGAATTTCGTGACAGCGACCACAGCACCACACTCCCTTTGATTAGTGAGGGGTATTTGCATATGGAAGGCCGGCGACACGTGGTGCCACTGAACCTGCACAACGCAGGCCGGTGGGGTCACCAATGTATGCACGTGGCTGTGGGCCCTTGCTCAACGATACCTCTGGCCTACACTACGGTCAGCAGGCCTCACAATTCAGATAGAGTCCTGATTCCACCTTACGCAGTCCAGTAGCCAACACACATTGCTCCCAGTGCGGCCCGTCCACACCAAGCATCATCACAGGCTCATACAGTCTCAATGCTTCTGGTGCCACTAACCCTCTTTAACACAAGCCGATCCCACATGTGTAAATGTGTCCTGAGTCCTGAATGGCAGTGACCCCAAGTCTGTGGCACCGACCACAGCACCACACTTCCTTTGATCAGTGAGGCATATTTCGATAAGCAAGGCCGGTGACACGTTGTCCCACTAACCCTTTCTAACACAAGCCGATCCCACATGTGTAACAGCGACCACAGCACCAGACTCCCTTCAGTCCTATTTGTTGTTCCTTTCCTTTAATAATTTTTTTTAGATGTAAATCTATACATGACTTAGATTCTTCTTTGTCCAACAGCACAGGGACACTTCCAGGTCCAAGAAGGTTGTTGGGGGTATGATGGTAATGTGGGAAGAGGGTGTGTTACCTGCTGATGTGGGGAGAGGCAGCGTCAAAGGGGTATCTATCACAGAAAGAACTCCAATATGTTTTCACAAATGCCTCGGACAAATGCCAGCTGACAAACTGAATCACAAAATGTTTTTTCAATGCTTATGTAGTGTGAGTCATGAACAGTTCGCACCCAGGCTCGCAGAGTGACAGCTGCGGCCCGTCCGCTCGACTCACAGACGCAGTACTATGAGCCGTCTGCGTCATTGTAACTATCCCTTTCCTGTTCCGTCGTACGCCACGCCACACCACTCTGATTACGTTTCAACATTGGCCCCACATAGCTACCTGTCGCAGGTGTACTCGCTGTTGGTGCGCAGGTCAGTGGTCTAGTTCTCAACATCTCACGGCCACTCCCTGAGGGCAGGTTTGCACACACACCACACCCATCTGGCACATGCATCACAGGCCATGTGACCACGCAAATATAATAGATCGACAACGTCACATCCTTTATTGGCGGTGCTGACTAGATGGCGGACACTCCACGTATCTCAACCATAAAGAGTCTTTGAAAAGTTGCGCAGAAGGTTAGTCGCACCCTGATCTGTATAGCCATCAGGGGCCTTCCACCCCCTTGGCGCAGACTTCAGATGCACAGGGTTAGTGCCACCCGAAGCTTATATGGCCATCAGGGGCCTACCACCAAGTGGCACGGACATGAGTTCCACAGGCTTAGCGGCCCCAAAAGCTGATGTGGTCTCTGCCATTGATGACTCAGGAATCAGCGACATGTGTGAGATCTGCCGGGCCGCGGAGAAGCTGATGTGGTATCCGCCATTGATGACTCAGGACTCAGCGACATGTGTGAGATCTGCCGGGCCATGGAGAAGATGATGTGGTCTCCGCCATTCATGACTCAGGACTCAGCGACATGTGTGAGATCTGCCGGGCCATGGAGAAGATGATGTGGTCTCCGCCATTCATGACTCAGAACTCAGCGACATCTGTGAGATCAGCAGAGAAGCTGATGTGGTCTCCACCATTCATGACTCAGGACTCAGCGACATGTCTGGGTTGTGCGGAGTTATGAAGGGCGCGTGGAGTGCCCACTGCTGCACACTCCGGTGGCACCAGGTAATTATTTGCTCATGGATGCGCAGGGGCGGCAGTGTCTCTCTCTCTCTCTCTCTCTCTCTCTCTCTCTCTCTCTCTCTCTCTCTCTCTCTTTCTTTCTCTCTGTCTCTCTCTCTCTCTTTCTTTCTCTCTCTCTCTCTCTCGCTCTCTTTCTCTCTTCCTTCTTTTCCTTCTATCTCTCTAACTCTCTCTCTTCCTTCTCCCTTTCTCACTCCCTTTCTTTCCTTCCCTCTCTTTTTCTCTCTGGCTTTTTTTCCTTCTCTCTTTCTCTGTGTCTCTCTCCTTTGATATGCCCATTACACACGTCCTTATTTTGTGCTTTATTTTCCAGGCTCTGTCGTCCACATCCATGGTCCCCACAGGAGTGTTCCACCTTGTTGTTTTGTACTATTTTTGATACATTTTGTTTATTAGATTATTGTTCATATATATATGTTAATAAAAAAATAAAGTTTGAAAATAGTTTATCGTTTACATATATATTTTTATACAAAAATAAAGTTTGAAAAAAAAATGAATAACATTTTTGGTTGTTCTCTTAACTGCTGTGTGACTCTTGTTCTTAATACTGTTATTTGATGGAGTCCACCATGCTGTTAAATTTTGGGGCACTTATCGCGGGAATACTGGTTTGCACCAACTTCTGAATAGTGCGTTAGATTTATCTCAACTTTACTTCCATTAAAGTGCTGATAATGAAATGCAGACAAGCCGTTCCCGTGCAAAAAGACACAAGGTGCACCTTTGCGATTTATTCTAAATACTAAAATCCTGTATTGAATTGCACTGAGGTAGTGGCTGCACTTACAGTACACACACAAAATCAATTAAAAAATCTCATTGTATTTATATTGATTTGGAATAGTGCGTCAGGTGCTGGATCTTGACTGGACCTGGGCTAAAATTCCGTTCCGCTCGCGGAAATTGCAATAATTTGACATTTTCGCATTCCGCAGAGAGCGCGAAAATGTCAAAATTTCCGCAATCCGCATTTTACCGGAAATCTTTTGCTTGCTCGCGCTGTAAAATAATACATTCTCGCGTGCGTGCGATCGCCTTACCTGAATCCCCGCGCTCGCCGACAAGTTTTCCCAATCCGGTAGCGTTCTCCACGAGATGTTGGATTGTTGGTAGCCATTTGCGCTTTCTTGCGACAGTTCGCACCCGCAGTAACGTCATTCGTCGCACGATCACGTCTTTCTTCTCGCGATCATGCACCGCGAGACAAGTGAAAACAAGATGGCCGCGTCCGTGAGCAACCGCATGGGTAAGTTGGTGAGCCGCGACCACGCAGAAAATACCGCGAACGGGCAGGAAAAAAACTTCTGCATCTTCGCGATATTTCCACGTGTTTGCGGAGATTTTTAACATTTTCGCGATAATTTGCGAAAGTGAATTTCGCAAATTCTGCCCACCCCTAATCTTGACGAGATACACTGCTCAGTTCGTATATTGTTCTGCACACGAAAAAAATCACATCACAACTTTCACACCAACTGCAATGCGAAACAAATTCCGTCGATAAGCCACGTTAGCACCAGGGATTTTACACCTGCTTCCTGCTGGTGTTAATCAGGACGACTACCTGCACCATGAAAGGGAACACAGCCAAAAGCCACACCAGAACACCCACAGGTGCCATAGAGTCAATGAGCATGATACAGGGATACCCATGAGGGCCACAAGACTCATCGCAACAACTCCAGGACCGCCAACACCTCCCAAACCTGCATCTGATCAAGTGTGTCCATGTGGTCATTGTCTTAGCCTGATAGGCATGAGCCCTGCAATATCACAGTGTGCTGTCACCTCAGCGTTGGCAGTGAGCCTGGACATGTAGCTACACACGCATCCTCCTGCAATCATAATCGGCGTGTGCTAGTCCGGGGTACACAGGTCAGCGCAGGGGTGTGCCTATCCGGCAAGGGGATCGGGGTGTCTCGGACATGTCCGTGTACAGGAAGTGCGGTAAGTGTGTCTCTGTGTCCTGGTGTGGCCTGCCACAAGGGCCGCAGCAGTCGATGTTGTAAAGTGGCATGCACCACCTCCAAACGGCACTGTTATGGTGTAGTTGGAATGTAGCAGGACATGAGTCAATAGGCATTACAATGGTGTGCCGTACAAGTGCACAAGAAACAACAGCGCACCGTACAAATGTGTGGGGGCTCATGGGAAGGAGAAGCAGCTGGTTGGCAACGTAGCACACAGTGAACTCGCCCATGTGCCACATGCAGGGCATCTCATCCATGGTCACAGACATCCCACAACAGCAACGACCGGCCTTTGTACACATCCTGTATGAATGCAGCATGGTTTTCACTTCTATGCTCGTTCAGTGGTGTGATGTTGGTGGGTTGTGTGACTTGTGCTCCTTGTTGGTGTGTTTCATTTTGGCCATTGTTTGTCTATACTTGTGCTGTACTTAATTGTGCATGTGTGCCATTCTGCCCATCTCCCCCGTCCCCCCACTCCCTGCTTCTTCCTCTTCTTGGTGCTGTTGCGTCTATAATTTTGTTGCTCCACACATAAATATATGTAAAGAACAAATTCCTTGAGTCTTTTAGGTTTCAAAACTTCTCTCTATTGGTTTCTTTTTAATTTTCCATATAAACCGTTTTTTTAAATTCAACAACACATAGAAGTCAGAAGTGCAACGCATTCTATCAACACACTTTCTAGAACATTCTACAACATGTGCAGGTTAAAAGTTCATCAATTTTTTTAAACGTAAAAATATTTTTTGCAACATTTTCTCGAACATTTAATGGCTCGTGCAGGTTAAAAGTTCACAAATGTTTTAAGTTCGAACAGTGCCTTCCAAATGCAAGTAGCAAGTGTGGTTGAGTTGAGCAACTTTTATTCTATGATATGTACCCCACGTTGAAACTGCTTTTTCTTAACCAATCACAAAGATGTTTTTCCACAAAACGAATGTGCACCCTACTTTAAAAAAAGAATGCTTTTCATCTCCCAATCACGTATCGTTTTGTATGGCAAAAAACAGTTGTTCCCCAGCTTTAAACTTATCTCTTATTCTACCAAGGAACTGCATGAGCTACAGACATCTTTCCATACCTTCCAGCCATACCTTCAAAATGCTAGTGTGGATCGTAGGACATAGCTATATTTTCTGGTGCAAGAGGTATGCAGAACACAGACATATTGACTTAGACCTAGGTTTACAAAATGTGGACATTAAATGATTTGCACAGAGAAGATTGAAGTGGCACCAATTGCTACCTTTGGTTAAAACCTCTTTACATCTTCCACACCCTGACCTCATGATTGTGCATTGTGGTGGAAGTGACCTAGGCACATTGACTGGGGTAGGTTTGGAAATGCTTATGAAGGACACCTTTGGACACCTCAGCTCAGCACCATGTGACTCTGGGCAATAGCTCACTTAATAGCTCACATAATTTCCACGCCGGTCTCGAGGGCCTTCAGACCCATAGGGGTTAGTAGTTTGCGCTTTACAAATACCATATTGATTTGACATGCGCAAATTTACCTTCACACTCCCTGTATAACACCCCCTAAGCACCATACACAAGTTAAAATGTTCAAAACAAAAGTACCTCCGAGTAGGTATAACTACATGCTGACACTACTTGACAGATGTGGCACAGCGGCCAGAGCACATGACTTCACAGCATATGACACACAGTTTGGACTCACGCTTTCATCCCCGACTCCGGCAGCACCTCAGCTTAGCACCATGAGACTCTAGACAATACCTCACATATTTTCCATACCCCAGGACTTTCAAACCAGTAGTAGTCAGTAGTTTGTCCTAGTAGGTATAAACACATGCTGACACAACTTCCACAGGTGTGCTGCAGCGGCCAGAGCACATGACTTCAAACCATAAGGCACACAGTTTAGGCTCACGCTTTCATCCCCGACTCCCGCAGCAGCTCACCTTAGCAGCATCAGACTCTACGCAATACCTCGCTTAATTTCTGTACCCAGCACTTTCAGACCGGTAGGTATGAGTAATTCGCTTCGCAACCCCACAGAGGTTACAGTGTTCCTACCCTCCTCTTTCCTACTTTTTTCACCCTTTTTTCATCTTACTTGCTTCAACGGAATCACAAAATGTCGGTCAACACTTCCTAGTCGCAACCGCTCACACCGCTCGCAGCCAATCAGCAACAAGCTTGTGCTCGTAACACCTCAGACAATCAGATGGCAGAATTCCCAAATATCGATATATGTAAATTTCGATATCTCTCAAAAACTTCTGACCGACTTTAGTTTACACCAAATAAACAAAAGCGTGCTTTCTAGACCAAGATCCTTCTCCCTGCCAAATTTGGGGTAATTCCGTTCACCCGTTCGACCTGTAACCTGGTCTAAAGTTTCCTATGGAAATTAACACTGAGAAAACACGTTTTGGGACCCCCTTTTTTCTCTGCCCCCCTTGACGAATCACCCCCAAACTTTCAACAAAGGAGCTGATCTCAACCAAGAATAACTTTTTAAAAGTTTGCGAAGATTCGTCAATCGGCGCCAAAGTTATTGCGAATAGAATGTTGCCATTTTCCTATAGTAACTAGGTCCTAACTATAACTAACTATAACTACCTACCTAGTAGGTAATATGTATATATATATATATATTAATCAAAATTGCCCATGCAAATAAGCCCGCACTCCAAAACAGGTAGGTTGTATTCCACAACTTTTATTTTAAGATGAAGTAGGCATTTTAGTCTGTATCTCTCCTTTTTAATCCTGCCTGACGCGTTTCAAAGATGCAAATCTTCTTTTTCAAAGGCAATCCGAGGTTGCAAAGTCTTTCCTGCCACAATTCCGCTTCTGTTGTTTAAGAATTTTCAAAGCGCTCCTGCGTGGCTTTCACTTCAACAGTTCACTAAGCTCCGGTGTGTTTATGCAGGGCATCGCGGTATTTGTAGTCTCAAGGTGCTTTTTGCCCTCCAATGGGTTTCGTGCAGCTTCGTGAATTTTAAAAAAAGGAGCAGTCCCCCAATAGGCAGAGACTGAAAGTCCCACTCCCATCAGCATTAAATACCTGTGTTGCCCATATCGATCTGGCATAATTCCAAACCGGGGTCCCTTCATTCTCGGGTGGTGCGTCGACTTCACGGCTGGACCTGCCGTGTAACATATTCATCAAAATTGCCCATGCAAATAAGCCCGCACTCCAAAACAGGTAGGTTATATTCCACAACTTTTATTTTAAGATGAAGTAGGCATTTTAGTCTGTATCTCTCCTTTTTAATCCTGCCTGACACGTTTTAAAGATGCAAATCTTCTTTTTCAAAGGCAATCCGAGGTTGCAAAGTCTTTCCTGCCACAATTCCGCTTCTGTTGTTTAAGAATTTTCAAAGCGCTCCGGCGTGGCTTTCACTTCAACAGTTCATTAAGCTTTGGTGTGTTTATGCAGGGCATCGAGGTATTTGTAGTCTCAAGGTGCTTTCTGGCTTCCAATGGGTTTCGTGCAGCTTCGTGAATTTTAAAAAAAGGAGCAGTCCCCCAATAGGCAGAGACTGAAAGTCCCACTCCCATCAGCATTGAATACCTGTGTTGCCCATATCGATCTGGCATAATTCCAAACCGGGGTCCCTTCATTTTCGGGTGGTGCGTAGACTTCACGGCTGGACCTGTCGTGTAACGTATTCATCAAAATTGCCCATGCAAATAAGCCCGCACTCCAAAACAGGTAGGTTGTATTCCACAACTTTTATTTTAAGATGAAGTAGGCATTTTAGTCGGTATCTCTCCTTTTTAATCCTGCCTGACGCGTTTCAAAGATGCAAATCTTCTTTTCAAAGGCAATCCGAGGTTGCAAAGTCTTTCCTGCCACAATTCCGCTTCTGTTGTTTAAGAATTTTCAAAGCGCTCCTGCGTGGCTTTCACTTCAACAGTTCATTAAGCTCCGGTGTGTTTATGCAGGGCATCGCGGTATTTGTAGTCTCAAGGTGCTTTCTGGCCTCCAATGGGTTTTGTGCAGCTTTGTGAATTTTAAAAAAAGGAGCAGTCCCCCAATAAGCAGAGACTGAAAGTCCCACTCCCATCAGCATTGAATACCTGTGTTGCCCATATCGATCTGGCATAATTCCAAACCGGGGTCCCTTCATTTTCGGGTGGTGCGTAGACTTCACGGCTGGACCTGTCGTGTAACGTATTCATCAAAATTGCCCATGCAAATAAGCCCGCACTCCAAAACAGGTAGGTTGTATTCCACAACTTTTATTTTAAGATGAAGTAGGCATTTTAGTCGGTATCTCTCCTTTTTAATCCTGCCTGACGCGTTTCAAAGATGCAAATCTTCTTTTCAAAGGCAATCCGAGGTTGCAAAGTCTTTCCTGCCACAATTCCGCTTCTGTTGTTTAAGAATTTTCAAAGCGCTCCTGCGTGGCTTTCACTTCAACAGTTCATTAAGCTCCGGTGTGTTTATGCAGGGCATCGCGGTATTTGTAGTCTCAAGGTGCTTTCTGGCCTCCAATGGGTTTTGTGCAGCTTTGTGAATTTTAAAAAAAGGAGCAGTCCCCCAATAAGCAGAGACTGAAAGTCCCACTCCCATCAGCATTGAATACCTGTGTTGCCCATATCGATCTGGCATAATTCCAAACCGGGGTCCCTTCATTTTCGGGTGGTGCGTCGACTTCACGGCTGGACCTGCCATGTAACGTATTCATCAAAATTGCCCATGCAAATAAGCCCGCACTCCAAAACAGGTAGGTTGTATTCCACAACTTTTATTTTAAGATGAAGTAGGCATTTTAGTCTGTATCTCTCCTTTTTAATCCTGCCTGACGCGTTTCAAAGATGCAAATCTTCTTTTTCAAAGGCAATCCGAGGTTGCAAAGTCTTTCCTGCCACAATTCCGCTTCTGTTGTTTAAGAATTTTCAAAGCGCTCCTGCGTGGCTTTCACTTCAACAGTTCATTAAGCTCCGGTGTGTATATGCAGGGCATCGCGGTATTTGTAGTCTCAAGGTGCTTTCTGGCCTCCAATGGGTTTCGTGCAGCTTCGTGAATTTTAAAAAAAGGAGCAGTCCCCCAATAGGCAGAGACTGAAAGTCCCACTCCCATCAGCATTGAATACCTGTGTTGCCCATATCGATCTGGCATAATTCCAAACCGCTTTGAAAATTCTTGAACCGGCCCCAAAAATAAAGGCATGTCAAGAAATGTTTTTCCTATGAAATTAGGTCTGAACGATAACTACCCATTCCCTGAAAAAAATCAGGTTTAGCGGGACGCTATAGTTAGGCACAGATTTCAGTCATACAAAAGTAGTGAACTCCAGCAGTTATAGTTACCTGAGCTAACAATAACTTAAGTCCCCGCAATGCATTGCTTATGACTTCACATATTACATCACTCATTGAGTGGTCAATGACAGCATTCATGACATCACTGATGATATCTCAAATTACATCACTCATGACATCAATGATGACATCATCCATTGATTGTGAATTATTTCTAAAAGTTTATGAGTTCTAAACATACATACTAAGGTACTATAAAAGTTAGATCACTGTCCTTTGTATAATACTAAAGAGTGATACTATTTCTAACATATATTATGTGTGCAGCTGTGTAGCTGTGTGTATCTGTGAGTGACTGGACATCTGAGTGCCAGTATAGGTGTGTGAGTGGGTGTGTGGGTGGTTGCATGGGTGAATAAGTAGGGGTGTGAGTACCTGTATGGGTGAATAAGTGGGTGTGTGGGTAACTGTATGGGGTGAGTGGCTGTCTGACTAGTTGCATTGGTGAGGGACTAGGTATATGAGTGTCTATATGGGTGGCTGAGAGGCTGTGTGAGTGGCTGTATGGGTCTGTGAGTGGAATGGAAGTATCAATGACTAGCTGCTGTGGGAGTGGCTGTATGGAAGAGTGACTGTGTGTGTAAGTGGCTGTATGGATAACTGAGTGGCTGTTTGAGTGGGTGTATGGGAAGTGTGTAGCACTGTGAGTAGCTGTATGGATGAGTGAGTAGGTGTGTGAGTGGCTCTATGGATCAGTGAGTGGATGGGTGAGTGGTTATATGGGTGCATGAATGGGTGTATGAGTGGTTTTGTAGGTGTATGAGTAGATGTGTCAATTACTCTGTGGATGCTGTCATCAGTGATGTCATTTAAGATGTCATCAGTGATGTTACAAGTGTTGTCACTGACCACGCCATGAGTGATTTAAAATGTAAGTTCATAAGCAGTGTATTACAGGGGTATATATATTTGTTAGCTTAGATAAGCCTAACAGCTGAATTTCACTGGTTATATACGAGTGAAATCTAAGTATAACTATAACCCTCTGCAACCTTTGTTCTTTTCAGTGAATTTCTAAAGGTTTTTTTTTATTCTATTGCCTTAACTATAACGTTCTTGTAACATTTGTTTTTTTCAATGAACTTCTACTTTTTTTTAATTTAATGTCTAATTATAAAATCCCAGTAACCTTTATTTTTTAAATGAATTTCTAAACCTTTTAATGTTATTTCTTAACTATAATGTCCCTGTAAGCTCTTGTTTATTAGTGAATTTCAGAGGTTTTAAAATTTTTATTTCTTAAGTGTATCTTGTAACCTTTGAGAGTTGGTGTGTGAGTGGCTGTATCGGTCAGTGAGCGGGTGTGTAAGTGTTTGAGTAGATCTGTGAGTGGGTGTGTGAGTTGCACTATTGGTCTGTAAGTGGGTGTGTGAGTGTCCGTACAACTAAACCTGTGCACACATCAAAGTAAATAAACAGTATGTATATTCAATACAAAGTTTCAACACAATCAAAAAAATGGTCCATAAACATATAAATGCGATGTTGCTTTGTCTTTAATTCAGTTGTCATTAAGTCAAAACAGAACCAGCCGACACGTGTTTCGTCGCATTTGGAATTAGTTCCGCGACTTCTTCAGGGCTGAATGGTGTGAATAAGGTCTTTGCAATCACGCTGCCGGTGATGATTCCAACCCGGCTGGGCTATTAGCTGAGAGTAATACGAATCTCTGTACATAAAAACATTGCGCTGCCGGTTGAGTATTAAAACACCGGCTGGCCGCAACGGAGTCCTTGAATGTGGACTCAATCTGCAGTGTCTGAAAATGAATTTCTCCTGATGAGGTTGCCATGAGGGTAACAAGCATCCGAGGGGTGTTCGCACTAACTTACAGGTTTAAAGCGAGTATGCTACAGGCTTCCTCATGGGCGATCACTGTGTTCCGGGTACGGACATGAAATGTGAGTGTCCGTGTTGGTCTTTGAGTGGATGCATGAGTGTCTGAGGGGGTCTGTGAGTGGGTGTGTGAGTGTCTGTGTGGGTCTGTGAGTGTGTGTTAGAATTGCTATGTGAGTAGATGCATGAGTGTTTGAGTGGGTCTGTGAGTAGGTGCATGACTATCTGAGTGGATCTGTGAGTGGGTGCAAGAATGTCTAAGTGGCACTCTGAGTGGGTGCATCAATGTCTGAGAAGTCACTGAGTGGGCCATGAGTGTCAGATCAGGTCTCTGAGTAGGCGCAAATGTGTCTGTGAGAGGAGGTTTGAGTGTCTGAATTGGTCTGTGATTGTAAGAGTGTGAGTGGGTCTATGAGGGGTGCATGAGTGTCTGATTGGGTCTGTGAGTGGTTTCATGAGTCTCTGAGTAGGTCGGTGAGTGAGTGTGTAAGTGTCTGATTGGGTCTGTGAATCGGTGCTTGAGTCTCTGAGTGGATCTGTGAGTGGGTGCATGAGGGTCTGGGGGTCTGTGAGTGGGTGCATGAGTGCCTGTGTGGGTCTGTGAGTGTGTGTTAGAGTTGCTATGTGAGTGGAGGCATGAGTGTCTGAGTGGGTCTGTGAGTAGGTGCATGAAAATCTGAGTAATCTCTGAGTGGGTGTGTCAGTGTCTGAGTGGGTCTGTGAGTGGGCCATGAATGTGTGAGTGGATCTGTCACTGTGTATATGAGTGTCAGAGTGAGTATGTGAATGGGTCTGTGAGTGGGTGCATCTGCATCTAAATAGCAATCTGACCGGGGGCATAAGTGTCTGGTTGGGTGTGTAAGTGAGTGCCTGAATGGACCTGTGAGTGGGTGCATGAGTGTCTGAGTAGGTTTGTGAGATGGTGCATGAGTCTCTGAGTGGGTCTGCCAGTGGGTGCCTGAGTGTCTGAGTGGGTCAGTGAATGGATATATTGGTTTCAGACTGGGACTGTGAGTGGATGTGTGAGAGTCTGAGTGGGTCTGTCAGTGGGTATATGAGTCTCTGAGTGGGACTGTAAGTGGATACGTCAGTGTATGATTTGGTCTATGAGTGGGTATGTTAGTCTTTGAGTGAGTCTGTGAGTGTGTGTGTCAGTGTCTGAATGGGTCTGTAAGTGTGCCCATGAGCATATGAGAGGGTCTGTGAGTGGGTACATGAGTGACTGAGTGGCACTGCAACTGGGTGTGTCAGTGTCCAAGTAGGTCTGTGAGTGGGTGTGTGAGTATCTTGGGGGTCTGTGACTGGGCACATGAGTGTCAGATCGGGTCTCTGAGTAGGTGCAAATATGTCTGTGAGAGGAGGTTTGAGTGTCTGAATTGGTCTATGATTGGCTGTAAGAGTGTGAGTGGGTCTATGAGTGGGTGCATGAGTGTCTGATTGGGTCTGTGAGTGGTTTCATGAGTCTCTGAGTGGGTCGGTGAGTGAGTAAGTGTCTGATTGAGTCTGTGATTGGGCACTTGAGTAGCTGAGTGGATCTGTGAGTGGGTGCATGAGTGTCTGAGTGGGTCTGTGAGTGTCTGAGTGGGTCTGTGCGTTGGTGCATTTGTATGGGACTGGGTTTGTGAGTGGGTGCACAAGAGTCTGATTGGGCTTATGAGTAGGTACGTGAGTGTCTCTCTGGGTCTGGCAGTAGGTTTATGAGTCTGTGACTAGGACTGTTAGTAGATTCATCAGTTTTGACTGGGTCTGTGAGTGGGTAGATCAGTGTCTGAGTCTGTCTGTGACTGCATCTGTCTCTGATTGTGTCTATGAGTGGGTGAATGAGTGCAAACTATCTAAGATCCTAATTTGAGTGTTCTGGCAGAGATCTAGAGGACATTGTCTTGTCACGTCTCTCAAATCTGAAGGAGGTGGCCCTTGGTGCGGAGGTTTCTGGGACAAAACCCCCTATACTCTCATCATCCCCAATTCCTATGAAGGGAGTTGGGGTGGGTGGTGTGCTGATTAAAGCAGTAAGCAGTCTGCATCATGAATGTATTTCTTTTGCTGAATGTGAGGAGTTTGAGGAATCGTTAGCTGGATTTATGAGGGGGACTGATGAAGACAGACAAGCCAACCATAATCATGAGCATGAGATTAACTCCCTGGGAAATGTTTCTGATTTTGCCCAAGATTTATCAATGATTAAACTTCTTTTGCTAATGCAAGTAACCTTCCAGGGAATGCTAAAAGCTTAAGTTCTAAATAGTATGCAAAAATAAATCTGCTTGAAACCATTAGCACATCGTTAAAGGATGAAGTTAAAGAGGTTACAGCGGGAGAAGGGGTAAAGGGTGATATTTTTAAAGCCAGTCGTTTGTTCGCCCCACCCAAGACGAGGTATGCCCCCCTATGAGGTCAAAAGCAGTGGGATTTTTGTATCAAAATGTCATTATCTAATTTTGAGAAGAGGAAGTGTTTTTGGGGAAAAAGGGTTAGGTCTAGGTACTGTGTTGCTTCTATGAGACCAAGGGGGAGGAAGAGATATCAGAAAAGGAGGGTGGTAGAAATCATAAGAATCGGCTAAATATATGTAGCGTACCCCCTGCGAGTAAACAGGTTAATTCCCCAACCCTTTAGGGCCCCCGGCCAGGGCAGCAACACAACAATTGTAAGAAAGTTTGTTGCTGAAGGGCACTCGAGGAGGAAAGATTTGGGGCCCGATTCACAGAACTAACTTAAGACAAAATCCTAAACTTACTACTTTTGGTATTCACAGAAGTTAGGATTTTGTCTTAAGTTTGTCTTAAGACAAACTTAAGACAAACTTAAGACAGTCTTAAGACAGACTTAAGACAGTCTTAAGACAGACTTAAGACAAACTTAAGACAGACTTAAGACAGACATACCAATAGTAGACCAATTAGGAATGCTAAAAACATTGGAGGCTCTATGGGGAGATTTTCTCCTCACCTGTTAGGTCGGACTACAGGGTCTGCAAAAGGGAAAATCTTTGACAAGTCCCACGGGTGTTGCCACAGTTCAGGTTGGAAAAGACTGAAAGGAGATGAGATCCCCAGTGTTATTCCTAAAAGCATAATGCAGAAGGAATGGGAGAGAGGCAGCTAAGCAGACCCTCAAGAGGTCGGAACTGTTAAAGGTATTTGCTAACATCAAAAGATTTAGGAATGTCTCCACAAAGGATTTAGCACTGGTTGGCTTCAAGGAGGTCGTTGGGAAGAGATAACTAGAGTTTTGTTTATCTCAAAAGAAACAAATAATTTAGTGGGAGCAGGGGGTTCAGCCCTGGGGTCTAACGGTATTTGTCTCTCTAAAGAAAATGAGGAAATGCGGTTAGTCCACTTTCGCTGCAAACATAGTGAGCTCAAACAGAACCACGATTACCTTGCTGGGCACTGGTGACAGAAACAGAGACCAGGCGTTGGGAGCAGTTTGTGGGAACATGATGGTTCACAAGAAAGGATAGTTACTATAACCTTCACTAAAGATAGAGCTCGGGATTTGAGGATTTGGAATAGGTGAAACCGTTGGCAGTCTAATGAGCGACAGAGGGAAAGTGGCCATAGTACCAGAGTGTTGTGTATTTCCTACTAATCCGTAGAATCTGCACATTGTTTGGACAACATAAACTGAGGCTTGCTGTCAAGACTAATTCTGGACACCCCCGCAGGATATGTTGGCCTATAGATCAGCTAGGTCACAGTGCGACTGTAAGCCCTCCTAACTTACCAGGTAGCGAACAGTTTCTGGCAACCACTGAACATGACAACCCTGAACACTCAGGGATCATGAAAACAGTACAGAACCTTTCGCTCAGTCACTTCTGCTCACTTGTTCTCAGAGAAATATACAGAAAATACAGAGTTGAAAGTTTTCAATAATATTTATTGAACCAACGTTAGTCTTGCAAATAATACGTGTGCTGCAATGATTAGGAGACAGAAGCAAATAAAGAAGATTACAAGCACCAAAAGAGTAAACAGTAGATACTCATCTCCCATGGTGCGGAAGCAGTGAATATATGCAGGCAGTATGCAAAATGGTAATCTAACGTAATCCTATGATGCGGTCCCTACTCTGTGTGTACTTAGAGTGTCTATTAATGCAGAGCCACAAATCCCCCCAAGGGATGATTCAACTCCATTACATGATGGGAGAGAGTGAAGGATCCCATCTTGATCTCAAGTTGGACACCCCTAACAGAGGCTCAGACCGGTGTGTGGTGATTTCTCAGCATGCAGGGACCTTCAGTGTCAGTAGAAGTAGAAGTGCTTCATTTACCAATCTATTGGAATGCCTATTATTTATAATGAAAAACAGCCTTGTTATTTGCGCGCCTGATTAGTGAAGTTATGGATAAATAGATAGCACTGTCGCCCTGTGGATGAAGATAGGCTGACGTTTGTACCTAGTGCACACAGAGGCCTAGTACATGATGTTCAAGGCATTATGAAAATGTTGTGCGAAGCGAGATGAATAAACAAAATAGTTTCAGAGAAACTAATCCAACATTGTTGTGCATGCAAATGTGTGCAAAGATTCACAGCAGAAATGTTATTTTCTAGGACAAAGAAAGGAATAAGCTGCCTCACTACATGGGCCTAACCCGGTAATATAATAAGAAAGCTGTTCTTTTAAAATATTTGGGACAGTTACTTTCCCCCATGGACCAGTGGAGGAATAGATGAGATTGATTGGTAGGAATCAGGACATTCGCAGCCGGTTCGGGTCCTGGTATGAAACATTCATGGATTTAAAACATTTATATGTATAGAAAATCATCGAGAGATCTTGAAGAACTATTCTGTTTTGTTCCTTCCAGAAACCTCGCTGTTGGAGTGCCCCGCAGTAGAGGGGCTTGTTGCCATACCTCAAAATGCTAGGGCTTCGTTATGAGGAAAATTGGTGGGTGGATTACTCATATTGGTTAAAGTCTGCTGTGGGAGAAAGATAGCAAAGTTCCAAACCATGGGGTCTATTAGTATGTCGGGCGGATCGCCACCGCCCCCATGGCGGTGGCGATCCGCCCGACATTTTCGTCCACCCGCATGCCATCCCTCCCCCGCCATATTAGTATGGCGGGGGGGACCCCGGCAGACGGAAAGACGGTCGGACGGTTTTCCGCTGGTTGACGAGTCGACTGGGCAGAAAAGGGGCTGTATATGGTGGCAGTGTCTGCAAGACACCGCCATCCATATTACAATTCATGCAGTGAAATGCCTTTCCATGGCGGCGTTGCCGCCATGGGAAGGCATGCAGTAACTGCATGCAGGGGACCGTTGCAGGCCCACAGGGTATTGGGGGGGATGGGGGTACACATGGGGGGTACCTATGGTACCCCCTGCATTTGCATGCACAACATAGCAGGCACCACGCTGTGCCTGCTACGTTGTGCATGCAAATGCACAACATGCCTTTTTGCCATTGCGCCAGGTGCTGCTGAAAGCACCACCCGCCGCAATGTTTAAAAGGTGGGATGCGCCCGCCAGTGAGGCGGGAGCATCCTAATCTTCCCCACGGGACCGCCGCACAAATGGGGGGCAGTCCCATCTCCGTTAGGGTGGCGGGCAGACAAGAGTCTGCCTGCCATCCTAATCAGGCCCTATGTGTTGATGGGTTCTTGCTTGTTTAATCCACTTGTATGTCAATACAGAGGATCCAAAGTAATTGATATGCCTAAATGTGTATGTGTCACCAATTTGGCCTCTTCATGAATATGAGCTGTAAAATTGTATTGGAATTATGCTGATGCCCTGTTGGTGGTGGTGGGGATTTTAATGAAGATACATTTTTAAAGATCTTGATGATGTAATTAAAGAGTTGCGATTAGCGTTATATATTCCGGAAGGCATTTTTCGGAAATCCCTAAAGAAGGAGATGTGAAGGTATTGCATTGTCTAGTGGAATTTAATTTGGTCAATGTTAATGGTAGGTATCAAGATTATATATTCTAACAAAGAAAACATTTAAGTATGTTAACAGTAAATTCCCTATCCACTATTTTATGGTCCCAATTTACCAGTTCATCGGGCATAAAACGTTAGAGTTATAGACATCGGGCCCTGCAATCATCTTGCACTTAGTGTGGAGTGTGAAGAGGTGTTTTCTACACGTCTGTGTGCTGTAACCTTTTTGGAGGTGGCCTACCACAAGAGAATCAGTGTTAATATTACAGAAGATGCGCTACTAGCTCTTTCCTTGTCAATTTTGAACCCTTCTCCCTTGAAGTAGGCCAAGATGCCCTGGATTTGTATAGTAGGTTAACGATAAAATTGCTAGCTCAATTTAAGTTAGTAAAAGGGGGTCCTCACTTAGGTAATAGTCTGAGGTATAAGGCAAATTCTTGGTTCGATGATGAATTTTGGGAGGGTAGAAGGGCGGCAAATAGGAGTTGTTGCCACTCTATGTTAAATCCATATGATGACAGTCTGAGAGCAGCAATGATTGCCTCGTAATTTGTTCATAAAAAGTGAGAGTTCTGTAGGTTAAACTGGGAGGCAGGCAATGTGGCAATGTTAGCGACAGTGGCTGACAAGGATAGTAAATGGTTATGGTGACTAGTGAACTCTTCAACCCTTTCTTCACCATTTTCTTTTAAAGGCCTTGTTAGACCCGGCATCCCTGGTTGGCTGAGGTAGGTACCTTAGGCCAAGTAGGGACCCGCGTTCCAACGTCAGGGAAAGGAAGGTCACCTTCTTAGATAGACCTGCTCACCCCCTTGGTAGCTTGGCACGAGCAGCCAGGCTTATCTTCAAGGCAAATGTGTATAGTATTCGCAACCATGCTCACAATAATCCAATGATGACACCACAAATAGACACCACACAAGTTTTATGAAACGAGTATAAACTTTATGTAAAAAGATATACGATAAGACCACACGATATAAAATCAACATATGAGGTTCTGTAATATTTCTCCTGGCCGGTTGTTAGGCCAGCCAGCCCTTGTAAGTTCTGGCAATGTCAATTAGCACTTCTAAACATTCTCCTGTACTCCTACTATCATGTCATACAGTTCGTAAGCTAGAATCAGGCACTTTTGCAATGTAAAAATACTATAGTGCGTAATGTAGCAATCAGACACTCTGCAATAAAAAGAATGCAATGCGTAACGCAACAATCAGGCACTTTGCAAGGTAATATAATGCAATGCGTAATACAACCACCAGATATATCGGCCTGCAAAAATAAGGCAATGCATACACACTAATCAGGAATAATGCAATGTGTAATATGCTAATCAGGTAGTTCGTTATGCAGATACAAAGCAATGCGTCATACGACAATCAGGTAGTTTGTTATGCAGATAAAAATGCCACGCATCATACACTAATCAGGTAGTTTGTTATGCAGGAATAATGCAATGCGTAATACACTAATCAGGTACTTCGTTATACAGAAATGATGCAATGTGTAATACGACAGTCAGGTACTCTGTTGTGCAGAAATGGAATACTACGTAGTACTCTCAGGGCTCGCTCATTGGGCCTTAGGTGGTCTCTCCGCCTTACCTTCTGACTTGCAGTCAGCCTATCACAGTTGCCCCCAACACAGTCCGATGTAATCCCAAAGTGCAACTTCGCACTCCGGACCCTGTACCGACACTCCCTTGGCAATACGGGCCCCGATACGAGCCGAAGCAGAGGCTCGTGCTGCCAACACGAGAGAGAGGCCGAGAGTGTCTCCCTCCGAGCCTGTGCCCCGCCCCAGGAGTCGACACACGTTATATGGGTGGCGCGGACTCACTCTCCTCTCTTTGTCCAGTGAATGGGCCTCCAATGTAGGGGTGGGCGGAATTTGCGGAATTAACTTCCACAAATTATCGCGAAAATGCAGAAAATCTCCGCAAACACGCCGGAAATATCGCGAAGACGCGGAAGTTTTTTTGCCGCCTGTTCGCGGTATTTTTTGCGTGATCGCGGGCCGCCAACTTACCCATGCGGTTGCTCACGGGCGCGGCCATCTTGTTTTCACTTGTCCCGCCCTCTCGCGATGCTTACTTCCTGTTCCGGGTCGCGCAATGCATGTTCGCGCCTGTTCGCGGTCGATATTTCCTGTTCGCGACCGCTTTTACTTGATCGCGTTGCTTTTTGCTTGCTCGGGGAGAAAATATTGCGCGAACTTGTGCACGTGGTCTCAATGGGCGCGGCCATCTTGTTTTTCACTCTATTGCATGGTTCTGGGGCCTGATTTTCAATCCTCCCTAAATCTTTTCAATCCTTTGTTTATAGCCACTTTTTTTGGATCTTTATTACTTATTATTTCTCTAACTATTTTCCTGCTTCTATATTTTTGGTTTTTGTCTACTTTTTTTTTGTTTTTTAGCTACTTTTTCACTCTTTCTATTGCCTATTTATTTCCGTTACTTACTTTTTAAATTTTATTACCTTTTCTTTCCCACCCCGTCTCTCATCCCCAGAACCATGTCAAAGGGTAGGGCTCGCCGCAGCCAGAGCCGCGACCGCCTTCCATGTGGCGCCTTATTTGGGGAGGTGGAGTTGGCTGCACTCATTTTCTTTGTGCAGCGCCACCTCCTCTCAACCCTGGCAGCAGGTGGCAGGCCTGGGTCCGGGTACGGCCTCCGGGAGCGTCGGCAGCGGTGGGGGAAGGTGCGCCGGGCAGTGTCGCGCATCTCTGGGGTCCGGCGCAACCAGGCACAGCTGACGCACCGGTGGTCCGACATCCTGGACCGTGAGCAGGACCTGCTGGACCTGCTAGGAGTGGAGGTCCCGGGGCTTGGTGAGTACCTATTTAATTATTACAACTTTGTGTCTGTTCTTCTGCTCTATGTTATATATTGCGAATATCTTTTTTTCCTTCCAACCAGCTAGAATGTTGCTGCTTACAATACATTCCAGGTTAATAACGTTTAAAAGTCTTCTGTGATTATTATGACACAGGTGCTCTTCTGCGCTACTACTAATCTTACTTGTTTGCAGCTTTGCGTTTGCGCTTGCTTAGCGTGATTCTTTACGAGTTTATTTTAGAGAAATTAAGTTACGTAATGCTACAGTGACTCACGTCCACTCCTTACTTTGTCCTGTCACTAATAGAGAGGGGCGGATTGATACTTAGGTTTAGGGACTTTGTAGTTGTATGAGCTTCTAATTGGTTAGTGGTATGCGTGATGCCCCCCCCCTCACTCAGTTACGTGACGTGCTGCTATTACGGCAGTCTTTAGAACCTTTTCTAGTTTGTTCAATGAGTGGAGGTAGGCTTAGCAGTTACTTAGCAGTAGCAGATCAGCATCAATCAAACCAAAATTTGGTGTATACAAAAAATGTAGTCATGTTCATGTGTTCTCCATGATTGGACCATACGCATTGTTGAGGAATACAGTGGAAATGCATACTTAATGTACAATTGGCATTCCTGGAATAGGTGGGCTAGGTTGGGTGGTACGTTGTACTACAACTTAGGCTTAGTTGTAACTTAGTTTTCTGGAATCAGAATGGAAGACTGGATTATTGTTGATAAATAGTAACTTAAGTAGTCGAACTGCGAATCCCCCGATATTACATGTTGACCAGATGAGATCGGTCAATGTAGTTATTGCAATTGTTGTTTACATAAGTGTTTTTTGACCGTTGTTGAAAAATATTGTATTTGTTTGACACCATCCATCAATGTTTGTCTCTTTCTTATATCTTTCCTGTTCATCAGCACCCAGGGGCAGACGGGCAGGGACTGGGCAGTGGGCAGGACAGGAACACCACCAGGAGGACACCGCTGAGGGCTCCTCTGCTGGCCCCAGTAAGTCTTCTTGTTTTTAATAATATTTCTTATTCCATAACTTTTACTGCCCCATTTCTCCCGAACTATAGTGTGTTTCCAAATGCTATTTTTTTACCACCAATTATCCTTCGATCTGTACGGTTTCAAAAATCTTATCCCTGCCTCCGCTATGATGACTCTGAGTACTACTACATCCTATCAATCTGTCTGTACTGTAGTAGCTAGTCTTGCCCAGTTGGCCAGTGCCACTCTTTGTGAAAGGTTGTAATATAAAACTCATATTCACCAGTAGCACGTACAATCTGTTGGGTCGTTGTCTTGTACTACTTTTACTCTTATTGATGTTGAGGCTTTGAAAATTCACAGCAACAGCCCTACCAGATTTCTTAATATTTTGATATGATACCCTATAGGACATACCACTGTTGTAGGGATCTTGCACATACATTTGCACCAGAAAATAGGATGTTGGTGATGGTAGGTTGAACCTTTCTTGCACACCTCAATCAGTAATTCCGCACCCACCACAATTCCACTGCTTGACTATAGTACTGTCTTGTCATACCTATTAGGTCTCGGAACCCTCCCCCCCAAGATACCAACAAGTAGACAACCCAGAACATAACACACCCAACCTCTGTCGTGGAAGCAATTCACATGCACACCCTTACTTTCATTTGCTCACTCGTGTAACTTAGTCCACTCCACACCAAATACCACGAAGTCTATGTAAGTTTAAAATGTTTATTTCAATTTGAGAAGGTCTGTACACTGTTTTCTTAGCAGCACCAACCGGCAAATCAATAACATTAAAACAATATACATTGTTACACTTATACAGTTGGGAATTAAATCATGATAACTGAACAGTGGTGGAAGGCAGCACCACCATCCCATAGCAATTTAGTTTATATACATTTATAAATGAAGATGTGAGTGAATGGACCCCTCACCTCAGAAGAACCTAGTACTGGTAGTTTGTGCATCGTTCAGAAGCTCTGGTTCGTAGAAGGGAATCTTGCGTCTGATGCGAAAAAAGAAATGGTGTGCGTTAGTATATTGCAACTTGCAAGCATTTCTCAGCCGTGCCAAAAAGTGTAGCATCTATGGATAAGCAATATGGACTAACAGTAACAGTAGTACACCAGTTCTTCCTAAAAAAGTGGCTTGTTAATGTTTGTTGACCGCTTGTACGCAGCGCGTAGACTAGACAGTAGCAGTGTGAGGCAGGTCATGTGGCCTCAAAGGTGTCTTAAGAAGCTGCAAGGTAAAGGTAGCGTCACATGTGCATGGCTAGGGCTAATCAAGCAAAGGCTACAATGATCATATAACTATTAGTGTCTACTCTACTACTACCTGATTTGTACTAGTGATGTATGTTAGTATTAACTCATTTTTCAACCTTGCTACTGATCAATAGGGGGGAGGTGTATATGACGCCTAATAAATGTGTAATGTTTTCTAGGCGCACTACCGACCACCAGTGCTGGGGCCAGTGAACAAGGCGACGCGGAGGGAGAGGATGCGGCAGTTGCTGCCGATACCGACGATGGAGCGGTAGGGGGAGTGGCAGCACCAGTGGCAGGCGGTGGTAAGTTAGATTCATAATCTTTAACTATTGTTGAACTTGACAGCACACTCACTGCAAGGGTGTACTGTATGTATATGTATACTGTACAGTTGTGACTTAGGGCCCCTTTTAGGATGGTGGGCGTATTGCCCCCGCCGGGCCGGCTGGAACTGCCGTCACCGCAGGGGCAAACCTCCCGCCATCCCTGTAGAAAATATTCAGACATGTCCAGGCGGAAAAGGGTTCAGTATGGCGGTGGTGTCTCTCTCACCACAACGCCAGCCATATAATCGCATTTTGGAATGCCTTTGCGTGGCGGCATTGCCGTCCGCCACGGAAAGGCATGCACACATTGCAGAGTATGCTTGGGGGCCCCCATGGAGGGTACCTACCGATGCTATGGTACCCCCCCGACTTTCAAAGCAAAACGTGACAGGCTCCGTGCGGGGCCCGTCATGTTGTGCTTGGAAAAGCAGCACAACATTTTAGCATTGCTTTCAGCAAAGCCAACCAGAATTTAAATTAAAAAAAACAGGGTGCGCCCGCCACTGTGCCAGGCGCATCATCCTAATTAATTGTCCCCACGGGACCCCCACCCTTTTTAGCAGTCGGATGGCGGGCGGACAAAGTCCGCCCGCTATCCGATGTCGTAAGTAAGTATGAGTTCTTGGGGACGTTTGAAGAGTGAACTAGAAGACTAGAATTCCCTTTAATTGGTATAGGACTAGGAGCCGGAGTATTGAGTAACCAATGGCCTCATCTATCTGATTTGAACTCCGCTTTGAAAGTTTTGGAGAAGAGCACCTGGTGCACTGTTCAACTAAAAAGTGTAAGACAGGTGGAAGGAAGAAGGACGGGCGCCTTTTAAAATGTTATGTACTACTGTGCTTTATTTTATAGTGCTACTCTACCATGCCACTATGTGTATAAATAATTACCTTGTCCTACTGTTTTATTAAGACTATATTTTACAATTGTCTTGTTTTTTTCTTTTTGATACACAGCAACTCCGAAAGTCAACCGTAAGGAGTTGGCCGCCAAGGCACGGTGCCGGAAGCTGGAGGCAATCCAGCAGAAATACCGGCGGCTGGTGGTCCTAGCCGAGGAGGAGGAGGAAACTGCAGCAGCTATTGAAGCCTCCTCCAGTGCCCCGGGCCCCAGCCACCGCCCTCCAGCGTTACGGCGCCACCGCCTGGCGGCTGCCCGCCGCCACCGTGTCATCTCCGGTGCCCCCCCCCACTGTGGCTGCAACTGCCGCGGCCTTAGACGCCGCGTCGCCCATTTAGAGGAGGAGATGCGCCAGATGCCTGTCCTCCTCCAGTCCCGCCCCACCAGTTAGTCCCTGTCACTGCCCCTTTTTTAATTCTTGTTCGTTTGGGCGTTCCAGACTTTTTTCTATGGACAGTGGTTGGGGTTAGGGAGGGGGGTGTGTCAGCTTTTGTGGGTTTAGTTTATTTGTTAGGGTAAATTAAATATATTTTTCTATGTTACATGCAATGTTGTTAATGTTTTTTGTTGGGGTAACTGTTGCTGGTGCATGGCCGCCCATAGCCTGTGTTTGATTTCAATAATTTGCTGACTGTATAAGACACAAACAGATAGATGCGACACACCTCACTCATTGACTGGTCCTTCTAGTACTTTCAGTCTGTCCTCTAGTCTATGCTTTCTTTGGAGTGGTGTTTGAAAATGAAATCATTGACAACATGTCCATTATTAATTTTGCCTCCCCCAAACTTCTCTCTTACCGGTGCTTGATGTTTATGTCCAACTGTGGCACAGCACTGGCTGCATGGTGAAGATGGTTTCCTTTTTCATACATGCCATGATTGGGGTGGTGGTGGTGGTAGTGTAGTAGTAGTAGTATACACTGGCAGGGTGGCAGCATTTCCAAAAAAAGAAAAGGAAATAGTCAATCGCCTTTGAGAGACTGTTAGAGGAGTAGTTGAATGAAGTACATCACAGAATTTACCGAGCAACAATTATATGCTCAAATATTTGACAAAAAAAACTGAATGGTGGTTATTATGAGGATAGCCTACTAGACAGAGTTACAAACTATAGTTTTGTCGACTCGAGTCACTTGACTATGCCTACAGTCTAACAGTTAGTGCTGTATATGAGGAATGACAACAAACAAATCCAATCAATGCCGGCAATTCATGCTGAGGTATATGTTCCTTTGTTAAATAAAATAACTTCTGAAATATCCTACTCATGGGTGGGCAAGCAGAAGAAGATCATCGCTCTGCATTGAAATTGAAGTAGTGTTGCTTTCACCACATCCGCCCCAGCAAGTGTGTGATTAAGTATTGGTGTACATTTAATTTAGTTACACCTCGACAATAAGTCACACAGCCCGGGGGAAGAGGGTTAGGGTTTGTTGAATGGATGGGAAGGGGGATTTTGGGAAAGGTTTGACATAGAAAAACAGTATGCATACATAGACAAACAAACGACAATCATTGAAGACTACCATACCATATCCATTCCATATGTTAAGGGAGAAAAAGGCAATGCATGCATGATGATGAGACCCGGATTACATACACTTCTATTTCTTGTTCTGTTCCGGCCCTAATACTTTAACAGATAGCAAATAGAAATTTTAAATATTGGTAGTGAAGAATCGTAAACACAGAGCAAACGTAATGATGATTGATAATAACAACTCCAAGAACACACTGTTGTAAAGATTGTATACAAGATAGTAATCAAATTATTTAAAAGAAGTTAAGTGGATACTGTTACTGTCTTATCCTGGTCAAAAAGGTGGACTGGTTTTGCGCATCTCGGCATTCCTCTTGATCCTCTCGTCCATCAATCTTGGGTGTGTCGCCTCGCCACTCACCACTGCCCGGCTGGAAAAATAAGGTGATTGATTGGTAAGGGAATTAATATGCATTGTAATGTTTTACAAAGTTTTGGCCAAGGCCCGGCCTGTAATTTTAGATTGAAAACCAAAGGGGATATTGAGAAAGAAAGTGAAAACAAATGCACAAGTGATGGTGTAGTGCAACAAGAACACTTTCCGAGGTGGCATGTATGCATATGCATCATCTCTACTCTAGTCTGTTTCCAGCATTGACCTTCAACAGTAACAGGAGAGATCAGGCCCACAGTGCTTACCATTAGCACATCCTACGTTAACACTTTAGAGTCCTTTTTTTTTCTCTCAAAGAGTTGGACAAACGCAAAGCACATTATCCATTCCAAACATAGCATTTTACAGTTAAAGTTAGTAAAATCAATGCACTGCAGTCATCCCACCGCTACACTCTATTCAACTTCTACACAGACATTTGGGTCTGCTGTGGTTGTTGTTGACGTGTTTACCTTTAGGCTTTTCCGTTGCCACTCCTGAAACATCCTCCTCCTGACTTCATCATCATCTCTGAATCGATACTTTTACTGACTGAAGATCGGCCTGCAGTATAAGTATAATTTTTATGAATCACCCAGAGTAGAAATATAAATATTACTGACTTGAGTCATTCTTTATTGTGTACAGAAAGATAGATTACTACTAGTACACTTTGACATCACTTTGTGCACAACAAGCAACGCAAACACAAAGACCAATAGCTCAGAGTCAGGTGTCCAATGCATGCCATTAATTGTCATTCATTACCTGTTCCTTCTCATATTAAGTTAAAGGGCCGTCTCTTTCGCCATCATCATGAGGGACGGTGCTGTTAAGTAAGTCATTTGCATTGCGCAGATTGAGTGAGTCCCCTTCCTGTATTGAATTAAAAGCAATGTATCACCAAGAAGCAGGAGAAGTACACATTTCTTGTTTGCAAGAAGGGGAAAATTAGTGTGTTCTGTAGAAAGTTGATTAGTGGCAGTGCACAATTACATCAATTCATGCGCAACACACACAACAAAATCTACATCATTCAGTCTGCGATTCTGCGGCCAATGCATGGCATCAATCATTACCTGCTGCATCTCATCTCGTTAACGCTGCAGGCCGTCTCTTTCACCATCATCATGATGGACGGTGCTGTTAAGTCACAGTCATTTGCATTGCGCAGATTGAGTGAGTCCCCTCCTGTATTGAATTAAAAGCAATGTATCACCAAGATGCAGGAGAAGTACACATTTCTTGTTTGCAAGAAGGGGAAAATTAGTGTGTTCTGTAGAATGTTGATTAGTGGCAGTGCACAATTACTACAATTCATTCATGCGCAACACACACAACAAAATCTACATCATTCAGTCTGCTATTCTGCGGCCAATGCATGGCATCAATCATTACCTGTTGCATCTTATTTTCAGTTAATGGCCAGTCTCTCTCGGCTCTGAAGGAGGATAGCTATAGAAGTCATCAGATTCATGGTCCACTTGTTTTGGAAGGACGAGGAAAGTTTGAATTTGTTGTTACCATCATCCAATCATCATTCATGAGGGAAATGGAATTGAGCAGGAGATGCAGTATGATCGAGCGGAGGAGCTGGATTCTGAGGACTGTAGTGTCAAATGGCAGACACCTGAAACTTGTATCTTAAATTAGAAGAGTAGAAGACGGTGATAATGCATTTGTTGTGATTCACAAGTTTATAACCGGAACGACGGACACAAACAAAGGGGGAAAAAAGGGAGGAAGACAGTAAGTGCGAGCCTAATTGTCAGGGAAGTATAGCTCGTCCTCAAAATCTGGGGGATCTTCCAGTAGTAGGTAATCATCTGACACAATACTTCCGTCACCTGAGCTGCTGTCCTCATCTTCCTCTGTTGATTCATGCATTGTGTAATTCGGTGGTATGAAGTGCTGATTCATTTTGATCATTGTTAACCTCTCCACGTTTTTGGGAGATAGACTGGTCCTTCTCAAGGTTACAATGGAACCAGCAGCACTGAAAACACATTCGGAAGAGACACTTGCGACAGGGCAAGCCAGATAGCTTATCGCCAGCCTGCTGAGCTGTGGCCATTCAGACCTTTTCCTATACCAATACTGCACTGGGTTTTGATCAACGTACACCTCTGTTGGGTCATCCAGATAGGCCTGGACCATCCGCTCAATGTTCAGGGTTGCTGCTGGTAAGCTTTTGTGCTGTTTTTTCTGTGCATCAGCACTGTGCTTAAGGCCCATCTTTACATACCAATCTGATAATGATTGTACTCGGCCGAATGATCCTGCATGGCCTGCTTCAGTATCAGTACTTGTTGTGGGTTGATGTGGCGGGCTTTTAATTAGCAGCCCTTCATTTTCAAACTTGATGGCTGCTTCAGCTATACAACTTTTGTAGCGGGCAACATCATTGTCGGAAAAAGAAAGGAATAGTCCTAATTTTGCACGTGGATCCAGAATTGTGGCACAAATGTAATGTTCTTGTGACAAAATTTTATTTTGTATCCTTACATTTTCTGATAAGCGCCTGGATAAGCTCTCCACCAAGTCATGGGCTTGCCTTCTGTCCTCTACACCTTTGTAGGATTCAGACACATTATCCAGCTCATGCTCTAGCATTTGCAACAATGGGATAGCTTGGCCCATTGTACAGTCCTCCTTGCTGACTTCACGTGTGAAGACCTCAAAAGGAGACAGCATCTCAGTCAGGCATTGAATTAGGGTCCATTGCTCCCTCTGAAGGGTCATGCCTTTAACACTAGCATCACTGCTTCTGTACCAGACATATTCATTGAGTGACCTGTGCTGTTCGTACAGACGATCAAGCATGTAATACGTTGAGTTCCAACGTGTTGCCACCTCCTGGATGAGTGCCTTGACTGGCATCCTACGGTCACGTTGGATGATCCTCAGCTGCTTCCGAGCTTTAAAAGAATGGCTGAAATGAGTGCATATTCTTCGGCAGATGGCCAGTAAATTGCTTACTATGGGTTCTTTTTTCAGAAAGTCTTGCACTATAATGTTTATGCAGTGTGCCAAACACATAACCCTGAAATAGGAACCAAGTTCCATGGCCTTAAGTACATTACTGCCATTGTCTGTGGCAACAAAACCAATACCAAGCCCTCTGGGCCGTAGCCATTCCAAAACCTTGGTGCAAAACTCTTCTAAAATGTTTTCAGCCGTATGAGATTTCTCCATGGCGAACATGGCTACAGTTGCATGTTTCCGAGTATCTTCAAAAATCACAGCTGTGTCAACAACACCTCGTGCAGATAGTTGATCTCTAACCCCCACAAAAGAGATCCAGTGTGCAGTGATGCACATGTAATCTGTGGCTTGGCAACTGGTCCACATGTCTGTTGTCAGGTGGATATTGTGCACAGCACTCTGCTGCAAACCGTGACCAACCAATTCCAGCACATCATGATGTAGTGCCGGAACAGCAATTCTTGCGAAATAGGACCGGCTGGGAACTTTCCATTTCGGGCAGATGGCAGACACAAATTCAAGGAAACCCACCCCTTCCACAAATGAAAAAGGAAGAAGGTCCAGCGCTAACATTTTAGCCAGCTTTGCATTGTACAATCGTGCCGTTGGGTGGTTGCGTTGGAACTGCCCCTCCAACCTAAACATGCTCTCAATGGTAGGCTGGCATACTTTCCTTAGTGGTGCTGTTTTCATTAACCCACTAAGGCTCAACGACACAGATTGTCTCATTGAGGTACTCGCCGGTCGCCTTGGTGTCTCACCCACACTCTGAGTATGGCTCTTACTGCGGTGCCACTCTGATGTTACTGAGGAGGATGTGGGCGTTACCACTGCAGTGACTGCACTACTGGAGACAGGGCTAGAAATGCCTCCCTGTTCTTCACCTGCCACCAATATAATATCGCTCCCTGATTCCTGACCAACTTCAAAGGGTTTAGTTTTCCTACTTTCTTTTAACTTACGTAGGTGATCCTCCCACACGATATTGTGGTGTATTTTTAGATGACTTGCTTGTCCTCCGGTACCATAGTTTGTACCAAGCTTACAATGCCGAACACCTTGCCGACAAATTGAGCATATAGCAACGTTCTCCTCCTTGGCGCTAACAGAAAAGAAGTCCCAAACTGGGGAGGAGAACTTTCTGGCACTGCTGGATGTGCCACTTTCAACACCAGATGAACTTGAGGGGGTGCTTGAAAATATGTGACCCTGTCCACCTACACTGTGACTTTTACTACCACTTCCTACTGAGATGGTTGAGCTGGATGTAGGTCCCTGCCGGGCCTTGGAAAATATGGCAGCTGGAGGTAGTGGTGGTGTAACCTGTGTTGGTGGAATCCGTGCTACATCCCGCTCAGTAGCAGCCTTTCTGGATAGGGTGAGAATGTCGGTCTCCAATCCCTTTGGGGCGGGAGTAATGTGCGTGATGACTGGCTCGTCTTCATCAACATCATCACCCCCCTCTTCTACATCTACCTCCATAACTCTAAGTTTTTCTGGGACCTTCCTTTTCAGAAGCAATGTCTTGTGGCTTACTTCACTCTCAGACCGAGCTGGTGGGACCCAAGTGTCATCACGATCTTCGGAAGCGGGGCTTGAAGAAGAAGATGAGGGACTAAGCCTCCTTTTCCTTGCTGGTGGTCTGGAAGACAATTGATCTTCTGAAACAGTGGTTTGACTTCGCTCCACTTTGTCTGCAGGAAGCTCGATTTCCTGAAATGCCCCTACGTCAGGAGCAACAACTACTATGGTGGGCTGTTGCGGCGGCTGCTGCTGTTCTGGTTGCGGCGGCTGCTGCTGTTCTGGTTGCGGCGGCTGCTGCTGTTCTGGTTGCGGCGGCTGCTGCTGTTCTGGTTGCGGCGGCTGCTGCTGTTCTGGTTGCGGCGGCTTGACACTGATCTGCTGAGTTTGCGCCTGCGTTGAACTTGATTGTGTACTACTTTGCGGTAATTACATTTCTTCAACATCGCTGCTCGTTAGTAGACTGGCTACCTCTGCAACAGTAAAGCCCTTGGGCCTAGGTTGGTGGGGTTGCTGGACCGCTGTGCTGCTCCCAGCTCGGTTCCCGGACAAAGCTTTGGTGCCAAAAAAAACCTTGGCCGGCACACCACCAGTCGTGGTTAATGGCACTTCCTTTTTCTGTTCCTTCTTCTCACCAGCAACTTTCTTGGTACTGGACCTGGTACCTTTCTTTGGGGCCATCTTCTTCCGATGTCAGGCAGGAGGCAGATGCACAACAAGTTCTGGTCACACGTGGGCGTGATGCGCAGCAGGACGTCTGTCTGGCTGGCAGTACAACGGGTAGCCAGGTGATGCCGATGACACCTCCTACTCTGTCTTTTGTGCACCTAAAAGCAAAGAAGACAGGAGAAGAACATCAGTGAAATGTTGCATTTGTTTTTGTGGTTCAGTTACTTAGTACTGTACTAGTGCAAATAAAAGATAGTCTAGCCATTTATGACTTTTTTTTAACTAGAGCTATGTTATACTACTAGTACTGTGTACAGCCACACACTACACTCTCAGGAAGGTGATGTCTAAAAATTCAACAGATCACATAGAAAACACTTGATCAATAAAGCTGTGGCTACCTGCTCTGATCCTAGTGGATGAAAAAGCAGGCCTGTTGGCAGACAAGGCCAGGCAAGCTTGTAGGCCTAGGCCTCAAAATGGCCACCAGCCACATGGCCAGGCCCAACAACATCAGCAAGGCCACCCCCAAAAACACACTTCCCCAACTCAATCCAATGCCATCCATGCCCTAAATGATGTCTAAATTCAACAGATCACACAGAAAACAGTAGATTACTAAAGCTGTGGCTACCTGCTCTGGTCCTAGTGGATGAAAGCAGGCCTGTTGGCAGACAAGGCCAGGCAAGCTTGCAGGCCTAGGCCTCAAAATGGCCACCAGCCACATGGCCAGGCCCAACAACATCAGCATGGCCACCCCCAAAAACACACTTCCCCAACTCAATCCAATGCCATCCATGCCCTAAATGATGTCTAAAAATTCAACAGATCACATAGAAAACAATTGATCAATAAAGCTGTGGCTACCTGCTCTGATCCTAGTGAATGAAAAAGCAGGCCTGTTGGCAGACAAGGCCAGGCAAGCTTGTAGGCCTAGGCCTCAAAATGGTCACCAGCCACATGGCCAGGCCCAACAACATCAGCAAGGCCACCCCAAAAAACACACTTCCCCAACTCAATCCAATGCCATCCATGCCCTAAATGATGTCTAAATTCAACAGATCACATAGAAAACACTTGATCAATAAAGCTGTGGCTACCTGCTCTGATCCTGGTGGATGAAAAAGCAGGCCTGTTGGCAGACAAGGCCAGGCAAGCTTGTAGGCCTAGGCCTCAAAATGGCCACCAGCCACATGGCCAGGACCAACAACATCAGCAAGGCCACCCCCAAAAACACACTTCCCCTACTCAATCCAATGCCATCCATGCCCTAAATGATGTCTAAATTCAACAGATCACACAGAAAACAGTAGATTACTAAAGCTGTGGCTACCTGCTCTGGTCCTAGTGGATGAAAGCAGGCCTGTTGGCAGACAAGGCCAGGCAAGCTTGCAGGCCTAGGCCTCAAAATGGCCAACAGCCACATGGCCAGGCCCAACAACATCAGCAAGGCCACCCCCAAAAACACACTTCCCCAACTCAATCCAATGCCATCCATGCCCTAAATGATGCCTAAATTCAACAGATCACATAGAAAACACTTGATCAATAAAGCTGTGGCTACCTGCTCTGATCCTAGTGGATGAAAAAGCAGGCCTGTTGGCAGACAAGGCCAGGCAAGCTTGTAGGCCTAGGCCTCAAAATGGCCATCAGCCACATGGCCAGGCCCAACAACATCAGCAAGGCCACCCCCAAAAACACACTTCCCCAACTCAATCCAATGCCATCCATGCCCTAAATGATGTCTAAATTCAACAGATCACACAGAAAACAGTAGATTACTAAAGCTGTGGCTACCTGCTTTGGTCCTAGTGGATGAAAGCAGGCCTGTTGGCAGACAAGGCCAGGCAAGCTTGCAGGCCTAGGCCTCAAAATGGCCACCAGCCACATGGCCAGGCCCAACAACATCAGCAAGGCCACCCCCAAAAACACACTTCCCCAACTCAATCCAATGCCATCCATGCCCTAAATGATGTCTAAATTCAACAGATCACACAGAAAACAGTAGATTACTAAAGCTGTGGCTACCTGCTCTGGTCCTAGTGGATGAAAGCAGGCCTGTTGGCAGACAAAGCCAGGCAAGCTTGCAGGCCTAGGCCTCAAAATGGCCACCAGCCACATGGCCAGGCCCAACAACATCAGCAAGGCCACCCCCAAAAACACACTTCCCCAACTCAATCCAATGCCATCCATGCCCTAAATGATGCCTAAATTCAACAGATCACATAGAAAACAGTAGATTACTAAAGCTGTGGCTACCTGCTCTGGTCCTAGTGGATGAAAGCAGGCCTGTTGGCAGACAAGGCCAGGCAAGCTTGCAGGCCTATGCCTCAAAATGGCCACCAGCCACATGGCCAGGCCCAACAACATCAGCATGGCCACCCCCAAAAACACACTTCCCCAACTCAATCCAATGCAATCCATGCCCTAAATGATGTCTATAAATTCAACAGATCACATAGAAAACAATTGATCAATAAAGCTGTGGCTACCTGCTCTGATCCTAGTGGATGAAAAAGCAGGCCTGTTGGCAGACAAGGCCAGGCAAGCTTGTAGGCCTAGGCCTCAAAAGGGCCACCAGCCACATGGCCAGGCCCAACAACATCAGCAAGGCCACCCCCAAAAACACACTTCCCCAACTCAATCCAATGCCATCCATGCCCTAAATGATGCCTAAATTCAACAGATCACATAGAAAACACTTGATCAATAAAGCTGTGGCTACCTGCTCTGATCCTAGTGGATGAAAAAGCAGGCCTGTTGGCAGACAAGGCCAGGCAAGCTTGTAGGCCTAGGCCTCAAAATGGCCACCAGCCACATGGCCAGGCCCAACAACATCAGCAAGGCCACCCCCAAAAACACACTTCCCCAACTCAATCCAATGCCATCCATGCCCTAAATGATGTCTAAATTCAACAGAGCACACAGACAACAGTAGATTACTAAAGCTGTGGCTACCTGCTCTGGTCCTAGTGGATGAAAGCAGGCCTGTTGGCAGACAAGGCCAGGCAAGCTTGCAGGCCAGGCCTCAAAATGGCCACCAGCCACATGGCCAGGCCCAACAACATCAGCATGGCCACCCCCAAAAATACACTTCCCCAACTCAATCCAATGCCATCCATGCCCTAAATGATGTCTACAAATTCAACAGATCACATAGAAAACAATTGATCAATAAAGCTGTGGCTACCTGCTCTGATCCTAGCGGATGAAAAAGCAGGCCTGTTGGCAGACAAGGCCAGGCAAGCTTGCAGGCCTAGGCCTCAAAATGGCCACCAGCCACATGGCCAGGCCCAACAACATCAGCAAGGCCACCCCCAAAAACACACTTCCCCAACTCAATCCAATGCCATCCATGCCCTAAATGATGCCTAAATTCAACAGATCACATAGAAAACACTTGATCAATAAAGCTGTGGCTACCTGCTCTGATCCTAGTGGATGAAAAAGCAGGCCTGTTGGCAGACAAGGCCAGGCAAGCTTGTAGGCCTAGGCCTCAAAATGGCCACCAGCCACATGGCCAGGCCCAACAACATCAGCAAGGCCACCCCCAAAAACACACTTCCCCAACTCAATCCAATGCCATCCCTGCCCTAAATGATGTCTAAATTCAACAGATCACACAGAAAACAGTAGATTACTAAAGCTGTGGCTACCTGCTCTGGTCCTAGTGGATGAAAGCAGGCCTGTTGGCAGACAAGGCCAGGCAAGCTTGCAGGCCTAGGCCTCAAAATGGCCACCAGCCACATGGCCAGGCCCAACAACATCAGCAAGTCCACCCCCAAAAACACACTTCCCCAACTCAATCCAATGCCATCCATGCCCTAAATGATGTCTAAAAACTTCAACAGATCACATAGAAAACAATTGATCAATAAAGCTGTGGCTACCTGCTCTGATCCTAGTGTATGAAAAAGCTGGCCTGTTGGCAGACAAGGCCAGGCAAGCTTGCAGGCCTAGGCCTCAAAATGGCCACCAGCCACATGGCCAGGCCCAACAACATCAGCAAGGCCACCCCCAAAAACATACTTCCCCAACTCAATCCAATGCCATCCATGCCCTAAATGATGCCTAAATTCAACAGATCACATAGAAAACACTTGATCAATAAAGCTGTGGCTACCTGCTCTGATCCTAGTGGATGAAAAAGCAGGCCTGTTGGCAGACAAGGCCAGGCAAGCTTGTAGGCCTAGGCCTCAAAATGGCCACCAGCCACATGGCCAGGCCCAACAACATCAGCAAGGCCACCCCCAAAAACACACTTCCCCAACTCAATCCAATGCCATCCATGCCCTAAATGATGTCTAAATTCAACAGATCACACAGAAAATAGTAGATTACTAAAGCTGTGGCTACCTGCTCTGGTCCTAGTGGATGAAAGCAGGCCTGTTGGCAGACAAGGCCAGGCAAGCTTGCAGGCCTAGGCCTCAAAATGGCCACCAGCCACAAGGCCAGGCCCAACAACATCAGCAAGGCCACCCCCAAAAACACACTTCCCCAACTCAATCCAATGCCATCCATGCCCTAAATGATGCCTAAATTCAACAGATCACATAGAAAACAGTAGATTACTAAAGCTGTGGCTACCTGCTCTGGTCCTAGTGGATGAAAGCAGGCCTGTTGGCAGACAAGGCCAGGCAAGCTTGCAGGCCTATGCCTCAAAATGGCCACCAGCCACATGGCCAGGCCCAACAACATCAGCATGGCCACCCCCAAAAACACACTTCCCCAACTCAATCCAATGCAATCCATGCCCTAAATGATGTCTAAAAATTCAACAGATCACATAGAAAACAATTGATCAATAAAGCTGTGGCTACCTGCTCTGATCCTAGTGGATGAAAAAGCAGGCCTGTTGGCAGACAAGGCCAGGCAAGCTTGTAGGCCTAGGCCTCAAAAGGGCCACCAGCCACATGGCCAGGCCCAACAACATCAGCAAGGCCACCCCCAAAAACACACTTCCCCAACTCAATCCAATGCCATCCATGCCCTAAATGATGCCTAAATTCAACAGATCACATAGAAAACACTTGATCAATAAAGCTGTGGCTACCTGCTCTGATCCTAGTGGATGAAAAAGCAGGCCTGTTGGCAGACAAGGCCAGGCAAGCTTGTAGGCCTAGGCCTCAAAATGGCCACCAGCCACATGGCCAGGCCCAACAACATCAGCAAGGCCACCCCCAAAAACACACTTCCCCAACTCAATCCAATGCCATCCATGCCCTAAATGATGTCTAAATTCAACAGAGCACACAGACAACAGTAGATTACTAAAGCTGTGGCTACCTGCTCTGGTCCTAGTGGATGAAAGCAGGCCTGTTGGCAGACAAGGCCAGGCAAGCTTGCAGGCCAGGCCTCAAAATGGCCACCAGCCACATGGCCAGGCCCAACAACATCAGCATGGCCACCCCCAAAAATACACTTCCCCAACTCAATCCAATGCCATCCATGCCCTAAATGATGTCTACAAATTCAACAGATCACATAGAAAACAATTGATCAATAAAGCTGTGGCTACCTGCTCTGATCCTAGCGGATGAAAAAGCAGGCCTGTTGGCAGACAAGGCCAGGCAAGCTTGCAGGCCTAGGCCTCAAAATGGCCACCAGCCACATGGCCAGGCCCAACAACATCAGCAAGGCCACCCCCAAAAACACACTTCCCCAACTCAATCCAATGCCATCCATGCCCTAAATGATGCCTAAATTCAACAGATCACATAGAAAACACTTGATCAATAAAGCTGTGGCTACCTGCTCTGATCCTAGTGGATGAAAAAGCAGGCCTGTTGGCAGACAAGGCCAGGCAAGCTTGTAGGCCTAGGCCTCAAAATGGCCACCAGCCACATGGCCAGGCCCAACAACATCAGCAAGGCCACCCCCAAAAACACACTTCCCCAACTCAATCCAATGCCATCCCTGCCCTAAATGATGTCTAAATTCAACAGATCACACAGAAAACAGTAGATTACTAAAGCTGTGGCTACCTGCTCTGGTCCTAGTGGATGAAAGCAGGCCTGTTGGCAGACAAGGCCAGGCAAGCTTGCAGGCCTAGGCCTCAAAATGGCCACCAGCCACATGGCCAGGCCCAACAACATCAGCAAGTCCACCCCCAAAAACACACTTCCCCAACTCAATCCAATGCCATCCATGCCCTAAATGATGTCTAAAAACTTCAACAGATCACATAGAAAACAATTGATCAATAAAGCTGTGGCTACCTGCTCTGATCCTAGTGTATGAAAAAGCTGGCCTGTTGGCAGACAAGGCCAGGCAAGCTTGCAGGCCTAGGCCTCAAAATGGCCACCAGCCACATGGCCAGGCCCAACAACATCAGCAAGGCCACCCCCAAAAACATACTTCCCCAACTCAATCCAATGCCATCCATGCCCTAAATGATGCCTAAATTCAACAGATCACATAGAAAACACTTGATCAATAAAGCTGTGGCTACCTGCTCTGATCCTAGTGGATGAAAAAGCAGGCCTGTTGGCAGACAAGGCCAGGCAAGCTTGTAGGCCTAGGCCTCAAAATGGCCACCAGCCACATGGCCAGGCCCAACAACATCAGCAAGGCCACCCCCAAAAACACACTTCCCCAACTCAATCCAATGCCATCCATGCCCTAAATGATGTCTAAATTCAACAGATCACACAGAAAATAGTAGATTACTAAAGCTGTGGCTACCTGCTCTGGTCCTAGTGGATGAAAGCAGGCCTGTTGGCAGACAAGGCCAGGCAAGCTTGCAGGCCTAGGCCTCAAAATGGCCACCAGCCACAAGGCCAGGCCCAACAACATCAGCAAGGCCACCCCCAAAAACACACTTCCCCAACTCAATCCAATGCCATCCATGCCCTAAATGATGTCTAAATTCAACAGAGCACACAGACAACAGTAGATTACTAAAGCTGTGGCTACCTGCTCTGGTCCTAGTGGATGAAAGCAGGCCTGTTGGCAGACAAGGCCAGGCAAGCTTGCAGGCCTAGGCCTCAAAATGGCCACCAGCCACATGGCCAGGCCCAACAACATCAACATGGCCACCCCCAAAAACACACTTCCCCAACTCAATCCAATGCCATCCATGCCCTAAATGATGACTAAAAATTCAACAGATCACATAGAAAACAATTGATCAATAAAGCTGTGGCTACCTGCTCTGATCCTAGTGGATGAAAAAGCAGGCCTGTTGGCAGACAAGGCCAGGCAAGCTTGCAGGCCTAGGCCTCAAAATGGCCACCAGCCACATGGCCAGGCCCAACAACATCAGCAAGGCCACCCCCAAAAACAGACTTCCCCAACTCAATCCAATGCCATCCATGCCCTAAATGATGCCTACATTCAACAGATCACATAAAAAACACTTGATCAATAAAGCTGTGGCTACCTGCTCTGATCCTAGTGGATGAAAAAGCAGGCCTGTTGGCAGACAAGGCCAGGCAAGCTTGTAGGCCTAGGCCTCAAAATGGCCACCAGCCACATGGCCAGGCCCAACAACATCAGCAAGGCCACCCCCAAAAACACACTTCCCCAACTCAATCCAATGCCATCCATGCCCTAAATGATGTCTAAATTCAACAGATCACACAGAAAACAGTAGATTACTAAAGCTGTGGCTACCTGCTCTGGTCCTAGTGGATGAAAGCAGGCCTGTTGGCAGACAAGGCCAGGCAAGCTTGCAGGCCTAGGCATCAAAATGGCCACCAGCCACATGGCCAGGCCCAACAACATCAGCAAGGCCACCCCCAAAAACACACTTCCCCAACTCAATCCAATGCCATCCATGCCCTAAATGATGTCTAAATTCAACAGATCACACAGAAAACAGTAGATTACTAAAGCTGTGGCTACCTGCTCTGGTCCTAGTGGATGAAAGCAGGCCTGTTGGCAGACAAGGCCAGGCAAGCTTGCAGGCCTAGGCCTCAAAATGGCCACCAGCCACATGGCCAGGCCCAACAACATCAGCATGGCCACCCCCAAAAACACACTTCCCCAACTCAATCCAATGCCATCCATGCCCTAAATGATGTCTAAAAACTTCAACAGATCACATAGAAAACAATTGATCAATAAAGCTGTGGCTACCTGCTCTGATCCTAGTGGATGAAAAAGCAGGCCTGTTGGCAGACAAGGCCAGGCAAGCTTGTAGGCCTAGGCCTCAAAATGGCCACCAGCCACATGGCCAGGTCCAACAACATCAGCAAGGCCACCCCAAAAAACACACTTCCCCAACTCAATCCAATGCCATCCATGCCCTAAATGATGTCTAAATTCAACAGATCACATAGAAAACACTTGATCAATAAAGCTGTGGCTACCTGCTCTGATCCTAGTGGATGAAAAAGCAGGCCTGTTGGCAGACAAGGCCAGGCAAGCTTGCAGGCCTAGGCCTCCAAACGGCCACCAGCCACATGGCCAGGCCCAACAACCTCGGCAAGGCCACCCCCAAAAACACACTTCCCCAACTCAATCCAATGCCATCCATGCCCTAAATGATGCCTAAATTCAACAGATCACATAGAAAACACTTGATCAATAAAGCTGTGGCTACCTGCTCTGATCCTAGTGGATGAAAAAGCAGGCCTGTTGGCAGACAAGGCCAGGCAAGCTTGCAGGCCTAGGCCTCAAAATGGCCACCAGCCACATGGCCAGGCCCAACAACATCACAAAGGCCACCCCAAAAAACACACTTCCCCAACTCAATCCAATGCCATTCATGCCCTAAATGTGCTTGAAAATGAAATCCATTCAAAAAACAAAAGGAACAGTTGCTTCATCATGCACACACACCCATGAGGCCATGCCCATGGATAGCTCGGGCCTACTACTACAACCCACAAAATTTAAAAAACAAAAAAAGGAATGATGATAATTAATTAATTAAAAAAAGAACATTGTAGTTACAACAACTGCAATGCCCACAATCAAACACAACAACCACTTACTTGTAAAATATCCTATTCCAAAAATCCTGAAATCCAATTGCAATGATGCAGCAGACAAAAAGAGTGATCTTTCCAGCTCCAAATCCAAAGACAGAATGAGCAGGAGATGGACAAAGCACTGGGAGGAGCCTGCTGGACAGGAACAGGAAGTTGGAGATTCTGTGTCACTTCCTCCCTCTCTCCACCTTTAAAAAAAATGACTCCTTGCACAAAAATGTCAATGTAAGGAGTTCTTTCCATCCAAAATCAGCATTTGCAGATGGTTTCATGCTACTAGAGCCGATATTCCTCTCCAAATTGTAAATTTTACGTTGTTGAGTTCTCGAGCTTCACATTACTTCCGCCGGCGTGTCGAAAACGATATGATCGCGTTCTCTTCTTTGTCCCTGTCGCGTTGGATATGACGTGTTCGCGGTGTCTTTCTCTTGTTCGCGTTCGATTACACGTGCACGCGTCCTCATCCTCTGGCTCGCTATGTAGAATGACATGTTCGAGATCTCAATCTTCTCATACTCGCGCGGTGCATGATCGCGAGAAGAAAGACGTGATCGCGCGACAAATGACGTGATCGCGTGACAAATGACGTTAATGCGGCCGCGAACTCTCGCAAGACATTGCAAAATGGCTATCAAAATCCAACATCTCGTGGAGAACGCGACCGGGTCAAGAAAACTTGTCGGAGCACGCAGGGATTCAGGTAAGGCGATCGCGCACGCGCGAGAATGTATTATTTTACAGCACGAGCAAGAAACAAATTATCGCTAAGCTGCGGAATGCGGAAATTTTGACATTTTCGCGGTTTCCGCGGAACGTGGAAATGCCAAAATATCGCAATTTCCGTGAACGGAACGGAATTTTGGCCCAGGCCTACTCCAATGCAGCTTTGTAAAATGGCGACAGCGGTTAGGGCCGGCAACTCAGCTCCTCTGGGATTGTCAGTCCCAGCCGCTTCAGTTACGAAGATCTCAGGCTGCCACAAAGCACACGCACATAGGCTCGCTGAGTCTTCTGTCATTCTGGGTGCATGATCACTGGGCACTCCACACAAAGGTCTCAGGCTGCACGAACATCACGCGCACAGCATCGCTGAGACTCATTTTCCTCCGGTGCACACGATAACAAGGCAAATCCTCATGAAGGTCTCCCGGTGCACAATGCACCCGCACACAGTGGCGATGAGACTCATTTGGATTCCAGTGCACACCATAACAAGGCAAATCCTCACGAAGGTCTCAAGGTGCCCAACGCACATGCACACAGTGTCGATGAGACTCACTTGGATTCCGGTGCACACGATCGCTGGACCATACTCACAAAGGGGTTCAGGCTGTACAAAGCACATGCACACCGCGTCGCTGATCCTTGCTTGGACTCCATGTGCCCACAATCACAGGCCGATCCTCCTGAAGGTCTCAGGCTGCACAAAGCACACACACACAGCGTTGCTGACACTCGTTTGGACTCACAGGGCAGTTCTTATGGAAACTTTTGTTCTCCTGTGTTTCAAACAGGGAGCCAGCTCTCCTCAGGCCCTTGGGGATAAGTTACTTCAGGACACAGCACACAGCAAAGTACTTCAAGCAGGGGGACACAGCACACAGCAAAGTCCTTGAAGCAGGGGGACACAGCACACAGCAAAGTCCCTTTAGCCTTTCCTTGGTTGAAACAGCAAACTGCAGGCCAGCCCCAGATCACAAAGCAAGGGTCAGTCCTATCATTCAGTCTCTTCAGTTGTTTCCTCCTTGGCAAAGGTCCTCTTGACCATGAAGTAGCTCCAGTCTTGTTCACACTTGATCAAGCCATTCTCCAAAGTTCAGGGGCTTCAGCTCTCATAGCTATACCCCTCAGTGGCTTTGAAGTCTTTGTGCTTCAGGGGGCACTGACCCCTGTTCAAACCAGTTCTCCCTGCGAGTGATACCTTTCTTCCTTTGATTAGTGGGGGTCTGGATTCTCAATCACTCAGCAGGAGATGAGCCAATTGTTTTATAGCAGCAACCCAGGCCTCTTCACCTCTAGGAGCTTCTCATCCCCCTACACTCCAGATGCAGGTCAGCCTGTTGCTGTCTCACCTCCCCCCCTGGGTCAAGACATTCCCCAGATCCTATCGCTTTCAAATCCAGACAGTCAATCCACAGCCAGGCAGAGACACACAGAAATGTCAGAGCACAAAAACGCAGCCCCTTCTAAAAGAGTGGCTTCTGAACACACAATGCAAAAACCACCTACATAAAAACATGTGTTATTACATTGTGAGTTCAGGCATACTAAACTTCACCTTTCCATCTTAAGCCTTTGTGAAGATAGGCTGCAAAACATATTACACAGTCTTCCCATTCTGTCCTAAGGGCAAGATGGCCATTCAACAGTGAAAAACGAAATGGAGATTATTTCACTGTCAGGACATGATACACACCTTAGTACATGTCCAACCTTTCATATACACTACACCCTGTTCAGGGGGTACCCTAGACCTACCATAGGGGTGTCTGATGTGCATAGAAAGGGAAGGGTAAGGTCTGGCAAGTGAGTGCACTTGACAGAACAACTGCGCGCAGGCCCTACAATGGTAGGCCTGAGTTCCCTTTTTAGGCTACTTGTGTGGGTGGCACAAATAGTGCCGCAGGCCCACTAGTAGCATTTGCATTACCAGCCATGGCACACATAGAGCACTGTACTAGGGACTTTACTAGTAAGGCAAACATACCAATCATGGACAACCAATTACCATTACTTTATACAGGGAACGCTTACACTTTGACACTGTTTAGCAGTGTCAAAGTGTCCAAAGCATCTAAGTCAGTCAAAAATAGCAGAGGTAGAGGCAAAAAAAGTCAGGGGTAATCACACCAAGAATTGCCAGCTCTAACAAGCCTAAAATGTGAAGACGATTGGTTCGCTTTTATCCCCTCTTTATAAAGAGGTGGAAACATAGAAAATAGGTTAGTGGTACAGGCCAGCCCTGAGTTGGATATTGAAGTGATAGTTAAGGCACTGTCGGCAGAAATCCTGTCAGAGATAATTAGTAACATGAAAGTCTCTAGGGCAGGAGGCCCAGATGGTCTTCTTTTTTTTTATGTTTTATAAAGTTTATTAAGACACCTTCACGTACAGAAAAAAAGAAAGATAATAATAATATTACATTTCTGTAATATACATTTCAATATGCATGCATAGGGTGTCAATTATTTGACTTAACTCCCACCCTCCCTTCTAAACTAGCCCCCCTGGCCCCCTATCCTACCCCCCCCCACCCCTTCCCTCCCACAGATCCAAAGAAAGACATAAATTCAAATTACATCAATATATAATCTAATCTTGACCTTTACATTTAGTGAAAACATAACAACAATTGATACACCATCTTTAACGCCTCCCCAGTTGGTTTAGCTATCGCAGTTTTAATTATATCAAGCTGGAGCCTCATTAATCCAATTGGTAATTGGTCCCCACATTTCAAGTCCCCTTTTCTTTGCTTTAACATTAAAATGTAAATATACTGCTTTCTCCCAGTGATAAGTGGCTAGAAATTTCCCCAGCCAGCAATGTACTGAGCGGGGTTCTTTATCTAACCATACAGTAGCTATGCAAATCCTAAGCACTGCCATCGCCGCAAAAAGCAAAGCCCGCTGTGGAGCTATAATTTCTTGATTACATACTCCCAATACAATGACTTGCGGCATGAGAGCTACCTCAAACCCAAACATATTCTTAATATAATTGGCCACTTCACACAGCAAGACTGACAATCTAGGGCAGGTGGGAAATATATACACGCTATCTGAAGCAAACAATCACAGCGAGAGCAGTGTATACCAGAGAAGCCTCCCCATTTGGAAATTCTCGCTGGAGTAATATATAAATTCAGCCATGTTTTAAAACATTGTACTTGCAATTTGGCTAAAAAGACCACAGTCTGACTCATTAATAAAGAGTCCTCACACTCCCCAGTCCCTGCTTGCAAAATTTCCTTCCAGCCATCCCTGTGCTTTATAATGTCGTCCTCCATCTCATTATTAAGTAGTTTATAAAATTTCGAGTTTGGTGAGGAAGCCCCTAGAGCAAGCTCCAATAAGGGGATTTTATAGCCCCTGATTGCTTTTTTAGATAAGTATTCCCTCACTTGTAGGAATTTGAAGCAATAGTTATTGCCAATCCCATATTTCTCCTTGATTACGTCAAACAAAAGTATAGTATTGTCCATCATAAAATCACCTATATGCCTGATGCCCTTAGCCATCCATACCTTCATATACCCATCCCGGAAAATTTCCGGCAATAATTTGTTACCCGCAAGAGGGTTATATCTATGTACCCTATTCAGCTTAAGTTTCTTCCTAACTGCCGTCCAAACCTTAAATGCACCCAGCATAATTTTAAATGTCACTCTTTTAAAATAGGCATAATCAATATGGCACATACGACAGCCATGGGCCTCCGCCCCCATTACTAAACTATATATTGAGGTATGGGGTGTTTCCTCTGATACTGCTCTCTCCTTCCCCAGCAATTCCGGCATGTGTTGTAATGCGACAGCCCAGTAATAGATCTGGAAGTTGGGGATAGACCCCCCCCCCCCATCTTTAGACAGAGTCATATATCTAAATGCTCTGCGGGAGCGTTTCCCAGCCCAAAAGAACTTAGAGATTAATTGGTTAAAAGCAGAAAACCAGATCTTGTTTATTTCCACAGGGATAGCTCTGAAGAAGTATAACATTCTGGGCAAGAGTAGCATCTTGTTGACATTGCATCTTCCTAAAAGTGTAAGATGCAGGTAGTTCATTCTACTGAAATCAGTTGTAGTCTTTTGCAGCAGGGGCTCCAGATTAATTTGTGCAATATCATCCACATTGGAGGAGATCTTGACCCCTAGGTATCTGGCACTTCCCACTACTCGTGTATCATTCAGGCACCCTTTAGCATTTTGAACAATCATTGCCTTATTTTTATTAAGAAAGTCCCCTGAAATTTTGCCAAACTCTTCGGCCTCCCTTTCCACCTCCTCAATAGCCTCTTGTGGGTTGGCTGTTATTATAGCAAGGTCATCAGCATATGCTAATATCTTCGTGTCCCCACCGATACATCGGACAGCTAGTATCCTATTGTTCTCCGCAATTTTATTAATTAGAGGATCTATGTAAAGCGCAAAAAACAGCGGGGAACATGGGCACCCCTGCCGCGTACCACGGGAAATTTTAATTACATCTGATGAAACGTTCATCATAGCTATCCTAGCCACAGGTTCGATATACATACATTGAACTGCGCCGATAAAGCCTTTACCAAGACCTTTCCTCTCCATAATCAGCCATAAAAAGGGCCATCGCTAATAAGTGTCATGAGTGATGTAATATATGAGGTCATAAGCAGTGCATTGCGGGGGCGCAGGTTGTAGTTAACTCAGCTAACTATAACGGCTGAATTTCACTGGTTTTGTATGAGTGCAATGTCTGCCTAAGTATAACGTCCCTGTAACCTTTGTTTTTTTCAGTAAATATATAATTATGAATTGCTCTTCGGATTGCCATATTACAGATTGCTGGGACCCCGCTGAGGCTGTAAGCCTGACCAGAGACTGAAAGCCTCACTCCCTTAACCCGGAGGTGGCGTGCCCAGGTGCATGTGCTCCGGAGACCATGTGGCCCTATTTTGGGATGCCAGAACTATAATGTTGAGCTGTCACTCCTGAAGACAACTACCCTTGGGTACCAGGGAACCCCCAGCTATGGATCTGTGTTACTTTGGACTGGACCTCCTCGTGGTACAGGACTGCTCGTGCTGCAGGGTATGCCCAAGCTGACTCCTGCAAGCAAGTCCTCTACCTGGCACTCTGTTCACCCTGCTACTTTGAATGGTGTTACATGCCACGCAGAAGAATAACAATCTTCAACTGTTGCTCCTGGGGCTCCTCTGTCACTGTGCCTGTCGCCTTCATACCTATCTCAATATTAGGGCTGCTCATGCTGTAATGTGGCAAAGTGATAACCTCACAGCAGGAACATCTCTGGCATACTGCTGGGATACATACCATAGGTGACCTTTATCGAGATGGAACACTTCTTTTTTATGGAGGAGCTTGTGACAGACACCGGCCTCCCTTTAGGACAATTCCTGCTGTACACCTCCATTACTCAATCACTGGGGATGTATGTGCTAGAGCGACTTGTAGCAGGAACCAGACATGCATTTAATGATCCAATACTGGCAAGTGCTGGGAGAGGGAGGCCACACACTGCGTCAGCATTGGGACACGAGAGGGCAGATTTACAAGCACCGTACGCCACAGCCAGCGCCATGCTGTGGGGTATTTACAACGTGACACATCTAGGGAGATGCGCCACGTTGTAAAGCCCTGCGCCACATGTGGGCGTTCTGGCGCAGGGGGGGGGGCGATCCGGCGCAGGAACGCCTCCTAAAAGTGGCTGAGTGAAATCTTGTAGATTTCACTCAGTCACTGTTACGGCCATGCTGCGTCAAAACACTGCGCCTGCTTGAAGCAGGCGGAAGGATTAACGCAGCATGTTAGGCATAGGGACACCCCGAGCCTTGCTGGAGCTGCGTCGCGCTTGCGACGTGACTCCAGCAATGCATCACCTTTACGGCAGCAGATGCGTCACGCATCTGTCTATTCTTGCCCCATGGTGCGCCGCATTGTAAATGCGGCGCATCCATGGTGGCGCAAGATGTGTCTGCTGTGACGCAAAATAACTGGCGCATCCCTGCTGATATGCAGGGATGCGCCAGTTATTGTAAATCTGCCCTGAGTTGGGTCGTCCTCACACTGATGGGGAGTGGCAGCTCATTATGGTGTCCCGTAATTCCTGGTTCCAGCTTATACGGTGTTATGTGCTGCATAAGGCTACACTGAGAGGACACTAATGGTCTACATAAATACCCAATAGCCGCTGAAAGGGACACTTTCCTACTGGGGCTGCAAAGCCATATATGCAAAGCAGACCACCCCCCTGATTCAGTACCTGTGGCATCTGCCCAGGCCACAAGTCCTAAAAAAGAATTGGGAGTACTAGCCTAGTTAGGCATTATGCAAGTGACATAATGGCGCGCGACATCACGGCGCATGACTTCACGGATCTGCCCGATGAGTTGGGAGGGCACTGAGAAACCACTAGTTGGTGGAGTTGTCCTGATCCACCCTTCTACCTGCCGCCTCACGCATACTACTATATAGAGTCAGACACTGCACAGATCGCCCTGACGCATGTAGGCAGGCATGTTTAACGGCTGTCGCTGTGACGTTCCCCTTTTAACTGGGTTACGGAGCTCACATTTCTTTTCACCACATTTGAAGCTTAGCTCACTTGATGTACAATCCTGCAGCTTCCAAAGTACTATTTTCGTTTCAATCCGAGCAGATTTGTAATCACGGCGCCACAACGAAACAGCCGATATACTCAGCACTCGTCTTGAGCTCTATGGTGTACACTGTTTTGTAAAGTTGAAAATGTACAATAAAAAAAGCTTTTAAAAAAAATCCGCCAGCACATTTACACGCTATTCAGCATCTCATGCCACAAAGTGGTACTTACTGACTGGGTCTCAATATGTGCGTGATATAATTATCCATTTCACCTAGGTGGCGGCAACATTTTGTTTTTAGCTGACAAAATGTTTAAATAATATAAAGCTGAAATAATTAAAGGACTGCTCAGACTTGACTTTGGTTTTTTTTCATAAATAGGAAAGTCAGTCAATTGATAGCTTTTATTTCAACCTTTTATAGTGAGTGATAGCAGCCATTGTAAAATGCATGCACGAGAAAGATTCATGTACCCTACTAAGGCACCTCTTATTACGATTACCTTAAACAGATCGCAAACGTTTATTTGAGAAAAATGCTTGTGGTATGAGGAATGAATGCTGTATACAGAGGACCACCCCTTCCCCGCTCAGTCTACCCCTTGCTGTTTTTTGTTTTTCTAAGCTGTCTGAAGGGAACTTAAAATATTGCCCACCAAACCAGCTCAGGAAGCTGTAACTGTCCACATATGTAGGAACAGACCCCTACATTACCTCCTGAGGAGAGGACATTCCCAGACTCTGCTCTGAGGAGTCTAGAAATTTGAAAGGGATATTGATGTAACAGATAAATTGCATGTTAGAAGGATACCCAATTTAGCCCAAAACGTGTGCTAGGTACTGCAAATTTCTTTAGCCTATTTGATCATTTTAAGATCTATGCAACAGTTGTGTAAGAAACAAATTATGGGGCAGATTTACAAGCCCATTGCGTCATTTTTGCACTGTCGTTGTGTCACCTTTTGAGATGCAGCGGCAGCGTAAAAATACGCCCCATTTAGAACGTGACGCATGTAGGGAGATGCGTCATGTAGTAAAGTCATGCGTCACATTATACCTGCGTCCGGTATAATGTATGAAGGTTGGGCGCTCCTATGCAGGAAAGCCTCATAAAAGTGACGCAGTAAAATCTACAAGATTTCACTGCGCGACTTCTAGGACGCCACTGCGTCAAAATCTTATGCCTGCTTGAAGCAGGTGTAAGGGGTGACGCAGCACAAGAAGGATAGTCCTCAACATGCATTGCTGGAGTTGCATGGTGTTTGCGACACAGCTCCAGCAATGCGTAACGTTTGCGCCAATAGCTGGGTCAGAATTTCTGACGCATCTGTCAATCCTTGCGCCATGGTAGGCCGCATTGTAAATACGGCGCATCCATGATGGTGCAAGGGTTTCTCAGGGTGGCGCAGGGAAAGTGACGCATCTCTACAGATGTGTCACTTTCTTGTAAATCTACCCCTATATGTTTCCGACATTTTTATTTTCAGGATGCACAGTGTATTTCATTAAATGTGTCCACCTACACGCTTATTTAAAGAGCCTTCTACTATGCTGAATAATTTTACTCAATTCTATGCTAAACTGAGTAACACCTCAAAGACAGGGGGTTGGCCATTCCAACTGGCATCGAGAGGGAAATATGTGTGAGATATTAACACTGAAAGGAAATATATCAAACTAATACAAAATTCTATTTAGGAGGTGAAGATTCTAGGAAATCTTGTTCCCGCTCCGCAGCATGTCTTTTGCACTTCACAGGGATGAAAAGACAGTGGTTTTTGGCACAACAAAACGGTGAGGAACACGACACACGCTTCCAATCTCTGGTGTTTACTGCAGTGAATGTAGCTGAGTCATTTTTTCTCATTTTAGGAAGGAGGATCACAACGTGAGACTAATGGAACATGCTAACACAAGTAACCTGCAGTTCAGTAGACGGATGGGGCATTGTCAATACATTTTCTGGCTCTGCTTTTGGAAGTACAGTTTCCTATGGGGCATATCAGCAAGGAGGCGATATAAAATTATCGCCGCTTTTGTGTCCGTTTTCGGGCGAAAAGTGGCGATAAATTTATCGCCTAATCAGCAAGGTCACGCTATCACGTGAAACCTTGCATTAGCGCCCGAATTCTTAAGCCCAGCTTTGCATCTCTAATGAGATGCAAAGTGGGCGTTCCTGACCTGACATGATTGGAGAAATGTCGCTAAGCGACATTTCTCCTATCATCAAGCCCCACGCTATGAAGCATAGCGGCAAGAAAAGTAGCGATAACCCCTGTTATCGCTACTTTCCTTACGCCTGCTTCAGGACTGACTTAGCCATGATATCCTATGGAAGGTGGATATCATGGCTAAGTATGTGAGGCCCTATCATCAAGCTAACTCCAATCTTCGTGAGATTATCGCTAGGTTTCCAGTGATAATCTCACGTTTGGCAGTTAGTGCTAGGATTGTTATCGCTTTTGAGATAAGTGTTGCTAATAGCACGCTATCTCAGCGATAAAAATCCATGTTAGCCGGCGATAATTATCCTAGCGCTAAGTGTGCTTAGCCATAATTATCGCCGGTTGTTGCTGATATGCCCCTTGGTCTTTTCAGTATTGTTATGCATTGTCACCAAGGAACATGTTGTGCATTGTTAGTGTGACCAAACTCGCCTGATATCTGTAGCAGAAGTAAGGCCTGGGAAAAGTAACCAGTCTATGGGGTGTCAGTGGAGCAGGAGTACATTTTCCAAATGAGAGGGGTTTAGTGAAGTAATACCAAGAAGAGGATATTTAATCAGTCCAGATTATTAAGGAATAGTGATTTAAACTAACACTTGGTAGAGAGGAGGCTAAGATTGGGTGTACTTGGCAGTTAAAAGAGTGTTATGGAATGGGACAGCAATTAAAAAGATGAAGGAGAAAAGTGGCAATGTACTACTTCCAGACCATCAGGGGTACATAAATTAGAGGAACAAAGAGTGACTTTGGGAGGCTGTTGCATGGGAGATGGAGTCACTTTAGCTGCAGGGAATAAAGGCAAATAGATGGTCATACACATACTATGATATACAGTTCTTGAAAAACAAGTACTTGATGATTGAGACCATCCATTATTAATGCCTGAAGTAATTAGTTGAGTGAGAGTAGGGTGTTTGTATTTAAGGAGATTCAGAGGCGTCCTTAACCGGCCACTTTAGCAGCTTGAGCGGGTGCGTGTGTCACTGGACAATTCTGTGTAATAGAAAGCATGGAAAGGTGCTGTTTATGGCTACTTTGACTTTGATTGGAGACTCTGGCCTGAAAGAAGCTCATAAGTACGACCTTTTGTAGTGGAAAGAATCTAGGGTGATTTGGAAGGATGTGAGAAGGGTGGAGAGAGGGTGGAACGAATAATGTAGAAATGGATGGAGAGGCGAATAGAGGGAGGGATGTGGAAAAGTGTGAGTGCAGAGAAGGATAGGGAGGCTGATGAAGGGATGCAGAGATGGATGGATGAAGAAGGGGATGAATAATGAACGGAGAGAAGGATGGATGATGGATGGATGAAGCGAAGTATGAATAGAGAGAAGGATGAATGGATTGATAGAAAAGAGAGTGATGGACGAAAGGAAAGAAGAAAGGTAAGATGGGTGGATGAATGAAGAAGGAAGGATGGATGGAAAGCAGGATGGACAGTGGAATGGGAAGAAGGAAGGATGATGGGTGGAATAGGAAGGAAGGAAAAAGAGAAAGAATGATGGGGAAAGAAAGGATGGCTTGATGGATGGATGGAAAAATTACAGAAAGGATGGAGAGTAGGAAGTAGAAAATACTGAAAGAAGGATGGCAAAAAGCAAGGAAATTTAAAGAATACCAAAATTCCTTCTTGGGTAGCAATCTCCTAGACAACTTCCTGTTGTCCTGCTTTCCCTGCTTGCTTAGAGCTATTTGTGGCATGGTTCCAAGTGGGGGATATTTTAATTTTCTGCTACACCCTTGGAGTGTGTAAGGTTATGAAGCCATGTTTGCCTGCATAATTTCTTATAACAATTCCCCAAATGTATGGAGGCCAAAGCTGGCAAAAAAGAGAGACAGGCAGAGAGTCTAAATCTGAATAGCCTAGTTGGGAGCAATTGTTATTGTGGAAAATCTGTTAGAACGGTTAAAATAGCTGTTGTTGTAGCCAGAATCAGTCCCCTTTCATCAAACAGTTATGATAACTGTGTTCAGGCAGTTTCCATTGGATATCAGCTGACCAGTCAGAATAAGGATGGAATCCCACATCTTGTTGGACTAGGGTTGCAGCCGTGAAAGGCACTCGAAGACATTGGGAACAACACAGTGCACCATGCATGTGGGGTGGGTACACACTGAGAGACCGTTTTGTGTCGAGTGGGGTGGTATTTATTAGCTGAAATTGTGTGGAACACTGGGTATTAGAAAATGTTTGTAGATCCCCACACATTCTAGAACTGTCCATAAGTGAAATGTGAGGAAAACATGTTTTCAGCCTAAGTTTGAGGTTACCAAGGACTTATGGGTAAAAAATACCATGTTAATGCACGCAAGTCACACCACCCGGGATTTCTCTTGGAGTCTAGTTTTCAGAAATGTCTGGGTTTGGTAGTTTCAAATAGATGTCTATTTTGGGGAACATCCCCATAAAGCAGATACAAACTATTAAAATACATACAACCACATTCCATAAATAGAATAAAAACCATATAAAAAAACAATGGTGTGAGAAATTGGGTTGTTGGTTGAGGTGGGTGTGATGCCTTCTCAAGCAACAGCCACAGTCCTTGTCAGGGTGTACCACAAATGTCACTACATCAACCTGTACTTAAAACTCTGATAGCTTGCCACAAAAGCAGTCAGCCTTAACTTAAAAGCAATGTGTAAAGTATTTAAGCAGAACTTAAATGATAGTAAATTGAAAACAACACAAGAAATATTCCTCATTAAATAAAGAAATAGGGCACAATTTAATCCGTTATTTGAAAGCAAAATGACAAAAATCCAATCCATAAACCGGAGAGGTGCAATTTTAAAGATGTATAGTAATTTTAACTCCTAAAAGCACAACTAACATTCACGGTTATCTGGTAGTGTGAGACCGGGTGAGCGCCACACGTTCAGGCCAACTGCAACGGAGTACAGGACGTATACAGGGACCAGGTTAGTTCAGCTGAAAAAGTTACCTTCTAAAGTCCAGCTAGAAGAGTTCTGTTCATGGTGGGGGGGGCTGCAAAGAGCAGGGAGGATGTCACAGATGGTCAACATTGTAGCGTGAAGATCCTGTTGAGCGTCACATGAAGTAATTGCTGGAGCTTTTCATTGGCAGTCACCGCGGGTCATAGAGCGAAGTGTAGATCTTATGTTTCTGGTCGCCCTGGGCGATTGCTGCAGAGCCAAGAGTCAGGTTTACAGGAGCTTCTCGTTACCAGTTTGTGTGGGTGGCAAGATCTTGGCACAAACTGGCCAGTTCACGGTCGTGAACAGCCCATACCTTTCAGGATTTCTCCTTTTGCTCAAGGAGGAGCTCAACTAATGCCGCTCCAAGGCTCCAGGACCTGGAAGGGACCTCCTGGGGATCATAAACTCACTCCAGCAACGCCAGCAGGGCTTAGGAAGGTCCAGTTGCAGGGTAAGTGCAGCATATTAGCTGCGCTGTAGCAGGGAGGACTCTGAAGCTTGTTGTCTCTGTGTAACTCAGGACAGGAGGTCAGTCAGCTGACCCTTGGGGTCACTTCAGAATGGGATGAAGGGTGCAGTCATGCTTTTGAGACAGCAGAGCAGGCTTCAAGCAGCAGGACAGCCTTCTGGCCACAGGGAAGTACTTCTACTGTAGTATCCACAGGTCCAGGAGTGTACTGAAGAGTGGGTCTGTGGATCCTATTTTTATACCTAGTGCCAATATTTGAAGTGAATGAAACTTCTGGAGCCGTCTCCCTACTTCTGCCTCCCTGTCCTGGGCCCAGTCTGTACGCAGGCATGATAGGTTTGTGTAAAGTACTTTGTAAGCTGAGGCAGTGTTTTTGAAGAGCAAGTGTGACAGGGGATAACTCCGCCCCCTCAGCAAGTCAAGATGGCCCATCCTGCCAACACATAGACCCTTTAAAATGTGGCTGTCTGGGAGGAATATACAAATGCCAGCTGTCGACTACACCTAGTCATGTGATCCAGGAAATAGGCTGCAGGCACCAAATGGACAAAACAAGAAAATGGCAACTTTCTAAAAGTGGCATTTTCAGAATTGTAACTTCAAATTCAACTTTGTCATTAAAGAGGGTTTTAAATTACAATTTTTCAGACATGAAATATGATATTCCTACCTTGTCACAAACATACGCTAACAGGTAATGAGATAACTCAATGTAGTCGTATGAAAGAGGTAGGCCTTGCAATAGTAAAAAACAAATTTTGAGTTTTCACTACTAGGACATGTACATGTCTAACTTATTAAATATCCTGCTTCCTGCCGTATGGGCTGTTTAGTGCCCACCCTAGGAGGGCCATATATTTATTAATTACTAAAAAGAAAGATTTAGCCCTGTCAAAAGCTTTATTTTGCCAAGTCAACTTGGCAGTTTAAAACTGCACACACAGGATGCAATGGCAGGTCTTGGACATGTTTTAAATAGGGCTACTTAAGTGGGTGGCACAATAAGTGCTGCAGGCCCTCTATTTGCATTCATTTTAAAGGCCCGGGGTACCTGAAGTACCATCCTACAAGTAAACTAAATAGGTCAATTGGGTGTTAGTCATTAGAGGAAAGAGCCCAAGCACTTTAGCGCTGGATAGCATGTGGCAAAATGCAGAGTCCTAGAGCCAACAAAATCAAGTTCAGCAAAACAGGAGAGGTGAAGGCAAAAAGTTTGGAGTGACCCTGCAGAGAGGGCCAGGTCCAATTATTGGTACAACATAACCCATCCAAAGTGCCCATATACAATTACTTAACCCGTGTCTCAAATGCTAAGCTGAATATGAGAATTTGGACATGGCAAATACTACTAACCTTGGGCGTAGTTCGCGGAGTTGCACTACGCGGCACTATGTGAAGTGCAAAAAAAATAACTCTGCCGAACTACGTAGAGCTACGCGAGCGACGGAGTACGATAGAAAAGGCTGTTCGCGGTGATTGCACACTTCTGGATGCTTGTCCGCACTGTGCAATCATTGCGAACGGCACCATGCACAGTGCAAGAGGTCCCTGCTTTCCTTTTCTGATGCTTGAGTAGATTTTTACTCGAGCGGCAGCTTTCTCACCGTGATCGGCCAGTTTCTCAACGCGAGCTGTCGTGAGCATACGAGATAACTCGCAATGAGGAACCTGACCCCCCCCCCGCCCCCCGCGTGGAGAAATCTCACCGGGATGTTGATTTTCCACGCTCGCGCATGCCAACTTGACGTTGACGAACTACGCTACGTAACATGAAGTGGAGTTTTTGGGAACTCCGCGATCTCCGCAGAACGCGTAGTGCAGGAAACTCCGCAAACTCCATGAGCGGAGCGGAGTTCACCGCCCAGGGTTAGCAAATACTGTAAGCTTATTGTTATCACATCTCAAAATCCTTAGCACATACTCACTTTATGTAACAGCCTTTTTCCTGCAGATTGGAATTATCCATTTTTTCTTATGTAATAGTATAATAGGGAAAAAACTAAAAGCGGTCTATAGATTCTGTGTATAATTTACAAGAAGGGCAAATCTCCTGGGAATACCTATTTGTTCATCACGTACTTACTGCCTCAACAAGATAAAATTGATCTATATATTGTTCAAACTTCTGTTCATTTTTAAAATCCAAAATCCTTTCAGTCAAAGAACCCAGTTTCAAGTTTGTCCAGCATCCTTCCTGAAGATGCAGACAATATCTTGCTTTGACAGAGGCATTTACTTCCTTAGTAATGGACTCAGTTTATAAATTAAAAACTTGATATACACAAATCAAGTTATTTTACATCTTTTATCCATGTCTATCAATTCTTCAAATACTTCCTTGAAGGGTCCCAACAATTTATTAGATCCTAGTCACACCTAATGTAACATTTGTCTAAGATTTGTTTGAATCTGCTGCACTATTGAGACCCACATCCAACAGCATCAAAATTGATAGTGCACTTTGTGAATTAATTAAAATTGCCCGAAAGCTGATCTCCACAGCTACCACTTAGAGAGCTTTCTAAGGTTGTCTAAGGCCAGTAAAATAACTATAAGGGTTGTCTGGATCAGTGCAGGGTCCTACACTTATATGAGTAAGCACCACATACCAAGCCATCCTCCTAAATTGGTGTGCAACGGTTGAGATTTAAGCCTACATTGTTTTACCAGCTAATCTAGATTTGGATTAATTAAAAAACCATCACTAGCATTAGGCACATATAATATTTTATGGACTAAGTAAGTTCTACTGAACTTTTAGATTGGTGGTTAAGGGTCTAGTACAACCCTTTCTCCAATCTTAAGAAGTTTAGTTTCCACTAGGGTAGGTAGGTGCAATACCACGCTACACTTAGTCACCATGTCTTTAGTTGGGGATCTTAGTGTTCCTCCATCTGAAAACAGCCTTTGATAAATGGAAAGGAAGCTATGGCTTTCAGGGACGCAGGGGCCAGTGTCACCATGGTGACAGAGAAACATGTGTCCGCTGAACAGATCATACGAGGACATATGTACTAAGTAACCAATGCTAGCAATGTCAGGACTGATCATTCCTTGGCAGTTGTGAATCTCAGCTGGGGAGGGGTAACTGACGCTAATAGAGTTGTGGTATCTCCAGATCTACCTGTAGATTGTCTGTTGGAAAATTATTTAGAAACTTCAGCCTGGTCTGATGATGGGCATCCTGAGGGAGATGATTTCAGTCCCTGTGAAGGAACTGTCCAAGAGGAACTTGGGCCTGACCAGGCAGAGTTCTTGGGGATTGGGGGGCCCTTGCAGGGCAGACTTGGGTTTGGAGCAGCAATCCTGCACCTCTCTTGAACAGCTCAGACTACAATCTGCTGCTGAGGAGGCAGGGATGGTCAGTGGGTCCCATAGGATCTATTGGGAAGAAGGGCTCCTGTGTTCTGAAAGTAGAGACCTCAATCCTGGTGCTTCCAGGAGTTTGGTAATACCCCAGAAGTTCAGAGGTTTTCTTCTCTCCCTAGCACATGTTATTCCCCTAGCAGCACACCTTGGGCAAAGTAAGACTTGGAACAGGATGTTCCCTCATTTTCACTGGTCCTATATGTCAGAAGACACCAAAAAGTTTTATCGCTCCTGTGTCACTTGCCAAGCCAGTGGTAAGTTAGGTGGCACTACAAAGGCCCCCCTAATTCCCCTTCCAGCGGTTGGGATTCCCTGTGAGGGGGGTAGGGATTTACATTGTTGGTCCCTTGAACCCTTCAACTGCATCAGGACACAATTAAATCCTAGTGGTGGTGAACCATGCCACTAGGTATCCAGAGTCTGTTCCCCTTAGAAACACTACAGCTCTTGTAGTGACCAGGCCACTCCTGGGAATCTTTGTCAGAGTGGGCTTCCCTAAGGAGGTCTTAAAAGACAGAGGTACCAACGTCATGTCTAGTTAGATCACTGCAATGTGGAAAGAGTGTAGAGTAAACTATAGGTTTACCGCACCGTGCCATCCACAGTGCAATGGACTTGTTGAAAGGTTCAACAAGAACCTGAAGGGTATGATTATGGGACTCCCAGAAAAGCTCAGGCAAAAATGGGTTGTCTTACTACTCTGCCTTCTCTTTGCCTACAGAGAGTTTCCTCAGAAGGAGGTTGGCTACAGCTCATTTTTGCTTCTGTTTGGACATCCAGTTAGGGGTCCATTGAGTCTAGTTAAGGAGGATTGGAAGTAACCTCTCAAACCTCTGAAACAGGATACTGTGGACTATGTACTTGGCCTGAGTTCACGTATTGCTAAGTACATGAAGAAGTCAAGTAAATACCTAGAGGCCAGCCAGGAGTTTCAGAAAGCTTGGCATGACCAAAGGCTGTCCTGACTGTTTATCAGCCAAGCCAGAAAGTGTGGGTGTTGGAGCCTGTGGCACCAGCATCTCTCCACAACAAATGGAGTGGCCCCCACATCATCCTTGAAAAGAAAGGTGAGGTCACCTACATGGTGGACCTGGGTACTCCCAGACGTCCCCACAGGGTACTTCATGTGAATCGCATGAAATCTTTTGCAGACAGGGCTGACATGAGCTTGCTCATGGCCACTGATGAGGGACAGAAGGAAGAGAGTGACCCTCTCCCTGATCTCCTCTATCAGAATCCAGTTGATGGGTCATTTGAAGGAGTAGCCTTGGCAGACAGCCTCACTGACCAGAAGCAAGCTGATTGCTGGAAAGTTCTCAATCAGTACAAGCACATGTTTTCTTTGACCCACAGTTAAACCCCCTGGTGTACCCATGAAGTGGACACAAGTGATAGTCTGCCAGTAAAGAACACTATAGACCACTGTGTTTTTGTGCTACTTACATGTTCTATTGTCAAAGTATTGTGTGTGTTGTGGTTATATCTTCAAGTAGGAGATAACGCAATGTGTAAGTGAGTGTTTATAAAAAATACATATTTTTATAACTACACTGTGTGGATCTTTTTCACTTAACCTACACTATAGGATTAAGTACTGTAAAACAAGCTGCTTTACACTCCTTTCGGACTAAGCCTGAAGGCTGCTTGCCACAGCTACCACTTAGAGAGCTTTCTAAGGTTGTCTAAGACCATTAAAATCCCTATAAGGGTCATCTGGATTAGTGCAGGGTGCTATACTGACATGAGTAAGCACCATATACTAAGCCAGCCTCCTACAATGGACAAGACTATTTAGGCTACAATTGCTCCAAAGCTCAGCACACTATAAAGCTGCACGCAATCCTTTGGCGCAATATATCTCCAGAACTGGGGATATTGGGTGATAGATAGAGGATTCATGTATTTTTAAAACTGAAAAGGCTCCATGTTGAAAAGTCAATTGGCTTTTTGTGATCTGGGGTGTCCAAGACAACAAATCTATGAACAGTACCCCCAAATAATTAAATTTCTTACCCTTTCCAGAAGGGTTTCACCCCGTTTTATAGTGCCCCTACACGTCTAATCAGGATGGAATATCATGAATTTTGTTTTTCCATGATTCATTTCTAATCCCCGTTGGGTTTGCAAAAAGTTGAAAATGTGTTAAATAGTGTTCTGCATAAACCTACGGGTTTCAGAGATAAGTAGAGTGCCATCCCCAAAGATAAGGGTGGGTATTTTCTGATTAGCTAATTTAGGGGGATCATTGTCTCATTCATAAAGCAATTCAATCACCTCATTAATAAATAGTGTGAATAAGTTCAGGGCCAACACACAGCCCTGATTTCCCCATATTCATCATGTCTGTCAGCTCATCCCTCTGTCTCCACCTAACACAGGCATAATTATAGGTGAAAAATAATATTATTGGTTGCAGCAAATTCAGTGGAATTCCCAAATTCCTTAACACCTCTCATATATTAGGGAGGGGCACCAAATAAAAAGCAGCTCTTAAGTCTACAAACAAAATGTATAAATGGTCCAATTTCAGTACACAACTTTTCCAGAGCAATAATATAAACTGAAAAGCCTGGTCAATGGTACTAGTATAATCTAAACCCCGCCTGAAGATGAGAAAGGATTAGGTCTAAGTAATTCCGTCGTACTCTGGCTAATAGCTGACTGCTGTAAAGGTTTTGTGCATGGTCAATTTGACTGATCAGATTATAATTCCCAGGGTTATCTCTACTTCCTTTTTTTAAATTCAGAAACATTTTTGCCCATGACTTAGGTTAAAGCACTAGACACAACTGCATTCAAAATGGCATTTAAATAGAGACCCTAAACGGCAGGCTCTGACTGATAAAGATCACCCGGTATTTTATCCAAACCAGATATTTTCCAAAATTTACAGCCGCAATAGCTGCTATTGTTTCATCAGCATAAAAAGAATTGGGGTACCAGGTTCCGCGTTGGGGTCAGAAGTTTTATTATCAGGATTGTCCACAGAATTGCTACTTTTAGCTGAAGCTAGCTAAAGATCAGAAAAATACTGTCACCATATCTGAGGGTGAATGTTAAACTCAACATCCCTATTGGTTTTAGGACTACCAAAAGTAAAAAGATGCTAAAAGGATCTAATATTCTTAGTTTCCATGGTGGTGACAAATTCTTACCAATGTTTCTCCACGCTTCTCCTTCCACCTGTATTTAAAGCTGACTTAGCTTCTCTTTTGGCCTCTGCTATCTTTGCTGTAGTACAACTTTTAATTGCCAATATCAATTTACAATGTGCCATTCTACAGTTGTTTTCAAACGAAGACATTTTATCTTGGTTTAGAATGCAACAGGTTCTCAAAGTGACTTCTAAGTTCTACAAAGATAGTTTGATGGATATTGATTAGTGGAATCTCTTCCACATTGAATAAGGTTTCAGGATATCAGACACAGTAATATACACAGTAATATATAGTATATATATATACAGTACAATATATACTGGCAAACATATCTGGAATCGTCTTTATTGAGTGACATTTCATACATCTCCTAATATTAACAAATGAGCACATTGTTGGATGGTGCCATGTCTGCAAGAACAGAGTTATTCAAGAAACAAGTCAATGCATTGTGGTCATTATCATTTCTATCCACCACGTTCATATCACATAAACTGGACCAAAGACGAAGATCTAACAACATATAATCTATTTCTCCCTCCCCTGAATGTATAAATGTTGGTTCCCTGTCTGAATTAGATCATCCATTACAAGTCAGCAATCTGTGAGACAAAGCAAATGATGTCATCTGTAGACCATCAGCAGACCACTTTTTTAAAGGAGGGGTCTTGAGTATAGGAATACTGGATGCCTCATCTTCATCTTTCATAAGAGAGTTAGTTAGTGTCAGAGACTCATAGGTCTCATTAAATCCCCAGCTAAAAGAAGCTGACAATTTCCACTGCTATGTACCAGATAATTATCCATTCATCATATAATAGGGGATTATTTAGCTTGAGATTAAGGCAAGCAAGGGAAAAAACAAAAAACCCCATAGGTCTGGATTTTACAGGCTAAGAATGCTTTTATCCAAATGGCCAATCCTCCATGTAGATGACCAGAGACTGATGGTCTTTAATCAATACTAAAATTTAAATAGCAAATTCTTTAAAGCAGTGATAATGCCAAAGTTTCTTGAAAAACACACATGTGGAAGTTGTCATTAAAGGCACACCCCCATGGATAACTATGTTTGGTCCTCAGTACTGCGACATTCAAAGACAACAGCTGGAGACTGTTAACAACAGCCAAATCCTGCTGCAGGTGACAGTGTTATTCGCTACATATGGGGTTATCTGGAGACACTAAGCTATTTGATATAGTGACGTCAATTAAAGTGGCTAACGATTTTCAACAATATGTATGAATAGACACTGAGCTACAATTGATAAAGGGGCCTCAATTAGGCCACATGAATACCAGTTGAAAACTAGCCTTTACAGAATTCATTTTAGGACATCTTCATTCCTCACTCCTCATCCCTACTTCTCATCCCTATTTCTCATAGATCATCCCTACTTCACATCCATCATCCCCACTTCTCATCCATCATCCATCATTCCTACTCCTCATCCATCATCTGTACCCCTCATCCATCATCCATTATCTCTACTCGTCGTTCCCCTTCCATCATCATTCATCCCTACTCATCATTCCTCATCCATCTACCCTAATCCTCATCCATCATCCCTACTCCTCATTCTTATCCATCATCCCTACTCCACATCCATCATCCCTACTCCTCACCCATCATCCCTACTCCTCATCCATCATCTTTCATCCCTACATCTCCTAGTCATACAAGCACATTTCATTTTCAGTGTTGTGAAACACACCTTCACACTGGTCGGTTAGCTACAGCCAATCAGAGTTAAGAGAGATAGCTGCCTTCTATTGGTCTAACCACTGAAAGACAGCCTTCTCATTACATGTGCTTGATGGAGATGGAGTCGAAGAGGAAATGCTACTTAGGGACCGATTATGATGGCGGTCAGAAACTCTTCCGACCGACTCGGTCGCCGAATCGTTTCTGACCGACTCGGTGAGTCCGACCGACAGATTACGTTGTTTCCAACACTGTTCGGTCATACTCCAATTGGCTTCAATTGAAGCCTGTGTTCCGACCGACAACACAGGCTCCCATTGAAAAAAAGAGGTGGTTGTGGAAAACCTTGCACCCTGTGGCAGGCACCCCATGGTGCCTGGCACACTGTGCATGGTTGTAAAGAGGAGTCCCATGGGAACCCCTACGGGCCCCAACTGGGGGTCTCTGGGAGAAGGGGGCCTGCTACAGTCCCCCAAGTTCAGTCTCCAACAGCCGATTCATGTCAGACATACTGATTCGGAAAGGCTGTCAGAGTCTGAAATCGTAATTGGTTGGTCGGAAACGGTGTCCATAGAGCTGTACCACTTGGCACAGAACAACTCGGGGATTCCGAGTACCGATCATAACCGCGTCACCCTGAATTGTAATCGGTTCATTGGAAACTTCTGCGATTCAATCGGAAATATAGGTTCTAAGATGGTTTGGGGAAATCCGATTGCTTTCCGACCAACATTGTAATTGGTCCCTTTGTGTTTGTTTCCAGTGAATTAAAGGCTGTTGAGCATTTCATTTTATTTAAGTGAGTGCTTTTGTATTTATACATGCATCTGCAGAAAGATCCATGAAAACCTGGTTTCCCTTTCATATGTAGGAAAGAAAATGTTTAAAATCAACACTGGAGATAGTGCAACCCAATTAATCAGAAACCTTTTCTGGTTTTCATTGTATTTGTCACAAATAAAATCTGAGGCTGCCTTTAGCTCTGAGATCTGATTTTTCTTCTCTTGCAGTTTGCAGATTTTAGGCCCGGCTGAACTTCAGAGTCTAGGAAGCCAGGCAGAGCAAGGCCTAAACAGAGGGAAAGTTCAAGGGTGAATGCAGATTCAATAAAAAAACGCCACATTGCCTTTTTAAATGTTTAACATCTATGTTTTGCTCATAAATACATGTATTTTTTTCTTAATGTATTTAAAGCAAACATTGGAGTCTGGGAGAATGAAGGCCAATTAGGGAAACTCACCTTCATGTTTTCCTTTTGCATGTCAACACACTGCATCTGAATGGTGTTTTGACCTCTTCTTCCGCAATTGTCAGATATTGTTTTGCTTATTAAGTCCAACCTGTTGAGAGACTATTTGTAATGACATGCATCAAATTATTATCAGGCATCATATATGCAAAGTATAGACATTTTATTAAACCTCAAATCTCCAGGTTATGATAATTTTCTAGCAAATGTCAACTTTTTGCACCAAGCAGTTGTATGGATATTTTTAGTTGCCTGTTTATGGTTTTGCTGAAATTGGAATTTCACATCCCAGAAAGATTTGGTTGACTGGTATTTGCATTTTTAATATTTATCACTTTATTTGTCAAATTGCAACAATACTTTTGAGCAAGCAATATATAAATTTGTTGGTGTCAAATGGTGTTTGAGGTATTTTATATACGTTCTGTATTGATTCATTGCTGGCAGCGCTTAAACATTTCTAGGCAGCATATTTGAAAACCGTAATTAAATGCTTCCAACACACATCTGTTTACTTTATCTTGAAAATACTGCTATCACAATCAAATACTTCTCACTGAAAAGTTGACTACATGATTATCCCAAGTGCTTATTGTCACTCAGGGAAACATGGTCAATGCACCCCAGAAGTATACTGAATATTTTAGTACTTTGAATACCACACATTATCAGTGAACCCTGATATTTCAGTGCATCACATCCTATTATTTCTGTACTGTGACCCACACACAGCCTTGCAAATTTAGCTTGCTAAAGATATATTTTATCTGTTACTATTCTACTACTGAGCCCAAGGACTGGTCCTTTTTTGACTACCTATAGAGCAAATAGAATTAGGGATAATGCTCTTAATAAACACTATCTGTTTTTCTCCTATATAACTATTGACTACAATTTAAGAGACAGTGCTTGATTGTAGACAGAAAAATATACAGCAGCTCTGTCTGACAATATAAATAATCTCAGGCGCATAGCATCTAAACCAAATTCACACTTCTCTGCCACTCACTCAGCTCTGTTTACACAGTCCTTACAGCAGTAACCAAATATACTTCTGATTGCCCATAAACTTGGATATTGGTTTGATATATATACAGTAGCCCTCAAATATTTCAACAAACACAATTGTTCTACACAGAATTAAAAATGCTCTTTCTCTGACAGCATAAACTAGGCAGATATTTAAGCTGTGGTAGGCACACCAGAGCCGCCAATACATCTAGATCCAAATGTAGGTTCAAGTTTAAGTGTAATATCACTCCACCCAAATATATTTGGCCTGGAGCCTCCAAAAGTATTTTCAGGGTCCAGAAACATTGGACCTGATACTACAAGCCCAAAAAATGCTTTGGGGATAGGCTGCAAAAGCAGCCTGGTCCCACCGTGGCAACTGCCTGTCCTCTTTTTGGGGTACTCACGACATTTAAGGCTTCCCCTGCCAGAACACATCCTCCCTCTCCATCTTCCACTCTCCTCATCTGCCTCCCTGTACACGCCATCTGTATTTACTTCCACTCTCATTTACCATCTGCCAAAAGCAGACTCTAAAAGTGAGTGTTAAACCACGCAATGGGGAATTTCAAACAGAGTTTTAACCAACAAAAACTGGGTCGAACTATTTATGCAAAAGGATTAATTTGTAATAGCCGGACTTACGTGCAGTGATAAGTTTGAAAACATTATTTCCAGCCAAAATGTATCCCATCACATAAATTCACCTACATTGCAATCAGGGCTATAGTTGGCAAAGTGCTACCCAACCAACAGCACTGTCTTCAATACACCATCATGCACCCTAGAACCACTCTAATAAGCCATAACAAATGTTGCACACTACCAAGCACTAAATACTGCATCACAATTATCTCCCTTGATTGTGTTGCATATATGGAAAACACCTTAGACCACCCAGAAATTTGACACTTGACCATCCAATCTGAAAATGGACAAGCCATGCAGAGCACCAATCTGTACATATAAAACAGCAAAGAAAGCCTCCCACAATTAATTTCTAAAATGGGCATTGAACATACTCTACTAACGTACACATACAGATATCGATTTTGAGGAGACGCAAATATTTAAAGGAATTTCCATGTCAGCTTTAAAAGGAGCCTAGAGAAGGCACTGCCATAGTACAATAATATTAGTAGGTTCTACACACATGGCACTAACATAATACATTAAAAGATCATTGTAGGAGTAGGGATGATGGATGAGGAGTAAAGATAATGGTTAATGGATGAGGAGTAGGGATGATGGATGAGGAGTAGGGATGATGGATGAGGGGTAAGGATGATGGACAAGGAGTAGGGATGATGGATGAGGAGTAGGGATGATGGATAAGGAACGAGGAGAAGGGATAATAGATGAGAAGTAGGGATGATGAATGATGAATGAGTAGTAGGGATGATGGAGGAGGAGTTAAAATGATGGATGATGGATGAGGATTTGGGATGACGAAAAAAGATGAGAATTAGGGATGAGGAGGTTAGAATGAGAATGTCATAAAATGATTGTTGTAGGTCTTATTCCTGTCAACCTATCTCTGCCAGACCTAAAATCAAATTAGTATATAATCTGGCCAGCGATGTCTCACCATTGCATGTAGGCAGAGGAGGTCTCAGGTTCACCACATGTTATGTGCAGTGCATTGATTGAACATCACTAGTAATACGGCAGGCAGAATTTTTGTTATGCTCTGGCAGAGGAATATGGTAGCAAAGAGGAAACAAGTATGATATATGTGAATAGTGGGGGGTACAATGATCTGTATTTCACTCCCACCTTGACTATCTGCTTTTTACCTATATGAGATACTTATTAACCAAAACCTAGGCTAAACTTTTGCTACTTATTTATATCTGTCTTTCACCTGGAATCCCAAGAACGCAAGGTTGCCATGTGCATCTTTAATGACATCTTCCCAGAGCAGTCTGCTTAGGCTCATAAAGACTTGTCTATCATGCGCTTTCAGCACACTCTCTGCACTGAATCTAACTCCTTCCAGTGTGTGGAAGTAAGTTAGGGATGTATGAGGATGCACTTGGGACCTATTCCTCGGACAGTGTGAGCAAATCTGTCTTTGAAAAAGGGGCTAAACAAGCCGGGGTAAACTCTACTAAGTTCCCTAAAGAGCACTTCTGTGAAGACTAAAGGGCCAAATATGATGTCAGGTGAAAAGCCTCCTCCCAACAGTGGGAATCTCCTCAACTGTGTCAGAACCCTTACGAACGACTTGGTCGGTTTACAATCCGCCCGACCGATTACGATGCTCACGGTCGGAATGTAAACCACGCGGTCATTCTGAATCGGTTCTGACGGGCTCTCGGAGAATTTATGTTGTACGGAACTACATTTTACGCCTCTATGGACAGCGTTTCTGACCTCGCGATTATGATGCCGATTCCCTACAGCCTTTCTGAGTCTGCCTGTCCAACACGAAAATGCTGTCGGAAAGTTCGGGGGCCCCTAGCAGGGCCCCCCTAATCCTTTGGCCTACGGTTGGGAGCCGAGGGGTACCTAAGGGACCCCCTGTAAAACCCTGCAATGTGTGGCACGCACCATGGGGTGCCTGCCACAGGGTTCAGGGTTTTCCATACACACCTCATTTCCCCAGAGGAGCCTGTGTTGTCAAGCGGAACACAAGCTCTCATGGGAAAAATGGGAATTCGACCGAACAGTGTTCCATCGCATCATAATAGGGCTGGCGAAACTGATGATCGCAAGTCAGTCAGTACCGATTCTAAGACGTGTCAGGCAGAATGTTTCTGCCCGACATCGTAATTTGCCTCTTAGGGTCTTAGGGTTTGATGGACAGGGTACACTGTCAAAACATGGTGCATGACTTGTCCACTGTTATGTGCAGTGTATGGACTGTAATATACTTGTAATACTGCAGATAGAACATCCATCATGTTTTGACAGAGAATGGAGGTGGCAGGTAGCCAAAAGCAGAACTAATGTGTCCCTCTTAACTGGAGTCAATAAAGACAAAGCTGCTCAAATCTAACATAGGAAGAACATCTTCTATGGAAGTCCTTCTTTCTAAATTAGATCGAAGAATTAAAAAAAAAAGCTACTCTGTTATTCAAGTAATGCCCCATGGAGGGTATGTGTTCATGAATAGCCATTTGGGGCAGATAGTAACTCCTAATCTATATGCTTAACTTCCAACGGTCTCCCAACAGTCTCCCTGAACTTTACTTTTGTGGGATACAAAGTGAAGCAAGTTGGGAAACACAGGCCATGATTGAGATGGGCAATGGGGACAGTAATATCTACTCTTCTACATCTTTTCTTGTCAAGCAAAAACTCTGCATTGCTGATATCTGCAACTCTCCTGCAGTTTCAGGAATGCGGTCATCAAAGTGGCTATCCTGCAGACTTGCAATATCCTCCACAATAGATGAATTAGGGACTTTCAATGACAGCCAACTGAAAGTCATGGAAGGACATCAGTCTTCCTGTGGTAGTTTGCTGATAGTCTATATATGAATTGTAAGGTGCCAACCGAATCAAGTATGTAGCTAACTTCTTATATCATGTGGGACCTTTACAACTCTCATTATCTGGTTAAAGAATCTGGTTATCTTTATCCACTCCACCCACCTGCTTGTTAAAATCAAGAATAAAGTTGGGCTTATGGACTTCTGCCAACAAACCCAAATCAGCAACAGAAGCGCCTGTGAAGTGTAATAAGCACATATTCTTCCTGTATGTCAGAATATTTGCAATACTTTGTGGGGCTTTTTAATTGTATCACAAGCCACAGTGGCAACTTTGCACAGTTCACTGTACAGATTAAGTCCTGCATAGAAGTTATGTACATACAGGTTATTATCTGTCTGAAGGAGAGACTAAGGAAGCTCTTATATGATCTTCTCACCAACTCCTACAGTGAAAGGGCAAACTTCAGAATTTATTTTGGACTCCTTCCCTGTATACTCTCAGGGTGTACATATAATCAGTAGAGCCTTCACACAGCATGTACATCTTGAACACCCAGGGAAAACCCTGATCAATCCCACAGATAGATAGTTGCACCACAAGCAGGTCTGAGAAAATTGGCCCCAATAAAACATGTTTGGCCAAAGGTTTGCATTCCACAAAATTACCACAAAACTAGATACCACATGTAGATAGGAACACTCAGCCAATCAGGACACACCATGCACACCATGCACACCACACGTAGTGATCATGTGCTCCTCATGCCAGACATCTGGGCACATACACACTGGTCCACACTAGCTTGCCTCGAGATCGAAAGCCATCTGTGTCCTTATCTGATGCCCGAGCTTGTTAATTTATGACTGAAATGCCTTTCAGGAATGCAGATAATTACTATATTGTACCCCCCAAATGTATGCAATACCAGCCAAAACTTTGTACACTGAGAGACTTTCCTCTGGCACATTCTGTCGAGACTGTCCCAGCCGATGCGTTCAATGAAACAGACTTGTTTCTGTTTTGCCAGACGCCTCTTGTCTTTTTATTTCTTGAAAGTGAATCCATATCCTAGCAATGTTGTGCTTTGAAAAGATTGACCATCACAAGGCCACATGGGATGATTCGCAAACCAAAAACCTTGGATAGGAAAGGCCAACAAAAAATGAACAAGATTAAAATGTAGGCTCATCACGCAAAATGAGAAATAAGCTTCAGGAGTGTGTCCTAAAATTAGAGTCCATAGAGACTCGTCAGACTGTCTGACATTCATTCCCCCGATCAAGTTATGACGCCAATTAAAAAAACAACCTTTTATCACGTCCAAGAAGTAATGAGGGCTAATCTCTGGATTTGTGTTCATTTCAGGGGCCCAAATCCTTAGAGATTTTCGTAATAGATGCCAGCTATGGCATATAATATACCATATACATCATATATATATATCATATACAAATGTGACGCAACGGCGGCGCAAAGGTGTCGCAAGGGGCTTGTAAATCTGCCGCAATGGGTTTAAAATGGACAGTCATACACACAGGTCGCAATGGGCCAGCGAAAACAAACCAAAGAGATTCTAGAATTTTTGTGTGTGTATTTCTGCATTTGCTATTGGGTGTCCGATTAAAAACAGCAACAAGTAACAGTTGAAGACCAGATAATAACACTGGTTAAAACTTAGACAAAAAACAAAATAACAATGTTGTTGAAAAGTTAATATCACATCAGTGCAAATAGAATCAGGTCATAAAGACAGGAGTCCCGGGGCATCAGGCTGGACAAAAAAAAGGGACATTTCTGCGGGCAGGGAGGATTAAAACAAGGCTCAGGACCTGCCAAGTAGTAAGCTAGCTCAGTCCAACTTTTTGCATATAATGCCCCGGCTCCAGTGTAGAAATTTAGATACTGCACAGATAACAGACTGCATGGACTAGGCCTGGGCAAAATTTCCGTTCCGTTCGCGGAATTTGCGATAATTTGGCATTTCCGCGTTCCGCGGAGAGCGAGGAAATGTCAAAATTTCCGCATTCCGCAGCTTTGCGATAATTTGGTTCTTGCTCGCGCTGTAAAATAATACATTCTCGCGCGCGCGCGATCGCCTTACCTGAATCCCCGCGTTCGCCGACAAGTTTTCCCGATCCGGTCGCGTTCTCCATGAGATGTTGTATTGTTTTAGCCATTTGCGCTGTCTCGCGACAGTTCGCGTCCGCAGTGACGTCATGCGTCGCGCGATCACGTCTTTCTTCTCGCGATCATGCAACTGAAAACAAGATGGCCGTGCCCGCGAGCAACCGCAGGGGTAAGTTAGCGACCCGCAACCATGCAGAAAATATCGCGAACGGGCGGGAAAAAAACTTCCGCATCTTCGCGATATTTCCGCTTGTTTGCGGAGATTTTTAACATTTTCGCGATAATTTGCGAAAGTCGCTTTCGCAAATTCCGCCCACCCCCAGCATGGACTCTGTGCATAGGAGCTTGAGGGCTACCTGGATTTATCTGCGGCCGAGGTATTTGCGAATTGGAATAATCCAAGCTTTCCTAGGGTGAGCATAGCTGGGCCAGAAGAACATGAAGTGTACTAAGGATTCTTATGCCTGCCGGCATGAGGGGCATTTGGTGCTTTTACTAGTTTGGTGATTCCATTTGGCTAGTAGGGGCATGAAAGGCAAAGTAACATATCAAAATTTAAGGCATAATTGCCTTGCTGCAGATGAATAAATATATTCTAAAAAATGTCCAATGACAGAATCGGGTTTAAAATCTAAAAAGTTGCAAGTTAGAGACCCTAATGTTATGTTCCTCATTTATTTTTTGTGCATATGCTCCCAAAACTCATCCTTGAGGGAGGCCCTGGATAGAATTTTCATAGAGGGGGAGGTAGGCCAATACTCTACCAGTTCAAGCTGAGTTGAAAAACCTTAGCTACTTAATTTTGCCATATTAATCCACCTCTTGTAAAGTTCTATAATAATCCTCAATGACTGGGGTGTATTTCACCCTCCGCCAGTACAGTAGCGGTCCAAATTGGGCCTTATGAGTATTCCAGCATATTGGTATAAGCAGGGTGTTTTTGAGTAGGCTTTTAGGGCTCTCAGGAACGTGTTCCAGGAACCCCAAGTGGGACCAGGCTCACATTGACCTATACAATACACTTCCCTCTCCTTTTGCCCTGTAGACATTTACTGTAGGGGGAATGCGCCTGGCTCTAGAAGGCCTATACAGTCTTACGAGAGAAGCAGAATGCTGAGTTAGATTCAGGCTACTCTTTTGGACCTGGAGCCACCATAACATGAATCTAGTTAACTTAATTCCCAAGTAGTCAAAATCAGTGACCTTGCCCAACATTGTCAAACCCCTAAATGATTTATGTGTGCTGATAGTAATGAACTTAGTTTAGAGTAGTTAATTATGAAGCCCTCGTTCAGAACAGAAAGCTAAAACCTATCCACCAGTTGTTGGAGGCAACTAGGAGTCTTCAACATCAATAAGGTGTCATCTGCAAAGAGTAAGAGAGGGAGTTTAAAGCTGCCAAAATAGGAGCATCATTTTGTCCATCCTCTAAGAAACCAAATCATTTGAATATAAGAAGGACAAAATTAGATACACCTATGACGAAATCCTTTCTGGACACCCATCTGCTCCATCAGCTCGCCTCCCGTGCCCCATCGAACTTCTGCATATGTATCCTTTTGGAGGTGAACTAGGATATCCAAGAGGTCAAGTGGGTTCAAATTTGTCTTCAGGACCTCCCACAACTTTCCCGGGGCAATTAAGTTGAATGCAGACTTTAAGTCCACAAAGACCAGGTACAGGTGTGCCTTTTGGAGAAAAACTGTCTTCCAGCAGATGGATAAAAACATGAAAACCTAGTTGATTGTACCTTTTCTTTTTCTAAACCCTGCTTTTGAGTAAGAGAGGGCTTCGTGGTCCTCAATTCAAGATTCCTATTTCTCCAAGATTTGCATAGCAACATCTTTTGGAGCAATGTCAATGAGACTTATTGGCCTGTAATTTAGTGGTGAGTCCTGCAGGCCCTTTTTGTAAATAAGGACAGTATCAGCTACCTTCAAGCAGCAAGTGATACTTGCCCGCTCTAAGACATAATTCAGCAATTTATTCAAATACAGAGCCCAAACTTCAATATCTGTTAAGACAATTTCGCCCAGGACTCAATTTGGCCTGATGACTTTTCTGGCTGCAGTGGCTCTTATTGCACTCACAGACTCAATCAATTCCATATTAAGTAGCCCAGGAGGGTGAATGTTTGCTCCAATTGTCTGAGCTTCTCCATCTACAGCTTTCCCCAATGTATGATTGCAAAGGTCAGAGAAGTGGGAGTGCCCTACCTCTGGGGTGATAGAGTCAGCCAAGAACATTGGCGCTCACTGCCCTCCATAAGCCACCAACTTCCAGAATTTTCTGGCATCTTTTTAAATGGCAGCCTCAAAGAAGCTTTGCCATACTTGCATGTCCCACTCCTTGCATGCTTTGGGTCCAGCCAGTTTGGCCTTCCTTCTAACTTTTATCTGACAGGTGTCGCCATGTCAAGAGCTCGACAAAGATCATTCTTCCCATCATTACAAATCTTATTAAACCAAATAAGCTCAGGCTTAGCAGGAGCTCAGGTAGGCTGGTGGCACCGCATGAGGCATAACTCCAGGGGTTGAAGCAAGTTCTAGTTAATCTTTACAATTTAGGAATTCCATGCCTGATCACTGACCTTGGTAAGAAAGGATTACCTAGCCCATCTGTGGCATCCCTGAGGGCCTGACTCATTGTGTCTATATTATGCATGTTTGTGGCTCGTCTCCCCAACTTCACCCTGTACCTGTAATTCATGAGATTCAGGTTGGTACTTAAATTTACAGGCACATTGGCCAGATGATTAAATAAACCTTTTAAGAAACAATGGACTTCATTGTGATCACTATCTACCCGATGAATTACCTTCATGTCAGCCAGATTGCCCCAAAGAGAAATTTAGAAAAGTCAATTCTACTTGTGTGGCCAAGACAATTAAAAGTATGGGCTGCTTGCAGATCGGATGCTGCACGGCCGTTACATGCCTTCAGGCTATGTGATAGTATAAAGGACAGGAGCTGGTAGGCAGCGCCTGCCCAGTGCTTCACTGAGGTAGTGTTGCCATTGGTTTGCCCCAGTCCGTATCTTCGTCAGCAACAGGGAAGGTACTTCCAAAATCAAGTGCCTCTTAAGTGGTATTGAAGTCACCAGCAATGATGACAACATCATGGCAGTCATAATGGTACCTGTGCAAGCTAAGATTGTGCATCACCTGTGTCTCCTCCCTCGCACCAGGTTATAGACATTATATAAGTGATAGATATGTGAGTCCTCCCTGGTGATAGCTATGCCTAGATTGTCATGCGAAATAAAAAGACAGTAAGCGTATTTTTGCATTAAGGGCCAATTTTACCCAAATTAGAAGGCCACTTGAGGAATGGCTCTTTTCTGCACAATGTGCGGTATCTGGTAAGACACACAGTGTGACCAAATATACAGGATACTACATAGTGTCAAGTCAAGAGTAATTTTATTTGGTTAGAATTAACCATAAAAGTATGACATTCATCAAACACACATAAAAATTGCATAAGAGATACAATAACATTATATAGCTCACATATTTCAAGATTTTCAAACAGGTTTAAAAATTTACTTCTAAAAAGAGACACCAGAATTTGATTACATTTCATATTGTTTCCTTATTGATAACGCCATCCTAATAAAACTTAAACTGCCATGCAGATTGCTTCAGTGGACAAGGATAATAAATAGTTAAAACCCTCCTGAAAATTACATGGTCTAATGTCTTTTAAGAGTGGTGTAATAAACCGAACTCTTGGGACCTTGTAGAGTGGACAAAAAAGGGTAAAGTGCAGGGTGCTTTTTTGGGACATGTTGTCGCAAGGGCAAGGTGTAAGATTATTGCACCATCCGACCTGTTTAGGGAAAGCCCCTAAAAAGTGCAATGTGCAGAGCCTAAATCTGGTCAGCAGAAGTCTAAATTGTACGTTCATGGTAAAAGACAGATAAAATTGTTGGTAGAAAAAAGGCTGATCAGTATGAGGTAGTCGCTTTGCTGGCCGCCGGCAATTATCAAGCACAACACGATATGCATTTTTTATAATCAATTTCGTGCCTCTATCTATACTATTAGGATTATCAAAATAATGCCCTAGGCCAATTTCATTACATTTTCCTTTCACATAGCAAAGCCATGGGATAGCTTCGGCATTATCCAGTGACATGCAGTCCTTGATGATTTCTCTTGTGAGCTTTAGCTCATCCGACAGCCAGACTTTCGCCCAGAGTATCAATGGGGCAAAATTTATTCAATCAGAGATAAAAATCAACCCCTACCTCAGAGTGACAGAATGCTGTAGGGGCGCTTTTTGGGATCATCAACAATCTCTTTAGAAAATTATTCTCTAGAGTTTGAAGTTTCAGACTTTTTTGATGTCCCCATACTCCCGCCCTATATGTGGCTGTAGACAAGCATTTTGATTTATATAAGGTTATTAATTCCGCTACGGGCTTATGTCCCAACTTGCACTCAAAGCGGAAAAGACCTTCCACAGCACGACTAGTGTTCTGTACCCTGAATATAATGAGATGTTCCCAGGTCAATTTATTATTACAAACATTCCCTAGATAATTAAAATTCGAGACTTTATCAATGGTCTTCCCCTTTACCATGAACTTTCTAGATTTAGTATGACTTGGTCCACAGAACATGACATATGATTTAGTGAAATTAACCTTTAAATCTAGAGCTAACATAAAAGTTGTGAATGTGTGCAAAGACTTCTGCAGGCTATTCGCGGTTAAAGCCCTTAAAACCGTGTTGTCCGCATATGACAACAACGGAATCGGCTTACCCCCTATTCTAGGGAAATCTGACTCCTGATCTTTTAGAGCTGATTCTACTCCGTTTGTGTATAGAAGGAAGAGAAAAGGGGCCAATATACACCCTTGACGGACTCCTTCTGTAGAGACAATGGGCCCTGCCCTTTCTTCCTTAGGTCCAAATCTAATAGTTATGGTGGTGGTTGCGTGCAGCCTACGCAATAGGGTGATCAAAGGCTCCTCAAAACCCATTTCTCCCATCATAGCCCACAGTTTGCTCCTATTAACAGTATCGAACGCGCTGGATAAGTCCATGAAGGCAAGGTGTATAGACCCCTTCCTTGCCTTCATGTACTTACCCATGATCAGCGCCAAATTAAGGCACTGCTCATTTGTCCCCATTCCTCTTCGAAAGCCATATTGTGTTGGGGACATTAGACCTTTGTACCCCATCTACTACATAGAGTCAAATGCATGGGCCTAGAAATAGAGGAGTCAGGGGAATGGGAAATTGAATGAAGAGCAGCTTGACACTTGATTTTTCACACTATGAACAATGAATCATGTATGAGTAGAGCACATCAGAGGAGGGTCTGGGAATCGGTGGCTTAACATGAAATCTGAATTCCCCAATTTCAGCAGTTAGCATGGCTAGTTTAGATCTCAGATCAATTCCCCACAGCCTCAATGCTTTGCACCATCTGGACTACGCAAGCAGTACTCAACTCCCTGACCAGATTAGTAACAATTGTGGGTGTGTTCCATGGGAGGAATATGCTGGTTGCCAGGGATTGTGGCATCAGTGGTCTCTGGAGAGCCCATCTACGAAGGGGAAGAAAGGGGCAAAAATCTATTCACACAGGTTATAAATAGGGACAGTGGCACTGGAATATAATCATTAGTAGTGGTCTTAGAAGGAGTATCGAGCTAGTGTAGATGATGCCAGTGTTAGTCTGGGCTTGCAACGATGGCAGTGACTTGGCCTTCTGGTTCTTGGCATAAAGAGGTGCAAGTTTCTTACAGACTGTGTTTAACGGTGGGCCACTGGTGTTGCCTCCTCTCAAAAGAGATTCCACTTCTTAAATTAGTCTATCTAAGTCCTTTAGAGTTGAATTATCTGTGAGTCTATCAGGCAGAAGAAACAAAGTGGACTTATGATTTTTAACCATCTTTCCTTCGAGAACGTCAGTTGCTCTGCAGTTCCCCCATCTTACGTTTAAACGAGCACTTAGCTTAGCACCTAAGTTTCCAAAATTGACGGGGAAATTCACAAGAGTCACAATAAAGAGGTCAAAGCCAATGTCAAACTCTAGACACACTGCAAGACGACAGTCGCCAGTTAGCCAGTCTGTGTGCAACACACACAATAAGGGGAGAGTACAAATTGGAACAACCCAGAAAAAAGACTGAGGATCTTACCCCAATGAGGTAAATCTTACTGGTGCTGACGGGCGTAGGATGGGCCCACCATTGGCCATGCTTTGTCTGGGCTCGGCCCACGCATGGCCCATGCAACACATTTTCACTGTAGGAGGGTTAGCTCTTCCATAGCAAATCATTAGAACTGAATATTAAAATTAAATAATGTTTTCTCAACTTTAAACCTCCTAAACATTCCTTCTTGGAGTTTTCAAAATAATAATTATAAATTCATTCATTGGGAAAGTTGGATTTGTACTAGATATTTTGCAAAAGATACTTTTAAAAGGCCACCTTTTGCCTGCCTAAAGCATCTAACAACCATTTGCATGAGCTTCCTCCTGTCATCAGGACCTGAATACCTCCTTGATGAGGTGTGAACTTGCTTCCAGAGCTGAACAAAGGCCTTGGGTGGGTGCAGGTTTTCTGTTTTTCTGACTGGATGACCATCTTGACTGTGCCCAGGAACTTAATTAACTTCAAAGTATGCCCACCCTGTCACTGGCAGATGTAGCTACGACCAACCCCCCTAATGTGTATGAAGACCATACTTGGCAGGGGGTTGGTTGTCAGCTTAGGGTTGGCTGCAGGTGCATGGCCAGGGGTGACTCCTCACGGTGTGCTGGCAGCAGATGTATCGCAAAAAGATATTATTTTACTTTTGAAAAAACATAAGTTCACTGAAAAAAACAAAACTTAAAGTGGAATTATAAGTAAATAATGTGGTAATATTTTATTTTACATTAGAAATCATTAAAAAGTAACAGGAAAAAACAAAGGCTGAAGGTAAGTTCTACCTACATCTTCTATTAGTAAAAAAACTACTGTTTTAAAACCAAACGAACACTTACATTAACCAGTTATATGTAATTGGCCTAAGTATAACTTGCACCTCTACGTTGCCCTAATTATGACCTCATATATTACATGGCTGATAACATTAATTGTCAGTGAAAAAAATTATGTAAAATAAATGCTCATCTTTATCTTGCAAAAAATAAAATCATTTGTTCATTATTTTATTCATTTCTTTTAGATTTAGTCACAGTCTGTGTATTTATGTCATTGTTGGAAATGGCCCTTTTTGCAGGGTTATCCCCACATATTTTGCTTCTTCCTCCTATTTTTTGCAGACCTGCTGTTGTCGGTTTTAGGACTCTCTGCACTTTATCACTGCTGATCAGTGCTAGAGTGCATATGCTCTCTGGGTAAATTGTGTTATGGATTGGTGTTTCCATGATTGTAATATTTGATTTACTTTTCAGTCCCTAGTAAAGTGCACCTAGTGTGCCAGTGCCTGTAAATCAAATGCTACTAGTGGGCCTGCAGCACTGATTGTGCCACCAATATGGGTAGCCCTGAAAAGGTAATTCAGACCTGTCGCTGCAGAGTCTGCGTGCAGTTTGTAACTACCATGTCGACTTGGCAAGTGCACTCACTTGCCAGGCCCTAACCATCCCTTGTCTTACATGTGAGCCACCCCTAAGGTAGGCCCATGGTACCCCTGTGGGCAGGGTGCAGAATATAAGGTATGTGAAAGGTAGGACATGCACTGATGTGTGACATGTCCCGGTAGTGAATTACAGTGCATTTCGTTTTTCACTATTGAAAGGCTATCTGGCCCATAGAAAAGCATGGGAGTTAATTTATTACATCTTATAAATATAACTTCCCATTGGAAACAGATAGGAAAATAAAGTTTAGTATGTCTGGACTCAGAATCTTAAAATGCATCTTTTAGTGAAGTTGATTTTTACATTCTGTGTTTGATAATACCTACTTTTATAAAGTAGGTATTTTCTTGCTTCGGGATTTCTCCTTTTCTTCAAGGAGGAGCTCAATCAATGCCACACCAAGGTTCCAAGACCTGGGAGGCACCTCTCAGGGATCAAAAACTAGCTTCAGCAGACATCAGAAGGGTTAAAGGAAGATCAAGTTGCAGGTCCAGGCTGCTCCAGTACAGCAGATGACCTGGGAAGTTGCTAGGAGACCTCTAGAGCGTGTTATGTCCCTGTTGGTCAGAACAAGAGGTCAGTCAGCTTACCCTTGGTGTCACTGCAGCCTGGGACGAAGGGTGCAAGTTAGGTCTTTCTACTCAGACAGCAGGATAGGCGTCAGGCAGCAGGGCAGTGATCTTGCATCAGGGCAGTTCTTCTGTAGTATTCACAGGTCCAGAGGTTTACTGAAGAGTGAGCCTGAGGGTCCTATTTTTATACCTGTGTCCCCTTTAAAAGAGGAAAAGCTTCTGATTTCCCCCTTGCACAAGTGTCTGGAATTTCCTGCCTCTTTGCTCTGGTCCCAGTCTGTCTGGGGGCACGATCTGCTAGTTTGAAGGCCTTTGTGTGTGAGCTGAGGCAGTTTCTTTCAAGTGCAAGTGTGACAGCGAGAAGCTCCACCCCTCTCATCAAGAACAGACTGCAATGGCAGACCTCAGAAAGGCTTTAACATGCTACGTAAGTGGGGGTCACAATAAATGCTGCAGGCCTGCTAGAGGCATTTAATTTACAGGGCCCGGGGACATGTAGCATTACTTTACGAGGGACTTACATGTAAATTAAATGTGATAATTGGGTGTAAGACAATTTTACCATGTTAAAGGGGCGAGCACAAGCATGTTAGCGCTGGTTAACAGTGGTAACGTGTGCAGAGCCCTTAAGCAAACAAAAAAGAATGAATTAAAATAGGCGGAGTGAAGGCAAAAATAATGTTTGGGGGCCACCCTGTAGAGAGGGACAGTCCCTACAAGTAAGGTACAAGCAAATAGGCAGTTCAAAGAAAATGGTACTGGGCTATAAGTGGAAAAATTTAGCAAATGGTTTGGTTCAGGAAATAAATACAGTACACTCCTGAAACCCACAGAGTTGGTTCTTAGTATTCCTGCATCAAACGTGATTATGTATCTGTATAAAGAGTAGACAAGCAACAGATGAAAAACTGGACACATAATTGATCTGAAATACAATTATTTCCTTGATATTATCGGTATCTCTATATGCTGAAACACTAAGCATATTAATGTTTAATGTTAAAATGTTAAATGATGTATGCATATCCGTGAATGTTGACTGTATTATCACATATTTAAAAAAAATGTATTTGTTTTAAACTATGGGCACCAATTCCTTCTAACTTTTCATTTTCTAATTCTTTGTAAGAAACTCTCAAAGCAATTATTTATAGGGTAATATAGATCTTTTTATTATACAGATGTTTAAATTTCCGTTTAAAAACAAAATCCATTAAAGGCACCATTCACTATTTACCTGTTAATTCATGCTTCTTTCAGATGACAGAAATACATGCCCTCAATATTTGCTTACGTCATCTCTTACGTTCTGTTTACAGAACAGTGTGCCACAACGTCCATATTTAAAATTGCTTTTCCTATCTTCTGTCTCACGTAATTGATTGCTATCAACAGCTCAATTATATTATTCGAATTGTTTGTAATAAGCTCCCTCTTCCTCATATTGATCTTCAGGATCATGTCGTATTGTGAGCCTCTCCCCTTTTTCTTTTTCTTTTTCTTATTGCTTTCTGTTATTCAAGTTTTTTTTTCTCTCAAGAACATGATGGAAGGTTTTTAAGAGACTTGATGCAACCAAAAGTTATTTTTTATTGCTAGGCCCCAATCATGACTGAAGTGTTTTACTCAAATATTTATACTTTACCCAAGGCACATTATAGGAGGTCAGACATCCCAAAGTTTTTGGGGGTGAAAATATCCAATAAATGGCAATCATGATGGAATGCAATGCAGAAAGCATTGAATTCTCCAAGATATGTCCCATTTTTCAATTGAAATAGGAGGTAGTTACCACTAACTGGCATTCACGTCAGTTAAAAGGAAAATGAAGAGTGGATTTAGGGGAGTATTACACAAGGAGTTTGTTGGACCTGGCATTCTTGGTGTGATTTCCCCTTAACCTTTTGCCTTCAGGCCTCCTGATTTTGCGGACTTCGCTTTTGCTGGCTTTCAGATTCTGCACACTTTACCACTGCTAACCAGTGCTAAAGAGGTTGTGCTCTCCACTCTAAAACATGGTAACATTGGATTGTACCCAAACTGGCATATTTAATTTACTTATAAATCCCTAGTAAAGTGGCTCTCCATGTGCCTACGGCCTGCAAATTGCATGTCATTTAGTGCCTGCAATCTGCCTCTTATCACATGATTGGGTGTAGTTGTCTGTTGGGCTTTGTGTATTCCTTCTCCACAGCCACACAATGGGAGCTTAGGTGTGACCGGATGAGCCATCACTGGCAAGATGGGAGGGAGGAACTGGGCCTTGCCTCGCTTACACCTGAACAGGCTGTCTCCTGTTTCCACACAAAGGGCGGCATACTCCCCTTGTAGTGAGGTTGCAGCAAGGGCCAGGAAGTCAGGGCATCTGTGCACTTCAAATACATGCCTGTAGAAACTTCTTCTCATTGCAAAGTACAACTGTGTTAAAAAAAGGACCTCAGACATCACCTCTTCAGTACAATTCTGGACCTGTGGATACTATGACAGGAGGAAGTACTGTTGTAATGCTACAAGGACTGCCATGCTGCTGGACTGCTGCTCTAAAGGAACTGATGCTCCACTGTGCTGACCTGCTGCCTGTTGCCCTCTGGTCTGGGGAAGAACTGGACCTGCAACTTATCTTGTACCCAGGACCTCAGAGTGACTTAAAGGGCTACTCTGCTGTTCTCCTAATCCGAGCCTCAGTAGCATAAAAGGCTCCCCAACAGCTCCTGAATTCGTCTTGAGTTAGTTCTTAACCCCAAAGTGGTGCCTCTCAGGTCCTGGACCCTTGTTGTGGCTCTGGAAATCAGGTGTTTGGTCTCTTTGTGAGTGCAAAGTTACCAAGACTGTGCGACTTGCACCGAAATTCAGAGTGAGCTGCTACCAGCCCATCTCTTCCCACAGCAGCATGGACAGCCCATGGGGGAATGCCTTCATGAAGCTCCAGCCATCCTGTCCTGCCCTTCACACCATGCCGACTACCACCAGCAAACACTCTCCTTACGCCTCGCCACCTCCTCCAATGCCAACGGGACTCTTGGCACAAAACATGAGAAGATAAACCTTCAGCAGGACTAATCTGGGACTGTATCTGACCTGTGCTCCCTCACGGTCGGCCTGAACTTTAGATTCTGACCCGCTTCAGCGTGATCAGATAGCTGCAGTTGGTACTTCATGCTTTTAGACACTATATTGTTTTATCAATTAAATTTTGCTCTATTCTTCTAACCTTGTGTGGGATCTTTTTGTGTAATGTTTTCTTTGGTTTACTGCTTGAAGCACAAATACTTTACACATTTCCTCTATGTTAAGCCTGACTGCTCTGTGTCAAGCTACCAGGGAGTGAGCACCTGTTAATTTGTGGTTTGCTTATGCCTTACCCTGACTAGGATTTTGGTTGCTGCTTGACCAGGACTCACACACCAGTCAACCGGTACCCCAATTTCTAACAGAGATGGAGTTACTTTATATGTAGGAACTCAAGCCAAAGGATGTACATACTGAAAATGCTAAATGGAACTTGAACATACAGAACTCGATGATTGTGAGACATGTCCATTATTGTGTGGGAGTGTGTGAAGTCCAGTGTTTGTTTGGATAATTACTTTTTTGTTAACGTCCCCAGTTTTGTGAAGCCAAAAGCTTTAACTACAAGAAAGACTTAGAGAGATGAAAAGTAGCCAAGCTGGACACTGGCAACGTTCTGTCTGCCACTTAGGGCTGCAAGTGTGCCACTCTGAAGCTGCTTAAAGTCCCCTGGCATTTATTCCCTGTTGCCAGAGCCCCAAAGTTGGGTTTGTGGCATAAGGGAATAGGAGTTATATCAAAGAGCAGTTGTAGCTTTAGTCCACTGCCTCTCAGGGCACAGGGCAGTCTTGAGTAACAGCGGGGTAAACAGATGCAAGGAACTGTGCTTAGGTGAAGCTACATTTCACATTGGGTGACGTTGGAAAACGTTATCGGTATTTGTGAATGGTGAGTGTAAAACTTCACCCACCTTTAATTCCCTGTTGTCACAAGTTATTGGTGAAAGCAGAGGTATGCAGTTCCGAGGGAGGCCAGGGAGAGGAAGGGGAAGAGGGAGAGAAGAAGCTGGGTGTTCCAGGTGTAGAAAGTCGACTGGGATAGCCCCGAAAAGGGGCAACGGCCCTCACACACCCCAAGGGGTGTCATGCTTCATCATAGGGCAGCTCCTTGCAGGGCCGACACTGCAATGCCCAACGGCTCTTTGCCAGAGGTCTTCACTGGTTGCCGACGTGAAGCCAAAAAGAGGTGTTGGCGTGTGTATGGTGAGTAGAATTGGGAGTGAAAATGTGTGTCTAAAAATAGCTAGGGTTTTCCAAAAACAATTTTATTCGCTGGATATCGATTCTATGGTTAAAAACAACCGACTGTTAAAGTCGTGTCTGGTGAGGAGAATTATACCTGCTGCAGCTTAAAGTGATGTGTGAAAGGTGAAAATGGTCGACATGTTTTATGCTCAAGACATCCAGTAGGATCTCGGGCATTTCATCAGGATCGGGGGATCCTCATCTACTTAAATAGGGACTGTCACAAGGTGGATTAAGGGAGTCCGTCCCCTATGATCTGGACTTGTGTCGTAATCCAAGGTGAAAGTGGAAGTGTGTGTAAAGAAAGTCTACCTTCTGTTGAACACCTAAAAGGGGATGGAGTTAGAACCCAACCTTGATGTCCAAGATATTCGCACACCGGTGAGGGAAGAACAACTCGGTGAGAGGTGCTCCGGGGCTTGGGACCTACCGACGTCTGGATAAATTATTGCCAACAATTTCTAATGCATTTATTGAACTCCCCTGACCAGATGACAGTGTTTGGTTTACCGCAATCACCAAAATGAAATAAATTAATAAGATTGTTTCAAACCAAGTCATTCAAAAAAACAATCAGTGGGAAGATTGTATTAACTTAAGATTCATTGAAAATTGGCTTGCTCTAGAAATTTCAGTAATCCAACAATCAATAGCTGCAATGGTCCAGACTCTAATTTGCTGCAGTCTTGAATCAGGTAGACACAGTTCAGTGACCATAATAAGTAGCAGGGCTGTGAGTGCCTTGAGACAGCTTAGTCTTTGTGACTATATCCATCCAATTAAAATGTATCACACATGACTACAGTTGTTAAAATCAAGGGGAAGACCTTAATTATTGTATTTACAACTCTGTACAGCTGAATAGATTTGATATTTACGGGATCTGTTTCTGTGAACTCATGGTGGGCTGTGTCATATTTTGTCGTAAAACATGCTATGAGCTTCCCACTCCCCTGCTGCCTCTCTAGTCCTGGTGTGGAACAATGTGTACCTACTCTGTCCTCACATTGGTACACAAAGGCACAGAGCATTCCAGCTATTCTGAGTTGCAGACTTAAGGGGCAGATTTACAAGAAACTAACGCAATGCGGTGCCGCAAGTCATTTTGCTGCGTTGCATTAGTTTCGAAGCACAGGGATGTGACTTATTTACAACAATATGTCGCATCTCTGTGCTTCTCACTGCATTGACAAACTGCTGCCATGCGCCGGCGCTGGCCCCCTTGCACCATGGTAAAAGGATGCCTGCGTCATGGGAAGATTGTTTTTGTGTAGGAAGGGGCACCTTCCTTCACAAAAACAATCAATTGAGGTGATTTCCTCTTCCGATGCATGCTGCTGAACAGAGCGCGCATTAAAAGAGGAAAAAAACGAGTAGAAATGAAAACATTACTCCTCATTGCACCTTGCTACGCCACCCCTAGGGTGGCATAGCATTCTGACGCATTTCCAGATTTACAATTGCTCGTAAATCTGGAAATGCATTAGTAGACATGGGTGCTGCGTGGGAACACCCACAGCAGCACTCATGTCACGCCCCTAATATGCAACGTATCGCATCGGTGGCGCAAGGGGCTTGTAAATCTGCCCCATAGACTCAATCTGCAAAGCCTGAACATGGGGGTGAATTGTGATTGTTGAAATGAGCCCATCAAAACAACTCAGGCATACTGTTGTTTTTAACCAGCTTTATTTCCTGCCCTTGATCAATCAGACTTGATGTCTCTGTTCAGGTCTATCCCTTTGGATACAGGCTGACTAGTCAAAATGATTGTGGCATTCCACACCTTTTTGGACTGAAGTTGCTGTCCTGGAATACACTACTAAACACGGGGAGCAGCAACACAATGCACCGTCCATGTAGGGTTGGTGCACATGACACCAATTGTCCTTTAATTTCTTATTCTCATCAGAATGGGTGAAACTGGTGATTTCCAACCATCTCACTTTTCAATACAATTTTTTCCAACAGCAAGTTGCTGGAAGTGACACCACTAATACTCTTATATACATTATATATACACAGAAAGAGTGCTCTTTAGATCCCCCCTTGAGAAACAGTTTTGGGCACTCAGTTAGATGGGGCCATCAGTAGGATCACAGCGACGACGCCATAATTAAGGAGCTACAGAAACGGAAACATTGTCGCCTTCAAATTATTAAAGGTGCAAGATTAATTTTCCAGCAATAAATATACACGTCCTTACATAGATCTCTTTATTTCACAGATCAAACATAAGTACATTTTCATCATAACATTGGAAACAGATTAATGCACACTTCACTTGCCCTCAAGACTGCATTGCAAAGTAGTTTAGAAAGAGTTGCTTCATGTCTTCAGTCACATGACTGTGTTATTAGAAGTAAAAGATTCGGGATTAATTTCTCTAAGCAGCCTGTCAGCATCATAATTAATGGGACACACGATAATCCCTTCCTCGCCATCTTTAAATGATGTAATGTTTCCTCCAAGCAATTACAGTCAGGAAGCAAACTGTCTAGATGTCCTGGTTGCTGCTAGTGAATCTGCTCATGTTCATCCCCAAAGGGCTGTTAGCAATGCAGTCAATATCACAACATCTAATATGGCCGAAGGGTGGGCTTTGCTGAATATCACAACATTTACTAGCACCCTGGGACATCTCTTTAACCCGTTCAACCATTAGCACGGGATCATGAAAAACATACCAGAGGAGTTTGTAAGGAATGTTTAGCCAATTTCGTACCAAATCGACGGTATTTTTAGTAACGGTAAAGCTTGTTGTCTCTTTGACATAAAATGAGATGAATACGGTTCAGCCAGTGATCACATTTCTAATGATATGTAGGAGAGATTACAATACTCTTTGGCACCCTAGGAATAACAATACTCAACCTCGTCAGGAAAGAATGATTTGTGTAAAAAGCAGCAATTCCAATTAAATCTAAACTGAAATGATCTATTATGCTGCTTCCTTTGCGCCACTTGCAATTCGTGTCCAAAACCTATATCAGCCAAACACCCTAATCCGCCCCGTTCTGTCTGTTACCTTGATCTGTTCAGTGTGATTCCAGTATATGATTGAGGTTTTTTCTATCCAGCCAAGCAACTGGTGCCAGGTTCTGCGCTCAAAATATACGAAACCGCTGCACTGTCGGGAAGCGATGAAGGTTCTGTTACCGGTTTGTGGGTCTAAAGCGAGTGGAGGCGGGACTCCAAATCCACTCGAGCTAGGTGACTTTCAGTGAGGGATAGGCTGGCGGTGATAACAAGTGCTGGTGCTGTTTGGAGTAAATCATAGACACAGGGCCGGACTGGGAACCCAAAGCAGCCCTGGCAATTTTGCCGAGACACTCCCCCCTCACACCGGCCTACCCCCTCCCCACTGGCAGGAAAAGGTGGGCAAGTTTGAAGAATTGTTGCTTTTGTTACTACTGGGGGCCGATATTGCAGCATGGCCCCAAGTAACAAAAATGGGGACATATTATCAAGCACGGCGTTAAAATTATCGCTGCTTTAGCGGCAGAAAACTGCCGCTAAAGCGGCGATAATGGGCTTGATAATATGCCGCAGAGAATTCCAATAGAAGCCCATGTTCACACCAGAACATGGGCTTCTATGGGAATTCTCAAGGGCATATTATCAAGCCAATTATCGTCGCTTTAAGTGGCGATAATTTTAACGCCGTTTCTTGATAATATGCCCCACAGTATCCACCAATGCAAAATTGGCCTCCACCCTTACAGCCTCCCGGGGAAACGCCGATACCTGCTACGTCCCGTCCGGCCCTGCATAGAGACACGCTGCATAGCAGCCTGTTGGCAATGAACTAGTATTCCCAGCAGTTCACCAAGGCTTGCACAGCCCAGAGAGACTGTGGCCTTCTTGGATTCTTGGGTGCATTTCGTCTTGTCCTTCACGGTGTCCTTTGCTAGACAATTGTGCCACAGTACTGCTGCCGTTAGGACCTGGCTACGTGGCTTTCGAACTTTGTCACAAGGATCTGTTAATTTTCAAAGGTTTGTTTTGAATGGACTTTTGGACTCCAAAGATGCATCTGGGAATTGTGTCATTTATGCAAACAAAACTTTTAATATTCTCTCAAACATGTGTTTGTATTGTCAGTCTTGGGTTCTATTTACTAGGCTAACCTGTGAAGTAATGGGGAGGATGTTTAAAGTGGATTTTTTCAGTCTTCAAGAATGTCATATCATGTTTTAAAGCTTCAGCAAGCTCGTTCAATTGTCAAGATTAGAGTACAACTGATTGTTAACTCTGTGAGATATTTTATTGTTCTGCTTAAGTCAAGTAAAAACAAAACTCATCTACTACTATAGAGTGGCTAGTGATGAAGCGTGATTTAGTTAACTGAAATGTAGGGTGGAACACCAAAACATATGTTTATTTGAGATACTTTTAGGACAGAGAGTTGGTTGAACAGAGATAGTGCTCAGTGATAGCCACTCAACAGTTGTGGTCATGCTTAGTTCTCTTAACCCCTTCAGTGCCCGCCCCTTTCCCCGCCCTGTGCCGGCCGTTGTATTAGCGGGCGGGGTCTATGACGAGCTGGACTCGTCATGGGCACAGTGCCACCGCGGCCCATGACGAGTCCAGCTCGTCATGGGTACTGAAGGGGTTAATGTCAAGATGCTTAAGGTACCTTTTGTCCTGCAGGGTTTCACTTGATTCCACAGGCATCAATGATCTGCCCAATGAAGAGGCTGCAGTGTCGGAGAGCTGTGTCTCTGTGTTCTCTCTTATCTCATTTTCTCCTTTCCCATATTTTATCACTGGCCTTCATATTTCCACGTATGTGGTCATTGGTAAGGGTGGCGAGAGATGGAAAACAGCATTGGTTAAATTGAATCCTGCTTAAAAGGTTAGTGTACCCTTACATGCCCTAATCTCTTCTTACAGTCAAAAACCTTTATCATGGAACTAATTATGAGAAAATCCACAAAAGCCTTCTTTTTGGATTTCCACACTAATTGTTTCCCCATTAGGCTAAGGCCCTGATTTTGAACTCAGTGGGCGGTTTACTGTTGGCCGAAATATAAATCCCATAGGATGTAATGGGATTTATATTTTGGTGGACGGGATATCAGTCACCGTTGTGACTGAGTAACCCGTCTCCCGATTTCTGAATCAGGCCATAAGTGATTGAATTTGACATCTAAATCCTTTCACATCTTACCAGGAAAACAGCTACCTCCATTCCGCATTACAAGGATGGCTGCCTGATTTACAAACAAAGGCCCTTGTGCCAGTTTCTGACTCTAGTCTTCAAGGCTGTCCAGGAACCCTCTTCTTATGCCTTTTACAAACCATCACATGCTTTGTCATTACTGTTAACCAATATTCTGTCAATCAAAACGTTTTGTCAACCCCCACGCTGCCATCTTCCACTTACAGATTTTGATCTTTCATCTTGGTGGTACAGCTCCACTGGAACTCAAATCTAGCAGATCAGAGAGTTACCAGCTTTCTCCATATGTTCAAGATCCCCCTTGAAGAATACATCTTCTAACTAGTACACCAGGAACACTGCAGACTTCTACCACAACATAAATTCTGGCCTAAGAACCTTGGCATACTCACCCTTTCCCTTCCCCCCCATCTTACTGAAAAATTGTGTTAGGTAGATTATGTAAAATATGCATGCGATTAAATGAATGTGTTGTTTTCTTCTGGCCTCGATGATCCACCATAACTTTTAAAGAATCACTGACTACATCTACATAACCATTTGCATCTTAATTTTTATTTATAAAGCGCAAACATGGCCCAAGGGTATCAGATTGCTGTACATAAGATTGACTGAACAAAAAATAAACATAGACAAGTGCATCAAAAGTAAAAGGCACGATGGTCCGTTGAAACGAATAACAAAATAAATGTCCGTCATTCCATTCTTAGACACTGATCTAGATTCTTCATGGTGAGTATTCTGCTGCTGCTCTGAAAATATTCAGTTCCAGGTACCCAGGGGTGCAATGTTTGAGTGAGGTTCTCCCATAAAGGAAGGGCTTCTCACCAACCCAGAAACTGCTGACATGGTGATGTCAGTTGTGCCCTGAGGCTAGGCTCCCTGAAAGTCTATGAAAATAATCTATTTATTAGGATGTTTTTCACCTCTTTCTAAAAAAAGTGGGTTGAAGGGTTTGAACGCACCTTGGGTGGTAAAGAGTTCCAGATCCTTGGTGTCGATCAGGAGAAGGTGATTGTGTAGGTTTTTTAGTTTTCAGAATCTAGGGGATTCAAGCCTAAGAGAGTTTGCACTTCTAAGATTTTTCCAGCAATTTTGCTCAAAATGGGATATTCAACACTAGACAAAAGATGCTCAGGATTGTAGGGTCAATACCAACTTATGTCAAGAGGCGCGTCAGATATGATATATGTACTGCATTTTGTAGAGTATTTCTTGTAAAAGGTTTTATTCATCAATAATAAATATACACATGAGTAAGGATTGCCAAATGGCAGAACCCAGGATGTGAATTATTTCATACCTGTGGTTCCCTAGATTGTTTTGTGTGCTCCGTGAGGCGAAGAAGCAAACTTTTCTAGCAAGGGTTCAGATCATATGATATATTTGCAAAAATGTACATACATAATTGACTTATTCAACCATATAAAATCAAACTATAAAAAAGCTATCAAATAAATCCACCCATATCTATAGTAACTAATAAATACTGAATAAATATTCAAAATAGTGTTTTTGCTAATAACTTTGGTGTTGTTTCTTGAATCTTTGTGAAACTTTCCCAAAAAAAAGTTAATCTACCTTAGCTGTTTTCTGAAAATATTTGGGTGATCTTCCAAGTGGGCACTGACAAAAAGGGGTGTCACAAAATCCTTTTTTACACTATGCAATTTCCATAGAAATAATTAGACAATGACACTGAAAAAAGGGCTGATCAGAATTTCACAAAATTTGGCAAAAAGCTGGACAATTATCCAGAAAGTGTGCTTTTTGTGAGTTGATGTATTCAGTTCAGTATTGTTTGAGAACTTAGTGGCCAAATAATAGAGACATCTGAACAATTGGTCGTGTGGGACTCTCCCAGGAACTGCAAATGAAAAAATAAAGCATTCCAATTGGATTGAGTGGGCTTTTTTCCCTGTTGGCCGTCTTCCTCCTACACTATTATTAGAAGGCTGCAACCAGAACAAAAATGTTTTTGTAGCAATTGCAGGGCTTGCAGACTCAGTCCTACCCATGTCCTGTAAATTAAAAAAGTAAGGTAAAAAAGGGCAGGAGTTGGATTTCTTGGCCCCATTGGCCTTGTGCTTGGGTCCCAGAGGGACCACCTCAGGGTCAAATAAAAAAAAAAACATTGAGGGGGACCCCAACAGGACAGCATGCCCTCTGGACCTGGTTTTGCACGACATCCCCACATCCATTGTACTTGAGCTGGAGGGCATTCCTTCTCCCACCTCACCGCCAAAGCATGGATTGACCTGCCCATCTACCTCCGGACCTCTACCTCCCTCACCTAATTCAGAAACGGCCTCAAGACTTGACTGTTTGAATAGCCCCACCGACGCAGTGCCTGGATACCCATCGGGTTGATTAGCATGCTCCACAAATACAGATTGACCCCAAGGTTCCGCGCTCAGCCTCAAACTCTTAAACATCTACATGGCCCCCCTCGCCGCCATTGTCAGACAGCATGGGTTCAGCATAGTATCCTACGCCTACAACACCCAGCTCATCCTCTCCCTCACGAAAAATCCTGAAGACACCGGACTCTGCTTCCAGGAAGGATTGAAGGACGTTGCAGCCTGGATGAACTACAGCTGCCTGAAGCTCAACTCGGAGAAGACAGAGGGCCGAGGACAAGGACCCTACTCCAGAGCCTGGAACAACACCTGGTGGCCTTCCGCCCTTGGAAACCCACCCACTCCAACAGACCACACCTGAAACCTCGGCATCATCCTAGACTCCTCCCTCACCATGAGCCGCCAGATCAAAGCTGTTGCCACCACCTGCTTCAACTCCCTTCGCATCCTCCTCAAGACCTTCAAGTGGATTCCCCCCAAATGGAGATAGACCGTCACCCATGCACTCATAACCAGCAGACTAAACTACGGCAACAGCCTCTACGTGGGAATCAACAGAACCCTGCTACACAAGCTCCAAACCATCCAGAACACCGCAGCCAGACTCGTCCTCGGAACCCCACGACACAAGCACATGACCCAGCACCTAGGAGATCTCCACTGACTCCCCGTTGAGAAGAGAGAAACCTTCAAGCTACTCACCCACGCCTACAAATCCCTCCACATCATCTGGCCCAAATACCTCAACGAGAGAGTATTGTTAGAAATGGGATTTCTGGTTGGCTAGGGCTTGCGCCAAAGCCAGACAGAAACCACCACTCTAGTCAGGGCAAGGAAGGTACACGCCAAAGATAACCCCTGCTCACCCCCTTGGTAGCTTGGCACGAGCAGACAGGCTTATCCCTGAGGCGATGTGTAAAGCGTTTGCGCGCGCACCCAGCAACAACACCCAAGGCCCACCACAAAGGAAACTCCACACAAGGTATTATATAAAAATAACCTTTGTATTATACCACAACACATTAGATAAAACACACACTCTACAATGTGCCAACAGGCACGGGCAGAATTTACAAGGGATTATATGTACAGGGGACCGGGCCACATGGACCGCTGTCAGGAATTAGCACTCTTTAGAACATAGGAATAATACTGTAGTACAAAATAACATATGTAGCACACAACCAGTAACTACTGGTATCAGGTAAGTACCACCTACGCAACCCTAACCACTTTAAGAAAATATTGCGCAGGGAATCAGGACCTCACTAGCACCACCTGTACTAGGGAGAAAACAACCACCTAAGTATCACAATACCTGTAGGGGTCTAAGCACATAAACACATGATGCATAACATTCAGAGGTGTAAAGCAAAGCACATGACGCATAACCACATTCAGAGGTGCAGGAAAGGTACAATGGCGCAAAAACTCACATTAGCCACTATCTGTGGCAGTCCCTAGGCCAACTGGCCTTGAAGGGGCAAGACGCCCTATGTCCCAATGTCAGTGGGGGGGGGGCCTACACGTGGCAGCTGCCCACTAAGTGCTGGGCAGCTGTAGGGACTGAGGCCTGGGCACCTCTGGGCCCTAAAACAAGTATGGCCTCCGTTGGAGCCTCGCTGGGCTCTGAGCAAACACTCGTGGCCCCCTGAGCCCCTCTGGGCTCCACACGAGAAATGCCCCCTGAGCCTCGCAGGCTCTATAACAAGAATGCGCCCCTGAGCCTTGCAGGCTCTAAACCAAGAAATGCCCTCTGTACGTGGGAGCGGCCCGCTGCCTTCCGGGGCCGCTCCGCTGGTCAGAAAATGCCCCCGCAATCTGAGTCCCTCTGGACTCTTGGATAAATAAACCCCCAAGTTGGAGCGCCTCGCGCTCAAAAGACAAACGCGGCCTCAGTCGTTGGAGCTTTCTCGGGCTCTGCACGGAGAACAGTGCTGAGCGGGACCGGGGAGACCTGCGGGGACGCCCTCACTCTTACCGGCTCTCTCCGCGTTGTCTTGGCACTCGTGATCTCCCGGGCTGACGCTGCTCCGCTTCTCGGAAGCTCCCCAGGGTCAAGGTGCAGGGTTGCTGGCCAGCCAATGGCAGCACGGCCCTTCGTGGTGAGCCCCCAGGCTCAGGAACGCCTCCTCCAATGGCAGCGCGGCCCCGGCGACGAGCCTCCAGGCTCAGGAGCACATCAACCAATGGCAGCGCGGCCCTTTACACGGAAGCTCCCGGGCCGGCGGCGGTGATTATTTCGGGACCCAGACTTTCGCCAGCATAACACGGGGTAGGCTCCCGTTATCCCTGCATAAAAGTCCCTGGCGGGGTGGGCACCCGCTAGGGATATGAACACAGCACACAATGCGGGGTAGGCTCTCGGGTCGCTCTCCCTGCTCGGGGGAATCCAATGCACGGCTCGGGCCGCGGCGGTGATTTTAACTTCACAAGAGGGGTTAGCTCCCTCGCAATAAGCAATCTACGGCGGGGTGGGCACCCGCCGTAGGAAATTAATTAAATAAGCGGGGTAGGCACCCGCAAGCGCCACAATGCGGGATGGGCACCCGCTTTAGAACAGGGCTGAAAAGCGGGGAAACCCACGCCGGGGTTCCCTCGCTAAATATTGCAGCTCGGCGCTGCTGGGGCCACAGAGAGAGCGCTCCTAGCGCTATAAGGCAGAGAAAAGCGCTCCCAGGCGCTTAGGGGTGAAATAACCACAAAGTCCAGCAAAAAGTCCCTAGGAAGGTGGGCAGGGGGCAAGGCTGGGCCAGGGGCCAGCTCACTGGGCCCTCCAGGCAGGAAGGCAGTCCAAAGTGGCGGTTCCTCCTGGCCTCCAGCAGCAGCAGCCCCCCCTCAGGATCCTGGAAGAGAGCAGTTTCTGTGGGGACACAGCCCCATTTTTATACAGTCAAACCCTTTGTTCTGGGTTCAGGGTGAGGGGGAAAACCAGTCGCAGCTGGTTGGGGAGCACCCTTGATGTGCTCAGCCCCTCACTCTATTCACTGGCAGGGCTAGGGTCGTCAGTCGCACCACAGGGGGTGGGGCCAGCATTGTGTGTGGAAAACCCTGGCCTATTCAGGACCCAGGTGTACTCCTCCCACCCATCTAGCTGCTGATCTCCCCATTCACCACTGGGTGACTCATCCTGACTCTGGGGAATCCCTAGCCAGTCACATGACATGACCAGCCAATCACGCGACAGACACACTGCACACAGAAGTGCCCACTTCTAGAAGTGGCACTTCCACACTAGGTACATGCACGCCGCACACATCATCACGCAGCATTCACTCCCACGAGTCCGCACATACCAAACTCGGGCCTGCACACCCCACGCATCAGGAACTACTAGGGACACATACATTCCCCATGCATTCCTATGGGAGGGCAGGCCTATCTCACCACATGCACTCAGAGCACGCACGCACTTTACCCTGGGACACAGGGAAAGTGCGCAGAGACCAAACAGTTACCACACCAAGTCACCAATAAAAAGCCAAAAAGTCCAGGGGTGAACCTGCCAGAAGGGCCAAGTCCAACACAACCCCCTTCCAGCCAAAACGCAGGGCAGACCAATCACCACCGTGATGGACTTCCCTGCTTGGGGCGATAGAACACGGACGTGGGCCCGCAACTGCAGGGACACCCTCCGGTTCTACGCCACGGTGAACCCATGGAATTCTTTCTAACACCACTGTCTGGACCAACTGGGCTACCCCACTGGTACTCCCAAGCTGTCCGCGGCCAAGACCAGGCCCTAGGCCACCCAGGTGCCACCGGTCTTTGCCTAACCATAGAGTGGGGGGTAGTAACCCCTGGCACATAGCGGCCATTCTCCACTCTACCCCTCATCAGGGCAGTTCTAAACTGCCACTGATCCTCCAGCCTAGGGTCTGTACCCTCAAGCTGACCAAAAGTCACGGGTGAGGCTCTCCTCCCCCTACCTCTTCTTCTGGGGTTCCGCCCTCTCTTCCTCTGAGAGGCGACCCCGTAACGCAATTCACCTACCAGCTCAGGACCCCTCCCTGAGAACTGGTCTCCCAACCTAGGGTTTAACCCCTCAGGTTGCACTGGGGTCAGAGGTGGGCTCTCCCACCCTCTGCACCCCCTTCCAGAGTCCTGCTCCCTACCAACTGGGGCGGTACCTCTGGAAGAAGAACCGGTCAGGACACTGGTTACAGTCGTCCTACCCTTCAGGTCAGGCTGATCCTGAACCTGGCCTCCCAACCTCGGGTCTAGAACCTTTGGTGGAATACTTGCCTGGCACTCCAGGACTTCGGGGGACTTACACACCATCCCCCCAAGAGGAACATATGCCTCATATGTTGCATGACAGTCTGCCTGGCGCAGATCTCCCGTCCCCTGTCCACCTGACAGTGCGCGAAGATCCCCCAGGACAGACGTGTGGTCACCATGGTCACCTCGAGGAGACTCAGCCCTCCCGGCTGGTCCCTGACCCACTGGCTCCTCCACCAGGGAACACCGCCCCATGCCACTCCTCTCGCTGGACTTCTGTACCCTACCTACTGGAGCGGTACTGCCAGACATCAGAACCACTGGAGCTTTATTTACAGACGCTCCAGGTCCTCCATACACTAGGTGATCCTCCTCAAATGGACTAACAGGACAGCCTAGGTCCCAGACTTGGTGTTCCCTCATGAAACCATCCAAGTCAGGAGGTAGGGTTTCGTGCGTCTGGGGACCCTCGGTCACCCACTTACTCCTGCTCCACTGAGCCAGGCCGTAAGCCCCTACACCCTCCTCGCTATCCGGGGACCTAGCTGGGCTACACTGAGCCTCCTCCACCACGCTGGGCTGGAGGATCTCTGAACCACTACTGTTGGAATCACTCTCCCATTCCTCATCAGAACTTGGGACCCCTTCCCATCGGTCTGCTCTTTTTGCAAGGTCCCAAGCATCCAAATCGTAATATCCCAACAGGTGTTGGCGCAACCCGGGGTAAAAACTACTGAGTAGCTGCTCTTTGATAACCAGAGCATACAGTCCTTCAAAATCCCGTTTCGTGTTTACTCTTACCCAATCATCCAGTGCATCCTCGCATTCACCCACAAACGTGTCCCAAGACTGGTGAGACAGCTTCCTACTGCCCCTGAATTTCAACCTATACTCCTCTTCTTGGGAAACAGGTACCAGACTGGGTAAGCTGGGAATGGGACTTCCTGCACTGGACTTTATCTCGCTGTCATTACTGGACTCAACCCTCCCTGGGGAGCCCAGACAACTACAACTGCGCTCAGGGGACAACTTACCCTCCAGAGCTAATTTCTCTGTGGCAAAGGCCCTCTCAGCCTCCGCCATCTGTTTCTGAGCTAAGACCCTCTCGGTCTCCAGCTTGGCATGCTATATCCTGAGCTTCTCCATGGCCAGCTGATGCTCCCTTTCTTCCCTCCTATCTACCCACTCCTCTGGGGACAGGGAAAGGGATGGGGTGCTGCTCCTGACACTGGACCCAGCAAGGGACTCCCTATCTATGGGGTCTCCACTATCTACTGGCGTCCCTGTCAGGTTACTTTCTTCCTCCTCTTCTAAATCTTCAGGGCTCCCTACAGACCCACCACCCTCCTGGTGTGAGGCCCGGGCCCTTATCCTACTGCGCTCAAGACCCCATTGACCCTTTTGCCATAGGATCAGGCTGCTTCTAAGTTCGGACTGAGAGTCTGACTCATCCACCCCTATGTCTCTCTCTTCACAGAACCTTACCAACTCCAACATACTGTACCCAAACAGATCACCGAAATCAAAAGCTGGCTCCATTTTGGCGGACGTTCTTGAGAAAAGATCACACAGGGAACCTAGGGGTCTGAGCTTAACACAGCAGTACACAATTCGCAAAAAGATTCAGCAAGCTCTCTAACCCAGAGAACTCACACTCACTTGCCTAGTGCCACACACCATTCATCCACACACACAACCCTCCCCTCGGACTGGTAAGGCAGTTTCTACCACCCCTGATTCCTCAACCTGACCACCACGTGACACAGGTACCAACTCTGGGCGCAGGGCGGGGGACAAATGTACTGGACACTATTACGCTGCCACCACTGGATCCCACCCTACTGGTGAATCCAGAAACACACTGCACTAAGGGGGATGATCTACCCTCCCGAGCTAGGGACACCTAACTCACAGTGCACAAAACCACATTTCCAAAGAAATGACAATTAAAAACAAACTTAGAACAATAATCCCTATACCATGTGATTTATCTAAATGCAGAGTTTTGTAGTGCGGCCAGTTGCCGCTGCGGTACAGCGCAAACGCAAGTCCAAATCCCACCGCTGATCACCAATGTTAGAAATGGGATTTCTGGTTGGCTAGGGCTTGCGCCAAAGCCAGACAGAAACCACCACTCTAGTCAGGGCAAGGAAGGTACACGCCAAAGATAACCCCTGCTCACCCCCTTGGTAGCTTGGCACGAGCAGACAGGCTTATCCCTGAGGCGATGTGTAAAGCGTTTGCGCGCGCACCCAGCAACAACACCCAAGGCCCACCACAAAGGAAACTCCACACAAGGTATTATATAAAAATAACCTTTGTATTATACCACAACACATTAGATAAAACACACACTCTACAATGTGCCAACAGGCACGGGCAGAATTTACAAGGGATTATATGTACAGGGGACCGGGCCACATGGACCGCTGTCAGGAATTAGCACTCTTTAGAACATAGGAATAATACTGTAGTACAAAATAACATATGTAGCACACAACCAGTAACTACTGGTATCAGGTAAGTACCACCTACGCAACCCTAACCACTTTAAGAAAATATTGCGCAGGGAATCAGGACCTCACTAGCACCACCTGTACTAGGGAGAAAACAACCACCTAAGTATCACAATACCTGTAGGGGTCTAAGCACATAAACACATGATGCATAACATTCAGAGGTGTAAAGCAAAGCACATGACGCATAACCACATTCAGAGGTGCAGGAAAGGTACAATGGCGCAAAAACTCACATTAGCCACTATCTGTGGCAGTCCCTAGGCCAACTGGCCTTGAAGGGGCAAGACGCCCTATGTCCCAATGTCAGTGGGGGGGGGGCCTACACGTGGCAGCTGCCCACTAAGTGCTGGGCAGCTGTAGGGACTGAGGCCTGGGCACCTCTGGGCCCTAAAACAAGTATGGCCTCCGTTGGAGCCTCGCTGGGCTCTGAGCAAACACTCGTGGCCCCCTGAGCCCCTCTGGGCTCCACACGAGAAATGCCCCCTGAGCCTCGCAGGCTCTATAACAAGAATGCGCCCCTGAGCCTTGCAGGCTCTAAACCAAGAAATGCCCTCTGTACGTGGGAGCGGCCCGCTGCCTTCCGGGGCCGCTCCGCTGGTCAGAAAATGCCCCCGCAATCTGAGTCCCTCTGGACTCTTGGATAAATAAACCCCCAAGTTGGAGCGCCTCGCGCTCAAAAGACAAACGCGGCCTCAGTCGTTGGAGCTTTCTCGGGCTCTGCACGGAGAACAGTGCTGAGCGGGACCGGGGAGACCTGCGGGGACGCCCTCACTCTTACCGGCTCTCTCCGCGTTGTCTTGGCACTCGTGATCTCCCGGGCTGACGCTGCTCCGCTTCTCGGAAGCTCCCCAGGGTCAAGGTGCAGGGTTGCTGGCCAGCCAATGGCAGCACGGCCCTTCGTGGTGAGCCCCCAGGCTCAGGAACGCCTCCTCCAATGGCAGCGCGGCCCCGGCGACGAGCCTCCAGGCTCAGGAGCACATCAACCAATGGCAGCGCGGCCCTTTACACGGAAGCTTCCGGGCCGGCGGCGGTGATTATTTCGGGACCCAGACTTTCGCCAGCATAACACGGGGTAGGCTCCCGTTATCCCTGCATAAAAGTCCCTGGCGGGGTGGGCACCCGCTAGGGATATGAACACAGCACACAATGCGGGGTAGGCTCTCGGGTCGCTCTCCCTGCTCGGGGGAATCCAATGCGCGGCTCGGGCCGCGGCGGTGATTTTAACTTCACAAGAGGGGTGAGCTCCCTCGCAATAAGCAATCTACGGCGGGGTGGGCACCCGCCGTAGGAAATTAATTAAATAAGCGGGGTAGGCACCCGCAAGCGCCACAATGCGGGATGGGCACCCGCTTTAGAACAGGGCTGAAAAGCGGGGAAACCCACGCCGGGGTTCCCTCGCTAAATATTGCAGCTCGGCGCTGCTGGGGCCACAGAGAGAGCGCTCCTAGCGCTATAAGGCAGAGAAAAGCGCTCCCAGGCGCTTAGGGGTGAAATAACCACAAAGTCCAGCAAAAAGTCCCTAGGAAGGTGGGCAGGGGGCAAGGCTGGGCCAGGGGCCAGCTCACTGGGCCCTCCAGGCAGGAAGGCAGTCCAAAGTGGCGGTTCCTCCTGGCCTCCAGCAGCAGCAGCCCCCCCTCAGGATCCTGGAAGAGAGCAGTTTCTGTGGGGACACAGCCCCATTTTTATACAGTCAAACCCTTTGTTCTGGGTTCAGGGTGAGGGGGAAAACCAGTCGCAGCTGGTTGGGGAGCACCCTTGATGTGCTCAGCCCCTCACTCTATTCACTGGCAGGGCTAGGGTCGTCAGTCGCACCACAGGGGGCGGGGCCAGCATTGTGTGTGGAAAACCCTGGCCTATTCAGGACCCAGGTGTACTCCTCCCACCCATCTAGCTGCTGATCTCCCCATTCACCACTGGGTGACTCATCCTGACTCTGGGGAATCCCTAGCCCGTCACATGACATGACCAGCCAATCACGCGACAGACACACTGCACACAGAAGTGCCCACTTCTAGAAGTGGCACTTCCACACTAGGTACATGCACGCCGCACACATCATCACGCAGCATTCACTCCCACGAGTCCGCACATACCAAACTCGGGCCTGCACACCCCACGCATCAGGAACTACTAGGGACACATACATTCCCCATGCATTCCTATGGGAGGGCAGGCCTATCTCACCACATGCACTCAGAGCACGCACGCACTTTACCCTGGGACACAGGGAAAGTGCGCAGAGACCAAACAATTACCACACCAAGTCACCAATAAAAAGCCAAAAAGTCCAGGGGTGAACCTGCCAGAAGGGCCAAGTCCAACAAGTATCCTTCCACGTACCCAAAAGGAACCGCCGCTCCACCGACCTCGCCCTGGCAAAGAACCCATGCATCAGCAGAACCAGAGTAGGTGGAAGAGCCTTCTCCTACATTGCAGCAAAGTCCTGGAACGAGCTTCAAGTCAACATCAGACACTCCCCTACTCTTCACACCTTCAGGAAGAACCTCAAGACCAGGCTCTTTGAACCGGAGCTGCACCTACCCACAGCACCTTGAGGCTCTCACCTGTGAGTAGCTTGCTTTATAAAACCCTGATTGATTGATTGATTGACTGATTGATTGATCCAAATCCTTATTGGTTCAGCAAAATTTGCAGGTGTTGGAGGTTATCATTGGTGGACCTCTGTGTCACCAGGGACAATACTTTAAGACTGATGTTTACATTCAGGTGCAAAGAGGTAAGAGCTTGGGCTATCGATGCTCTTTCTTGCCTCATGCTATCCTCTATGCATTTTTCCCTTTTCCACAAATCCAGGTAATGTTAATGAAGATCAAGAGCAAACGGGCACCCGTGATAATAGTTGTTCCTGTTTGGCCCTGCTCTTGGTTTCCTCCACCTCGTCAATGGGGAAGGGTCAGGAGCAGATCCGTAGTTTCTCCCTTTACTCTCCTTAATTCTGCCATCAGTCAAGTAGTCTTAAGCAAACTTTGTTTAAATGGATTGGAAACTGAGAAGCTACATCTTCAGAGGAGGTGTCTTTCCATGAGCCTAGCTATTGTCATCCAGAGTTCTAGAATGGGCTTTTCTCTTCACTCTTATTCTCACCATTTTTTGTCCTTTAGGAAATAGTGTGTTTCCAAAGAATTGGGGCCAGATTTACAAAGGTTTTTTGCGTGCGCCAATGGGTTTTAGACCCATATGCGCCGGCAAAAAACCTGTGGCCCATGTACTAATCCTATTTTGGGAGTCGCAAATCAATTTGCGACTAGCAAAATAGGATTTGCGACTCTCTATTAGGAAGGGGCATTCTAAGGGCGTACCTTCCTATTAGCGACTCCTTAAGCTATGCAAGAATGTTTTGCGTCTGCAATTGTGGTCATCAAACTCTTGCAGTTTACCACCCTTATCAGAAGGGTGGTAAAGCTCTTGCAAGTGGGAAGGGGTCCCCAGGGGACCCCTTCCCATTTGTAAATGCATTCGCAAATATTTTTTAAGGGCAGGCAGTGGTCCCAGGGACCACTGCCTGTCCTTAAAAAATGAAACTGAAAAGTTTAATTATTATTTTTTAAATGTATTCCGTTTTCCTTTAAGGAAAACGTGCTGCATTTATTAAAAAAAAGGCTTTATTTAAAAACAGTCCCAGACATGGAGGCCTGCTGACCCCAGCAGGCCACCATCCCTTGGAGTGCCAGCCATTCCGAATGGGGTTGCAAATTGTGACAGCCTCATTAATATGCATGAGGCATGCAATATGCGACCCTATTGGGAATCGCAAACAGTGTCTTAGTGTCAGACACTGTTGTGCATCCCTATTTGCAGCTCGCTAATTGGCTAATCTGGCCCTAGACTATATTTTATGTGAAGGGGTGTTTGCTCTCTTTTTTTCTTGTAGATGGTTTCAGGCTAGCTTTAGCCCATTCTGTGTTAAAAGTTCAGGGGACTGCCTTTACAGAGAAAAGGGTTGGAGCTAGATTAGGGTTGGTTACCATGAATTGTACGTGTCTAAGTTTCAGAAGTGTTTTTTTATTGCTAAACCTCGAGTAAGAAAATTGGTTCCTCATAGACATCTTCTGCTAGTTTTAGATTGCCAACAGAAGCATTCCTTCGAGCTGCTGTAATCTATTTCTTGCAGATTTTTAAGTAAAATGTACTATTTCTGGTTGATATGTCATCAGCACAAAGAACGGGTGAGTGAGGGTCTCTTTCCTTCAGACTACCTTACTTGTTGATCTTTCCATACATTCTAATTCTCAAACCAGGTCCACAGTTTTATCTTCTTTTCATGAACAACAGGGAGACAAATTTACAAGAAACTGACGAATTTGCATAGATGTGCCAGATTCCTTGCGCCAGCACCAAATGTCTTTGCACCACCATGGATGCGCTGTATTTACAACACAATGCTCAGAAATTCTGATGCATCTGTTGGCCCAAAAGTGACACATTGCTGGAGTTGCTCTTGAAAGTGGCGCACCTCTAGCAATGTGCCACAACAGATAGGTGCGTCCTATTCATGAAACCCTGCATCATTCCTTATGCCTGGTCTAAGCAGGAGTAGGGATTTTGGCGCAGTGAGGCATAGAGTGATGCAGTGAAATGTTGTAAATTTCACTGCGTCAGTTCTACATGGTTTTTTGTTTGGGAACGTCCACCCTGCATACTTTGTACCTGACACAAGTATAATGTGGCGCAAGGCTTCACAACGTGACATTCCTCCCTAGGTGATTCACATTGTAAATTGGACACATTGTTTGCTCTGCCGTTGCGTCAAAAAAAGTGGTGCAATGGCGGTGCAAGGAGGCACAAGGGGCTTGTAAATCTGCCTGTTTTTCAGACATAGGTGCCAATTACGATCCGGTAAAAAAATTCCCCGTGCGACTCGTATCCGGTCTTTTTACCGTACGAATCGTACAAGTGCCGTACGAACTGGCAATCACGATTCGCATGGTAAAAAGTCCATACGAACCGCATCGGGAATGATTTCCCACACGTCCTCGGGTCGGAAAATGTGTCCGACACGTCCTCGGACGATTTACCGTGCAAATGTGAAAGGTGAAGTCCGACCGAGGAATCACGATCCATCCCGTGCGTCCGATCTCACAACCGTATGGAAAAAACACCGTCCGCACCGAACTCCCATAGCAACCATGGAGACATGTGCCCGCATACGCGCCCAACACTCCCCCCCGCCCCTGTACGTCCGACACGTACCCCTGTTTATGTACACCCCCACCCGTGTATGTACACCCCTGTACGTTCGAGTCGTACCCCCACCCCTGTACGTGTCGTACCCCCATGTACCTACACCCCAGTACGTTCCAGTCGTACCCCCACCGCTGTACGTGTCGTACCCCCGTGTACCCACACCCCTGTACGTTCGAGTCCTACCCCCACCCCTGTACATGTCGTACCCCCGTGTACCTACACCCCAGTACGTTCGAGTCGTACCCCCACCCCTGTACGTGTCGTACCCCCGTGTACCTACACCCCAGTACGTTCGAGTCGTACCCCCACCCCTGTACGTGTCGTACCCCCGTGTACCTACACCCCTGTACGTTCGAGTCGTACCCCCACCTGTGTATGTACGGTGCGTGGGGGTACGCACCGTACATACACAGGTGGGGTTACGACTCGAACGTACAGGGGTGTACATACACGGGGGAGTACGACACGTACAGGGGTGTACATACACGGGGGTTCGACACGTACAGGGGTGTACATACACGGGGGAGTACGACACGTACAGGGGTGTACATACACTGGGGTTCGACACGTACAGGGGTGTACATACACGGGGGAGTACGACACGTACAGGGGTGTACATACACGGGTGGGGGTACGACTCGAACGTACGGGGGCTGGGGGGGTACGACTCGAGTGTACGGGGGCCGGGGGGGGGTCGGCGCGTACATACGGGGGCTGTGGGGGGGTCGGCGCGTACATACGGGGGCTGGGGGGGGGGTACGGCGCGTACCGGGCCACCTACTCTGGTCGTTTCGCGCCGTACTTCGCTTTTCCGGCACTTTTTGGGTGCCGTGAAAATATTGCCGTCCGGACTGCTGTCGGTTCGAATCGTACTTCCTGGGTCGTGAAACGCTGCCTGAATACGTCCCGACGTCACGCCGCAGCATTCCCGGTTCACATTCGTATGTATATTTTCGTCGGTCGGTGTTTTTTACGATTCGTACGGAAATGGTGTTTCCGTGCGAATCGTAATTCCATGTTTGTAAAGTTTTACGACCGGGTACGAGTCGGACGGAGAAAACGCTCCGACCGACGGTTCGTACCCGGTTTTTACCGGATCGTAATCGGCACCATAGTTGCTTTCTAATCTTTCATCTGTAGATCAGAATGCCTAAGGCGCACCCCAGAGCTCACCAAATCTGCCACAGCACTAACGGAGGTGATGAACCTAAATGTGGACCATAGGGTCAAATGGATCTCAAAAGTTAAGATAACGATGTTACAAATGGGGCTTAAAGAATCATGGGTTACCCAAAACCCCCCAAGCAAGGTAGAGCTCAAGCGCTCATACTGGGAGTGGATAGACAGCCAAGAGCTCAGCAAGCCCAATGTGGGGAGGCTAACGTAAGAGTATCTTAGCTTCAAGCAGACCAGAAGCCTCGAGCCTTACCTAGATGTAATCCAGGTCCCCCGGGACAGGGCCTTGTACATTCAATTTTGGCTTGGCTCGCTTCCAGTTCATGCAGTAACATCAAAGTGGCACTTACCCAAGAATACAACAGAAGGTTGCCCTTGCTGCGGAGCCCCGCTGGAGAGTGTTGCCCATGTCATGTTTGCTTGCCCAGCCTATAACATCGCAAGGTCTAATGGCTAAAACCAATTTGCAGAAACATGAGCACCCACGACCACAGGGCTGCCTTGCGTATCCTGAAATCCGACCCAAGTACCCTTTATTCTTGTGTGGTGGCTAAGTTCTTAAGCCATGCCTGGATAGCCAGGCACAAAGCCCTGCGAGGGGTGCCCAAATTTTATGCTTTGGGTGACACTGGAGGCCCCCAGGTGCCAATGTATATATTGAAACTCGAATACAGAGCCTCTACTTGTGGGCTAACTAAAACCTAAGTTTTGTATGTATTGCCAGGCAAAAATCTTACAAAATTCTCGACCACACCGGGATGTTGCACTAACGTAAGGAAGTCTAATTAGAATCAAAAGCATAGGTACTTTATATAATACCGCTGGGGTGTACTGCTATGTTTTTATCCTTCCTTTTAAATCTCGTTTTTAATTCATGCATAATTTTATGGTATGAATTTGCAGAAATCTGTATGTACTGCTTTTATATTACTGTTTTTATGTGCTATGGTGCAGTATTAATTCTAAAAATACAGTGTAAACACAATCTTCAGCCTAATTATGTACCAAAGAATTATTTTCACCGATCTATTCGTTGTTATTCACTGTAAAAATGTTGCACAATGCTTTTATGATACAAAGTTATCGAAATAAAGCAAATTGAATTGAATTGAATTACCATCCTTTGGATGTTAGAAAGGCAGTAATGGTGCATATCAGATGAGTCTCTTCACTTAGAATGGTTGGATCTTTGGGAAGTTTGACCCTTTTAGAAAGGGGTTAAAACCATTAATCGATTTCCAAGCAGATGGGTGTGATTGGCTATTTTACTTGCATACAAAGAGAAAAGTGTTCCTTTCCATTGGGAGAACAAGGGAAATAGAGTTCAAGGAGCATCCATTTTGGAAATCTGCAGGGCAGGAAAAACAGTGGTTTAACTAATCTGTAACAGGCCAACAAATAAATGACTGCAATCAATGAATGTAGAATATAGAAACAACAAATTTTTATGAATGAATAACAAATAATACTTTCAAGGTGGTTTAGTAAGTATAACCCTCTACTAGCCTATGAAGGTATAGTTTTATATTGTTTCAAAATGACCATAGGAAAACAGAGACATAATCATACATAAAAGTACTCAGTAACTCCAGTGATCACACCAAACAAGATACAAAAAGTGAATTATAGGGCCTACAATGGTAACAAAAGACGACAATGATCCAATAGGAAGCTGCATTACGTTTTGTGTAACTTCCATCTCATTTCATAAACATAAACAAGGCAGATATTGTTTGTCCCTTGTAGTGTTAATTGCAAGTTGAACCACAAAAATGTTGTGCCATGAGAAGTCAATCAATCAACCAATCAATCAGGGTTGGTAAAGCACAGCTACTCACCCGTGAGGGTCTAAAGGTGCAAGGAAGGAAGGGAGGTGGCTCCTTTGAGTGCTGGGGTCATCCAAAGAGCCAGGTCTAGAGGTCCTTCCTGAACTGGAGCAGTGTTTGGACTTGCCAGAGGTGGAGGTCGTTCCAGGCCTTAGCTGCAAGGTAGGAGAAGGACTTTCCTCCTGTTCCAGTCTTGTCGATTAGTAGAATGGTGGCAAGAGAGAGGTCAGCTGATCAAAGGTGTCTCTTGGGTGTGTGAAAGGAGAGGCGGTTGCTCAGGTATGCTGGTCCAATGTTGTGCAGGGCCTTGTATGCGTGAGTGAGGAGCTTGAAGGTCATTCTTCTTTCAATGGGGAGCCAGTGGAGATTGTGGAAGTGTTGGGTGATGTGGTTGTGCCGGGGGATGTCTAGGATCAGTCTGGCTGCCGCATTCTGGACTGTCTGGAGTTTGTGGAGTAGTTTCTCATTGATTACGGCATAGAGAGCATTGTTGTAGTCCTATTTGCTACTGGTGAGGGCGTGTGTGACCATTTTTCTGGATTCGGTTGGGATCCCTTTGAACATTTTTCAGAGTATGCCGAGGGTGTTAAACCAGGCCAAGGATATGACACTGATCTGGCAGTTCATCTCAAGTGATGAGTCTAGTATGATGCTGAGGTTTCATGCGTGGTCCTTTGGGGTAGGGTTTTCTGAGGTCAGGGGGCCACCATGTGTTGTCGATGCGGAGGGGGTAGAGCCAAAGATGAGGACTTCTGTTTTCTCATAGCTGAGTTTCAGACAGCTGTTCATCATCCACGTGCTGATGGCTTTCATCCCTTCTTGGAAGTTTTATCTGGTGATGTTGGGTTCTTTCGTAAGGGAGAAGATGAGCTGAGTGTTGTCAGCATAGGAGACATTGTTGAGCCCATGGTTTCTGATGTTGATTGCAAGGGGGGTCATGTGGATGTTGCAGAGGGTGTATTCTGTGATGAGTGGGGTCCAAATGAGCAGGGTCTGTTGGGTGGGATCGCATGTGGGGGGAGCTGGAGGGGTGCGGCGGTCTTGGTTGTCGAAGTTGTCGTAGGTCATCTTAATCTTGAGGTGAAAAAAGGTGCTGAGTCTGTTGCAGAGGTCTTGGGAGTCTGTTGTTTCGCTGCAGGGTTTGGTATTTATTTTATTTATTTATTTATGGCATTTATAAAGCGCTCTATAACCCTACGGGCATCCTGGCGCTGTGTACATAGCTAAGAACTCTGTGCATCAGGGAAAGCAAGGAGGGATATCTTATGAGTCTGAATAGTTAGGTTCTGGGAAAGAGCCAGGTTTTCACTTTTTTTCGGAAGGCCATTAGTTCATCTGTTTTCCTGATATCAATAGGTAGACTGTTCCACAGATGTGCTGCCGCTATGCTAAAGGCTCTCCCACCACAGGTGGCTTTCCTGAACCTAGGGGTGTCGATGAGTCTGGAAGAGGAGGATCGAAGGGACTGAGTGGGTTCATACCACTTAAATTTGTTTTGAAGTGGACGGGGCCCATCCCATGTACTGCTTTAAAGACAGTGCATAGGGATTTAAACAGGATCCTCTGGCGTACATGTAGCCAATGAAGATCTGCCAAGGCAAGGGTAGTGGAGGCTCTTCGCCCTCGAGAGAGAGTCAGTTTTGCCGCAGCTGCCTGAATAGTCTGAAGTCTAGAGATCAAGTAGGCAGGGGACTCCAATAATAGGGAGTTACAATAATCAAGGCGGCTGAGAATAGTGCTTCTTACTACAGTGGCTCTAACCTGTGTTGGTAGAAGAGGCAACAGCTTACGCAGCCCTCTGAATAGAGCGAAGCAGCTGCCTACCTGCTTGTTGACGTTGGTCTCAAGACTCAGATTCTCATTAAAGCTCACTCCGAGGTTCCTTACTGACTTTACCGGGGTTAACGAGTCCCTAGGCTCCAGAGGCCAGAAGTCTGAGGGTAGACTTCTGGTGATTCTGCCTGCTTTGCAATGCATTATTTCAGTTTTATCACTGTTGAATTGCAAGGAGTTCTGTTTGAGCCATGATGCCATTTCCCGCATACAGGAGTGAAAAGTTTCGAGTGAGTCTGCCTGAGTACCATCGAGGGAGATCATCAGCTGTGTGTCATCCGCATAGTTGATCACGCTGATGCCGTAAGTCTTGATGATGCCCATCAGGGGTTGCATGTAAATATTAAAAAGTATTGGGCTAATTGCGGACCCCTGTGGGACCACGAAAGGAACAGGAGCAAACTCTGACTGGTACGGAGGAATTGCTACTGCCTGCTGTCTGTCTGACAGATAGGAGTGAAACCAGCCAAGTGCAGCTCCCCTGACTCCGATGTTCTGCAGTCTGGTCAGTAGGATGTCATGGTTCACCGTATCGAAAGCGGCGGACAGGTCGAGCAGGATGAGAATTGCTGATTCTCCCCTGTCCGCCCTCATTCGTAGATCGTCCAATACCGTCAGCAAAGCTGACTCGGTCCCATGTGCTGGTCTGAAGCCGAATTGCTCTTCCTCCAAGATGTTATTGGTTTCCAGGAAGAGGGCCAGGCCTCTGCTGACCAGCCGTTCCATGATCTTGATTGGATAAGGCAAGAGTGATATGGGTCGGTAGTTTTTATGGCAGCTTGGGTCAAGGTTAGATTTTTTCAGCAGAGGAGTGACGACTGCTAATTTCCAGTCCTTTGGTACAGTGCCTGTGTTAAAGGACTGTATACACAGCTGTCGAAGTACTGGGAAAAACTCATTCCCAAATTCCTTTATTATTTTGTGCGGGAGGGGGTCCAGCGGGGATCCTGAAGTTGTACTGAGGGCTGTCTTTGCAAATTCTGATTCTGTCGGGGTTTCGAGATTCTCCAGGGTGGCCCTTGGAGTGAAGGATCTTATATTTCCTTCGTTTTTCTCTCTGCTGCCCTGCACTCGGGGGGGAGGAGGCATCCTTCATATTCTCGACTATTTTTGCGACTTTTTCCTGAAAGAAGGAAGCTAAACCATCGCCTAGCTCTTGTGATGGTCTAATTTGACTGTTGGCACATTCAGGATGAGACAGCTCTTTAACTAATCTGAAGGTGTCGCGGGATTTATTGGAGCTGTTAAGTATTAAATCTGCGAAATAGTTAACTTTGGCGATATTAATTTCCTTCTTATAATGCCCAATTGTCTGCCTCCAGGCCAGCTTCTCCTGTTCTAGATAGTTTATTCTCCAGCACCTCTCCGCCTTTTTGCAGATGATTTTCAGTTCTTTCAGTTTATCTGTGTACCAGGGCGCAGAGGGTTTCCCTCTTTTTCTAATAACTTTCAATGGTGCAATATCGTTAAGTTGCCTGGTTACCTCTTGACATAGTAAATGGTAGTTGGTGGTGATATCATTCTCAGGATCGATCGAATTCCCAACTAGACTGAAATCGGACTTCCCTTCCTCTTTCCTTTTTAGCAGACCCTTCCAGTCGTGGCTAATAAAGGTCCTAGTCTGTGTGTTTGTTGATTCTGTGTTAATCAGAGTGTAGATGTTAAAAATTATAAGATGGTGGTCAGACCAGTCTACTGGTAAAGTTAATCCCACAGTGACGAGATCCTCACCAGCGAATATTAGGTCCAGTATGTTCCCTTGCCTATGTGTGGGGGTGGTTATCCATTGTTTCAGGCCCAAGTTATTGCAAGATTGTGTAATACTGTGTAAGGCCGAGTGTGATTGGTCGTTATCCCCTAAATTAAAATCTCCCAATATCAATAACCTGCTGTGTGATATTGCCATGTTATTGATAACAGTGATCAGTTCCTGTTGTTGTATTGCATTAAAATGGCCCGGCGCCCTATAGCAGATTAGGCCAGTAATACAGTAGCCTGAGTCATATCTGAATGATATCCCGAGGATTTCAACGCATGAAACAGCGTCAATAGACAAAGTTACAATATTTAAATCTTCCCTAAAGATGATTCCTATTCCTCCCCCTCGTCCCGAGGGCCTGGGTTTATGAGCGATCTTGTATCCTACCGGACATGCCGGCCCTAATTCAAAGTCTGCTCCCATCGTAGTCCATGTCTCGGTAACAAATAGGATGTCCAAGTTATTGGACTCAATAAGCAGTTGTATTTCCGTTGCATGTTTCGGAAGGGATCTAACATTTAATAGTCCACTGTTTAGCTTTCCCTTGGTGGAGTGCTTGTTTTCCATATGCTTTAATTTCCTTGATGTTGGAGAAGAGTTCTTTGGTGTTGTCAACGTTAGTGAGGATTCTGTCTTAGAGGAATTTCTGTAGCGGTGCGTGTTTCTGGGGTTTTGGTGTGCCTCCATGTCTTTTCGAGTGCTTAAATTCTTGGAGTGCAGGAGTGAACAAGCTTGCTTTCTTGATGTGTCATCCTGTGGCTTTCTTGAGGGGGACGAGTGTGTCAGTGCAGTTTGTGATTCAGCTGTGGAGGCTGTGTGCAGCAGTGTTACCGTCTGGTGTCATCGTTGGTGGGGAGCTGAGGAGGGTGGAGGTGAGCTGGTCTTCGGTGACTTTGTTCCAGCTTCTATGAAAGAAGAAATAGGTGTGCCTGGTACGGTGGGTTTTCTGAAGGAGAAGTGGATGCAGTGGTGGTCTGTTTAGAGTAGTTCCTTGGTGTGGCTGTAGGCGATGCCGTTTTCTTCTGTGAAGATGAGGTTGAGTGTGTGTCCTACTGTGTGCTTGGTAGCAGTGACAAATTCCTTCAGGCCTAGGTTGACGAAGTTCTCTAGGAGGGAAGTGGTGTTGCGTTGTTGTGAAGGATCAGGTGGAAGTTTAGGTCTCTGAGTAGCATGTAGTCTGTGGAGGTGAGGGCGTGAGGTGTGATGGGGTTGGCGATGGTGTCGGTGAAAGGAGCATGGGGGCATTGTGGCCTGTAGATGAGCGTTCTGCCTAGAGTCATTTTTGGGTTGGCTGGATCTGGAAGTGGAGATACTCCATGAGGGTCGTGGTGTTCTCCAGGCCTGTGGCAGTCATGTGGAGGGTACTTTTCTAGACAATGGCGATGCCTCTTCCTGGGCAGTTGGGGCGGACTTTTTGCAGGATCTTGTATCTGTCAGGAATGGCAGTCACAATGTGGGTGTTGAGGCATGTGGGTGTTGAGGAAGTCCCAGAGTTCTATGGCGTGTGTGTGTAGGGAGTGCACATTGAGGTGGATGCAGTTGAGTGGTTTGTGAACAGTGAGGTCCGGAACTCTGGGGCTGATGCTGGGGTCCAGAGGTGGGTGAAGGTGCAGTGGCAGTAACAACAGGAGATCGGGCCTTGGGTGTTGGGTGTTGTAACTGAGCTCAGGAGGCAGCACTTAGCGATGGAGCTGTGCCCGGGTTAAAGAGGGGTGGGGGAAGGGTGGTAAGCTGGGAGGCAGGAGCGGGAAGGAGGACACACTGAATGGAGGAGGAGACGTGGGGGCTGCAGCATCAGGGAGAAAATGTGAGGAGTGCAAAAGAGAAAACAGAGGGAAGAGAGAAAAAGAAAAGAGAAAAGAGAGCAAAAAGAGTAAAGAGGGCACAGGGAAAAAATCCACGAGAGAATGAACAGCAGAAGTCCAATTTTGAATAGGTAGTGTGATCGACACTGTCCAAAAGCAGAGCAGGAAATTTATCAAATCATTATCCAGCTTCTTATTTGACTGTAGTAACTTGTTGTTAGCATTGCATTTACACAACACTGAGCACTTTATATCGGCGATTTTGTTTCAGTGTTATTATGGTAATTTCATGAAAATATAGACGTACAACATCCAAGGTTGATATTGGGTCATACTTACTTAAACACCTTGAATGTTTCATTTATTGTTTATTAATAATAACCTGCTGTTTCTCACTTTGATGTTCATTGATTGCGAAATACAAATTAATTTGCAAATTTGTTAGTAAGTAATTAAAACACTCATAATGCTTTAACAGAGGAAACACTGAAAATAGAGCATGGACCTTTTGGATGCAACTTTTTATGAGATTTGTGTTTTTATGGTGGACATTTATCACTACTCTGGATTTCTCATTATTATTAAGCACTTAATTCAGGTTGCATCCAAATAATGCAACACAAATTTAGTTGTATTATTTCTATATTAATATATACATAATATTTACCGACAGATCAATTACATGTTGTTGGGTTGGAAACTGATTAAACACACAAAAATATTGCAGGTGTGTACATGATAGTGACATTGCAGACAGTGATGTCTTTGCATGGTCTGATATAATTAAATGAAAATAAATGTATAAAGTGCACAATTGCCAATAGGCATCAAGGCTCTATGAGCCTTATATACACCTAAAACTTGGAGTTAAAAGCACCTAATGGAAACAGAGTCACACTACAGAGAAGATCCTGTTTTTAAAGTCTTTCTGAAGGCCAGATGATTTTCAGTAACAGTAAGGTAACATGGAAGGGTATTCCACAGTTTAGCCGTGGCTACCGAGAAAGATCTTGATCCCCATCTCGCCATTCAAAATCTTGGCGTCACCACCAGCTTATTTTTATCAGAATGCATTGATCTTGCTGGTAGGTACCATTGAAATTGACCTCTAATAGAAAGAGGTCCTGACCTATATAAATCTTTGTGTCCAGTGCATAAGGTTTTGAAGGTGACTTGCGTACTGATAGGAAGCCAGTGGAGCTTGGTGGGTTCAGCAGCAACCGACTGGTACTTAGGGATGTCTAAGATGAGCCTCTCCACTGCATTCTTCATCTTTTGAAATTTTTTAAAGGAAAATGTATTGCTATTTAAATAAAGAGCATTACAATAGTCGATCCTGGACAAAATTAAAGCCAAGGCTACTGTATTACGTTCGGTTTGTGGAATATAGGGAAAAACTTTCTGCAATATTGTTACCATGTTGAAACAAGATGATAATCTCCAGTTGATATGTAATTCGAAGGACAGTAGGTCGTCCACTATGACCCCAAGATTTTTTGATGATTTCACCGGTGAGAGCAAACTTCCTAGTGCCTCTGGCCATCAATTAATGTTCCAAACTGAACGATGACTTCCAAAGATGATTACTTCCATTTTCTCAGCATTCAACGTAAGGCAACTATCCCTCATCCAGGTGAAGAATGCTTTCATACATTTGTTAAAGTCGATGGCACTTCAGCATCCATCATCTGAAATTGAGACAAAGATCTGTTTGTCATTGAAAATATGGAGACCAAAGGATGAGATCAGTTTAGCTAAATGGGGAACGTATAGAATGAAAAGTGTGGGGCTTAGCAAGTTGCCCCGAAGAACTCCACATGGAACAGTTTGGATTTAAGCTGACTAATACTCACTATTTGGGTCCAGTCCATTAGGAAGGACCTTAAGAGATTTAAGGCAAAATCTTTCAATCCAACTTGAGCTAGACGAGACTTAAGTGGCACTGGAGAAACTGCATCAACGTTTCAGACAAATCTAGCAGGATCAGTGCTGCAGCCTGACCCGCATCCACCAGTGCTCTAATGTTATCTACCACCAAGATGAGGGTGATTTCTGCATTATGCCACTGCAAATCCTGAACTGTGAAGGATTGAATAGCTCGTAATCCTCAATACATTTCATCACTTGCCTATTTAAACGTTTATCTAGAATTTTAACAAGAATCAGGAGCAAGGATATGGGCCGGTGGTTTTTCAATTCCTTGGGATTCAAATTTGTTTTTAGGAGCTGTCTAACCGCTGCTTCTTTCCATAATTATGGAAAGCACCCAGTTGAAATAGAAAGGTTAATAGTGGAAGTTGGAGGCCCAGAATTCAGTGTTGCACATATTGATGGATTGTGCATTCTTCATTGCAAAACGGAAAAAGTTACTCCAACCTGCATTTAAACAATATGGAATCCAAATGAGGGAAATCTGTCTGGATTTGATACATGACCTTAGATTCAGAGATGCAGTGATAGCCATTGGCCAGTATTTGTGTAAAATCTTAAAGACACCGGCGATATTACCCCTTTTTTGGATTTTAACATAATGTTGACATGGGTGTTTTATTTTCTTAGTAAGGAAATCCCTATTGCAATGAGAGGATCTCCTAATAGGAATATGCGAACAGAGGGGAACTATGTCTTAAATTGAAGCAAGATTAAGAGAGATCATTGAAGTTGTGATAAGCTGTTATTTGCTTTGCACTTTACATACACCCATAGCTGTAATATGAATTGTTTGTCATTGGCTAAAATCTTGTCATGTTGTTTTCATGGAGCTGTAAATATATGTGATATCTTGGGCTGTGAACCATATTGAGTCAAGGTATGGAGAAATGTTAATGTTTATATTTTGTAATTTTACAAATTGCAATCATATGGAGTTGAAAGATAAAATTACGAATTGTTAATGAGGTGTAACATAATATTGTCCATTTTTATGAATTGTGTGTATACTTCTATAAGATTTTATTTCTTGGAAATAAAGTATTTTGAATATAATGGAAATTAGAGTCCCTGAAAGGGTTTGTGCAGCCATGTGGATATTTTTGGGTGGACAGGGCTCAAAGGGGATCCTGATTTAGCACTTAAAAGAAAATGTACAGTTTTTTCCTCAATCATTGGTTGACACCAAGAGAAATTGTGTTTGATTCCCCTACTCTCTGCTTTTATCATGCTATCTGCCAGCTCCTGCAAGCTAGCTCCTTTCGGTCAGAAATCACCTTCTGATCACTATTTTCCCTAATTTCTTTTTAAATGGTGGGGATTTTTGACTGAAAAAACAGGGCCAGATGGTCACAAAAAGTGTGAGTAGCTTCTGGGTTGTTAAAATTATTAGGGGAGGACAAGGTATTTATAATCTTAAACATCTTTCTAGATGAGTTAGGTGTGTTTGCAATTTTCCAAGTACAGAATTTAGATCTCTCCTCAAAAATACCTTGTTTATACCCTCTCATTAAAGCTCCACATTTGATTTTTTCTGCCCATCGTATTCTCTGTGCCAAACCCATTCTTGTCTATGACAAATTTGCCTCAGGAGTTTCAGTCGGTCAGAAAACCATGGAGCAGAAGGTGTTTATCTATGGCAGTGTCTGATTTTATATTAGGGCGACTTTGTCCAAAGCCATGCTAAGCCATCCTGAGAATTCTTCAGCAGCTAAATTAACATCCTCCTGGTCATGAAATATTTTATTATTAAGGGCATTTAAGACCACGGTCTGTGTCATGACTTTCCAGTCATGCCTGGAAAATATCTCAATCAAATTTCTATGAGCATGGTTAAGGTGGATTCCAGGTCAGTGAAAAGCTGACAGCATGGTGATCTGACAAGCTTACAGAGAATGTCTCCTCGACCTTCAACATTGCATTATTAGAGTAGATTTAATCTAATGTATGCCCTACATAATGTGTTGGAGCTTCGACTAGTTGGATACGTTGTAAACTAACCAGGGTATCACCAAGAGTTTTGAGTCCTTACTTGTTAAATCCTCCAAATAGAAGTTGAAATCTTCTACAATTGTGAAATGCAACTTATCTAACAAAAGTTCAATCATCTATAGTATTTCAAAAGAGTGCGCAGCCCTAGGTCCCTAGGGATGGTAGATCAAAATACCAGAAAAATACACTGTGTGGTGAATTTAAAGATTACAACTCATTGCCTCACATGGAGGAAACCTTTTGATTACTTCCATTAAGTAGTATTAGGAATTTTTGTAGACAAGGGCCAGACCACATCCTATCCTCCCCTCCCTATCTTGCCTGAGGTTGGAGTAACCAGTGGAAATCGCAACTGCTAAAGTCAGGACCCGAAAATTCCCTGGCCTGGGTGTCTGTTACCAGTATACAGTCAAGGTTTTGGGTATTGATGGATTCTCCAAACTCTGCTCTATTCCTAACTATAGATTGGACATTAATCAGATAACTTCTTCCCTTCCCCTGTCTCCTTGGCTCGTTTCTAGTCTTGCTGAGTCTGTGAAGCAAGCATGTTATCTTAAAGCAACATACCAAACAGGCCTCCTCTTCTCCTGGGAATGTGTTGCTCGAGTTTGGTATAGTTTAGTATATATCTGGTGTTTCTTTCATTTACACATCAAACAAATACACACAAAGTCTGGTAAAGGGTAATGAGTGCAAGGTAAAGAAGCAAATCCACCTTCTATGTTCCAGATTACTAGTGGGTTCCAATGAGGTGAGGTATTTATTGCACCTGGTAAATTCTGATTCCCTGGGGTGCCATTTTTACTTTGTGCATGAAATGTCTCTTATTCTGAGTTTTACTTAATTAAAAAATAGTAATTGTATGTCTAAGTGGTGTTTCTGCACTTAAGGGAGTGGTCATAACAACACATCTCATAATTCCAAACAATGACTTTGAGAAGAAGCTGTGATTGGATGCATCCATGCTTCACGGCAACACAAAGAGGATAGTGCTGCCAGGAAAAACAAAGTGGAAGTGGATCATGAAGTTACAATAGATAATGGATGCGACCGTTAGCATTTTGTAGTATCTTGGTTATTATGCTGTTCATGTCATCCACTGCTCCACCAGTGGAACCCTCTAGATATGATGTAACATAGAATGTTGGTGTATGAAATACACAGTTGGAGAAGGGCTGAGCACCTGGCTGGCTGCTCCTGGTGGGGCTGAATTACTACTGTACTACTGATCTGTAGCCAACTTAAATAAATCCTCTTAAACATCACAATCAGCCTTGACCTGATTACTACAATTTTATGGTGACGAGGATGGGATTAGAGCTATTCTGTGGACATTTTGGTGTACACACACACACACACATTTTGATTTCCTTTGTTTCGGGATGAGTTTTAAATGTTTTTCCTCTACCTGAGTCTTAACTACAATTACTCAGTAAATGGTGCACAATAATTTTAGTGTTGTACAGTGCACATTTTACCAAATGGTTCACACGTTGCGAGGATTTAGTCCCGCATTTCCTATGCACAATGTCTCTTGACCTCTCCGTGAGGTGTGTCTCACCTCTCCGTGAGGTGTGTCTGTTGGGTCTCTCCCATTCTCATGTGCATACACATTGACCTCCAGTCGAGGTGTAACCTGTTACGTTTACATTTTACCCTCCATAGGGTGTCTAAGGTTTTTACCTTCACACAGTGCACAATCTGTACCTCAACTCGAGGTGTCTCATAGGGGTTTTAGTCCCGTCATTCCAGTACACATTGTTCTTGCCTCCACACGAGGTGTCTCGCAAGGGTTTTTGTCCTGATACTCTAGTGCACAATGTTGATCTCTCCACGAGGTATTTATCTCTTTTGTGTCAGTGCACACTTATCTAGGTTCACACGTTTTGTGGTTTTTGTCCCGCTTTTACAATGCACAATCTCTTGACCTCTCAGAAGGTATGTTTGTTCGGTCTCCCCATCATCCTGTGCATAAAATTGTACCTCCAGGATATAACACATTTCCACATGTTTAGAGTCATAAAAAATGAGTTTCTGCAGTAGGGTATTGCAAGTGGGGCCTGCAGCACTTCGTTTCTGTCATAAGAGCAGGATCAAAATATCTGTCAAGCAAGATATAAGCAAATATGTGGTCCAATATAAAATGACAGGCTAAATGTGGAAAAAAAGAAAAAACAAGGCTTGGTTCTGGAAATAATTAACAGTACACTGACCACCATAACCGTAGCTCTGAGTACGCCTGCATTAAATATGTTCATGTACGCATATAAACAGTAGGCACAATAATTGGCAAATAATTGATTTGAAAGTCATCTAATATTTTAATGTTATGGAAAGATCTTTATGCATCAAACCATCTTGATTTTAATGCGATGTGATTATTTTAAACGATGGGCACACATTTCTTCTAACTAACTATTATCTAATTCTTTTTAATGAGCTGTCACCATGTAGGAAAATGGGTTTTGGTTGAGGGATGTGTGAACCCTTCTCAAGCAACAACCAAAATCCCAGTGGTGGTGAATGACAAAAAGTCACTAAATGAACCTGTGCTTAACTCTCTGGGAGCTTGGCACATAAGTAGTGAGGCTTAACTTAGAGTGCAAGGTATTTATGCAGCACACAAACCATAATAAAGTGAAAACACAACACAAGAAAAATCATACACTAATTTAGAAAAAGAGAGTACATTTTAATGAATAATTTAACACCAGAACAACTTAGATACAATCAGTAGAACCTGAGTTATGAATTTTCAAAACTTTAAGTGAAATCTAGTGCCTGAAAGATAAAGTGCCAACCACAGACATTAGTGGTGCAAGACCAGGCAAAGTTGAGTTATAGCCGACCACAATGGAGTGCAATTCAAATACAAGAGGTGGATTGAGCTTCGTCTAGGCTCACCTTCGAACTTAAAAGACATTTTGAAGATAAATGTTCGAGAAGGAAAAATTCAGCAGGGCAAGGCAGCTGGCCTTGTCTGAGGAGGAGGCCATGGACATCATTTGGAGGTAGTCAGGGGTCATGGCTGTGACCTCTACCTTGCTCCTTGCTACTCCCGGCACATCCTTTGCGACCCCTGGCCCAGAGGAGGCAAACTTTTTCCCCCTCTGAGGTCAGGGGTCACCAAGGAAGTTCCAGGAGTGGCAGGGAGCAAGCTAGATGTCACAGTTGCAACCCCTGACTACCTCCAAATGACTTCCATGGAGGAGGCATTATCATCAGTAAGCCACCGGACGAAGTTGCGGTGAAGTTCAGACTTTATCACTTTCTTTGAAGTTCAAAAACTTCAGTGACACAAAGCTGCATACTGTAGCTGACAAGGGCTCCACAGGGCCGAACACTCTTCCGAAGGAGTGGCAGTAAACAGGATTTGCTGCTGCAGAAATGAACGTAGGGGAAGCTCCTGCGAAGTTAGGCCGCATGGCGATGTACCTTGAGGCGATCGGTGTGAAGGTAGGTCTTGGTCGCCTGTCAGTTCTCAGACTACATTTTAGTGGAAAGTGTTTTAGGTTCCAAATTTTGGATTTTCGCTGTTTGGGCAACATTAGCACCACTTACAAGGGTACAGGACTTGGCAGGCACTACGTGGAGGATGGTACTAACTTCAAACAGGGTCCAGGTGCAGGTTCAAGGTTGTTACAGCATTTTGTGTCCCTGCAGCTCAGACAGGAGGCCATCCAACTCACCCTTGGAGTCATACTGGTAGTACTGGGATCAAGCAGCAAAGCAGACTTCAAGGCAAAGGGAAGCCCCTTGGTAGCAACAGGGCACTCCTCTGCTAGCAACAAGGCAATCCTCTGAAGTACAAGAGGGGCCCCAACCCGGAGGGCAGCCCTCTGAAGTACAATGCAGTCCTTTTAGGGGTTCTCTGCAGGTCCTGGAGTAAACTGAAGAATTGGTCTGAGGGTCCAATATCTATACTTGGTGCCAGGATTTGAAGTGGGAAAAACCTCTAGGCCTTCCTATATGTGGGTTCTGGAAATTTCCCCCAACCCCTGCCCAGGTTCTGAGAGGTTTAGGGTGACAAAAGACTGGTGTCATGTTTTTGTGAGTTTACTGGGGGCATCCCCTCTGAAATGCAAGTGGGGAGATGTACAGCTCTCCCTCTCACTTTCTGTCAACACCTAGTCCCCCTGTGTTTCATTTTCTGCAAGTTATACACAAAGGCCTAATGCTGAGTCATGGGACCCAGGACAGAGACTACAGACACCAAATGGTTAGGACAAGAAAAAGTCAACTTTCTAAATGGCTGGGTCCGAACTGGGGTGGCATGGTGAGCAAAAGAACAATGGATTTAACCCAGATTACTTGACTGGGGTGAATGTTTGATTTGCTCTGCATTCCATCCATCATCTGTGTGTCTTTTGCTTTCTCTCCCTAAATGTGCAGGGTATGCCCAGATGTGTGTCCCGGGATCATTGTGTCACTGGATTGAAGCTAGCCTGGCTGATGAGGAGTGGTGCCCTGAAACGGGTCCCAGGATGCTTGTTTCTGGTCCAGGAAGGACCTGGCTTGGCAGTGTGAGCTAGACTATTCCCATGAGGCACAGGGTCAAAACTGATGTGCATCTGGCTGGGTCCAAACTGAGTGGCATGGTGAGCAAAAGATCGATGGATTTAACCAAGATCTTTTGACTAGGGTTGAATGTTTGATTTGCTCTGCATTCCGTCCATTGTCTGTTTGCCTTTTGCTTTCTCACCCTAAGTGCGCAGGGAATGCCCAGACATCGGTCTCGGGCTCACTGTGTCACTGGATACAAGCTAGCCTGGCTGATGAGGGGTGATGTCCCGAAACCGGTCCCAAGATGCTTGTTTTTGGTCCAGGGATGAGCTGGCTTGGCAGTTTGGGCTGGACTGTTCCCATGAGGCACAGGGTCAAGACTGATTTGCATATGGCTAGGTCCAAACTGGGGTGGCATGGTGAGCAAAGAATGATGGATTTAACCCAGATCTCTTCAATGGGGTGAACGTTTGTTTTGCTCTGCATTCCGTCCATTGTCTGTTTGCCTTTTGCTTTCTCACCCTAAGTGCTGGGTTTGCCCAGACATGGGTCCCGGGCTCACTGTGTCACTGGATTCAAGCTAGCCTGGCTGAAGAGATGCCCCGAAACCGGTCCCAGGATGCTTGTTTCTGGTCCACGGAGGACCTGGCTTGGCAGTTTGGGCTGGACTATTCCCATGAGGCACAGGGTCAAAACTGATTTGCATATTGCTGGGTCCACACTGTTTGACATGGTGAGCAAAACATCAATGGATTTAACCCAGATCTCTTGGCTGGGGGTGAATGTTTGATTTGCTCTGCATAACGTCCATAATCTATGTGTCTTTAACTTTCTAAGTGTCATTTTCAGAATTGTAACAAAAAAAACGACTTTGCCATTAAAGAGGATTTAAAATTACAATTCATTTGAGACCAAACATGATTGTTCTACCTGTTAGCAATCAAATGTTGGCACTTATTAAATGAATGTAAAAAGGTAACACATTGTTAACCGATGGGAGAGGAAGGCCTTGCAGTATTGAAAAATTAGTTTAAGGGTTTTTCACTACAAGGACATGTAAAATGTAAAAGTACATGTTCAACTCTTTAAATACACTGCATCCTGCCCTATGGGCTGTTTAGGGCCTAACGTAGGGCTAACTTATATGTATTTAATACAGAAGGTTTGGGCTTGGTAAAAAGGTGAAATTGCAAAGTTGATTCAGCAGTTTAAAACTGCACACAGGCTCCAACGGCAGCAGTAAGACATGTTTTAATGGGCTACTTGGAAGGGTGGCATAATACCTGCTGTAGGCCCACTAATAGCATTTTATTTACAGGCACTGAGGACATGTAATATCACTTTACTAGGGACTTATAAGTGAATTTAATGTGCCAATCGGGTTAAGCCAATGTTACCATGTTTAAAGGAGTGAGCACACTCATTTTAGTTCTGATTAGCAGTGGTTAAGTGCAAAAAGCCCTAAGGCCTGTAAAATGACTTTTAGCAAACATGAGGGGAAAAGGCAAATAGTTTGAGAGAAGATCACTCCAAAGGCTGAAAGGTCCAGCCATAATATCTTTTTAATGGGATAGGATACACCTTTTTAGGTTTTGCCTGAAGTGAAATCTATTGTTAATTTAAATCTTAAAAGGGGCTTACATCCTGGGGAGAGGAGTTGGCCTAATGGCTAGGGCGGTCGACCTTGAATCTGGGGTACTGGGTTCGAGTCTCGGCAATGGCGCTGAACATCCTGTGATTCTGGGCAAATCACTTAATCTCCCCGTGCCTAACTAAAATGAATGTGTCCTCATGTAACGCAACTGATGCTATGTAAAGCACTCAGATACCCTATTCAGGTCAAGTTCACGCTATATAAAACTCTGTAAAAAAGAAAAAATCCTTCCCTTGCTTTTCATTGGTTGGTGTGCTTGCCACTTACCTTTCCTTTGCTTCTATTGGCTGTAGCATGCCATTTTCCTGTTGTTCTTCATGTATTCTTCTGATGGAGCAGGGGAAAATACAAAAAATGTTGTACCCCCTTCGAAATGAATGACCTCATACCTTAATTTTACTAATTGTTTGAATGAATGTACTAATCAATCAATGCACCTTTAAAATTATATCAAGGCCACACTGGCCTGGGACAAGAGTGGATGCCAAGATTTCTTCATACAAGAGCCTGGGAACGGATGGAAGAATTTGGACTGCAGCATTTATTAATAATAACAGTTGTTACAAATGGTGGAACATGACAAGTCACAAGGATGCATGAATATGTAATTTACAGAACCGGTTTAGGCAAGGAGGACAATGAGGTGACCATCACCAACCCTCCAATGGACCAATGGAAATTAATCACAGCCCCTAAAAAGTTTCAATTCTGGGTATAGCAAGTTAGTGAAAGGGTATAAAGTTTGGTGCTTATGATGACGTTGTGGCACTTGCTTGTTTTCTATTCAACATGACACGCTGTCTGTTGAGACAATTTATCTCCCTGATGCTGAAAAGACTTTGACAAATTCTGAACTTCGAGCTTTGATGGGAGAAAGGAACGAGACCGTCGCAGGATTCAATCCTGCGAGGGAATACGTCCGAGGAGGTTAGAGGGACAGTCAGTCAGTTTGGGGACCTATCCTATGATCTGCGGTTCATGCTCCGGTGAACCATTCTCGTTATCGCCCTTAGGCCAAGGGTAATGAGTATTTTCGGTTTTCTTACTGAATCTTTACTTGAAAAACTTGTGAAATTAATGATTATAGATTGTCTAATAAATTTACTTATTCAATTTATTCAATGAATCTAGATAAAATTTCATGCTAACTCAAATGGAGTCTGTGGTTATTAGAATTAAAGTTATGATCTATAAAAGTTAAAGGTTTAATTGTGATTGAACTGGACTTGATCGCTTTCAACTGATTCCTACTAGTTGGTCCATCGACCCAAAATACCGGAGTACCTTGATGTTTAAATCGGGAAAACTCTAGAGTTAAATATACATAGTGTATATAGATATTAATTAGAGAAATAATAGTAATAAGGTACCCTGTGTTGTCTTGCAGCTCGTCAGCTTATCACTTATCCGGAAAACTGAATGAATGTGAGTTTTCGGTGTTATGGGCCCCACCGATGAATAAGTGGTGTGTGAGTTTTCCTGGGTTGAGTGACATTTGTAAAGGGTTTGTTTTAGTCGCGCTACATCAGTTTTCTTGGTAGCAGAGTTATGGTTTCTATAGGTCAGTTACGTGGATTATTGATTATGAATTATTAATCTCTATGTTTAACACTCCATGTTGAGACTGTGTCACATTATATGTAGTCAGAATTTGAAGCTTCCGGGAAGTAGGAATGGATTTGTGTGACGAGAGAAGTCACATGGACTTGTGCATTGTCTGATTTCAATCTGGTGATAACACAGGATTGTATTATGAAAGGGAAAATTCATGTGTGAATAACGTTGAATGGAATAGCAACAGGCTTTCTTGTGAAACTCTGGGCTTAATTCTCAGGAGCAGTGTAGTCTCCACATGTGTTTTCTCTCCAGAGAAACGGGTTCACTTCTTGCTTGAGAGAAGGGTAAGGTAGAGGGAAGTGCTACTTTAAAATTCTGTGTTAGGATAGAGGTAAGCGCTGCCTACTGGAAAAACAGAATTCTTCAATGTCTGGGAGACTATCACTTTTGTTTAGCAAAACAGACAATGGAAAATGTGTTTATGTTGTTACTAACTGACTTTGTAAATTAAACGAGTTGTAAAATTGTGCCGATAATTTTTGTAAAGGAGGGGTTAGCAGAAGTAGGAGTAGAGTTGACGTCAACAAGAACAGCGCTTGGATTGGTCAATTGTGGAAATACGAAGAGCTCTCTGATTGGTATGTAGGTGTGAGTCGTGCTCAGATTGGTCAGTGTGAAGGTGATGTAAACGCTTTCTGATTGATGCGTTCGTGTGGTTCGCGCTGGGATAGGACAGAATAGTTAAGCATATTGAAGAAGAGTTGTGTGAATTTTTTCGGCAAATAATTGTGAAATATGGCTTATTGTGATGGACGAGAGATAGAGAAACCTTCATGGTTTAAGAAATTCAATAGTTTTTTAAAGAAAGATAAAAGGATTGTGACAAGAGAAGTGTAGTTTTCTTATTTATGTCATAGTTAGAATGGTTGCGGGTCATGGTAGAATGTGAGGGGATTATGGTTCCTGGGTGTTGGTGGTGAGAGTTCTTGTTAGACGGTTGCACTTATGCTTACTCCTCCAAGTGGTTGTCAAAGCTGTCTTTATTCCTGAATAAATCTTCATTTTGGAACCTACAAATTCTCCGTCCTGTTACTACATTGAATTTGGCGACGAGTGGGAGCAAGAAGATTTAGAGGATACGAGACAGCATTGACTTGTTTCCACCTGTATTCGGTGTATTGAAATATTTCTACACTTCAAGCCATCTCATTTCGGATTTACAAGAAACTTGTACTTTCACCCCATGGAAAAGGAACTTTAACAAGAAGAACACAGTATTTTGTAATGTAGCTCTTCTTTTGCTGTTCTGCGCAATTCCTAGACCTAGCGCTTGGCATTTTATTTCAGCGCTGACAGTTTCTTGAAGATTCGCGTGTGTATACAGCATGCCAGTGGCGTTCATTCAAGTGAAAGCAGCTGTGTATTTAATCTATTTCAAACCCGTTACCTGCGTGTGTCACTGTTTCTGTGGCCGTTGTCGACCACATTAACTGAGCAGTGAAGAAGAATCTCTTCGCGGCATCTTTTGATCTGTAGCGCGTGTGTCTGCATCTTCTTAGTTGTGGTACGCGCACAGCAACGGGACAGTTCCAGTCTCGAACGTCTACAGGGTGCTCCTGCTGCCATTCTATCGTCTCTGCACCATGTTCTGTTCTGCTCTGACGCTCTGTTTATCCTGCTAAGCATTCAGGGATTTGTCAAAGTTCAAGTTCACGCAACATAATAGACATAACCTTTACGTGCCACCATCTTGGAATCATTCTCAAACCGGCTTTACTGATTCAGAATTTCTGGCATGCATATTCTCAATCTTAGCGTTTTAGTTGTTTATAAGCCGATACTAGCCCATAGTTTACGAATGCGCTATATATGATCACATGTGCATTTACTATTGACATTTTTGATCTCTGGCTGTCGGTGCATTACGGTGATGCGCACACCTTTTCACCATCATCATCATCACTTGTAGGTACCATCTACAATTTACATCTTCTATCCATTTTATTTTATTTTATTATTCTTTTAGCTTAAGTGCGACTTTTAATGGCTAATATTGCTGCACCTCCACATTTCTTGCAAGTAGCAGGCGAACCTAATATTGAATGGGACCTTTGGTTTCCTATGTTTATAGCATATGTAGATGTTCTTAAAAAAGATGGTTGTTCTGCAAAGAGAAAACTAGCGCTACTTAGACATTGTTTAGGTGGGGCAGGTATAAAAGAATTTGACAATCTCCCACCTATTGAAGATGCTGGTGATATTGATGTTTTTGAGAAGGCCACTAGACAGATGAAGATTCGTTTTGGAAAACAAGTCAACGTAGTAATGGAAAGATTTAAATTCTATTCACGTGCCCAAAAAGTAGAAGAATATATAGAGGATTACGTCTCTGCTTTACGTTCCTTGGCTTGTTTTTGTGCATTTGAAACTATTTCGTATGAACAAGTCCTCAGGGATCAAATAATGATGAAAACTAAAAGTAAAAAAATTCAAGAAAGACTTTGGTTGGGCAAAGAATCTTCCCTTAGTGCTGTCACTAATATTGCAAAAGGAATTGAACAATCTAAACATTTGTAACTGAAATTAGAAACCAAACTCCAATGGTACAAAATATAGAGCCCGAAGTTTCTTTAGTTAAAGTTCAAACAGGTACTAATACTAATACCAATCAAAAAGTTTCATCAGGAAAGGTGTTGATAAGGAATGTCTGACAGAATATCGACGGACAGAAAATCGACCTACAAAAATATCGACACAAAAATATCGATGACAAGAATATCGAGATCCTATCTACAACATGGTAAGTACAAAAATATCGAAAATAAAATATAGAGGTGCCGATCACGATCCTGCAAAAACCGGGTACGAACCGTCGGACGGAGCATATTCTCCGTCCGACGCGTACCCGGTCGTCAAAATGTACAAACATGGAAGTACGATTCGCACGGAAACTCAATTTCTGTACGAATCGTACAAAACCCCGACCGACGAAAATAAACATACAAATGCGATCCGGGAAAGTGCCGACATGACGTCGGGACGCACGCAGCCTGCCATTCACGAACCAGGAATTACGATTCGCACCGACGTCATCCCGCACGGTGAATATTTTCCGGCTGCCAAAAACTGCCGGGAAATCAGGACTACGCGAACAAGGAGTACCTGTACGCGACGGACAGACATGGACCCGAACCTACGTGTCATCCCGGCCCTCATAGCAGTCGACCTCCTCTACAGGTTCCGACGCAGACGCCGCAGAAGGTCAGAACAACAAAGGGAGGGGGGGAAAGGGGGGGGGCAGGACCAGGGGCAGGCCACAAAACCCCCACCAATGTCACACAGCACACATGCCCTGGACATACCTGACCCCCATGCCCTGGTCACTACGAGGGGGTGGGGGCGTGTCCAGCAAAGCCAGCGTCCGCCACAAAGGAAGTGCCTGACGGTGCGAACCGGCAACACAACTATACAGGTACGTCCCGTACCCACACCTTAAGAGCGTGGGTACGAGTCGTACCATGCTCACACCTACGTCACCCCAACAATGGCGGGACGGCTGTACCCACGTGGCAAAGGCCTGCGTACGGCCCGCACAAGCATCACATAGCGTGGGGACGGATATGTACGGACCGTACCCCCACCCCCGTATGCATGGAGCGTACCCCCAACCCCAACAGTGTAAGTACGACCCATACCCTCACCCGCGTACATATACGTCCCACCCCAACAGTGTAAGTACGACCCGTACCCTCACCCGCGTACGTATGGAGCGTACCCCCACCCCAACAGTGTAAGTACGACCCGTACCCTCACACGCGTACATATGGAGCGTACCCCCGACCCCAAAAGTGTAAGTACGACCCGTACCCTCACCCGCGTACGTATGGAGCGTACCCCCCACCCCAACAGTGTAAGTACGACCCGTACCCTCACCCGCGTACGTATACGTCCCACCCCAACAGTGTAAGTATGACCCGTACCCTCACCTGCGTACGTATGGAGCGTACCCCCCACCCCAACAGTGTAAGTACGAACCGTACCCTCACACGCGTACATATGGAGCGTACCCCCCACCCCAACAGTGTAAGTACGACCCGTACCCTCACACGCGTACGTATGGAGCGTACCCCCCACCCCAAAAGTGTAAGTACGACCCGTACCCTCACCCGCGTACGTATGGAGCGTACCCCCCACCCAAACAGTGTAAGTACGACCCGTACCCTCACCCGCGTATGCATGGAGCGTACCCCCCACCCCAACAGTGTAAGTATGACCCGTACCCTCACCCCCGTACGTATGGAGCGTACCCCCACCCCAACCGTGTATGTACGGACCGTACCCCCACCCCAACAGTGTAAGTACGACCCGTACCCTCACCCGCGTACGTATAAGTCCCACCCCAACAGTGTAAGTACGACCCGTACCCTCACCCACGTATGCATGGAGCGTACCCCAACAGTGTAAGTACGACCCGTACCCCCACCTCCTATGCATGGAGCGTACCCCAACCCCAACAGTGCATGTACGTACCGTACCACCACCCCAACAGTGTAAGTACGACCCGTACCCCACCCACGTACGTAAGGAGTGTACTCCCACCTCAACAGTGTAAGTACGACCCATACCCCACCCGCGTACGTATGGAGCCTACTCCCACCCCAATTGTGTAAGTACGAACCGTACCCCCATGGAGCGAACCCACACACGTGTATGTTCTAAGCGTACATATTGTTAAATAGGAGGGGTGTGTGCCTATCACTCCCAGCAGTGCCCAGACGCAGGAGGGGGGTGTGCAGAGTCATCCCAGCAGTGCCCAGAGTCAGGAGGGGTGGGTGCAGAGTCCTCCCAGCAGTGCCCAGAGTCAGGAGGGGTGGGTGCAGAGTCCTCCCAGCAGTGCCCAGACGCAGGAGGGGTGGGTGCAGAGTCCTCCCAGCAGTGCCCAGACGCAGGAGGGGTGTGTGCAGAGTCCTCCCAGCAGTGCCCAGAGTCAGGAGGGGTGGGTGCAGAGTCCTCCCAGCAGTGCCCAGACGCAGGAGGGGTGTGTGCAGAGTCCTCCCAGCAGTGCCCAGAGTCAGGAGGGGTGGGTGCAGAGTCCTCCCAGCAGTGCCCAGACGCAGGAGGGGTGGGTGCAGAATCCTCCCAGCAGTGCCCAGACACAGGAGGGGTGGGTGCAGAGTCCTCCCAGCAGTGCCCAGAGTCAGGAGGGGTGGGTGCAGAGTCCTCCCAGCAGTGCCCAGACGCAGGAGGGGTGGGTGCAGAGTCCTCCCAGCAGTGCCCAGAGTCAGGAGGGGTGGGTGCAGAGTCCTCCCAGCAGTGCCCAGACGCAGGAGGGGTGGGTGCAGAGTCCTCCCAGCAGTGCCCAGACGCAGGAGGGGTGGGTGCAGAGTCCTCCCAGCAGTGCCCAGAGTCAGGAGGGGTGTGTGCAGAGTCCTCCCAGCAGTGCCCAGACGCAGGAGGGGTGGGTGCAGAGTCCTCCCAGCAGTGCCCAGACGCAGGAGGGGTGGGTGCAGAGTCCTCCCAGCAGTGCCCAGACGCAGGAGGGGTGGGTGCAGAGTCCTCCCAGCAGTGCCCAGACATATGAGGGGTGGGTGCCTATCACTCCCAGCAGTGCCCAGAGTCAGGAGGGGGGTGTGCAGAGTCCTCCCAGCAGTGCCCAGAGTCAGGAGGGGTGGGTGCAGAGTCCTCCCAGCAGTGCCCAGACATATGAGGGGTGGGTGCCTATCACTCCCAGCAGTGCCCAGAGTCAGGAGGGGTGGGTGCAGAGTCCTCCCAGCAGTGCCCAGACACAGGAGGGGTGTGTGCAGAGTCCTCCCAGCAGTGCCCAGTCACAAGAGGGGTGTGTGCCTAACACTCACAGCAGTGCCCATGGAACGCAAAGGGTGGAGTAGCCACAGATACCATGCCCACAAATTTCAGTTAGGTGCACAAAGACCCTGCAGTACATGTACCACATGTGTGCGAGGCTGGGAGTATACACATGCATAACGCAGAAAAGAAAACATGTCCACATGAAGTCATGTCAATAGTCCACATACACAAGTACAATGACTACCAAGAATGCCACGAATGATGCAGGTGGAGACATCGCTCAGCATGCATGTGCAAAGTAGAAGGAGTCCGTCACACACCCAGCTAATGTACACACAGCTCAGCGCTAAATATTGGGAACACCCTGCAGGGAAGATGTCAGGGTACACAGAGGAAGGAATACACCTTTGGACAATTTGACCATGCAGCAACTGCTTACATGAACAGAGAAACCTAGCCAACACCGTGTAATGGCACACAGATCCCAGGGTCCCCATTATGACCAGCACACTACTACAGTTCCCACACACCCAACACATGAACACCACCCAAAACCATGTAGCAGCCCCACCAACAGCAATACCAGCAAAGCAGTAGTGTTCCAAGGGGAAAAAAATAAATTGTTTTATTCAGCATGAACCAAAAAATCTTGTTTGTAGGAAGTTCAATATTTACAAAGCCCATAGGGCAGTCCAGAAGTCACAGCTGGATGGGGGACACAGTGGGATGCGTGTCCCCTAGCTTGCCTGCACAGTTACATTCCGTCGTCTTCCACAGGGGTGAGGGCATCATGTGGGGGGGGAAGAACCAGGCACCGCAGGGACAGGAGGGTGAAGGGTAGGCATCGTGGGTGCAGGGATGGAGGACTCCACCACAGGGGGTGGGGCAGGGCCAAAGGCGGAGGCCAGGATCTCGCTGCACACCTTAGAAAGGTCCTCCAGGGAATCCCCTGCACCCGAAGGAACCACAGGCCCCAAGGAGGGGGGGGGGGTCAGATGGATGGGTCGCAGCGCCACAGGGGGTGAGGGTGTAGACAGGGGGGAATCAACCACCCTGACCGGGGACTTCCTTGACCGCTTGCGTGGTGGTGTCACTGTGGGGCTCAGGGACAGAGCGGCCATGAAGGAGTCTTTGGGGGAGATGTGGCCAGGAGAGCTGAGGGGAGGGGATTTGGAGGGAGTGGATTGGGTGGAATGCGGACTCCCACTCTGGCTGCGTGTCACACGTTTGCCCCCCGACCCAGTGGGTGTGCCTACTTCACCCTGTGTGTGCGTGTCAGGAGGTGTGCGGGGGACCTTCCCTGCTGGTGTGGTGCCTGTGTGTGTTGTGGTGGGTGCATGCTGACGTGTGGGTGTACGTGGGACAGGCATGGGAGTGGGAAGTGTGGATGGGGCAGGGGTAGGGGGTGGGACGTAGCGCTGCAGGAGACCCACTGCTGCAGTCAGTGTCGAGTCTATCGACCTCAGCAAGCTGCGTTGGTCAGCCTGCGATGAATGAATGCCCTCCAAGTATGCCTCCATGTTGTTGAGGACCTGGCTGTGGCCATGGAGGACATTAAGGATCGCAGCCTGACCAATCTGCAACTGCCGCTGGATGTCCACAGACTCGGCATTGGCGGCAGCAGTGGAGACAGGGGCAGGGGGTGCGGTGCCTGGCAGGAAGGAGACATGTGGTGACCGGGCACGTTGGGAAGGGACACGAGCAAGTGGGAGGCGGCTGATGGCAATGGAGGGGGCGGGGCGAGATGTAGTGCCGCTGTCAGCTGCTGGTGCAGCCGCCGCCCACTCGGAGAGATCATCCTTGGACCCGTCAGCTTCATACTCTGTTGTGCCAGTCGACAGGTCCCCGGCTTCACTCTCTTCCGCCTCAGTCCCACTTGATGTGCCAGCCCCGATGTCACCGCTGGCACTGGTGCTCGGTCCCTCTGCTCCGTCTGTGCCCATGTCTCCCTCCGTGTCCCCCGACGATGCTGTGGGCAGGGTGAAGAGACAGAAATTAATCATACACCTGTATACATATGTCACATGAGTCCAATCTACATAGGTCACAGTGCATAGCCTGAAACAAAAGAAGAGTTACATCTACTAAACAAGGTACATATGTAGGGCATGCAAGACACAGTTGTTTGACCCACCATGCCACTGAAAAACTATGGAGAGCATGACACAATAGCAAATGAGATGGAATGGAATTTTGACTGAGGAGCAAGGCCCTGGGGACAATCCAGCACTGCATCTGCACCACACAGCGTGGCAGGAAATAGGGATGAGCAGGGACCATATCCAGGAACAAGAGGCACATGCAGCATAGGTTATACTGAAAACATGCCCACCATGACTGGCCCACTGCACCTTGAGTGCATGTCCAGACAAACATCACACACTGGCCAGTCCTAGCAAGGAGATATCAGGTTGTGACATGAAGGCCATGCCCGCGCCACCCACCCCCTACATGAGACAATTATTTGGAGACACAGGAAGCACTTACATCCCTTAGTCTGGGTGAAATACACATGGTATGCAACAATTCAAGATTGCACACAAAATACCCAAGGTGCGCCTGTCCAAATAATCATGTACAAATGGGCATCATCAGATGATTGTAACAAGACACACAGGCAATGTCCACCCTGAGTATGAGCAAGGAAAATCAGGTCAGGCTGTACAGTGGACACTTGTACTACATTTCACGTCATACATTTGGCCAGGGGACAATGGCACAGAGCACAACCTATGCTGTAGACACAGAGATTGTCGACATATTCGGATTACACACATGATACCTAGGAAAATATGCCCCTGGGGACAGTAGTGGCCACACAACTCCATGCTCCTGAATGGGAATGACTGCAACACACGCTACCATCACCGCACTATGCGTACCGCACACTCATGCACATCATGTCACAGGCCACCACATAGGACATGCGTGCTGTAAGGCCTCACACTTGAGAGACTAACTCCCATGTCTGGACTCAGCATTAGTGCCAACTGACATGGAACCCACAAGACCAAAACTGGACAGGGCACAGGCAAGGTCCCAAAACCTGTTACACACCACCCCCACATATGATGCTACAGGCATTGTACACGTGGAGAAGGTGCCAGGCTACATAACCTTGTGACGGAGTGACTTCACACAGACCAGGGAACACATTGCAAGGAGGGGAAGGGAGGCAGGAGAGCACTGCAATACTGTGGGTAACAGGATCTGCACAGCACCATTAAACCCTGGCAGTGTATCCATGGAACAGTGCACTTACAAATGCTGGTGAAACACAACAAACACACATGTACCTACCCCCTTCCTGCTGCTGCATCTCCTGTAAGCGCCTGTCTAAGTCTGGAAATACCACCGCCAGCACACGCTTGTGGATGTGGGAGAGACGGCGGCGCCCGCGGTTCTTATGGCTCTCAGGTGAGTCCCCCAGCAGGACCCGTGCAATCCTCCGCGTCCAGCACCGGATATCCTGCCAGCGTTTCCTCACCTGGGACAGGCGCCGCTTGCGACCAACCGCACTCCTCACGGCACTGACGGCGGTCAGCCAGATCTGCTCCTTGGCAGAGGCGCCTACCTGTGAGGATGAACAAGTGACACTACATCAATACACCTGCAACATGTCACAGAGACACATATGAGAACAAATTAGCTGGTTACAACAAGGCATGTCATGCAGCCAACGCATTGCACCTTTGCCATAGGGACATACTCCTCTGGGGAAGGGCAAAAGCAGTACGTGCCAGTGAAAGTACACAGGTGGAATGAAGGCAAAGACACAATCAATTATCAAGGCTCACACTGTGCATCACACCCACCCCTCCTGTCTCTGGGCACTGCTGGGAGGACTCTGCACACACCCCTCCTGTCTCTGGGCACTGCTGGGAGGACTCTGCACCCACCCCTCCTGCCTCTGGGCACTGCTGGGAGGACTCTGCACACACCCCTCCTGACTCTGGGCACTGCTGGGAGGACTCTGCACACACCCCTCCTGTCTCTGGGCACTGCTGGGAGGACTCTGCACCCACCCCTCCTGCCTCTGGGCACTGCTAGGAGGACTCTGCACACACCCCTCCTGACTCTGGGCACTGCTGGGAGGACTCTGCACACACCCCTCCTGTGTCTGGGCACTGCTGGGAGGACTCTGCACCCACCCCTCCTGACTCTGGGCACTGCTGGGAGTGATAGGCACCCACCCCTCCTGCGTCTGGGCACTGCTGGGAGGACTCTGCACACACCCCTCCTGTGTCTGGGCACTGCTGGGAGGACTCTGCACCCACCCCTCCTGCGTCTGGGCACTGCTGGGAGGACTCTGCACACACCCCTCCTGTCTCTCGGCACTGCTGGGAGGACTCTGCACCCACCCCTCCTGCCTCTGGGCACTGCTGGGAGGACTCTGCACACACCCCTCCTGTGTCTGGGCACTGCTGGGAGGACTCTGCACCCACCCCTCCTGACTCTGGGAACTGCTGGGAGGACTCTGTACCCACCCCTCCTCTGTCTGGGCACTGCTGGGAGACATCAGGCATTCCCCCCCTGGGACCCCCCCTACAGTACATAGCATGTGTGTCACACCTGGACACAATGGCAGAAGTCACAGTCACAAAAAAGGGACACAGTCTGTTCTAGTAGCCTCCTGCACTCACCTGATACCCTGGTCGCCCATACAGCAGGGGGTACTGTGGGAGGATCACATCCAGCAATGCCAGGTTCTCCTCCAGGGTGAATGGCTGTGACCTCTCCACAGACCTTGACATGGTTCCAGGGAATCAGGAGCAGCAGCAGTGTGGTAGAATCGAAATATGTGCAGGCAAGTGATCCCTCATGGGACCTGGCTGCCTTATATTTGCCTTGCTGGCCTGTTTCATGCACAGGAGTACAGAGTGATTGGTCACTCACATTTGCATCCTATGTTTCCTCCAATCCCTTCAAACCTAGCATAGTCAGTGGGTTCTTATTGTGTTTTTTTCTTCAGCATGATGTCAACCCCACAAACACATTGCAACAAAGTAGATTCATTCCAACTGACTTCTGCTGTGCACCTTCCAGAACAAATTCAAACTTAAAACTTGGTCTCCATGACAACCAACATGCATGTAGGCCTTAATACTTGTCCCTCATGTGTCCCCTATGTAAAATTGAGCTTCACACACAGGTACGGTGCGTTCCGGGCCCCTAGGGCACCCAAAATGCATAGCAAAGGCCCGTACAGGCGTGTGTACGGGCCGTACCACTATGAGTACGCATATGCAAGAACACCCATAGTGGTACGGCCCGTACACGCGTGCGTACGTTCACTATCACCATGGGTGTCCTCGCGTATGCGTACTCGTAGTGGTATGGCCCGTACACACGCCTGTACGTTCACTATCACCATGGGTGTCCTCGCGTATGCGTACTCATAGTGGTACGGCCCGTACACACGCCTGTACGTTCACTATCACTATGGGTGTCCTCGCGTATGCGTACTCGTAGTGGTACGGCCCGTACACACGCCTGTACGTTCACTATCACTATGGGTGTCCTCGCGTATGTGTACTCGTAGTGGTACGGCCCGTACACACGCCTGTACGTTCACTATCACTATGGGTGTCCTCGCGTATGCGTACTCGTAGTGATAGTGAGCGTACAGGCGTGTGTACGGGCCGTACCACTGCGAGTACGCATACGCGAGGACACCCATGGTGATAGTGAACGTACAGGCATGTGTACGGGCCGTACCACTGCGAGTACGCATACGCGAGGACACCCATAGTGATAGCGAACGTACGCACGCGTGTACGGGCCGTACCACTATGGGTGTTCTTGCGTATGCGTACTTACTGACCGTACACATGCCTGTACGCTCACCATCACTATGGGTACACATACGGCAGCACTCCCATAGTGATATGGGAACGTACACAGGCCCTCTTAGCAGCAGTATGGTGGTTTTCACACATCACAGTGGTGACAGGTAGCACACAGGAAGTAATAGGGCTGACATACTTGTCCATGGATGGACATCAAGGCATTGTCTGGGCAGTACTACATGTGTGGGGCACAGGTGTGACAGGCTGTGATGTGGCACATGACTCCTGAGTCGAGAAGGCACCAGATGTATGATGAGATGTGTACACATGTAATGTGTGACGGTGCAATGTGTGCCAGGCATGCCCTTGACTCCTTTGACATGTGTGCATGTCGTACTGCACACTTGTGATGAGCGTCACTGGCATGGCACGGACACCAACACACGGAAGTGTCCCCTGATGCCCGGTACAGGGGTTACCACACCTGACATGTCACTACCCATGGTGCACGATGTGACTATGTCATGTATGTGTGGGGGGTTCCCATTAGGTTGATGTTGGAGCACCCTCAAAAGCTGCAGCTGTTGCAGCAACCAACATGTGTCTGTGTGTAGATTGACGTTGCACACTGTTCTGCACACCATGCCACATGTGGTATCAGATGTGAGGTGCGTATGTATGCATGGGACACAGAGTAGCGTAACAAGGACATGTCTGCATCCTCTCTATGAATGTGTGGTGAGTCATGACATGTACACCTTCATGGCAAGGTGTGTGGGCTGTCCTAGTGTAATGTCATGTGACCTATGGCTCTAGTGTTCCGCTACCAGTCTCTGCAATCGACATCCTACTTCTGCTGATGTGTGGATGTATGTCACTCCTGTCTTGCGTCTGGATGTTCACTTGCACTGGGATACAGCTAATCCCATGCCATGGCATGTGGAGGTTCACAATCTACGTGTGTAGCTGGGTCTTGGTAGGAGTGTCACCTGGCAGCCATACGTGTCCAGGGCATGTGGCACATACCTGACTCCGTATGTAGCATATGTGTATAGACAGATTAACATGTGCTCAGTACAAAATAATTGTTGTTGTGGTGCACTCACTCTTCCTTGTCACTTCCAAATTACTGCAGAGCGCCGCCTCTTCCCCGACCAATTCCGGACTTGGCTGCCATGCGGGAGAATGACTGTATCCGGTGCTACCGCCTCCCCCAACGGTTGATTCTGGATTTGACGGCGAGACTGGCACCACACCTGCAACCGCTGCACAGGTATCCTACGGCACTGACACCCAAGCTGAAGGTAATGGCAGCCCTACATTTTCTAGCCACGGGTACCTTTCAAAATACCATAGCTCATGTTGGTGGCATGTCCCAGAGCATGTTCTGCCGTGTGCTGCATGATTTCTTAGAGGCCATGTTGATTCCCCTGGATGACTTCATCCATTTTCCTACCCCTGAAATGTTGACTGGGGTCAAGCGTGGATTCTATGCCCTGGGAGGGATGCCCCATGTCATTGGGTCCATAGATGGGACACATGTGGCTTTGGTACCACCACAGGCACAGGAGGTAGCGTACCGGAATCGCAAGCACTACCACTCCATCAATGCCCTTGTGGTGTGTCTGTCCAACATGGTGATTTCACATGTCTGTGCTCGTTTTCCAGGATCAGCACACGATGCCTACATCATGAGGCGTAGCAGGGTGCCTGAAATGATGACGCAGCTGCGCAACGAACGAGCATGTGTTGTTGGTGGGTACAGTCTGTCTGTCCTGTATTTTGTGTAGACTTCCAGCACGACCGCTTCTCCTGTCCTGCTTATGTCCATGTGCTTTCCATGTAGGGGACGCTGGCTATCCCAACATGCCATGGCTGATCACACCTCTCCGCAACCCCATCACGCCGGCCCAGCTCCGCTACAACACCGCCCATGGCCGGACAAGGCGAGTGATAGAGAGGACGTTTGGCCTCCTGAAGAGCCGATTCAGATGCCTCCACAAGACTGGCGGCGCCCTCCCATATGCCCCGGCGAAGGTCTGCAAAATCTTCATGGTCTGCTGCATGCTGCACAACATGGCAGTTGAGAAAGCTGTGCCACTCATCCTGGATCAAGATGACCAGGACCATTCACCCGTGGAGGACGAAGGGCTTGGCAATGGGGCTAGTGATGTGGAGGATGTGGAGCCGCAAGAGAACATCCGGACTCGGCTCATACGCAACTTCTTTGCTTAGTGGTGAGTACCAGTGTCTGAGTGTGCACGCATTGGTCCCCGTGTGGCATGTGTTGCGATGTGTGTCTCCACCTGCATGTATGGCACGTGAGTCAGAGGTGTGTGTGGGTGTGTCACTGGAGTGATGGTGCCAGTGATGGTTGTATTTCCCCAGTCATAATTGTGACCTAGCATGTTGTCATCCATACATGTGTCGAGTACATGCACATGCAAGTGGCTGTGCTTTTTGTGGCTGACTTCTTGTGTGTCTCTCTTCCCCAGGTACTTGCGCATGCCGTCTGCTGGTTGCATTGTTGTGGCACTGCTATTCCTCATGGACACGTCATCGTGTGCTGACTCAGCGTTACAGGCACGGACACGTTTGGAAGTCTCCTTAGGGTAAGGGATGCATCAGGGGTGTATTGGGTGTGGCAGTTGTTCACGATGTATGCACACTGCCCCTGTCGATGTTTGGTTCCTCTGCAGACATGTTGCATCACCATGGTACACATTACATGCAGCTTGGTACACCTGAATAGATGGTCAGACTTGTTGACAGTCATCTGTGATGGGATAGTGGATTGTGATGATGGCATCAATGTGTGTAACACTGCCCTCGGACACATACGGTTTGCTTTGGCTTGACATGCTGCGGGACTTCCACATCAGCGGATCAATGGTGTATGGCAGGCTCTCCGTGAGCAGCTGGGGGTGTTTAGCTGTTAGCCGACACTTGTGTGCAAGTTCCATGGCTATCACGCATTTGTGCTGCAGAAGGGGGGTGCCAGTGTTGGACCCACATGTTACTTCACATGAACTGTTCATGTGTACTTCGAGTTGCCTCTGCAATCCCGAATACATGACTAATAAAGGTGTCCCTATGCCTCCAAGGTGCCTCTTCTCAGTCAATGCTGGTGTGTTGCCACGGTGCATCCGGCATGTCTGGCATGGTTTTCCGTGATAGTGGCTATGTGTCTATGTGTCGAGTAGCAAGATGCAAGCTGTGTGTGTGGGATTAGACTGTGTATTGTGCATGATGTCCATGACTGTGTGGGTATTGTGACATGTGCCATCCCCATGCATCCAACGTTGGCCAGGCCCCCATTCTCTGCATCCACCGGACTCAGGCTTGCAGGACATGGTTCTGCCACCTGTCTACACATACCTGGGTGCCCCCCAGGACACTCGACATGATCCCTGTCCAATGCGCATGACTGTTGCTGTACTCAATATGTCTGTCGGCACGGTTGTGCGGCCACCCCCTCAGCTGGTGGGGCCCATCACGGGTGTGTATGGTGCTCCATGTCTGTCTTGCCTAATACACTGTGACCCGTGTGTCCTGTGCCAGACTCAGGCCCCAGGGTGTGGATGGTTGAAGTCAAAAGAGAACTCAGGCATGTTTAGACTTTACAAGACACATGTAAGGTAATAATGCAACCAGCAGGCATCTTCTCTTCATGGTGTGACTTTTTATTTTAGTGGGGGGTATGACATGAGGGGCTTTCCGGGTGTTTGGAATCCAAAGTTCACTAGGGGAGTTGGTGTCCTTGCCATTGGAAATCCTCAGAGTCCATGCCACAGTCTTTGTCAACATTGGTCAGACAGTGACCAGCAAGGCCATGTGGCAGAGAATGTCTTTTGATGCTGTGCTGCTGTTGCTCCAGTGGGCCAGGTGGCAGGCCAGGTGTCCTGGGAGATGGTGCTGTAGCGCCGACCCTCACGGTCTTTTCCATGGACGACCCGCCCTCCTGCGGGGACCCTCAGAAGCAGGCCGTGACGATGTTTGGGATGCTCCATCGGATGTTTCCTCCTCCTCCTCCTGATCCCTCCCTGTGGGTGGTGATGTTCTACGCCTTCTGGCACAGGGAGGGTTGTCCATGTTGTCGGCCATCCGACGGAGTGTACTGTGAATTCCCGTGAACACCGTCACGAGCTCAGCCTGTCTGTCCTCCATCCTCCGTTGGTGTTGCAGTAGACAGGCATGTAGCTCCGCATGTTGCTGGGCCTGCTGGGTCTTGATCCCCTCGAGGACGGACACAACCTGGGCCATGCCCGTGGTGTCCTGCCGGTATGTGTCCAGGATGTTTCGGACATGGGAATATACCGGTTCCCCAGCCAACTGGTCAGGCTGGCGCCTCCGCCATCCTCCACTCCCACCACCCCTGCCCACTTGCGCCTGGCCTGCCGTTGTGGGCACATCAGGTCTCCGGGACCCCTGAGGGATGGCATTTGCGGTGTTGCCTGCCTCCTCCTGGGTGCCCGGAGAACCTTGTCCCTCCTGGACAGACTGGCTGCTTTGTGGTGGTGGGGCAGGGATCCTGGGTGTCTCCTGGGATGTGGCAGGAGTGGGGGTGGTGGTTGGCCCCGTTGTACCTGATGCAGGTGCTGCAGGTCGTTGGACACCAGAGGGGCCAGGTTGGTCGGGGTCGTCCACAGAGTGGTGAGAGTCGTCGCTGCCGGTGGGATCGCCTCCCGCAGAGCCGGGTCCTGTGAGTCTTCCCCCCCAGTGTTGGGGGGTGAACCACGACGTTGACCTGTGTGTGAGAGAGACAATGTTAATTTTTTTCCATGCAACATCCATGTTTCATTAGTTTCAAAGTTGGAACATTTCCTCTGGGAATTTGGATCTGTCTTGCATTCCACTCACAGTGCACTTGTGCATGGGTGTGTCCCTTGGGCACAGCTTTGGCGACTTTAACTATGTGTGGCACAGTCTTACTTGCTGCGTCAAGTGTGACTGCAGTCAGCAGTGGAGTGGGCAGGTGTGGCGAGCCGTGCATTGGCGCCTTCCATGTTGCATTGTACGTGGGCACATGAAGTTGTTCCACACACTTCAATGATGCAGGTAGCTGTCGTTGTGCTCGTGCACAGGTTGTGACATGGCCCTGTGTTTTGCCATGGAGGAGAGGGGGGGTGCTGGCACTGGCCACCCTTGTCTACATGCAAGCAGTCCACCTGCTGACGAGCAGACATTCCCACACACCACAAGGCTGATTTGCTCTCCCTGTGTCTCCCTCCCTCTCTGTCCCCCTCTCCCTCCCTCTGTGTGTCGGCCTCCTCCCTCTGTCCGTCTCCCTGTGTCTCCCTCCCTCTCTGTCCCCCTCTCCCTCCCTCTGTGTGTCGGCCTCCTCCCTCTCTCCGTCTCCCTGTGTCTCCCTCCCTCTCTGTCCCCCTCTCCCTCCCTCTGTGTGTCGGCCTCCTCCCTCTGTCCGTCTCCCTGTGTCTCCCTCCCTCTCTGTCCCCCTCTCCCTCCCTCTGTGTGTCGGCCTCCTCCCTCTGTCCGTCTCCCTGTGTCTCCCTCCCTCTCTGTCCCCCTATCCCTCCCTCTGTGTGTCACCCTCTGTCACCTCAGCCCAGCTTCCTGGGCACACACTGTTAGCAGATCTTTGAATGGCCCTTGGCTTGTTGATGTGAGTTTGTTTCTGATCTCCAGGCACCCATTGGGTGTAGTGTCTGTGTCTGTGCTGCTGCTGTGGTGGTGTGTGCTGCCACTCTTTCACAGTGTTGGCTGTTCATTAGCTGCTGTCATGTGCAAAAACGTGCCTTCACCCCCATGTGTTAATGCAAGGCGTCCGCCATTTGCTGGCAAGTCTTTCCTGTGTGGGGACACACTGTTTGTCTGGCTGTGACCTAGGCCATATGGGCAGAGGGCATTGTTGTCTGCTTCTGAGTTGCACTATGTGATTTTTGGGGCCCACCCTCCCGCCATCCGGCTTATCGTGTCATGTGTTGGTCTCTTCTGTGGCCTGTGACTTGACATTGTCCAGCTGGGTGCATGGGGCATGGTGGCGCCAGTGGCATGTGCGTGTTCATGGAGTGTGGTTGAGTCATGCGATAGCTTGGGGTGGTTGCGTGCCTGTTTGTGAGTTTGGTTGTGGATGACGTTCCCCCCATGTGAGGTGCGTTGTTTGTGTACTCACCCGGGTCTCGGAGTCCTCCTAATCCTTCGACTGCCTCCACCGGCAGTATGGCCATCACCCTCTCCTCCCAGGGATGGTAGTGTACGGGTCTGCGGGACGGCCCTCCTCCAGTGACGTTGGCCTGGTTGTGTTCATCCGTCATCTTGGCTCAGACCCTCCTCCGCAGATCGTACCACCTGGCTTGGCATTCCTGCTTGTTCCTTCTGGTGTCCGCAACAGCATTCACAGCATCGACAATGGTCTGCCACATGGCTGTTTTTGCTGAAATGCTGGTCTGTCTGACCAATGTTCCAAAGAGGTGTGGCTCGACTCTGAGGATTTCATCGACAAGGACCTCCAACTCTCGGCTAGCGAACTTTGGATTCTTGTTAGTGGGCATGGTGAGGGGTGTGGGTGTGGATGGTGGGGGGGGGGGTGTGTGGATGGTTGTGGGTGTGTGGGTGTGGTTGTACAGGTGTGTGTGTGAATGTGATGAGGGGGTGTTTGTGAAGGTGGTTGTGTGAAGGTGTGCAAGTGTAAGGTGTGGTAAAGCTTCTAGTATGGTGCTGTAGGTTGTCTGTGGGGTCTGGCAGCAGTGAGTCTGTTGCAAAGGCTCATGGTTTGTGTGTGTGGGCCCTTTTTATTGGTCCATTGGTGGGTGTGGCTGTGTTTGAACTTTGGGTGGGTGTGTTATAAGGAGTGGTGGTGTTTTGGGCCTCTGTTTGTTTTTGGCAGTTGCAGGTCAGTGAATGTGTTGTTTTAGTGGTTGTTGGACATGTTTAGTGGCTTTGTGCCATTCGAATGGTGTATTCTTGTGTTGTTTTGGTTTGTCCTGGTTGTGTACGTGCGTTTTTAGCGTGTGTACGGTGTGTACATGGGCCATTTTGTTGTACAGTGCTGTCCTTGTGTGTGGCTTGGTACGACTCGTACATGCGGTTGTGATGTTGGGGCCTGGGGTGCGCTCCGTACTTAGAATGTTGTGGTGGGGGTAGGTTCCATGCATACGTGGGTGGGGGTACGACTCTAACGTACACGGGTGTAGGTACATGGGGGTACGACACGTATAGGGGTGTACATACACGGGGGGTACGACACGTACAGGGGTGTACATACACGGGGGGTACGACACGTACACGGGTGTACATACACGGGGGGTACGACACGTACAGGGGTGTACACACATGGGGGGTACGACACATACACGGGTGTACATACACGGGGGTACAACACGTACAGGAGTGTACATACACGGGGGTACGACACATACAGGGGTGTACATACAGGGGGGGTAGGACACGTACACGGGTGTACATACAGGGGGGGTACGACACGTACACGGGTGTACATACACGGGGGGTATGACACGTACACAGGTGTACATACACGGGGGGTACGACACGTACAGGGGTGTACATACACGGGGGGTACGTCACGTACACGGGTGTACATACACGGGTGGGGGTACGACACGTACAGGGGTGTACATACACGGGGGGTACGACACGTACACGGGTGTACATACACGGGGGGGTACGACACATACAGGGGTGTACATACAGGGGGGGTAGGACACGTACACGGGTGTACATACATGGGGGTACGACATGTACACGGGTGTACATACAGGGGGGGTAGGACACGTACATGGGTGTACATACACGGGGGGTACGACACGTACACGGGTGTACATACACGGGGGGTACGACACGTACACGGGTGTACATGCACGGGGGGGTACGACACATACACGGGTGTACATACAGGGGGGGGTACGACACGTACACGGGTGTACATACACGGGGGGTACGACACGTACACGGGTGTACATACACGGGGGGTACGACACGTACAGGGGTGTACATACACGGGGGTACGACACGTAAACGGGTGTACATACACGGGGGGTACGACACGTACAGGGGTGTACATACACGGGGGTACGACACGTACAGGGGTGTACATACAGGGGGGGTAGGACACGTACAGGGTGTACATACACGGGGGGTACGACATGTACACGGGTGTACATACAGGGTGGGGGTACGACACGTACACGGGTGTACATACACGGGGGGTACGACACGTACACGGATGTACATACACGGGGGGGTAGGACACGTACAGGGGTGAACATACACGGGGGTACGACACGTACACGGGTGTACATGCACGGGGGGTACGACACGTACAGGGGTGTACATACACGGGGGGTACGACACGTACAGGGGTGTACATACAGGGGGGGTACGACACATACACGGGTGTACATACACGGGTGGGGGTACGACTCGAACGTACACGGGTGTACATACACGGGGGTACGTCACGTACACGGGTGTACATACACGGGTGGGGGTACGACACGTACAGGGGTGTACATACAGGGGGGTGTACATACACGGGGGGTACGACTCGAACGTACGGGGGCTGGGGGGGTTGTTGGGCGCGTATGCGGGCACATGTCTCCATGGTTGCTATGGGTGTTCGGTGCGGACGGGGTTTTTTCCATATGTTTGTAACTTCTGACGCACGGGATGGATCGTGATTCCGCGGTCGGATTTCACTTTTCACATTTGTACGGTGATTCGTCCGAGGACGTGTCGGACACATTTTCCGACACGAGGACGTGTGGGGAATTATTCCCAATGCGATTCGTATGGTATTTTTCCCATGCGTATCGTAATTGGCAGTTTGTACGGCACTTGTACGATTCGTACGGTAAAAAGACCGGATACGAGTCGTACGGGGAAATTTTTTACCGGATCGTAATTGGCACCAGAATGTCAAAAATATCGTTACGGGTGTACATACATGGGGGTACGACATGTACACGGGTGTACATACAGGGGGGGTAGGACACGTACATGGGTGTACATACACGGGGGGTACGACACGTACACGGGTGTACATACACGGGGGGTACGACACGTACACGGGTGTACATACACGGGGGGTACGACACGTACACGGGTGTACATGCACGGGGGGTACGACACATACAGGGGTGTACATACAGGGGGGATGCGACACGTACACGGGTGTACATACACGGGGGTACGACACGTACACGGGTGTACATACAGGGGGGGGTACGACACGTACACGGGTGTACATACACGGGGGGTACGACACGTACACGGGTGTACATACACGGGGGTACGACACGTACAGGGGTGTACATACACGGGGGTACGACACGTAAACGGGTGTACATACACGGGGGGTACGACACGTACAGGGGTGTACATACACGGGGGTACGACACGTACAGGGGTGTACATACAGGGGGGGTAGGACACGTACAGGGTGTACATACACGGGGGGTACGACATGTACACGGGTGTACATACAGGGTGGGGGTACGACACGTACACGGGTGTACATACACGGGGGGTACGACACGTACACGGATGTACATACACGGGGGGTAGGACACGTACAGGGGTGAACATACACGGGGGTACGACACGTACACGGGTGTACATGCACGGGGGGTACGACACGTACAGGGGTGTACATACACGGGGGGTACGACACGTACAGGGGTGTACATACAGGGGGGGTACGACACATACACGGGTGTACATACACGGGTGGGGGTACGACTCGAACGTACACGGGTGTACATACACGGGGGTACGTCACGTACACGGGTGTACATACACGGGTGGGGGTACGACACGTACAGGGGTGTACATACAGGGGGGGTGTACATACACGGGGGGTACGACTCGAACGTACGGGGGCTGGGGGGGTTGTTGGGCGCGTATGCGGGCACATGTCTCCATGGTTGCTATGGGTGTTCGGTGCGGACGGTGTTTTTTCCATATGTTTGTAACTTCTGACGCACGGGATGGATCGTGATTCCGCGGTCGGATTTCACTTTTCACATTTGTACGGTGATTCGTCCGAGGACGTGTCGGACACATTTTCCGACACGAGGACGTGTGGGGAATTATTCCCAATGCGATTCGTATGGTATTTTTCCCATGCGTATCGTAATTGGCAGTTTGTACGGCACTTGTACGATTCGTACGGTAAAAAGACCGGATACGAGTCGTACGGGGAAATTTTTTACCGGATCGTAATTGGCACCAGAATGTCAAAAATATCGTTATTAAAAATATAAAGTATTTTTTAGTTAAAAAAAAATATGTAAATAAACCAAATAATACTAATAAATAAAATAAACATAATTAAATGTATGTTAAAATGAATGATTAATATATATAATGTAATAAAACATTAATTAAACATATACATATAATATATAATATATATACTTACTTAATAATAAATGTTAATAATTGTTTTAATAACTTATAACTTGTTAAAAATTATTATAAATTACAAATACATCATACACATAAAACAATAACATGAATAAAAATTAAATAATTATATATAACACATTTAAAAAATTACATTTAATTTGAATATTGTTAAAATTAATTATATATTACATTAGCTAAAATAATAAAAAAAATATTAAATAGCACCGACAATAAAACTACTACTCCAGCTCCAAAAAAAAACAGTAAAGAAAATGTTGGATAGCGTAGAGCTAAAAATTACTATTTCCACTCCAGGGAGTGTAACAATAGGGAAAGTGTTGGATAGCATAGGGGTAAAAATTACTAATCCCACTCCAGAGATTGCAACAGTAGGGAAAGTGTTGGATAGCGGAGGGGTAAAAATTACTATTCCAACTCCAGAGAGTGCAACAGTAGGGAAAGTGTTGGATAGCGTAGGGGTAAAAATTACTATTTCAACTCCACAGAGTGCAACAGTAGGGAAAGTGTTGGATAGCGTAGGGGTAAAAATTACTATTCCCACTCCAGAGAGTGCAACAGTAGGGAAAGTGTTGGATAGCGTAGGGGTAAAAATTACTATTCCCACTCCAGAGAGTGCAACAGTAGGGAAAGTGTTGGATAGCGTAGGGGTAAAAATTACTATTCCAACTCCACAGAGTGCAACAGTAGGGAAAGTGTTGGATAGCGTAGGGGTAAAAATTACTATTCCCACTCCAGAGAGTGCAACAGTAGGGAAAGTGTTGGATAGTGTAGGGGTAAAAATTACTATTCCAACTCCAGAGAGTGCAACAGTAGGGAAAATGTTGGATAGCGAAGGGGAAAAAATTACTATTTCCACTCCAGAGAGTGCAACAGTAGGGAAAGTGTTGGATAGCGTAGGGGTACAAATTACTATTCCAACTCCAGAGAGTGCAACAGTAGGGAAAGTGTTGGATAGCGTAGGGGTACAAATTACTATTCCAACTCCAGAGAGTGCAACAGTAGGGAAAGTGTTGGATAGCGTAAGGGTAAAAATTACTATTCCAACTCCAGGGAGTGTAACAATAGGGAAAGTGTTGGATAGCATAGGGGTAAAAATTACTAATCCCACTCCAGAGATTGCAACAGTAGGGAAAGTGTTGGATAGCGGAGGGGTAAAAATTACTATTCCAACTCCAGAGAGTGCAACAGTAGGGAAAGTGTTGGATAGCGTAGGGGTAAAAATTACTATTTCAACTCCACAGAGTGCAACAGTAGGGAAAGTGTTGGATAGCGTAGGGGTAAAAATTACTATTCCCACTCCAGAGAGTGCAACAGTAGGGAAAGTGTTGGATAGCGTAGGGGTAAAAATTACTATTCCCACTCCAGAGAGTGCAACAGTAGGGAAAGTGTTGGATAGCGTAGGGGTAAAAATTACTATTCCAACTCCACAGAGTGCAACAGTAGGGAAAGTGTTGGATAGCGTAGGGGTAAAAATTACTATTCCCACTCCAGAGAGTGCAACAATAGGGAAAGTGTTGGATAGTGTAGGGGTAAAAATTACTATTCCAACTCCACAGAGTGCAACAGTAGGGAAAGTGTTGGATAGTGAAGGGGTAAAAATTACTATTCCAACTCCAAAGATTGCAACAGAAGGGAAAGTGTTGGATAGCGTAGGGGTAAAAATTACTATTCCCACTCCAGAGAGTGCAACAGTAGGGAAAGTGTTGGATAGCGTAGGGGTAAAAATTACTATTCCAACTCCAGAGAATGCAACAGTACGGAAAGTGTGTGATAGCGTAGGGATAAAATGTACTATTCCAACTCCAGAGGGTGCAACAGTAGGGAAAGTGTTGGATAGCGTAGAAGTTAAAAATAACATAGTTATAAATAAAATAATTATTTAAAATAATTAGTGATTTAATTATTAAATAACTCAAAATTATTTACAAATACCAATAAATAATAATTACAAACATAACTACTAAAGAATAATTAATTACCAAATCATTAATAATAAATACCAATAAATAAAAATTAATAAATATTAATTACCAATTAATAAATATTAAACGATAAAATATTTTTCATAACCAAAAACATATGAATTATTAAAAAGTAAATACCAATTAAAATATATTTAACCATTTAAAAAAATATATACCGCAAAGTAATAATTATGAAACATTAATTACCAATTAAAAAATATTGAACTATTAAATATTTTTCATACGCCAACATAATAAATATTACACATTAATTAACAATTAATAATTACTCATTAATATATTAATTAGAAATATCAATGCATCATATTTAATTATATTTAATTCACAATTAATGATTAATCAACAATTAATTATTTTTCATAACCAAAATATTATAATTTAAAATATTTACCAATTAATAATTATTGTCCAATTAATTAATTATCAATACCCAACAACTAATTTAATAATTACTTAATTAGATTTAAATTACTTCCAACACTATTCCCCTATAAACGCACGACACACTCCACTAATAAAATAATACACTTAACATAATTATCAATTAATCAACTAATTAAAACTAATTGCCAATTAATAAAAATTAATTACCAATTAATACTTAACTAACAATAATATAATTATCAATACCAATAAATATTTACCAATTAATAATTATTGTCCAATTAATTAATTATCAATACCCAACAACTAATTTAATAATTACTTAATTAGATTTCAATTACTTCCAACACTATTCCCCTATAAACGCACGACACACTCCACTAATAAAATAATACACTTAACATAATTATCAATTAATCAACTAATTAAAACTAATTGCCAATTAATAAAAATTAATTACCAATTAATACTTAATTAACAATAATATAATTATCAATACCAATAAATGAAAATAAATTATTAATTAATTACAATTAAATTACTTCCCAACCTTTTCCCCTATAAACCCACAACCCGCTACAGAACTTAAACGCAAAAAATAATTAAAATTAATTTATAATTCCTAAAAATGTATAATTAATTCCATATAATTAAATTACTTCCCACCCTATTCCCCTATAAACCCACAACCCGCTACGGTACTAAAACACAAAATTGACTTAAAAACCATTGTTAACATATAAAAATTGTATACATATATGTTAAAACCAGTAGAGCACTTAACTAAAAACATATAACACATACATATTAAATACATAATAAAATACATAACAATAATATAAATATCGATATTAGTAACATCAATATTAGTAAAATCGATATATTTGATGTCGATATTACTAACTTCGATATTACTGACATCGATATTAAAATACTTACCTTAGGATCGATATTCTGTCCATAGATATTATTGACATCGATATTCTGTCCCTTCGATATTTAAAACTCGATATTTGTGTAGGTAGATATTTTAGTTTCGATATTTTGGCTGCTCACCGTTGATAAGAAGAGTGTTGAGAACAAATCTTATTTTAAAAGGAATACAATTGTTTGCTATAGGTGTGGCAGCACCAACCATGTTGGTAATTATAAAGGGTGTCCTGCGTGGGATAAAGTGTGTGTGAAATGTAAAAAAAAGGGGCATTTTAGTAATGTTTGTCATTCCACTCTGAAAGTTAATTATATTTCTCATGAGAAAGAAGTTCTTCATAGTCTAAATTGTATCCTTTCTGTTAATGGATCTGAACAAAAGAAATTTCCCTCATGCACAGCAATGATTGATGAGAAACCAGTTCAGTTAATGGTAGACTCATGTTCGTGGTACAGTATAATTGGCAAAAAAAAATTTAATGATCTTTGGGGCACGTAAAAATTGTTCCTTCCTGACATTCAACCTGGAGGGTATTCAGGACATAAAATTGATCTTGAAGGTTTTTTTTGTGCAAATGTTGAATTTGAAGGCAGAAGAACTCAAGGTAAAGTGTATGTGGCTACGAAAGGTGTATCTATTTTAGGTTGGCCACACCAACAAGAATTAGGTATACAACAAGATCCTAATGCTTCTCCTTCAGTAAGAATTGTGTCTACTAATAAAGAGACATATGTTAATAACATCAAAGGTACATACCCCAAAGTTTTTGACAACACATTAGGCAAATACACCAATTTCAAACACGAAACCATTCTCAATGACAGAGCCATTCCTGTAAGACACAAAGTCAGAAATGTACCTTTAGCTTATAGGATCAAAATTAAGGATATGCTAAATGATTTAGTTGAGAAACACATAATTGAGCCCATTGAATCGTCCCCGTGGGTTTCTCCCATAGTTTTATCACTCAAGGGCACAGGAGATCTCAGTTTATGTGTGGATCTCTGCAGTTTAAACAAAGAAATTTGGATTGACAAACATCCTCTTCCCAACATTCATGAACTAATTTCCACTTTGTCTGGGGCTACTGTTTTTTCCACAATTGATTTAACAAGTGCCTATCATCAGGTAGAGTTGCATGGTGATTCCAAAAAACGTTCTGCTTTTGTAACTCCAGAAGGCATGTTTCAGTTTTTAGGCTTGCCATTTGGCTTAGCCAGCGCAGCTTCCGTTTTTCAACGATTAATGAAAGAACTGTTGGAAAATTGTAAGGGAGCTATTGCGTTCCAAGACGACATTTTAATTTTTGGAAGTAACTGTGAGGAACATGATAATAACTTAGATTCAGTATTGAAAAATATTCAAGAGAAAGGTCTTACGTTGAAGTTTTCAAAATGTAAATTCAGACAAAATAATGTTGAATATCTAGGTCACGAAATATCTTGTGATGGAATTAAACCCAAACTCAACCATGTACAAAATATTACTAATGCTCCTACTCCAATTTCGAAAGAACAATTATTGTCATTTTTGGGTCTTAGAGAATGTTATGGAAAATTACTAGAAAATTACTCTACCATTGTCCATCCATTACACTTGTTGTTGAAAAAAATGCAAAATATGTATGGGAGAAAGATCAACAAGAGTCATTTGATACTCTTAAGAGAAAAATTGTAGATGCACCACTTTTGAAACCCTAAGCTGTTGGTAAAGAATGCGTAGTTTGTGTTGATGCAAGTAATGTGGGACTTGGAGATGTATTGATGCAGAAAGACAAAAGAGGTGAACATGTTGTATCATATGCTTCAAGAACGCTTTGTGATTCTGAATTCAATTACTCAACTATTGAAAAAGAATTATTAGCATGTACTTGGGCCACTCAGCATTTTCGTCAGTTTTTGTGGGGTACAAAATTTTCGTTAAGAACTGATTATAAGCCTTTGATCAATATGTTATCAGCTGGTGGAGGTAGAATGCTAACTGCTCGTTTAGCAAGACTGGCTGCTAAACTTCAAGAGTTTCGTTGTGAGGTTGAATATGTTCCTGGTCGTTTTAATGTCCATGCTGACTATATGTCACGTTTGCATATTGGTAATTTTTCTGACCCTGTCCATAGTGAAGATTGTGATGTGGCTTACACTATGGATAACATCAATAAGAATTTAGGGGAAGAACATTTAGCCATTACGATCTCTGAAACTAAGTGGAAGGAAGCTATGGAACAAGATGTTGTCTTGAAAGAAGTTCAAGTTTTTCTACGTAAAGGTTGGCCTGAAGAAAGAAAATTAAGTGGTGAGTTAGCTTCATTTTTTAAAATAAAGGATGAGCTCATGTTTTCTCAAGGAATGGTTGTTAGGGCTGACAAAATTGTTCCTCCAAAGAATCTTAGAGAGCTTATTTGTAAGTTAGCTCATGAAGGCCACATGAGAATGTCTATGACCAAAAGGAGAATCAGAGAATTTTATTGGTGGCCTGGCATAGGCAGTATGGTTGACAGATGGTTTAGGGATTGTTCTCCCTGTACTCAAAGCGATAAGTCTGTGCAATCACTTACTGTTGATTTTACTCCTATTGAATATGCTCAAGGTCCCTGGAGGAGGTTAGGCATTGACATCATAGATCCTTTTAATTATCAGTCAGGCAATGACATGTATGCTTTAGTCCTGATTGATTATTTTTCGAAGTGTCCAGAATGAAAAAGTGTTGAAAAGGTTACTTCTGAGAAAGTTATTGAGTTTCCTGATGAAATTTTTTTTCGGGAAGGATTGCAGGAAGAACTCATTTCCGATAATGGTCCACAATTTATTAGCAAGGAGTTTGAACTTTTCCTTTAAAGGTGTGGTATTTTGCACAAAAGAGTTTCAAATTACTTTCCTCAAGCCAATGGTCAAGTGAAACGTTTCAACAGAGTGGTAAAAGAGTCTTGTCAGCTGGCCATCAGAAGTGGGTTGAGTTGGAGGAAAGCTTTGCAAGCAACATTATTAACTTATCGCACGTCTCTAAATTCTGTAACTGGTTTATCTCCTTTTGCAATGTTACGTGGCAGGAAACCAGGTTCTAAACACATGCCATGATGGTTAAAGCAAAAGAATTCTTATAACACTGATTTGGATTTAAGAGAAGTCAGGGAACGTGTGAAAAAGTATCAAGAGAAGATGATAAAATTTAATTCACAAGGAAGATCAAATGTGTCCAAATTGAAAGTGGGTGATTGGGTGTGAGTGTAAAATTTGGATGACAGGTTAACAAAAAATTGTCCAAATGGTCTGATCTAGTGAGAATTACTGAAATTTTTAGCAAAGCTGCTAGAGTGGAAGGTGGGAAGATTTGGAACTTCAGAAGCATTTCTGTTTGTAAATCACATGTTAAGGAAACAGCACCTATTTGTTTGAGAAATCAGTCAGTCAAATCTAATTCTGTGGACACATTTTCATCCGTTGATTCTTTGGAAAGAAATGATGGATTTCATGGTTCTCATGAAGTTTTTGATAATTTACATTTCAAAGCTAATAACATGTTTGAAAATGTTGAAAGTGAAACTTTATCTGAAAGAAATTGTACCACCAATGATGCTCTTGATGATATAGTTGAGGCTGCTTCAGATCATTCCTCAATTGTCGAACATAATGTTGACACCACAAGAAGAAGTTCACGTGTTAAACACTCTCCTGTTAAATTCAAAGATTTTATTTGCTTTTAGTTTTTTATGTTGTATTTATTTATTTATTTCATTTTTATTTTTTTAAGGGGAGTGGTATGTAGTATTCTTATTTATGTCATAGTTAGAATGGTTGCGGGTCATGGTAGAATGTAAGGGGAATATGGTTCTGGGGTGTTGGTGGAGAGAGTTCTTGTTAGACGGTTGCACTCATGCTTACTCCTCCGAGTGGTTGTCAAAGCTGTCTTTATTCCTGAATAAATCTTCATTTTGGAACCTACAAATTCTCAGTCCCATTACTGCAAGAAGGAGAAGTGCTTCCTCCACAAAAAACACCTGCATCTTACATGATGACGAAATATAGTTATCATACTTGTATTTGGTTGGAAAATTGGCCAAAATATACTCAAAATGATGGAGTATTGGCATTTCCAGAAACTGGTTCATTTAGCACAGCTATAATACGAAATTTAAGAAATAAAATGATGAAGCTTGAACCGAGACCTAGACCAACACAGTTTGAAGCCCTAGGTGAATGGGAAGAAGAGATGTATGAAAGAGAGAGACACAGAGGTACAAGGGATGATGGTTTTGTTCCTGGAAGAGTATGGGGTTGGAATCATGAGGACAGGATGAGACGATGGCGGTACACTAATATGATAGATGGTTTCCTGCTAGAACAGCCGAAGAGGGAACAGGGTAAAAGTGTACGGATAAAAAGAAGCATACAATAACAGAAAGATGTGGATATGGAGACAGTGATACAGATGATGAGTTGCTGGAAGACATATTAAATAAAATACCCCCTCCATATCAACAGGTTTCTGTGGTAGTGACACCAAATGCACCGCCAATGGAAACTGGGATAAATCAAACTCTAGAACGATTTTCAGAAGTAAATAATTCATTTAATAGACAGAAAATACCATAGACTTTAGAACATGATAATCATAATGCCTCTGAACAGGCAAAAACAACAAAAGAATTGGCTGAAAAGATAACTGAGTTGACAAAGAATGTAAAAGTTGTAACTGTGCCAGTAACTATAAGTCCAGTGATACCTGTATTTGAAAATCAGAAGATAGATGAACATTCCTTAACGATTCCCTTAAATTCCAGTATGCAAAAAGTACGAGAAAAAATTCTCCTGAAATTAGGGAAACGAAAGATTTGGTCAGATTAACTACACCTATGGATTTGACAATAAATCAGAGTCCGATAAATAAAATTCCTATGGGAACTGAATCAGCAACAGAAACACCAGAGAAAAGTGTGAATAGGGTAGATTTAAATATGGCCCCTGTGGGTCCAATGGCAGAAGATTTAAGTGATTGGGTCAGGAATTTGCAGAGAAAAGATACAGTAAACCACTAACACGTAGAAGAGGGGAAAGTTTCTCAGAGATAATAGGGGACATTTTTGGAGCATTGATGCCAGCAGTGGGTGTATCTTTTACTGCATATAAGATTCGGAAATTGTCAACAATAGTAGATCGTTTATCAACGAATACTGCTGGAGGATTCTTGATGGTAAATACCGAGATGGTTGCCATGAGAGCTATGGTGATGCAAAATTGACTTGCCCTTGATATTCTTTTGGCAAAAGAGGGAGGAGTCTGTGGAATGCTGAAATTACAAAATGTTTGCACTTACATTCCCGATAAAAGTCAGAATATACAAAAGTATATAAAGAATATTACTGAATTGCATAAAGAAATTACCCCACTGGAGGTTGATGGTGCTTGGGAGAAACTTGGTAAGAGTTTTTCCTCAGTAAAGAAATGGTTCACAGAAGTAGGTAGTTCATTAGTTGGGAAAATATTAATACCAGTCACAATAATTATATTAATGACATTAATATTGAAATTAGCATGTGTATGTATTAGAAAAAGAAAAGGAGAAAATAGGGTAAAAAGACAAAATGAGAAAAATAAACAAAGAGAACGGGAAATGGGAGAAATTGAACTAGAAGAATTTAAAGAGAAAATGTGCAACAAAACTAAGAGACAGAATGTGAAGAAGACAATTGTTTGAACTAACGAAATAAAAAGGACAGGAAACGTGACTTCTGATAAATTGATAGAGATGTTTTTTGTGGTGATATTAAAAATCACCAAAGGGGGGAATTGATGGAGCAGGGGAAAATACTAAATTTTTTTGTACCCCTTCGAAATTAATGACCTCATAACCTTCATTTTACTAATTGTTTGAATGAATGTACTAATCAATCAATGCACCTTTAATTAGACACTACACGTGGGAAAACTAACCGGCATATGCAAAATCTAATTTACTTACTGATGTGAAATTAAACTAACATAGCTTTGTGCTTCGTGTAGAAAATAGAAGTAAAATTGCATGTATTACTTGTGTGTTAAATATATTGTGGCAAAGAATGCAGATGGTAAGCAAAATGGCTTTAAATGTCGCTTATGCTAGGTAACACCTAACACGGGACATTAGAATGGTGGGGGGTAAACAGAAGGGCTTATTTTCTATGTCTAATTTCTGCTATGTTGTTTTCACATTAGTTCCGCTCAGGCCTGCTAGGCCTTGCTGAGAAAATGGCTGCTGCCGAGAGATGTGATCACGTGTGATCAAGATGGTCCCTGCACATGAGCAGAATGGAAGTTACAGCCATGAGTGTGGCCTATGCCTGGAGTGAGAGATGTCAAGACCGCACTGGCCTGGGACAAGAGTGGATGCCAAGATTTCTTCATACAAGAGCCAGGGAACGGATGGAAGAATTTGGACTGCAGTATTTATTACTAATAACAGTTGTTACAAATGGTGGAACATGACAAGTCACAGGGATGCATGAATATGTAATTTACAGAACCGGTTTAGGCAAGGAGGACAATGAGGCGACCATCACCACCCCTCCAATGGACCAATGGAAATTAATCACAGCCCCTAAAAAGTTTCAATTCTGAGTATAGCAAGTTAGTGAAAGGGTATAAAGTTTGGTGCTTATGATGACATTGTGGCACTTGCTTGTTTTCTATTCAACATGACACGCTGTCTGTTGAGACGATTTATCTCCTTGATGCTGAAAAGACTTTGACAAATTCTGAACTTTGAACTTTGATGGTAGAAAGGAACAAGACCGTTGCGGGATTCAATCCTTGTAGGGAATACATCCGAGGAGGTTAGAGGGACAGTCAGTCAGTTTGGGAACCTATCCTATGATCTTCGGTTCATGCTCCGGTGAACCATTCTCATCATCGCCCTAAGGCCAAGGGTAATGAGTATTTTCTGTTTTCTTACTGAATCTTTACTTGAAAAACTTGTGAAATTAATGATTATAGATTGTCTAATAAATTTACTTATTCAATTTATTCAATGAATCTAGATAAAATTTCATGCTCACTCAAACTGAGTCTGTGGTTATTAGAATTAAAGTTATGATCTATAAAAGTTAAAGGTTTAATTGTGATTGAGCTGGACTTGATCGCTTTCAACTGATTCCTACTAGTTGGCCCATCGACCCAAAATACCGGAGTACCTTGATGTTTAAATCGGGAAAACTCTAGAGTTAAATGTATATAATGTATAGAGATATTAATTAGAGAAATAATAGTAATAAGGTACCCCGTGTTGTCTTGCAGCTCGACAGTTTGTCACTTATCTGGAAAATTGAATGAATGGGTGTTTTCGGTGTTATGGGCCTCACCGATGAATAAGTGGTGTGTGAGTTTTCCTGGGTTGGGTGACGTTTGTAAAGGGTTTGTTTTAGTCGCGCTGCATCACTTCTTATCAGTATCCCACGGCACTTGTACTCCTTTTCATCCTGGTCAAACGTTTTGCTGAGCAAGTGTGTCAGCACTCCTTCTTGTCCCCTCCTCCTCCTACCTCTTCCCCAGGCTCAGCAACTTTACCTCCCGTGCTGCTCCTCCTACAGATTCTTATCTATGCACAGGAAATGTTATTGATGTAGCGCAATCGCTATCAGAGCGCTTTACAAGAGCACCACATGTAAACTGCACCATGTTTGAGTACCAATATGTCACCCCGGAACAGCTTGCTTGCTTCGACAAATACAAGGTAACCCTCATCAAGTTTAACCATGAATCTTCTTTTTGAATATGTGCACTCTTCTACATGCAAAGAAATCTTTACCCACAGTCCAACCCTTATTCTGTTTGTGCAACAACACCCTTCCAAAATGCTTGCCACCAGAAAAACAAATCACTTTGTTTGAACTATGAGCACGTTCAAACCTATTTTTACAGTCAATTGCCCTCACTCTGCTGACGCTCTGCCATGCTTCCTAACGAGCTCCCTTTGATCAATTAACTTCTCACCGATCAAAAACAGGTGGTGCAGTGTGAGGTAGCCCTCAAAAATGGTTTTCCATGGAATGAAGGGCACATGCATTTCTCCATTTGCATGCCACTGATGCTATGATGCATGCCTACTGCCTGCTTATGAAACGGCCTCCATATGGAACGCACTTGCGTTTCACACACCCCAACAGCGCTGATTTTACTGCCCCATCTAACACCGCTTTAAATCGGTGTGTTCCATTGTTACACTGCTCTTGTCCCCTTCCGCCAATTCCGTGCACTTTAGCCACCCACAACTCCTTACTTCATGGCTGAAGAGGGTTAAACAGCGACTGGTTGAACTCACGTCACAGCGCAATTCTCCTTAGACCATTGATGTGTTCCAAAAAGGATACCGTCCTCACTCACCAGATTGAAGGTGCAAGAAAGACACTTTAAACCACAAAGTGAATAATGAGAACAAAGTGTGTTTATTAAACATTCCAGCCAACTTTCATCAACGGTCATCTTTCACCCTCTTTTTTCCCACATTCCAACCCCAAAAGCCCTTATTCAACATTCTCCTTCTCGTGATCACCTACCATGACATGTGACATCATGACCTGTGCACAAGAGGAGAATTAGTACCATTGAATGGGTTTTGTTTGAGGGACTCCCACAGCCTTACTTTGACTGTGTGTAGACTGTGCTTTCAGTAAACAGATTAGGCTAGGCATAGTGCTCTCTGATACTGAATGCCCCACATCATGATATCTGCTTTGTAAGTTTCCAACAGCGAAATGCTCAGTCTGTTTTTTTTCCCTTTTTTCCTCAGTAACTTATATTGCACAAATGCTCACCAAGCTATAACTCACATCGGTGAAACCGGTTGCATTTACCAATGCTTGTTTTACTATGGACATTCTCCTTTGGAAAACAATGCACATTTCAGGCTTTGCTATTTACTTCTTAATTCGTGCTTCTTTCTATTCCAGAAATGCATCCCCTCAATGTTTGTTAACGTTATCTCTTAGGTACTGTTTACAGAACAGTGCCAAAATACCCATATTACAAATTACTTCTTCTATTTTCAGCCGACCACAATTGATTCCTGTCTGCCATCTGCTCAGTTTTATTATTTTGAATGTTTGTAATAAGTCCTGTCATCCTTGCATTGTTCTTCAGCGTGCATCTCGTTTTCTGAGCCTCTCCATTTTTCATTTGTAATTTTCCTTTTTCTTTCTGTTCCTACATTTGTTTCTGAAGAATCAGATGGAAACTAAAATTAGGCTTTTTTATTGCTTGGCCCTGATCATGAGTGTGCATTACTGCAACTATTGAAAATACTAATATTTCAGGTAAATTTCAGCGAGCCAGGCCTGCCGAAATATACAGGAGGGAGATTACTGACACAGGCACCACTAACATATGTGGAGTTTGGTGCAGTAATCACCGAGGGGCATATTATCAAGACAGGCGATAAAAATCCAATTGAAGCCCATGTTAGATGTCCTTCACATCTAACATGGGCTTCAATTGGAATTCCATGGATCATATTATCAAGCCTATTATCGCAGTTTTAGTGGCAGTTTTCTGCCGCTAAAGCGGCGATAATTTTATCGCATGTCTTGATAATATGCCCCTGACTTCTTTAAGATAAACACATTTTTAAGTGAAAGCTGGAAACAGGAGATAATTACCTTTTTTCTATATTTAACATTTGTAAGGTGCTTCTCTACCCAAATAGGGTTTCCCAACGCTAAAGCAGAATCAAATCAGTCACCAACAGCACTAATGCCATTAGCCAAGTCTTCAATTATTTACAAAGAACCACATGCATCAAAAGAAAAACCCGTCACAAACGAGCAGATTCTCAGAATCTGCCCTTTTGCAACTGTAAATTTTTGCGTTTGGTATGCATCATCCCAAAAGCAAAAATCGCTATTTAAGGAATCGCAATATTTGCGATGCCTTAAATGAAATGCATGATGCCATTGAAAATAATGATTTTGCTATTAGGGTACGCAAATTACCGTCAAATGAAACTTGACGGTAATTTGCAAAAACTTTGAAAAATGCACTAAAGTGTGCTTTAGTCACTTTGCTGAGAACACTCAATGGACTTTTAATTTGGGTTTAAAAACGAGTTATTGTGATATCGAAAGTTTGGTGAAACAGACCTCTGTGTATATCAAATCTCCCATCCTCCCTTTTTGTCTGTCCTCACATCCATGGTGCCTAGGTTTGATCATGCATTCAAAGTCAAAAGTTCTTCTGTGGACATTCTTGATATATGATTATTTTCAGAATAAGGCCTGTACGGGCAACACTTCATGAGTCACTGTTCAGCTCCCACCTGACAACTCTAACCTATGTGGAGGCATAAGTACTCTTTCAGTGAAAAAACTGTCCATTACCTGCCCATAGAGCTTAATCCTAAACGCTTGTTACTAAACATTCTGGATTACGAGGGATTTACAGGAATCGAAAAAAATAACTATTTCTCCAGTTTCAGCTGGTAACAGCCGAGAAAGAAATTACCTACAACTGGAAAAACTCAATTGCCAAGAGTGGAGAGAAGGAAGGCCTAGATACATGCAGCATACTTGAACTTCTAATATTCGTAGTCAGAGGCTGTCCCCAGAATCACCACAAAATTTGAGAGAAATGATCTCAATACCGCATAGGAGAAAGAAAAAAACTAATGTGAGAGTACGGCAGAAATATTACTGAAACCTTAGTGAACAAACTCAATTTAAGTATCGAAAGTGTTTCATTAATGTTCTACCGTGATTGGGTATGCATGCACAATGTTTCTCAATAATGGTGAATCCCAGAAAAAAATCTTAGTTTATTATTCAGTTTTGGTCCAATGAAAATGGTAAGAAAACATTTATATAAAAAAAGAGAGATTCTCAATTATTGGGGAGTAAAACGCAGGTTTGCGGTTAGCCGACCTTGCAGGAGGATCCGTTTGAACTGCTTGCCTATAGTAGTCAAGTAGGTGCGCTCCACTCGTGGTTGTTTTTATTTATTTTTTTGCACACCTGCAATATTTTATTCTCTCCTTACCAATTTTTTCTTAGGTGAGTCCTGATTTATTTTTGGATACTCCACCTTAATTACATAGTGGCCTTGATTTATTCACAACTAAAGGCCCTATTACGATGTTGGGTGGTGTTTCCTTTGCCCAACATCGTCTCGGTCCTGATTAGGATGTAACCAAACACTGTTCGGTCGTATTCCTATAGGGCCGGAATGCATGCTCCTATTGTAAAATGGGAGGTGCAGTTTATCCCTGCACCCTGTGGCAGGCACGTCAATGTGCATGTCACGGGGTTCAGGGATCAGCAGGGGGTTAAAATAGGTGCCTCCTCGGCCTCCCGGGGGCTGTGCATCCAAGGGGGCCCTGTTGGGGGCCCCCAAAGTCGAGTTCTGACAGCCTTTCTGTGTCAGAAAGGCCAGCACACAAAGGCTGCCAAAACCCAACATCATAATCCCTAGGGCAGAAAGAGCCGCCCTTGGGATTACTGGCCGCATTTTGACTGACAGGCGGGCTCTCTGAGGCCTTCGGAAGCCAGTTGGAATGACTGTTTGGATTCCTTTCCGAATGCCTCCATAATGAGGCGGTCAGAAAATAATCTGACAGGCATATTACGATGCGGTCGGAAAAGGTGCCCCAACGGTCGGAGACTTTTCAGACTGCATCGTAATAGTCAGTGACTTTTGTGGTTAACAATTCACTTTTGCACTTTTTTGCACCCCTTAACTATTCTGATAGTACGGCAGAGATATTACTGAACACTTTTTTCAATAAGAATTTGTTCAATGCTTTATCCAGATCTAGGTGCCGATCACGATCCGGCAAAAAATGTCCCCGTGCGACTCGTATCGGGTCTTTTTACCGTACGAATCGAACAAGTGCCGTACGAACTCGCAATCACGATTCGCATGGTAAAAAGTCCATACGAACCGCACTGGGAATCATTCCCCACACGTCCTCCGGTCGGAAAATGTGTCCGACACGTCCTCGGACGATTTACCTTACAAACGTGAAAAGCCAAGTCCGACCGAGGAATCACGATCCATCCCGTGCGTCCGAGCCTACAACCGTATGGAAAAAAACACCGTCCGCACCGAACATCCATAGCAACCATGGAGACATGTGCCCGCATACGCGCCCAACACCCCCCCCAGCCCCCGTACGTCCGACACGTACCCCCCGTGTATGTATACCCCCACCCGTCTAGGTACACCCCAGTACGTTCCAGTCCAACCCCCACCCCAGTACGTGTCGTACCCCCCGTGTACCCCCACCCCAGTACGTTCCAGTCGTACCCCCACCCCAGTACGTGTCAAATCCCCCGTCTACCGACACCCCAGTACATTCCAGTCGTACCCCCACCCCAGTACGTGTCGTACCACCGTCAATGTACACCCCCCCACCCCAGTACGTGTCGTACCCCCCGTCTACCGATACCCCAGTACGTTCGAGTCGTACCCCCACCCCAGTACGTGTCGTACCACCGTCAATGTACACCCCCCCACCCCAGTACGTGTCGTACCACCGTCAATGTACACCCCCCACCCCAGTACGTGTCGTACCACCGTCAATGTACACCCCCCCACCCCAGTACGTGTCGTACCACCGTCAATGTACACCCCCCACCCCAGTACGTGTCGTACCACCGTCAATGTACACCCCCCCACCCCAGTACGTGTCGTACCCCCCGTCTACCGATACCCCAGTACGTTCGAGTCGTACCCCCACCCCAGTATGTGTCGTACCACCGTCAATGTACACCCCCCCACCCCAGTACGTGTCGTACCCCCCGTCTACCGATACCCCAGTACGTTCGAGTCGTACCCCCACCCCAGTACGTGTCGTACCACCGTCAATGTACACCCCCCCACCCCAGTACGTGTCGTACCACCGTCAATGTACACCCCCCCACCCCAGTACGTGTCGTACCACCGTCAATGTACACCCCCCACCCCAGTACGTGTCGTACCACCGTCAATGTACACCCCCCCACCCCAGTACGTGTCGTACCACCGTCAATGTACACCCCCCACCCCAGTACGTGTCGTACCACCGTCAATGTACACCCCCCCACCCCAGTACGTGTCGTACCCCCCGTCTACCGATACCCCAGTACGTTCGAGTCGTACCCCCACCCCAGTACGTGTCGTACCACCGTCAATGTACACCCCCCCACCCCAGTACGTGTCGTACCACCGTCAATGTACACCCCCCACCCCAGTACGTGTCGTACCACCGTCAATGTACACCCCCCCACCCCAGTACGTGTCGTACCACCGTCAATGTACACCCCCCACCCCAGTACGTGTCGTACCACCGTCAATGTACACCCCCCCACCCCAGTACGTGTCGTACCCCCCGTCTACCGATACCCCAGTACGTTCGAGTCGTACCCCCACCCCAGTACGTGTCGTACCACCGTCAATGTACACCCCCCCACCCCAGTACGTGTCGTACCCCCCGTCTACCAATACCCCAGTACGTTCGAGTCGTACCCCCACCCCAGTACGTGTCGTTCCACCGTCAATGTACACCCCCCCACCCCAGTACGTGTCGTACCCCCCGTCTACCGATACCCCAGTACGTTCGAGTCGTACCCCCACCCCAGTACGTGTCGTACCACCGTCAATGTACACCCCCCCACCCCAGTACGTGTCGTACCACCGTCAATGTACACCCCCCACCCCAGTACGTGTCGTACCACCGTCAATGTACACCCCCCCACCCCAGTACGTGTCGTACCACCGTCAATGTACACCCCCCACCCCAGTACGTGTCGTACCACCGTCAATGTACACCCCCCCACCCCAGTACGTGTCGTACCACCGTCTATGTACACCCCAGTAGGTTCTGGTCCTACCCCCAACACAACCTCCTAAGTACGGAGCGCACCCCAGGCCCCAACATCACCACCGCATGTACGACTCGTACCAAGTCACATACAAGGACAGCACCGTACAACCAAATGGCCCATGTACACACCGTACACATGCTCAAAACGCACGTACACAACCAGGACAAAACAAAACTACACAAGAATACACCATTCGAAAGGCACAAAGCCACGAAACATGGCCAACAACCACTAAAATAACACAATCACTGACCTGCAACTGCCAAAAACAAACAGAGGCCCAATACACCACCACTCCTTATAACACACCCACCCGAACTTCAAACACTGCCACACCCACCCATGGACCAATAAAAAGGGCCCACACACACAAACCATGAGCCTTTGCAACAGACTCACTGCTGCCAGACACCACAGAACCACACTACAAGCTACACCACACCTTACACTTGCACACCTTTACACAACCACCCTCACAAACACCCTCTCATCACATTCACACACACACACAACCATCCACACCCCCCCCCAACATCCACACACCACCCGCACCCACACCATCCCCACCCACACCCCTCACCATGCCCACTACCAAGAATCCAAAGTTCAGTCACCGAGAGTTGGAGGTCCTTGTGGATCAAATCCTCAGAGTCGAGCCACAGATCTTTGGAACATTGGTCAGAAACACCAGCCAGGCTGCCAAAACAGCCATGTGGCAGACCATCGTCGATGCTGTGAATGCCGTTGCGGACACCAGGAGGACCAAGCAGGATTGCCAGAACAGGTGGTACGATCTGCGGAGGAGGGTCAGAGCCAAGAGGCAGGAGGAACTCGACCATGCCAACGCCACCGGAGGAGGGCCCTCCCGCAGACCCGTACAGTACCATCCCTGGGAGGAGAGGGTGATGGCCATACTGCCGGTGGAGGCAGTCGAAGGATTAGAAGGACTCCGAGACCCGGGTGAGTACACAAACAACGCACCTCACATGGGGGGAACTGCAACCACAACCAAAACTACTAACAGGCACGCAACTACCACAAGCCATCGCATGACTCAACCACACTCCATGAGCAGGCACATGCCACTGCTGCCACCATGCCCCATGCACCCAGCTGGACAATGTCAAGTCACAGGCCACAGAAGACAACAACACATGACACGGTAACCCGGATGGCGGGAGGCTGGGCACCAACAATCACATAGTGCGACTCCATAGCAGACAACAATGGCCTCTGCCCATATGGCCTAGGTCACAGCCAGACAAACACTGTGTCCCAACACAGGAATGACTTGCCAGCAAATGGCGGACGCCTTGCATCAACACATGGGGGTGAAGGCACTGGTTTGCACATGACGGCAGCTAATGAACAGCCAACATTGTGAAAGAGTGGCAGCACACACCACCACAGCAGCAGCGCACAGACACACATCACACCAAATGGGTGCCTGGAGAGCAGAAACAAACTCACATCAACAAGCCAAGGGCCACTCAAAGATCTGCTAACAGTCTGTGCCCAGGAAGCTGGGCCGAGGTGACAGAGGGGGACACACAGAGGGAGGGAAAGGGGGACAGAGAAGGAGGGAGAGGGGGACAGAGAGGGAGGGAGACGGACAGAGGGAGGAGGCTGTCACACAGAGGGAGGGAGAGGGGGACAGAGAGGGAGGGAGAGGGGGACAGAGAAGGAGGGAGACACAGGGAGAGCAAATTAGTCCTTTGGTGTGTGGGAATGTCTGCTCGTAAGCAGGTGGACCGCGTGCATGTAGACATGGGTGGCCAGTGCAAGAACCCCCCCTCTTCATCAGGGCCAAACGCAGGGCCATGTCACAACCTGTACACGAGCACAAGGATAGCCACCTGCATCGTATAAGTGTGTGGATCCACTCCATGTGCACATGTACAGTGCTACAAGGAAGGCGCAAATGCATGGCTCGCCACACCTGCACACTCCACTGCTGACTGCAGTCACACTTGACGCAGCAAGTAAGACTGTGCCACACATAGTGAAAGGGGCCAAAGTGGTGCCCAAGGGACACACCCATGCACAAGTGCACTGTGAGTGGAATGCAAGACAGATCCTAATTCCAAGAGGAAAAGTGCCAACTTTGAAACTGATGAAACATGGATGTTTCATGGACCAAAATTAACATTGTCTCTCTCACACACAGGTCAACGTCGTGCTGCACCCCCCAACACTGGGGGGGAACACTCACAGGACCCGGATCTGCAGGAGACCGATCCCACCGGCAGCGACCACTCTCACCACTCTGCGGACGACCTCGACCGACCTGGCCCCTCTGGTGTCCAACCACCTGCAGCACCTGCGTCAGGTACAACCGTGCCAACCACCACCCCCACTCCTGCCACATCCCAGGAGACACCCAGGATCCCTGCCCCAACACCACAATGCAGCCAGGCTCGCCAGGAGGGACACGGTGTCCCGGGCACCCAGGAGGAGGCAGGCGACAACGCAAATGCCACCCCTCAGGGGTCCCGGAGACCCGATGTGCCCACAAGTGCAGGCCAGGCGCAAGTGGGCAGGGGTGGTGGGAGTGGAGGACGGCGGAGGCGCGAGCCTGACCAGTTGGCTGGGGATCCGGTATATTCCCATGTCCGTAACATCCTGGACTCATACCGGCAGGACACCACGGGCATGGCCCAGGTTGTGTCCGTCCTCGAGGGGATCAAGACCCAGCAGGCCCAGCAACATGCGGACCTAATAGCCTGTCTACTGGTACACCAACGGAGGATGGAGGACAGACAGGCTGAGCAAGTGACGGCGTCCCAGGGGATTCACGCTGAACTCCGTCGGATGGCCGACACCATGGCCGACCCTCCCTGTGCCAGAAGGCGGAGAACATCACCACCCACAGGGAGGGATCAGGAGGAGGAGGAAACATCCGACGGAGCATCCCAGACGTCGTCACGGCCTGCTGGTGATGTTCCCCGCAGGAGGCCGGGTCGTCCACGGAAAGCACCGTGAGGGTGGCTGCTACATCACCATCTCCCAGGACACCTGGCCTGGCACCTGGCCCACTGGAGCAACAGCATCACAGCATCAAGAGACATTCTCTGCCACATGGCCCTGCTGGTCACTGGCTGACCAATGTTGACAAAGACTGTGGCATGGACTCTGAGGATTTCCAATGGCAAGGACACCAACTCCCCTACTGAACTTTGGATTCCATAATCCCGGAAAGCACCTCACTTTGTCCCCCCCCCCCCCCCCCATAATAAATCACACTACTAAGAGTAGATGCCTGCTGGTAGCATTATTACCTAACATGTGTCTTGTAAAGTCGAAACATGCCTGAGTTATCTGTTCTCTTCAACCATCCACACCCTGGGGCCTGAGTCTGGCACAGGACACATGGGTCACAGTCTATTAGGCAAGACAGACATGGAGCACCATACACACCCGTGATGGGCACAACCAGCTGAGGGGGTGGCCGAACAACCGTGCTGACACACACACTCAGTACAGCAACAGTCATGCGCAGAGGTCAGGGATCCTGGCCAGTGTCCTGGGGGGCACCCAGGTATGTGTAGACAGGTGGCAGAACCATGTCCTGCAAGCTTGAGTCCGGTGGATGCAGAGAATGGGGGCCTGTCCAACGTTGGATGCATGGGGATGGCACATGTCACAATACCCACGCAGTCATGGACATCATGCCCAATACACAGTGTCAGCCAACACACACAGCTTGCATCTCGCCAGTCGACACATTGGCACATAGCCACAATCAGGGGATACCATGCCAGACATGCTGGATGCACCGTGCCAACACACCAGCATTGACTGAGAAGAGGCACCTTGGAGGCATAGGGACACCTTTATTAGTCATGTATTCGGGATTGCAGAGGCAACTTGAAGTACACATGAACACTTCATGTGGAGTAACATGTGGGTCCAACACTGGCACCCCCCTTCTGCAGCACAAATGCGTGATAGCCATGGTACTGGCACACAAGCGTCGGCCAACAGCTAAATACCCACAGCTGCACACGGAGAGCCTAACATACACCACAGATCCGCTGATGTGGAAGTCCCACGCCATGTCAAGCAATTGTTAACCGTATGTGTCCGAGGGCAGTGTCACACACATTGATGGCATCATCACAATCCACTATCCCATCACTGATGACTGACAACCAGGCAGCACATCTATTCTGGTGTACCCAGCTGCATGTCGTGTCCCATGGGGATGCCCCATGTCTGCAGAGGAACCAAACCCCGACCGGGGCAGTGTGCACACATCGTGAACAACTGCCACACCCAATACACCCCTGATGCATCCCTTACCCCATGGAGACTTCCAAACGTGTCCGTGCCTGTAACGCTGAGTCAGCCCACGATGCCATGTCCATGAGGAATAGCAGTGCCACAACAATGCAACCAGAAGACGGCATGCGCAGGTACCTGGGGAAGAGAGACACACAAGAAGTCAGCCACAAAAAGCACAGCCACTTGCATGTGCATGTACTCGACACATGTTAGGATGACAACATGCTAGGTCACAATTATGAGTGGGGAAATACACATCACTGCCACCATCACTCCAGTGACACACCCACACACACCTCTGACTCACGTGCCATACATGCAGGTGGAGACACACATCACAACGCATGCCACACGGGGACCAAGGCGTGCACACTCAAGACACTGGTACTCACCACTAAGCAAAGAAGTCGCGTATGAGCCGAGTCCGGATGTCCTCTTGCGGCTCCACATCCTCCACATCACTAGCCCCATTGCCAAGCCCTTCGTCCTCCACGGGTGGATGGTCCTCGTCATGTTGATTCAGGATGAGTGGCACAGCTCTTTCAACTGCCATGTTGTGCAGCATGCAGCAGACCATGAAGATCTTGCAAACCTTCGCCGGGGCATATGGGAGTGCGCCGCCGGTCTTGTGGAGGCACCGGAATCGGCTCTTCAGCATGCCAAACGTCCTCTCTATCACACGCCTTGTCCGGCCATGGGCGGTGTTGTAGCGGAGCTGGGCCGGCGTGATGGGGTTGCGGAGAGGTGTCAGCAGCCAAGGCATGTTGGGATAGCCAGCGTCCCCTACATGGAAAGCACATGGATATCGTTAGAACTGGCGAAGCGGTCGTGCTGGTAGGCTATACAGAATACAGGACAGACAGACTGTACCCACCAACAACACATGCCCGTTCGTTGCGCAGCTGCATCATCATATCAGGCATCCCGCTACGCCTCATGATGTAGGCATCGTGTGCTGATCCTGGAAAACGAGCACAGACATGTGAAATCACCATGTTGGACAGACACACCACAAGGGCATTGATGGAGTGGTAGTGCTTCCGATTCCGGTACGCCACCTCCCGTGCGTGTGGTGGTACCAAACCTACATGTGTCCCATCTATGGACCCAATGACATGGGGCATCCCTCCCAGGGCATAGAATCCACGCTTGACCTCTGTCATCTGTTCAGGGGTTGGGAACTTTATGAAGTCATCCAGGTGAATCAACATGGCCTCCAAGAAATCATGCAGCACACCGCTGAACATGCTCTGGGACATGCCACCAACATGAGCTATGGTATTTTGGAAGGTACCCGTGGCTAGAAAATGTAGGGCAGCCATTACCTTCAGCTGGGGTGTCAGTGCCGTAGGATACCTGTGCTGCGGTTGCAGGTGTGGTGCCAGTCTCGCTGTCAGCTCCAGAATCAACGGTTGGGTGAAGCGGTAGAGCCGGATCCTGTCATTCTCCTGCATGGCAGCCAAGTCTGGAATTATTCGGGCAACAGGCGGCGCTCTGCAGTAATTTGGAAGTGACAAGGAAGAGTGAGTGCACTACGACAACAACTCATGTCTACTGAGCACATGTAAATCTGGCAATACACACATGCTACATAGGGAGTCACATATGTGCTACATGCCCAGGACACGTATGGATGCAAGGTGACACTCCTTCCAAGACCCAGCTACACACGGAGATTGAGAACCTCCCCATGCCACGCCATGGGAATAGCTGTGTCCCAGTGCAAGTGAACAGCCCGACGCAAGACAGAAGTGACATACACCCACACATCAGCAGAAGTAGGATGCCGATTGTAGAGACTGGTAGCGGAACACCGGAGCCACAGGTCACATGACATTACACTAGGCCTGCCCACACACCTTGCCATGAAGGTGCACATGTCATGACTCACCACACATTCCTTGTGAGGATGCTGACATGGCCTTGTCACGCTACTCCGTGTCCCATGCATACATGTGCACCTCACATCCGATACCACATGTGGCATGGTGTGCGGAACAGTGTGCAATGACAATCTACACACAGACACATGTTGGTTGCTGCAACGGCTGCAGCTTTTGAGGGTGCTACAACATCAACCTGATGTAAATCCCGGACACATAAATGACATAGTCACATTGTGCACTGTGGGTAGTGACAAGTCAGGTGTCATGACCCCTGTACCGGGCATCATGGGACACTTCCGTGTGTTGGTGTCCGTGCCATGCCAGTGACGCTCACCCCAAGTGCGCAGTACGACATGCACACATGTCAAAGGAGTCAAGGGCATGCCTGGCACACATTGCACCCTCACACAGTACACCTGTACACATCTCATCATACATCTGGTGCCTCCTCCACTCAGGAGGCATGTTCCACATCACAGCCTGTCACACCTGTGCCCCACACATGTAGTAATGCACAGACGATGCCTTGATGTCCATTCATGGACAAGTATGTCCATCCATGGACAAGTATGTCCGCCCTATTCCTACCTGTGTGTCGACTATCACCACAGTGATGTGTACAAACCGGCGTACTGCTGCTAAGAGGGCCTGTGTATGTTCCCCAATCACTGTGGGAGTGCTGCCGTATGTGTACCCATCGTGATGGCGAGCGTACAGGCATTTGTACGGTCCGTACCACAACGAGTACGCATACGCGTGCAGAACCATAGTGAGAGGGCCGTACACTCGCATGTACGCTCACTATCACTATGGGTCTGCACGCGTATGCGTACACGTAGTGGTACGGACCGTACACTCGCATCTACGCTCACTATCACTATGGGTCTGCACGCGTATGCGTACACGTAGTGGTACGGACCGTACACTCGCATCTACGCTCACTATCACTATGGGTCTGCACGCGTATGCGTACACGTAGTGGTACGGACCGTACACTCGCATCTACGCTCACTGTCACTATGGGTCTGCACGCGTATGCGTACACGTAGTGGTACGGACCGTACACTCGCATGTACGCTCACTATCACTACGGGTACACAGACCCATAGTGATAGTGAGCGTACAGGCATTTGTACGGTCCGTACCACAACGAGTACGCATACGCGTGCAGAACCATAGTGATAGTGAGCGTACAGGCATTTGTACGGTCCGTACCACTACGTGTACGCATACGCGTGCAGACCCATGGTGATAGTGAGCGTACATGCGTGTGTACGGTCCGTACCACTACGTGTACGCATACGCGTGCAGACCCATAGTGATTTTGAACGTAGGCATGCATGTACGGGCCGTTGCCATGCATTTGGGGTGCCCTAGGGCCCGGAAACGCACCGTACCTGTGTGTGATTCTCCTAATTACATAGGGGACAAGTATTAAGGCCTACATGCATGCTGGTTGTCATGGCGACCAGGTTCAAATTTCGATTTTGTTCTGGAAGGTGCACAGCAGAAGTCAGTTGGAATTCTTCTACTTTGTTGCAATGTGTTTGTGGGGCTGACATCATGCAGGAGAATGAAACCGATAGAGAACCCACAGACTGCTAGGTTTGAAGGGATTGGTGGAAACATAGGATGCAAATGTGAGTGACCAATCACTCTGTACTCCTGTGCATGAGACTGGGCAGAAGGCCACATATAAGGCAGCCAGGTCCCATGAGGGATTACTTGCCTGCACATCTTTGCATTTGTCGACCAAGCTGCTGCTACTGATTCCCTGGAACCATGTCAAGGGCTGTGGAGAGGACACAGCCATTCACCCTGGAGGAGAACATGGCTCTGCTGGATGTGATCCTCCCACAGTACCCCATGCTGTATGGGCGACCAGGGTATCAGGTGAGTGCATAGGCCACTGCCACAGACTGTCCCTATGTTGTGACTGTGTCTTCAGGCATTGTGTCCCGGTGTGACACACATGCCATGTACTGTCGGGGGGGTACCAGGGGGGGGGTGCCTGATGTCTCCCAGCAGTGCCCTGAGACAGGAGGGGTGTGTGCAGAGTCCTCCCAGCAGTGCCCTGAGACAGGAGGGGTGTGTGCAGAGTCCTCCCAGAAGTGCCCTGAGACAGGAGGGGTGTGTGCAGAGTCCTCCCAGCAGTGCCCTGAGACAGGAGGGGTGTGTGCAGAGTCCTCCCAGAAGTGCCCTGAGACAGGAGGTGTGTGTGCAGAGTCCTGCCAGCAGTGCCCTGAGACAGGAGGGGTGTGTGCAGAGTCCTCCCAGCAGTGCCCTGAGACAGGAGGTGTGTGTGCAGAGTCCTCCCAGCAGTGCCCTGAGACAGGAGGTGTGGGTGTGATGCACAGTGTGAGCCTTGATCATTGATTGTGACATTGCCATCATTCCACCTGAGTACCCACTATGGCACGTACTGCCTTTTCCCTCACCAGAGGATGATGTCCCTATGACAGAGGTGCAATGCGTTGGCTGCATTACATGCCATGTAGTAACCAGCTATTATGTTCACATATGTCTCTCTGTGACATGTGGCCGGTGTATTGATGTGGTGTCACTTGTACTTCCTCACAGGTAGGCGCCACTGCCAAGGAGCAGATCTGGCTGACCGCCGTCAGTGCCGTGAGGCGTGTGGATGGTCGGAGGCGGAGCCTGTCCCAGGTGAGGAAACGCTGGCAGGATATCCGGTGCTGGACGCGGAGGATTGCACGGCTCCTGCTGGGGGACTCACCTGAGAGCCACAAGAACCGCGGCCGCCGCCGTCTGACCCACCTCCACAGGCGTGTGCTGCCGGTGGTCTTTCCAGACCTGGAGAGGCGCTTACAGGCGATGCAGCAGGCGGAAGGGGGTAGGTACATGTGCGTTTGTTGTGTGTCACCGGCATTTGTAAGGGCACAGTGGCATTAATTCACTGGCAGGGTTTAAAGGTGCTGTGCCCATCCAGTTTGCCCCAGTGTAGTGCTGCGCCCCTGCCACCCTTCCCCTCCTTGCAATGTGTTCCCTGGTCTGTGTGTAGTCACTCCTTCACAAGGTAATGTAGGCTGGCGCTTTGTCCACGAGAACAATGACTGTAGCATCATGGGTGGTGGTGGTGGGTAACAGGTTGTGGGACCTTGCCTGTGAACTGTCAAGTTCACTGCATGTGGGTTCCATGTCAGTTGGCACTGATGCTGGCTCCAGACATGGGAGTTGGTCTCTCATGTGTCATGCCTTACAGCGCGCATGTCCTATGTAGTGGCCTGTGACATGATGTGCATGAGTGTGCGCTACGCATAGTGCAGGGATGGTGACGTGTGTAGCAGTCATTCCCATTCAGTAGCATGTAGTTGCGTGCCCAATACTGTCCCCTGGGGCACCTTATCCTCAGTGTTGTTTGTGTCATCATCAACGTGGACACTCTCACTGTCTACAGCGTAGGTTGTGCTCTGTGCCATTGTCCCCTGTCACCATGTATATAGACGTGCTATTATGTACAGGTGTCCACTGTGCAGCCTGACCTGATTGTCCCTCTTCATACTCACAGTTGCCAGTGCCTGTGTGTCTTGTTATACTCATCTGAGGATGGGCACTGGTACCTCATTATTTGTACAGGCGCACCTTTGCTGTTTTGCGTCCAATCTTGCCTTTTGCCTGGCACTGTGTTTATCACCCAGACTATGAGATGTTGGTGCCACCTGTGTCTCAGCAATTAGCATCGTGTGGGGGTTGCTTGGGGCGGGCAATGCCTATGTGTCAATTCCTGATTCCTAATTGCTGGGTCTGGACAGTGTGTGATGTTACTGGACACACACGCAAGGTGCAGTGACCGAGTTATGTTGGGCATGTTTGCAGCATTACCTATGCAGCATGTGTCTCAAGTTCATGGATATTGTCCCTGGTCATAGGTATTTTCACAAACGCTGTGTGGTGCAGAGGCAGTGCAGGATTGTCCCCAGGGCCTGGGTGCTATGTCAGACTCCGTTTCCTGTCATCAGCTATTGTCTCATGCTCTCCATGGTATTTCAGTGGCATGGTGGCTCAACCAACTGTGTTTCATGCCCTACATCGGTACCTTGTTTTGCAGATGTTAGGGATCTGCCTCTTCAGGCTATGCAATGTTGACTATGTAGATTGGACTCATGTGACAGATGTGTACAGGTGTCTGATTAATTTCTGTCTCTCCACCCTGCCCACAGCATCGTCGGGGGACACAGAGGGAGACATGGACACGGACCAGGCGGAGGGACCGAGCACCAGTGGCAGCCGTGACATCGGGGCTGGCACATCGAGTGGGACAGAGGCGGAGGATAGTGTGGCCGAGGACCTGTCGACTGGCACATCAGACTACGAAGCTGACAGGTCCGAGGAGGATGTCTCAGAGTTGGCGGAGGCTGCACCAGCAGCTGACAGTGGAACAACACCTGCCACCGCCCCCTCAGTTCCCACCAACCGCCTCCCACTTGCTCGTGTCCCTTCCCAGCGTGCCCGGTCACCGCATGTCTCCTTCCTGCCAGGCACCGCACCCCCTGCCCCTGTCTCCACTGCTGCCGCCAATGCTGAGTCTATGGACATCCAGCGGCAAATGCAGGTTGGTCAGGCTGCGATCCTGAATGTCCTCCATTCCCACGGGAAAACCCTCACCAACATCGAGGCATTCTTGGAGGGCATTCATTCTTTGCAGGCTGACCAACGCAACTTGCTGAGGTCCCTAGACTCCACACTGACTGCAGCAGTGGGTCTCCTGCAGCGCGACCTCCCCCCACCTACCCCTGCCCCATCCACACTTCCCACTTCCATGCCTGTCCCACGTACACCCAGACGTCGGCATGCACCCACCACAACAGACACAGGCACCACACCAGCAGGGAATGTCCACCGCACTCCTCCTGACACGCACACACAGGGTGAGATAGGCACACCCACTGGGTCGGGGGGCAAACGTGTGACACGCAGCCAGAGTGGGAGTCCGCATTCCACACAATCCACTCCCTCCAAATCCCCTCCCCTCAGCTCTCCTGGCCACATCTCCCCCAAGGACTCCTTCATGGCCGCTCTGTCCCTGAGCCCCACAGTTACGCCACCACGCAAGCGGTCAAGGAAGTCCTCGGTCAGGGTGGTTGAGTCTCCCCCCCTGTCTCCAACCTTCCCCGGTGGCGCTGCAACCCATCCCTCTGAACCCCCCCCCCTCCTTGGGGCCTGAGGTCACTTCGGGTGCAGGGGACTCCCTGGAGGACCTTGCTAAGGTGTGTAGTGCCATCCTGGCCTCCGCCTTTGGCCATGACACACCCCCTGTGGTTGAGTCCTCCATCCCTGCACCCACAACGCCGCCCCTTTGCCCTGATGTCCCTGCGGTGCCTGTTGCTTCCCCCCCCCCTGATGCCCTCACCAGTATGGAAGACGATGGCATTTGACTGTGCAGGCAAGGTAGGGGACACACATCCCACTGTGTCCCCCATGCAGCTGGGAATCATTGACTGCCCTATGGCCTTTGTTGACTTTGAACTGCCTTTGATCCACGGACATTGTGCTCATGCTGAATAAAGCTTATTTTTTTTTTCATTATCACACTCCTGCTATGGTGGTATTGGTGTTGGTGGGGCTGCTACATTGTTTTTGGTGGTGTTTAAGGCTTTGGGTGTGTGGGATTTGTAGTAGTGTTCTGATCTTTGGGGCCACCCTAGGATCTGTGTGCCATCACAAGGTGTTGGCTAACTTCCTTAGGTCATGTCAGCAGTTACTGCATGGTTCAATTGTCCCAGGGTGTATTCCTTCCTCTGTGTACCCAGTTTCTTCCCTGCAGGGTGTTCCCAATGTTTAGCGCAGAGCTGTGTGTACATGAGCTGTGTGTGTGACGGAGCCCTTCTACTTTGGCCATGCATGCATGGCCATGTCTCCACCTGCAACAATCGTGGCATCCTTGGTGATCACTGTACTTGTGTGTGGAGTCAGTTGACATGAGTTCATGGGGACATGTTCCCTTGTAGGCAGTATGGATGTGGGTAATTGTGGCATCACACACATGTGTTACACCCCTCCTGGGTGTGGACACTGCTGGGAGGTCTCTGCACCCACCCCTCCTGTCTCAGGGCACTGCTGGGAGGACTCACCACCCACCCCTCCTGTCTCTGGGCACTGCTGGGAGGACTCACCACCCACCCCTCCTGTCTCAGGGCACTGCTGGGAGGTCTCTGCACCCACCCCTCCTGTCTCAGGGCACTGCTGGGAGGACTCACCACCCACCCCTCCTGGGTCTGGACACTGCTGGGAGGACTCTGCACACACCCCTCCTGGGTCTGGACACTGCTGGGAGGACTCACCACCCACCCCTCCTGTCTCAGGGCACTGCTGGGAGGTCTCTGCACCCACCCCTCCTGTCTCAGGGCACTGCTGGGAGGACTCACCACCCACCCCTCCTGGGTCTGGACACTGCTGGGAGGACTCTGCACACACCCCTCCTGGGTCTGGACACTGCTGGGAGGACTCTGCACACACACCTCCAATTTCTGGACATGTACGCTTGGGACATACACGGTGTGGGTGCGCTCCATGCATTCGAGGTGAGGGTTCGAGTCGTACTTACACTGGTGTGGTGGTGGTACGGTCCGTGAGTCCAGGAGTCGTACTTACACTGGTGGGGGTGGGGGTACGGTCCGTACGTCCGCGGGTGAGGGTTCGAGTCGTACTTACACTGTTGGCATGGGGGGTACGCTCCATGCATATAGGGTGTGGCTACGGGTCGTACTTACACTGTTGGCATGGGGGGTACGCTCCTTGCATACGCGGGTGAGGGTTCGAGTCGTACTTACACTGTTGGGGTGGGGGTACGCTCCTTGCATACGCGGGTGGGGGTACGGGTCGTACTTACACTGTTGGGGTGGGGGTACGCTCCTTGCATACGCGGGTGAGGGTTCGAGTCGTACTTACACTGTTGGGGTGGGGGTACGCTCCATGCATACGCGGGTGAGGGTACGGGTCGTACTTACACTGTTGGGGTGGGGGTACGCTCCATGCATATAGGGTGTGGCTACGGGTCGTACTTACACTGTTGGCATGGGGGGTACGCTCCTTGCATACGCGGGTGGGGGTACGGGTCGTACTTACACTGTTGGGGTGGGGGTACGCTCCATGCATATAGGGTGTGGCTACGGGTCGTACTTACACTGTTGGCATGGGGGGTACGCTCCTTGCATACGCGGGTGGGGGTACGGGTCGTACTTACACTGTTGGGTGGGGGTACGCTCCTTGCATACGCGGGTGAGGGTTCGAGTCGTACTTACACTGTTGGGGTGGGGGTACGCTCCATGCATACGCGGGTGAGGGTACGGGTCGTACTTACACTGTTGGGGTGGGGGTATGGTCCCTGAGTCCGCTGTTGGGGGTCGGAGTCGTACTTACACTGGTGGGGGTACGGTTCGTAGGTCCGCGGGTGAGGGTTCGAGTCGTACTACACTGTTGGCATGGGGGGTGCGCTCCATGCATATAGGGTGGGGGTAGGGTCCGTACATATCCATCCCCACGCTATGTGATGCTTGTGCGGGCCGTACCCAGGCCTTTGCCACGTGGGTACGATCCGTCCCGCCATTGTTGGGGTGACGTGTGTGTGGGCGTGGTACGACTCGTACCCACGCTCTTCAGGCGTGGGTACGGGACGTACCTGTCTGGTTGTGTTGTCGGTTCGCGTGGTGACGGACTTCCGTTGTGGCGGTAGCTGGCTTATCAGGACACGCCCCCACCCCCTCGTGGTGACCAGGGCATGGGAGTCAGGTATGTCCAGGCCATGTGTGACTTATGTGGTTGTTTTGTGGCCTGCCCTGGTCGTGCCACCCCCACCCCACCCCACTTTCCCCCCTCCCTTAGTTATTATTACCTTCTGCGGCGTCTGCGTCGGTGCCTGTAGAGCAGGTGGACTGCTATGAGGGCAGGGATGACTCGTAGGTTCGGGTCCATGTCTGTCCGTCGCGTACTGGTACTCCTTGCTCGCGTCGTCCTGTCGCGTACGGGTCCTCCTTGATCGCGTCGTCCTGTCGGGTACGGGTCCTCCTTGGTCGCGTGGTCCTGTGTCCATCGCGTACTGGTCCTCCTTGTTCGCGTCGTCGTCTGTCCGTCGCGTACTGGTGGTCCTTGTTCGCGTCGTCCTGTTTCCCGGCAGTTTTTGGCTGCCGCAGAATCTTCACCGTGCGGGGTGACGTCGGTGCGAATCGTGATTCCTGGTTCGTGAATGGCTGGCTGCGTGCGTCCAGACGTCAGGTCTGCGCTTTCCCGGATCACATTGGTAGTTGTTTTTTTGTTCGGTCGGGCTTTTTTACGATTCGTACGGAAAAGGTGTTTCCGTACGAATCGTAATTCCTTGTTTGTATATTTACACGACCGGGTACGCGTCGAACGGAGAATATGCTCCGTCCGACGGTTCGTACCCGGTTTTTACAGGATTGTGATCGGCACCATAGTTGCCTTTTACTCCTCAGATTAATTCGTAGCCTCTGCAAGGGAGTACTGTCACATTGAGTTTATTAAACCACTTTTTTTAAAAAAAACAAATAATATTCTCATATCTTAAGCTGGCTGCCTTTTTCAATTTCTCCTTTACTTTTAGATGTTTTGCTCTGGAATCGCTTTAAAAAATATTCTAGTCCTGAATACGACCCCTTTAGAACGCTGGGTCGAAATGCCATCGACATCCTACGCAATGAGGACATTACATTGATGAACTGTTTTCATTACATCCATGCTGGATCGGCATTCTCTTCAGACCACTGGAATTGTCCTTTTGTTCTATTGCCTTTTTTTGTAATTCGCACCTCTTTGCTGACTTGGTAATGTACACCGTATGACCAAATGAGCACAGAGGACTTGTTTGTATGCTTTTTGTTGAACCAATTGCATGCTTTATGGGTCAAGCTCACTCTTATTGATTATGATGTGAAATTATGTGTTTCTTGCCTGGAACCATTGGTTTTGTTGTATGTATATGCCCTTGGTTCCAGGTGGCTATCAGGCTGCCTCTGTTCTAATAACTATTTCTAAAATTCAGACAAAAACACAAAAGTCAGCCTCTCTAATTAAGATTTCAGAATTTCCAAATGTTTACTGCCTTAATAATGTTTCTTCAACTTTCATGTTTAATGCTCTGAACCCTGAATGTCCTGCTCCCTCTTTGTACATCATGAGGTCTACTGTGCTTAATAAATGTTCTTCTCTTTCATAGATTTAGGAACTTTTCTACCTGCCACAAGTGAAAATCAGAGAATAAGCCAAGTAGGCTTCACTACATAGGAAACAGGCTTCCATTTCCACACCCATTGGGCACTTGAAATATAAAGAAAAACCTTGATTTTGTGCTTCTCATTCAACGCTAGTGCCTCGGTCTTGTACCTGAAAGCCAGAATGCTTTATTATAACCCTCTGCACACGTTTGTGTTCCTCCTTATGCAGTGGAGAAGGTGAGGTATTATGTACCATGTGTGGTAAGTACAATTTCTCCAGGGTCAGGTTTTTTCCACAAGTGATAAATACATATTTTCTGAGTTTTCAACTTCAAAATAAGGCATAACCTGCGGGGTCGGTAATGAAAATATCAAAATATACACTGGTTTATGGGAGGCCCACCCCCAATAAATGTCAGCAGGTTTGACCTGCCACAATCTATCAGGAGAAAACTGTGAGGCTGTGATAATCATACAACTCATATTGCTGATCCATTTGCAAACTGCATTTTGTATACGGATCAAAATGTAGCCCTGTAATGAGAGTCTTTTTTTAGAATATTTTTAACTATATGTCTTGCAGACAGCTGCTCTGGAAAGCCAGATCTGAGACCTTTACCATGGACTTAGTCCATGGTAAAGGTCACTTTAAGCTGACTGATGGCAAGTATGTTCTGCCCAAATCCTAAGGGCCTTATTTACAGTTTGGTGGACAGGATACTCCATCAAACGTGGAGGGTGTCTGGTTCCGTGCGGCACGTGCCATAGGCTACAACATACTTCTAATTGGCAGGTGAGGCATTCATCACACTTGTGTCAGAGTATCCCATCTGCCAAACTCCAAATGCAGATCTAAACGCCTTGCGTGTTCTTGTTTTGCATAATTTTCTCTTGGTTGATAGTTTGGATACATTGGAATTACCTTTTTGGTGCTCGAGGGGGGCATGTTATTATTCTCATCAAATAAAGTGCAGTTGTTCCTAGCTGCAGGTGTTTGCCTTGCTTTCATCTATGTGAACTTGAGAAACAGGCCTCTCTGACATCAAAAAGCTGAAGCATATGTTTAAGAACATATAGGACTATAGATGGGTAACTGTGAGCTACAGATCTGTTGCAAGGATGTTTTGCACTAAGGGGTTCTGAGTAGCCTCAAGTGCGAAGCTTGAGTTGTCTTTGATGCCACTAAGAACCCCCAGTGTCTCTCTCAGAGTCAGAGACTAGAATCTTGGTGAATTGATTCTACATTTTATCATTTATCATAGAATTGCATAAGAATAAAAATCTGTTATATGTCAATGATGACAAAAGATCCCTGGGTGAATGTGCACTTCATTGTAGGTTGTACTAAAACTCAATTGCTCATATGCTGAGGATTGAATGGCCATTTGTTCAATGTATCTGGCATGATGATACGGTTGAAGGAGGCAACAAAATCTAGTTTAAGAAAATTATACAGGGTAAGGTAAAGTCTAGTGTCGAGGATGCTCCCTTGGAAACCAGCAGTCTTTATTTCATGTCACAACTCTTTCTTTTGAAGCTCGGTATACAATATATACTAATACACCTAACATTTCATATCGTCTGCAGTGGAGAAACATGCTCTTTCCAGCAACAAGATGCTGTTTCCTGAAACGGCTGCAGTATTCGCTCTGCCACATTTTAAGGAACACCGAATGCTGAATCTTGCTCGTACATGTACATGTGTTCCTCAGGCGGCCACTGGGTGGAACTAGAGAGGTGCATATGTGAGGTGACTGGATTCCCCACAAAAGTTTGCTTTTAGGAAAGACGAGCAGACAAGGTACTACTGTTTCCCCCTGGTAGCATGAAGCCATAAATGAAACATGATTGACATGTTACTCAAAGATGCAAATCATAAAGGCTTTCTCCCTATTACCAATTGTGAGCTTGTGTCTTTTATCAATTCTAGAGACGACTGAAGGAAACTGTTGGCACGCGACTTCGGATAATGTGGAGTTGGCGCGTGATGCATGTATGTGCAGAAACTACAGGAGACCGATTTGATTCGACGATACAGTCTTTCAACCTGTGCGACCTTGGAAATACTGGTGCTTGCATGTTTGTAATATCTACATTGGGACAGCCTAAGTCGTAATATGACCTAAATAAGCCATAAAATTTCTACAGCTAAATATCAGAGTGTTTTTTGCTGTGACTTAATTGCAAACACATCAAAGGGCAGATTTACAAGCCCCTTGCATCATTTTTGCGCCGTTGTTGCGTCACTTTTTGTGACGCAGCAGCAACGTAAAAATGCGGCCCATTTACAACGTGACGCATCTAGGGAGATGCATCACATTGTAATGCCCTGCGTCACATTATACCTGCGTCAGGTATAATGTATGCAGGGTGGGCATTTCAGCGCAAAAAAGCCTCGTAGAAGTGACGCAGTGAAATCTACAAGAATTTACTGCGCCACTTCTAAGACGCCACTGCGTCAAATTCTTACGCCTGCTTGAAGCACAATGAGGATAGGCCTCCCCTGCATTGTTGGCATTGCGTCGTGCTTGCGACACGACTCCAGCAATGCGTGACTTTTGCGTCAACAGATGCATCCGAATTTCGGACGCATCTGTCAATCTTTGCGTCATGGTGCGCCGTATTTACAATACGGCGTATCCATAGTGGCGCAAGGGTTTCTCAGGGTGGCGCAGGGAAAGTGATGCATCTTCACAGATGCATCAATTTCTTGTAAATCTGCCCCCAAGAGTTCAAGATGCAGTTTGACAAACGATGGATTTTTTTGGGCGATATTGCTTATGCACTTTGCAAGGTTTGCATATTACAATTATTTACCAACACCTCACCCGTGTCTAAATCTGATACACATTAAAATACAGTCCCATCTATTTTTGTATGATTTTCGAAGAATTCTAACAGCTTATCTTTAGAAATGCCAGTCTTTTATGTGAAAATATGTCTCTACCGTGTAAAAAGTATTCCAAACAAAAGACCTGCAGCCGACATGTGAGAGTTCAGTCTATTCAACTGAAGGCAAAATCACGGATTGTTCCAAGAATGTCATTAGTTGAATACATGGTAAGTTGTGTTTCCTATTACTATTAAGGGTCTCGTTTTGAGTTGCCTGTTATTTAAATGTAGTAGCAACACACCCTGGAAACAGTGACACCGCAGGATACGCGGGTTAGAAACTAGTGAATCATTCTGAATGCTGTACTTTGGAAAGAGGGGGTAGAGGCAGGAATATGCGATGTTACATTGCATGCGATACATCGCTTGGGGGAACATCCTTAACATTGCGGTTAGTACACCGCGATGCAGTTACATCGCAATCGTTACAACGACTGCGATGTTACCACGCCATGCCATTACAACGCAAGTCTTTACATCGACTTGCGCTAGATGGCGGACTAACATTACAAATAGTGTAGTTTACTATCCCAACACCTTCCCTACTGTTAAGTGGACTGCAGTTGGAATAGTAAATTACGCTTTTCTAATGTTAGCACGCCATCTAGTGCAAGTCGATGTAAAGACTTGCGTTGTAAAGGCATGGCGTGGTAACATCGCAGTCGTTGTAACGACCGCGATGTAACGGTACGCGTTGTAAAAACTCGCGTTGTAACATCGTACATCCCATCGCTTGCCATTACAATGCAGTCGTTACAATGACCGCATTGTAACATCACACACCATTACAACGCAAGTCGTTACAACGACTTGCTGTACGGGGCGCCGGAAGTTGGAGTAGTGTAATTTACTATTACATCTCCAGTGTGTGCAACTGTAGGGAAGGTGTTGGATTTAAAATCCAACACATTCTGCCCCCTACAACAAGTCGTTGTAACGACTTGCGTTGTAATGGTTTGCAATGTAACAACACCGTCGTTGTAACGACCGCGTTGAAATGACATGCGATGTATCGCATGCGATGTAAAGGATGTCTCCCAGTGGCAGAGAAAACCCTCTGTTTTGGGCGAATGCCAAATTAATATATTGGTGCAGTTTTCAATTTCAGTGTCAATACAGTAAAGCACTAGTTTACTGTGTTGCACTACATAGTCACAGTAATGCACAGCACCACTGAACTCGCACTGTAGTGAAAATTAAGTGTGATCCATCTTTTAGATCAGGGGTACTCACAAACTTTCTCTCGGGGGCCAAATTTACAGTGTGGTTTGTGGCCGAGGGCCGCACCGGTGGGGGCGGGGTCAGTGGGGGAGGGGGCGGGGCTAGAGAAAAAAACCGGTGACCATGAGGTTGAACACAGGCCCCTGCAGCAGACGCCTTCCTCCACTGAGCCACCAGACCCGGCATTCACACATCTCTATCTATCTATCTATCTATCTATCTATCTATCTATCTATCTATCTATCTATCTATCTATCTATCTATCTATCTATCTATCTATCTATCTATCTATCTATCTATCTATCTATCTATCTATCTATCTATCTATCTATCTATCTATCTATCTATCTATCTATCTATCTATCTATCTATCTATCTATCTATCTATCTCTGTCTCCCTCCCTCTATCACTCTCCCTCTATCACTCTCCCTCTCCCTGTCTCCCTCCCTCTCCCTCTCTCTCTTCCTCTATCTCTCTCTCTTCCTCTATCTCTCTCTTTCTCCCTCTGCCTCACTCACTGCGTTTGTCTACCTCCCTCTCTGTCTCCCTCTCTGTCTCCCTCCCCCTGTCTCCCTCCTTCCCTCTCTCTCTCTCTCTCCCTCCCTCTCCCTCCCTCTCTCTCTCCCTGTCTCCCTCCCTCTCTCTCTCTCCTTCCCTCTCTCTCCCTGTCTCCCTCCCTCTCTCTATCTCTCTACCTCTCCCTCAATCAGTTCCTCATTCCTATCTGTGGCTCTCCCCTGTGCTCTGCAGCTCACTCATTCTGCTCAAGCTGTAAAGAGTGGCAATGCATGATCTATTAATCATTGTTAACAACTCTGTCTGGGTGGGCTAAAAAGAGCAAGTTTCCAATAGCTGTAATTAAGCATCTCATTTTTCAGGTAAAAAGAGATGTAGGTAAGTACACATTACGAACAGCAGGAAATCGTTTTGTCAGATAAGTAAGGGTGAGAGAGAAGATGGGAGATTGGACAGAGGGGGATATTTCAAGCTGACTTCAGAAGAGCAACGGTGCTCTCAGGTTATTTGCAATTAGAAATGCCTCACCGTGGGACTCTCTTTAACATAGATCGTAGTGCCTAGAAAGAACCTAGCTGTGGAATTCGCTGCATATGTTTTAAGAATTCATCATTCATTAGCTGATTGGGGGGGATAAATGACACTGCCCCCTTCAACAAGAGACCACTGTATACCGAAAATTCTGTTCCATGCGCCTATTGTGCGAGCTCAGTGAAGAGGTACTGACGCCAGCCTACGTGACAGTAAGAACGATTGGGCAGGAAATGGCACAGCGCACTGGGAGCTTCCGCACCCAAGTACTTCACAGGTCTTTTAAAGACCATTAACTTGTTAATGAGGCTTTGTTGTATTTCATCTCTTCTTAGCGCCCCTGCATCTCCACTCATTCAGAGGGGAGACGCAGGGGCGCTAAGAAGAGGTGAAATACAACAAAGCCTTATTAACAAGTGAATGGCTTTTAAAAGAATCACCCGGCCCGGCCCCCATAGCTCCGCGCTGCTGCAACCGGCACAGGTACGATGTCTGCAAGGTCCGCGGGCCGCCAAGGAAGGCTTGCCGGGCCGCTGGCGGCCCGCGGGCCGTACTATGAGGACCCCTGTTTTAGATGGACACTTTCATTCTATGGCATGCACATGCCATTTACTTAAAGTCCCATCAGGCCACCTGTGCGCAGATACTGGCCTGAGTTGGACATTAGTCGCACCCATGCAGCCTGCAGAAGGTGCACATGCATGCACTCAAGTGTGCTGTAGTAACAAGCACACAGTCTTTCACCCTAGCTGGTCAGCAGTGGACCTTGTTTTAAAAAGTGGAAACTGCACATCATGCTCAAATCTATTTTACTGAAGTTTACAGTGAGTAAGACTCAATTATGGACACTCATTCACAGCAGAAGTCCAAAAAACAGGAGGTGTAAAATCAAAAAATCTATGGGGTTTAGAGGAGTCAGAATACTCTGATGAAGCTTTTGTGTTTTTTACTTAACCCCTTCAGCGCGGCACGGATTACCGCGCCGTGCTGAAGGTTCGTTGCGCGGGCGGGGCCGCGACGGAGCGGTTCCGTCATACGCACAGCGCGACCGATGTGCATGACGGAACCGCTCCATCATGCGCATCGAAAGGGTTAAAATGAGTATTATTAATATTGTGCAGAGCATTTAACCTGCACTCAAACTCACATTTGTATACTGACATGAAATTGTTGTGGCTGAAACAAATTTACTACGACCTGTTAAAGTGTGTTTTTCTGGCTTATGCTAACTAGGACTCAGTTAGGCCTCAATGCCATCTTGTCTAAAACAGACCTCACAGCATCATGTTTATTCTGTTTATATTCCTGCCGCACGTAGTGCCGCAACATGTGGATTCTTTTATTTCTAAATGATACTATTCTCATAGTAATCCTCTGGATTGCCTGCTGTAACAGTTTCTCAAAGAGCTTCCGCTTATATAGAATCACAATAGTACACTGTTGTTTGAGTAACTAGTTTGTTATGACACCCCCGGATGACATTAGGTCAGAGAGGCCGAATCAATATTCATGTAGAGGGGTTAGTCCTAAAGTGGTAGGATTGTATGATGATTTACAGTTTTATACGCTGATTTGTTGGAAATATAATTCTTTGCTCACACCATGATGAGTTTGCAGTTCTAATGCTTTCTTATGGCGAAAATGGCTATGTAAACCCTTGAATTTGTGGCTGAGACAGATCTTTTTGGTCTCTACAAGGAATGCTGCCCAATATCTTGCTGATTTTGCTGAGCATTTGAGACTTAGCCTAATACTGATTTTGTTAATTATCCTACACTGTTTGTATTAGTGAAAGCCTTTATGGCAATGGTTCTATGCTTTTAAATGAGATATGCTGCATCTGTGCTTTACTATTTCTGTATTGTAAGTTTTTTGAGTTTGTGATGAACCTTCATGTTCTTTCTTAATTCCGCTCCTTTCAGTCCTTTGACTGCATTTTGAAATGCTGCTTCAAACCTTGTCTCGGGGACATATTGCCTCATGAGTCAAGGTTAACACCATCCCGATCCACCCAACTCCTTAGCGTGCTATTGAGCTGTAAGATCTTAGGGGTGCAGCATGCCCACAACTCTCTTTCATATTGTCATCTTCAAGTATTACAAAAGCAACTTGGCAATGAGCATAATTTTATTGCCATTGGATGGTGGTAAAAAGTCAGTGTTTAATTTGAGCAGGTGCTTTCTGGTGCTCGGCACCAACACCTAATTGTCAACACCTCCATTTATTAGTCTTCCACATGGTGGTGTTCTTTGTCTCATATAGAGACGAGCATAACAACAGTTGTTTCTTAATTTAGTGCACATTAAAAATGACTAATACATTCCGCCAAAGCCATTCTTATAGCTTTCGGGGCCTGAAAGAGTCAGAAGTGTCACACTGGTAGGGGTGTGATGCTTAGTAGTTGTGTTGTTACTTGAATTGGCAACACGGCAATGGGCTGAGCAAGCGGAAGTGGCTTCCTGGAGAGGGCCCTGGCACTCTATTTTTACAAATTAAGCACTGGAAAAAGTAACACATTTTGTGTATTCTCAATGATTTGGAAAGTTGTATTCCTCTTAAAAATGGGGTTGTGATTGAGAATGCCTGGACCCTTGACGCTGTGAGCGGCTTCAGCAATGGCTTTCCACTAGGCACCCAAATGACAAAAAATCTCCTACTGAGCATCTCTACAGAAGAAGAGTTTATCAAAGAGACTGTTTCTGATAGGAGACCTACATCATATCGACCTAAGTGAAGTGTATATGAATGTGGAGTGCAGTGCAGTGGAATTACCAGTAGGTTCTCACTTACTATTCAAACAGGGAATACCAAGTGTGTTGTGCAGGAGCACTGAGGTGGAATGGAGATGGCATTACGAGAAACAGCGTTTACAACGCCTTTCCACAACGCAAAGCTATTACAACGCAGTCTTTACAACGGTCGTGTTGTTAGAACGCAATACCTTTACATCAAAAGTCACTACAACGACTTGCTGTAGGGGTTGTAAAGGTATTGGATATAAAATCCAACACCTTCCCTGCTGTTGCGCAAACTGGAGTTGGAATAGTAAATAATACTATTCCTAAGTCCAGCACGCCCCCTTTCAGCCAGTTGTTGTAATGACTTGCGATGTAAAGGTATTGCGTACTAACAGTGCAGTTGTTGTAACGATTGCGTTGTATTGGCATGCGATAAAATCTCATGTGTTGTAACATTCTATATTCTGGCATTACATCATGTGTTTATGTGTATGCCTGAGTACCAAAGACCTGCCTTTGAGTCATATGCTTTGAACGTATAAGAGTGCGATAACCACCACTACAATATTTAAAAAACAGGGCAAGGGTTTTAAAGTATGGAGTCTATGGAGGACAGGGCCCTTCAGGATAAGTAACATTTTCCTTCTAAATAACTGAAAATGTTTATTGAGAAAAAGTACTATATTAGCCTAATAACCACAAGGCCACTTCCTGTTTCTTCCATGTTAATGTACTAAAGTCGTGTATGTAGTTTGGATGACTCGGCGTTTCTTCTTGTGACAGTGAAAGACAAAGAGGATGATTGACATGTCAGCAACATTTTGTATTATAGAGACACAAGACTTAGGGGCGGTACTAATCTGTGTTTTCAACAACCATGTTAACAGCACATATATTATTGCCATATTTTTCAGTGATTCTCCAACTTGTTCTCAAGAAGACAAAACTGGCACAGCAGTGTGCGAAGGCCTTCAATAACAGGCACAGTGTTCCAGGCAAGAACAAAAAAACAAGGTGTCAGAAGAGGTTAGGACAGTTTCTACAGTAAAGGGATCAGGAAGTTAGATCTACACATGAGCCTGGGACTGGCATCACAGGAGAAATATTCTATAGAGAATTAAAAAGGATCTAATTCTGTGTCGAAGAGAGATGTGCATTCAACACCTTCAAATGATATGTGTGCTGTTAAGTTAGAAACTGGTAAGTTCCTTAACATTTTTACTCTAACAGATAGTAACTGCAACTCCCAGCTTCAAAGCACTTTGGATCATAAGAATGATGCATCTGCTACCCTTCAGTAGCGGCTTAACTAGGCCTTGGAAGGTACAGAAAACTTCAACGTTAAATATCTTGATAAAAATGGAACCTTCATTATTAAATAAAAAGGACACACTGGCACAGCTCTTGAATATGCTTAAGGCACTTAAACTCCTCAGATTGGTTACACCATAGAGTAATAGTATGTAAGATACAAGTCTGTTGTCTTCTTCGGGAACAAAGTAGGTTATGTCAACTTTGACCTTTTCTCAGCAAAATCCAGCCTTTTGGGGCTTTAGGCCACTCGGGGTATATAGTAACTATGTGACACGTTTGCCAGTTCACTAACTAAACCGCAAATAAATAAAAAATAATATTCACTGTCAATATGTCATCTGACTTTCAATGTAATTTCAGACTATGAAAGACCCTTCTTTTTTTTCTATTCTCTTGTAGTAAATGTTGTCCATTCTTTGGCTATATGCCTTGGCTGTGTGATCAGCTATGTTAATTATCACTACTGCTCCCACCTTTATAATGACTACATGATAGTATATTTTACCTTTTAAAAAAAAAAACAACACCAGATACTGTAGGGCTGCTTCGTTTTTAACAGGCATTGACATATGCAGGGATTTGCTTTTTAGAGAGTGACTGTTTTATTGTGAAGAACTGTCTGTTTTTTTCTTTTTAAAAACATATATTTTATAAAGAACATTTTAACTGCGTTATTGATTTTAAATGTTTTACTGAATGTATGATTCTTTTATGATCACATGTTGATCGAATATAGATTTTGACTTGACTTCATGATACTGTTCTGATTTTTTAATGTTTGTCCCTCTACTTGTCAGTGATTATATATAACATAGAAGTTTGAGAATGAAACCCATATTGTCTACAATGACTGTTCTCTCTGAAAAATACAGGGTTTTTATGAAACATTCATACCTCTCCACACTATAGATGAAGCGTTCAGAAAGGTCATTTTAAAAATTGACTTAAATTGCATACCTCCGCCAGGAGAAATGTTAGTGTCTAACAAACAACAAGTACATCCGGGGATACAAATTCAGATACGAAACAGATAGCCACTCTCACTTCCTATATGTACAATAGAGAAGGTTTAAAAACAATTTTTTTGAATTTTGTGAATAGAACAGTCAAATATTTGATCAAAACTTGAAAATAAAACACAAACGGCAATTATAGAAGAAAGACTTCTTTCAGTAGTCTAGCAGCACATAGTTACAAAGCTAGCAATTCGTATATTTTTCCAAGCCCTTATTCTATGGTCTAAAAATATGTATTGAACCAATTTAGGGGCATATTAACAAGGGGTTTATCTCCACTTTTTTGGCTTTAAAAGCCGAATAAGCGGAGATACAAATATCGCCCTATCAACAGCAGGGTGCTAACATGCAAAATCGCATGTTGGCACCCTTTTTCACTACGCATCCCTTTGCATCTCTAATGAGATGCAAAGTGGGCGTTCCAGAGCAAAATAATAGGAGAAATGTCGCTCAGCGACATTTCTCCTATTATCAAGCTTCACACTAACCCTGTTAGAGACAAAAAAAGCAGCGCTAACCACGGTTAACGCTGCTTTTTTATGTCTGCTAATTTTCAGACTTAGCCATGTAATCCAATGGGAGGTTGATTACATGGCTAAATCCACCATGGGCTATCAACAAGGACATCCCTATCCTTGTAGTTTTATCGCTGCATTACTAGCGATAACCTCCCAAAATGCCGCTATCGCTGGATTTTTTGTCGCCTAGGCGGTTAGCGTTGTTAATAACGCGATAACCAGGCGATATTATCCATCGATAGCGGGCATTAAAACAATTAACGCTAAGCGCCCTTAGCGTTAATTTTCCCTGTTCCTTGTTAATATGCCCCTAAGGACGTGAAACTGTTGTGTAGTACATGCATTGTCCGTGTACATGTTTGCTCTGTTTGCCCCATAAAAGTGATTAATACCTGCAGCAACATGGAATTATTTCATGGTGTTATGCGGTGGCAGGCACCCTTTGCAGTATATAGATTATACGCGTCAGTTTCCAATGGCAACAAATAAATCTCGATATATCTCAGGATGAGTATGATTTCCCTTCCAATATGAGAAAAAAAGTGGTTTTTGAAACATGGATGTCTCTGTACACTGATATCATTCTTTTAAAGCAGGCGGTGAATGAATTAGGCGTTATATTGTTAGCTTTTGGATCACCATGTGTGCTGGAGGTATCTTTTAACACTGTTCATGCTTTGTATGTGTGCTGTTCAATATAGCAAGCATTCAAAAGAGGGGAAAAAAAGCAGCAATTAAAACATTTCTCCTCGTTACACCTGCCTCAAGCAGGCATGAGATTTTGGCACAAATCCCTGTCTACAGCTGTTTGTAGATGGAAACTTGAATCAAAACCCATGGATGGTTGCATGGGGATGTCCATGTACCAGTCGTGGAACACCCCTTGTTACAAAGTAACACAAAGCAATGCATAGTATAACTTTTGACTACTTTGAGAAACTATCCAACGCAAATCATTATTTGCGTTGGATAGCAAATCCCAGCATAGCATATTGAGTCGGGTTTACATTACAAAAGTAATGTAAATTTGGGGCAAAGCATTATTAAATCTGGGCCCTGGAGTCTCTAGTGAAGGCTTGTGGATTCACCATATACATAGCCTGTACTGTAAATCTTTTTTCATGGTGCATTATTTCTAAAATGTTGAAATGTTTGAGCACCATTAGGTGTAATGTAAGCCTGTGTAGGGGTGCATCACCCAGCACCACTCATGGAGAAGGGGTGTGCGGGCCTACCTTGCACCAGGCATATCAGCGGACTGGCAGCTTTAAACCCGCTTTGAAACCATTTGCTTTGAATTCTTTATTTAGAAGCTCTGCAAATAGGAAAGTGGCTGACAGGTCCTCAGCAACAATACCAGCACCCACTGGCAGTGAAATAAGCTTTCACCCTGCCAGCCCAATGAGGCGCCCAGTAGCCATTCCAGCCCTGCATGAAGTATCTACACTTTTAGCGTTTATAGATTCTACAGATGTTAAAATGTTTTTGAACAATATTGAGAATCTGACGTGGGTACTAGCTAATACAATAATCACTGACACTCTGTCGGCGTGGGGTGGGAATATCTAGTCCATATATTGATGGAGCAGAATATCAGTAAGAAATTGGAGTATTAGTTGAGGGGGTTGGCAGCCGCCCTCAAATAAAATTCCCAGTCTTTGTCACTGTGAATCACTAAATAAATGTGTGCTTAACCCTCTGGTAGATTGGCTAAAAGCAGCTGGGCTAAACGTGTAAAGTATTTATGTTGCGCTAAAAGTGAAAGCACAACACAAGGAAAATCCAAAACCAGCGGTTATCTAGTAGCATTTCACCAGTCCAAAGTCAAAAGTTAAGGCCACCACAATGGGGGTTAGGTCGGACATAGGGACAAGGTTCATCCCAGTGAACAGGGAACCTTCTGAACTAGAAATGTTTATGGGGAGAAAATGCTTGGCTATAAGTCATTGCATGCCAGACTCAAAGCTCGATTCGAAGCAGGACTCGACAAAGGTTGGAAAGCTCAGAGCGAGTGGAGTCTGAAGTTTGTGGACAGGAAGGCCATGACATAGACAGATTGCTGCTTGACATTGGTCCAGATAAAGCCGTCTGCGTTCAGACATAGAAATGTTTCTAGAAGTCAAATCTCATTTGGCAAGGCAAACCAGATACATGAGAATGACCAGCAATTTGAATTCCACAGCTGCTGCTATCACAGCAGTTCCGTTCTCTTATGGTTCTTCCAGCAAAAAGTTGGCAAAATGTTTCTAAATCTCACTTGTTGCAGTTTGGGGACAGGAGGAGTACACTTTAACACCAGCCAAGGATCTAGGACCTGGGGGGGGAAACTTGAGGGTTAGGGCTCCCTCCATCAGGGACCAGCAGCACGGCCAAGGTCAGATTCAGTTGATACTGGTCAGCTGAACAGGGAAAGGCCTCTGGAAGTTTTTTGTTTTCCTGTGGCTCAAATAGGAAGGTCAGTGAACTGACACTTGGAGTTGCTTCTATGGTCATGGGTTCAAGGCAAGCAGGTCAAGTCTTTCTTCAGGTTTCAAACTAAAGTACAGTCCTTCCTCTGATATTCATAGGTCCAGGCGTTTTCTGAGAAGGGTACTGGGGATGCCATTAATTATGCCCAGTGCCAGCCTGTGGGAGGTGGAAACTCCTGACCACTCCCTACCCAATTTTGCAGCACTTCATGTGTTTTTACTGTAAACTATACCACAGTCCCCCTCTCTACTGAAATCCAACCTGGTAGAACCTTTCTTCTTCTCAGAGCCCACTGTGCCCACCAAGAGGTGCAGCTATGGAGATGAGCAAACCCTACCTTATGGTCACTTCCAAACCAGTTCTTTCACAAATTCCCAACCCACTGGGTTTAGGGCTAAGCTAGTTAAAAAAGCCGAAAGAGAGGTAGGCCTAGGTGTGAGCCACATTTTCCAGTGATAGGGTAGGCATCCTTTGAAACTCAGGAAGGGGTAAGGCACAACCGCTCAGGCCTTCTGCTTAAGGAAGAAAAAACACCTCTCTACGTCCAAACCCTTGTCCATGGTCTGAGAGAAATCCATATTTTACCATAAGGGAGCCATCAGCAATGGGGTGACAATGGGCCCTGGTAGAAAGGCACATTTGCCATAGGGAGGAAAATTACAGCTTTTTAAAAGTGTCATTTCTAAAAAAGTAATATACAGTTTGATTTGACCATAAAGTTGTATTTTAAATTACTATTGAAATTCGACTTTGAATCATTTTCCTAGCAATGCCAAACTGAATTTAAGCTCTATAGGTTGTTATAGTGTAAGCTAGTGTTTTCCTATGGGAGCACCAGCCTCAACACAGTGAAAAACGAAAACAAAACATTGGGGGCCAAATTTACCAATGATTTATGTTGCCCTTGCACCATGCAATGGGGTGCAAGGCAGCCTTGTGTGGCCCTGAGTGACTTGCTAAGTCTAGCATAACACAATGCAGCGCAAATCGCTGCATTGCATTTCTCTGCCCCAGGGAGGCATTCCATGGCTGGTGCGTGGGTGTTCTCCATTACTGGTAGACTTGAGAATGCGTCAAAATGCTGCGCATCTCCAGGGGAGGTGTAACGAGGAGAAACATGCTTATTTCTCCTAGTTGTTTTCTCTTTCTATGTGTTTTGCATTATGCACACATAGAGAGAGGAAAGTGTCTGAGGGGATTGCATTTGTGCAAGAAGGTGTCCTTCCCTCCACAAAAGCAATCCTGCTTACAACACAGATACCTCTGCACCATGGTGCAAGGGTGCCTGCGTTGGTGCTAGGCAGCACATTGTGCACCAGTGATGGGAAAAAACAGGAATGCACCATATTATGTTAAATACAGCGCATTCCTTCTATTTCCCTCTCATGCAGCACAGCAAAACAAGGTGGCTTACTGTGCTGAGCAACATTTTAAACAATATGCCCCTCAATATACATGTTAATTTTTTTAAATAACATGCACTCTGCCATATGGGCATTTAGGGTCTACTTTAGGGCTGACTGATAAGTGTTAAAAAGGAAGGTTTGGTCCTGGCAAATGGTTTATTTTCAGGCAATGATTTTATGCTCTCAGTTACTCAAATTTAACCGACGGTATTGTTATTTCAACATTCAGAAACAAACTTAGGTGCAGCTCTGTAAGGAGACCTGCCTATGCCTGTGGATTAACTTGAAAAAAGCCAGATCACCGATGTGTATTAGACACAACATGCACTGCTGGTGCCCTAAGGCTTCATAGTGAACAATTTTCAATTGAAATAGTATTAATAATCAAATGATCCAATATTGAAAAGAGTTCAAAACAATGATACGATCATGCAAAAGAATTTAATGAGTTGCCTGCAGTCTTGTCATGTTGTCACAAATGTTGGGTCACACTTGGAGATGATGAAAAAATAGAATCTTCAACTTAAAAAGATATTCATGGTTGTAACACACTACCCCATAGAGTTTGGGTGGAAAACACCCTTCATTAGAGGTAACTGTGAATTCGATCTAAAGATTCACTTGTTTCACATCAAAGTGACCATCACAGGTTCAAAAATCAGAAAATATGCAATGAGGGAAGACAGAAATGCACCCATCTAAAGATCCCTAAACCAACTGTCTATTCTATTCTGTCATTTTTACAAATTGCCAACGCATCGTAAACTGAAGTGCCTTGATTGCAAATTATAAACATAAGCAGACAGAAACATAGGAAGAAAGGGGCAGCCTTTCTTTGTGAGAGCGACCAATCTGGTCAGTGAAAGAGAAGAAGTGAAGAAATTAATTTGCACTTCAAATCCCAACATGCACTGGTCCCAGTGAGTAAAAACACAGCGTGCTATCAAAACCGGCCATTGTGTACGAACCCGAGATCATGCGTACACAAGGCTGTGAGTGTAAAGTACAAAGTGAAAAAAGTGGTATGTGGGAAAAATACCTAAAAAAAATTAATAGCATATAGTGAGCAGATCGGGGAAATCTGTAGAATTAATGCAGACTGGGATCAAGAGAAAATCCCTTGTCAATACAGAAAATGGGCAATACTGTGAAATATGTGGTAAACCGATAGTACTAGCACCAAGTTAGAGTGTGATGTAAACAGGTACCTGTTTAATTCAGCATTTGGCCATAGCCTCAGGCTGGAACATGGTCTCAAACAAATAACTGCGAACCAGAAAATGTGGATGAGAAATCTTTTCCAAAACGGTCATGCGCGATGAAAGGTCAAGAAAAAAGCTGATATACCTTCAAGATAAAAGGAATCCAGAACCTTGTGGACTGAGATGAATGGGAAAGGCTGTAACTCATTAAGCAAAGGAGCTCATTGGTAGATGAAAAGTCTTTAGGTGTTCAGCTGCAGTTCCAACCCTCGCTGAGACATATTAAAGGTCAAGGCAAAAGGCAAGAGTGAAAGTTTAAATATATGACAATGTCTTTGCTGTTACTTTTTTGATTACAAAGGACAGGATATTGCACTTTTGCCTCTGATTCATTCCTGGCACTTGATGGGATCATTACTGAAAGATTACCATTAGCCCATCTCCTCAGCACTGCATCACTTTGGGATCCCTGCTGGATATTCCTATTCTATAGAAAAACCAATACCATTGTAGAAGAAAGACATTCTTGCGTCATTCTGATCAGGTAGACTCTATCTATGTCTCAAGCCTTCTCGTACAAAGAAGTCGGCCATTGTTGAACCTGACACCAAAGATGACAATGATTCTGATGTCACAACCAGTGAGCAAAGCCAGGCCAACAATTCAGTCAGTCTTATTCTTCTGTTTTGTCCCCTTTGTCATCATCATAATAATCCATAAATCCATAGATCCATAAATGCCATTTATAAGCTCTCTTGCTTGGCCTGTGTATATTTTGCTGCTAGAAGAGCCAGGTTCAACTTTATTTTGCATTTAAGTAAGATGCATTAAAGTACATAGGAAAAGTAACATTTCAATAAGTTAAACAAAAAAGAAAAAGCCCATGAGCATATAATCTTTTCTTAAAAACCTAAAAAGATAGCAAACATCACATAAAATTCATTTCTATTAAAAAAGATTTGCATTTGATCAGTGATTAGCCAGGCTGCGAGTTTTTACAGCTGCACATAAAAAGGAGGCCATTACAGAACACACATATAGGTGCCAATTACGATCCGGTAAAAAAATTCCCCGTGCGACTCGTATCCGGTCTTTTTACCGTACGAATCGTACAAGTGCCGTACGAACTGGCAATCACGATTCGCATGGTAAAAAGTCCATACGAACCGCATCGGGAATGATTTCCCACACGTCCTCGGGTCGGAAAATGTGTACGACACGTCCTCGGACGATTTACCGTACAAACGTGAAAAGCGAAGTCCGACCGGGGAATCACGATCCGTCCCAGGCGTCCGAATGTACAACCGTATGGTTAAAAGACCGTCCGCACCGAACTCCTATAACAACCATGGAGACGTCCAGACAGGTGCCCGGTACGTGCCGTACCCCCCCCAGCCCCCGCATGTACGCGCCGTACCCCCCCAGCCCCCGCATGTACGCGTTGAACCCCCCCCCAGCCCCCGCATGTACGCGCCCTACCCCCCCAGCCCCCGCATGTACGCGTCGAACCCCCCGTGTATGTACACCCGAGTACGTGTCGAACCCCCCCGTGTATGTACACCCGAGTACGTGTCGAACTGTACGTGTCGAACCCCCCCGTGTATGTACACCCGAGTACGTGTCGAACCCCCCCGTGTATGTACACCCGAGTACATGTCGAACCCCCCCCGTGTATGTACACCCGAGTACGTGTCGAACTGTACGTGTCGAACCCCGTGTATGTACGATGCGTACCCCCAGCGCTACGCGCTGGGGGTACGCACCGTACATACACGGGTGGGGGTACGACTCGAACGTACTCGGGTGTACATACACGGGGGTTCGACACGTACAGTTCGACACGTACTCGGGTGTACATACACGGGGGGGTTCGACACGTACTCGGGTGTACATACACGGGGGGGTTCGACACGTACAGTTCGACACGTACTCGTGTGTACATACACGGGGGGGTTCGACACGTACTCGGGTGTACATACACAGGGGGGTTCGACACGTACTCGGGTGTACATACACGGGGGGGTTCGACGCGTACATGCGGGGGCTGGGGGGGGTACGGCGCGTACATGCGGGGGCTGGGGGGGGGTTCGGCGCTTACCGGGCCACCTACTCTGGTCGTTTCGCGCCGTACTTCGCATTTCCGGCACTTTTTGGGTGCCGTACAAATATTGCCGTCCGGACTGCTGTTGGTTCGAATCGTACTTCCTGGGTCGTGAAACGCTGCCTGGAAGCGTCCCGACGTCACGTCGCAGCATTCCCGGATCACATTCGTATGCATATTTTCGTCGGTCGGTGTTTTTTACGATTCGTACGGAAATGGTGTTTCCGTGCGAATCGTAATTCCATGTTTGTAATGTTTTACAACCGAGTACGAGCCGGACGGAGAATACGCTCCGACCGACGGTTCGTACCCGGTTTTTACCGGATCGTAATTGGCACCATAGTGTCTCTAGCTGTTTCATGACGGACAATGCTGTAGTATGGCTTCACAAGCTAAGGGGCATATCATCAAGGGCACTATCGCCGCTTTAGCGGCACCTTTTGCCGCTAAAGCGGCAATATTTTTATCGCCCTATCAGCAAGCTGTCGCTAACAACTGTTAGCGACAGTTTACTGGCAATAGCGCCCCTTGTCAGCACGCCTCCCATCGCATCGCTAATGAGATGCAAAGGAGGCGTGTCTGACAAGACTCCCTTGGGAAAATATCGCTAACCCAGCTTCGTCATATTGACAAGGAGGGTTAGCAATATTTAAAATCACGTTAAGTATGCCTTAACGCAGGAATTTAGCGTCTGTTAAATTCCTGAATAAGGCATACATAACATGGGGGGTGGATTGTGTGGCTAAGACCACAGGCTCTATCATCTAGGATATCGCCGTTTTCCACCATGGAAAACGTCGATATCCCCACTATTTCTGGAATTTTTATCGCCTCGGCAATCGCGTTGTTGATAACGCGTTAACCGGGCAATAAATTCCAGAGATAGCCGGCAATAAACATGCAAGCGCTAAGCGAGTATTTATCGCCGGACCTTGATAATGTGCCCCTAAATTTCTTTAAGAAGAGGATAATAAATCTCTTTCTTTCCTTTATATAAAATTGGCAAAAGAATAAAATATGTACAATTGATTGTTTTGATATGTGATCAAAAGGGCAGCATTCCAATTGATTGAGGGAAAAAACATTTGCAGGATACCCTAACATTATTGTCACATAATTTAGGCGGAAACTTGTCAGAATAAATCGATGGCGGTTATTTTCGACAAAAGTGAAATATGAAGATGGCCCATGCAACGTAGTGGGAAAAGCATTATATACAATTACTGTGGCTCTTTCTATATATCTATTCCATCTGTCTCGTGCACATTTCTCTAGAAAGAGATTTTCTAGTCCTGCCTTACTTAAGATTTCACACTGTGCAGGGTGGGCATAAAGATCCCCCTGCCGCAAAGACTCCAGGGTGCGCCTTATATATTGCAGCCATGCCATTTTTGACGCATGCTCCATTTTCATGATATCCCTCAAAATGGATTGGCTTGGCTGGACGTCCTTCCATTTCCAGATAGACAGCCATAGTAACAAAGGGGCCAGTTTAATTGTATCTGTAATATATGGTAATGCTAACTCTTTATGGACAATAAAATTTGTACAACCCTTTAGGACAGACAAAAAATTTTGGGCGAACCCATCCTCTATCTTTTTTAGGCTATCGACATGGGTTAAAAGAATAGGCACGTGGTATCAGGTATAGGTGTCTAGGCGCCACTAAAAAGATTCACACACTCAGTTTTCTGTCATCTACTTATTATGACGGTGCAGTAAGGTGTGGAGAACCACAAACTCCACAAAAGAAAGCATCAGCTAGCATAAATTCAATTAATTCCCCAGCACACGTAAAATCCAAGTCTTTAAGGTTTTTGCATTTTTAAACAAATCACCACAAACAACATATATCAATGAATCGTGAGTCACGTCTTCTTCTTTCTTTTTATTCAAAAGGCCTTCATAATAGCTCCCAACAGCCAACACGTGTTTCGTCGCGTAAGGAGTGTAGTCCCACGACTTTCCCAAGGCTGTACAAGTGAAAAACACATATAAAAGGCCAATATATGGAACCAAGATTCCAATAAAAAGAATCACCATCTTACATATTATAAACCAAAATAGAAAGCTGTGTATTCAAGTTAAAACAAGGTGGAAAGAAAGCTCCACAGATTATAGAAAGCATTTCATTTCAATAAACTCACAACGTTGTGAGTAAAAAGATAATTCCATTGTTGACAGTGATTTGTCGCAGCTATAACCCAAATATAGATGGAGAGAGAAGGAGATTAAGCCACTATAGACCCGAGTCTTCAAACAATAAAGTGCAGCATATCGGTGAATGTTCTTCAATTTAGTGCCACACCTGAGTGTCCTTCAAGTCTTAACATGCAAGCCTGTGATATCTACCGTGTAATGATTAAAAACCAATACTAATAAACGCTAACCATGCTCACCTATTCAAGAATAAAAAGCGCTTTACCTAAATTCTCCGTATTGTCAAAACCCTGGAATTCAAGGAAAACCCTGAAAAAGGGTAGAAACAAAAACCACGTGTCAGAATGATTAACATGGATACTGGTTAGGTCAGTAGCTATAATAATAGCCAATGGAGAACACCTACTTGATATGTGGTGCTAATTCCAGACCACAAGGGTATCTATTTCGACGGTGTCCGTACAAACTCCTAATTCTCGTAATCTTGAACCACGTCACTTTCACAGTGTGCTGTAAAAATCATATATAAACCTCCGTGAATATCCCTAAAGCGTTCAAAGATGATTTAAATTGCGAGTAATCAAGAAAGTTCGTATCAGTATACGGAGCTAATACCATCTTTTCTATGAACATGTTGAATGACAAAATAAAACCGAAAAAGCAGAGTACTACTAATAATATACAATGGCGGCTAACAAGCTATTAACATGTATCTATCACATCATGAGTTAATCAACCATGACTTTGATTCTTAAATGTAATCACTATATTTTAAACCCCAATAACATTAACTCCAACATCGTTCCCACTGTCTTACCTATGAAAAATACTCGTTCTGGTGTGGACACCGCCACATAAGCGTGCAGGAAAGCCGAGTGCAGCAGTCTGTGTCCTGTTCAAAAAACCCGGATATCTATCATACGGAAGAGCCAATCGTAGCGACGTCGGGCGTCTCGCCTCATCCCGTAATACTGAACATAGAAATAAGACTAGAGGACTAATCTTATCCTCGCTATTTCCGTATTAGAGTACCGCATCATTGGCTTAAAGACATCTATGTTTAATGCATACGTAGTAGATCGATTAATAATAATTCGGGATGCCACAAATTACCTGTATTTCATAAATAAAGTCTATTGGTGATAGTGAAACTAGTTTGTGGGGTATCATTACAATGTGAATTCATAATCTTCCGCGTCCTGCTGATCAACCGCCTCAGTGGCTAAAAAGTCGTTTTTCGCCAGTCACTACGCAAGTGTCACGTCTATTTGAAATAGTGCCTTCTAATCTCTCCATCAATTGAAGTCATCAAATTTTTTCATTTAAAAGCAACATTTGGTCATTTGTTTTATATGCCAAAATCATATGGTTATATCATTGCAATAAAGGAAGGTTGTGCATACAATACATAAAGATATATGGCATCTTATTCATATTTTTCATGTTCTTGTTTCTTTCCATCATATACCATAGGCAATTATGGTCTGTGCATTTGAGTAAGGTGAGCCATGTGACATCAAGACATGCTAACGATCAGATCATATACGGCTCATTAAAGTGTACAAGCATAAGGGCGTGGTTTGTGCATCATTCAATCAAGTATTAACACAAACATTCTATCTGCCTAGGAAATAGTGTAATTCCTGATCGATATTCAAGCCACACTCTGTGCTCCTTAATTTCAAAATCCAAATAGCTTCCTTTCTACGTAATGTCAGTTCCCTATTACCACCCCTAGGGTGTCTGGGTTTATGTTCTATTCCATAAAATTTAAAACGTTTGCTAGTTGTCTGTTCTGAACATGTAGATATATGAGCCGCTAGATGGTATCTCATGTCCCCATGTCTCACTGCCCGTATGTGTTCTCCAATTCTTTCTCGTAGTGTCCTGATTGTGCTGCCAATGTATCTCTTGCTGCATTTACATTCAATGGCATAGACAACAAATTTAGTGAGACAAGTGATGTTTGTCCTAATCTCGTATGTTCTGCCACCAGGTCCTTGAAATTCAGTTATCTTTGGATGTGCCCACTTGCATGCCGTGCAATGTCCACAGCCAAAAAACCCACAAGTATGTCGGGTTAACCAATTCTCCCTAATCTTAGGTGTAGGATAACTCGGGCTTAAGATGTTCTTAAGTGAAAGGCCTCGTCTGTAGGTGATGTCTGGTTTATCTGTGATGACATCCTTAAGGGATCTGTCAGCCTTCAGTAGGTGCCAATGTTTATTCATGCTGCGTTTAAGCACCCCTGACCAGTTGTTGTATCCCGTGACTATTCTTATCTTGTTCTGGGTTATACCCCAGATTGCTGCCGCACACATTGCCCCAGATATTGATTTGGCCAAGTAAATTTTAACCATCTCATTTCTTGGGTTCCGGCGAGCCTGAAGATTGCAGCTATGCTTTTGCTCATGTGTGTGGCTCTTGCAGTCACAATCAATTTCCAGTCTAATTTGGTGTCAAAAACAATGCCCAGGTATGAGAAATTCTCTACGCTTTCGATTTTCCTTTCCTTAATATTATAATTTAATCTCTTTTTGCTTCTTTTCCCAACAGACATGATGAAAGACTTTGTTTTATTGACGTATAAATCCAGGTTCTTACTAAAAAGTGTGTAGTTCGTAATGCTCCTTTCTAAGGATAGGGGTGTTCTTGCAAGTAAAACCGCATCGTCTGCGTACAGCAAAATCGGAAGTTGGGTTGTACTCGCTCTAGGAGTGTCTATGGACTTTTCTACCAAGGTGTTTTTTAGGCTATTAGTATATAGCGAGAACAAAAATTGTGCAAGTACGCAACCCTGTCTAGCATCATTTGCAATAATAAAAGGTCTGGTACATTCCCCTTGTTTACCGTGACTGACCTTCGCAGTAGCTCCTATGTACATTTGTCTGATAAAACAGATAGTTGTGGCATCAACCCCCATCAGCTCTATAATGTGGCACAACTTATTGTGATTAACACAATCAAAAGAGGATGAGAGATCCATAAATGCCATATAGAAGCTCTCTTGCTTGGACTGTGTATATTTTGCTGCTAGAAGAGCCAGGTTCAAGCATTGGTCCACCGTTCCTCTGTGCTTCCTAAACCCAAATTGCACCTCAACAAGTATCCCCTTTTCCGCTGCCCATTCTTCCATTCTATTTAATAATAATCGTCCCATTACCTTAGCCGTACTATCGATTAAAGCAATCGGTTGATAATTTGCAGGGTCTGAGCCATCACCTTTTTTGTATATTGGCACAATTATTGATTATTTCCATGACAGGAGAGGGCCTGTGATACTAACATAATTAAAAACCACTGTGTAGAGAGGGACTCTGAGGAATTTGTTAGCTAGAAAAATATCAACAGGGACCCCATCTGGACCCGCTGCCTCTAAAGACATTGCTTGTGACAAAGCAAGCTCTACCTAATCCATCTCAAACACCAAAGTAGCGATGACTCCAGAGGGTTCAGGCCACCCATCAATATTGCCTTCCTTATTTTTTTGAAAAATATTTTGAAAATGAGTTACCCAGGTATCCTCATCTATAAACACATCTGTAGACGGGCTTCCATCCTCTTGCATGAAGGGGATGTTTACAACTTTCCAGAATGATTTACTGTCATTGCTATTGGCAGCTGCCCTTAATTTCTCCCAGGCTTCCGATCTCAGGGTTTTTGTCGCTGTGCTATGGATGATTTATAAATTGCTCTTAAGTTTTTTATTTGTATCTTATTCCTAGGTTTTTCCTTCAGAGAATTACACAGATTGGTTGCCGCTTTCGAGCACGTTTTATCGAACCAGCGATTTTTTTGCTTATTTTGTGTGCCTGATGGGCCAGGTAATTGTATTTTAATACTGTCTAAAATTTTGGTGAATGCTTTGACTACCTGTTGCTTATTTGTTAACAAATCTAAGCCAGTCAGGACCTCATTATACTTAGCGGATATTAAATGGATGAAAGGAAGCCTTTCATCAATTTTGTTCCACCTTAGTGAATATCCATTCTGCCTGGCCAAGATGGGATTAGAAATTATGACACTCTTTCCAGTAGACCTTTTTTCTTTCCATGGGAGCGTAGTTAGTATAACTGCGTGGTCACTGAATTCCGTCATCTTGATGTTTATTTTAGTAGTATTTTCCTGAGTTTTAGATGTTATTATAAAATCTATTGATGAGGAAGTCCCAGCTCTATAAAAAGTGGGGATCGTTTGTGCATTATTATGTACACTTTGGGTTCTGATTACCAGCTGCCAGACCATCAGTAAATTATTTAGAGCATTTCCATATGTACAATGTAGAAAATGATCTCCTAACTCATAAGATTGGGCAGTTTGTTGACACATACAGTGATCTTCATTCATGCATTTGGTTATGGTAAAATCGCCAGCCCATATGATGTAAACTGGTTTTACTTGTGTAAGGATTACATTCTCCAGGGCTTCTTCAAGTTCCTTTACCACAGCAGACGGATTATCAAAATTATTATTATAGTAATTTATTATCAACCAGTTTGCACTATGATTGCTATTTATCAGGATGATATGGAAATATGGCGATTATTAATGAAGCTCACCGATTTGAATGAAGCTGTTTAAGTGATGCATGTTAGTAAGCTACCTTTTGCTCTCCCTTTAGCTGATGGTAGGGCTGGGGTATAGATGCATCGGTACCCATTTAAATGAATGGGGTCCACCTCCCATGGCTCTTGGAGACATAGAATTTGATAGTTGGAGACTTCTTCGTGCCAATCATCATTTTGTTTTTTATTTTTATATCCTGCTATATTCCATGAGAGTAAGGTGTGAGAATTATTACATGTTATCATGTCACTTGTTGGCTTTGGTCGGACTGTGGAATGCGTAGGATTAGGCAGTGAAGTTGGGCATAAAGAGAGGACTGTATCATTAATTCTGCCATTGGCATCAGCCACATTTGCCGGTAATAGAGTGCTCACCAACACATCATGGCCCTTTACTACCTTTAAATTCAGAGCCAGTTTCGGGAGGAGCAGTCAGAGATAGTCAGTCGCAGCTATTTAGAACTGATAGTGCCTAATATCTATTATTGGTGGGTAAGATTTGTCTCTCCCCCCTTACTATCCAGTTCCTCCCTATATTCCCCTGCTGGGGTACTCTGTTGAGATGGGGTCCTCATGGGTTTGATGGTTGATAGAAATAGCCCAATGGGACTACATACATTTGTGAGCTAGAAGTGCAACCTGTGGGGAGCTGGGCTAAAAATTTGCCTACAACAAATGGATTATCGAAGTTCAGCACAACACACTCACCCTCAATAGCTTTCTCAATGTTTCTAGCCAGGATATACTTCTGGCCATGATTAAATGTTCATCGGAGGACAGTGAAATCTAGCAGTCTTAGTTAACCAATGCCTCGATTTATTCATCAATTGGGTTGTTGTTTCTTGTTACTCTGCTCTAAGGGTCAGGACATTTCCCCTAACTATTACAAAAGGGCAGGCAGCTGGTGGAAGATTTAAAAATTCAGATTTATCAGGTCCTCCATTATTCAATATCCTATTACTGTGCCCTTTAAGCAGTGAGCTACTTACCGGAGAACCCAACGTGCTCCCCCTTTGTAAACCAGTCAGATGTCCCCTGTCCTAGGTTTGGCTCAGTAGCTGACCCACTCGCATCTGGGGGTTTTTCATTTCGCTTTTCAGTGGGGACAATGTGTCTTAAGGTGAGCAGCATTGTTTGATGATATAGTTGAGTTACACTTATTTGAGATCACCCTTTCACTCAATGACTTATCATTCAACAGGGATTTCAGCATTTCTTCTGTTGAAATTAATCGTTCCAGTATGGATTGCAGAAAGAGAGAAATTTTGACTCCCAAAGTATCCTCGAGTGATCGATTGATCAGAGGTTCTATATCCTGTTGTTGGCTTGTATGGTCCTTGACCGGATGGGTGGGGGTCGATTTCCTTGTTTTTGTTTTGCTTTCTTTGGTGAAATTGGTATATGTGTCTCCCTTTTCCGCTTTGGTGGAGGCTTTTTTGAAATTGGGGCAGGCGGGTCAGACGTGGGACTTACTGGGGTGGCATGTTCACTACTAGTGATTCTGACACTAAAGTAGGGTCTTGCAGTACCTTTTCTTTCGATATGTTGTCCACCCCACTGTAAGTTCATTTATGGTGTCATTCCCTCCCAACAACAGTCTTCTCTCAGTTAATAACAGGTAAAGAATGCCTACAAGGGATTTTATTTCAACAAAGACTAATGATTAGTTATTCTAAAATTCCTTTAGGGGTGGGTCTAAATAGAACAGACACCCAATTTGTCATCTGACAACATCAATCAATAAGCACGAAAAGCACAGAAAAAAGCAGAAAACACGGGGATATCTTTTTGTTGAAAATACAAAATTGTTTATATAGATAAATTAAGTTAAAAGGAGTACAAATGAACACTCAATTCAGCAATAAGTCATGAAAAAGGTAAAAACAAAATAATCCTACAAATCATCAAAAAACACCTATTCCAATGAAATCAGCAATGACATATCTCTTGATGAGAATAATGGTCACTTGAATGTAGTGAATATTTCGGAAATAGATAGAAAAGTCGACGTTTCGGTCTTTACAGGCATCAGTCCATCAGACCATCTTCAGGACAATAGATATTGCAAATAACGAAAGACCCTTTTATAATCAAGTTCGACACAATTAATTTTGCTCATGGAGATATAGTTAGCGCCGTTTGAATAAATTGCAGGGCTATCGCTAATCAATAGATCAAGGTCAAGTCAGATTGATAGCAGTAATTTGAAAGTCAGTCCAAGTCACTCAAGTCAATTTTAGAGAGAGATTAACATATATCCAATAGCAAGTTTTCAATAGTATTTCAAGCGCAACGTTGTCGAAAAAAGCTAGCGTCTGTTCTTGAAACAACGGTTAAGGCAATCTGGTTTGAGATAACTGTGGTAGCTTTCAACAGAAAAAGTCTAGTGTTGAGATGATCCCCCCTCAGCACCCAATGGTGTTACCTTTTTGTTTCCCATACCCGTCCCTGAGGGCTCAAAGGCAAGGTGCTAGAGGGGGGCTTAGCCCAGTCTCCTCTGGGCTTGGAAGGGCATGGACAGGCCCGCCCTTGGCCCAGACTTTTTCCGGCACGTCCCTGCATGCGTCCCGCACTGCAGGGACGTGGCGCATTCTTATGGGCAACTCCAGGAAGCTCCAGTCATGGGAGGTTGTCACGAAGTGCCACCTCATGACTTGTCAAGAGAGGACTATGTTGACTTCTACCCCTCTTACATCTCTCCCATCCTCTATTTTCAGTCCACCTCTGATTTTAACCTACACTATACCTTTGAAGGTTTGGAGATCCAGGACTCCTCCCCCGCCCACGTCCCCTGGTCACAGGCACCAATGAGCAGAGACAATGAAGTGCGATGGGAAATGAATGCAGGCCGTTGGAGGAAGGCGGAGAGGAAGAGCCCAGCTGAGTCAGTGGAGAGGACTAGGAGTTGCCCCGCAGTCTCCTTGCTGAAGCCTCGGACGCCAAACCCCTGCTATGAGGAGCGGAAACCGTGGAAACCCCGGAACCCCTGCTATGAGGAGCGGAAACCGCAAAAACCCCGGAGTGCGGCCTCACTATTGGCAAGAGGGAGCCGGACCCGATTCGGCATCGCGACCAGGCCAGCCATGTTCCAGGAGGAGCGTGGCTACAAGATCTACGTGACCGACTCCACAGCACTTGTGGGAAGGGTAACCGAGCTGAAAAGCCTCCTAGGTGTGTAATGGGAGGCCGTAAAATACCCATAAATGCTGTGGGCTGAAAGTTGTACACTTAAGCATAAAGCACCACATGCGAATCACCGGTGATGGTTTGAGGTGTTCTGTTCCCCCTACACCACCCCTTCCCTGAGCGTGTCTGTCTAGTATCAAACTCCGCCTGACAGAGATTTCTTTATTTTGTTTACTTTCCCCAACCTCCATTTCTGCACCTGCGAATGCGAGGGTCCAAATAAGGAGCAAAAGACGCCGTCTGCATCGTGTATGGACGCTGTGGGAAGCGGACTACACACATACTCCTTAAAGACTGTGAAAGACTTACTGTCCTTGGCAATAAAGCCTCTTGCAAACGCTACCTCTCTTGCCCCTTATTGTGCGCTGCACCAAAAGTATGGAGAGTCTTATACAGCAACTGATTATCGGACAGCAGAAGTTAGAATGGGCACTCGAGAAACAGATGACGTTGGCCCAGGCCGACAGGGACATGTTCAAAGAATCCATGAGTCAGCAGCTGGAGTGTATCCAGAAGGTCACGGTTGATCAACTGCAACTGACCTCTCAAATACAAACCCATCCTGGTGTTCAGACCACTGGCCCTAACATTGCCCTACAAAAGTCTCTCCCTGGCGAGGACCCCGACCCCTTTCTAATGAACTTCGAGAGGGCAGCTCTTGCCTGTGGTTGGCACAAGGCTAATTGACCCTTCTTTTTGGCCCCTCTATCAAGTGGAGAAGCGCAGGCTGCATACCAGATGGTCACTCCCCCAGGGAACACCCCCCACACAGAGATCAAGGGGATAATCCAGGACCACTTGGGCATGGATCCCGAAGCCGATCGCGTTTGGTTCCGGAAAGAAAGAGGGATGCCTGGAAGCAACCCCAAGGCATTGTACGAACTCAAAGCCGCTGCAGACAAGTGGCTTAAGCCTCATGAACGCTCCAAAGAAGAGATCATGGAGCTAATCTACTTGGAACAGTATTTAGAGTCGCTGCCCTTCTCCATGTAACAGTGGTTGAAACAACACTCCCATCTAACAGCAGAACAAGCTGCGGATATGGCCACCACCTTTGCAAGGACCCAACCCTGTTCAGTACCCAAAGAAGGCGATAAACTACGTGCAGCCATACACCCCCATAAAACTGAGAGAAGACCTCTCAAACCCCTGCCAGAGCCTCCCCGACCGTGCTTTCGACCCGAGCCCCTAACCAAGCCACCAGTGCTTTGATTGTGGGGAGTAAGGCCATATTGCTCGGTTCTGCCCTCATTAAAAACAATGGAGGAGCTCATGGATGTTTGTGCATACCATGTTCTATCTTATACACTGAGGAGATGGGGCCTTGTTTCTAGGTAAGTGTGCAAGTGGAAGGGAAGAAGGTAAAAGCTCTGCTTGACTCAGGTTGCCGCCAGTCCATTATTCTTGGGTCCTTAGTGCGCTACTCTACTCTGTTGTCAGAAGGACTTATGCCCATAAGGTGCGTTCATGGGGATGTCCACAGCTTTCCTGTGGTGTGACTCCCCATACAGCTTCCGAATCAGAGAACACACCAGGCTCGGTTAGGGGTGTTATCCAACCTCCCAGAACCGTTAATCTTAGGTCTGGAAAACCCATTGTTCCTGCACCTCCTTAGGGACAACTTACATCCCTTCAAACCTCATCCCCCAGAACACCCCACCCTCCTAACCCAAGCCCCCTGGCTCTCTGACCGAACCTTTAAATACTGTCAAGAGCATGATCCTACTCTTCAGAATGCTTGGACCCATGCCCGGCAGACTGCCATAGCAGAGCCCCCTGCCTACCCCCGTTTGCACATCAAGAAAGATCTTCTTTATAGGACGGAAAATCCCAAGGCCAACCCACAATTATTGGTTCCTCAAGCCTTTTGGGAGCAAATCTTGTTTTTTGCACATACATACTTGCTTGCAGGACACCAAGGTGCCCAAAAGACTACACAGTTGGTCCTGCGACACTTTTTTTGGCCAGGCATTTACTCACAGGTCACCAAGTACTGTCAGGAATGCGAGGCCTGCCAACAAAAGAATCCCAACAGATCTCTTGCCATTCCTCTTCAGCCCCTCCCGGTCATCGTAAATCCTTTTGAACGCATCAGAATGGACTTCATAGGCCCCCTTCCACGCACCAGAAAGGGCAACCAGTATGCCTTATTCATAGTGGACTATGCCACGCATTACCCCAAAGCCTTTCCCTTGCGCATACCCACAACCACTAACATCAGTGAGAGACTCATTAAACAGTTTTCACGTGTCTGCTTTCCCAAAGAAATTCTCACAGACCAGGGGACTCTGTTTGTCTCTCGGTTGATGTCCCAAATCTGTAAATCACTCAACATCTCCCACATCAAGATCTCGGTATATCATCCGCAAACAAACCGTCTTTGTGAATGATATAATGCCACTCTGAAACTGTCTCTTAAGAAAAGGCTCACTGTCAAGGGTAGAGACTGGGACATGTTCCTTCCCCTGGCCCTTTTTGTGATCCGAAGCCAAGAACAAACCAGTTTGGGTTGTTCACCCTTTGAGCTTCTGTACGGGAGACGTCTCAGGGACCTACTATAAATCACCAAAGAGGCTTGGAAACAGGAAAAACAAGAGGAGGCACAGTCAGCCTTCTGCACCTACATACACAAACTAAGGGACTTTGCTGATGCAAATCTAGAAAAAGCTCAAACCAAGCAGCAACACTTTTATGACAAAGGGAAGAGTTGGCGACATCAGAAGGTTGGTGACTGGGTCCTGGTACTCCTACCGTCTGGCCTACCAAAGGCTCGCACCGAGTGGAAAGGCCCCTTTCGTATCAGCAAAAAGATAGGACTTACCACCTACCCCGCACAACTCACCCAAAATAAGGCCCAAATGCACCATATAAACCTCCTTAAAAAGTGGTTGGGTCCCCTACCTCAGAGTGTACACCTCACCGCCTCCTTGGGGGATCATGACAACACCCTGGACCAATTGATAATAAACGAAGCATTGTCCGACACTCAAAAAGAGACCCTACACACTGCCCTTTTACCTTTTTCTGCCCTGTTTTCCGACCTCCCTGGGAAAACAACCTTAGTGGAGCATTCCATCCCCACTCCTCCAGGGAAAACCATTAAGCAAATACCCTATCGAATACCAGCAGCCCGACGAGAAGCCATCAATAAGGAGGTCGAGAGTATGCTAGCAATGGGAGTAATAAGACCCTCCCAAAGCGATTGGTCGTTCCCCCATAGTCTTGGTGCCAAAACCCGATGGTTCGGTTAGATTTTGCATACATTTCCGGGCCGTTAACACCATTTCTTAGTTCGACACCTATCCGTTATCTCGGGTCGACAAATTTATTGAAAAGCTCAGAGATGCACACTACATAACGACCCTAGACCTCACCAAAGGGTATTGGCAGGTGCCCCTCAAAGCCCAAGACCAGGAAAAGACTGCATTTTCCACTCCCACGGGTCTCTATGAGTTTACAGTTTTACCCTTTGGTCTCCACAGGGCGCCTGCAACGTTCCAAAGACTCATGAACAAGGTCCTTTCAGACAATCAGGGGTACTTGTCTGCTTATCTCGACAACATTGTTATCTATAGTCCCACATGGGATATACACTTACACCATTGTCAACAGGTATTCCATGCACTACAGCAAGCAGGCCTTCATATCAATGCAAACAAATCCCAGGTTGGGTCCAAAAAGCCAGGAACCTGGATTATTTTTTGGGGAACGGGATCATTGAGCCACAACAAGAAAAAGTCAAAGCAATAATGAACACTCCCTTCCCTTCCACAAAGAAAGAGGTCAGGGCCTTTCTCGGGCTACTGGGTTACTATATGAGATTTATCCCCAGATATGCAGACATAGCAAGCCCCTTGACCGACCTCCTGAAAACCCAAGTAAAAGCAAGGGACATCATAGACCCTCCCACTCTGGCCATACAAGCATTCCAGGAACTAAAGACTGCCATCACCTCTGCCCCCATACTCAGATCCCTGACGTTTCCAAACCGTTCATCCTCCAAACTGACGCCACTGAGAACGGCCTAGGAGTCGTATTATCCCAGGTCTCGCATGCGGGTATTGATCATCCAGTGCTATTTGTCAGCCGTAAACTCTTTCCCCATGAACTAAGGTACTCTGTGATAAAAAAAGGATTGTCTTGCCATCAAGTGGGCCGTTGACAAACTCCACTATTATCTGGAGGGCTCTCATTTCTGTCTGTATACCAAACATGCCCGTTTGCTCTGGATGAGCCGTAATAAGGGGAAAAATCCCAGAGGCTTGCGCTGGTTCCTCTCATTACAGCTCTTTTCGTTTGAGGTCCGGCATCGCAAGGTTTTTGACAACGGGAACACTGACTTCTTCTCCCGTGTTCCCTTGTTCCCCGAGAGGGAACAATCTGGGATGGGGATGTGTCACGAAGTGCCACCTCATGACTTGCCAAGAGTGGACGATACCGACTTCTTCCCCTCTTACATCTATCCCATCCTTTATTTTCAATCAGCCTCTGATTTCAACCTACACTATACCTTTAAGGGTTTGGAGATCCAGGACTCCTCCCCCGCCAATGTCCCCTGGTCACAGGCACCAATGAGCAGAGACGATGAAGTTCGATAGCAGATGAAAGCGAGGCCATTCGAGGAAGATGGAGCAGAAGAGCCCAGCTGTGTCAGTGGAGAGGACTCAGAGTTGCCCCACTGTCTCCTTGCTGAAGCCATGGATGCCGAATCCCTGCTACAAGGAGCCGAAACCATGGGAACCCCGGAATCCCTACTATGAGGAGCAGAAACCGTCGAAACCCCAGAGAGCAGCCTCACTATTGACAAGAGGGAGCCGGACCCGATTCAGCATCGCGTCCACGCCAGCCATGTTCCAGGAGGAGCGTGGCTACAAGAGGTACGTGACCGACTCCGTGCCATTTGTGGGAAGGGTAACTGAGCTGAGAAGCCTCCTAGGGGTGCAACTGGATGGTTGTAAAATACCCAGAAACACTGTGGGCAGGAAGCTGTACACTTAAGCATGATGCGCTGCACGCGAATCACTGGTGACGGTTTGATGTGTTCTGTTCCCCCTACACCACCTCTTCCCTGAGTATTTCTGTCTAGTATCAACCTCTGCCTGACAGAGATTTCTTTATTTTGTTTACTTTCCCCAACCTCCATTTCTGCACCGGCGAACGCGAGGGTCCGAAGAAGGAGCAACAACACCATCTGCATCGTGTTCGGATGCTGAGGGAAGCGGATTACACACATCCTCCTTTAAGACTGTAAAAGACTTACTGTCCTTGGCAATAAAAAGTCTTGCAAATGCTACCTATCTTGCCCCTTATTGTGCACTGCGCCACAGAGGTATTGGGAGTAGTAGTCTCCCCCAGCAGCGCAGACTCAAAATGCATGGCTTCACCCCTCCCGCGACAGCAGACGCGAGTCAAGCAGGTACAAGCGCCGCAGGGACGTGGTGCGTTAGTATGGGCAACTCCAGACAGCTACAGGTACGGGTGGTATCAGAAGTAGCAGTCTCTCCCAGCAGTGCAGACTCAAAATGCAAGCTTCACCCCTCCCATAACAGCAGTAGTCCAAAGTGAGGCAATCTAAGACAACTAGTCAGGCTTTAGCAGTAAAGCTTATTTTCCCTGATGGGGATTTTCCTCTATTACCAAAATTTGATCCACAAATAATGTTGTACCCAAATCACTGCTGACACCTCTCCGTTTTTCCAGTGATAGGACATGACAATATTTTATAACGCTCTCAATCGAGAGATTTGGACCAGCCAACAATGCAAGAATGTCAGCACAAGTTCAATAGATTCCAAATCTTAGAAAGAGGACAGGGAAAGATTAAACTAGTTTCATTGTATTCTATTTAGAATATATACAATGTAAAGCAATTCCATCCCCTTGTAGTTCAAAATGCTGACTGCATTTTGGTCCAGGTTCTGTCAGCTGCCAATTATAAAAGCTGACAGAGCTCTGAGGCCATTCTGGACTCTGAACTCTTATAGGATTTCCAACATTCAATAGTGTTAGAAATTGAGTGTTCCTGTTGGCAGACTATACACCCTGTCCAAGCATTAACCAAAATCCTAGTCAGGATAAGTCAGATACACAACCTAAATTAAACTGTGCTCACCCTCCGGTGGCTTGGCACAGAGCAGTTAAGCTTAAGGGAATGTGTAAAGTATGTGTGCAACACTTTAGTTACAGTAACACACTGAAAACACCACAAAATGACTTCACACCAGTTTAGACAAATAGAATATATATTTATTTGAGTAAAACAAGAACAAAATGACAAAAATCCAATGAGCAGAAGTCAAGATATTCATTTTTAAAGATTAAATCCCAAAATAGTGCTTAGAAATCAATAGCGCTTTAAGGTTACTTGAGATCAAGCTAGACCGGGGTCAATTCAAAGTTCAGGCCAACTGCGATGGAGAGCAGACCAGCAACAGGACCCAACCAGGGCCTGATGAAAAAGTACATTGTATGGAGCAAGAGTTCAAGTCGGAGACTCCCTGCATTGGTTCCGATTATTGCAGTCGGGTCGGTACATTGGAGTCGAGCCTCGCCATTGGTGTCAAAAGATTGGCGCTATGTCTAAGTCAAGATTTGCAGCTGTGAATTCAGACTGGCGCTGCTTCGTCACATTTGGGACCCATGTCATAATCAAATCAGCACTGTGTCTGCGTCAAAGGGCACTGCATTGGTTTTCATTGCAGCAAAGTGGTCACTGTGCCAATTTCGCAGAAAACAGCTGCAGAACCCACTTCTGAGGCACAGGACTGGAGGAGGCACCTCAGACAAGGGTACAACTCACAGATGGCAGAGTCCAGCAGTACCAGCAGAGTTACAAGAAGTCTTTTGTTACCCTGAGACTTCAGAGAACAGGAGGCAAGCCAACAAACCCTTGGAGAAACTAAGGTTTAAGGATGGGTCCGGTACCTCTAACTTCCAGTCAAGAAGCAGCACACAGCAGAGAGCAGAGTAGGTAGCAAAGTGGCAGTCACTCCTACAGCACAGTAATCAGCAGGCAGCAGGCCAAACAGCAATACAGTTAGCAAAGTGGCAATCCCTCCTACAGCACAGCAGTTCTTCTTCCAGCCAGAATGTACCTAGTTCCAGCAAAGTTTTGATTTGGTGGTGTCAGGTTTCCAGCACTTTTGCCCAAATCTGTCCCTTAGTTCAATGCACTAAAATGTATTAGAAATCTAGCTGAACTACGACCTGTACATCAGCCAGTAAGTACTACTATGCAGGTTATATTTTCTTGCCATGATTAAACACTTTATATGAGTTCAGAGTCACAGCAGAACTCCATATCCTTATTCGAAAATAATTAACACACTCAAAATATGACCAAGAAACACAGGGTAAAACATTAAAAAAATGTATTTACTAAAACACAAATCTAGTACATGAAATATGAATAGTAACCACACAGAATGAGAAAAGAAATACAGCAATTTATGATATCTTTGTATACATTATGAATCATGCTAACATGGTCAGTACGCTCCTAGCATCCAAACACTCTATCACTGGTTCTAAGTGCTGTCTTAAAATTTAGCACAAGCAGAAAATAATAAGTCTATAAATGGAGGGTGTTGGACTTGGCCCTTCTGGCCGGTTCACCCCAAAACTTTTTGCTTAATATTGTGGCTTGGTTTAGTGATTTTATTGACTTCTGCGCACTTTACCGCTGTGTCCCAGGGAAAAGTGCGTGCGTGTTGTGAGGTTGGCCTGCCCTCCCATGGGAATGCATGGGGGAATGTTTGTACCCTGGTAGTTCCTGATGCGTGGGGTGTGCAGGCCCGTGTTTGGTATGTGCGGACTCGTGTGAGTGAATGCTGCGCGTTGATGTGTGCGACGTGCATGTACCTAGTGTGGAAGTGCCACTTCTAGAAGTGGGCACTTCAGTGTGCAGTATGAAATGTGTGGCTTGTCTGGCGATTGGCTGGTGGAGGTCATGTGACGGGCTAGGGAATCTCCAGGGTCAGGAGGAGTCGCCCAGTGGTGAATAGGGAGTTAGCATGCTGATGGCTGGGGAGGAGTATACCTGGGTCCTGAATAGGACAGGGCTTTCCCCACACAATGCTGGCGCCGGCCCCTGTGGTGCGTCTAATGACCCTAGCCCTGCCAGTGAATAGGGAGAGGGGCTGAGCAAAACAAAGTGCTCAGGAACCTGTTGGAACTGGTTCGCCCCTTCCCTGCACCTTAGACAAAGCCTTGTACTGTATAAAAAGGGGCTGTGTCCCCTTACATGGTGTTCTCTTGCAGGATCATCTGAGGGGGGGCCCGCTGCTGCTGGGCGCCAGGAGAGACCGCCACTAGGGACTGCCTCCCTGCTGGAGGGCCCTGTGAGCTGGCTCTGGGCCCAGCCTTTGCCCCCCTGCTCTTTGAAGGACCTTTTGGTTGCTGGACGTTGCTTATAGCGCCTGGGAGCGCTTTCTGGACTTTGTAGCGCTGTGCGCGCTGTTTTCCTGGACTTTGCTATCTTTATAGCGCTGGGAGCGCTGTTTTGCTTTATAGCGCTGTGTGCGCTTTGATTTTGCTGGCGGGTGCCCACCCCGCGATTTGGCTGTTATTTTGACAAGTTCGGCGGGTGCCCACCCCGCCGTTGTGCTCGTTGCGAGGGAGCCTACCCCTCTGATGGACAAGAATCACCGCTGCAGCCCGGACCGGAAGTCAGGCGGGTTGAGGGCGGGCCTCCGGGACAACCGGAACTGAGGATAGGAGGGCGGGAGCCTACCCCGCCTCCTACGAAGCATCGCGGCTGGTCCGGACCTCGAGGGTGTCGATCCAGGCGGGAGCCCACCCCGCACTGGACTGAGGAAAGGAGCGCGGCGGCAGGAGCTGGTGCGGAGGGGGGCGCGAGGCACATTGTCGGTGCCTGCCCCCGCCGTGTAGAGAAGCAGCCCCGGAGTCCGCCGGGACCAAGAGAGAGAAGACGGCGCGGGAGTCCCCAGAGGCGGCCCGGTGAGTACAAAGGGCTGGGGGACTCCGTGCGTGTGCCTGTGGGTGCCGGTCCCAGACCGGCCTATTCCTCGAGTGGCCCCCCTACCTGGCAGAGCCCCGTGAGGCTCAAAGGGGGCAGGCGTGTTTAGAGCGCTAGACGCTCCAACGACCGGGGGCACTTCGAGAGAGCCCAGTGAGGCTCCAAAGGTTGGCACATGGTTTCGCGAGCCCAGTGAGGCTCCCACGTCGGGGGCATTTCTGTCGCACCCAGAGCGGCCCCGGAAGGCAGCGGGCCGCTCCCACGAACGGGGGCAATTTGTTCAGAGCCGTGAAGGCTCCAACGAGCGGCAGATATTGTGCAGAGTCCAGAGGGACTCCAACGACGGGGCATTGTAGTTCCGAGCCACGAGGGCTCTAGGGGACATCTTTGAATGAACAGAGCCCGGAGAGGGCTCCTGAGGCACGCAGAGTGCCTGAAGTTCGTTCCACAGCTGCCCAGCACTTAGTGGGCAGCTGCCACGTTTAGGTGGGGGACCATTTTCGTTTTAGTCTGCGCAGCTGGCGCAGCTTGACTGAACACAGGGCGTCCTAGCCCCTACCAGGCCAGTTGGCCCAGGGACTGCCACAGGTGGTAGCTCATGTGGAGTTTTGCGCTGTTGTCCCTACCTGCACCTCTGAATGTGTGTTGCTGCATCATGTGCCTTGTTTTACACCTCTGAATGTTTTATGCATCATGTGTGTTCCTTCCTTGCACCTCTGAATGTGTTTTTATGCGTCATGTGCCGTGCTTTACACCTCTGAATGTTTTTAGGCATCATGTGTTTTCCTTCCCTACACCTCTGAATGTGATGCATCATGTGTAACGGTCTATTACCCCTACAGGTATTGTGATACTTAGGTGGTTGTTTGCTTTCTCCTAGTACAGGTGGTGCTAGTGAGGTTCTAGTTCCCTGCGTGACCGCTCCTAAGGTGGTTAGGGTTGCGTAGGTGGTACTTCCCTGATACCAGTAAGTACTGGTTGTGTGCTATACATATTATTTTTGTGCTACAGTGATCTTATATATTTTTGTGCTACGTTCTAAAAAGTGCTATTTCCGGACAGTGGTCCAGGTGGCCCTGTCTTGTACATAATCCCTTGTAAATTCTGCCCGTGCCTGTTGGCACATTGTAAAGTGTGTGTTTTTATCTAATGTGTTGTGTATAATACAAAGGCTATTTTTATAGAATACCTTGTGTGGAGTTTCCTTTGTGGTGGGCCTTGGGTGTTGTTGCTGGGTGCGCGCGCAAACGCTTTACACATCGCCTCAGAGATAAGCCTGACTGCTCGTGCCAAGCTACCAAGGGGGTGAGCAGGGGTTATCTTTGGCGTGTAACTTCCTTGCCCTGACTAGAGTGGTGGTTTCTGCCTGGCTTTGGCGCAAGCCTTAGCCAACCAGAAATCGACAGGTCTAACAGAGGGGCATATTCTCAAGCACCCATCGCCACCACAACGTCACTTTCAGTGACGTTGTGGTGGCGATACGGGCTTAGCCCTATTCACAAGGCAGCGTTAAGCCATGTTAAGTGGCTTAACGCGGCTTAACGCTGCCTTGTGAATAGGGCCTCCTTCACGCACTTTTTAGCGTGAAAGGGGTGTGCAGTGGGTGTTGCGGTGGGCGTTCCACCGCAACACCCATTGAGTTTGATGCTACTTCCTATTCACAAGGGCAGCGTAAATAGGAGGTAGCGGCAAACTTAAGACTAAGCCTGGGCGAAGCACTACGCTACGCTTGCGTAGTTTGCGAAGTTCGCGCTACTTCGCACTACGCGAACTGCACGTAGCACAGTGCGAACACGCGTAGCATAGTGTTGCGTAGTGTTGCGTAGTGCTGCGGTCATTTTTTGCTTGCTCGCGGTCCTCAACGTCAAGTTGGCGACCGCGAGCAAGCAAAATGACATCCCGGCGAGACTTTTTCCTTGTTCGCGATCAGCAACATCAAGTTGGCGATCGCGAGCATGGAAAATAAACCTCCCGGCGAGATTCCCAACGCGAGGAGGTCAGGTTTCTCATTGCGAGGGGTCGTGTATGCTCGCGACCGCTCGCGATGAGAAACTACCAGTTCGCGTTGAGAAAGGTGCCGCTCGAGTAAAAATCTACTCGAGCAGCAGAAAACTACAGCTCGCACTGTGCAAGATGCCATTTTCAATGATTGCACAGTGCCGGTTGCTTGTCCGCACTGTGCAATCCTTGAAAACAACATCTTGCACAGTGCGAACATGTTACTACGCAGTTCGTGCAGTGCTACGCGTAGCTCGCGTAGTGCGAACTTCACTTTGCGTAGCTTCACGAAGTGCTACTTCGCGAACTACGCCCACCCTTACTTAGGACTATGAAAAATCTGGTCTTAAGGTGACGAAATGAGGAGAAATGCTTTATTTTTCCTCATTTTTGCTTTTTCCATGTGTGCTGCCTTGTGCAGCACACATGGAAAAAGCATACTGCCATGGTTTGTTAATGTACAGGAAGGTGTCCCTTCCTGTGCATGAACATACCTTTTTTTAAATGCAGTTTTGTAACTTACATGTATGCTGCATGAAGCAGCACACGTAAGTTACAAACTGGCATTTAAGGTTTGTTTATGTGAAGCAAGGGACACCCTCCTGTACATAAACAAACCTCCCTGCTTTCAGACACCCTTGCACTCTGGTGCAAGGGTGCCTGGGTTTGTCACTAAGTTGTGAAACTTAGCGCCATCGCAGGGGGAAACACAAGGCTGCACATATCCTTGAGAATAGGGTGCAGCTTTGCGGTTCCGAAGTGGTGGAGGGAGGCGTTAAGATAAGAAGGATAATGCCTCCCTCCGACACTTCCTTGAGAACATGGCCCAGAGTTTCTTAAGAAAGATCGCACAACATAACTCTCTTGGTGAGAAAAACAGTTTAGCACTTTTCTATCACAACTATTGCCCAGGAAAGATAAGGTCTCAACTTCCTGGCAGCTCTCAGAGACCTGGAGCAGCCCTCAATTGGAGCTAGTTTGCAGAAAATAAGAAAGGTGTGTCCCCCTATAGTTTCATCATGAAGCCATCCTAAATTATGGCCAAGTACAAGGGTTTCTATACTAGCTGATTTCCAAAAGTTATCTCAGGTTTAAAGGTATAGCAATATCACATTCTCAATAAGACAAAATAACCATGGCAATGAACACATCATTTCAATTTACATGTTGACATTTTATCCTCCTCTGCAAGCGGCCATCTTAACATAACAGTTGCCATAATATAAACAATAGAAATATGTCAGCCTAGATAGGACATAATGTTGACACTTCTGTGTGTCTAAAGCTTCACCCTGTCTAATAGAGAGAGATACAAGAGTTTGCAAGACAACATGTGATATAAAAAAGAACTTAAAACAGGCCCTGTCACGGTGTTCATGACCACACTATCAGCTTAAAGTGTACCCACTTAAATGAAAAAAAAGTATGCTCGTAAATTCTTTCCACAACAGCATTTTTCCTCAGCAGAGGAAACTTCCCATAATCTTCATTTTAGAAGCACTGCTGAGTTTTGGCTGTTCCGAACGAGTTCTCTGGATTCTTCAGATCAAACATTTTGTTACTTATGGAGGGATTAGGGTGAGTGCCAAGGTTGATTGGATTACATCCTGCATCTCTCACTAGAGATAAAAGTTGCATTCATCTGCCAACCAATGACACTGCATAATTTAGTTGCAAGGATTTCAGCTACACGTTTTATCCAAATAAAACCAACTTGGTCTTATGTAATTTGCAGCAGGACCTTTTAAATTTGGAAAGGAAAATCCCACATCTGGGCATGTCAAGCTAAATTCTGTGCATGAAAAATCACTTTAAGAGAGAATGAGCCAAAAATCAGGCATCAAGAAACAAATTCATGACATTCCTACAGAAGTGTTGACACCAGCATGAATGAAAGTCAGTAATGTTATTGATCTGCCATTTGCGTGTCCTGGAACAACTGTAAAAACGCTGGCACCAGCATTAGGAAGTAACTGTCATGAGTCATCATGGCAAACGTACTAACAGTGGTATTTTGCATGGCACCTGCTATCAAATGAAATTAGGTGGTACATTATGACTTGCGTGAGAATATTAGTGATGGCATCATAGGCTTAACTTGTGTGAGACTTTTGCAGAGCATTAGAGTGTTTTATTATTTTGAAAAATAATGCTTAATTCAGATAAGGTAAAATTTCCATGACTAGGCCACAGTCAGCTTGTGTTTCAAATTTGCGGAATGAAGTGCCTTTTTGTTTTATGTGAACAAGCTTTCTCATGTGTATGTGCTTCTCTGTGTGCTTTTCCATTCAAGAAAGTCTGTAAAAGAGTCTCAGTATTAATACATTGTTTTATTTATTTTCCTCTCATGTAAGCCATGTCCAGGAAGTTCCTGCCTTTGTAACTGTCAAGTCCTTTTCATATGCATTTCTTAGGATCTGTTTATTAGATGAACTGTCTATTATATGCTTTCTTGAGGTAGACTTATGTTGATTCTCTCACTTGTAATATGCTGTCACCTTTCATGCTGTCTTGTCCCTTCCCCGTTCCCGTCCTACCTGCTGTGTGCGTGACTCCCGGCACGCGCTTAGAATGTTGAGGCTGAGCGAGTGGAGGCCATTATTCTAACGGGCATTCCGTGTCATAGTACCAATAAAGCTAGTCGCTTCCTTCATCTCCGCCTGTCGCCTCGTCATTGCACCCATTCTTTTGGTGACGATTACGGGATCCTAACCCGGACACTCCACCGCGACAGATCGCCAGAGGCTGCGGACCTTCCATACACTCTCCTACCAAGTGTTGTGGGTGGGGGACTTCCTTTTTCTTTGCTACGCCTCTGCGTGACGCCCATTGACCATTCAGGCTCACACCATTTGTCTTTTCTCATTCCTGTCAGCCCCTGGGAGGAGCTGCACGAAACGTGAGTGTAATAACATATCTGTCTACCCACTTGGTCTTACCATAAACTGCCACCGGAAGGAGCCAGACACTTTCCTAACCTTCGCCCTGTAAAGGCTTAAGACATTTTACAAATAAATACTGGCACTGTGTCAAAATGACTGGAATAATGAATGTGTTGGAAATGCCCAGCACCTTTCTAGAAGGGCCACCTGCGGAAAATTGGACACAGTGGGTAAAATGTTTTGAGAAACATTTGGAGGCAATTGATGGAACTGAAAACAATCCTACAAGAAAACCAGCCATGATGTACAATTGCTTGGGGGGCAGAAGGAAGGAGGTTATTTGGCCACATAACTCCCATTGAAAAGGAGGAAGGGGATGAAGAATGGAATGTGTTTAAGAAAGCAAAATTGAGAATGAAATACTATTGTGTTACCACTATGATTGTGATAATGGAGAGATACAACTTCTACTACAGGTACCAAGCACCAGGTGAGGCGATTGAGTCTTACGTCACAACATTAAGAATGTTGGCTACCACATGTGCATTCAAAGTTGCAGACAAGATGATACGTGATCAGGTGGTGATGCGTACCACGTCTGTGAAGGCACAAGAAAAATTATTATGCCACAGGAACCCAAACCTCGAAAAAGTGGTTTCTACCCTCAAAACATGGAAAGATCAGCCAAAGGAGTTAAATTGCTGTGCAAACATGACAACCAACAAATGAGCGTCAATCTCGTGCAGAAGGAGGAGGAATCCGCATCCAACAGACCACGCAATAATTTCCCTCGGAAAAACCCCAGTGCTTACGTTGGAAAGTCTAACTGTTATAGTTGTGGATCCAACGCACATGTGGCAACTAGTAAAGAGTGTCCTGCATGGGGAAGGATCTGTCAAGGATGCGGAAAAATGGGACATTTCCTTAAGGTTTGCAGAACTTTGCGTTCTAAGAAGATTTACATGGTAAATGACTCAAAGTCCGAAGTAGACTCAGATGAGAGTGAAGTACTGGAGAACTTGGTGCTGCTGGTTGCCATTATCAACAGTGAAGATGCACAAAAACCAACCCAGGTGTGATGTCTGTGTGAGTGGTGAAGATGTCGAGATGTTGGTGGATACTGGGTCAAGACTTACAATTCTGTCAAAGGACACTTACAGCGGTCTCAAGTGCAGGACACCATTGGAATCCAGCAGAATTGTTCCAGGTGCATATGGCGGGTACAAGATAACATTGGAAGGGGTCTTCAAGGCGGATTTGTCATTTAAGGGAAAGAACACCTCCACAAGGGTCTTTGTTGTGGATTACAATGTAAACATTCTAGGTTGGCTGGAACAACAAAAACTTAAGATGATGATTAACCCTTGTCAACCACCGTATGTATTCAGTGTTCAAGAGGATGGCTTGGAGACCATTCTCAAGGAATTCAAGGGGGTGTTCAACGAGCAATTGGGATGCTTAAAGAACTTTGAACAACAGATTATCCTGAAGAGTATAGCATACCCGGTGAAACAGAAGGCCAGGAATATACCCTTATCTGCCCGCGCTGAAGTCAAGACAATCCTGGAGAATTGGTGCAAGGACGGTATTATTGAGCCAATAAATGCATCTGAGTGGTTGTCACCCATGGTTATCTCGAAGAAAAGGAATGGAAAAATCCGTTTGTGCATTGACCTTCATGAACTAAACCGCCACGTGGTAGCTGATTGCCAACCTCTGCCTTTAATTAACGAAATGGTAATGACGTTAAGTCAAGCAAAGATCTTCACTACACTAGACTTCAGAACCGCCTACCATCAAATATAATTGCAAGATGAGTCAAAGAAATACACGGCGTTCATCACACCGGAAGGAGCGTATCAATTCCGCAGGTTACCCTTCCGGTTGTGTTCGGCGTCAGCTGTATTTCAACGCACGATGAACCAGTTGTTCAACGGCATGGAAGGAGTCAGATCGTTCCAGGACAATGTTCTGATGTACAGCAAGACAGAAGAGGAACACCTCATCATCCTGAGGAAAGTTCTTCTGAGGATTCAGGACAGTGTTCTCACATTGCAAAGAAACAAGTGCAAATTCCTTAAAGGAATTGTTGAGTACTTAGGACATCTCATCGATGGAAATGGTGTACGACCCAAACCGTCCTTGATATCTGCCATTTCTTGTTCACCTAATCCAAAGGATAAGGAAGAACTTGCATCTTTCTTGGGCATGTGTGTATTTAATTCCAAATTCATACAACATTACGCAGCCAAGGTTGAACCGCTTCGGAAAATGGTGAAGAAGGATGCATTATTCATTTGGGATGAAGAATGTGAACAGAGCATAAAGACTATTAAGATGGAACTTGAGCAAGCACTGTCACTCCAGTCATTCGACGAGAAGTTGCAAAGCACTGTAACAACAGATGCCAGCCAAATCGGGTTGGGTGCTGCGCTCAGCCAAATGACTGAGAAAGTGGAGAAAATCATCGCATTCGCATCCAGGAAGTTAAGGGGCCCAGAGACAAAGTACTCAGTAATTGGACATGAATTGTTGGCTTGTGTTTTGGCTGTCACAAAGTTTAAAAGTTTCCTGTGGGGCAAGGAATTCACCATCCGTACTGACCACAAACCGTTGGTCAGTATACTTGAAGGAAAGGGTTCCAGCCAGCCTTCACCAAGAATTGCGAAGTTGGCACGCAAATTGCAGGAGTATCAAGTTAGGATGGAATACATTCCAGGCTGAATGATTGTGTCGGCAGATTACTTGTCACGTGCCCCATTTGAGGATGATTCTGAGTGCGAAATGGATGTGGAAGATGATCTACTTGCTGCATGCTTATTTGAGGGTCATGAATCCAATAGTACCGTTACTAAATCAGAATGGTTAGAAGCTATAAAAGATGACACAGTGTTGAAAGGAATTAAAAAGTATGTGATCAAAGGTTGGCCACTTGAAAGGGCACATGATGAAGCACTTAGACCTTACTGGAAAATTAAGGATGATATTGGTGTTGTCGAAGATGTCATTCTTCGGGGTGAAACTTTAATAGCACCAATATCCATGAGGATCAGGTTGGTGACTTTAGCCCATGAAGGGCATGTAGGAATGACAGGCAGCAAACAGAGATTGAGGGAAAGGTACTGGTGGCCCTCCATGGATCATGACTTTGATGTATTTGTCACTCACTGCTCAGTTTGCAATGAAGCTGACAAAACTATGACAACACGCCATTGCCCCATGACCTCTGTTGAACTACCAGAAGGTCCATGGATCAAAGTCGGCATCGACTTCATAGGTCCCATGAATGCTTTGAGTCTAGAATTAAACTATGCCATAGAGTTGATTGATTATTTCAGCAAGTGGGTGGAAGTCAAATTCTTGTCTCAACCCACCACATGTGAAGTAATTGACTTCTTGAAGGAGTTGTTTTGTAGGGAAGGTTTTCCCCATCAGCTTGTCTCCGACAACGGAGTGCAGTTTGTGTCCTCTGAGTTAGTCTCATTCTTTAAAAAAAAAATGGCAAAGAGCATGTGAAGTCCTCTTTATATCACCCACAAGGCAATGGCCAAATGGAACGGGCCAATCCCCTGATTAAAGAAACCATCCAAATGGCCTAAAAATCACACATTCCTGTTGAGGCAGCACTACGCAGTAGGTTGTAGTCGTACCGTACCAACCCCCACAATACCACTAGTAGAAGCCCATTTGAACTCATCAGGGGTAGGGCAGTGATTACACGTTTGCAACCACATTGGTCTTTGGCTTGGAAAAAATGGGAAAATGAGAACCACAAAGAGAGTGAGAGCAGGATGAGAAGTTTGGTGGAGGAGCGCCAGAAGTGCATGCGCATAAATTATGACACTAGAAATGGTGTGCAAAAGATGTCTGTGAAGGAAGGTGATGTGGTGAGAGTGAGGTATCCCAGGAAGGGTGCCAACATGAGTAAATAGAGTGAACCGAGGCGTGTGGTCAAAACTAAGGGTACTATCATTCCCCTTGACAATGGTCAAAGGTGGAATGGTTCAAAAGTTGCCAGAAGCAGGATCTCTGAGCCTGTGAGCAGGCCTGGTGGATTGCAGAATGATGGTCTGGCGTCCTCTGCTGAGTCACGCATAGGTGAAGCATGTAGGGATAGCACTAATCCTGTGTCTAGTGACGATATTCTCTTCCTGGTTCGGTTACTGTTCCTGCTGATGCCATTCGGAATAGGAGAACAATTGTTCCGCCCATAAGATTTAAGTATTATGCAATGTATTAGTTCACCTTAGGAAAAGCAAAAGTGTTTCCTTTGTTTATTTGAAAACTATGTATTCCAGAGTTATTTTTAAAAAACGGGAGAAGATGTAATATGCTGTCACGTTTCATCCTGTCTTGTCCCTTCCCCGTTCCCTTCCTACCTGCTGTGTCTGTGCGCGAGTCCCGATGCGCGTTTAGAATGTTGAGGCTGAGCGAGTGGAAGCCATTATTCTAACGGTCATTACACACTGTATTTGATTTTGATATACTTTTGATGGATTGATTGCCATTGATTAACTAACCACATGTTTGCCCTCTGTAACAGCCTTAATTGTGAATACACCTCTAAGGTTTAACTTGGAACTCTGTCTAGTGAAAATGTGTTTGATTGCTCTCCATAAGAGCATGGGGGCATTGACCCCCTGACCTCCCTACTGTGACCCACTATACACATTTCCAGTACCTATTTTCCCTCTCGCCTCTTTAGGTGGCAGGACCATGATGGAGCTCTCTCTTCCGATGTCACAGCAGCAGTTCAGGCTGTGTTAAATGAACTGCGCATGTCAGATTGGCTGGTGTTTTCACTGTGGTCAGCCTGACATATGCAGTTCAGGGTTCTGTAATCAACAGCTGAAAGGCAGTTGAGAAGCAGAAGCACAGCCCTGCAGGTGTTCGATGGAGCGTTGTGTCTGCCTACTCCAGCCAATCCTAGCACTGCCCTTATGCTGTTTAGCATTGTGAGCAGCAAGAGAGCAGTGCTTGGATTAGCTAAATGCTTTTGTCTGGCATGCAGCTCAAGGCAGGAGGAATTTCGCGGAGAAGATCTTCAAGAGAGGTAAGTTTGTTTTTAACAATATGGGGTTGGAATGGACCGGAAGTCATGCCAAGTTACTGATGAGAAAGTTCAGATTAATATATATACAACACATGTAGAATGTAGCAGTTGCTTAGGATAATGGACATAAATATGGCCATCTTAAAATACAGCATCAAAAGAAAACGGTGGATGGTATGATATATTACACCTCATTTGGCCACTATCAAACAATAGCTAAAGTCAAATTGAAAAAGAAAGAAGCAGCCAGACATATGTTGTCACTAAATCTGTGAGAAATCAGCAGTGTTGTGGATAATTGAGCTGGCATTCTGGCATTCTTGTTCCAAACAGACAGTGTTACCTACACATCTATTACAGGTCCATCGCATAGAAATGCATCAGATATAGACAGGTGCACGTGCGGATCCGAACAGAGTTGTTAATTGTAGTACCTCAGATTTTTATGCCACAATCCCTGTTAACAAAGCTGGCAGGGGAGGATCAGTAAAGGGAAGTGATGAACGTAAAGAGAAACGATATAGAAGCAGAGAAAATGAGTAAAAGCACATGAGGAAGCATGACTACATAAAGGGGCAGTAGTTGCTATCAATAAGAATAGGTCATGTATCAAGGTGTATGTAGTCGGCTGGAGTCAACAAACTGTTCCCAACTATGTGCAACCTTTAAAGACATAGAAGACATGGCATGGTTGCAGAACGTACCCAAACAGACTGTGTGCATACACAACTATATTGTGGGCCCAACTTGTAAAGAGTATAACCACAATGGGGTAAACCTGTGCCCCTCAGAACCTGGGTACGTACATGAGAAGCTACAATGGTTCTGTCGGGAAGAATCAATTGCTTTACAAGTAATAGTTAAATCAAGGAATAGCATCAATTGCCTTACAAGTAATGAATAAATCAAAAATTAGCGCGTATTCAATGCTGTTGGAACACAAAAACACTGGCAAGTGAGTGCTTGCAAAAGTATTATTTAATGTAAATTAGAGCGTTCATGTATATTTACAAATATTTAAAAGGTTGTCAATATAAGCAAAATCATGAAGTGACATATAATATAGTGACATTGAGTGCTCAGTGATGGTGGTGCATTGCATATATATACAGGGTAAAATCGAGGAAATTAAAGTTAAAGGTGGTCAGAACAAAAAGGAAAAACAATATCTCTGGTAAATACCACAATTGCCTATTGTTTTGGGCCAAGAGACTTGATAAAGCTGAGCCATATATTATCGTCGACGTTTTGACCCTGACAGGAGAGTTATTGAACAAGTGTCATGGCAGGTCTTCTTCAGGACAAGCGAGAGGAGTGACATCCCAGCATGGGGGTGAATTCCCTTGGGCGTCCCTCATTAAGTGAAGGCTGCCAGTGATCTGCACGAATCAGTAAAGCTCTAGAATATGGATGAGCTTCATGTAGTGTAGTCTTAGAATTCTAATTAAATGAAGTTGTGGGCTGCTAGAACAGTAGTCGGCCGGTGATGGAGGTAAAATCAATTCCCAGAGGTTAGCCAGTCATTAATTCTGGCAGTACACGTCCGATCCGCAACAGTCTGTAACCTCCCTGTAACCTTTGTTTTTTTCAGTGAATATCTAAGGTTTTTTTAAATTCTATTTGCTAATTATAACAGCCCTGTAACCTTCATTTTTTCAGTTAATTTCTAAGGTTTTTTTAAATACTAATTCCTAACTATAACGTCCCTGTACCTTTTGGTTTTTAAAGTGAAGAAAGTAGACAGTGTTTATATATATATGGTCAATGCCCCCACCTCCTCGGTAACATGTGCAGTGGGGGCCATATGTCCTTTTCCGCTGCCTCGGGGACTGCCACCTCCCAGGGCACTTAATAGGAATGTTGAGGGGCCACCCACTCCCCTGCAACCCTGGGGACCGCCACTGCCTCAGGGAACAAACAAAATATTGAAAAGGGGTCCGTTGTGTACACCCAGCCCTTTAGACCACCACCTCTCTGGGCTAAAGTTAAAATTGTTGGGGGCTGCGTGGTCCCCCATCCTGGAGGACCTGGGGACTGCCAACCCCCAAGGCTGGCTCCAGCAATGTCCTGGGGTGCCCACCCCTCGGACTTGGAAGTTTGCTATGGCTTGGCAGGAAGAGTGTTCCCGCCAAGCCATAGCAAACCTACTCTGCTTTCAGCAAGCGAGAGCAGAAAATGCCCTTGTTTGCTAAATGCGGAGCACATCTGTTTCCCTGACCGCTGTCAAGCGAGCTGGTAAACAGACATTGCTTTGAGATCCAGGGAGCAGCATGTTGGCAGCTACCTGGGTCTCAAAGCAATTCTGACACCCACAAGAGGCGGGTGCCGGCAGCAAAGTGGCTAGGTCCTGGGCGATGGGGTCTCTAGGGCCAATATCATCCCAGGTGACTGGGCCATGCAGGCCCCCTCCCCTTTTAAAAAACAAATATAAAGGCCTGGCCCCAGGGGATGGGGTCCCCAGGGCCAAACATGGACAATTGCCCCCTGCCTTTAAAGAAAACAAAAAAGAAAGAAAGGTAAAGGCTGGGCCCTGGGGATGGGATATCAGTGGCTGAAATAGGCCCAGGAGGGGGGCCTTGCGCACCCTCTCCATTCTTTTTTTAATAAACTTGTTTTTAAAAAAGGTCAAAGCCCAAGGGGATGGGGTCCAGGGGGCCCAAAACGGTCCAAGGAAGGGGGGCCATTCCTAAAAAATAGGAAAAAAAGCCAGCAACTCACCAGAGGCCCCACACACTTTCACCACCACTCTGAAAATGCACCTCTTAGCGAGCTAATGATTGGGGGATGAAGTCCCCTTGGCTGCTGAGAGTCCTTAGGGCCCAACAAGACTTTCTGTCACCTCCGGTAAGCCCCACACAGCGGGAGTGCTTAGCAGTGGTTGGAGGCCATGCCCCCTTTCTCCACCACTCTGCAAACATGCCTCTCGGCAGCACACCCGCCATGCCATAGCTAACTGCCATGTCCCAGGGGTAGGCCCCCCGGGACATTTTAAAAGCTGGCCCTGGGGGGTGGCGGTCCACAGAGCCATTTATGGCTCCAGGAGGGGGGCTGCGTGGCCACCCCTCTAACAATACTAAATCCCCAGGGAGGTTGTGGTTTACGGGCTGTGTGGGGTGGCTTGAGCCCCCCACACATTATTTGAGCATAACCCTGGTGAGGTGGCTGTTCCTGGGGCTGCATGAGGAGCTGGAATTCCCCCGTGCATAATTAGTAAATGTCCCCAGGGAGGAGGCAGTCCCTGGGTCTGCTTGAGCTCCCCCACACTGCCCCGGGGACCACCACCTACACGTGGCACAAATTACTTAAATGAGGAGGTCTGTTGCGGACCCCCTTGCCCCCGGGACCACCACCTCCCTGGGGTTATATATAAGATGCGAGGTGGGCACCACTTCAGGAGCCCTCCAATGCCTTGGGGACTGTCACCCTCCAGGGCCAGCTCCAGCAATGTCCTGGGGTGCACACCCCCGAGACATTGCAGTTTACTATGGCAGGAGCCATAGCAAACTCTGCTGTGGGCTCTGCTGGGATGGGGTCCCTAAGGCCAAAAATGGCCTGGGGAGGGGAGATCGTGCCACCCCTCCCTTAAAAAACAAAAAAGTTTAAAAAATTGGGCGGGCCCAGGGAATGGAGTCCACGGGGCCAAAATCGGTCTGTGGAGGGGGCCACCCAGCCCCCTTCCCCCTTTATTAAAATTACAAACTTGAAAAGGCCCAGCCCAGGGGGATGGGGTCCCGGGGGCATATATCGGCCTCGGAGGCGGGCTACTTGGCCCCCCTCCCTTTTTATTTGATAAAAATGGGTCGGGTCCCGGGGATGGGGTCCTCGGGGCCCAAAAGCACCAAGGAAAGGGGGGTCACACAGCCCCCTTTTCTGAATTGAAAAAAAATATTGGAGCAGGCAACTTGCCGGAGGCCCCACCCCCTTTCTGAACTACTCTGTAATCACACCACCTGGCGTGCTCTTGGTTAAGGATGAAGTCCCCATCGCTGCTGAGGGTCCTTAGGGGCCAACTAGCCCACCAGGTACCTCCAGTAAGCCCCACACAGTGAGATTGCTGCGAGGTGGTCGGAGGCCATGGCCCTTTTTACATCACTCTGCAAACGTGCCTCTTGGCGCACTGCTGGTGGGCGATCAGGTCCCCTTGTGTCTTGAGGAACTCAGGACTAAAGTGGACTTCATCTCCCAAGCAGAAGTGTGCCAGGAGGTGCATTTGCAGGGTGGTGTAGAAAGGGGGTGTTAGACCTGGCATCATTGGCATGAGTCTCTCCTCCATTTTTTTTCTGTTTGCCTCCTCTGTGTACGATGTTTTTGCTGGATTATTGCTTTGGGCACTGTGCCACTGCTGATCAGTGCCACAGTGCAAGTGCTCCCTATGTTAAATTGTTACATTGATTGGTGTTACCATGATTGGCTTGGTTGACTTACTGTTCAGACCCTAGTCTAGTGCACTGCGTGTGCCAAGGGCGTGTAAGTTAACTGCTGCTGGTGGGCTTGCAGCACTGGTTGTGCCACCCACAGAAGCAACGTGTAAAATATGTCTCAGGCCTGCCACCGCAGCGCCTGCGTGCAGTCCCTGACTGCCATGTCGACTTGGCAAGGAAACCTACTTGCCAGTCTCTAAACCTTCACTTTGCCACATTTCAGACACCTCTATGGTAGGCCCTAGGGCAGGGTGCATTGTTGGTAAAAGGTAGGTCATGCCCTGATGTGTGTGGCATGACCTAATAGTGAATTACAGCCATTTTCGTTTTTCACTATTGAAGGGCTACCTGCCTCCCATAGGCCAGAATGGGCAGACAGATTATTAACTCCATTATAATCTATCTGACTCAGGGAGCATGGTAGCAGGTCGAGTTTAGTATCCCTGAACTCAGAATTTAATAACACACCCTTTAGGATGGATGGTTTTTAAATTCTATGTTTGAAAATAGCCCTTTTAGACAGTGGCTATTTTCTTGTCCAACTATCTACCGGTCTCTGCTGGTTTGGTGTGTGTGTCAGGGGCTGGGTGGCTCCAGAGGTCTGAATGAGTCAGTGTGGGGTGAATGAGGCATTTACACATAGAGTGAGGGAAGAGTAGCCTGCCCTGCCTGACACAATACTGGTTCCACCTCCTGCTGGGCGACTGATAGCCCTGCTCCTGCCAGTGACAATACTGGCTCCGCCTCCTGCTGGGCGGCTGAGGACTCTGCCCTGCTCAGTGAATAGGCCAGGTGCCTCTGCCTGGCAACACCCACAACGAACCTGAGATGGGGGGAATTTCCCTGCTTGGACAAAGGGAACAAAGGAGAAAAGGGGTATAAGAGAAGGACCCCTGAACCAAGAACTCAGATCACTTCTGACAAGGAAACCTGTACCAAGGACAAGAAGCCTGCTGATCTAAGGACTTGCATCCCCTTTCTGCCAGAGTGCTGTTTTGCTGTGGAGGAACCTGAAAGCTGCTTCTTTATTTTTGCCAAGGAACAAGGAGAGAGGAACTTGGGGGCAGATTTATGAGCCCCTTGCGCCACTTTTGCGTCACTTTTAACATGGCAAAAGTGACGCAAAAGTGGCGCAAGGGGCTCATAAATCTGCCCCTTGGTGTGTACTCTCTGAACACTTGCTAGGAAATCTCCAAGGGCTGGAAGAGTGCCAGTCTCCTTTTGAAGTCACAGGGCCAAAGGACTTCACCATCTGCTGAATTGCTGAATTGCTGGAAAGTGTTGTTTCCAGTACACAAGGGAGAATCTGCAGTTCCGACGCCGCCGACGCCGCCGAATCCAGCTCGACATCGTGAGTAACGGCTCCAGTGTCCCGAGCCTTCGACGCCGGCCGCCGGGCCCGATCGACACCAGCAGCAACGCCAGTGAGCAGTGGGTATCGGCCCCGGCTCCAAGTGACCCCGTCTCGACGCTGGTATCGACGCCGGTGAGGAGTGAGTATCGGCTCCACCACCAAGCGACCCCGTCCCGACGCCGCTGCTGATCGCATCGACTCGACGCCCTCCTCGACGCCGTGAGCGCTGCTCCGGCCCGACATCCCTCGACGCCGCTGCGGATCGACCCGAATCCGAGGCACGATCGACGCCGACCTCGACGCCGACATCTCGACGCCGTGGATCATCGTTTTCTTCATTTCTCAAGGTACTGTACTTGTGGGGTCTGTTGCAACTCCAGGCTCGACGTAGCGCTCCTCGCGGTCGACGCCGAACCTTGGGAATCCTGTAGACTCAACGCCGTGTGACTCCTGTGGGGGTTACATTGTTGCCAAAGAACCGTGTTTCAGAAGAATACTTAATTTTGTTGATAAAGAACAATTTGCCAAGAAGAAACCTTACTTGAACTATCATTTTTCCTTCCAAAGAGTATTTATTAAGACTGTGGTATATTTTTGTCGTTATTTGGTCTTGTGCTAAGCCTTATATAAAAATACTATTTTTATAATAACTCCTGTGTCGTGTCCATCTGTAGTGTATTCACTTTATTACTGTATGTGGTCATAAATGCTTAACACACTGCCTCTGAGATAAGCCTGTCTGCTCTGCCAAGCTACCAAGGGGGTAGCAGGGGTTATCTGAGTGTGTAATCCCCTTTCCCTGACTAGAGTTGGTTGGTCCCTATTTGTCAGAAGTGTATACCTCTGCCAACTAGAGACCGCCGGTTCTAACATTGGTGGTCAGCGGTGAGGATTGAACTTTGCATTTATGACTCATGTGCAGTGATTAGTGTACGCTACATAGTGAAAGCAGACCATAACGCAGCCACAATCTGTTTTGGTAGGATATTCTATTTTTGTTCTCCACTTTCCTGGAGCTTATTTTTTTTAAACACTGCCAGTTTTGACCATGGAGAATGCCGGAGCTGCTGCACCTGCTGAGAGTGTTGTGGGGGAATTTGACAAGAAATTGATCAATAAGTACAAGTTAAAGGAGCTACAGCAATATTGCAAGCAGTTTAAAGTTCCTACCACAGGTCTCAGATTGAGAGACGACTTCCTTAAAGCGCTGAAGGCCTGGTTAGAGGCCAGAGATCCCTCTGATCCGGGGGTGCTACCGGAAGAGGAAGAGGAAGAGGATATGAATGGGCACGTGTCATCTCCCGGCAGCAGTATTTCCTCTAAGAGCCTTTCTCCTGAAGAGTTGGAAGACAGGGAGAGGGAGAGGGGACACCAGTTAGAAATGGCAAAACTTAAATTAGGAGGGCAGTTGGAATTGGAAAAAGCCAAGAGCCTGAGAGAAGCTGAAATGGAGAGCAAAAGATTAGATTTTGAAGGAGAGAAGTTAGCATTTGAACGTGAGAAGATGTTGAGGGAGATGGAACTTAAAGAAAAGAGTTTAGAGTTGAATCCCTCTGGTGGCAGCGCTCCATCTGTGCCTGCAGAAAGTAGGTTTTATGTTCCTAAAGATGTGCTCAAAGATTACAGTAAGAATGAAGATATTAGCCAATGGTTTAAAGCGTATGAGTTAGCATTGTTGGCCCACCGGGTCCCTGAGAAAGATTGGGGAACGGGGTTGTGGAGCCGCTTTACAAATGAAGGGAGAGATACCTTGTTGAGCATGCCTGAAGAGGAAAAGGAGTCTTATACTCATATGAAAAATGCTTTAATGCTGAGATATGGCTTAACCCCAGAAAAGTACAGACAAACCTTTAGAAAATGTAAGAAGTTGTCTGGTACTACGTGGGTTGAATATGTGTCTTTTTTTTGCAGAGCCATGGATGGTTGGGTAAAGGGTAGCAAGGTTGATAGTTATGATGCTCTTTATGATTTGTTTGCTTGGGAGCACTTGTCTAATAACTGTTTTCCAGAGCTACGCCAGCACCTTGTTGATAGCAAAATATCTAACCCTAGAAAACTTGCTGAGGAGGCGGACCGCTGGGTCAGTACCAGGGTCCACAAGGGTCCAGTGGGAGACTCAGCCAAAGGTGGGCAGGGTCCCCAGCAGAAGAGTGGGGGGGACAGGGGTAAACAGAGGGAGTTTCAGAAAGGGCCCCAAAGTAATCCCCAAGGGAACCAAGGGAAGGGTTCCCAGCCTCCCCCTGTAAAGAAGTCAGAGGCCCCGACAGGTAAACCTGTTCCAAGGGGCCCCATGACCTGCTACGCTTGTAAGCAGGTGGGACACCGTTATTATGATCCCCAGTGTCCCATGAAGGATTCCAATGCACCACCACGTGCACCCCCTCGTCAGGTGACAAATGTAGCCCTGGGAGGGAATGAGATGGGTGCCCCCGGTGGATGGGGTCCCGCAGAAATGTCCCTGGTCTCTTTAGGAGACGTGGAAATGGTCCCTCCAACCCCTCTGCCTAATAACACTAAAAAATATAGGCAGTGGGTGACCATTAATGGCCATAGGGTGGAAGCTCTCAGAGACACCGGAGCGAGTGTGACAGCTGTCAAGTGTCACTTGGTGTCCAGAGAGCAGGTGGTCCCTCATGCATTCTACCCCGTTGTAGCTGCTGACAACTCGCAGAGTCAGTGTGAGGTAGCTCAAGTTCCTTTTGAGTGGGGGGGGTCTCAGGTACTCTTCAGGTTGCTGTGAGGCCCGCCATGCCTGTTGATTGTCTCTTGGGCAATGATTTGGAGGACTCCCCTTGGGCTAAGGTGGAGAGAAAATCGCATCTGGAAATGTTGGGTCTGCCTGAGTGGGTGTGTGCGACCACCCGGTCCATGTCAGCTAGTAAGGGTGTTGATGGGGGCCCGGAGCCTGAAAGTATGGCCCAGGTCCCAACCGTGAAGAGAAGAGGCAGGGGGCGCGGGAAACCGTCCCCCATCGTTCCCGCGGTCCAGGAGGGAGCAGACCCTGAGGGGGATGCCCTGGAACCGACAGGAGAACAAGAGGCCGAACTGGGAGACCTGCCCGAGCTGACCCATTGGCAGCAGGATGGTGGTCCCTCCAGGGAGGAATTTTGTGCTGAACAGAAAGTGTGCCCTTCTCTTGTGGGTATGAGGCAGCAGGCCTCAGCCCAAACGACAGGTGATCAGTCAGGATAACATTGGGTCTACTGGGAGAACGACCTCCTGTATAGCGAGCCTAAGGCTGCTGAGCCTGGGTCAGCCCGTGTGCTGGTGGTACCCCAGCGCTTCAGAGCCTTCCTACTGGGGTTGGCTCATGACGTTCCGTTAGCTGGACATCTGGGGCAGGACAAGACCTATGACAGGCTTTTCACCCATTTTTATTGGCCCCAGATGAGAAGGGATTCAGATATCCATTGCAGGACCTGTCAAACTTGCCAGGCAAGTGGGAAAAGTGGGCGGAAGCAGAAGGCTCCCCTCCAACCTTTTCCCGTCGTCAGTACCCCCTTTGAGCGAGTAGGAATTGACATTGTGGGGCCACTGGACCCCAAGACAGCCATGGGCAACAGGTTTATCCTGGTCTTGGTGGACCATGCCACCCGGTACCCGGAAGCCATCCCTCTCCGCACAGTGACGGCCCCCATGGTGGGACGGGCACTGATGGGTGTTTTCTCCCGCATGGGGTTCCCCAGAGAGGTGGTGTCAGACCGGGGCACCAACTTCATTTCGAATTATATGAAGTCTCTGTGGAAGGAGTGTGGGGTAACCTACAAGTTTACCACTCCTTACCACCCTCAAGGTAACGGGCTGGTTGAGAGATTCAACCGGACCCTAAAAGGCATGATCATGGGTCTTGAAGAACCAATGAGGCGTAAATGGGACGTCCTCTTGCCATGCCTGCTGTTTGCTTATCGTGAGGTGCCACAGAAGTCTCTAGGGTTCAGCCCATTTGAGCTTTTGTATGGTCACCCGGTAAGAGGACCTTTGAGTCTGGTTAAAGAAGGCTGGGAGCAATCTCCCAGGAAACCTCCCCAGGATGTATATAGTTACATGCTGGCCTTTAGGAACCAGACTCGGCGCTTCAGAGATCTTGTTCAGGCAAATCTGGAGGCCAGCCAGGAAGAGATGAAGCGGTGGTACGATCAGAATGCCACTCTGGTTGAGCTTCAACCTGGTCAGAAAGTTTGGGTCATGGCCCCTGTGGAACCTTGTGCGCTCAAGGACAGGTGGACTGGACCATTTGAGGTTGTGGAGAAAAAGAGCGATGTCACCTACTTGGTGGACTTGAAGTCTCCCAGGAACCCCTTAAGGGTCCTGCATGTCAACCGGTTAAAGCCCCACTTAGAAAGGTCCGAAGTGGGCATGCTCCTTGCCACAGATGCTGGGATGGAGGAGGAGAGTGAGCCTCTTCCTGACCTCCTGTGTGCAAAAGAAAAAGATGGGTCAGTGGATGGTGTTGTCCTCTCTGACACACTGACCCCTGAGCAGCAGCAAGATTGTCGCCGTCTGTTGGTACAATTCCCTGATCTGTTCTCCTTAATCCCTGGTGTCACTCAGTGGTGTGTCCATGATGTGGACACTGGGGACAGCACTCCTGTGAGGCACAAGGCCTACAGGGTGACTGAAAAGGTCAAAGCATATATCAAGGAGGAGGTCTCCAATATGTTTGCCTTAGGGGTGGTTGAGTCCTCTAGCAGTCCTTGGGCCAGCCCAGTGGTCTTGGTCCCAAAGGCTGCAGCGCCTGGTGCTTCACCAGAACTTCGGTTCTGTGTGGATTACCGAGGACTCAATTCGGTCACCAAGACTGACGCGCACCCCATCCCCAGAGCTGATGAGCTCATCGATCGGTTGGGGGCTGCCTGGTACCTTAGTACGTTTGATCTAACGTCTGGGTACTGGCAGATCGCCTTGACTGATGGGGCAAAAGAGAGGTCTGCATTCTCCACACCAGATGGGCACTACCAGTTCCGTGTGATGCCCTTTGGGATGAAGAATGCCCCTGCCACATTCCAGAGGTTGGTTAACCAGGTATTGGCCGGGCTGGAAGATTTCAGCGCCGCCTACCTGGACGATATAGCAGTGTTCAGTGCCAGCTGGGAGGAACACTTGCGCCACCTCCAGGAAGTGTTGTTGGCCCTGCGCAGAGCAGGCCTCACAATCAAGGCTAGTAAGTGCCAGATTGGGCAGGGTTCAGTGGTGTACTTGGGGCACCAAGTAGGGAGCGGCAAGGTGGCCCCCCTGCAACCCAAGATAGATACCATCCTGGCTTGGGAACCGCCCAAAACCCAGACTCAGGTGAGAGCCTTCTTGGGTCTCACGGGTTACTACAGGAGGTTTGTCAAGGGGTATGGCAACATTGTGCACCCCTTGACCTCGCTGACTTCCAGGAAGCAGCCGAGACTTGTGATCTGGACTGATGCCTGTCAGAACGCCTTTGACACCCTGAAAACTGCAATGTGTACAGCACCGGTCCTCCAGGCACCCGACTTTTCAAAAGAATTCATTGTCCAGACAGACGCTTCAGAGCATGGTGTGGGGGCTGTTCTAGCACAGATGAATGAGGAGGGCCGAGACTTACCTGTAGCCTTCATCAGCCGGAGGTTACTTCCCAGGGAACAAAGGTGGAGTGCGATAGAGCGTGAGGCATTTGCTGTGGTCTGGGCGCTGAAGAAGCTAAGACCCTACCTGTTTGGGACTCACTTCCAGGTTCAGACAGACCACAGGCCCCTCAGATGGTTAATGCAGATGAGGGGTGAGAACCCAAAGCTATTGAGGTGGTCCATTTCTCTACAGGGGATGGACTTTACGGTGGAACACCGCCCTGGTACAGATCACGCCAATGCTGATGGTGTGTCCAGATTTTTCCGCCTTAGTGATGAGGACTCCCTGGGTGAAGGCTAGTTCTCCCCACATTTCAGCTGGAGGGGACGCGTGTTAGACCTGGCATCATTGGCATGAGTCTCTCCTCCATTTTTTTTCTGTTTGCCTCCTCTATGTACGATGTTTTTGCTGGATTATTGCTTTGGGCACTGTGCCACTGCTGATCAGTGCCACAGTGCAAGTGCTCCCTATGTTAAATTGTTACATTGATTGGTGTTACCATGATTGGCTTGGTTGACTTACTGTTCAGACCCTAGTCTAGTGCACTGCGTGTGCCAAGGGCGTGTAAGTTAACTGCTGCTGGTGGGCTTGCAGCACTGGTTGTGCCACCCACAGAAGCAGCGTGTAAAATATGTCTCAGGCCTGCCACCGCAGCGCCTGCGTGCAGTCCCTGACTGCCATGTCGACTTGGCAAGGAAACCTACTTGCCAGTCTCTAAACCTTCACTTTGCCACATTTCAGACACCTCTATGGTAGGCCCTAGGGCAGGGTGCATTGTTGGTAAAAGGTAGGTCATGCCCTGATGTGTGTGGCATGACCTAATAGTGAATTACAGCCATTTTCGTTTTTCACTATTGAAGGGCTACCTGCCTCCCATAGGCCAGAATGGGCAGACAGATTATTAACTCCATTATAATCTATCTGACTCAGGGAGCATGGTAGCAGGTCGAGTTTAGTATCCCTGAACTCAGAATTTAATAACACACCCTTTAGGATGGATGGTTTTTAAATTCTATGTTTGAAAATAGCCCTTTTAGACAGTGGCTATTTTCTTGTCCAACTATCCACCGGTCTCTGCTGGTTTGGTGTGTGTGTCAGGGGCTGGGTGGCTCCAGAGGTCTGAATGAGTCAGTGTGGGGTGAATGAGGCATTTACACATAGAGTGAGGGAAGAGTAGCCTGCCCTGCCTGACACAATACTGGCTCCACCTCCTGCTGGGCGACTGATAGCCCTGCTCCTGCCAGTGACAATACTGGCTCCGCCTCCTGCTGGGCGGCTGAGGACTCTGCCCTGCTCAGTGAATAGGCCAGGTGCCTCTGCCTGGCAACACCCACATCGAACCTGAGATGGGGGGAATTTCCCTGCTTGGACAAAGGGAACAAAGGAGAAAAGGGGTATAAGAGAAGGACCCCTGAACCAAGAACTCAGATCACTTCTGACAAGGAAACCTGTACCAAGGACAAGAAGCCTGCTGATCTAAGGACTTGCCTCCCCTTTCTGCCAGAGTGCTGTTTTGCTGTGGAGGAACCTGAAAGCTGCTTCTTTATTTTTGCCAAGGAACAAGGAACTTGGTGTGTACTCTCTGAACACTTGCTAGGAAATCTCCAAGGGCTGGAAGAGTGCCAGTCTCCTGTTGAAGTCACAGGGTCAAAGGACTTCACCATCTGCTGAATTGCTGAATTGCTGGAAAGTGTTGTTTCCAGTACACAAGGGAGAATCTGCAGTCTCGACGCCGCCGACGCCGCCGAATCCAGCTCGACATCGTGAGTAATGGCTCCAGTGTCCCGAGCCTTCGACGCCGGCCGCCGGGCCCGATCGACGCCAGCAGCAACGCCAGTGAGCAGTGGGTATCGGCCCCGGCTCCAAGTGACCCCGTCTCGACGCCGGTATCGACGCCGGTGAGGAGTGAGTATCGGCTCCACCTCCAAGCGACCCCGTCCCGACGCCGCTGCTGATCGCATCGACTCGACGCCCTCCTTGACGCCGTGAGCGCTGCTCCGGCCCGACATCCCTCGACACCGCTGCGGATCGACCCGAATCCGAGGCACGATCGACGCCGACCTCGACACCGACATCTCGACGCCGTGGATCATCGTTTTCTTCATTTCTCAAGGTACTGTACTTGTGGGGTCTGTTGCAACTCCAGGCTCGACGTAGCGCTCCTCGCGGTCGACGCCGAACCTTGGGAATCCTGTAGACTCGACGTCGTGTGACTCCTGTGGGGGTTACATTGTTGCCAAAGAACTGTGTTTCAGAAGAATACTTAATTTTGTTGCTAAAGACCAATTTGCCAAGAAGAAACCTTACTTGAACTATCATTTTTCCTTCCAAAGAGTATTTATTAAGACTGTGGTATATTTTTGTCATTATTTGGTCTTGTGCTAAGCCTTATATAAAAATACTATTTTTATAATAACTTCTGTGTCGTGTCCATCTGTAGTGTATTCACTTTATTACTGTATGTGGTCATAAATGCTTAACACACTGCCTCTGAGATAAGCCTGTCTGCTCTGCCAAGCTACCAAGGGGGTAGCAGGGGTTATCTGAGTGTGTAATCCCCTTTCCCTGACTAGAGTTGGTTGGTCCCTATTTGTCAGAAGTGTATACATCTGCCAACTAGAGACCGCCGGTTCTAACAGGGGGCATAGCCTCTGACCACCTCTCAGCAATCCAGCTGTGTGGGGCTTACTGGAGGTAACAGGTAGACTAGTTGGCCCCTAAGGACCTCCAGCAGCAAAGGGAACTTCATCCCCAAACCAAGAGCCTGCAAGGAGGCACCTTTGCACGGTGGTGGACAAAGGGGGCTTGGCCTGGTATCAGTACTCAGCAATCCTGCTGTGTGGGAAGTACTGGAGGTAATAGGAGGGGTAGTTGGCCCCCAAGGATGTTCTTGGGGGCCATCTCCCCTCCTGTTACCTCCAGTAGGTCCCACGCAGTGGGATTGCTAAGAGGTTTTTGGAGGCCAAGCCCCTCTTTCTTCACTAGTCTGCAAACGTGCCTCGTGGTGCACTATTGGTTGGGGGATGAAGTCCACTTTACTGCTGAGGCACCTTGAGGGCCAAGAAGCCCTCCCAGTACCTCCTGTAAGTCCTACAAAGCAGAATTCCTGAGCACTGGATCCAGTGACTGTGAGTGTTTTTTAAAAGTTAATGAGTGTTAAATATATATACCAAGGTGTATGGGTGAATCAATCAATCAGAAAATCATAAAGCGCACTACTCACCTGCAAGGGTCTCAAGGCACTGGGGCGGGGTAAGCAGCTCTGGTCAGTCGAAGAGCCAGGTCTTGAGGGTCTTCCTGAAGATGTGCAGAGAGAGGGCATGTCTGATGTTGATCGGGAGCTCGTTACAGATCTTGGCCGTGATGTAGGAGAAGGATCTTCCACCCGTCTAGCTCTGCAGATGTGTGGTGTTTTGGCGAGGGTGAGGTCGGCAGTTCGGAGGTTTCTTTTGGATACGTGGAAGGAGATTCTTTTGTTGAGGTATTGGGGTCCAGTGTTGTGGAGGCATTTGTAGGTGTGGGTGAGTATCTTGAAGGTTACTCTCTTCTTGACGGGGGAGCCAGTGGAGGTCTCGCAGGTGTTGACAGATGTGTTCTTGCAGAGGGATGCCGAGGATGAGTCTGGCTGAGGTGTTCTGTACGGTCTGGAGTAGAGACTTGTTGATTCCGGCATAGAGGGCGTTTCTGTAATCCGTGCTGCTGCTTATGAGTGCGTGGGTGATGGTCTTTCTTGATTTGGGGGATCCACTTGAAGATATTGCAAGGGATGTGGAGGCAGTTAAAGCAGGTAGAGGTGACTGCATTGATTTGTTGGGTCATGGAGAGGGAGGAGTTGAGTACGATGCCTAGGTTCTGGGCATGGTCCGTGGGGGTTGATGGGCTGCAGAGGGTGGTGGACCACCAGGTGTTGTCCCATGTGGTGGGAGAGGGTCAGAGGATGAGGACCTCTGTCTTCACCTAGTTGAGCTTCAGGCTGCTCATCCATGATGCAACATCCTTCATTCCTTCCTGGAAGCTGACAGGATCCTTGGTGAGGGAGAGGATGACCTGGGTGTCTTCGGCATAGGATACTATGCTGAGAATGTGCTGTCTGACAATAGCGGCGAGTGGGGATATGTAGCTGTTGAATAGCGTAGGGCAGAGTGATGATCCTTGGGGTACTCTGCAGGTGATCTCTGTGGGTTCGCAGAGGAAAGGCGATAGTCTGATTCTTTGGGTTCTATTGGTGATGAAGGAATAGAGCGATTCGAGGGCAGTTCCTTGTATACCGGCGTCGTGGAGTCTGGCAGTGAGTGTGCGGTGGGCAATTGTGTCAAAGGCTGTAGAGAGGTCGAGTAGGATCAGGGCCGCAGAGTGGCCTTGGTCGAGGAGGGTGTGCATGTCATCTGTGACGACGAGTAGGGCGGTCTCAGTTCTGTGGTTGCTGCGGAATCCGGATTGGGAGGGGTCGAGGATGGAGTTCTCTTCAATGAATTTCGTTAGTTGGGCGTTGACGGTCTTCTCGGTGACTTTGGCCATGAAGGGGAGGAGGGACATGGGTCGTTAATTCTTGAGGTCTGCGGGATCTGCCAAGGGCTTCTTGAGTAGGGGCTTGACTTCTGCGCATTTCCAGTCACTGGGAAAAATGCCGCTTACGAAGGTGGTGTTGATGGTGCATCGTAGTTCCAGTGCAATGGCGGCGGCAGCCCTGTGGAAGATGAGTGGAGGGCAGGGGTCCATGGGTTCTCCTGAGTGGATGCCTTTCATGGTCGATTCAGTGTCTTCGGTGGTGGATGAGGTCCAGGCAGAGGTGGTGGGTTGGCTGGCATTGCTGGGGAGTGAGTGGCTTCACCGTCCAGTGTCAGTTCTTTGAAGTTATCATAGAGGGACTTGATTTTCAGATGGAAGTAGGCACTGAGCTTGTTGCAGAGGTCCTGGGAGGGGGTGATATCCATGGCCTCTCTGGGGGGGTTTGGAGGATGATGTTAAAGAGTTCCTTTAAGTTGCTGGAGTTGGCAGTGATCTTGGTCGGGATGAAGGTCCTTTTGGTTGATCTGATGAGTTGGTGATATTATGTCATGGCACTCTTGTATGTAATGCAATCTTCTCAAGCTTTGCTGTTTCGCCAATTCTTCTCGAGGCGTCTTCAGGTGTATCTCGATTCTTGGAGGTCAGCGGTGAACCAGGTGGCCTTTCTGTGGTGCTGTCTGTCGGGGTTGCGAAGAGGTGCAAGTTCGTCTGCGCAGTTGGTGATCCATCTATGTAGTTCTTTGGGAGCGAGGTTAGAGCAGGCATCGCGGTTGAGGGTGGAGTTGGGGTGCTCCTCGGTGACTTTGCTCCAGTTCCTCTGTGGTGGGTGGGGTCCAGGTTTGTGGGCGGTGGGGTTGTTGACGTGGAAGTGTACGCAGTGGTGGGTTGCGGGGTGTGACTGAAGTGGATGTTCTTACCTCCTACAAAGATTGGGTTGAGGGTGTGTCCTGCCTTGTCGGTCGGGCAGAGACGAGTTGTTTCAGTCCGAGGTTGGTGAGATTGTCCAGGAGGGTGGAGGAGTTGGGGGTTGTTGAGGTTGTTGAGGTGGAAGTTGAGGTTTCCGATGAGTATGTAGTCCATGGAGATGGTGGTGTGGGGTTTGATAAGGTCAGCAATGGTAGAGGTGAATGCTGTTCGAGGTCTGTGGGCCTGTAGGCAAGGGTGCCATGTCAGGGGTTTCTGGGACTGGTCTGTATCTGGAAATGGAGGTGTTCGGTGGTGGACAGAGGGTTGCTTGTGCTGGAGGTGGAGTTGGAGGGAGCTCTTGTGTGCGATGGTGAGTCCTTCTCCTGGGTGGTTGGGGCAGTCTTTCCTCTGGATCTTGTATCCATCGGGGATGGCGGTAGCAATGTGGGTGGGGGAGGTGGAGTTTGTCCAGGTTTATGTGAAGAAGGTGACATCTGGCGAGATGGTGTTGAAGAGGTCCCAGATCTCTATGGCATGTCTGCGCAGGGAGCGCACTTTGAGGAGGATGTACCTCAGGGCTTCGGGGTTGCTGGCATTCGGCATGGGGGTCATGGATGTGGGCCTGTGGAGGGTGGTGAAGGTTTGGCGGCAGTGTCAGCAGGAGAACTGGTCGAGGGTGGACTTCAGTGTAGACAGATGGTAGTTATTCCTTCCATGATTGAGTGCGAGGATGGCAGCTGTGTCATAGCAGTGGTGATCAGAGATCCAGGGTCTCTGGCACTGGTCGGGGTCAGTTCGCAGACTGGCGCAGACATGTTTGCCTTTTGAGAGCCAGCGGGTCGGCCACGCAGCGCTGGCATTAAGTAGGGAAGGGGGAAAAGAAGCGGAGCTGGGAGGCGGGAGCGAGAACAGCTGGGGGAGTGGCTGTGGGGGAGCTGCAGTGGGAAAAGGGCACAGAGGACAAAAGCAAGGGCAGAGGCACACATAAAGAGAAAAAAGGGCAAACCCAGACAAACAGGAACACAATTTACAATTAAATTACAGTAAAGAGACTGACAAAAGACACAAAGAAAAAACAGGCACAACAACGCAGACAGACAATAGTGGAACAGCAGAAGAGCAAGGCTCTCCCACTGGACCACCAGGGATGAGGCGTAGCCTACGGGTGGAGGAGGGCCTCAAACACCTACCAAGGAGAGAGGTTTTGGGGGCAGCGGCAGGCGACGCAATAGCGGAGCTACTTGGGTGGATAGTGGGACCCTGGTCAGGAGGTCAGAGGTCCTGATGATACACCCGAGCAGTGTCCACCATTAAGTAGGGAAGGAGGAAGGGAAGCGCAGCTGGGAGGCGGGAACGCAGGGGGAGGTGCCGTTCCCACCTCCCAGCTGCGCTTCCCTCCCCCTTCCCTACTTCATGGTTGCCGCTGCTCGGGTGTATCAGCAGGACCTCTAACCTCTCGAATTGGATAACATTAAAGTTACCTTATTACATTGAATAAGCTGCAGCTTGCTAATGGTAACAGGTACCTCACTCATGTTTTGTGTATTTCGAATAGTAATGAAAATCCTAATTTATGGTGAAGTAGTATTTTAAATTACAATTTTTAAAATGCCACTTTTGGAAAGTTGGTGTTTTCCTGCCATGGCCATTTGGTGCCTGCACTCAGCCCCTAGGTCACATGCCTGTGTGTAGTTGACAGTTGGACTTAATGTGTTCCTCCTAGACATTCACACACAATAGAGAACTCAGGATGGGCCTCTTCTGAGCCAGTTGGTCAAATATTCATTCATGTGACCCAGAGGCCCCTGTATTTTGAATGTCTAATAAGGTGCAATAATTCAGCTTCACCATTAATGATCAATCCATCAGCCAAATTCATAGCATATATCAAAATGGAGCCTTTCACCCAGTTGAGTATTGAATATTCAAAGTGTACTTATACTTAACACAATTCAACCATTCTGCATGAGTGGGTGGTTCTCTCTGGGACCAAATGATATATATTTCTCTTCCTGCTAGTAGTATCAAGTAGCATAGTAGCTTAATTTGGTTTAGTGAAAGTTCAGTATTTTCTGCTTCTTCTGCTAATATGCCCAAAAAATACAATTATCAGGCTTACCTCAATTGTGTTCATAAAGATCTTGGAAAATGACATACCTCCGTCCTGCCAATAATCACACAGGTCTGGGCAGCTTAAAACCGCATGGAAATCATTTGCATCCTCCCAATTTTTCTTGATCTTAGCAAGTTTTGCTGGTGTAAAATAAATTAAGTGAAGAGTAAAGAAATTATTTCTCCTGAGTGCATCAGATTTTACCACAGTGCACAGAATAATCAAAGATACTTTTTGTAATCTTCGAGCTCCATCATCTGCAAGTATCTTTCCCATATATTTTGTGTATTTTTCAGGTCTTGATCCATGGCGTTAAGTGGCTAATGATACCACATGGAGACTGATTTTTTCCGTGGTGGAGTTCCATTGAAATTATCTCCTTTTCGACTTGACCTTTTGACTTGAGCCAATCAGTCAGTTGGAAACACTTGATTCTTGACAATGTTCCTCATGTCTTTCTTTTCCTGTATTCTCAGGGGTAAAGTGTATCCTCCTCATCTACTACCCTATTTATTTATTACAGCCTCTCTTAGGAGACCCAATAATTTTTCCATCAAGCACTCTGGAGTTCCCAGTGAATTCCATATGGGAGAAAATTGTCTCAAGTAGGGGATACCTAGTGTGAACCTCCCTTCATTCCACAATTTTTTTGCTGATCGTAAGATCTTCAAATGTATTTTGTTACATATTTGGGAGAACCACACCTGCACAAAAAACCCTCAGGTAAACCATAGCTTGTAACAAACATCCAATAGCTGTCTCATCTAGCTTAACTAACAACTTCCTATAGTTCTTTGAAATGCCCAGCAGTATATTGAATAGTTGGTAATGCTAGACTTCCTTTAAATAATCTTCATCTGAATTTTCTAGGAGTTTCTTATACCATTGGAGGCCCAGTTGGAAGAGCTTATTTAGCCTTATATCCTAAATAATTCTTTCTTGCTGAAACTCTGAGGAATATATCAAACTAAGACATGAATTTAGGCACTATTGACATTCATACCAAATTTACCTAACTACATAATGTTTAAGGAACAGTTTGCCATTCTTTCATCAACTTTTTTAATTCTCTGTAAATGTGTTTTTTTAAATTGCTCACTGCAATTTATTTCAAGAATGTGGATGGTTTTTGCCGTCAATGTGCCTTATTTCTTCTTTTTCTTCACTGCTTTCTCATGCTAAATTCCATGTCATGACCTCACATTTTGGTGTATATACCAGATATACTGACAGATGCCCAAAATTAAAAAAATTTGATTTATATATGGAAGGGCCTTAGGTATATCAGTAGTATAAATAGATAACATAAATTCATTAGCATAAAGTGCTATGTTTTTTGAAAGTTTTACAACTAAATGGTATTGTTTTGTGGATCACTCTGAGTTTCTGAGCAAATGACTCAATATGAAGGTCAATTGGAAGCAGAGAAAGAGGATATTGCTGTCTAGTCCTTCAAGTTATATATATGGTTTAGCCTCCATTCCATAATGCATTTGCCTTAGGAGCATTATATATCAGCTGTATTGTTCTGCAGAATGTTTTCCCTCAGCTTAAACGGCTTAAACAATCATTAGATAATCCTAATTAATTAACCTGTTCAAAAGCCTTGTTGCATCATATGTAAGAATAGCTAGTGATGTAGAATGTGTAACAACAAGATGAATAACGCCTCTTAAAGTATGGGTTCATTATTATAGAACTCTTTTAGAAATCTCCTTGATCTAAAGCCCTTATGTATCTATGTGTTATTTTGTCTATCACTCTACTAGGATATTTTATAACTGAAATTCAACAATGATATAAGTTGATGGGATTCACAATCAATTGGACTTATACTTGGTTTTAATATTAAAGAAAGTGTTGCCTCATTCCAAGAAGGAGGTAGTTGTGTAACTTCCGGTATAATATAAAAGAATAATCTTAATGAACTAAATAATCATATGGCTCAGAGTTTCTGGATTGTCTCTATTTGGGTCATAAAGCCCTGCAAATGTAAAAGACTTTTGTTGAGGGTTAATTTCCATAACCAGCCATCTCCCTCTCCCATCTGACTTATATTTACTATTTTCAACCCCTGAGTTAAATCTAATAATGATAGCACACCTTTTGTGCAATGTATATGATCTGCAGTGATAACCTGCTCTACCTATCTTTGTTTTACCAAAAGGTCCTTATATTCATGTCTTAATAGGTGTGTTTCTTATAACCTGGGCATCACGATATTAAGTGTGATAATACCAAAAGTTTCTGGCTCCTACTTCTGTTTCTCTCATATTTATTCATGATAGGACAGGCCTATCTTTTTATGTTGGGAGTTCTCTGCCCTGACCATGGAGTCTCTAACATCGCAAAGTCACTTTTGAAACATAGTTTTGTGAATACCAAAAAAGAGTGCACTTACCAAATGTGCAAGTTTACCTTTGTGGATCAGGCTTCTTAAGTCTAACATACACAACTAAAAACTTCCACATGTACACAACATTTCGTCCATTTTAAAATGAAATCCACCTCCAACATTATTAGTAATTTCATATTTCTTGCAAAGAACAATCTATTCAACATTAAACCTACACAGACAAATTGGCCATCGTATGGAGCACATAGTTGGACTGTAGGCCATACAGGGGCACACACAGAGTCTGAAGGCAGGACAGACGGCATGCTGAAATGTTACAGAAAGACACAAGAAGTGCAAAGACGTTTATAACAGGTAATGCACAGGGGCACACAGGGGATTCAGGGGTGACAGGGATGCACATTGAGAATGCTGGGGACAGGAGTCACAACATGGAAGGTCTGACAGCACATAGAAAGACAACATGAGGTAGGTAAGCGAAAACCCACTTCTATAAGCCAATAGTATGGCCTCATTTATACATTGGCATAGAGGGTTCTCCTTTACCATGGTGGTGGAGTTTTCTCCCCGCCAATATAGTGACCTGCCTGCTGTATTTACATGTGCGCGAACCTTTACGGTAATCACAGCATAGACTACTTTGCCTCTACCAAGATTAATTCACTCCAACGGCCCTGGACAGTAAGGCCCATCGTTGAAATGGCTACATGTCCATCATCCCAATTTGCATGGATGGACATTTAGTCATTTTTTTACTGTTTCTTACCACCAGGCAAAAACTGGTGATAAAGAACATTAAAATCATTATAATACTTCCCCTGTCACGGGAGAAGACACCATTGGTGAGGGGAACATTATATATTTTCTTTCAGAAGTAAAATCCCCTTTGGGATTTTCTTTTTGAAAAGAAAAATGAAATACTCTGTGCCTCAGTGATGCAGTCCCGAAGCAGAGAGTAAAATGCATTCACAGGAACCGTGGCACGGCGGTTTCTGGTAATGCATTCATAAATGACCTCCTGCCTGGCGGGCATTTATAAATCTGGTGGGCAGACCTTCCACCAGGTCAATGGAGTAATTTATCCTATTGCCCTGGGGGACCAAAGGGCAGTCCAGCAGAATTTAAATCAGCCCCTAAGTGTCTGATAATAAGAGCCCCAGGGGGGTTGCTGGAATTCATCACACCTGATAAATTCGTCTCCAGGTTCCAAAAGTATTGGGTGCAATAAATTCCTCCTACTCCAAGTTAATGGGTAATAACTTGAAGATGTCAGTGCTAACTACAGCAAACTCAGAATACACCAGAAAATAATGGGATTTTTTATTTAGTTAAATTCCAGCAAATTTTACTTGCAATGTTGGAATGGAATGATACCACTTTACCAAAATCGGTAATTAAAAAGTGTGACAAAATCCAGAAATTTGGAACTCAGACCCATGCACAAATAGGGTTTGCACTGGGGGTTCAAATTTTAAGGGTCCACTGTAGGTAGGCCCTAAAGATCTAGGTGCCCAATGTATTAAGCTCTTTTGCATTTGTGGCTGTAAAAAAGTATTCTGGTATGTATGAAACCCAAACTGTGATTTGGGTAACATGTTACTAAAGTGCAAATTGGGTTTTCGATCAAAAACAAATTTGGTATTTGGAAGGGTCGCCCTTCCAAATACTGAATCAAAATTGCATATATTAATCAACCAAATCAAAATATTACACTTTTGTGACTGACACCCGTCACAAAACATTAATACTTTACAGACTACAGGAATGTACTGATAACCAATTCATAATTTTCCCTGAGTAAAGATTAAAAAAAAGATTTTTTAAGAGTAACCATAGTTCATGGGACCACTGCAAAATATTAAACAAACGAACAAAAAAAGGTTGCTTCATTAAAAAGCTATCACAGACATGGTGGTCTACTGACCCAAGCAGGGCACCATCCTCTAATAGCAGCGATTTCTAGTGGGTGGCACATTTTGACTTATGTCATTAATGTTCATGGGGTAGGTCAATTTGTAACACACATTTGTATTAATCACTAACATAAAAGAAAAAATGTCATATGTTTAGAATAGCCATTACCAAATAGTTATTTGGGAGAAAAATAAAACTTCAGTTTTAACATTTGTCTTTTTCTCAAACATGATCATATGGTTACTTACACATATAAAGGCTGAAAGGAACGTAGGATAGACTGTAAAGACTTCAAAACTAATATTACAAAAAAGACATTATTGTACAAACATGCTCCCCTTTTTCCCACATAATTAAACATGTTCATACCAAACATAAATAAGTCATCATATAAACATTTACAACTTAATAAATACAAACTACAGAAAATGACACATTATGGATATTTGACCTAATTTGATTTAGGTACTTTTAAATCATATTAACATTGTATTGAAAAGGATTTTCTCTAAAATAACTACATTTGAAAGGGGGTTAGAGTAGACTCATTTATTGCTAGTGACGTTACCATGAAATATACAGCAATTCCCAAATTGACTTGCTTCCTTTACTTCATTTACCAAACCCACCAGACACTACTCATGAAATATCAACATGTATTGATACAAGCAACTCTATGTGTAAAGAACCACACCATAGGCTGAAAACTTGCTCATTCTTCTATATGCATCCACCCACCATCAGATCACAGCACATCCTCCATCTTACGGCCAACTACCCAAAATTGTATACTATCACACAGCAGCCATTTTATGTCTACTCAGCTAACAATATATTGTCAGGAATATCAAGAGCAATTTTGCTAGCTCAGTATCTTTACCAATGCATACAAAATTTAGACCCTCCTTTAACCACAGAAGATTTCAGGCATGGCAAATATGGAGGACTGAAACTTGGAAACAAGGCTATTTTTCACTTCTGATTTGTTGGACTAACTTCCAAAACCTTGTGGTAATAATTATAAAAGGTCAGTGCAGGCAATGGGTCTACAACATCTCTTAGTTGTTTTGGCTTAGTTTGTTTGTCACTCTGCATTAACGATCCCTGATCATTTGTCATTGTTACCTTTATTGTTTGCCTATCCCTGTTTATACTGTGAACTTCTTGGCGTTTATCCTCTGTTTTACATGTTATCTTTTGTGTCTTCTCAGTTTTTGCTCCCTTATCTGCAGTAACTTCTGCAACCATCCTACTGATCTGGTCTGCTACCTCGCTACATTCCATCAGTCCTGGATCTTTTTGTCAGCCAATTGACTCCAAGTCTGATTCCTGGAAAGATTGTCGCTACTCGAAATATGTCCTTGCTGAGTGAAAAGTATGGAATAAATTACATTTTATTAAATCTTATGCTGATTCTTCCTCTGTCTCGCGAAGTCATCTGAGCAGCGGTTGTAAGGTGATCCTAGGATGCTGTGGGCACCATTCTGATTCAGGATCTCTTGTGTCTTTTTGCTTCTTCATTTTTCCCCTTGTCATTAACTTATCGTTGAACGACTTGCTTTGAACAGGTGTTCAAATGGGATTGTCGACTATATTCTTTTTGGGGAATTACATTATTCTACTTAGATACTGACATATATAACTACACATTGCCAATCACACACTCACAGTGTTACTTTATATGCTCACACCGACCAACATATCTCCATATATCAACAATAAAGTTCACTCATTCCTTTCATACTATACCCACACAAAGGGAACAATCATATACCAGCACACGTACCTTGATGCATCCAAGCACAAACAAATGTACACACTCGCAGCAACCACAATACAAATACACAAATGCATAATAATATGCCAACACAATAACCATTAAACATTCACACAAACACCATTTAACAATACTAAAAATCTCTCTATAAAAAATATACTCAGATAATCATGCATGCATTTATGTACTTACAAATATACACATCACATTTTACTCTTTGTCAAGTGATTATAAAGGTGACAGTGGCATCATCATAAGCACACAGAGCCACATTTGCACACTGTAGGAAAGTAGGATCTGCTTCTTATGGTTACCCCCACTTTTTGCTAAATGTAATACTGTTTTTGACTAGTATGACTGGGATCCTGCTAATCACGACTCCAGTCTATCTGTTTTCTCCCTAAACTGTTATTTCATGTACTTAGGTACACTCCAGATTGGATACTGGGGTACCCTTGTCAGTCCCTAGTATATGGTACCCACGTTCCAAGGGCATAGGTACCCCAGAAGCCTCCCATGGGCTGAAGCATGTATTATGCCACCCATGAGAGGCCATGCAAATTGGAACTACATGCCTGCCATTGCAGCCTGTGCAAGATGGTGCATGCACCACTTACTTAAGATATAGGTTCACTATATCTAAGGGTCATTGCACTTAAAACCTATAAGTCACCCCTCTAGCAGGCCTTTAGAATCCTGAGGGCAGGGTGCTTGGTTCTAAGTTAGAGGGTGCCACAGCATGAGCAGAACACCCCTGCAGCCTACGGAGTCCATTCTCCAGGGTTGTCAGTGATACAGCCATTTACGACATATAGAGGGGCATTATGCGACCACGTGACGACCAACTCATAAACGGCTGAAACAAACCCTATCGGATTTGGTGTCAAAAATGTTGGTAACAGGTGTGGAAGGTATCATTTCACCCCTCAGAAGCAAGCTTAGTTTGGTCCCTGGTGTTCCCGTTACCAGCCTTCTAGTCCCAGACAGCACAAAATGGTTGCTGCCTACCAGAGACACATTTCTGTACTCCTGCTGCTGAGCCAAGCTCGAGCAAGGGAAGGCAGAAGAATAGGCATACTGTCACAGAGAGGTGTGACCACCTCCCAGGCAGGATTTAGTGTATTAGGGCTGTGTGGGTGTGCTTGCCAGCACCTGAAAGTCTGCATGAGGGGCACATTTGTCGTCCCTGTGTGTAGTCCAGGTCAAACCAGTCCTGGGAGCCGTTGGCTCCTGCTCCGGCATGAACCTGGACAAGGGACATGGGAGTAACCACCCCACTGTCCAGACCCTCACCTGGGAGGGTCCCCTGAATCTTGCCAACCCTCTCCCATGGGTCTATAAGAGCTTACCTGGCTGTAGGACCTTAGATTTGACGTGGAAAAGATTCTGAACCAGAAACCACTGAGCTTCGACTGTCTGGTCACTGGACTTCGCTGGACTTCGTTTGAGCGCGACTTCATCTCCCACTCAGTCTGCTGCATATGTCTGTGCCCATGCATCATACAGGATCCATGCAGGACCTGTGGAGCATCAAGGACAACCAAAGATACCTCCCTTGGAGTGAAGGAGTCACTCCCCTGCATTCGCAGGCACCACAACACTGCTATCCCATCTGCTGACCCTGAGTTCCTACAGACTCCAAAGGCATCAGCAATGCAGGAGGTGGGTTTCTATATCCCTCAAGCTCTGGGCTGCCCTCTCACCAACTTTGAGGTCAGAATCCCTTGTGGGGGCTGCAATACCCAAACCCCTGTGCGCCACGTACATGTGCAAGTGCATATGTTTGTTGGTGTTTCCCGAACAAGTGCAATGGGGCTCCGAGTAGCCCCATCCTCTGGCACCATGTCCTACCAAGAACTTTGACCTTCTTGCACTGGGTGCTCCATGGGCTGCTGTTTGGTAAATTCCCTCAAGGTCCTCTTGCGACTCCTGTGCCTCCAGCCTGTGGGTCCAATTGAGGGTCAACTTTGCTTTTCTTGGACTCCCCTGGTTGCGACACTCCATGTGTTTGGTGAGTCTCATGGACCTTGCTGGTCCGAATCGTACACATCCTTGACCTTCTACATGGGTTGCCGTTGCCAAGGCTTGTTGGTGCTCCTGCCGGACACCTACCCCTCGACATCCTTTGCGGGACAATTCGTATCTGGCTCCTAGTTGTCCTCGACATCTCCTGGTCCCCGTAGCTGCAGAGTCAAGTACTCCATCAACCAACCTGAAGCTCCCAACATCGGTGGGCATTTGTCTACCGAGCCCCTGGTCACTCTGAAATGACCCAAACTCTGTCCCCTCTGCTTTCAGGTACTCTTCGACAAGAAGCCACCTTTGGATTCCAATGGACACTTTTCCTTCTTCCAGCAGCCGCTCTTCTACGAAGTCCTCCATTGGGTTCGACAGCGGTGTCCGATGCCACTTCAGACCTATGCACCCGGCTTCCCTGGGATAGGTCACTCAGGTACCTTGGTATCCACAGGTGGGGTGGCTCTCCAACCTTCTGTCTTCAATGGGGTTTGCTCGAATTCCACTGGGAAGGGTCCTTAATCTCTAAAACTTCAACCACGACTTTCCCAAAGAATTATACGGAGCACGAGGTCATGTTCCCACACTACACCCGTCCTCCGTAGGGTCCCTACTTACTCACTGTGTATGGTTCCTTGGGGTCCCAACGATCTACATCCTCTCGGCACTGTCTTGACTCAAGTCGTGGTTCTTATACCACTATTTTAGTATATGGTGTGGTCCCCCCGTGGGGCCCACTGTGTATTAGTGCTCTTTACTGTCATTTCTGTGCTTAAGTATTGTGTGCCTTGTGATTATCTCCATGTAGGAGATACTGTGTCACACGAAGTAGTGTTATAATAATAAATACATATTTTTATAACTACTTTGTGGTTCTCCTTTCATTTAACCAATATTATAATATTGCATTCTGGTAAAACAAGCTGCTTTACATTCCTTCAAGACTAAGTCTTCAGGCTGCTCTCCAGAGCTACCACTTCAATAGCTTTCTAAGATTATCTTAGACCTCTTAAATCACCAAAAGGGTTGTTTTTACTGGTGCAAGATGCCCACTTTATCTAGTGGACATCATATACCAGGCCAACTTCTCACACACACCAACAGAACTATCATAATACTTTCAACACCAATCATCATTCATTCACACTAATAATATATGCCAGTATTACAGTTGATATTTAGCAAAGCTCTATAGTGTGACTACAATAAACTAGCTACACCATCAAATAATTTTAATACTTATATAAACGTGTATTCATGCCATTTTGGGGTGTTTTGATTTCATAGCATTCTGTTGTAAGAAACGGGGTTACTGGTTTAGGGGGTGACACCCTACTCAAGCAGAAACCACAGTCCTTGTCAGAGTGCTGTCACATGCAAACCCTAAATGAACCTGTGCTCAACCCTCTGTAGCTTGGCATCAAGCAGTCAGGTTTAACTATGAGGTAATGTGTGAAGTATTCATGCAACACTTCAAACATTAATAAAGTGATACATAACACAAGATATACCCACACCAATCATACACAGTGAAGTACAATTTTATAAATAATTTAATACCAAAACTGCAAAAATTCAATTAGTAGAATCGGAGATATGCAGTTGTGAAGATGTCAGTTAAAATAGCGCCAAAAATCACAACGCAGCAACTGTGTATATCCGGCCACTCTGGACCAGAACAAAGTAACAGGTTCAGGCTTACAGCAAAAGAGCATGGGCTACAGATGCATAGTTAGGTTTGCTGAACAAGAATACCTTAAACCCTGGTAATGGAGAGTTACACAGTCCCACAATGAGTATGTTGTGCACAGTTCAGGCGATACAAGTTCCTGGTCAGAGATATGTCATGTAGAATTGGTTCTGAGGTGCTGCGAGGCAGTGATGCGTGGTCCTACATCATCCTCGTGGAGGCTGTCGATGCGATGAGGGAACTTGCAATACAAAGTTTCGTATTGAGGATGGATTGCTCAGTGGCTGGTTCCGAAGAAGCTGTGGGACTTGTGATGTGGAGTTCTGCATCATCGAGTCTGCCATTGAGTGGGTTGCAATACAAAGGCCTACACTGTGGAAACTTCACACACTGATGGTTCCAGAAGAGCTGTGAGGGTGATGTGAAGTACTTGCACCAAGAAAGTTCATGTAGCAGAGGTGATGTGTCAGTTCTGCTCCTCGTCATTGCGCCATGCAGCAGATGAAATGTGGTGCTTCTGCTGGGTCCACAGATGGGCAGGCAGAGCACCTTCAGGCCCACTTCCAAGGGGTTCAGGACTGGAATGGCATCACTTTGCAGGGTAGGACTCACAGATGCCAGAATTCAGGTGCTGGGTTCAAGGTTATTAGAAGCCTCATATGTCCATGAGGCTTCAGTTCAGAAGGCCCTGCCAACTAACCCTAGCAGTCAATCTGGGGTCCTGAGTTCAGAGTTGAAGGTCCGGTCCTTCTCCCCCAGGCAAAAAGACAGCAGGACAGCAGGTCAGCACAGTAGGGCAGCAGCCCTTCAGAGCAACAGTCCAGCAGAGTGGCAGTCCTATCAGCAGCATAGCAGACCTTCTTCCTGGCAGAGTCAACAGGCTCAGCAGTGTACTGAGGAATTGGTGTCAGAGGATTGATATGTATACCTGGTGCCCACTTTGAAGTGGGAGATGCTTCTAGGGATTCAACCTCCCAGAGGTGCTTGAAAATTCCTGCCTCCTTGCCCTGGCCCCAGTTTAGGGTCACAATGAGCTACTGTCAATCTCCATGTGAGTGTGCCCAGGCATAGCCTTTGTGATGTGTAAGTGTGGTAGGTGACAGCTCCTCCCCCTCGCTAACTCAAAGTGGCCCATCCGGCCAACACCAAGCTTCCCTTTGTCTCACTGTCTAATAGCAATACACAAAGACCAAGTGCCAACTACACTGAGTCATGTGACCCAGGATATAGGCAGCAGACACCACATGTTTGGGAAAAGAAAATGCCATCTTACTAAATGTGCCATTTACAGAATTGTGATTAAAAATGCAACTTTACCATTAAAGAGGACTTTTAACTACAATTCTTTAGAAACCAAACTCAATCTGTCTACCTGCTCCCAATTGGAAGTTATGGTTCATTAAATGTAATAGGGTAATCACATGTTATCCTATGGGAGAGGTAGGCCTTATAGTAGTGAAAAACAAATTTGGGAATTTTTCACTACCAGGACATGTACAATTCAAAAGTTCTTGTCCAACTTGGGCTGAAGAGGGTCTTCCTGAGGGGTGACACATGTGTACTAAAAAAAGAAAGTTTGAAAGTAGGAAGAGTTTTATCTTGCCAGGCTCAAAATGTTTAAAACTGCACACTCAAGCTTCAATGGCAGGTTTCATACATATTTAGATGACTGCTTAAGTGGGTGGCACATGTGGTGCTGCAGGCCCACTGGCGCCATTTAATCTATAGGCACTGTGTACATATGGTACCACCGTACTAGGGACCTGTTAGTAAATCAAATGTACCAATTGGGTATAAGCCACTTCCACCATGTATTAAGGAGAGAGCACAAGCACTTTAGCACCAGATACCGCTGATCTAAGAGCCTTATTAGAGGAAGACCCTTTAGACATGCTGTTTGTGACCGAAACGTGGTTCAACAACAGCTCAGACCCAGACATCCATCTTGCCCTTCCTTTGGGTTACCAGATACATAGATTGGACTGGACAGAGAGAGTAGGGGGTGGTATTGCTATTATTCTGAAAGATGAATTCAAATGTACTATAATTCAGCTTTATCTCCCAGAATGTGAAAGTCTACAGTTTCACATAGCACTATCCCCTAACTGCACCTACTCTGGGATACTTATTTATAGACCCCCAGGCACAAACTGCAGTTTCGTGGAGGCATTACCTGACTCCTTAATTAGTCTTGCGATAGAGAAATCCCATATGACTATTTTGGCTGATTTTAATTTTCACTTTGATGCACAAGATACCCCTCACATCAAACGGCTGCAAGGTGGTTTAGAAACTCTACAACTAACGCAACGTGTGACCTCACCAAAGCACGAAAAAGGGCATATACTTGACAGTTTTTTTTCTAATGACCCTGAAATCACTGTACTAAAAACTATCCCAGTCCCCTGGTCAGATCACTTTTTAATTAGATTTGGCCTACCCAAACCGCACAGCAAGAGAAATCTCAAGCCCAAATGGTTGTAAGCCGTAGTTGGGCTAGATTGGCCCCAGAAACCTGGCAGACGGTCGTGCCGGACAACATTCCAAAATTCGCTGGTAATGTAGAAGCGAAATATCAGCAATGGGAAGACTGGATTACCCAGTCGGCTGACATGTGTGCCCCCATGAGAACTGTTAACAATAAATCATGCCCTAGAAGAGCACCATGGTACAATGAACAGCTTTTGGAATTGAAAAAACAATGTAAGATTCTGGAGAGACTATGGAGAAAGAATTATGATCTAGCTTTAAAAACCAGAAATAAGCTGCTAATTAGGACCTATCATAATGATATGAAGAATGCTCAAGCGAAATTTTATGAAGAAAAAATCTCTCAATCAGTTAATTCTTCAAGGGAATTATTTAGAGTGGTTAAAACGCTAACTAACCCCCATGAAAATACGAAAACCCTCCGGGTCCCAGTCGAAAGGTGTAGTGACATAGCTACCTATTTCCATAAAAAAGTAATAGAAATATATGACCTATTCCCAAAGGATAGGGACTTGAACTCGGAGATAGGTACAGAGGTGGAAGGACCCTTATCCTTCCCAAAATTAGCTCATTTCCCCAGACTTGAGGGAGAAGACGTTCGTAATCTAATAAAAGGTACTGAATCTGGAACACCTATTGATCCATCCCCGCCCCAGATTTTATCTAAAGCACTGGAGACCATTTTACCCTCCATAATGGAAATGCTCAATCTATCATTAGAAACAGCTTTGGTCCCAAAAGCTTGGAAGCATGCAATCATTAGGCCTTTACAAAAAAAAGCCAATATGGACCCTACTGTCTTTAGCAATCTACGCCCTATCTCACTTTTGCCATTTATCAGCAAACTTTTAGAAAAACATGTAAATAATACCTTGACTAACTTCTTGGAAACTAATGAAATACTGCATCCCACTCAGATGAGTTTTCGTGCCTCCCATAGTACAGAATCAGCACTGTTGGTGGTCACAGAGGTGTTAACTGCACTATTGGATGAGGGTGGTTCTGCCGCCATCCTTTTGTTAGACCACAGTGCAGCATTTGACACCGTAGATCATACCACTTTAATGGGGAGACTAAGAGAAATAGGAGTCCATGGCTTTGCCACGGACTGGTTGGCTTCTTTTTTGGAAGACAGCTCCTTCCAAGTGATGGAAGGGGACTGTTTTTCAGACCACCTCCCAATTACATGTGGTGTCCCACAGGGATCTTCCCTTAGTCCTACCCTATTTATTGTTTATGTATGACAGTTGGCTAATATAGCACAGGAAGATGGTGTCTCAGTGGAGTCATAAGCTGATAGTCTCCCTAACAGATAATGCAAATCAGCAGTTGAGTCACTGTCTAGAGAGAGTGGTAAATTGGATGGCAAATAGCCATCTGAAATTAAATAGCGAAAAAACTGAGATTATGCTATTGGGAATATCCACTATCCAGGCACCCCTTACACAGTGGCCCCCTTGTATGGGAAACTGACCTATACCCAAATCAGTTATAAAAAACTTGGGGGACCGGATAGAAAACTCACTCACGATGGATTGCCAATCCAGGAAACTGTCAGGAATATGCTTCTCTCTGCTTAAAATACTAAGGAAGATTATTGAGGTGATCCCGGAACATCTGAAAAAAACGGTCATCCAGTTTCTTATAATCTCACGCTTGGACTATGGAAACTCACTTTACGTGGGCGCGCCTAAATATGTGACGAAGAGACTACAGGTAGTACAAAATGGGGCAGCAAGACTCCTTCTAAAAATCCCCAAACGCATTTTGACTAAAGAAGCACTGAAACAGCTACACTGGCTCCCTATTGAAACAAGAATAAAGTTTAAGTCCCTATGCCTGGCATATAGGGCCAATAAAACTGAGACAAATGATGTCCAGGTATATCCCGACCAGGCATCTAAGATTAGCCCAGCAACAGGTTCTTAGGACAACGAGAGCGAAAAGAGCCAGGTTGGGGGAGGGGGGGTGCAGATCATTTGCCCACCTGGTACCAAAAATGTGGAATGCCATCCCATAAAAAATAAGAATTCTACCCAACGAAACCATTTTCAGGAAACATCTCAAAAATTTGCTGTTTCCCTTGTAGACGCCCTATGGATAAGAGCTTGTAAACAGTACTCTTTAGCGCTGGGAAGCCCTCAGGCAGCCACGCGCTCTACAAATTCTTAAACATAAACATAGCAGTGGGAAAGTGTGCAGAGTCTTAAGGCCTGCAAAAATGAGATCAGCAAAAATAGGAGGGGTGAAGGAAATATGTTTGGGGGAAGACCAATTTAAGGTTGACAGGTCTAGCAACTGCGGTAAAACCTTATAAACACATATATTTGATATGGATCCTTGAAATAGTTTCCACATTATATAAGAAAACCTTTGTAGAGCTGCATCTGTGCCCATTATTTAACTAGTCATCAAATCATGTGATCAGTGTCCATTGATATCTGAACACTGCAGGAGAAGCTTCAAACATCTCTGAGCTTAGCCATTGCTCATTATTTTATTAGCATTCCTCTTGAGAAAGCCAAACAAAAACTGATTGTTCTCAGCACAATCAGGACCTAATATCAGTTTTGCCTTTCTGCCAGATACTTCAACAATGTCTGAGCACATCCACTGTCTTTTGTTTAATCAAATGTCTACTGATGAAATCATTTCATTATCATTACAATCAGGGTACATTGTTAATTCTGTATTACTGGAAGTCGCTTCAAAAGTATCTGAATTTGAGAGCCATAATGCCTTTTTAAGAAGTCAAAGCCTGCATGAAAAGCTTTTGATCTTAAATGTACAATTAAATACTCCTTTTTCCCACTGAAGACATTCAAGCAGTGTAATTCTGCATTTCTCTTCTATGTTCAATGAACATTTGTCTGTTTTAAAGAAAAGCATTGTCTTCATGCTAATTGCATGTAAATAAGTGTAACACAAATGATGGGTAGTTTTTGTAAAATGTTCAAATATTGCTATAGAGGGGTTCTGGTAACATTTACAAATCACTGAAGAAACAAATTAAAGGGATGTTATGGTTTAAAATCAAAACCTCAAAACTCTTATAACTCACCTACAGCAAGCCCATAATTCACACTCCTGCTAAACACTGCTCATGACTTCACACATGAATCACTGATGACACCACAGATTATATTGTTGATGACATCATAGATGACATCACGAGGAGCAAACACTAATACCAGTTGGTTCATGTTTTTATGGCTGCCTACATTGCAATATTACTCTGACTCTTTATGTTGTGTTATGCTATTTTTCATTAGTGTATGAGTGCATTAATATGCTTGATTTACCTAAATAACAGAACCAGCTGCTCCGATTTAAAGGTCATCCTGTACATTATTTCCCATTCAACTTGTCCTCTGTTTAGAAGCTTTAGTGTTAGATCTAAAATAGATAATGCAATTTGATAGAGCTATAAGAGCCATAAAAGGTAATTTCACCCTCCATGCAGATAAACTGGCGATACTAGTTGAGGTCTATCGTCAAAAAAAATAATATATTTTAATAATTTATGAGGCATTATCAATCCACTTAATCTAGTGGAGTTAAGTAATGTAAAGAGGACAACATTGCAATAATCAGCCTAGATATTGTAGAGGGTTATTGGATTTTCAATATCAGCAGGTCATGTAAATAGCTTATCCAGGGAATTTTACACAATGGACTGTTAACAATTACTGATAAAGACGAATGTAAACCTGAACAAATAGGCCAGTAGACATTTCATCGTAAAGGAACATAACAATATAAATAAAATCATCATTGTCCACATCTACTCATTGGGCCAGATGTACATAGGTTTTGCGACTTGCAAATTGTTGGCAAATAGGTTAGCGACGGAAGAAGTGGCTTTTTATTATGTACAAAAGCAATTCACAAATTTTATTAAGCAATGTGACCATTTAGCAACACTGTATTTGTTTAGACTGATATTTGTGAGTCTCAATTACTGATTCGATAACTGAGACTTATGTTCAAAACTGTCACAATTAGCCACATGTCACAAAAATACAATTTAACAACAGATCATTTCAAGTGTTAACTGTGTGCAAACTTGTCCAGAATCCATCAGGGGTTTCTATTCCAGGCCACTTTATATATTATTGAAAAGAGGATGTCACTACTGGCTGCTTAGCAAAGGAGAAGGGGACAGGAGAGGATATTAAGAGCCAGGCTTGCCATTTGCTAACAGACAGAGGAGGAAATATTTGAGAAATACAGGCTAAGAAGTGCACTGATATTGGATTGAATTAAAATGTTAAAACCACATCTTGAAAGCAGTCCTCTGCACAGCAATTCCATCCCCACTCATGTGGAGGAGTTGTGTTTTTACACTTTTTGCCTCTGGCACTTACCAGGATGTGACTGCTGTTGCTGGTGCACTGTGAGTGTGAGTGCAATCTCACATTTCTCAGGATTTTTCTAGATTCCATGCTCCAAAATATCAGCAGGTACATATACATACCAAGGAATGCTGAGGAAATCCAAAGCACAAAATAAAAATGTGATAGGGTTACCACATTTTCCATGTAATAGGGTGCATAGATGGAACACATGGTCCAATTTTTCCTCCAGCTCATAGAAAATACCTGTTTAGGAATAAGAAAAATTCCCATTCTCTCAACATGCAAGTTTTTTGTGGTGCAAACAACCTAATTAATGATATTGCGCCACAATACTGAGGGCGAACCCATGACACCTATATTTACACTCACAGTGTAATACACCGACGCCTGAAAAGAGAGGGTTTTGATGATGGCTATTTATTAGGTATTGTGGTGCCAAACAATGACACATATGCTTGCGTTTACTATATGCAAACTGTAAGCAAGCTCACACTTATGGGTTTTGTTCCGGGTGACAGTGCGTATGCCTTACTATGTTGGATACCAAGAGTATACTGAGCCTCAGCTAAAAAGAAAGGAAAGACATTACAATATTGCCCCTCGACGCACAAGGGCTGATGTAGAACACATATTTGGCAAGTTCAAATCTAGATTTTTCTGCCTTCACAAAAGTGGAGGCGCTCAACAGTATGCTCCTGAGACAGCCTGCAAAAATGAGGCAACAATTGCAATATTGCGTAACATAGCTACCAGGCAAGGACCACCCATCACTATGTGTGACACTGATTCTGATGATGAGGATCCAGAGGCACCTCTTTAGCATGCTCGAGAGGAGGTTATAGCAGTGGAGGGGAGACACTGACTGGACCACATTGCAACAAATTACTTGTCAAGGTAAGTGATATCTGACAGTACACTCAATGAAATGATAAAAGCAGATTCGGAGCAGTAAAGCAAAGCAACCTTTATTGGCAGGCTACTATTTAAATTGCAATTATATTTTTAACATTATGATATCCTAATGGTTAGAAAGGTACAAATGCATTGTTGATTAAATCACCAAAATTACATTTACACAACAATAATTAAACACACAGTTCTTTGTCCCTCAATGCTTCTGGTGACTGTGTCCTAAATGGGTTTAACCAACGTGTTCTCCTGCTGCAATATGGCTGCTGCTGCATCACAGAACATGGGCATCAGTGGCAAAGATTCTGGTTACACTTGACATGTCCTCCCTATCTTGAAGGGCATCTGCGCACTTTTGTCTTGCTTTAGCGCCAGTACACCTCTGCTTGAGGTAGCTGTTCGTGCTTTTACAAATGCTGTTATTATTATTATTATTATTATTATTATTATTATTATTATTATTATTATTATTATTATTATTATTATTATCTGCAACACCACTTGCTATTTGTGGATTTTGTAGCACCTCAACTGCAGAGGATATCTACCCTACGACCCTAGCAACGTTACCACTAAAGTGCCCCATTTACACCACCATATTTGAAGTTTTCCTTGGTAGCACTGAAGTGGCATTTGTCAATCTACCAATGAAACAGGAGCAGGATCTTTGACCTCCTGGTCATAGACCCAGCTCTCCGTCCGTGCAGCTCCACTAACTGAGCCTCCCCTCCACCTCTGGGCCTGACAGAGGTTCGAGTACGCACTGAGGGTTTTGTCTCCCTGTGTTTTCGCAGCAATCCTTGTCTTTTTTGCCTCATTTTTTTCTCATTTCCTTTTTCCCCCTATTTCTGTCTTTTTACCCTATTCTTGCCCTGCCTTATTCTGTCCCTGACTAATCTTGACTCCGTGCCTCTTCCTGCCTGTTTCTTCACCTCTGCTGCCCCGTGGCCCCTCCCCATGCTACTTCCCACTCCCACAACCCAGCTGCTCCTCCCTCCTCCTTCCCCTTGTAATGACAGCCACTGCGTGGATGAGCGCAGTGGACACTCCACTGGCACGCCAAAGGCAAGCCCATCTGCGCCCATCCACGACTTAACCGCGACCAGCGCCATGGACCCTGGCTCTATGACCACCCACTGCTGCGACACAGCTGTTGTCCTCGCACTTAACCCCAGAAGGAACAGCAACTGCTGCTGTCCATGCCGAGCACCACCCACAGCCAGTTCTCCTGCCGTCACTGCTGCCACACCTTAACCACTGGCCGCACCCCCCATGGCCACCACACCTGCACCGAACACCAACACCACAGAATCCCTGAAGTGCATCCTTCTCAACATGAGCTCCCTGCAGAAACACGCCATGGAGATCTGGGACCTCCTTGACACCCTCTCACCAGACGTCACCTTCTTTACAGAATCCTGGACCAACTCCTCCTCCGCCCCTGACATCGCCACCGCCATCCCCTACGGATACAAGATCCAGAGGAAGGACTGCCCCAACCGCCCAGGAGGGGCACTCGTCAGATCCGGATCAGCCCTAGAACCACACTTCGCGGTACCCTCACCTACTGACCCCCGGGACCTCACGCCTCGTTCGCCACTACCACAGACGACCTCATCGCACGCCATAGTTTCCACGGACTACATACTCATCGGAGATCTGAACTTTCACCTTGACAACCCCTGCAACCCAAACTCCACCACCCTCCTGGACAACCTCGCCAACATCTGACTGAAACAGCTTGTCACCATGCCTACCCACAAGGAAGGACACACCTTCGACCCCATCTTCGCAGGAGGTAACAACATCCACTTCAGCCACATCATGCAACTCCCATGTACGGACCACCACTGCGTACACTTCCATGCCAACAAACCCATGCCGCCCACACCTGCACCACACCCTCCACAAAGGAACTGGAGCAAAGTCACTGAGGAGCAGCTCAACTCCACCCTCTACCGTGAAGCCCCCACCACCTCGACCGAAGCCAACCTCACAGCCAAAGAACTCCACAGGTGGCTCTCCAACTGCGCATACGAGCTCCCACTCCTATGCAGCCCCAACAGACAGCGCCCCAAGAAGGCCACCTGTTTCACCGCTGACCTCCAAGTATCCAGACACACCTGCAGACATCTCAAGAAGAACTGGAGAAACAGCAAAATGTCAGAAGATCGCACCACCTACAAGAAAGCCATGACAGAACACCAACGCATCGGAGCCACCGAAAGAACCTTCCTCCAAAACAAGATCCTCGCCAACTCCAGCAACTCCAAGGAACTCTTCAGCATCATAAAGGAATTCACCAAGCCCCCGAGCAAAACCACGGACATCACGCCTTCCCAGGACCTCTGCAACAAACTCAGATCCTACTTCCATCTGAAAATCAAGGGCCTCCACGACAACAACCAGACACCTGACTCCTAAATCACCTACCCCTTCAGCAATGCCATCCAGCCCACTATCTCCTCCTGGACCCCAGTCATCTCCGAAGACACCACTTCGACCATGAAAGGCATCCACTGAGCAGCCCCCACAGACCCCTGCCCATCTCACATCTTTCCCAGAGCTGTCATCACACCAGAACTACGATGCACCATTAATGCCACCTTCAAGATCGGCATCTTTCCTGACGACTGAAAACACGCAGAAGTCAGACCCTGCTCAAGAAGCCCTCAGGAGATCTCATGGAACCTCAAGAACTACCAACCCATCTCCCTCCTCCCCTTAGTGGTTAAAGGCACTGAGAAGACTGTCAATCCCCAGCTAAGAAAATTATTTGAAGAAAACTCCATCCTCGACCACTCCCAATCTAGATTCCGCAGCAACCACAGCACTAGGACCGCTCTACTCACTGCCCCATCCGACATCCACACCCTCCTTCACCAAGGACACACCACGGCCCTGATCCTACTCAACCTCACTGCAGCGTTCAACACAATCTCCAACTGAACACTCACTGCCAGACTCCATGACTCCAGCATACAGGAACTGCCCTCGACTGGATCCACTCCTTCCTCACCGGCAGAACCCAAAGAATCAGACTGCCACCCTTCCTCTCCAAACCCACGGAAATCAACTGCGGAGTCCCCCAAGGATCATCGCTCAGCCCCGCGTTCCTTCACATCTACATGGCTTCCCTCACCGCCATCGTCAGACAGCACGGACTCAGCATTGTATCCTATGCCGACGAAACCCAGCTCATCCTCTCCCTCACCAAGGACGCCATCACCACCAGGCTAAACTTCCAGGAAGGAATGAAGGACGTCGCATCCTGGATGAGCAGCAGCTGCCTGAAGCTCAACTTGGAGAAGACAGAGGTGCGCTTGCTCGGACCCCCCTGCATGGGACAACACCTGGTAGACCACTGCCCTCAGCAGCCCTCCCACCCCCACAGACCACGCCTGAAACCACGGCATGGTACTTGACTCCTCTCTCTCCATGACCTGTCAGATAAATGCTGTAGCCTCCAGCTGTTCAAACACCCCCACATCCTCCGAAAGTCCTTCAAATGGATCCCCCCCGAATCAAGGAAGACCATCACACATGCACTCATAACCAGCAGACTAGACTACGGAAACGCCCTGTATGCCGGGATCAACAAGTCACTGCTCCGCAAACTCCAGACCATACAGAACATCGCAACCAGACTCATCCTTGGCATCCCTCGACATGAACACATCAACCAACACCTACGGAACCACCACTGGCTCCCCGTTGAGAAGAGAGTTACTTTCAAGATACTAATCCATGCCTACAAATGCCTCCACAACACCAGACCCCAATATCTCAATGAGAGAATCTCCTTCCACGCACCCAAGTGAAACCTCCGATCTGCCGATCTCTCCCTCGCTAAACCCCACGCATCCGCAGAGCCAGAACAAGAGGAAGAGCCTTCTCCAACAACGCAGCCAAGACCTGGAACGAGCTCTTGTTCAACATCAGACACCCCCTCTCCCTGAAAATCTTCAGGAAGACACTCAAGACCTGGCTCTTTGACTGAACGGAGCTGCTCAACACCCTCCCAGCACCTTGAGACCCTCATGGGTGAGTAGCACGCTTACAATTCCCTGATTGATTGATTGATTGATTGATTGATTGATTGATTGATTGAAACAGTTTAGTCCACCCATACTAGCCACAGCGCTTCAGTCTCAATGCCTTTCATAAGCATGATCATCCCTCATGGGTTTGCATACATTTTCTATAGCTGTGATGAGGCTTTTCTTTTTTGTGCTCATGGTAGGCAATTGTGTGCCAATAGTGGTATATCCACATGACATGAATCGCTGTATGTTCTGCATCTTTTTGTTCATTGGTTTAATCTGCTGATGCTGCAGATGCTGAATTTGGATCATGGATACATCAGGCCTCCAAACAACTCAACTCGCCATTTGCTTCAGGAACTACAGCATGATGTGCCTCACTGCAGCAACTACGCACACACATTGGGACACGCTGCTTTCTTTGCCTCACACCTGGTTGCAGGATACTATTAGGTAGAGTAACACTATCATCCTCCTTTAATGGTGTTTGTGGTGACAATGTAGCAGTGCTACAGGCAGCAGGAGGTGTGCTCGGCTGACTGGCTATGGTTATGGGTTCTTACACTGCCATGTTTGAGTCTTCCATTCCCTCCACATTGACATCAATAAATTCCTCAGGGATATCTGCATAAAAATGAAATTGCATGTAATCACTTGATATGATGGCATATCAATGTTGCAGTTTTCAATGCATTAGAATAATACATGTCTAACACTGACTACAATGATCAATTTTTGTCTACATGTCTCATAATGCACTATGACAGTACATTTTATCATACCTTTAAAAACACCTGTTTGATGTATTCTACATTTGTAATGGATGTTGGGCATAGATTTAGGCTAAAGGCCTGATTTACATCTTGACAAATGGGTTACTCCGTCAGAACGGTGACGGATGTCCCGTCCGCTGACACATAAATCCCATTGAATATAACGGGATTTATATTTCAGGGATATCTGTCACCTTTATGGCGGTGTTACCTATACACCAAGACCTAAATCAGGCCATTTGAACTGTGAAAATAGTAAATATGTTACACATACTGTCTGCTGTTCCAGGTGCAGAGGTGTCAATGTTTCCAAATCCTGCAACAGCCTCAGGCTCCAGAGTGGTCTCAAACATGGTCTCCAGTGCAGTGGGTCAGCATACAGTTGGTGGGGGACACCTCCTGTTGCCTGGGACTTAGATAGTTATGGCACCACTTTCTCCTTTGTTCACGACCTGAGGTCATGCCAACTCTTCATAATTTCATCCATGGAGCAGTATGTAACCCAATTGCATTGATTTTGTGTTGCATATCCTGCCATATTTTCTATTTTTTGGGACTCCAGGACAGTTATGGAGGCCCTTCCAAACAGCACTTTATGATTTTGACCGCACTCTATGATCAAGATTTCTAACTCATTCTCAGAAAACGTTAGTTTTCTCTTTCTGCCTCCTGCCCCTACACTTTGGCTGGCCCTTGATGTTAATGAGGCTTGTGGTGAATGTCAAAATTGAAATGCGAAATGGCAGTTGCTTTTCACCTCCACTCCACGTCCGCTGAGGCTGATCCTCAGGCATGTAATGTGAGGAACTTCATCAGGAATGTTTTTCAACTTTTCGCACTTGAGTTTGCAATTTGTGAGCAAAGTCACAATTTTAGAAATTGCTAATATTGATTTCCGAAATTGAGAAGCTACTGAGCAGTGAGTCACAAATCGAGGGGTGAAATCTTACGTATATATTGAGTTGCTGTTTCCTAATCGCAATTCAGAAATCGTTTTTCAGTACGTTTGTACATTTGGTACCAAATCATCTATGCTCTCTCCATTTGTGTGCCTATCATGTTTCGAATTTATTCACACACATCCAATATTAGCTTTCTGTCCCTTTCACATTTAATGCAAGGACAGTTAGGTTGGTGCGCCCAGGTTATCAGAACTCCTCATGAGTAGCCACGTAGAGAATATTGTGGCTCTTTATGATGGGGGTGTCACAAGAGTGACGGAGGATATAATGCTTAGACCTTAAAAGGCCTACTCTCGCTGCCAGGACAACATCTTTTTTTAAAGTATAGATGAGCAGGTTCCAGATACTCATGGCCCAGAATTTTCAGGGCCCACAAATTTTCATTGCCCCAAACTGATCTTTCACCCTGAATATAAGATCACCTGCAAATATTCACAAATCTTTCCTTTTAATGTTCATTATGCCCTCCATAGAATATACATGACATTTCAAATGTCCCTTTTATTGTTTAATTTATGACTATGCTGAATACATAAAGTCAACTTTTATTGTTTAATTTGTGACTATGCCAAATACAAAAAGTCAATTGTGAAACAAGAAAGTGCTCAAAGTTGATTGAACATGAAAACAGCCGCTCCTAATTTATTTGGATTTTTGTCTTCTGGGTTTCTGAATTTTGCACAAGCATTTAGATATTTGTTTGTACATGGTTTTTTGTCTACTGGCTTAATTCAGTTGCCTTTTTGTGATGCAGTGCTTAATTTGTAAAATAATGAATGCCTGTGCCCAAGATTCTCCTCTGAAGCCCTTTTATACCTCAGTGTGGTGAATACCAAGGTTGTATAGGCTAAAATCCACCTCAGGCCTCTTTAACGAATACCAGACACCCCATGACCCTTTATCTCACTCATGCAGGTTCCTGCTTCCCTCCTTAGTGATGGTTTTTCATTATTTCTCTTCTTCCGTCTTTGTGATTTGTTTGATTTCCCTCTCTTGCTCTTCGTAAATGTCTGATGAAGAAAAAACTAAGACCCGATCCCCAAAAAAAGAGTGCTGGTGGCCCTCACCAGCAACTTCCAGCTCTATTTAAGCAATGGTGTGGCTTGTTTCAGGTTTTTAGCATTGAGGTACGTTCATTGTCCTGGCAGCCAGAATGAGTTCCTCCCCAAAACCTGTTTTTTGTACCATTGGAGTTCTCCCATCAAAGTCTAATTAAGAATACATATGGAGGCTGATGATTTCATCATACATGGAGGGATGGGGTGCAAAGAGAATGAAAACAGGAGGAGGGAAGATATGAATAGACTGATGTAAGAGCAGATATGAGGATCTACATACCTGATGTACACCTCCTACGGACCTGATGTACACAGCTTGTTTCTGGTCTCAAACACAGAAATTCCACAAAAGCCTGAGTATTCAAAAGTGATTTTTAAAATGTACAGTCTCAATTTAAGAGTCTCAAAAGCCTTTTTGTCTTTAAAAGTCTTCTGCAACCCCTTCCAAACTGGAAATAGGTTGGGCATAAGAGACATCCCCTATCTACTTATGAGTCATAAAGATTTGTATTAATAGTTTGTGCCCACAATTGCTGTAACAAACCAATGGTCCACTATCAGACTGCAAGTTGGGATGGCAGCTGATTTGGTAAGGGACACTGTTCCAATGGCACTTGTGAGAAAGTCATCCTTTTTGTCCTGATCACTCCAATGTTTTGACTGATACTGGTGGTTACTGACTCTGAATCTGCAGTGGGCCCTGCTAACCACACCCAGGGCCATCGTTCTGTTGAAAAGATACATGGTAATTATTCGTAATTACAATTGCTTTTGACAACCTACCAGTAAGTCCCTAGTATATGGTAGGACATGTAGGTTTAGAGACCCCAGTAGATTAAACGCACTTAAGTGTGCACTGCTGTGATTGTCATTTTACAGCCATGCCTGACAGGCTGAGCTAAGCTATTCCTGATTAGATGTAAAGTGGCCTGGGTTGTAACAAAGAGACCATCTGGTAGAAGGAGATCTGCTGTCTGCAGATGCCAGGACAAGGAGGGGTCTTGGTAGCCAAACTAGCCTTCAAAGGGACAACCTCAGATAGTACAGGAACCAGTCCCACCCTCACTTGCTGCACCCCCAGCCAGATTTGAGCGCCCCTAATTCAATTAGGAGAGTGGCTTGAGGGGGAGTGTAGGGAAAATGTAGCCATACCTGTGGGTTGGGTTAGCCAGAACTGAACTCCCATTCAGATTTGGACTAAGATGTGCTTTCTGGGAGAATAATATGCCACACTTCCAAGGAAGTGGTCATCACAGAGGGTGGCAACTTGAACCCCATTAGTTGGGGGTACCCCCTATTGCCTGCCCACAATCTTGGATACATTTGGGAGAGTTGTACAGCACCTCAGATCTATGCTTGTAGACATACAAAAAAAGAACTGTCCTGCTGATCCCTTGGTCTGCACAAAGAGAGGTCGGAACTCACAAGGACTGCACCTGATGCAAACTAAAGGCTTCACAAAATAGGACTTTGCCAGGTTTCCAAGATTAGGGAGTTGACTTCCTGATCTGCAACAGGATGAAAAGTGCTGGAGGAAGTTGCCAACATCATCTCCAACAAGGACCATGGTAGCTGACCTGCTTCACCTAGACTTTACAGGATTTGACCAGGTGCATTGCGGATATTGTTGTCCCAAACCCCCATGAGAAAAATCAGTGCTTCTAGACAAGTGACTGGTGTTGTGGACCCTCAAAGACCCTTATGAGACCTTCCAGAAGAAGTTCTATAAGTTTGGAAACTTTTGGGGATGAGCTCCATAAGCCAACTGACCTTGATGTCGAGAGTCAAGCCGAGACGTCGATTTGTGACTCAGCCTCACTTGCAGGTTTGCTCCAGAGGTCTTAGAGATCGACGATGAAGACAAAGACCTCCAGGACTCAATGAGGAATCAGGCTGCAGCAGGCCGCCATCGTTGAAGTGAAAGCTGGATCGCCCAAGAAGACTGCTTGATGTCGAAAGAAAAAGCTCCCAAAAAAGTGACTAAGGGCCTGATTTAGATCCCGGTGGGTGGATTGCTCTGCCACAATGGTGATGAATAGCCTGTCCACCATACTATAAATCCAATAGAATATAATGGGATCGATATTTCTTCGGACGGTATATCCATCACCGTTGTGACAGAGTAACCTGTCTGCCAAGATCTAAATCAGGCCTTAAGTCAGAAAGTAAAAACTTGACCAGGCCCTACCTCTCATCATAGCTGACCCATGCTCAATTGCAGTTGACCTGAAAATTTGAGTAGGCCCTGGTCAAGTGCAACCAGATAGCCGCAGTTGGCACTTTTGAACTTTTAGGCGCTAGAAACTTTTCTATTTAAACTTTAAAAAATCATACCTCCAGTTCTCTGCATTATATTTTTGTCATTTTCATGTCATTGTAGAAATAACAATATTTTCTATTCTTATAAATCGGTTTTGTTTTTTAGTGTGTTTTGTGTCATACCTATTTACTGTTTGGTGATATTAAATGCTTTACACACCTATCTCCTAAGATAAGCCTGAATGCCCATCAGACAAGAATATCATGGGTTGGGAAAGGATTAATTAATTGATACTTGACTGGGCCTTGTTTATGATTGTGCTGTTATTACTAGCTGTAGGTGCCTACCTGCACCTACTAAGAAACAATGTTCCAACAAGCACCATATCCTGTTGTGAATTCTTGTCTGTGGCCTCGTTAAGAGAAGGCACTGGTCAACCTGCTCCCCTACTTTTTAAAAGCAGCACCTCTGTCTTTAGTGGACTTCGGCTGCTTTTATCAGAAAATTCTTCTAGTTTTGAAATGGACATGCAGGGACGAAGGTCTGCTATTCCATACAGGCCTCCATTCCAGTAGTTGCAGCAAATAACACTGGTTCACATATTCAGACCTGCCTAGCTAATATTTATCTGATATGTAATGTTGAACTCCCTGCACATGTACAATTTTTGATGCAATGTATTATAGGTCCCCTCACAAACTGCAAACCCATCAGCAAACTAGTCAATGAGGAACTTTTGGGCCAGATTTGTCAAGGTTTTGCTTTGTCCTTGTGCCACACAAGCGTGCACAAGTGTGACTCAAGAAGTGGGACTTACCACGCCACGCAAAGCCACATTGCTAAAATGTCCATTGGCTACAAGTATGGTGCACATAAAATGTAAACGGTTGCCATGGTCTAATTTGTGGGGAGAGCAAGGGCTGAAAATGCATGTGAAATGATTCCATGATCCTTACTTAAACAGCGGAGGGTGTCAGAATTTGCATAAAACTGCGGTCAGCATAGAAATATTCTCCCATGACAGGCATATTGTTTGTATCTGATTTATCCATGTTTGCATGTGTATCATAGCTATGTAATAAGGCAAAACTGGTCTGCGTTGAACAAACACTTAGTTGAAATAGAGTAAAAAAAGCTTTCTCTATTCTTTTTTGGGTAGACTGAAGTGATGTCCTCTGTCACATTATGTCAGTGCCCCTCAAGGTAGAGAGAGGTTTTAGGTTCATTAGAAAAGACACCCTTCCTTTCATGCTGCAGCACTTATAGAGGACTGTGCTGTTGCAGAGGCTATGTTTTTATATAGATCACTTTTACTTTTAAATTACTTGTTTCTTGCAGCATCACAAGTTGTTATAAGATCTTTATTAAAATTATTAACAGCATTTTCAGAGAAACAGTGATTTTCTTATAAAATGATAACGAGAAGATCCTCCTAGGTACATGGTGCATGTTTAAAATATGCAAGAAAAAAAATCATTTTTCCCTCACTACAAATTATGGAATCAATGCCCAGCATTGTAAAACAAGAGCATTTATATCTTATGTTGTGGCACACTGAGGTCTAAGATGTATGCCTTTCCCCACCGTTCATGCAAATGATATGCCTATCATTTTAAAGACAGGAAACTGATGTTTGACATGAATGCTTGAGGCAGCAGTAAGTATAAGCATGTCTTTGCTTGTTGGCACAAGCAGACTAATGGTGTTTGCAACCATAATCAATATGTGGTCAGTGCTTAACCTCTTAATTTGCAGAGGCTGTTCCCCTTAATGGTGCACCTTTTTTATATATTTTAAGCAGTTCTTTCTTAAGACTTAGGGCCTGATTAGCATGGCGGGTGGACTCACATCCACCACCACCCTAACGGAGATGGGAACTACCTGACATAGTGTCAGTGGTCCCACAGGCCAAATTACAATGCAACGCCACTGTGGCGGTCGCATTTTCGAGGTTTTCCATTGCGGTGGGTGCTACTGGCTGTGAAAACAGAAAACGTTTTTTCCTGAGAAATTCATTCATTAAATGATGTGCTAGCTGTGATATTTGCACCCAGAATTGGCTGTCACGTAGGTAACCTACCAACCACAGACCACAATAAAAGCTAGAGACTCTAAGAGTCCAAGAGTGTGTGATATACATGGATCCGACTAGATTTTCCTACCCAGAATGCCTTGTAATCAGCATAACTATGGCTAAAAACATATAAGCTCCTCTCGCTGTGTATGTGTAGGATGGCTTCAATATGCGGGCATGAGGATGGCCTGCACCCATTGAACCCTATTAAATATGGTGTGACATCTGAGGATCCCAGTAGGTTTTCCAAACCAGAATCCCATAGCTACTCCTACGAAAATCCAATTTCCCTGCATTCCATGCAGGGTGACTGCAATATTGGGCCTGAGATGCTACTGGCACCTACGAAAATCTATCAAGCTCAGATATTTCTGAAGTCTAGGACTGTGTGGCTTGCATGGATCCCCACACTTTTTGTTAACAAGAATACAATATAAATGTTAAAGTGTTTGTGAAAAAACGGAATTTAGTCATACGTATGTGACAGAAAATTCCAGAACTTGTAGTTAAAAGAAAAAAAATCATACTTTCATACATTCCTACACTTCTCCATACGATAAAAGTACCTCAAATTTGTAGGTGGCCCAAATGTATCAGACAGGAGACAGTCACAACTTGGACCATGTGAACTCAATGTACTGCCAATGTTGTCATTACATGCTTATAGTTTTGGTCCAATCATGTGAGTTAGTCCCACCCACACATTCAGGTACTCTCTTTCTTTGACGACATACAGGTGTGAAGTATTATAAGACTTTTGCCACTGGTTGCATAGGTCCAAGATTACTGTCAAATAAATGTGTGAAAATTATTGTTTTTGACCCCTACATTTCCATTTGTACAGCATTCTGGATGAGAATCTGTGCTGGAGTCCATGAAAATCATGCCATGCTGGATTTCCTCAGGTCTCTAATTTTATACATTAACATGTTTAGTAGGCCTCACTTGGCGACACACGATTCAGGGTTAGACCTGGGTGATATTTAAAATACATTGACGTAATGCATGTAAATTAGTGAGATTCGCCTTAAGCATATTCAGCCTCATGCATCAAGCCAAAATCCAGTCGGTAAAATACCGATCCGCTAATAGCTCCCGGTATTGAGTTAAAAATACCCAATCCCAATGCATCAACCCAAAAGCAAAAATCGCTATTTAAGGAATCCTTAAATAGCGATTCCTTAAATAGCGATAGCATTTAAGGAATCCCAAATAGAGATTCCTTAATTTAAGGAATCTCTATTTGGGATTCCATAAATGCAATGCATGAAAGTAAAAATATTAGCGAATTCACTAATAGGGGGAGCAAATTACCATGAAGATGAACTACATGGTAATTTGCTAAAAGTTTGAAAAATGCACTTTTGTGCATTTTTCAAAGTTTCATGTTGCGCACACATATGCCCTTAGAGCATGTGTGTGTGCAACATATGTGCACATATCAATTTCAGGGGTGCAATAGGGTGTCATTTTGACACCTTTGCACCCTTGAAATTGCATGAGCAATTTGCGAGAACCTACTGGTACTCGCTATTTGCTCATGCAATCTCCAATTCATTCCTATGGGCCTGGAGGCCCATAGGAATGATTGGGATGGCATTCCTTAATTGCTACTCGCAATTGGCTAGTAGCAATTAAGGAAAGTTAAGGAATCGCTATTTGAATAGTGATTCCTACATGCATAGCCTTTTGCTATTCCTTATTAGCGATTCCTTATTTTTCGCTAATGAGGAATCGCAAATGCCAATGTTGATGCATATGCCCCATAATGTGTAATTCCCAAAGCTACATCTTGTTGTATAGTTACAGTGGATTCATGCTGATAAAGCCGGATTCTCGTTTCTGCCCAATTATCTACAAGAACCCACTCAGGTCGCCAGGATCTTTTTACTTGCTTAATAGCGTAGAGGGAAGAAACACAATTATCAGAACGTATTTACCGCAACTTGACATTACTCGTAAAGGATGATTCAAAGTCTGGGAAGTTGACCTTTTATTATCAGCAAAAACATCTGAATATAAAGGCACCTCAATACAAGGCACAAAAGATAAATGGGAACTAACACAAATGCTACTCTACGAAGTATCCGCATTCGACTAAAGATAAAAAGGATTACAGCTTCTAAAAGCATCAGGTACAATATGGCTATCATAATGTCATATTTCAAAGTCACGAATTAAAGCATTTCTGTCCCTACTCTATTCTAAAGTGACATCCCTACATAACATTCCCTTTCAGGTGAGCAAAGCGTAAAAAGGTGTCAGCAGTGAAACTTCCTAAGAAGTCTTCACTTAATGAGAGCTCGATCTATGGTGCTCCTTCTAGCCTCCCTCCTAAGTCTCGTCTGCCCAACCCACGGGCACTGTCCCTAATACGAAACCCCAAAAACTTGGTACACGCCCTTCAGCACACCCCTTCAAGCAGGTCTTCCTTCTGTGATTTTCCATCCAGACTTTTTCATCTTTCTTTGTTCATTTATTCGACCTTGGGTCCCAGACTCCTTTCTTACCAGGAGTTGCGATTTCACATTCCAATTCACTCCCCTCCAGTCTACTCCTTCTGTCTCGATTCCTTCAACAAAGACTTATTCTAACTAACGAGCTAAATGTCCTTGCACCTGCAATAAAACAGGGAATGGAAAAACCCACACATCATGAAGTTCTACATTTCCCTGCAATTCAAGCTTTACTAAAAGCCCTGTCAGCCTAATAAGCAAAGCTTTACATAGACAATTAGGCCTTGCAAAATAAAACGCATTACAATCATTATTTCAGCATACTTATACGAGAGCAACCTACATTCTAACTTTTTAACATGATCTACAATTGCTTAATACATCGCATCATTGCAGAACTTAAACATTAAAACGTAATACAAATACATTTCATAATAACTGATGGCCACTAATTCTTTCGAGGCCTGATTACATTTCTACATCTCTATATCGACGAATATATTTCTATGATGATTCTAGACACTCTCGGATATATATACGGGTGCTGACTAACAGTGAATATGGTGCACCCCTACAAATCTTAACACTAGTGACGCTCTCTCAGTTCTCCCCTTTGATGACAACTGTCATCACATCATCTCAATCTTATTTCATCCTGACGAAATCCATCTAAACTGAAGTGGTAGCCATCCTGCTCTGTCGGAAGCCCTCCATTCTTTTAAGGTCCTGATATTGGCTATCCTGTATATGCGCCATTCGTCTTTCATGTGCTCTGAGAGTCCTCTCAGCCCTATTTCCTCTGTACCACTGAAACACTCTTACAAGTCCCCACAAACAAATCACGCAAACCACCACAATGATTATTGGCTTCAGCACATATCCGAGAACTCCTTTCCCCAAATCTGCAAAACCAGTTTCCTACATGCCCAAATCCCTTGCCAATCTTTTCCCACACATTCTCTTCCGCCAAACTTGCAATCTCTTGGTGAATCGTAGTAATATTAACTATATATTTCCTCAACTCCTTGCTATTGTCTGGAATATACGTGCAACATTCGTGAACTTTCAACAATTTACAGACTCCGCCCTCTTTTGCCAATAATACGTCTAATGCAAGACGATTTTGCATAACCATCGTTCTTATCGATAACATCTCTCCACCACCAACAGCAATGATTTTGGCGTGTTCATTGACAACTCATCAACCACGGTTGCTAACTTTCGTAATTTCACATCATTCAAGACCACGCCCAAACTGGGTATCATTGCTCCAAAAATGTCACCAATCACTACTCCTGCACTTGCAGCTCTCCGCACTCTAGAATGCTGTCCAGTCTCCAACAAGTTCAAATCTTCTGCATGATATATCTTCGGGAAAATAACAGCCAGATAACAAGTACCATACCACTGCACAGGCAATCTCACGTACGCATTCATTCCGCATACATAATGCACTGTCGGAATCACTTGTACCGGACCTTGCAAGAAATTCCTAGCTGAGTCTTCCATCGTGAAGGTATGATCACACGTACTATGTCCAACCCAGGTTTTGTCCTTATCAGACTGAGGACGAGCAACACACAAATTCCCCTTCTGTACATGGTCTAAAGATATGGGTCCATAACTTCCTTTTGACTTATGTAGTTTTTCCTCATCAGTCCAATCTACTGACTTCTTTCCTCCATCTTGGTTCTGAGTTAATTTTCTATACCTGTCTTCAACTTGACCAATAAATTTCTTTTCGGTGTCCGATAACGAACACGTCAGATTATGTCTATGCGCATAAGCTGTATCTAAACTTGTAGTCGGTATGAAATAAGTCCGAAGTCTTTCTTCTGACTTATAATAATCATACTTATTCAAATGCTTAAATGCCGGTACGTCAGGAAGCACTGTGTCATAATTAGAAAAATAATACTCAAACTGTTTCCTTTCATAAAACAGACTAAGCAATAAACTGCAAGAAATCCCATATGTCAAGGGAAGGTGATGGTATCTAATACCCTCATCGATGGAAGCAGGCAGCTGCATACACACATGGCAATCCTTCGCATCCATCGCATCAACATACTCATACAACAGCTTTGCATAAGCGTTAAGTTTGAAATCGCCTCTAGACAGATCTAAATGAAACATACGACTCTCTTCTAGCATCGAAGCTCTTCGGTCTCCTATGGCATCCCCCTTTTTACTGGAAGTGGTAGGTGCAGGTGTCCCCTGAACCTCCTGCTCCTGCTTGTGTGCCACTACATAAGATGCTATATTACTGCAAAAATAGCGACTATCACTACCCCTAAAAGTGTACCTATCACTAATTTGGCTCTACGGTGAGAATTTCCAACTTTAGCCATCTTCCCACTGTGCTCAAAGTCCAATTCAATGACAATGAACGAGAGTCTCCTCCTCATCCAGACCTGCGTCTCAACCCAAAGCAATCGTCCTCTGTAGCTAGTGCTCCCTAACAAAATTTCAGTTCCTTATTTACTCGGTTAAGAAAAGGCTTCCTTAACCCTGTTTCGGTATCTCCAACGGGAAGGTCCCTAATTTTATTCTTCTTCCACTCGGGTCTAGGTTATCTTTTTTTCGAGCTTATACTCAACAAAGTTCATCATTAGTCCAGAATAATTGCCGGTCCCAACAGCTCTAGGACCCCCTGTAAGATTTCAAGTTTGAGATTTTTCAGTTCTTGGGGAGCGGGAATAACAGCAAAGGTCGGGAAAGCCAAAGTATCCAAGATCAGACCACGGACGTTACTCAGAAGCGGGGGATCCGGAATATTGATGGTCAATATCCCCTCGATCTCCAATCCTGGAATTTTCAGCAGCACTTCCACTTTCGGAGTCGGATAACTGCTGACCAGTGTGATCGATCTCAGCCTCCCCGTATTCTGCAAACCTGGCATCTGTCACTACGTATGTCCACTCTGGCGAGGCGTACCTTTGACACGGCACTCTTGTTCTCCTCGATCTTCTCAGAGCATCCGGGGCTTGATCTTCGTCACTCTGCTCTGACTCTGTCACTTCAGACACTGGTGCAAGATCTCTTCTTGGTGCCAATCTCAAGTTTACCCGTTTCTGACTCACAGGCCAAACTCTTTCTGCTTCGGTGACACCACGGCTCTCCCTTCGAATACCCTGTGCACTGCTCTCTCCTTCGGCAGAATTTGACTCAATGCCGCCCACTGCAACTTCTCCTTCCTCCGTTTCCGATTCAGAGTTACTCTCACATCCCCTTTCTGCTCGGTCTAGTACACAACCAGCTGCGTCAGCCACCCCTACAGCTTGACTTGCCCTCTCAGATGGCTCTGCCACCTCAGCTGGGTTTTCGTTCACGAGAGGGGCTGTATCTTCCAAGGGTGCTGGGACTCTACGGGTATGGGAGGCATGCACCCAGTTCGGCAATCCCCCACACTTCACTGCCATGTTTGTGACCAGGATGACTTGGTAGGGCCCACGCCACCGAACATCCAAGCAACTCTTCCTCACGTGTTTGCGCACCAATACCCAGTCGCCTGGGCACAAGTCGTGGCACAGGTCACTTGCGGCTGGAACAGCTACTGCCTGCACCTGCTGGGACACAGAACGGACCACATCAGCCAGGCCTTTACAGTAGTCGAGAATTACATCATCAGTGATATTAATCAAAGCAGAGGCAGGTATTGCTGGCACACGCATCGCTCTCCCCATGAGGATCTCATGGGGTGACAATCCAGTTCTCCTATCAGGCACACTCCGGAGACTCATGAGAACCAAAGGCAAAGCGTCTGGCCACTTCAGAGAAGTCGAAGAGCACACTTTTGCCATCCGGGCCTTCAATGTCCCATTAACTTGTTCCACAATCCCAGAAGCCTCAGGTCGGTAACTGCAGTGCAACCTTTGATCTACATGTAAAGCAGCACAAAGCAATTTCATGATTTCGCTGTGGAAATGCGTTCCTCTGTCTGATTCAAGAGAGGTCGGGAAACCGAACCTCGGAATAAGCTTCCTCAGCAGTAACTTAGCTACAGTTAGTGTGTCACATCTACGTGTTGGGTAAGCCCCCACCCCTCTCGAAAAGACACATACTATGATTAATATGTACCTCAACCCATTACACTTCGGCATCTCAATGAAATCCAACTGCATCCTGTTGAAAGGCCCACCTGATCTCCCTATATGACTCATTGTCACGGCTGTTCTCTTCCCTACATTCATTTGTTCACAAGTGACACACCTCTGGCACACAGCTTCGGCCACTCCTCTAAACTTCGTATTATACCATGTTTGGTCAAACACTCGTACCATCGCATCTCTACCAAGATGTACAGCACCATGTATAAGTCTTGCCATTGGGTTCAACAGACACTCCGGTAACACAGCTCTCCCATTATTGGAAACCCAAACATCCACATCTCCTTTCTCACACCCAGCTATCCCGTTCCTGGTCAGTCACTTCGTCCTGCAGCTGTTTTAGCTCTTCCCATGAATCAGCCATGGCTAACATTACACTAAAGTCGGTTCTCTCTTGGCTTCCCTCTACATGTCTTTCCGTGAAATTACATCCCTGTTCTGCACAAAATCTAGCAACTTCATCCGCATAATTATTGCCTAGCGACACAAAATCATTTCCCTTCGTGTGAGCAGAACATTTCACAACCGCAACTTCATCTGGACATTGCAATGCTTCCAACAATTGTCTCACATAATCCCCATTTCTGATGGGTGACCCAGATGACGTCATGAACCCTCTCTGGGACCATAGTTGTCCGAAGTCGTGAACGACACCAAACCCATACTGACTATCTGTATAAATCGTTATACGGATCTTGTCAGCAGCCAAACAAGCACGAGTCAAGGCAATAAGCTCAGCCACCTGCGCGGAGTATACCCCTTCTAGGCAAGCGGCTTCAAACACTCCAGTGATGGTACATACAGCAAACGCTGCTCTCAACTGACCAGCACTGTCTCTCAAACATGAAACGTCCACAAAGAAGATTTCCTCTGACTCTGGAAGTGGTTTATCGATAATATCAGGTCTAGGTTTGGTGCACAATTCAGTCACATCGAGACAATCATGATCCTCACAATCTTCATCATCTACATTTGGGGTAGGTAACAATGTGGCAGGATTCAAAACAGAACACCTCTTCAAAGTTACATTCTCTGCTGCAAGGATGACTTGTTCATAACGCGTCAACCTATTGTTCGTGAGGTGCTGTGTTTTAGTCCTGGTCATCAAAAGTTCTACAGAATGTGGTACATGCACAGTAAGCGGGTGACCCATTACAATGCTCTTACATCTTTCGATACTGACACCTGTTGCAGCAACGGATCTGAGACATCCAGGCAACGCAGAGGCTACTCTTGAAGCAATGATCCCACCGTTGAAGCAATGATATGAGAGATGCTCCCACCGAAAGGCGGTATTGATCAAAGATATTTTACTTTTCACACTTTATACATAATTAAGAATTAATTACGAGCTACAAATACAAATAGGAGCCCTATAATACAAATAGATTGAATCACAGAGATCATTGTTCCAGTCTTTGAAATATTTGGCCATAGAATATAGTGTGGTTACGGTGCCTTCTTACTTTTAATTGTGTGATTAGTCGCTGTAGTCATCATTAATAGCAGTCTGCTTTCGATATCCATTGGAACAAACGGGTCCGTTTTCAGTGTCTAGTACCATCGTGTATATATGTAGATTTACTTTCGCGTTGTACGCGGCTGCTTGAGTGGAGTACATGGTAGAAGGAGAGAGGATTAAGAGCTCTATTTTTCAGCGATAAAAGGTACTTATACATGATCATGCTGTAGAAAGATATAAGGAGAACCTTGGATATATCGAGCGGGATTCGATTGACTTAATTGGTTTCCCTTTCGTTTGTGTATAGTGATGTTGCCAGTAAGAATTCGTCATTGACAGAGAAAGAAAACACTCGTTTGAGATCGCATCAGAAGGTGCAAGGTAAGAGGAGTAGTCTCCCGAGGATGGAAAGTTAATGTATATATATTACATAACATAAATAGTGATAGAGGTTTACACATGTTTTTGTATTAGGAATAAAAAAGAAAATATAATCGAGGAGAAGCCCCTTAGAAATTCGGTTGCAATGCGAATATACCGCTCTTCATTCAGTAAGTAATGATTTCGACTGATAAATGGTAATGTCAGTAGGAAGGAGATATATCTAGGTAAATTAAGTTGCCTTAGATATATTTGAATTAATAAGGCGAAGAATTCGGCTTTCTTCCTAGTGTGTGAGACAGTGTGGCAATTAGATATACCCACGGTTGGTATTCTTTACGAATTGGTGTCGGTTTAGGTTTGTTTAAATACACCACACTTTCACTTTTCCTTTTTTCTGAGCACGTTTTGAATTCGAGCATTTTTTGAAAAATATTGCTTTTATTTAAAAAACGCATAATTTTGGGTGTGTTAATTCAGTGGTTGGACGCCCTTTCAGATAAATATATGTACATTATATCTTGTTAGACTCATGGAGTCTGTGGTTCCCATGGATGTATATACGTAAATAATGGTAAACAAGTTGTACATATGGAGTAAAAAAGGTGTATTTAATTTTTAGGTTGAATTACGAAGTTGCACATTCAACTGCCCTAGTCCTGAAGAGGCCTGAAATAATTAAGGCTGAAACGCGTCGACAGATAATTTGAAGACACCCATATGAATTTAAATATGATCAAATAGATATAAAGAATACTCTATGAATATATGGTGGAATAGATAAACCTTTGAGTCTCTTTAAGAGAGTGATTTTCATTTCAAAGGAATGCTGGTGTGATAAAGTATTTAAAGCATCCTTATTGATTAGTAGGGCAAAGAGAAATGGTGTAAAATGTAAATGTGAAATATAAATATGTGTATATATATGTAAAATGTGTTTATATATATTACGAAAAATAAAATAGCGATGATTGTTTTTGACATTTATTAGTCAAGTGTATATATTCTTGTGCTGGTTTTCCTTTGACTTTGGATTTGAAAATTTAGATTTGTCTATAAAAATAATTTGTGTAAGAAGAGATAACTAAACTACCTCTTCATTTAATAGTATTTTGTATCGATCCCGAGGCATTATTTTCCTTTATGACTTGTTTAATCACCCAGATGCCAAAGGGTTAATTGGGTAAACCCCCTTATTTCTAAAGAGGTTTTCATTACACTTAGTGAAGTGTGAGGGTAATTTGAGAGAGAAGACATATATATAGTCTGAATGTATATAAATAATTGAGAACTAGGTATATTTCCCGTCAAAGGTTGGCTCAGCATTCAGTATTACTGTTGTATGGATTAGTACATGTATGGGAACATTTCATAAAAACATCCATAGATATATTTTTTGTCATGTCAGAACCTCCTGTGGTGAGTTACACTGAAGAAGAAATCAGTGCCTTATGCAAAATTCCCTCTTTGTTAAGTGGGGACCAAGCAGTAGTACAAATCATCAATGTGGACAAAATAGAAAGACTAAAACAACTAAAAAAGAAGAATATTAGAACCCAATTGCATGCCCAAGTATTGTTAGAACATCTAAAAAACAATACTATTCCAGTGGGACTTCAAGTAAGAAATATCCCAGTCATTTTCATCACAGACAAAGCTTACTTAGGTAGATTCGGAGGAGTTGGAACAAAATGCTCTAGAGATTGGATGGCATTGTCAATCAAAACAGCCTTAAGATTGAATGACGAAGAACTTAGAGAAATAGAGGCATTAGAACAAGAAATCCAATGAGATACCACTATTAAGGATTCTAAGACGTTACTAGAATCAGTAGAAAAAACTATTGCTGATTTTAAAGTTTACACTACAAATCAAAAAACTACCAAAGTAGCAAGGGACATAAAAAACTTTAAACTAGAAGAGATTTACCCATATTTGAAAGAGGATTTCTACCAGAACAATAATCCGAGTTCACTAAATCTTCAATATAGAGGTAGATCAAGAACTAAATTTATCACTTTTTCAGATACCTCGTCTGATTCAGACCAAGGGTCGTATAGTGGCTACCGTTCGTACCCCCAATACCCAAGATCCCAACCTTTTTTTGGCAGAGGCAGGTATCGAAACAGAGGAGGGGGAACAGGATGGCGTGGTTACAATCCTCAAGTGGGCCAATATCAACAACAGGGCCAGTACCAGACCCCGGATCAATATCAGAACCAAGACTCAGAACCATTCAGAACTAGGAAGAGAACATACAGACGATGAATAAAAATAATACGATTGGGTTAGAAAGACTAGAAACTATACCGATCTATAATTTATCAAATTACACTCCAACTGAAACAGAATTATCAGTGTTATAAAAAGGGTTGTCCTTTGTACCCACGGTTCTACAAGATCCTGTTGATACAAAAACAGAGGTTTTACACTTCCTGAGAAAGGTTAGACTAAAAGCCTTCTTTTTAGAAAGAGAAGTGAGAGAACAGATTAACACCAGTGGTTTGAGAAATAAATCAAACTATATTCCAGAAAGTGTACTTCTACCAGCAGAAATTCTGGTATTTGAAGAACAAATTTTGAGAGAATTAGATGTTCTTCAGAATAAAAAGATCTTTTACAATGCTAACTGTAGCAAACAAGAAATGAAAGCTTTGAAAGACTTATCATAAAATCCGGCAATAATAATCAAGCCGGCTGATAAAGGGGGAGGAATTGTACTCTGGGACACCAAAAAATATGATGAGGAAGTTATACGGAAGCTGTCTAACCCTTTACATTATAGACTACTAGAAACTAATCCGACATCGGAATTAAAATTAGAGATCTTGGAAATTACCAAAAATGGGCTTGATGAAGGTTGGTTATGTCAAAATGAATTTGATTTTTTAAACAGTGATAAAATCAAAACACCTAGTATATATTTCTTGCCAAAAGTACATAAATCTACGACAAATCCACCAGGAAGGCCCATTGTCTCGACATGTGGGTCAATTCTGGAGTCCCTAGCAAAATATATCGACACCTTTTTGATTCCCTTTGTAAAGGAGACTGTTGTAAAATGAAGAAGATACTCAGGTAAGAACAACGTTTATTAAACATCACCAACTAGTCTCCAACCTCTCTGACAGCACAGTGCCAGAGGAGGCTGCAATGGAACGTTCACAACCGGCAGGGGAAGGTACCAAGAGGGAAGGAAACGGGGGGGGGGGGGGCAGAGCAGACCAAGATTACAACACATCTCCCTGGGCAAATATAAAATACAGCAACAGATAATAAGGCTGCTCAACTAAGTAATAACATAGTCTTTGTGCCAAGCAGGACTAGTAGTGTTCCTAGTAGAACTGCGAACCTGGTCGTGGTTTCTAGTCAACGGTGCATGAGTACCACCCTTATTTTTTGGAGGGCCACATTTTACCACCTTGTCCATACCCCATGTTTGTCCATTATCCAAATGGACCACATTCCTACCAACACTTGCTATCTTGATAGGCTCAGAAAACCTAGAAGAATTCCTCCTTCTGGCAGGTGGTAAGTCTATCCGAACCCAATCACCTGATTCCATTGAAGGTACTTTGACGCTTTTTTTCAAATCATACCTCAACTTATACTTCTCCTGTTGTTTTCCAATTTGTCTCGCAATGTTCAACCTGTCTATCTTGCAGTTGTAGGTATTACACAACCATCCTGCTGTGAGAATGGTTTTTGGCTTCCTTCCTTTCAAAGACACAAAAGGAGAAACATGAGTGACAGTGTTGGGTGCCGTTCGGTGCGACCATATCATTTCTTGTAGAGCTTGTTTGGCCGGAATGCCAGTGGCCTCTGCTCTTTGTATGCATTCTTTAATGACCCTGTTCATACGCTCCACAAGACCATTTGCTCTCGGACAATACAAAGCTGTTTTCAAATGGTTGATGCGTAGGCCAGACAAAAATTCCTTCATCAACTCTGAGGTAAACTGGACTCCATTGTCCGTCACAATGGCATCCGGAATACCTTCTTCATAGAAAGTGTCTTTTAAGAACTGGATCAAAACCTTGGTATCAATCACATTCACCCATTTGGTAACTACCCATCTTGAGTGATAGTCTATAAGGACCAGGATAAAGCGGTCAGAGGCTTGTCTTATGTTTAACGGTCCAATAATGTCTAATGCCAGTTTGGCCCAGGGACGGTCAGGAACTTCCACGGGTGATAAAGGAGGTTTCCTAGTAGACAGAGTCTTGTCACTCTTGGCACAGCTCTCACAGTTCTTTACCACTTCCTCTACTTCCTTGTCCATGCTAGGCCACCAGTAACCTTCTCTTACTCTGTTTTTAGTTAAACTCCGCCCTAGATGACCCACATGAGCTAGGGTAATGATTTTGTTCCTCATACCTTCAGGGGGTACAATTTTCTCCCCCCTATGTATAGTTCCATTGATTTCAACCATTTCATGTCTAACTTCCCAGAATTTTCCAACCAGGTCAGTCAACATGCTCTTTTGCTCTGGCCAACCCTTATGGATGCATTCTTTTACTGTTTTCAATGTCTCATCTAGTTCATTTTGTTCTTCCCATTCTTCCTTAGTCAAACCTGTTACTTCTAATACAATCACATCACTTTCCTCCTCCTTTCCATCATCGATGACTTGTAAAGGGGATCGAGAAAGGAAGTCAGCAATTACATTTGTTCTCCCAGGTACATACTCTACCCTGAAATTGAACCCTTCCAAACCTATCATCCACTTAGCTATCCTTGGGGTTAGCCTAGTAGACCCCTTGGTCGTGAATACATACATGATTGGTTTGTGATCCGTTTTGATAGTAAACGGTATCCCCCAAAGAAAAAACTTGAAATGGTTAGCAGCCCAAAAACAAGCTAGCGCTTCTTTCTCGATGACCGAGTAGTTTTGTTCCGCACCTTTTAGTGTTCTGGATGCAAATGCTATCACTTGTTCAGTATTTCCTGTTTTTTGAGTAAGGCTGGCTCCCAACCCTTTATTACTGGCATCCGTGGAAAGGTACGTAGTTTTAGTGGGATCAAATCTACCCAGGAAAGGAGCTCGGGTAATGCAATTTTTTATGTCAGCAAAAGCTCCCTTACAGTTCTCGTTCCATACAAACGGTACTTTACTTTTGAGAAGATTTCTTAACGGTTCTACCCTTCCGGCATAATTTTGGATAAACTTAGAGTAGTACTCAGCTAACCCTAGAAAGGACTTTACTTCTTCTACATTAGTGGGGGCAGTTGCTTCCTGTATTGCCTCCACTAAGTTCATTTTAGGTTTGATACCTTCATTGGAGATGGTGTGTCCTAAATATTCTACAGACTTTACCCCTATTTGGCATTTGTCTCTTTTTAATGTAAGACCTGCTTGGCTCAATTTTTTAAGGGTACTTCTCAACCTGTCATTGTGTTCAAGCTCATTTTTTCCAAATATCAAAATATCGTCCTGAAAGCACATCGTGCCTGGAGCATCCTTAAGTACATGCTGCATGATTCTTTGAAATGCAGCTGCCGCCTAGGCAAGCCCAAAAGGCATGCGGCGGTACTGAAATGCCCCTAACGGAGTTACAAAAGAGGTTAAATGTCTGCACTCCGGGTGTAACTCGACTTGGTGGTAGGCTGATGATAAGTCAAGGACACTAAAAAGACTGGCATCTTTGATTAAAGTTAAAATTTCATGTATTCTGGGTAGCGGATGCCTATCTACCCAAATTTCTTTGTTTATGTCCCTAAGGTCAATGCAAAGCCTAATATCCTTGCTGGCAGCCTTGGACGTGATAACAATTGGAGACAACCATTGGGAACATTCAAGCAGTCTGTCTAGTTCTTTTTGTAACGGTTCATGCATTAAATGAGGGATAGGCCTCACTTTATGTGCAATGGCTTTAGCCTTGTCTTTCAATTTTATGCAATGTTGGTAGTTTTTAAGTTGGCCCAATTTGTTTGTGAACACCTCTGGGAATTCTTCACAGATGGTTTGACCACACACCGATCTATCCACTAAAAGAACTTGGTCAGTGCTGTTAGGATCTAGCTTCATACCTAGATCTTTTTGATGTCTCCAACCAATTAAATTAGATCCTTTCTCTGACACATAGATTTTCCCAACTGTGCTTCTGCCTTTATACTCAATCCTCATGGTAGTCATACCTAACAACGAGATAGGGTCTCCCCCATACCCTCTGAGTTTTATGTCAGCTTTTTCCAGAGTTCCTACTTTGTTAGGAAATAACCCTTCAAATACTTTGCCATCTAACAAAGTGTATGGGGAGCATGAATCAGCAAAGAATTTTATCAACTTATTGTCAACCGTGATGGTGCATTCCGGAAAGTTAACAGTACTGTCCTTGTCTACGACCTGAAAAGTAAACTTAATATCATCTGGTACATTTTCTGAATCCACTAAGGAGACTGTCATAGAATTATTATTACATACTCTGGCTATGTGTCCTTTCTTGCCACAATTATGACATGTAGCACTCCTCGCCGGGCAAGCGGGACTATTAGCCAAATGTGCAGGATTACCACATCTGTAACATTTAAATTTGACACTTGAAGTGCTCACATTTTTTAGTTTAACCTCCTTTTCCTTTGACTTCTCTTGCTTGACAATAGCATTAACTTCATGACATTTAGTTTTAGTATCATCCCCCACATTAATCTCTTTTATGCACTCCGCTGTGTGCTCAACACTTAATGCTATGTCCACTGCTTGTTTCAAATCCGGATTACCTGTTAACAGTTTCTCTTGAATTTTATGGTTATTCGTACACCTGACCAACTGGTCTCTGATGAGAGAATCAGTTAACCCTTCGAACTCACACGTATTGGATAACCCCTTAAGAGCAGCAATGTATGATTTTACCTTTTCACTCTTGCCTTGAACCCTTGAGAAAAGTTTATGTCTCTCCAATACCACATTTATCGCTTTCCCAAATTGTTTCTCCAACTTATTCATAGTAGCCAAATACACATTGAAATCCCCTTCACTACCTCCTTCATCCTCTGTATCAGGTCCTTCCAAGTTATTATAAATTTTCCTACCCTCTATTCCTAGATTATGTAGCAAAATATGTTGTTTCCTGAAGTTAGAAAATTTTTCTCCTCCTATCGCAACTAGATATGACTCAAAAATGACCCTCCAATCTTTCCAACATATGGCTGGATGCCCTTCTTCATTGAGGAAAGACGGAGGTAACGCCATATTTAACGCAGCCATACCTGACTGGAAAACACACCACACGAAGTAGAAAAATGACTAAATAGATGAAACAAAATGGGAAAAATTTAGAGTAGAAAAATTGCCACTACTTAATGAAGCGGAAAATAAATGAACAAATATTTGCAATTATACAATGCGATAAATCAGCAATACAATGTAAATATATATATCATAGGAATAATAGGCAAAGGCAATTTGTGCCTATAAGCATGCAGAATAATGTCATGAAATGCCAGAGAAAGCAAATTACCCTGACAGGCGAAAAGGCTGTGCCCATCAGCGTTGAAGAAGATAAAACCAACTGTGCCTGTCAGCGTGTAGAACAAAGTCACACAAAAACATCGAATGCAAATTTCCTCAAAGACAGGCGAAAAGCTGTGCCCATCAGCGTTGAGAAAGTGTGGAAACTGAATAACGGAATATCAACTATTTTTCCTTCAAAATAGATTCTGACTGAACAAGGAATCTGCTGAAAGGAACAGCAAAACCACCAGGGGCGCTCATGTGAAGAAATCTCCTCAGGACACGGAGAATCTGGTCGAGTTGCGGAAGGCAGAACACCCAAAATCACTCCTCGAACAGCTCCCACACCCAGTAAACCCAGGATAAGGAGACCCGCTGAGGAGAACCGGAGGGAGCTTCCTTAGCCAGCTGAAGGAGAGTTGCTAGAAGCGTAGCAGCGTTAACCACCGGAAATCCAGCAACGAATGCCACACGGACTAAACTGCGGTGAGGCACCAAACTCCAAAGGCGATCACCAGTCACACACGCCCGGCATGCCAACCCACATGGTGAAGGAAACGAACAGCAGCAGCACCGCAGAACCAAAAGGCCGTTATGTGGATGGCAGTCTGAAGGGACGGACGAGTTGTGCTCAGCAGGCTATACTCTGTAAGTCTGTCACACGCCTTACTAACTGGACATCAGCTGGACACGCAACAGAGGTGACAGGTGTCCTGGAGTCAAACCTGACTCCTCGCACTCACAACTGTCGGCACACATTCGCCGCCATACAGCCGCTGCCAGAATAAACTTCGAAACAGACGCACTCACTTGACTGGAACCGGACTGGAACCGGAACACCGAAGACGGAGTCCTTGATCGGTGGTGAGAAAGGATCCTTCAGGCAGAAACTAAAGAGAGGATGGACGGAGAAATACTCAAAGCTGGGGATGGTGATGCACTGCCCCCACGCAGTATTCGTCGCCAGTGTTGTAAAATGAAGAAGATACTCAGGTAATAACAACGTTTATTAAACATCACCAACTAGTCTCCAACCTCTCTGACAGCACAGTGCCAGAGGAGGCTGCAATGGAACGTTCACAACCGGCAGGGGAAGGTACCAAGAGGGAAGGAAACGGGGGGGGGGGCAGAGCAGACCAAGATTACAACAGAGACACAATCGTATGTTAGAGATACCATGGATTTGATATCAAAAGTAGAAGGGCTTCCCTATGATATGGAAAAACAATTTTTGGTATCGTTTGACATCGAATCATTATACACAAACATACTCCAAGATGAGGCATTGGCAGTGATGAAATATGTATTAGACCAAAGAGATCAGCCCCATCAAGTCCCCACTGACTTTATAATATCATTAGCGTACCTGTGCTTAAAGAATAACTTCTTTAATTTTAAGGAAAGTTTGTATCTACAAGTCTCAGGAGTAGCAATGGGCTGCAGCTTCTCGCCAGAAATTGCAAATCTAGTCATGGCAGAGTTTGAAAAGAAATGGATATATAGCGACACCAACCCTTTTAAATCCTTCATAGGGTTTTGGTGTCGTTATATAGACGACATATTTATGATATGGGATGGAGAAGAAACACAGTTGCTAGACTTCCATAATTGGTTAAATTCAAGAACAGTGGAGTTCAATTTTACCATGTCTAAGGACCGTGCAAAGATAAATTTCTTAGATGTATTCGTGCAACAAGAAAAAGATCAACTAGGGGTGAGTTTGTATACAAAAACTACAGACCGGAATACCTTGTTACACTTTGCCAGCAGCCACCCTCGCACGTTGAAAGAAAACTTGCCATATGGGCAATTTCTCCGTGTAAGGAGGAATTGCACCAACAAAGAGGATTACTTCTCTAATGCTGAGAAACTTAAGAATAAACTGATAATCCGGGGATACCCTAAAAAGTTGGTGAAAGGTGCCCTAAAACGAGCATGGTACACACCACAAGAAACTTTATTAATTCCGAAACAACAGGACAAGAACATCCCCTTGACATGTGTACTCACGTACGATCCTAAAGCGAATAGAGTTAAAAAAACGTATCCAAAAAAATTGGAAAATAGTTGAACATCTAGGAATTTCCAAACCACTATTTGCTTTCAAAAAGGGAAAGAATATTAGACAACAACTTGTGAGAGCAGCAAGACAGACAGAGAACACAAAAAAAGACCTGAGAACCCTATTGAGTTTACCACCAGTGGTGGGACATTTTCGATGCCAGAACTGTTTGGCGTGTAATTTAACTGAAGATTCCAAACAGTTGAATATCAATGGTCAAATACACTATCAAAGAGTATTCTCGAATTGCAATTCAAAGAATGCAATTTACTGCATAAAAGGCCCATGCAGTAAATATTATATAGGCCAAACAATACAAGCCTTAAAAAAACGCATTCTACAATATAAATCAAGGATTAAATGCAAAGTACAGGGAGCACCATTGGTACAGCATTATCTAAATTTAAATCATTCTGAAAATGACATAAAGTGGTCAGTCTTATGTGTGATCGGAAATGTGAAAAGTGAGAGCCTTCAAATTAAATTAAACAGATTGGAAGCTAGACTAATTGAGAAATACCATACTGCTGTAAGGGGCCTTAATGACAAAGATGAGATTTGGGCATTATTACAATAAATTAGTTTCCATCAAATGGATGTGATGAGAATATAGATGAGAAGATTGTAAGGAGTGGCGTTCCAATAATGGGCATTAAGGTACTATTATTAACACAATAATTCATGTTTTATCTTTATTTCTTTTTCTTTTTCTTCTTTTTCATCACCATTTTGATTTTGGTTTAAAGCATTGGTGAGTATTGAGTAATTTAGAGAAGTAATGATATGAGAGATGATCCCACCATTGAAGCAATGATATGAGAGATGCTCCCACCGAAAGGCGGTATTGATCAAAGATATTTTACTTTTCACACTTTATACATAATTAAGAATTAATTACGAGCTACAAATACAAATAGGAGCCCTATAATACAAATAGATTGAATCACAGAGATCATTGCTCCAGTCTTTGAAATATTTGGCCATAGAATATAGTGTGGTTACGGTGCCTTCTTAATTTTAATTGTGTGATTAGTCGCTGTAGTCGTCATTAATAGCAGTCTGCTTTCGATAGCCATTGGAACAAACGGGTCCGTTTTCAGTGTCTAGTACCATCGTGTATATATGTAGATTTACTTCCGCGTTGTACGCGGCTGCTTGAGTGGAGTACGCGGTAGAAGGAGAGAGGATTAAGAGCTCTATTTTTCAGCGATAAAAGGTACTTATACATGATCATGCTGTAGAAAGATATAACGAGAACCTTGGATATATCGAGCGGGATTCAATTGACTTAATTGGTTTCCCTTTCGTTTGTGTATAGTGATGTTGCCAGTAAGAATTTGTCATTGACAGAGCAAGAAAACACTCGTTTGAGATCGCATCACAAGGTGCAAGGTATGAGGAGTAGTCTCCCGAGGATGGAAAGTTAATGTATATATATTACATAACATAAATAGTGATAGAGGTTTACACATGTTTTTGTATTAGGAATAAAAAAGAAAATATAATCGAGGAGAAGCCCCTTAGAAATTCGGTTGCAATACGAATATACCGCTCTTCATTCAGTAAGTAATGATTTCGACTGATAAATGGTAATGTCAGTAGGAAGGAGATATATCTAGGTAAATTAAGTTGCCTTAGATACATTTGAATTAATAAGGCGAAGAATTCGGCTTTCTTCCTAGTGTGTGAGACAGTGTGGTAATTAGATATACCCACGGTTGGTATTCTTTACGAATTGGTGTCGGTTTAGGTTTGTTTAAATACACCACACTTTCACTTTTCCTTTTTTCTGAGCACGTTTTGATTTCGAGCATTTTTTGAAAAATATTGCTTTTATTTAAAAAAAGCATAATTTTGGGGGGGTTAATTCAGTGGTTGGACGCCCCTTCAGATAAATATATGAACATTATATCTTGTTAGACTCATGGAGTCTGTGGTTCCCATGGATGTATATATGTAAATAATGGTAAACATGTTGTACATATGGAGTAAAAAAGGTGTATTTAATTTTTAGGTTACGAAGTTGCACATTCAACTGCCCTAGTCCTGAAGAGGCCTGAAATAATTAAGGCTGAAACGCGCCGACAGATAATTTGAAGACACCCATATGAATTTAAATATGATCAAATAGATATAAAGAATACTCTATGAATATATGGTGGAATAGATAAACCTTTGAGTCTCTTTAAGAGAGTGATCTTCATTTCAAAGGAATGCTGGTGTGATAAAGTATTTAAAGCATCCTTATTGATTAGTAGGGCAAAGAGAAATGGTGTAAAATGTAAATGTGAAATATAAATATGTGTATATATATGTAAAATTTGTTTATATATATTACGAAAAATAAAATAGCGATGATTGTTTTTGACATTTATTAGTCAAGTGTATATATTCTTGTGCTGGTTTTCCTTTGACTTTGGATTTGAAAATTTAGATTTGTCTATAAAAATAATTTGTGTAAGAAGAGATAACTAAACTACCTCTTCATTTAATAGTAGTTTGTATCGATCCCGAGGCATTATTTTCCTTTATGACTTGTTTAATCACCCAGATGCCAAAGGGTTAATTGGGAAACCCCCTTATTTCTAAAGAAGTGTTTTAGTCCTGGTCATCAAAAGTTCTACAGAGAGAGCGCGCAACCAAGATGGCCGCGTAGGTGCGAGGCTCCCGAGGACCTCTGCGACCTCCTATGACTATCCTGAACATATCCTGTCCCAGATGAGGGGACTGTGTTGGTGAGCCTGAGCTGAGGTGGCACCCGTTTTCCGCTTCCAAATCGGACCTCGGACACCGGCTTTAGCACCGATTGAGGTTTGCGGCCTTCTCCTAGCCGAACCCCGGATTTGCGCTGTGGGGCGATCCAGTGACAAAGTGAACAACAGCGGCGGGCAGGGCTTGGTGGCTCGCGTACCCCGCACTTTCACTTTCGCTTTCGCACCCCCCTTGCTGTCTCTGCGAGGTTGGGTCGCGGGGCTTTGTGTGTTGGTGTGGCCTCGCCGGGGGACCCTGCCTGCCCGCCGGCTGTGATCCGCCCCGCAGATCTGGGGTGGCACCCCCCCGGAGCCCGTGGACCGGCTTGCCTGCCCTTCACGACGTGGCTGGTGCGACCGGGAGACTGGGACCATGGCCACGAAACAAGATGGTGACCGGGCAAAGATAAAATCGACCCGGCGTGGCGCAGCCCATCAGTCCAAAAGCATGGATCGATATACCCTCCAGAAGGGATCTCCCGAGGTGCCACGCAGGTCCCCTGAGGGCCCTACTGATGCCCCCGATCTGCCCACGGATCTGACTCTGCGGGATGTCATGGGCGCCATCGCCGAGATGAAGGCCTCGGTGGGCCAGCGTTTTGATACACTGGCGCAGAAGATCGACTCGGTCCTCGTGGATGTTGGCCTGGTAAGGGCCGATCTCTCCAAGACCAACGACCGAGTCGATTCTTTGGCCCACACCGCATCGGGCCTTACGACAGATGTGGAGGCCCTACAAACGGAGGTGCGCCGGCTTGCTCGGGTGAGTGCGCTGATGGATCGCCGCCTGGAGGACTCCGAGAGTCGGGCCCGGAGGAACAACATCCGTATCATCGGGGTGCCTGAGGGACGTGAGGAGGCGGCGGCGGACCTTTTCGTGGAAGACCTGATTGTTACCCATCTCCAGCCACGGGGGCTGAGTAAATTCTTTGCTGTGGAGAGGGCCCACAGGGTTCCCGGGGGAAGGCCTAAGGTCGGAGCCGCTCCGAGACCTCTCATTGCCCGGATTTTTAATTTTCGGGACAGAGACGCTATCCTGCAATCCTCCAGACTACAGGGACCGATTAGACTTGACAATATGGACATTAATTTTTATCCTGATTTCACCCCTGCGGTCCAGAAGCAGAGACTGAGCTTCCTCGGTGTCAAACGCCGTCTTCGGGACCTAAACCTCAAATACGCCATGCTTTTCCCAGCTAAGCTGCGAGTGGAGGTGGATGGACGCACGCACTTTTTTGATCGTCCCGAAGCGGCCGGGGACTGGCTGGATACTCTGTCTGGGGATCGGGATCGGGGTGGCGGGGGGGGAGCGGCCGGGGGAGAGGGCTCGCCGGATCAAGACTGAGGGACTAATATTAGGCCTCGCTCGGGACAAAAATGATGCCACTTTTGACCATACGTCGGTTCGCTTAAGTTCCCCTCCTATGGAGGTTGTGTGGGGTCTCTTGGGGGTTCTCCCTCCTCCTCTGGGGGTCTAGTTAGTTTAACTATCTATGGGGCGACAGGCACACTGCACGTTGGGGGGGCTGTCTGGGCTCATGCAGGGGTGCAGGGAGGGGGGAGTTCTGTTGGGGTGGGTGGGCAGGGATGGGGTGTTGTTTGTTATTATCACAAGGCAACCCTTTTTTTGTGTTGGTTCTACTGTGCTCTCGGGGGGACGAATGATGGTTTCTGTGTATGATGGGGGGTAGGGAATTAACTTTGTTGTCTTGGAACGTTAATGGACTGGGGGACAGGATCAAACGAGGTGTGGTCCTACAGTATCTCAAGCGACTCTCGCCCGATGTAGTCTTTCTGCAGGAGACACACCTTATTGGCAATTCCTTCTGCGCCATGAATCGGCGTGGCTACCGCCTCGTGGCCCACTCGGGCTTCACGTCAGGCTCAAGGGGTGTGGGTATCATGGTAAAGAACTCGCTCCCGTTAGAAATTGATGAGGTGCTCCACGATGATAGGGGACGTTACACTGTCTTGGTGGGGAGAATGGAGGGCAAAGTGGTTGTCTTTGTGTCAGTGTACGTCCCACCGGGGTTGCAGTCGACCACCTTTGCAGACCTGGGACGCCTCCTCCTTGGCCTTCTGGGGGGGCTTCTGGTGGTGGGGGGGGATTTCAACGCGGTGGTTTCTGGGACTGTGGATCGTCACCCCCCTAGGGACCTCCCCCGGGCACAGGCGTGGCTATCCGGCCTCTTGGATACACTGGGATTGGTGGACTGCTGGCGCTTAAAACATCCCACGCAGCTGCAGTACACTTTCCACTCGGGGGCCCATGGTAGTCTCTCACGGCTTGATTATGTCCTTGTCCCGGCGGCCTATGTCGGGAGGGTGGGGGAGGTGCGCCATTTGGCACGGGGTATCTCGGACCACTCCCCGCTTCTGTTGCATTTCGATGTCTTTCCGAGGGGTGAGAGCAGGGTGGTCCCAATCAATTCCTGGTACCTGCGCGACCCCACCATTCGCGCTGACTTGATTAAATCCCTCCAGCGCTATTTTGATGAGAATGTGGGGTCAGTGCCTTCGGCTATCTCCCTGTGGGAGGCCTTCAAACAGTACTCAGAGGGGAGGCCCTATCCCTTATTTCCCACGCCCGGAGGCGCGAGCGGGAGGAGGTGACCCGGGTGGAGGCTGAAATAGCTGAGTTGGAGGGTAATCTAGAAGATGGGGTGACGGATGCTGCACTACATGTCCTCCAGCTCAAACAAGCGGCTTATAGGGCCCTCGTTACGGAGGCGGCCAGGGGCCTTAGTAGAGAGCAACAGGGGCGACTGTATGATGTGGGTGATAAGGCTGGTAAACTGATAGCGTGGTTGGATAAAAAGGAGAGAGCGAATCGTGTGGTCCCGCTGATTGAGAAAACGAATGGTGTGTGTGTAACTGAGCCAGAAGAAATTGTCTCCTGTTTCGCGGATTATTTCCGCGAGGTGTATTCCCCGGTCTCTTCTTGCTCTGAAGAGGATTCCTGTGCCCTGCTCAGGGATATCGCGCTGCCTTCCCTTTCCGGGGAGGACAGGGTGTCGCTGGACGCCGCTCCCACCTCCGACGAAATCGCCCTCGCCATACGCTCGGTCGCTTCTGGCAAGGCCATGGGCCCGAATGATATCCCTATCGAGTTGTATAAGCTGCGACCGGATACATTGGCGCCTCACCTCCGCGCAATGTTCCTGGCGGCCCACTCGCTGGGCTCCCTCCCGCTTGACCAGCGTCTGGCTACAATCGTGGTGATCCACAAGGAAGGGAGACCTCGGGACCGGGTCACTTCTTATCGGCCTATCTCACTACTGAATGCGGAGCCCAAAATTCTCGCCAAGGTACTGGCCAATCGGCTGGTCGGTGTGGTGGGAGATCTGGTTCATCAGGACCAGTCTGGCTTTATTCCCCATCGCAACACAGCCCTTAACCTGCGGCGTTTGCATGGGGTGCTCGCGCGCGTCCCATTTATACGGGAACCGGCCGTTTTGGCGTCCTTGGACGCCACCATGGCGTTTGACACGCTTGAGTGGCCATACATCTGAGCGATGCTTGCGAAGTTCGGATTCGGCCCAGGATTCATCAGTTGGGTCAAATTGTTGTATTCGGGCCCATTGGCGCAGGTGGTCGTGAACGGAAGAGTATCGGCCCCGTTTGAGCTGGGCCGGGGCACGCGACAGGGCTGTCCCTTGTCGCCGCTTCTTTTTGCGCTTGCCTTGGAGCCCCTGGCGGAGTGGCTGCGGTGGGAGCCTTCCATCCGTGGTCTCCGTTGGACCCCCGAGTATGAGGACTGCGTATCCCTATACGCTGATGACATCCTTCTGTACCTAGCCTCCCCACGTAAATCACTTATAGTGCTGGTTGATGTTTTACATTCGTTTGGTCGTAACTCCGGTCTCGTCATCAACTGGGCTAAATCGTGCGTGTATGTTCTCTCTGGGGAGACTCCTATTCTCCCGCGGGGCTGTCCGATCCAGATCGCCCCGCAGGGATTTCGGTACCTGGGTGTCTTCATTACTCTGGACTCGGAGGCCCGGTATGAACGGAACCTGCTTCCCCCCCTCCAGCGCCTGCGGGTAGATGTCGCACGCTGGCGGCGCCTGCCGCTTTCGCCGCTCGGCCGGGCGGCATTGTTCAAGATGATGTCTCTGCCGCGTTTCCTGTACGCTTTGCAGAACACTATGGACTTAGTCCCGGCGCGCTACTTCCGTGAGGTGGAGAGTCTGCAACGCCGCCTGTTCTGGGACGGGAGGCCGCGTATTGCCCTGGCGAAGCTGACGCTCCCATGGTATGACGGGGGGATTGCCCTCCCGGATATTAAACGGTACTATTGGGCCTCCCAGCTCGCTGCAATTAACCATGGCCTATACGGGCCCGCCTTAAACCCGGCATTCGAAATGGACAAGATGCTCCTGCCAGGTGGCGACTACAATCGAGCGCTCTATTCTAGCGCGCCCGACGCTCGTCTGACGGGCCCCACGCGTGTCATGGTGCAAGTCTGGCACGCGGCCAATGCAGCTATGGGGTGGAAGGACCGTTTGACCCGGGCGGCACCACTATACGCGTCTGAGCGGTTAGGTTCCCTGTGGACCTCTAAGGGCTTTGAGAAGTGGGACATAATAGGTATCAGTAAAGTGGGGGATCTCTGGACGAGGGGAGGATTTAAAACGTTCTATATGCTGCAGACGGAATTTCAGTTGCAGGGCAGTGAATACTTTCGGTATTTGCAGGTCCGTCATGCGCTGGGCTCCGTCTTCTCGGACGTTGCCTCCATCCCGGAATATTCCCCCCTGGAGGATAGAATGCTGGATGGGCACGTCCCGGACAGCACGATCTCACTGATATACAAAAAGCTGATAAACGACCACTCGGGCCTGTTGACTGCCCTTCGTGCGGCTTGGGTTGCCGACGGGCTGGAGTTGGACGACGAGGACTGGACCTCCGCGGTGGCCTCCCCAAAGTAGGTGGCCATACCGGCTCGCCTTCGCTTCGTCCAGCTCAAGATACTCCACCGGGTCTACATGACGGTGCCAAAGCTTCTGCGTATGGGCTATGCTGGAGATGGGTTGTGTAAGCGTGGGTGTGGTGCTTTGGGGACCTTTCTGCATATTTTATGGGAGTGCCCGGAGGTGGAAGGGTTCTGGCGTGGTGTACATGAGGTGCTGCGACTGGTTACGCATGTGGCGCTGTTGCCTGAAGCGAGGAGATGCCTGTTGAATGTGTGGGAACCGACTGATTACTCGGCGCCGCAGACGTGGTGGGTGACTCTGGGATATATGATAGCCAAGCGTGATATTGCTCAACTGTGGGGATCCCAGAGGCCCCCGACGGTCTCGGCCTGGAAAGAACACATGGACTGGTGCATGTTTCGAGAAAAGGTGGTGTATGTGGCGAGGGGTAAGCCTGGGACATGGGTGAAAGTATGGGGCCCCTGGAACGCCTACCGCGGGGGTATCTGTGCACCACCGTTGCTGCCTGATACCTCGCCAGCCCCATCCCCTTAGCCGACTCGTTCCCCCGCTGCCGGGCATTGGGTTCCCCCAGTCCTCGCTCTGTTCTCTTCCCCCTCTTTAGACTTCTGTGGATAGGTGGGATCCCCCCTCTAGGGGGGCACGTGCTGCTATTTTCGATTGTGGGTTGCCTTGTGGGTGTGGTTTTCTTGTTGTTCTTAATTTAAAATGAAACCGCATAATGGGGTCTGGATGATGTGGCTTTTGACGTTGTTACCTACTGAGAAATGCTCCTCCGTAACACCACGTGTTCCATAAATGTATGTCGTATGTTCCTATCATTGCTAGCGGCCGGCCGGAAGGTTGTAGGCCCATACTTGTATACTTTTAAGACTTGTAATAAACGGTTTCAAAAAAAAAAAAAAAAAAAGTTCTACAGAATGTGGTACATGCACAGTAAGCGGGTGACCCATTACAATGCTCTCACATCTTTCGAAACTGACACCTGTTGCAGCAACGGATCTGAGACATCCAGGCAACGCAGAGGCTACTGGATCTAAAGTAGCCGAAAAGTAGGCGACTGGTCTATGGACATTCCCATGAACTTGAGTTAATACTGCCAATGCGCATCCTTCCCTTTCGCAACAGAATAGTGCGAACGTCTTGTTATAGTCCGGCATCCCCAAAGCTGGGGCGCAACACAAGGCCTCTCTCAGTCTCAAAAATGACCTTAAACAGTCTTCATCCCATGGTACCGGATCACTCACATCCTTGCGCGTCAGCCGCTGTAAGGGCTTCGCTTCAAAGGAAAAGTTTGGGATCCATTGGCGACAATAACCAACCATTCCCAAAAACATTCGAACTGCACTCTGGGTAGTTGGAACAGGCATTTTCTAGATAGCGTCTATACGATTTGGCGACCTTTTTCAATCCTGTGACCCAAATACTGTACTTCTCTCAAACAGTACTGTAATTTATTCGGAGACACCTTATGCCCATTCTCCGCCAGGTAGTTCAACAACGCTACCGTATCAATCCTGCAGGTGTCTTCAGTTTTTGACGCCACGAGCAGGTCATCAATGTACTGCGCAAGGAGAGACTCCTGTGGAAGCACCAGACCTTCAAGGTTCCTTTTCAAAATCTGATTGAAAGTAGACGGGCTCTCTGTATATCCCTGTGGGATACGACACCATGTTAACACACGATTTTACAGCTGAAACGCAAAAAGAAATTGGCTCTCCTCATGCAGAGGGATCGAGAAAAAGGCTTGACACAGATCGACCTCTGTGAACCATTCCGCTTCACATGGGATTTGGAACAGGATTACAGATGGATTCGGTACCACGGGACAACATGGGACAACTATCTCGTTGATTTTTCGCAAATCTTGCACTATCCTGAATTTTCCGCTAGGTTTCTGTAATCCCATAATGGGCAAAATACATGGGCTACCCATGATCTCTCTCAAAATTCCCTGCTTAATCATAGACTCGATTACAGGTCTAATTCCCTCAATAGTTTCAGGGGATAACTTATACTGGGGTGTTCTTGGGTATTCTGCATTTGGTTTGACCTGAATTTTCACTGGATCTACTCCTTTAACTAGTCCAATCTCTTCACCACTGAGGTCCCATACATCGACTGACACGGAATCCCTCAAGTCTAATGGGAGTTCGTCCACTGTTAGCGCTGGATACATTTCCACACACCAACGTTGATTCGCAACCTTAAAGGTCGCATCATCGTCCCTCGTCTGCACTTCCACTCCCTTCGGGGTACAGTAGATAGTACAGTTAAGATTGCACAATAGGTCTCTTCCTAACAAGCAGACTGGGCTAGAATCGCACACCACAAACTGGTGTCGATCCCTGAAATTCCCTATCCTGATGGGTATGGGTTCCATCAGTGGGCTTGTCAGTTTCTTATTTGCCACACCAATGACTTGGATCATCTGTCCAGAAAGGGGTAGGTCCGGAAACGCTGCAGATCTTACAGTCGATCGCATGGCTCCCGTATCAACCAAAAAGGTCGTATGGTGACCATCAATCTCAGCTTCCACAAAAGGCCCCTTCTGATCTACTTCTAAGACAGCTCCGAGCGTACAATCATCCGCTCTTCCCCAGCAGGGTCGCGCCACTAGATCTGGGTCATCTTCCCCATTCACTTTGAACAGGGGCATCTGCACATAGGTCCGAGCTCCCTGCTGCATATTCGGTATCCTGGGCGGTTGGGGAACCTGCACCTGCGGAGCACCCGTCCCCCCTTTTGTCATCCTAGGTCGCGTCACTGTAGGGACTGTCTCTGCCACAGGGACCTGAGCTATCTCCCCTTCTTGCTGCATTTGGTTCAACGGGTTCAAAGGACACTCGCGTCTCCAGTGTCCAATCTGATGACAATGATGACAAGCTGTGGTCTTTTTCAATATCGCCACATCTATTCCTGTCCTAGGGTCTACTCCCCTGGGTCTTCCCTGTCCCTGGGCATTCTGTGCTCCTCCTTGATAATCTCCCTGCCTTCTTCCCAAGGTTCCCCCGTTAGGTTGACCCTGGGCTGTCTGCATCTGTACCAATAGCAAGTTGTCTTTCAATTTCCTGTGCTTAGATTCTATCTAATCGCTACAGTATCTAGAATACCGTAGAATCTCATCCACTGGCTTGTTCTGCCAACAAATCAACTGCTGCTGTATCATGAGGCTAACCTCTGGCCTCAACCCCAACACAAATTTAGAAACAAACTGTCCCATGTCTTTGGTATCCAACGCATCCAAGCCACTATACTGTTTAAAAGCTTGCAAAAGCCTCTCGTAAAACTCATGCACTGTCTCCTTAGGCTCTTGCACTGTCCTGTCTATCTTCACCCAGACAATGTCTTGAGGTGAGATTTTCGACTTCAACCATGTGATTACCTGTTCGAACTTTTTCATCACTATCGACGACGGACCATTTGTAATCGGGTTCCTGTCAGGCTCTGAGGCCGGCCACTCAACCGCAATTTTACATGCCGACCACAGATCACCCGGAACCACTATGTCAAACAAAGTGTTCAAATCGATCCACATTACTTTCGAAATTTTGACAAAGCGATCAACTTGCTTATATCACTCCACAGGCTTTTCCCTCAAATGGGGAAAATCATTCGTAAAGGCAGCCAAATCACCCCTACTCCAAGGTACATGAACGTACCCTCCATTCTGTACCTCCCGTAAAGGGAAGTTCCCTATCTCCGTTATGTCTCCACCCGGAGGTGGCGTCTCTCCCACCACACCCCTGGAGCTTTTCTTCTTTGACCACCTTTCTTCCCATTTATCAAGCATAATCCATGCCCTCATTGCTATGATTAGATCTTTGACATGGGTTCTCAATCCAATGACTCTTTTCTCTTCCAATTCCTGCTAACTGTACTGTAACCTGTGATTTCCTTGCAATGCTTTAGTCTTCGACAAATCCACCCCATATCTCTTGGCCAGCTCTGACAATTTCTCATGTGCTGTCCTCGCTTTGCGAGTCACATCTTTCGCTACAAAGAGTAATTCATCCTGTTCGTACGTTAACATTCTCTCAAGGTGTAAATCTCCACATATTATCTCGTCCAATTCTGCCTTTAGTCTTACGACATCCAGCATCCTCCCTCGCAGGGCTCCTCTCAGGACTTCTCGACAACCTGCACCATCTCTTTCATCGTACCCACATTCTCGTTCCTGTGGCCTACTCTCTCCTGACATACCCATGGGAACAGAACGATTTACAACCGTCCCTTGTTCCCTCTCTGCTTGCAACACGCCCTGACTTTGGGTTCTCACTGGTGGCGTCCACATTCTCAAGTCTGATCTTGACTCAGCTAAAGACCTTGATCTACCAGGTCTCGACTCTCCCTGTCCTCCCGAGGAGTCGGCTGTAGCTGGCAGCAGCGTACTCCATTCTACAGGCTTCAGAGTCTGCTCCATTCTCCTCGCCGACCCACTTTCTTCGACCACACTCCTCACCCCTACCTCTGACTGCTCTGAGCTTTCCACCTTCTCTGGCTCAAGTTCATACATCGATTCAATAGATCCGATAATAACCGGTATTTTCAAAGCATCCGGTAACCTCACACCTCTTTCAACCCCGAAGCTAGTTACAGACTTATTCCTCGTATTCTCGGTTCCTATTGAGATCTTTCCTTCCACCCGTACTTCTGAACGGGGTAGTGCTCCCCTACTCTCTTCTTCCTTTGTCTCGTTTCCCTCTGAGGCCTCCGGGTTATACGGAGGTGGTCTCTCGGACAACAACCTTTCCAATAAGCTGTCATCCGTATCACCGTCCTCTTCCTCCTCTTTCAACTTTTCTTTTATGTTGTCAGGTTGTACTAACAAGGGGTACAGTTTGTGTCCCTCTATTGCCTGTACTCTCCATCTTTTCTCTGCTGCATCCCTTCTGGCATCCTGAAAAGCCCTGATCGACTTTTTCATCCTTTCCTGGTGTCTATCTCTCGTCTTATCATGCGCTGCTCTAATCCACGCATGTAGTGCTTCGAATTGTGTTGGCCTTGGCAAAGGTCGCAAAGCCGCCATCACAGACTTCAACTGATACAACACTGCTAACCTGAATGAGCCATACCTCGGGAAAGCTAACTCTCCTTCACTTTGGGTCAATTTGTGCCAATTCTCAAGCCAAATTATAGTATGCAACCCCACATTTCTTGCCATGTAGTGTGCTGGCGTATCCTCGGGAGGGGCTTCTTCTCCCTCGCGAGTAACCACATGTTCATCACCTCTGCACAACTCTCGAAAAACTTTAAAACAAATTCTGAACGCGTTCAATCTTCTGTTTACTTCCTGGTAATTGTTCACCAATGACAACGTCTCGCACACCAACCAACCTATCGCAGCGCGACACCTCTTGACGTCTCTTCTCTCCCCACTCGCAACCGTTCTCCCTATTCTCAACTCACTTCGTACTCTTACATTCATCCCATCCATACACTGAAATAACTGTTTGTCCCAAACAAGTTATTTCTCTGGCTGTCCGTCCACAGCCTCTGACTGTCCGTCCACAAGCTCTCGAAATTGTCGGCCTCGGTTGGCAACTATCTGTCACCGTCCGGGCAGACAGATCGCCTCTGATAGGTTACAGATACTCAAATCCACATACAGCAACCCACGACCAGCGTCAGGTTGTCATTCACTGATACATTCGCTCCCCCTATCTCGGTCCAGGTGATCGATGGTACCTCACAATCCCCTTCGGGTGGTCAACAAAATCTACCACAGGTGTATTCTACACCCAATCGCTTAGGCTTCTCATCACCTAAGACTTTCCCGGGCTGTGCGCGCTTACAGCCTGATCTCACAATCACTCAACATTCACACCAACTCCGCAAGACATCTCACACAAATCAACACCGCAATCTACAACATCGCATCCTATTCATACTCACTCCTCGAACTGCTGCTTTCTGCCGCACTGCTACTCGCCATCAATGTCCGTCTGCCAGGTTGTCTGCTGCCCACCTTCTGATGATTCACCGTCACTTAACATTTATGGGCCTTGAAGATCACTTATCCTAGTCTAAATCTTCCCTCGCTACCAGAAATAAACCATCCGTTTCTGCAACCAACTGATAAAGCCGGATTCTCGTTTCTGCCCAATTATCTACAAGAACCCACTCAGGTCGCCAGGATGTTTTTACTTGCTTAATAGCGTAGAGCAGGGGTCTTCAAACTGTGGGGCGCGACCCCCAGGGGGGCCGTGGAGTGATGCAAAGGGGGTCGCGCCTTCCCAGTCACACTTCTGCACAGGCCCAAGGGCTTCAGCCCCCCTCCGTCTTCCCCCGTCCGGTGTCTCAATCCCGGCTGCTGCAGTGAAACTCGAGCTGCTGGGGGCTCAGCTGGGCAGTGTCTGGAGTCTTATCTCCAGCACTCCCTTGTTTTTCACAGGTCTTTAAAGACCATTTGCATTTTTACATGTCTTTGCAAACTGGTTACAGAGGCGTAGGTTTTATCCCTGGTTCCAGTACCCCCTGGGTCACCACTCAGCCTATTCCTTACATTTGTCTTTTACATTTATTGCTGTAGTGTGAGAATGCATTTCATGGAAAGGAATATAAAGTAGGTTTGCCAAAAGAAAAATGCCTGCCGTGTTTTGTTTAAAGAGCCTGCAAAGATCTCCTCTTGGCACTAAATAGACATAGAAATAAAAAAGTATGTATGCATTCCTTATATGACTTTTCTGTCTTTGTTCTCTTTAATTATCAGACATGGATCATTGAGGCAGCCCTAGAACACAATTAAAAGTGCTTTCTATTTATATTTGCTGTTCGAAGTATGCACAGATAAGTACTGAAAATACAGCTTTAGGTGACTGCTTTTTTTTGTACCGACTGGGCCATCAAAATAATCTGCTGGCAACCCTAACCATAGGGCTGGAAGTTTGTTGCAGGATCAGCACATTATTTATTTCCTTCACCCTTGATCCCCGATTAATGCCGCAATAGTTTAACTTAGATCTTAAACTCTACGCCGCCGTCAATAACATGCTGAGTTACTTCAAGTGTCTGGGAATGCACCCCGCATTCAGACAACTCACTCATCATTCTTGCCTTTCACTTTCACGCTCACCCTGCACGCACAGCGATCACAATGCACTCACACTGATCACAATGCACAATGTGCTGCTCACCCTATACCTCACCCTGCAGTCACATGAGTACACTACTCATCCTGCACTCATGTGACACTTCACTCACCTGTTCCCCTCACTACTCAATATGCAACTCACTCAAACAAGCCCATCAGTAATCATACATTCATTCATCCCATTCTGAACTTGCATCCGCACCCAAATTCATATGCCACCTCACACACCCTGCAGTCACCCCTCTTGCCCTACATGGGCACTCTTGTCACCCACACAGATCACAGAAATGAGTGTGAGTAAACTAGGAGCAGTGCTATAAAAAATGAAATGTTTGTCAGAAAGGTGCTATAGAGAGATGTGGTGCATTATTAGTGAGTGGCAGTGAAGGAATTCATGGAGAAGGAGGAAACGGGGGTGGGGCATCAAAAAAGACTGTTGCACCGGGTGCGACCAGTGTTAGGACCACCCTGACTGGGAGTGTTAGCCACCCCCCCCGAAGTTCTGGTCTAGTGGCGCCCCTGCTTCTGCCTATTATTATTTATAGGGGTGCTGCTGTGGGAGCCAGAACTTTGTTGCCTAACCTACCATCGTCCTGGGAAGAGGACTCCAGGCCCCAGAATTCCTTGGGAGATACCAGCTGACGCGCAGCCCGACTACAAAGCGCCTAGCCGCACCCACTTCGCGGGTGCCGCTGCGGGAGCCAGAACTTTGTTGCCTAACCTACCATCATCCTGGGAAGAGGACTCCAGGCCCCAGAATTCCTTGGGAGATACCAGCTGACACGCAGCCCGACTACAAAGCGCCTAGCCGCACCCGCTTCGCGGGTGCCGCTGCGGAAGCCAGAACTTTGTTGCCTAACCTACCATCATCCTGGGAAGAGGACTCCAGGCCCCAGAATTCCTTGGCAGATACCAGCTGACGCGCAGCCCGACTACAAAGCGCCTTGCCACACCCGCTTCGCGGGGCGCACGCCGGGCGAAGCCCGGGCCAAGGGCGGGCCCGTCCTTGCCCGTCACAGGCCGGAGGAGGCTGGGCTGGGCCTATCTTCTAACTTTCCACTCTTGGATTTCACAGGTAAGGCATTGCAGTGAGCGCCCTGGATCGACACGTCCCTGGAACTGCGAACGATTGACTATTATTTCCCAGGGGGCCCCCACTTTTGAGGTTGTTCTGTATCCCCATTGGTTTAACATCGATAGAGCTTTAAGTTGTGCCAAGCTAGTACACCAATTCCCGTCCCAGTGGGAGAAAGCAGGTGCTCCCCTTGCAACCTAGGATATGGGAAAACATACACCTCCACCTCATAGAATTAGTACTAGACAGAAAACGCAACCCCGCACCCCAATGGAAAAGCACACTGCCATAGATAAAATGCTGCCGCAGGCCATTGGTGCAGTAACTAATGAAATCTCACGAACAGAGAGACGCCCATCGATAACGCCAACATTACCCTCTATTTCGGTAGCCCCGTAAACAGTTATACCTAGGGAAATCCAACAACTAGATGACATGTACAATTCCCATGTAACGGCAACTCAGGGCAAAGCAGCGATAACATCAAAGCAAGGGGGAGATCAGGGGGGAGATATTGAAAATAATGCACCTAAGATTAAAAAGAGTCAAAAGAAAAGCATAACTAACACAGGCAAAAAATGTTCATGCAGAATCCCGGTCGTATCATCTGGGAGCTCCACCAATGATTGTACATCCGACTTAAGTAACAAGGATGGAAGAAATTCCCCTGATTGGGTTATAGAGATGGTAAACGATCTACAAGCTTATATAGACCTTGCAATTTCAAATAGTTTAGATAAAGTGATCACTATCATCACTAGTAGATTCCTGGGGCACTAAACTACCATCCAGTCTTCAGGGGGTCCAGTGTGTTAAAGATATGGCCCCAAGGGTAGTACCTGAGCAGCCAACTAAAGCAATGACTATTTTGGTTAATCCATCTATCTTTCCCCACCCTCATTCCGACAGGTCTGGACCATCTACTCCACTAATGGGAGCCAATGACTCCCCAAATGGTGAAGATGCAAATAAAGAAAAGGGCCCTGCTAAATGTCCTGTGGGTATACCCAATTGGGAGAAGGATCATAGGCTCCCAAAAGAGGGTGCCAAAAAAAGATACGGACAATTGTTCCATTTAACTGAATCCTGTCTCCCATGCATAGATCTGCCACCAGCCTCCTCTTCGTATGTGGTGGTATTAGCTGGAGTACCTAGTCTACAGACTAGTCGGGTGGAGACATACATAGAACTAAGAAATAAAGTATCACATTGGTTAAACAACAACAGACCCCTTCCACCCTGGGTGCACAGTGAAATTATCCACGTGCGTAGGGTCAGCTGGGTAGGCCAGTGGCAGAAAGATATCCAGGGGGATTGTATTCTGATTAACTTTAGGGACAGGCGAACGGTTCAGCATATCTTAGGATGGTCTACTCTGTCGATAAGCAAAAAAATCCAGACACTACCACTTAGCTATTTCTACCCACAGGGCACTTTAGAAGAGAGGATGAGTTTGATACACAAAAAATGGGAATTAAGGGCCCACCCAGGGGAATCACAGCAAGGTGGCTGGGATAGTGATACTACTACATCATGCTTCAATATCCCTGTAAGTAATAGATATAGCCCCCTTGATCTGGTACATTGACAAACTCCCACAAACGGTAATGGGGATTGTGCGGGTGATTTACATGCAATAGCCTATGGGGGTGGTGGCTGTAGGTTTAGAAACCACCACTCATCCACAGATAATAACTCAATCACTGCAAAAACTAACATAGGTTCTGATGTGGGGGAAAATGAGACTGCCTATACCATCTTACCATTAAGGCAGGGGGGCCTGTCCAAAGATAATCCAGCCAAGATTTTAGTGGAAGATTGTAGGGGACGGACTCAAAACACAACTAGGAACATCGGAGCACATGGTGTGGGGAAGGATGGACTATCAAAGGCCAACCCATTGTGCTTGGGGACACAGCAAGCAATTGATCTGATAGTTCCATCTTCAGATCTCAGGACAAAGACCCAGGATGTTAGCCAGACGGGCAATAATCCCCTTTGAGCTTTATGCTCCCCCATAATTAAAGTCCAGGAACTCTCCAGTAAAGTAGGGGGTAGTCTGAAGATCTTATCTTGGAATCTAGCAGGTGTTAAAAACAAATTATCCTGCTTATACTGGGGAGGTTTTATAGATAACCACGACATCTGCTTCTTTTAGGAGACTTGGGCCACGGAGGAATATCATAGGATGGGATTTGCATCGTTTAACATTCTTGCCACCTCCAGTGGAAGGGGTAGACCATCGGGCGGCCTAATTATATGGTTGGGCACGCATATTGGGGCGCAAGCTGAGTTAATAACTTTGCCAACGAATGATATTTTATGTGTTTTGTTGACATTTCCCACTAAGCTCAAACTAGCTCTCATTAACATATATTCCAGACCTGTAAGCTATAGCCAGGAATCTGCGGTCTTAGACAATCTGGGATGTTTTCTATCAACTCTAGACCAAGATACGAAGTTGATTGTAAGGGGCGACTTCAACTGCCAGTTTGAGCCACTCACTGATCTGAATTTAGGTGAGCCCTCAGAAGAAGACTGTCACTGGTCTATACCCGAACCTCAAACTACCCCTATAAAAATCTGGACACCGCTGGCCATCCAACTCCACTCATTGACTCTGGCACATTCCCTCAGGGCCTGTAATGGGAGAACAAAATCTGACCAACCAGCCCAGCATACATTCAATAGGGAAGGCCAATCATCTTTGATCGATTATATCTTAGTGGAAACTAAATCCTGGGACAAGGTCCTTGACTTTCAGGTACTTGAGAGACAGGACAGTGACCACAACGCTTTGGTACTGTCCTTGAACCCAGAGAGCATGGGCATTGCTATCCCTCTATCTCCGCCTAGCGTGGGGGATAACCAACTGTTGCTCTCAAACAACAGACAAAGGGTTAGGTGGTGCCATATACAACAATCGCCAACAAAGTTGGCTAAAAAATATGAGCTGGCCACACCTCTGATAGAGGAAATGGGGGAATTAGGCCAGATGGAGGTCTGTTATGGGACTCAGAAGAGGGCAGCTGAGATTCACGAGCAGTTAGTTGCTAGGCTGATCGAGATAGTCTACCCAACTGCAACACGCATAGGAGCCAAATATGACACCAACTCCTGGTTTAATGCCTCCTGCACAAACCAAAGAAGGACCTAATAGCTGCAGTCAAGGCTAAGGATAAAATCTGAATCAAATGTCTCCGGGCAATATACAAAGGGACCCTAAAAAGGGAAAAGAAAAATTGGGAAACTGAGAAGTGGGAGGCACTTAGGATTGCCCTGAAGGACAGAGACTTGAAATCATTTTGGGCTCTAGTAAGTGTATGAAACAAGGAAGGACAATCGGCCCGGGAGCCCAATATACCGCCAGAAGCCTGGGAGAGGCATTTTGAGGCCCTCTATGCCGGGGAGGAATTGTTTGGATTCTTTGCATGACCCTTACCCAGAAGGATTGTGCGATATTACTTTGACTGAAGTTTGGAATGCTATTAGCAGATTACCCCCTAATAAAGCCCCCGGCTTAGCTAAACTTCCAGGGGAGCTTTTTCATATGGAACCAAAAATTTGGACTCCCTATTTATGTGCTTTATTTAATGCCATCATGAGGGGTATGGCCCCGCCAGACTCCTGGTGTGGGGCCGAGATTGTTCCCATTCACAAAAAAGGCTGCCCACTCTTACCGTCAAATTACAGGCCCATCAGTCTTATTGATATTTCACAAAAACTGATGGGCAGGGTCCTTCTTGATCGTATCCAAAGCTGGATAGAGGAGGAAGGAATCCTGAGCCCCTACCAAGCCGGCTTCAGATCAAGTACCTCAACTGTGGACCAGATATTCAGGCTACAGTTGCTGTTCTGGAAAACCGCTAAGATGGAGGGTGGCAGCCTCTATCTTATTTTGGTTGATCTGAAGTCGGCTTTAGACTTGGTTCCCAGGGGGAAACTCTGGGAAGTTTTAAACGACCTAGGGATTCCGCCCTATCTCCTTAAAGTCCTGGTGAGGCTACATACAGGGACCTACGCGCAAGTAAGAAGTGGGAAACATGGGAAATTATCTGCGCACTTCCCTGTTAAAAAGGGGGTACGCCAGGGATGTGTTCTTGCCCCAACCCTATTTTGTCTTTATATCAATGGGCTCATCGACCATCTTAACAACATCAAGGATAATGATGCCCCGAAATTGGGTTTGGGGAAGATACCTGTGCTGATGTTTGCGGATGACACCTTGCTGCTGTCTAAAACTCCATCAGGCAGCCAACACATTTTGGATGGTTTTGCCGAGTTTTGTATTAAGCGGGGTTTGGAGATCAATTTAACCAAGACAAAATATATGATCTTCAACCCCCCCAAAGTTACTCAACCAAGTCCCTCTCTTGATGGTATACCCCTGGAAAGGGTGAGGACATTTGACTACTTAGGTATTACCTCATCAGAAGATTTTACATGGGAACCCCAAATGGTCAAGGCCAGACTCAAATTAACCCAGACGGTAGGTGGGATAATGAAATTCCATAGGTCAACCACATATAGGTCAGTGGCACCTGCAGTAGAAATATACAAAGCCCAGGCAAGAGGAGCTGCTTTATATGGGGCTAAAATGTGGGGACATATGTCTGCTGCAACCTTGCAAAAATAGAGAACAACTTTATGAGACAGATTGTAGGTCTCCCACCCAGTACCCCCTTAGTTCCCCTTCGTATGGACCTGGGCTTCCTACCTATAAATGAAGAAATTGCCCTGAGGCCCATTACATTTTGGCGCAGGGTGTGGGTGACCCCAGAACTTTCCGCCTACAGAGACGAGCTGAGGGAGATCCTCACTACTATTAAAACCACAAGATCTTGTGGTTGTTGTATATTAAGGATCTCTTGGCTAGGCTAGGTAGGCTGGATCTCTGGCTAACCCCAGAGATATCATGCAGATCAATATCTAGACAAGAACTAGTGCACCTCTATAGACAGGTTAACTTGCTGGCTATCCAGGGAAGTGCCATCGGGGGCTCGATGACTGCCGAGTTTTTGCTAGTTAAGGCTGAATATAGGAAAGAAGAGTTCCTGGACTTGATTTATCCCTTGCAGGCCTGGAAACTCTATATGCAATTTAGAGTGGGGAACCTCCCTCTAAATGCCCTTACTAGCAAATGGGCACTAGAGAATAAGAGGACCTGTCCTGCATGTACCCATAGGGAAGAGTCTAAAACACATGTATTATTTTTTTGCTCGGCATACACCTTCCCACGCAAACGCTGGATAATACCAATATGTTGTAATCTTGGGTTTAAGCTACATTTAGAGGCCTTTAGGATACTAAAGCATGATACCCATCCCCCAATAGTTTTTGCTGTCTCCTAATTTTTAAATTCGATGTGGTATTTACGCAGGGGCCTCGTAAAGTGACATGTGAATTTCTGTGTATACTGCGCAAATTTCTAATTTTGATTTAGGTTTTAACTCTTTGAGTGTTTTTATCCTATTTTATGACATCTTTTAATTTTGAGACATTTTCTGTTCTCAAGATCTACATGTTGAATATAATATGTCTCTTTGACATGAGATGAATTAGCTAAATGAGGCTCTTTTTACATCGTAGATATAGCAAGGGCATGTGCTATAAATGATGACCTCTGCATAGTCCATCTTGCAGTATCCTTAGACTTATGTGGTCCTTGGCGTCTTATCATCTATGTATATTACAAAGAAATTTTTATAGCATTCATATTTGTGTAAATCTCTCGTAATTAATTTTTACAATTAATTAATGATTACGTTTCTGGTCAATCAAAATTTGCACTATTTTTTTTATGTAACGGGCGGCAGTCTTCGCTTGTTTGTACTGAAATTGTATATTGTAGTTTTTATTCTGTGCTTATATGGTCTTTGACCGAAATAAAGTTATTTAAGTAAGTTTACATCTGTAATGCACTACTGTTACCAAAAGATGTCATGGGGCTAATAACCATGTACTGCCTGAAGGCAAATGAGAAACACACAGAAGGAGAACCAGCCAAATGGGGTAACCTACAGAGCATAGAGAAAGGTTTTTATATCTTCCTAAAAGATAATAGATTCTTGGTGGAGCGAAGCAAAGGAGGGTGCGCGTTCCATAACTGCGCGGCCTGCATCAAAACAGCGAGACCGACAACTCATGCCTTCTTGAATTAGGGAACAATAAGCAGAGTGACACATGCCGAGAGGAGCATACGTGTCTGACCCGTATGCTTGGTGAGGAGAGATGAGAGGATGAGAGAGGACAGCAAGGGAGTGAGAGAATTTGATTGAAGAGGTCAGGGATGAGGAGAAATGTGAATTGCCGAAGAGAAGTGTGGACACGCAAGAAGTGAGTGTAAGCCAAAGGTGATGGCTTCTGTTAGAACAAAGGGGAGATGTGAAAGAGGAATTGGGGGACTGGAGAGGTGTAAGATACAAATAGACAAACATTTGAATGGAGAGACGAGGTGAATGAGAAGTGCTGAGGGGCACGGGAGGTGACAGGACCAGAGAGGCCATGAGATAAATGCGAGAGACTGTTCGAGATGAGGGCAGTGAAAAGACAGAATGGCAAGAGGTGATTAAAGGTGAAGTGAGAGGTTGAATGGGGAGAATTCAGAAGTTGTAAAAAGGGGTGAAAGAAAATGGCCTGCAAAGTGAGAGAGGGATCCGGGGTTAGGATAGGAGAGGAGAGAGGGATGGAAGGGAGGGGGTGAGAGGAAAGCTACATGGGTAAACTGTTTAACTCTGCACAAAACCGCTAGGGTTTTAAGGGACCCCTGCTTCTCCCGGTCAGGGCCAGGTGAGTTTCTAATGTGGCAGCACGTATTGCTGCAGAGTGGAAGGCCCTTCACAAAGGTTGACTTGAAATCTTTCTGATGATAATTGTTGTATTTTGGCTATAAATGGGTACTGATTGGGTGAAATCGTTCCTGGGTGTTACTGTGTGTAAAAAATGTCAAAATAATGAAGCAATGCTATCCCAAAATACGCGGCATCACATAACCTCATTTACATTTTCATCCCACACAATTCAGTCAACAGGTTTAGAAATTTTTGCCAAGAGGGGGTCCTTACGCCTCAAAATGTTGACAGGGGGGTCTCGGCATCCAAAAGTTTGAAGGCCTCTGGCGTAGAGGGAAGAAACACAATTATCAGAACGTATTTACCGCAACTTGACATTACTCGTAAAGGATGACTCAAAGTCTGGGAAGTTGACCTTTTATTATCAGCAAAAACATCTGAATATAAAGGCACCTCAATACAAGGCACAAAAGATAAATGGGAACTAACACAAATGCTACTCTACGAAGTATCCGCATTCGACTAAAGATAAAAAGGATTACAGCTTCTAAAAGCATCAGGTACAATATGGCTATCGTGATGTTAAATTTCACAGTCATGAATTAAAGCATTTCTGTCCCTACTCTATTCTAAAGTGACATCCCTACATAGCATTCCCTTTCAGGTGAGCAAAGCGTAAAAAGGTGTCAGCAGTGAAACTTCCTAAGAAGTCTTCACTTAATGAGAGCTCGGTCTATGGTGCTCCTTCTAGCCTCCCTCCTAAGTCTTGTCTGCCCAACCCACGGGACACTGTCCCTATTACGAAACCCCAAAAACTTGGTACACGCCCTTCAGCACAACCCTTCAAGCAGGTCTTCCTTCTGTGATTTTCCATCCAGACTTTTTCATCTTTCTTTGTTCATTTATTCGACCTTGGGTCCCAGGCTCCTTCCGTACCAGGAGTTGCGATTTCACATTCCAATTCACTCCCCTCCAGTCTACTCCTTCTGTCTCGATTCCTTCAACAAAGACTTATTCTAACTAACGAGCTAAATGTCCTTGCACCTGCAATAAAACAGGGAATGGAAAAACCCACACATCATGAAGTTCTACATTTCTCTGCAATTCAAGCTTTACTAAAAGCCCTGTCAGCCTAATAAGCAAAGCTAAAATAAAGAACGAAGAGGCCTTCACCTTTACATAGACAATTAGGCCTTGCAAAATAAAACGCATTACAATCATTATTTCAGCATACTTATACGAGAGCAACCTACATTCTAACTTTTTAACATGATCTACAATTGCTTAATACATCGCATCATTGCAGAACTTAAACATTAAAACGTAATACAAATACATTTCATAATAACTGATGGCCACTAATTCTTTCGAGGCCTGATTACATTTCTACATCTCTATATCGACGAATATATTTCTATGATGATTCTGTACACTCTCGGATATATATACGGGTGCTGACTAACAGTGAATATGGTGCACCCCTACAAATCTTAACACTAGTGACGCTCTCTCAATGCCATAATTATAGCACAGAAAAACAAGAATTATAACGCAGAAACAACAAGAATGATCAGAACGCAAGCAGCGGATTTCACAGCATATGCGTTTTTGGCACTATTCTGTAACATAAAATGTGTACTTCAATTTAAAATAGATTCAGTAATGGATTTCACAATCAAATATATTGCATTTTATTAATTACATATAATTTTGAGATATTTTTCTCAAAATTGCAAGTAATTACGCTGAACCAAATTCCACACACCCTGTGCTGTATTGTAGCTGACCACAACTTCCGACTGTGCCCCATCTCAAGTGACTAGATGCCTGTGGTTGGCGCATTGATCTTTTAGGCACGTTATTGCACTAAAACCTTTTTGGAGTTAACCCTGACAAGGATTGTGCTGTTACTGGAGAAGGGCTCACATTCCCTCAACCAACAACCCAATTTCTCATAATAATCTTTGAAAAAAGTAACAGGAAATGGAGGCAACATGTTCTTACTTTGTGAGCACATGCCGTGTCCCTGGATTTCAGACAGACTCGTGTCCCAGGGTAAGGCCTGATGCCAAGAATGGCTAGCCCCACACACCATTCCTTTTTTGTGCATGAATCCCCAGTGTCTAGTGGACTTTCCCCTCCAATTTCACCTGCCTGGGGAAGCAGAATTGTTTTTACCAAGGGCAGTTTGATGCGGCCAGTGCCAGGACAGGCCACTTCCCCATTTCTTTCTAGTTCCCAGTTTCTGCTGCCTAATGGGACATCTCCTCTCACACCCCTAGGAGAGGTAGACTGGGGGTAACTCACCCAAACTGCCCCCAACTAGGGCAGAGAGACTATTTAGGGTAAATGGGTGGTGACAGCCTGAGAACAGGATGTGCCAGCCATCCACCCACTGATCAATTTTTTATATTTTCCCTGGAGCCTCTTTGTTATATCCTGAGTTTTACTTAATTGTAATTAGCCTAGGTCTTCCTAGCTGCTCAGCCAGAGTGAGAGATGGTAACGGAATGTTGGTGTGACTGTGATGAATGGAATGCCTGGGTGCCTGTGTGGGTGAGTGATGACAGTTGGAGATGGGCTGAGCAGCTAGGCAGGCTGCTCCTGGTGAGGCTGTTACATGGGCTGACATAGAGGCTGTAACAAGGGCCTAAGATAGGCTAATGATGAAGCTGGTACGTGGCTGAACCTTGTCTGAAGTGATCTGGAACTGGAACCAATAAAGGAGGCTTTGAAACCTACAACATGGCTACAAGTGTCATCCTGTACAGATTACAACACTCTTGGTATTTGTCCCCCTGGGGATGTCAATTTTAGTAATTAGAAATCGAATTTGACCTACACCTTGGGCAACATTATTTGCCTAGTGGCCATAGAATTGGATGCATGGCATCAGATGGTTTATCTTCTTTTAATGCAAGTAAGTGTTGTTCATGTTTTCTACATTATGGAGGTAATGCAGAGAATTTAAATATCACGTCCAACGCACTAAAGGGGTTCAGTTGTGCTGCTGGTTGCGAGTGGTACACATCAACACTTATTTTTTATCATTAGCAGAGTTTGAGCAAAAATGATAGCGAGGGAAAGGCAAATAAAGAAGAGGGAAGAGAGAAACATGAAAACAGTCACACCTCTAAGAATGAGATAATGAGACTGTAGGTCTAGGATGGTGGATGAAAGAGACATGAGGTTAAATAAAATCAAGACTTGCCAGCTCTGATATTTGATAACTGTGGCTTTCGACAGCAAATGGAGAACTGCTAAGAAACCTTTGGCCAAAAGTTATATAAATTCAATACTGACCTTAGTGTTGTCATGAGTGAGAAAACCTCTTACTACTCCAATACCCTTACCCATCTCTGTACCCTAACAGCCCCCAAAATGCTCTTTACCTCGATTAATTCCTAAACCCTAAAAACACCTTGTAAGTCTTTATTTTTACCTTCACAAAAGAAACCCTCACTGCCAGTTACCCCTCCCCACTCATGAATCCTCCCAAAATCCTTACTATTCCTTTAAACCCTATTCATTTTTAAACTCTAAAAACACACTACCGTGTGGGTGATCACCATGCCCCTAATCTTGTGTCAGGCATACATGTTCCACCTGTGAAACAAAACAAAGTGAATAAAATACTTTAGCAGCTTGAAGATGTCAAGTAGCAACTTTCTGTTAAAGATTTGAGGGGAAAAACAATACAGATATAAGTGGAACTCCCTAATCTAAATGTACACTTCATTCTTTTTGAGTCGTCAATGTATTTTGTGTGTAAATCTAAATTTTTATAGATATAAAAGCACAAAAATGTTTTTAAAAAAACGCTCAGCAAAACTGAAAAATAAGGGGAAACGTAAAAACGAATTTGGGCAAAAAATAACCACCTTCTTTTCCTTGAAAAAAAGAGAATGAAGCCAACTGCAATACCCTAAACTGACTAGCATGTACTACACTAAAACAACAACCGATTTACAAAGACTGTCCGAAGTCTAAACACATTCCCCTGCCACTAAACCCTTAAAAAATATGATTAATGACAGGAAGGAGAGAGTGAATCGTGTGGTCCCGGAGTTGCGTGCTGCGGATGGTGTGTGTGTGACGGAGCCTGACGAGATTGTGGAATGTTTTGCCGACCACCTCCGGGCTGTGTACTCCCCAGTGACTGACAGGGATGAGGACGACTCTCGCCTTCCACTGAGGGATATCGCCTTGCCCGGCCTGTCCGTTGAGGACCGTGAGCGGCTGGACGCCCCCTTGTCGGCGGATGAAATAGCGACCGCGATCCGCTCCCTTCGCTCGGGCAAGGCTATGGGTCCCAACGGTCTGCCCATTGAGCTATATAAATTGCGCCCTGACAAGCTCGCGCCCTTCCTCAGTCGCATGTTTCGTGAGTCTCTGGCGGCGGGTTCCCTCCCGGCCGACCAGCGTTTGGCCACGATAGTCGTTATCCCCAAGGAGGACAAGCCGCGAGACCGCTGTACTTCTTACCGGCCTATTTCACTGCTAAATGCGGAGCCTAAGATCCTGGCGAAAGTCCTTGCCAATCGTCTGTTGAGCGTTGTGTGCGATCTTATTCATCCGGACCAATGCGGATTCATCCCGCATCGTAACACCGCTCTTAACTTGCGGCGTCTTCACGGCGCCCTTGCCAGGGCGGAGCTCCTCTCCGAACCGGCCGTGCTGGTTTCTTTGGATGCCACGATGGCTTTTGACACCATCGAGTGGCCATTCCTCTGGGCTGTCTTGGCTAAATTTGGCTTTGGGGAAGGATTTATTGGCTGGGTTAAGCTTCTTTACACGGGACCCATGGCTCAGGTGGTGGTTAATGGGCGGGTCTCTCGGCCCTTTGCCCTCGGCAGGGGCACGAGGCAGGGATGCCCGTTGTCCCCTTTGCTCTTTGCTCTCGCCCTGGAGCCACTCGCGGCTTGGCTCCGCTGGGAGCCCTCACTTAGAGGGATCCGGTGGGCCCCGGGCTTTGAAGATCGGGTTTCGCTGTATGCGGACGATATTCTCCTATATCTCACCTCACCGCGGCAGTCGCTCAACGTCCTCTTTGACGTTCTGACTTCCTTTGGGAATAATTCGGGTCTCACGATCAATTGGTCTAAATCCTGCGTCTATCCGATCTCCGGTGGTCCTCCTCTCCTGCCGCCTCGGCTTCCGATCCAGGTATCTCTGAGCGGCTTTAAGTACCTGGGGATATACGTTTCGCTGGACCCGGTGGCTCGCTATGAGCAGAATCTCCTGCGTCCGCTTCGGCGATTGTGGGAGGACACGGCCCGGTGGTGCAGGCTGCCCCTGTCCCCGCTGGGTCGGGCCGCGCTGTTCAAAATGATGTCCCTTCCCAGGTTCCTCTATGCACTACAGAATTCCTTCGACGTCATCCCAGTGGCCTACTTTCGGGAGGTGGAGAGCCTGCAGAGGAGACTGGTGTGGGACGGGCGGGCGCGTATTGCTCTTGCTAAGCTTACTCTCCCCTGGTACGACGGGGGCATCGCGCTTCCCGACATTCGCAGGTATTATTGGGCCGCGCAGCTTTCGGCCATCAACCATGCCACGTATGCGCCTGGCCTGAATCCGGCGTATGAGATGGACAAGTTCCTGCTTCCCGGCGGGGACTATAACAGGGCGCTTTACTCCCGCTCGGCTGGCCGGACCCTTACGGGTCCTACTAAGATTGCGGTGCGGACCTGGAGGGCTGCCACTGCGGCCACGGGCTGGAGTGAGCGACTGACATGTGCTACTCCTTTGTTTGCCTCCGATCGCCTGGGGAGCCTCTGGACTACGAAGGGATTTGACCAGTGGGATACGATTGGTATCAGCAAAGTGGGAGACCTGTGGCATAAGGGCGCGGTTAAGACTTTCGCGGCTCTTCAGGCCGAATATGAGCTTACGGACAGGGAGTTCTTCCGCTATGCCCAGGTTCGACACGCCCTGCTTTCGGTCTTTGGAGAGGGGACCAAGATCCCGGTTTCCTCGCCCCTCGAGGACCGCATACTTGACGGACATGTCCCTGACAGTACTATTTCTTTAATTTATAAGAAACTGATTAATCATCGGGCTGACCTCTTGGTGCGCCTTCGGGAGGCTTGGACGGGGGATGGGGTGGAATTGGACGACGAGGACTGGCAGTCTGCACTGTCGTCCCCCAAGGAGGTCGCCATTCCAGCCCGTCTCCGGTTGGTACAGCTTAAGATTCTTCACCGGGTGTATGTGACGGGTCCTCGCTTGGTCTCGATGGGATATTCCGACGATGGGCTCTGTAAGCGGGGTTGTGGGCTCAGCGCCACCTTTCTCCATATCCTGTGGGAGTGCCGCGAGGTGGCGGACTACTGGCGCCGGGTACATACGGTTATGGGACAGGTCACTGGGGTTGTGCTGCTGCCGGAGGTGCGTCGCTGTGTCTTGAATGTGTGGGAGCCCAATGATTATAGCGCGGCTCAGACTCGGTGGGCGGCCCTGGGGAACATGATTGCCAAGAGAGATATAGCGCAGCTTTGGGGTGCCCAGCGGCCGCCCACCGTGTCAGTATGGAAGGAGAATATGGATTGGTGTATGTTCAGGGAGAAGACTGTGTATGTTGCCCGTGGTAAGCCGGGGGCATGGGGCAGAATCTGGGGGCAATGGAATGCATATCGCGGGGGTATCTGTACGCCCCCCCTGGTGGACACCGATATCGCCATGTCCCCCTGACCCTTGACGGTTCCGGGCACCTTTTGGAATGACTACATATGGACGTTCATTTCCCTTGGCCCCCCCCCCCCGTCCCCAGCCTCCCGGTACTCCTTCCTTTCGCGTGCTGCTTAATGGTCTGAACTGGAGTTCCCCGGAGGAAGCCTGACCTGCACTGTTTGTCTTTATGCCTCGCCTTTTGTTTTTCTTTTAGTTTTTTGTGTTTGTTGGATTTAAGTCTCCTGTTTCTTTAGAACTATCCGGAGTCACTACGGGGCCGAACCCCGGGAACCGACTGCAGCTTTGATAAATGTATATTTCATTCTGTACTTAGCGGCCGGCCCTGGTGGTTGTAGGCCCGTGCTTGTAATCGAATTATTGTTCAATAAAATCTTTTATAAAAAAAAAAAAAAAAAATAAAAAAAAAAAATATGATTAATATATTCTTTTCAGAACCGGAGAACAGCAAAAGGAAACCACAATCATACGCTTCTCAAACAACCCAAAATGATAAATCAATGCTTCAAAATAAAATTACATGAAAACATAAAATGAAAAATCGACTTCAATCCAATAGAATTCAATGTTAAAAAGAGTATTTGCATTAATATTTATAAAATGCTAAATATGTTAAAACTGAAAAAGTCTAGGTTTAAAAATATGTAAAAACATGTTTTTGTATCAATACACATTTAAATATACTGCTAAAAATATTATAGCCACGTTCTTTCAGGACTTCTTACTGTATTTCAATGTTTAAAATCTGTAGCAAGTGTAAACTATGGGAAAACTGCCTACTCATAGAAAAGGTCTGTTTTCCTTTAAGGAAAATGGGCTGCATTTAAAAAAAAAGATTGCTCTATTGCAAAGCAGTCATAGACTTGGGGGTCTGCTGATTCCTGTTATTGTGGCCTACCATGGAGGGTCACAATATGCAAGCTACCTCATAAATATTGATGTGATTGTGAACCACTACAATTCTGCTTTTTTATGAACTAATCTATCATGGCGCAATTGGAAACCACTTTTCCAGAATCAATTTTTAATTCACAAGGCCCATAATTTCATAATAACACATGTATTCTGATTGTTTTAAATCAAACAGAAAACACAACAGCAATTTTAAAAATAACAGACTTAAAAATTAAAAATCCTAAATTATGCCTCACCCTATTGCTCCTCCTAAAATCATTATATAGAAAAGACACATATTTAAAAACAAATATGGTATATTAAAACAAAAGAATAATAAAACACATTTAAATGGGGGAGAACATGGAGGCCAGCGAGTAGCCGGTCGCGGAGGCTCCAAGAGTCAGGAACCAGGATGACTTGGACGAGCGTTTGATAAGCGGGGTGACTGCTCCGTGAAGCCATAAAAACAGTGGGATATGTAACTACAAAACTGCTAGAGCAATTTGTTTCAGTAAATTAAATACCGACGTGGGAATAAGGAAAGGAGAAAGGAAGCTTATGTGAAGGGCTGGAGGAAGCTTGTTCGGGCTCGACCTTTGGGCTGTGTCTTCGGCTTGGTCTGTGGCTTGGTGTAGGTGGCGGGTCCGGCTGAGTTTGTGGTGGTAGCCACTGGGGGGCTGCCCCGGGGGGGTCGAGAGATTCAGGAGTTATTTTGGTCCTGCTCGGCTCATGAGGTGGGACGAGGACGGAAAGCCACGGTGCGGTTCCCGGACCAGGGTGGTAGAGGCAGAGGCAGCACAAACGCAGTGCTTGTGGTGCAGGAGCCACAAGGAAGGCTTCCGAGGATGGAGGAGGTAGGGAAGCGCATTGCCAGTGACGGGGCAGGAGCAGGCAGTAAAGTAAGGCCAATACTGGGGGAAAAGGCGGGGATGACAACTTGACTAATAATCCTGGTGAAGCTTTTGCAGGCATTGAAAGAGTGGGGGGAAACAGGCAGCAGTGGCACAGGTACAGGGGGGAAAAAAGCAGATATGCCTTGAGAAGTGCGAACCTCAACCAGTTTAATACTGATTTCCAAGCTCCTTGAGATAGCCTGGGTAGCTGAGATAACATTAAAAAACAGGGGACGCAATCCGGCAAAAAATATATGAAACCACCTCCCCCCAGAATAAACCAGCAGCAGGGGAATGGATTATTCCTAAAAGGAAAACATTTAGGAAAATAAATGATTTCCCTTAAAATCAACAGAAAGTGAAACTCACCCTCTCGCTAAAGAGCTAATTTAAGGTTGCACCTAGTACTTTAATATTAAAACCAATAGACAACACTACCCCTAGCAGCACCCTGAAGCTGCCTGAATACCCGGAAGGTATCCAAAGCCCAAATAGGTTCCAACCACTTGAAGGCAAGCTATAGATATTAGAAGGAGAGGGTATAAAGGAAATAACGATGGCAGATGAAGGTGATAAAGCTAAAGATTTGAGCACTTTGATGAATCAGGGGGAAATGGACCCTTCTAGAGATAACCAATTATTTGGAATTGACCCTGGGCAAGTGGCAGTTCAGAGGGGAGATCCTGTAGACCAGACTATCTCTCAGTCAGTTTCCGATCTGCTGCAAATGCTGGCAATGGAAGTCAGAAATAGATTTGTGGTGTCAAAAAGGAACCAAGCTGAAATCAAGCTGTCAGGTGAAAAAATGTAGGATAAATTGGACTCATTAGCAGCCAGAACTACAGCATTATAATCCACTGTAACGGAGCTAGTCTCTCAGTCAGAGAAAAATGCAAATGATATAAGCCGGATGAAAGAAAAAGAAATGGGCTTCCTGGATAAGCTAGAATCCCTTGAGAACTCCCAAAGGAGGAATAACATACGTTTGCTTAAAATTCCTGAGGGGGCCAAAGGCAACAATCTTAAAGAGCTTGTGGTCAAGTTGATTAAACAAGCCCCCCAAATTGACAGTACAAAGCAAGCTCTTATGGTGGATATTCAAAGGGTACATATGGACCTTTTTAGGTTGAGCCCAAATAAAACCAGACTCAGAAAAATCTTACTTCATTTCTTAACATGTAAACTGAAGGATGACATTTTGAATAAAACTCTCAAGATAAGCTCCCTACGTGCGGAAGGAATAACTTTCGAAATACGGTCTGACGTTTCATCTATCACAGCAACTAAGCAATGGGGGCTGGGGAAGCTATTAGATCCCTTCAGGAAGCAGGGCACAACTGCACAACTCAAATTTCCTGCCTCACTAAAAGTGATGCATAACAATAAAATGCAAGCCTTCAGGCGGGTGGAGGAAGCAGAAAACTTTCTGCAGTCTATTTCGGGGGGAGGGGTATGCTAAGTGAAACAATTTTAACGTATTATCTTTCCTCTACTCCATTGGCTAAGATTAGAAATATTGATATGCAAGGAGCATAAACGAGTTCCAAACATTTCCAAGACAGTGTGAAATGTGAGTTTTAATTTTCCTGACTCTAGGAGGGGGGCCTCGCATACCAGGGTAGGGCCGTAAAAGGAAATAGGGGGGTTCTCTGGGGGGGGCCCATGAGGGGGAAAGGGGAGGGAGAGGGTGAGGAGCACTGGGTGGGGTGCAGCGGGAACAAATTAAAAAAAAATGTGTCTAATTCTCCTAAGTAGGTCCCTCAAATGTCTCCTTTTTGCGACAGAGATATGGCACAGTCAATAGCCGATCAAAATGTACTCTTGAGGGTTCTGTCATGGAACTTAAATGGTCTAAGAATGAAGTATAGGATGGAAAAGATCCCTCAATATCTGAAAGATGCCCAAGAACAAGTTCTTATACTCCAGGAGACACACTTAACAGACATTGAGTTGAGGAACCTACTTAAGTTTAGAAGTTGGGTCCAGTATATAGTCGGCACCACGCAACAATAAACGACAAAAGGTGTGGTTATATTAATTAAAAGAAACTCCGCTATTATGGTAGAAAGCATCAAAGTAGACAAGATGTGGAGATGGGCCATAGCTAAGATTAAGTGTCACTCTTATAAATTTACAGTGCCAGGATACTATGGGCCAAACATAGATGATCCAGCCCCCTTCAGGGGCCTGCTTTCCGAAGTATTACATTTTCCAGACCCTTTAATTCTTGCAGGACATTTTAACGTGGTTTTAGACCCAGTCATGGATTGTTCATTACAAAGTAGAGCAACACAAACTGTAAGATGAGATCAACGATAAAAAACTCTATTAGACAGTTAGGATGGGCCAATGTATGGAGAGATAAAATGATAAACAGAAGAGGGTATACCTTTCGTAATAGGAAGTATGGTCACGAGTCCAGATTAGATTTCTTCTTAGTCTGTCTTGAGCTGAAAAGCTGGGTGAAGGATGTAAAACACTTGGGGGTACATCTCTCGGACCATTCAGCAGTAACCCTAGCCCTAAAATTTCAGTCAGACATATAGGAGATGGACTTTAGACTGTGCCATCCTATCAGAGGGTGTAGTGATAGAAGGATTAAGTGTAGAGACAAAATAATTATTTTCAACCAACATTGACAGTTCTCCGTTAGAAATTGTATGGGACACCTATAAAGCCTTTTTGAGAGGATGCATAACATCACTCCAGCTTGCCAGACAAAATAAATATAGAGCTGAGGTGGGGAAAATTGAGTGTAGTATCCAGCAGCTGGAGCAAAAGCTCACAACACATGGGATTAGCTCGCTGATAGGAGATACTTCTGCAGAGTTGCAATCTCTCAAATTAGAACTTGCAGGGGTGATCAAATTAAGGTTAAAAAAGAAATGGCAAGCTAGCAAGCTTGCTCACTTTGAGTATGGGGAAGGCTGTGGAAAGCTTCTAGCCTGGATAACCAAACAGGACCTAGCTAGAGGATTCATAAAATAGCTAAGATGCGAATCCTCTGGAAACATACTTTGGAGTCCTGTAGAGATCGAAGAGGCCTTCCAAAAGCATTTCAAAAAGGTGTACCAGCAGGATCTAACTGTCCGGGAGGAAGAAATAAGGGCCTAGTTGGATCAAGATGTCCCAAATAAAATCAATGAGGAAGAATCTCATAATCTTAATTGTTCAATTACAAGAAGCAAGGTTAAGAAAGTGATGGCAGCAGGAAAATCTGGGAAAGCAGCAGGACCAGATGGGTTACCTGCGGAACTATACAAATGTCTGATGGAGGTCCTTATCCCCGTAATGAAGAAGCTATTCTCCCATATTTTCAAAGAGGGTGGAAACATGCTGCAATCTTGGAATGAAGCCACAGTGGCTCTGATCCTTAAACCATCAAAATCATTGAACTCCTGTGATTCATACAGAACTATATTTATGCTAAATCTTGACTATACAATCTTTGCTAAGATTTTAGCAGAGAGGTTACAGGGAGTAATGGGAGGTCTGTTGCACAAGGATCAAAAAGGCTTTGTTCGGGGGAGAAGAATTCGAGACCTCACTTACAACTTGATAAGGGCAATAGATCTAGCAACACTTCATAAAGTACCATTGGCTATGATTACACTGGATGCCATAAAAGCGTTCGATCGAGTCAACTGGCCCTATCTTATGCAGAGACTGTGCAATTTGGGGGAAAAGTTCTGCAGGGCAGTAAGCTTGATTTATCAAACCCCCACAGCCAGAGTTTTAGTGAACGGAAACATGTCTGCCCCCGTGAAAATCCAGAGGGGGACAAGGCAGGGGTGCCTGTAATCACCTTTACTGTTTAACTTGTACATTGAACCCTTAGCAGGAAATATTAGATGCCATACTGGAATATCCCCCTGTAAGTATAAGAACTGGGAAATAAAGGTGGCCTTATACGCCGACGATTTGATGGTTTATTCATCAGATTTAAATACGGCAATTCCAATAATATACAATATGGCTTTACAGTTTGGCCGTGTCTCTGGCTACGAGATGGAGTGCATGGCCTGGAATATGGATACAAAATTACATCTAGTGAAAAAAAGAAATAAGGTATTTGGGCATCATGATTGCACAAACTATTGAGAAAATCCCAGAAATAAATCTCCACAAAATCAGTAAGGAGAAATGCAACTCTTTAACCAGTTGAGCATATTTACCATTAACAATAATCAGCAAAGTTAATTTAATAAAAATGATGGTTTTACCGAAACCTATCTTCTTATTTCAAAATATCCCATTAGCCTTTAAAGAACAAGGGCTGAAAAAACTTCAGGCAAAAATAAACAGTTTTATATGGACATCTAAAGGTGCGCAAATTTTGTGGAAAGAACTCCGTAGGAAGAAAAACAAGGGAGGGTTGTGTTTGCCTGATCCAGTTTTCTATGCATGGGTATTTCTCATGAGGGCCAGGGAAATGCTCTTGAATAAACCAGACAGCTCAGACATAGGGAGAATGTTAAAGGTAATGTTGCTCGACCTGAAGGGAGTAGACCAAGGTTTCATATACAAATTCGGTGATCCCAGATTTTTTAAAAGGGTATGCTTAAAAACTTTAAATGGGTTAGCCTCTACATGGTACAAAATCAGGAATGTATTGAAAATCAGCTATTACTGTGCATTGGAGCCTATTTGGGATGCCCAGGGTTCTCCAGAATGGACTAAAGACTCCCCAGAGGGCTCTCTGCTTTCTTGGGGAAATTTGAGAAGCATTACCGATAATGAGCTGTCTAAATTTAAATATCTGCAAATCAAGAGCTGGCACCAAGCTGTGGGAACAACTGTTGGCATACCAAACGAACAGGAGACCGTTTTGAGGAAGAAAGTCGGGAGGAAGAAAGAGGTGGAGAACCTATACTGGCTTTTGATTGATCTGGCAGAGGACGATTTCAAACTTCCATCGGAATTGTGGGGAGAGAGCTTGCCCGGGGTCCATCCAGAAGGACTATGGCAAGTATCTTATAACACCTTGTATTCCACAGTTCAGGCTGCAAACCTAAGGAGAAATCACATCTTTTGTCTCCACAGGGTGTACTAGTGTCCCTTAAACTTTCAAAAATTTTGAAGGGAGCCATCCCGAAATGCCCTAAATGTGCCCAGGAAAAATCGGCTGATGTGCATATGTTTTTAAGCTGCCCAATGCTGCATCATTTCTGGGACAGTGTAAGTAAAGGTATTAAAGCCATGCTTGGGGCGGATATACTGGTGAGCATAAGGCTGGTATTTTTCAGGGTTTTACTAAATCATGAGTCTATGCCCTCAGAGAAAAATAATCTATTGTTTTATTTAATTTTACTTGCACGGAGAAATATTTGTAAATATTGGATTAAAAATATATCTCCAACGGTTCTAGATTGGATCAATTCTGTTAAATACATGATGAAGTGTGATAGGGCTTCACGGATTAAGAGGAGCAAGAAAAAATATTTTTGGTTACCATATGTAGATTGGCTAGACACACTTGAAAACGGCATGAATATAGTCCAATGATTATGCCTCTAGACTGGAATACTTCACCCCTCTGGTTGTTCTGTGAGTCACTCAGAGAGAAGGTCAGAACAAACCAAATACGGAAAAGAGTGGTTCTGTGTAAAGTCCATCCATATAGATACAGAGCTCGCTATTTCGTGCCAATGAAGAGGGGGGCCTCAGACAAATCCAAATAGCACTGTGTATATCTAATCGCGAATGAGGGCATAACAAAAAAAAAACACATTTAAATAACAACATAAATTACAATGGTGTAACACACAACAAAAAACATTGGAAACCCAAATAGTAGCTCTATGTTTTCGTTGCCATGTTTTACAGCTGCATGACTGCTGTGGACCATGGTTGAAGGTAATAACAAAAAGCACTATAAAGCAGCTAGCATTTAAAGAATCATATCATATTTTTCTCTTTAGGCCACGCCACACAATAGTGTTGCTGCTGTTCAGCATGGCTAAATGACGTTGACAAAGCTTAAAGCTCTCATACAGGCGAGATCCATTGGCTTCACTAATGCTTGCTGTTGTGGGCTGTTATCAGTCTGGTAACTGGAAGGGGGCCGAAGCTAGGGTCAAGAGTGGAAAGCTCCTCAACAAAGTGTACAAGGCTGGAATCTGTGAGACATGTTTCGGCTAATTGTCCACTGTCAATTATTGGATGGATAAGCATACTTCTCTGATAAAGGATAACTTGCACTTCTTTGCTTGTGGTGTTCACGTGAGACATTGAACAAAATTGAACTTACACCCAAACTGTGCAGGAATTCATGAATTTATTTGTAAATTTTCAGATTTAGCATAATAGTATTTTTTACCAAGCAATATTGTTGAAGGCGTGTACATTTCACTTTAGACATTTTTTATGATTTGTTTAGACCAAAATAACCTTTTTTTTCCTGCACAAAACGGACGTACCCAACTATATTTGGGATGAACAAATCAGGCCCAGGGAAAAACTATTTAGAAAGATAAACCCCCTCTTTCAAAATAATAGTAATAAAAAACATTCTAGGAACTTTCTGCACATCTGGGGAGGAGGGATTTGTAGTGCATAGGTGTGCAATGAGCAATGAGGAAGGCAGAATACTGGAGAAAAAGTGGGAGGCAAGGGGACGAAGGATGTGGCTCTACAGGCAGAGCTGCTGACTTCGAAATTGGGGAGCCAAGTTTGAGTCTCGGTGTCAGCTTAACGTCCTGTGATTCTGGGCAAATCACTGAATACCCCCATTGTGTAAAATATTAATGTGACATTTAGTAATGTAACTGGTGCTAATGTAAAGCACTGATACCTCTGGGTTGTGTTGGAGGTATTAAAACATGAAGAAATAGTACCTAAATCACAGTGCCAGTGTTGGATTGACACTAATTAAGGTTAATTAATCTGTACTTGTTCTATACGTCACACAAAAAAGTAAATGACTGGTCTCATGTTCTGCTGAAATTTAATTCAGTAAGGAAGAGTAACAAGGATGTTAATGAGTAGCAAGTAATGGACTGGCTGAAAGTAGGGATGGTCAGAAACATTCACTCCATTCGCAGAGTTTGCGGAATTTGGGAACTGTGTGTAGCGTGTAGCACAGAGGTCCTGCAAAATTCCTACATCTGGCTTGGTGAAATTTCTTTTGCTGTTGGGGTGCATGAGACTTGTTTCGGCACATGCCATGAGACTTGCCAACCACAAGCAAACACATGTGAAATTTGGTGGCTGCTAGCACGGCTTACTGATGTGACAGCATCGTTTTTATGACACTGGCAAGCACAAACAACCGCAGCTGCACCTCAAGCTGATTCTCTACTCGAGAAGCAGCTAAATCTCTTGCGAATGAATTTTCAAGTTGATATTTTATTTCAATAGAGCGTTCATGTTTTTTTTCATAAGAGAAGGCTTTTCTTTAGTTTACTTTTTTTTCAAGAAGGAAGTGCCACCATGACTATGACTTCCTGTTCTTTTCCAGCAGGCTCCTCCCAGTGCTTTGTCTGCATCCTGGTCACTTTTCATTGGAATTTGGAACTGGAAAGAACGCTCTCATTGTTTACTGCATTGGAGTTAAAGACTTTGTTTTTGTGATATCACAAGTAGGTTCAAAAACTGGTATATAATCGTTTTGTTTGTTTGGTAGAGGGCATGCACCAGTATTTATTTGTACTTTTTTTTAACGATATTTTAAATGTATTGTGGTGGGTGGCCAGCAGTTTCAGTAAGGGCCTAGTTATTTTTTTTTGCATTTAAACTTTTTTAAAGGAAAAAGGTTGTACAGTTGTAAGTATATTTCCTCTATGTTTGTTAATAATTTTGCAATATATTCATTATTTTGCTATGTGACCTAGTCTGCCAATGGGCCATCCAGCCAGTAGGCCCAGTGCTAGTCATGGGTCCATGAAACAACTGTTTCTCTGGTATATGTTGTTTAAAACATAATTTAGGGCAAGGATGGCATTGGATTAAATCACAAATGTTGGGGTTTTGGGGTATTTCACTTTTTTAAGCTAGGTGTATAGGTGGAGTAAAATTTGATGGCTTGCGAGGAGGTGTGTTGGAAACGTTTTATAGCTCACTTAGTTTCCATTTTTGGCATTGCTGAATTAATTATAGTGTTTACATCCATGCCTCCTTTGTATGGTCATTGATTGAGTTTGCCATAAGCCACCATTTACTTTTGTTCTCCATGCCATGTGACCCGGAACCATTTTGTGTGGTCTGTGTCCGTAGGCCTGCCTGTGTTCCTTGTTTTCCAGGCTGTCTTGCTTGTTGTTTGACCATGTAAGAGGCAACCATTTTGTGTAGCCAGCCAGTGTGTTTTTGCCGTAGGCCTGCATGTGTTATTTGTTGTGACTATGCCTCCTTGCTGGTTGTTGTTGCTTGACCATCTGGTCTATGGCCATTTTGTGAAGCTAGCCAGAGTGTTTTGGCCATAGGCTTGCTTGTGTTCTTTGTTGTGGCAATGCCTCATTGCTGGTTGATGTTGTTTCCCCCATGTGACCGGTGCCCATTATTTGTGGGCAGCCAATGTGCTTTTGCCACAGGCTTGCATGTGTTCTTTTTATGCCATGCCTCCTTGCTCGTTGTTGTTGTTTCACCATGTGGCCAGTGGCCATTTTGTATAGCCATCCATTGGGCTTTGTCCACAGGCCTGAATGTGCTCTTTGTTGTGGCCATGCCCCTTTGCTTTCTATTACTGGCTGACCATGTGACCGCCGGCCATTTTCAGCAGCAGTTTACTTTTTTCCAGCTTTCATTCAAAGGCATTTTCTAGGGAGATTAATAAGAGAGGGCTATGTCATTTTATTTTTGTCCTCTTTTTTACTTTTCTCTGACATCAGATTAATAATGTTTGATGATCATCATATTATATGTAGATTATGATTATTATGAATCGTGTTTTATATTATAAGCACCTTCTTGCCTCCCAATGGGTTTCTCATAGACCAGCAATTAATTTTTTTGTTAGTTATTTTTTATTATAATTTGTTTGTAAAAAAACGTATTCTTTCTTTTAAAGAAAAATCTGATTTGTTTTTACATTTTTTTTTAAATTTCCCACCATCCACCCACCCTTCCACCCCCTGCCTGCCATGGGCACACAGACACACAACGACATTCATTTTTAAGGATTATTCTATTTTGATTTGGACACCCCAGCCTGCCATAGGTGCACACACTCCAGCATTCATTTTCTAAGGATTACTCGATTTCCCCCTGCACCTCCCAGACTACCACAGGTACCTCCCTGGCTCAGATGAACATAAAGCAAACATTTACATCTGTATTTTGTTTGTGCAGATTGGAAATGAAATATTTATGTTATGGTGATGTGGTTTGACTTTGGAATGGATACACTATTATTAAAACTACCTCTAAGTCTCTAGCATAAAATAGGGCATGGCGGTTTAGAGACCAGCTGCCCTTTTCTACACTTACATGTGTGCACTGCTGAGCCGGAGGTCAGTTTAAAAGTAGCCCTGTGTGTGCAGAAAGAGGCAAGAGAGGTGTTGAAAGAGGCAAGAGAAGTATAGAAAGAAGCAACAGAGATGCAGAAAGATGGTAGAGGGGTGCAGAAAGAAGCAAATACAGTCCAGTAAGAAACAACATAGGTGCAGAAGGAGGCAATAGAAGAGCAGAAACAAGCAAAAGAAATGCAGAGAGAGGCTAAAGGGGTGTAGAAAGAGTCAAGATGCAGAAAGAGGCAGGAGAGATGCACAAAGAGGGAAGAAGGGTGTAGAAAGAGGCAAGTGGGGGGCAGAAAGAGGCAAGATAGGTGTAGAAAGAAGCAAGAGCAGTGCAGAAAGACCCAACAGAGGTGCAGAAAGAGGCAAGAGAGGTGCAGAAAGAAGCAAAAGAGGTGCAGAAAGAGGCAAGAGAAGTACAGAAAGAGGCATCAGAGGTGCAGAAACAGGCAGAAGAGGTGCAGAAAGAGGGAACAGGGGTGCAGAAAGAGAGAAGAGGGTGCTGAAAGAGGCAAGAGCAGTGCAGTAAGATACAACAGAGGTACAGAAAGACCCAAGAGATGTTCAAGAAAAGGGAAGAAGGGTACAGAAAGAGGCACGAGGGGTAAAGAAAGACGGTAGAGAAGTGCAGAAAGAAGCAACAGAGGTGCTGAAAGAGACACGAACGGTGCAAAAAGAGGCAAGAGAAGTACAAAAAGAAGCAACAGAGGTACAAAAAGAGGGCAAGGGTGGTGCAGAATGAGGGAAAAGAGGGAAAAGAGGTATAGAAAACGGCAAGAGAGTTGCACAACGAGGGAAGAAGGGTGCAGAAAAAGGCAAGAGGGGTGCAGAAAGAGGCAAGAGGGGTGCAGATACATGCAAGACAAGTACAGAAAGAGGCAAGAGAATTGCTGTAAGAAGCAACAGAGTTATAGAAAGAAGCAAGAGAAGTACAGAAAGAAGCAAGTGAGATGCAGAAAGAGGCAAGAGAGGTGCAGCAAGAGGGAAGACGAGTGCCGAAAGAGACAACATGAGTGCAGTAAGAAGCAAGACAGGCACAGAAGGAAGTATTGGAAGTGCAGAATGAAGCAACAAGGGTGCAAAAAGAGGCAAGAGAAGTGCACAAAGGAGCAACAGAGGTGCAGAAGGAGGCAAGAGAACTGCAGAAAGAGGCAAGAGAGTTGCAGAAACAGGCAAAAGAGGTACAGAAAGAGGGAACAGGGGTAGAGACAGAGGCAAGAGAGGTACAGAAACAGGTAAGAGGGGTGCAGAAAAAGGCAAGAGAGGTGCATACATTTGCAAGAGATATGCAGAAAGAAGCAAGAGCAGTGCAAAAGAACCAACAAAGGTGCAAAAAGAGGCAAGTGAGGTACAGAAGGAGGCAATAGAACTGCAGAAAGAGGCAAGAGAGTTTCAGAAACAGGCAAAAGGGGTGCAGAAAGAGGAGACATGTGGGCAGACTGAGGCAAGAGAGGTGCAGAAAGAGGGAAAAGGGGTGTAGAAAGAGGCAAGAGAAGGGCATAAAGAAGCAACAGAGGTACAGAAGGTGGCAAGAAAACTGCAGAAAGAGGCAAGAGAGTTACAGAAACAGGCAAAATAGGTACAGAAAGAGATAACAGGGGTGCAGACAGAGGCAAGAGAGGTGCAGAAACAGTTATGAGGGGTGCAAAAAGAGGCAAGAGGGGTGCAAAAGAACCAGCAGTGGTGCGGATGAGGCACAAGGGGTACAGAAATAGGCAAGTGAAGTGCAGAATGAAGCAAAAGAGGTGTACAAAGAACCAACAGAGGTACAAAAAAGGCAAAAGGGGTACAAAAAGGGTTAGGATAGTTGCAGAAAGAGGCAAGAGGGGAACAGAAAGAGGCAACAGAGGTACAGAAACCGGCAACAGAGGTGCAGAAAGAGGCAAGAGAGGTGCAGAAAGAGGCAAGAGAGTTGCAGAAACAGGCAAAAGAGGTACAGAAAGAGATAACAGGGGTGCAGACAGAGGCAAGAGAGGTGCAGAAACAGTTATGAGGGGTGCAGAAAGAGGCAAGAGGGGTGCAAAAGAACCAACAGTTGTGCAGATGAGGCACAAGGGGTACAGAAATAGGCAAGTGAAGTGCAGAATGAAGCAAAATAGGTGTACAAAGAACCAACAGAGGTACAAAAAAGGCAAGCGGGGTACAGAAAGGGTTAGGAGAGGTGCACAAATAGGCAAGAGGGGAACAGAAAGAAGCAGGATGGGTGCAGAAAGAAGCAAAAGAGGTGCAAAAAGAGGCAAGAGGGGTGCAAAAGAACCAACAGTGGGGCAGATGAGGCACAAGGGGTACAGAAATAGGCAAGTGAAGTGCAGAATGAAGCAAAAGAGGTGTACAAAGAACCAACAGAGGTACAAAAAAGGCAAGAGGGGTACAGAAAGGGTTAGGATAGGTGCAGAAAGAGGCAAGAGGGGAACAGAAAGAGGCAACAGAGGTGCAGAAATAGGCAACAGAGGTGCAGAAAGAGGCAAGAGAGGTGCAGAAAGAGGCAAGAGAACTGCAGAAAGAGGCAAGAGAGTTGCAGAAACAGGCAAAATAGGTACAGAAAGAGATAACAGGGGTGCAGACAGAGGCAAGAGAGGTGCAGAAACAGTTATGAGGGGTGCAAAAAGAGGCAAGAGGGGTGCAAAAGAACCAACAGTGGTGCAGATGAGGCACAATGGGTACAGAAATAGGCAAGTGAAGTGCAGAATGAAGCAAAAGAGGTGTACAAAGAACCAACAGAGGTACAAAAAAGGCAAGAGGGGTACAGAAAGGGTTAGGATAGGTGCAGAAAGAGGCAAGAGGGGAACTGAAAGAGGCAACAGAGGTGCAGAAATAGGCAACAGAGGTGCAGAAAGAGGCAATAGAGTTGCAGAAACAGGCAAAAGAGGTACAGAAAGAGATAAGAGGGGTGCAGACAGAGGCAAGAGAGGTGCAGAAACAGTTATGAGGGGTGCACAAAGAGGCAAGAGGGGTGCAAAAGAACCAACAGTGGTGCAGATGAGGCACAAGGGGTACAGAAATAGGCAAGTGAAGTGCTGAATGAAGCAAAAGAGGTGTACAAAGAACCAACAGAGGTACAAAAAAAGGCAAGCGGGGTACAGAAAGGGTTAGGAGAGGTGCACAAATAGGCAAGAGGGGAACAGAAAGAAGCAGGAGGGGTGCAGAAAGAGGCAAAAGAGGTGCAGAAAGAGGCAACAGTGGTGCAGAAAGAGGCAACAGAGGTGCAGAAATAGGCAATAGAGGTACAGAAAGATGCAAGTGAGGTGCAGAAAGAGGCAACAGAGGTGCACAAAGAGACTAGAGAGGTACAGAATGTGGAAGAGATGAGTAGAAAAGGCAAAAGAAGTGCAGAACTAAAGGAAAGAAGCAACTTAAATGCAGAAAGTGGCAAGAGAGGCACAGAAAGGAGCAAGAGTAGTTTGCACATCATTAGTACCAATTTAACACCCACATTTAGCAATAAGCATGACCATTCTAGTTTTGAAAAGCCACCATGCTATAACACCTGCCGCTGCATTTTTGGTAACGTTTGAGCTCAAAACAAGGCTTTTTTTGTTCAAATCTGCAGATTAGGCAGCAGGTGATGGAGTATGTGGCTAATGCGGAAAATATATAACTGTGCGAATGACGGTTCAGCCAAACAGTCGCATAATTCCAGTGTCCCTGCTTATACCTCTGACTAGGTCCGGAAGTGCTCCTCAGTGGTTCCTTCTTTTTTTGTCTCATTGAGTTCATAATTTATCTTGTATGGAAGCGAAGAATACTAAATCTGAGGTTACCACTCCACAACACAGACTACCAAACCACATAATTAATCGTCATAACACATAATCCCACTCTACATAATTTCTATACACTAAACACCTCATACTTTCTATCCAGATAATTTCACTGCACAACATACCACCTAATTCCACTACACACAAACATTTAGATTTACAACGCTAAGAGCTCTAACTCTTGCAAATGCGAGACCTATTACATTACAAATGCTTCTTTAACTGGTAGTCACATTTGCAGAGTGATGGAGAAAGGGGGCTGGGCCTTGAACAAGTGCTCAGGAATTCCGCCGTGCAGGACTTACAGGAGGTACTAGGAGGGCTTCCTGGCCCCCAAAGTCCTGCAGGAGTAAAGTGGACTTCGCCCCCAGCCAGTAGTGTGCCAGGAGGCCGGTTTGCAGAGTGGTGTAGAAAGTTGTGGGGTGTGAATCCGAAGACGTCTTTTGCAATCTTACTGTGTGGGACCTAGTGGAGGTATTAGGGGTGGGAGTTGGCCCCAAGGACAACCTTGGGGGCCAACTACCCCTCCTATTACCTCCAGTAAGTCCCACACAGCAGCATTGCTTAGTTCTCATAGCCGGCCAAGCCCCCTTTCCCCACCGCTCTACAAATGCACCTCCTGGTGTGGTCTTGGTTGAAAGTGAAGTGCCCTTGCCCCCTGAGGGTCCCTGGGGGCCAACTAGCCCTCCTGTTACCTCTAGTAAGCCCCACACAGCTGGATTGCTGAGGGTGGTCCGACGCCAAGCCCCCTTTTTACACTACTTTGCAAACGCATCGCCTGGCGGATTGCTGCTCGGGGGATGAAGTCCACTTTAGTCCTGAGGTCATCAGGACACAAGGGGACCTCATCACCCCACCAGCAGTGTGCCAAGAGGTGCGTTTGCACAGTGGTGTAAAAAGGGGCATGGCCTCCTACCACCTCTCAGCAATCCCACTATATGGAACTTACTGGAGGTTCCTGGTGGCCTAGTTGGCCCCCAGGGATCCTCACTAGCAATGGGGACTTAATCCCCCAACGCAGAGAGCGCCAGGAGGCACGTTTGCAGGGAAGGGGTGGGGCCTCCGGCGAGTTGCCAGTTTTTTTTAAAATACATTTTATGGGAGGGGGCTGCGTGGCCTCCCTTCCCTGGGCCACTTTTGGCCCCGGGGACCCCATCCCCTGGGGCACACCCAGCCTTTTTTATTTTGGAGGGGGCCACATGGCCCCCCCTCCTGCGGCTAATTTGGGGCCCCGGGGACCCCATCCCCCAGGGCCCGGCCTTCTTTTTTTTTAAAGAAGTAAAAAAGGGATGGCGGCAGCGTGGCCCCCCTGCCGGGCCATTTTTAGCCCTGGGGACCCCATTCCCCGGGGCTTGGCCGTTCAATTTTTTTTTAAAGATATAGAGGCCACATGCCCCTCCCCTCCTAGGGCCACTTATGGGCCTGGTTATACCATCCCCCGGGGCTGGCCCTCATGTTGGGGACCGTGGGGGGAGCCCCAATGCCACCACGGTCCCTACCAGCTCCCCACCTCCTGCAGGAGCTGGCATTGCTTTTGGGCAAGGGGAGCTGCTAACATGCAGCTCCCTTTGTCCAGAAGCAATTCTGCTTTGCTTCTTGGAAGCGAGAGAAGGTTTCCTACGGCAAGGCGGGATCTCTGCTCCCGCCTTGCCACCTCAGGACATTGGGCACCCCAGGACATTGCAGGAGCCGGCCCTGGGGAGTGGCGGTCCCCAGGGCCATCTAGGGCCCCCAACTGTTTAAAGCCCCGGGGAGGTGGTGGTCCCCAGGGCCAGGGGTCCACAACTGACCCACTTATTTTAATGACGAGTGCCCAGGGAGGTGGCTCCAGCCCCCACACTTTATTTTGTGGCCCCCGCATTTAAATAATGTAGCTCTAGGGAGGTGATGGTCCCCGGGTCTTGGGGGGCCCATTTGGCCCACCGCCCAAAATAATGTAAAGCCCCTGGGAGGTGGCAGTCCTCGTGATTGGGGGGCCCATGAGGCCCCCCACACTAAAATGAAAATGCCCCGAGGAGGTGGTAGTCTCGGGGCAGTGTGGGGCCACACACATTTTTTTAAAAAAGCCCCAGAGAGGTTGCAGTCCCCTGGGCTGCGGGGGGGGGGGGGCGCGTTTACTAAATTATGTGGCAAGTAAATGCTAATTATGCAGCATAATTGTGGACATGTTGTGATAGTACCAGTTAATTATTTTGCGATATTTGCGCTTGTTAACATGTCTAGACAAGGGTTCAGCTTATTAGTACTAGTTTAACATCCAAATACAGAAACATGCAACTGAAAAGAGAACACTCAGCCTTTGCATAGAGCCTTCTGCTGCACAGCAATATGCGTCACCACATTTTTTGTAACTTTTGTTCCGTTTGAGCTATAATCAAATTTTTGTTGTTAAAATCTGCAAATTATGAAGCATATAATGTATTATGTGGCACATGTGGTATATCTATGATTATGCGACTAATGCAGTGGCTGCAGAATAACATAAATCTAGTTGGCCTGCAAAAGACAGTGAGGGTCACTAGGTGTATGAGTCACTTGTCCTTCATAGCTTACTATGGTATATTAGAAGGAATGCAATTCATGAATTGTAAGTAACAAAAGGATCTCTGTGCAAAAAGCAGTAACCCACTTACCTATCTACATAAATTACGAATCTGTGATCTGCACTTTACATGATGTGCTTTACAGAAGACCTACTAACCCTCTATCCTACTTGAATCCAAAACTGGAACTCGGCAAACCACAGATCTCTCCAGCAAATGCATTGACCTCCAGAGTTATTGCTTGACATTTATTGGGCACAAAAAGATCTCTGCAGCAGATGCCTTAACCCCATAACATATTTTAAAATTCAAACTTTACAACCAATTGAGCAGAACAGATGTACTGTCACATTTCTCATTGTTAGCAATTTATTTGTGGGAGAGTTTAAAAAAAAAAAATGTATAAGTTGAGGCCCAGATATTGCATCAGGTTGCATTACTTTGTTAGCACAACCCCAACCCAAAATTGTATTTGATAAGTATCGTAATGTGCTCAAATGTACTCATGATAGATCTGCTAAATATATTTGTTAGCTCTTAAGATCTGATGTTGCTTCTTGAGATGTGGCTTTCTGCGAGTTCATGGGTAGTGATGTTGCTTCCTGTGATATCACTTCCTGTGATGCCAATGTCACGTGTTGTGATGTCATTTGCCGTAATGTCCCTTAAATATTGTCTAACTTGGTTTGCCCCAACTTCTTTTTTATGTTGAGCCTATGCAGCTCATGTGCTGTCTCTTCGAGACATGCTGTATTCACTCTGTGAGTTTGCTGCACTCCAAATGCTTTTTTATTTGTCGCTTTGACTGACGTTCAAAAATGCTTTGCATGAGCGCCAGTTGTATTGCACAATGTCAGATTAATATTTGGGGTATTTATTTAGAGCATTAACTCGACTGACCCAAAAGTATTAAAGCGGCAGTTACATCACACAATGTCAGGTTCATTTATTTTTGTTTTAAGGTGCACAGAGATTAAGTGATGCAAATGCTGCTCCTATTTATTCATTATTTCACCTTTACCTGACAAATGGGTGCATCATTTGTCCCTCCCACGTTGCTGCATGCCCATCCCGCTGCCTCTTCTTGTCATCCTCCTCCTCTCAAAGGCCTAATTTCAATTCAATTCAATAACTTTTTTGAATACATATTTTAGCCATAAAAGTACAAATAAAATTCACTCACTACATTACACTAAAAGAAATCATAAAAACATACATAAATATAACATTCACTAATTAACCCCTTCCCCGCTCATGACGGAACCGCTCCGTCATGAGCCACGGTGGCCGTGTGCTCATGACGGAACGGTTCCGTCATGTCACGGCCGTTGGCGGCCGCTCCGCCTACGCGGCGCTGTTTCCCCGCCTGTGCGGGGGGACAACGCAAATGGGCGGAGTCATGACGGAACCGTTCCGTCATGAGCACAGCTCAACCGTGGCTCATGACGGAGCGGCTCCGTCATGAGCACAGCGCCACCACGCTGCCCCCCCGCACCCCCCAGCGCTGCGGCGGAATTCCCGCCACAGCGAAAGGGTTAAGATATGCTCCCATTGGATATGCATAAAGTGCATAATCGTATATCACACCTATACTGTAGTCATAGAGCAGCGTGCTCTTACCGTTGCTTTCAAAAAGGCACCCAGCCAAGTAGTTTCATTTTCATCTATCAGGTGGAAAAGCAATTCTAATGCATCTTTCAATTGTCTGACTCCTCTTTTATTTAAAAATGGAACCAAAACACTTTTAGAACGTATTAGATAAAACCCACAAAAAAACATAAAATGTAATATTGATTGTGCGGAATTGCCATCACAAGGACATGGCAAAGAGTCCAGATTGACGTCAAAATAAAACCCAATGGGAAACATAACAGATATTTTGCTTACCTGCCCTATATTAAAACAAAAGGCTTCATTCCCACTGCCCTTTGACTCTGGTCAAATATATTAGAATGTTATGTGGGGGAGGTAGACAGCGTATAAGTTGCCACACTCTCCTTCACGGTTTCCTTGTGCAGTCTGTTGGAGCTTTATATTCAAAGCACATTCACAGCAGCTCCCCAGGAACTATGAGACATCATTTATTATATAATGTGAACTCGAGTGACCCAAAGGTGTAGGAGCACTTTACAATACTGCTATGTACAGTACACAAGGTCAGATACATTATTGGGGGCATTTTTATAGAGCGCAAACTTGACTGACCCAAAGGTATTGGAGTGCTTTACAAAAGTGCAAGTTACTTCACATGAGGTCAGGTTAATTTGTTTATTTTTAGGTATGCAGAGATTAAGTGATGCTGATGCCATCCCTGTTTATTCATTATTTGCCCTCTACGTGACAAATGGGAGCATTTTGTTGGTGTTGTTATGTCCAGTGCTCCTATGCCCAGGAGGCTGGGACAGAGAGGCTGGGGGCTTGATGGTAAACAGATGGTGCAAGCAGTGCTTTCCATTGAACAATCTGGAGTAGGGTGCCTGGTTAATAGAGGCCTGGGGAAGGAGGGATGAGACATCTTCACCATTGGAAAGTACATCTCTGCTTTGTTTCAAAGGCTGCTCAGTACTCTAGTGATGCAGGCATACACAGAATGTTGTTGCTTTGCATTGAGGCACTTTTCTTTCTGTCTGCGATTTAAGAAGCCTTGGAATAAGTCTATTAATATTTCCTGAGCCAAGCATGTATTTCTGAATCACACTTTCCAAGTGTGTAGGACCCAGGGTAATGTGCTGCATGGCTATACACATATAAGGTCGCAAAGGCGAGACCTATTGGCTTTGCAAATGCTTGTATAGAACTTGTGGCCTGGCCAGTTGCAAAATTAATTTGCGAGCACACTGCTGGAGAATGTGTCACATAAGGCGCCTGGGTGGTCCAAATTTGAACTGCCCTGCTATTTGGCACCAGTTTACAATGTGCAGTTTCACTCCATTTCCATTTTACAGTGACCAGTGTTGTTTCATTGAAGCAAGCATAGGGGCATATTTACAACAGGATTGCGCCACTGGAATGTCACTTTTTCTGATGTTTTGGTGCGGAATAACCTGCTCAATACTTTGTGTGGCTTAACTCCATTTTGTAAATGTGGTACACTTTCACACAGATACCTGCGTGAAAGGGGCATGCAATGGGCGTTGCTGTGGGGGTTCCACTGAAACACCCATTGCTTTTTGAGGCTGTGCCAAAAACTAACGCCATTTAAAAGCAGGCATTAGATTGAGGCATCAAGAAGAAATACTTTTCGCACTCTGCAGCACACATAGAAAGAGAAAAAAGCCTCCTGTGATTGTTTTTGTGCAGGAAATTTTCCTTCCTGCACAAACATAATCATCCATGCAACGCAGGCACACTTGCACCATGATGTAAAGGTGCCTGCATTGGCGCATGGCGCCAGCCCTGGGGAAGTGGACAGGAATGCACCGTATCTGATAAATACGGCGCATTCCTGCCCTTTATTTTTGCCGTAGGGCAGCGCAGCAGGAAGGCCTGCGGTGCTGCCCTATTAAAAAAAAACTCATAAATGAGGCCCTCTGTGCCTACAAAAAATTAACTTGTCCTTGTGTAGTGAAACTGGTGCTCATGTAAAGCGCTCCAGTAACTTCAGGGCAAGTTTGCGCTATATAAACACTGCCAAAAATAAAAATACTAGATGCTGTCTTCGTTTCAAAATGAGAGAAGAACCCCTGAACAATGCTGTGCAGGTATCTTTTTTTCTACTCAGAGGGGCGCAATGATTGGCTATAACAGATGAGAAGGAGGAGGGGCAAAGCCACAAAAGGCGCCTATCAGGCGCATTTTCAAAATAAACTGCAACTACAGTGTTCCTAGTCACTATTAGCATGACAACCACACAACTGGTAATGTACAAATGCAGAATTTCAGAAATCATTCTCTGGACCACCAAAGATACACACTCCCACGTTACTCCTAGCATTTCCTGACGTTACCACTGTTTTTAATATGCAGAAATGTTATACTCCCCAAACAACAACTTGTGAATAAATGCATCGCTTTTCAATTAAAATATTATTCTTCATACACCTTTCATGGTAATTGTTATGTATTACCTTGCAATGTTTTCCTGACCTCGTTTTTCATGTTATTTTCTCATGAGCTGCTTTTCTTCTTTGTAATTTATAGACTAATTTTAATGAGAAACACTTGTATGTTATTTAATTAGCTTTGCGTTTGGTTGATGTTCTTCTGTAAATTGATCTGCTGACACGCAGCTCTTTGATTAAGGTTAATACTTTAAGATTATAAAATCAATACATAATTAATTCGAAAACATACATTGCTCTCCAAGTTATTGGCCTTCCCATATGATTTATCTCCACTTCTTGATCAGAGCAACAGAAGAGCTGAAATTCGCTCTAAATCCACTGGTGCTTCCTCCTTCCCTGTTCGATTGGCTTTGATGGAAACAACCCACTAGGGCCCATATTATGAGTGACCCCTGAATTCCAATGCGGCCGGTAACATGAGTTAGTAGCCCCAGTGCTAATATGAGTTCTGCGGTAACTCTGCGGAGAGGGTGTCCCTTACCCAGCGACTCCACCTTTTGATAACAGATTATTTTTGGGGTGAAATACTGGGGATGGGGAAATGAAGAGTAACCAAGGAGAGGGGGGGTGGGTGGTGGGGGGGGGGGTGCAGCATTTCAGATTCCCCTGTTAATTCCTCATTTCTAACTGCACCCCAAGTGGTGCACATGCAACCTGGAGTTAATGATGCCCCCAGTATTAGTCACTCTAGCAGTAGACAAGGTAAAGATATTCGGTCAAGCACAGGGCATTCATACTGAGGAGGTAAGTGTTGTGTCTTTGTACTTTGTAAGACACGTTATCAGATACTGTTATTAAAAATATTCCTTGTACGTTTCTGAAATTTTCAAATGTATTCCTTTTTTATATTTCAGAACTCAGATTCACAATTCAGTACTAATTTCAATACTTTCTGGGGTTGATAAATTCTAGTGGGGGGAATCTTCAGTAATGTTAGATGGTCTTATTGCACGATGAAGTCCTGAAGAAATTAAGGCTGCTGAAGATAAGTTTGTCTGCCAGTGCTTTTTCCCACCAATTTTCAAGCTCTTCTATAGACTCAAATCTTGTTTGTAATCTTGCAAATAAAAAGGTTTCAAGAGTCTGTTAAAGCAAACGAGGTGAGTCTCTTTCAGGGCTACGTCTGTGGATGCTATTGTCAGGTTGTATGGGTGTAGATGCAAGTGACAATATGGCCAGGGAAGAGTTCCTTTTTGGGGGATTGAGCAGAGAAGAGATGCCAGCCCTCTATTCTCAAGAATGTATTGTTTTGTAGTGTGTCTGCACGCAAATTAGTTTATTGTCTTGGATTGATACTTTCTGAGTTGCACTGTTGTGGTAAAGAAAACACTCTACTGAAAGGTAAGAAAGCTCTTCGAGTTTATTGACAAAGCAACCTGGCCATTTCGGTCAGGCACAAACCGCCCCAACATCCGACATGGAATCCTATAATGTCATGGCTCCAGGCAGAGTGACTTCAATGGAGTTCCATGCAATCGGCAGGAACAAGATACAACTTATCCCCTTTCTTTCAACTAAAGAACATCACACAGGTACCACACATACAAAATATGAAAGAAAGAAAACCGACAACCGGGGAATCAGAGGGCAAGATAAAAGAGGCCACTACGCAAACAAGACACAATACAGCAAATACACAGCACATAATTTTTGTAATTTTTTTTTAATATATCTTTTTATTGAGAACAAGATCGGACAAACCAGACAACTTACATTCATGAGCAAATGCAGTGCTCTAGTAATATTTTAAGGGCGGCAAACCAGGATACACATAGTCAAGCCTTACATTACAACTTCAATTAACCGACAGCAGGTCTATTAAATCCTCGAGTCTCCCAGCTGGCAGGGGATCGCATATTCTGCCCCTGTATTCATTCCATTTTTCCCAGATATGTGTCCACTTAGCAGGGCACCCTCAAGATAGGTCTTCTCTCTCACCAATACACCAGTCCATATCCTTTCGCCATTCATCTAGAGATGGGTGGGTCTCGCGCCTTCCATTTCCTAGCTATATTCCTTCTGGCAGTCATCAACCCCCAAAGTCACCCATAATTGCTCTTTAGAAGTCAAGTCTGTCGGGCCCCAGATATTGAGGAGACTTAATTTGATGTTACAGTCTATACTTTGTGTGTGAGAATAGGGGTACCCCTGCATAAATTTCCTAAATCAGGGTAGAAATATTATGTGAATAAAAATTTAGGAAATGAATGAAAAAGTGGACCAGTGCTAAACAAAAACAATATGTGACCAGAAAAGATTAAATATCAAAAATATATTATTTTATTTATTTTTTATGCAGAAAAGTATTTAAATATTTTCTCTTTTAAATTAATAAAAAAGGGAATAATTGGACATAACATCAATAACAAATGTGATAGACATACAATTTTTCTGTTTGCCTATGTATGTAGTACAAGTTGAGTATAAGATTATTGTGAACACTATTTACACATATTAATCTATTCATCCATGGCCTAATGATGCATCATATTTTATTAAGGTATGTCTAACATGATGTTATACTATTTAGACATAAATTAATACAAACAAATAAATTCAAAGCAAAAACACTAAACACATATATGGTAATAAACAACCAAGCAATGTGGTTATGGCTAACGTAATTCGTGTCAATTTTTGTTGTTGAGCATTCTCCTGTCAGACCCAATTGCCACCCACCCCCTTTACTCTATATGGTCACAAAATTTGGATAAACCTCCCCTGACTCAGTCTTGTTTGACTTGTACCCAATCGACAACACTAATCAAACCTGGACCTTTGTAAGAGGTTTCGAGATTTTTGATGGCCTTGGCATCACACTCACGCATCCACGATGGGACAAATGTAGTACCTGGTTTCCTGACTCTCAAAAGTTCAAAGGTTGGCTTTCCTGTCCCAGAATTCACTGTGGTACGGTATGCCCATAACATCTCCTTGATCGTTTTCTGCATCCCAATGCCAGCTCTAACTACCAGTATCATCATTCCTTTGACTAATCAGTTGAGTTTCTCGTCTTGACCATTAATGTGTGGGTTATAAAGTGAGGTACGTATATGCTTAAAACCCAAACCATTAAAAACCCTTTGCATCTCTGTGGAGGTCAACTGTGTACCATTATCCGTGATTAGGCTTGAGGGTATGCCTTCCTTTCTGAATATTTGCCCCATCAAAGAAATGGTCGCTTTAGTGTTGACAGACTTCATGAAAACAACCTCTGGCCACCACAATCTAACATCTACTAAAACTGCTTCATACCTTTCATGCATCCAAGCACAGTTTTTTCCACATGCACTTAGTCTAATCCTTTTTTCTGAGTTCATGCATGTCTCACATCTCTCCACCCATGCCTTGGTCTGAGCATTCATTCCAGGCTACCAAAATTGGTCCTTGAGGCTCTTAATGGTAAGAGTTTGGCCCAAATGTCATTCGTGAGCTAACCTCATGAGTTTTTCCCTCACAGATGTAGGTGGAACAAATCTTTCATTATGCATGATAAGACGATTCTTCACTAGGGATAGTTCCTTCAATACATTGTGAAATGGTCCAACTGCCTGCGGTAGCGTGCTTTCTCTTCTCAAATCAGCTTTGAGTAACTCTCTGACCTCCCTAAGGACCTCATCATATTCCATTGCTACCTTCCACTCTCAATATCATCCTCCATTTCAGCTACTACTTCTTCTTTTTCAAAACTGCACTCATCAGCCGACTTATCAGGCAAACGAGATAAACAATCTGCTACACAATTTTTCCAACCTGGTAGGTATTTATTTGTTCAATCCCACTCCTGTAACTTTGCAGCCAACCTAGCTGAATGACCTGAAAACCTGGTAGATCCATTTGATCCGAACACTTGTAATAACAGTTTCTGGTCAGTTCTCAGAACAACATTCCCACCTCACAAAAAAACACGGAAATGGATGGTAGCCCATGCTGATGCTAGCGCTTCACATTCAATGACTGAGTAGTTTTTCTCTGTCTCAGTAAACAAGCGTGACACAAAAGCCACAGTTTTCTCAGAATGTCCATGCACCTGGGACAAAATGGCCCCAATACCATTCACTCTGGCATCAATGGTTAGAAATGTTCTTAAACCACATTGAAAAGGAACCAACAAATTAGCATTTACAATGTCCATTTTGAGTTGCTCAAACGCCATTTGTTGGATCTTCCCCACTCAAACTTCTTTCCTTTTTTAAGTATGTCCCTCAATGGAATTAACTTTTCAACAAAGTCCCTCACAAACTTCAAGTAATACTCAAGGAGTTCCATTAACTATCTTAACATTTCTTTGTCACTGGGAACTTGAGCATTAACAATTGCGCTGATCAAATTCATCTTAGGGTTTATACCTTGCCCAGTAATCAAATGGCCTAGATACTCCACCTCCTTGACTAGAAACGTGCATCTGTCCTTGCACAGGGTCATGCCTGCATCCGCTAGAATAATTAGTAGTTGTTGCAAAAACTTATTGTGCTCAGAGACATCCTTGCCAAAAATGAATATGTCGTCTTGAAAGAAGACTATGTTGATGATATCAGCCAGCACGTGTGCCATGAGCCTCTGAAACACACTGGCAGCCGATGACAGTCCAAAAGCGAATCTATTGAAATTAAATTCGCCTTCAGTGGTAATGAAAGCCGTCAACTGCTTTGAGTCACGATGAAATTTCACCTGATGGTAGGGACTTCTAAGATCTATTTTGGAAAAAACCTTACAATCGGATACCAGAGATAACAATTTGTCGATATTAGGCAGTGGAAAACAGTCAATAGGCTGCGCAAGTCCATACAGAACCTTAGAGAAGTATCCGCCTTTTGGTGATCACAACTGATGATATCCATTGGGATGCTTTGATCGGTTCGATGATTTTGTCTCTGAGCATTTGATTGATGATAGACTTGACTTCAGTGTGAGCAGCTAGCGGAGCCTTCCTAAGACAGTGCTTTACGGGAGAGGCATCCTCCTTCAAAGCTATCTTATGTTGGTAGTCTTTGATTTCGCCGATATGATCCTCAAACAAACTTTCAAACCCCTTGTGGGAAGGTGGAATCTGACTATATGGCTGCCCCCACTTTTTTCCTGGTGTTTGAATGGTTTTTGACTAGTCTGGCTGGGATCCTGCTATCCAGGACCCCAGCCTATCTGCTTACTCCCTTAAATGATTGGTGTGCATATTAGATGCACTAGTGATTGGATACTGTGGTACCTTATGAGCCCCTAGTATATGGTACCTTAGGTACCTAGGGCATTGGTACTTCACAGGCCTACCAGGGGCTGCAGCATGTATTATCCCACCCCTGGAAAGCATTCACAATCTGACACCACAGGCCTGCTACTGCAGCCTGTGTGAGGTAGTGTTAGCACTCCTCACTGAGGTATAGGTTCCTATATCTCACCATACACACACACATAAACCTATCAGTCACCCCTCTAGCAGGCCCTAACAATCCTGAGGGCAGGGTGCTTGGTTTACTATGTGAGGGGGTGCTTCTGCATGAGCAGGACCCCTCTGCAGCTAGCAGAGTCTATTCTCTACTGCTGTTTGTGGATGCGGTTAAACCATATACTCTTAAGTGCATTATAACCTTGCGGTAAATGCTAACTTTGGAATGGCTGCATCAAAACATGTCGTGTTTGGTGTCAAACAACTTGGAATCCTACACCCACACCAGTAACTGGTGTGGGAGTAGGATCCCACCCTTCTAGAGTGGACGACATGTACCCACTGTACTAAACGGTAGAAATCTTCTAGAGCCCTGGCATCACAAAATGGATGCCACCAGCACAGACACCGAGCTGCCCTCCTGCTGCTGACCGAAACTCGCAGTGAAGGAAGCCCAACAAAGGGTATCCTGTCACAGGGAGGTGTTACCACCTCCCAGACAGGATTTAGTGTATTGGAGCTGGGTGGGTGCACTCTTAGAGTGCCTTTGAAGTCCTGCACTGGGGGAGCAGTAGGCTCCTCTGGGCACATGCCAGCTCAAACCGGTTCACGGGCTACCTGCCCCTGCTCTGGCGTGAAACTGGACAAAGGGAAGTGGGTGAAACCACCCACTACCCTGACCCTCCTAGAGGAGTGGTCATAGAGCTAGTCCCTCCCCTATCTTCAATATAAGATACCAAGCATTGCCAATGCAATTCAGATTACACCTGGACGACGCTCTACAAAGAAGAATCCTGGCCCTTCGACGTTCCACTATCTCTAGAAGACTGAAGAATCTCCTTTGGAGTCAAGGAGTGACTCCCCTGCTTGGCAGGCACCCGTAACTTGATCAATGGTTGCAAACTTCACCGCTCCCGCCGGAGTCTGAAGTCCCTGCATCCCCTGAAGCAGATTTCATGACCTCTCGATGGCCATTTTGAGTCCCCAGTGAAGCTGTGGCGTCTGGACCCCACGAGTGACGAGGAACAGCAATACCAGGGAACCGTGCACTGATTTCAAGTGCAAACCCTAAACAACATTCTACGAACTTGTGCTTTGGACCAGCTATAGTCCAAGTCCCTAGCAGGTCTGGTACCGAAAATCAGCAGCCTACCCCATCTCGAGTGACCGTGGGCTCCTGTGGAGCTTTTCCTGCAAAGGCGTCTTTGCGGTTGCTTGCCTGTTGGCTAGTGACTCACCCGAAGACTTTCTCATCAACTCCAAGAGTTCACCTGGTTTCTCCGGGCCTGCCCTCACTTACCCTTGCTGGGTAAGTCCATCAGACCTTGCTGGTCTGCACCATCTTCAATCTTCACTCCACACGAGACTTGCAGTTGCCAAGGCTTGTTGGCTCCAATCCGGCTGCCAACACCGTCATCAGCTGCAGACGTCATGGCATCGTCCAAATCCAGCTGCTGGTCATCGTCGATCTCTCCTGGACCTCGGGAGCGAAGAGACAAATCACCATTGATGACCTGAAGCGATGCGACATCAGTGGTCATCCATCCTGCTGGCCACTGGTCACTGGCAAGTGACTTTGAACTCTGTCACCTCAATTTTTAGGTCCTCTTCAACTTCAATCCATCTTCGGATTCCAGCGGACACCTCTCCAGTCGTCACAAGCAGCAAGTCTTCAGTGATCTCCATTGAAAACAGCATCGCGACCCGACACAAAAAGACACCTATGCACCCGGCTTCCGTGGGTGAGGTAACTCGTGCACTCCGGTGCCCAAGTGTGTGTTGGCCCTCGAAATACTTACCCTGTAAGTGGCTTGCTTGTTGACTTCTCCGAAGTGCCCTAAAACTTTAAATTACAAACCGCGACTTGTGCCATTGAAACCAATAGGAAACCCGCGGCTGTGTTTAGACACTGCACGCGTCCCCCGGGGGCTGATTACTTACCTGCTAACACTGCAGAAGTGAAGCCCCAGCGATTCCCAAGGCCCTAGGCCTTTTCATTTTGCAAGTCGAGTTTGTTAAACCATTTTCTTAGTATATGGTCTGGTACGCCCCTAGGGCTACAGCCATATTTGTGCTTAATTTATTGAGAAGTGTTGACATTTAAATGTGTATCTGGGTTCTAATCTCATAAAGAGATTAGTAGAGTGTATCTAAGAATAAATACATATATATTTGATATATATACCTGTGTGGTGTCCTTTTCATTTGGTAATTCAAGAGATTATAAGGTAAAACAAGCTGCTTTACATTCCTCAGAGACTTAGCCTGAAGGCTGCTCTCCACAGCTACCACTAGGATTGCTTTCTTTAAAAGGTTGTCTTAAACCTATCTACCAAGAGTCGAATTGGACTGGTGCAAGGTGGCCACTATAACTAGTGACCAGCATATGCCAGGCCAACTTCTCACACCCCTTGAGTAACTCATCCAGCTCTTCTTCTTCAACCATCATCACTTTTTCTCTGGCCCTGGGATTTACGATGATGTGCAGATTGTACTGGTTGGGCCACCCTCATATTGGAGGCCCAGATACTGCCACATAAACTCTACCCTTCTTTGTGTGACCTTTGAACACTATCTCTGCAGTGAAGTACCCCATGACACCAATGTCAGTTCCCTGATACCCTTTCAGGACTAAATCTGAAATTTCCAATTTTTCTTTCGACCGCAAGTCATCAAACATGTGCCCTGGAACGATGGATTATAAAGAACCTGAATCTACCACCAACTCAGACACTTTATCATTTATCTTAAATTCAGCCTTAGGTCATACTTCCCTTTTCTCAATTTGGTTCTCATCATCATCCACCATAAACACCCTGTGTTCTGCAGTGTCACTCACTTCTTCTAGAAAAGCAACTCTTTTGCTTGAGGCTTTGTAAACTCGTGAGTAATGACCTTTTCTCACAAATTTTTAACAATTTCTTCCAATGGCAAAGCAATTCTTGGAGTCTGCCAAGTTGAAGAAACTACCACACTTATGACAGGACCAGGTGACTTGACTTTTCTGTGAGTTCACACTGGGCAACGATTTCTCCACAGTACCTTTCCCTGTGGATTTGGATGCACTCAGGTTTTCTTAACCCCTCCCCTGCTCATGACGGAACCACTCCGTCATGAGCCACGGTCGCCGTGTGCTCATGACGGAATGGTTCCGTCATGCCGCGGCCGTTGGCGGACGCTCCTCCCACGCTGCGCTGATTCCCCGCCTGTGCGGGCGATTAGCGCAGTGGGCGGAGTCATGACGGAACCACTCCGTCATGAGCACAGCTCAACCGTGGCTCATGACGGAGTGGCTCCGTCATGAGCACAGCGCCACCGCGCTGCCCCCAACCCCCCCCCAGCGCTGCGGCGGAATTCCCGCCGCAGCGAAAGGGTTAAATAGAGTTTTTCCTTACAGCATTAACCAGTTCATCTTCATCATCTAACCTAGCTACAGTTCCATCAGATTTAAAGTCAGTTTTTTGCATTTCTTTCATGCATCTCTCCAACTCCTCCACAGTCTTGGCTATTTTTATTGCATCTTTAAGGGTTGGGGGACACAAGGCCCACAATCTTTTCTGTATCTTCTTGCTACTACATTGAATGATGAGTTGATCCCTAATCATTTCCTCAGTCATGGGGCTAAACTTACATTTAGCTGCCAATTCACGCAACCAAGCTACAAACTCATCAATAGTTTTCCTAGGTTTCTGCGCTTGTGTATAGAATTTGTGACATCTCATTACAGTATTGACAGTTTTAGCAGCGCAAGTTTGTAACCTCAATTTGGTTTCCTTAAAAACATTCTCTATAATGTCACCATCTTGGTAATGTGCTTCAGGTAAGTATTTGAAAATGTGTTGGCCTTCAGTGCCCAAACAACCCATCAAGATTACCTTCTTTTGCGCAAGTGAGAAGTTGGTATCTCCCAGTTGCAAAATTTAATTATCAAACATTTCAGACCAATCTTCCCATTTGATGGAAGGTTCCCCTTGTTGGGACAGAAATGATGGTGGAACAGTGATCGACTGACAGATATTCATGTTGATAATTAAAACTCTTGCTGCCAAAATGAACTAAATGGCTTTGTGAGTGAATAAAACAAAGACAACGACAAAGTAAGATGTCAGCACGGTATACACCTGGAGAACTGAGCAGTTCATTGGTGTACGTAGTTCACTTTGCCTCTGAGTAGATGAGGTCTGGCACAGTCACAAATTAGCTCACATTGCCTCTGGCATTTGAAAATGAGCCCAAAGAACAGAGGGGCATATTAACAAGCCAGGCGATACAAGTATCGCCGCTTTAGCGGCAGAAAACTGCCGCTAAAACGGCGATAATGGGCTTGATAATATGCTCTATGGAATTCCAATTGAAGCCCGTGTTAGACGTCCTTCACATCTAACATGGGCTTCAATTGGAATTCAATAGAGCATATTATCAAGCCCATTATCGCCGTTTTAGCGGCAGTTTTCTGCCGCTATAGCGGCGATAACTTTATCGCCTGGCTTGTTAATATGTCCCCAAGTTCCAAATGTTCCAAATGTCACAGCCCTGTTAAAGAGAGTAAGTCAAGAGAGAAAAAAAAGTGTCTGAGTACTCATCAAGGCAGGGTAAGCGTCTCAAAACTTCAAAAGAAGAAGTATCAAAACAAATAAAGAATCGAAATCTGCTTTCTTCGGAAGCACTTGTGTGGGAATATTAAAGACTTCACCACACGTGGCAGTCAAGCGCAGGACATCGGAAACCGGCACCACAAAATGAATAAAGAAACCACACATGCTCTCTCACAAATCACTTTTGCAGGAATATTGAACGCTTCACCACACAGTGGCAGTCAGCTCCTTAGAACACCGGCACCACTCCACCGGAAGCAAAGAGGCAGCAGGTGTGATAGCCGACGATTCCCTTCACCGCTCTGCTGGGCGCCGCTCTGTAAGACACAGGGGCCAGCCTTTCCAACGTAGACTAAGGACACAGATACACCAGAGACGTTCTCCAGGCCTCGGTAGAACCTTTGCTGCAGCCGCTCTCCTCAGATGATGAAGGTTGCTCTGCCAGGACGTAAAACCAAAGCCTGCCACAGAAATCCCACCCGTTGCCAAATAATGTTGTGGGGAAGATGTCACTCCGCTGAAAGGTAAGAAAGCTCTTCGAGTTTATTAACAAAGCAACCTGCCCATTTTGGTCAGGCAAAAACCGCCCCAAAGGCTGACACGGAATCCTATGATGTCATCGCTCCAGGCAGCGGGACATCAACCGAGTTCCATGCGATCAGCAGGAGCAAGATATCACATGCACGCAGATCCTGTGTGAGGTTTATTCCATTGTGATAGCAGGTAGTTGCTTATATTGTACCTTATTTGATCCATAACTAGTGTAGTGGTGTGAGAAGGTAACTGCCTCTTCTTGAGGTACCTTGTATGTTCCAGACTGGGGCACATTTCACTGTGGATATGGAGCATGGGTGTCCCATCATTCTTAGGACAGTCATCCTCTGGTGTAGACAGCTTTTTTAGTGTCTGTCATATGGCTGCTGTGATGATGGATGCAGTGTCTACGTTGTGTGGCACTTCAGTTGCCTTAGTTCCTGATATCATTCAGTAGCACTTCAAGAGACTCACAACTCCTTCACCAAACTAAAAGTGCTAGAGACCCAATGAACCACAAAAACTGACTGAATTAGGGGAACAGTCAGACTAGTACGAAGGCCTGTAGATCATCAAGAGTGTAAGTATTTTCATCCAAAGCTGTCCCATCAGACAGACAGAAAGCAGCTACACTTATGTTCCTAGCCTTCGAAAATGTACAGAAGCCAAGCATCTATGGCTCTCTTGTCATTGAAAGCTCACATTTTCACCTACTGGAGATTGAGATAGTAGACATTCGAAGATTACTGCTAGTGACGTGATACGATGTAGCATGAATCCCATTGTATAGTATGAACAAGAGTTAAACTAGCACCTTACTAGTTAAACTATGCTGCAAATGATGAAATTTGTAGGTCTATGGGATGTGTGGTGAAAGTCGGTTCTAAATGATCTGCGATGAACATATTTTTCTGCTCTGTAGAAGACATACTCAAGGACACGGTCTATTTAGCCACACATTAGATTCTTGAATCTATCATTGGTGCCTGACCAGCTTTTCAATCATGCCCTGATATTTCTAGAGTTGAAGGCATAAGTACGACAGCCTCAAAGGTGAACATTGGAGGCTTCATTCGTTCTTTACCTAGAATTCCTAGAATGATTTCCACAGAAAACAATGAAAGGAGTTTATAATAAACTAAAATCTAACACTATTATAACCATTTGGGAGAGATTTAAACATTGCTCATGGAGAATGCTAGCTCAACATGGTATAGAGAAGGCCTATTGCTTTTGTATGGGGGTGAAAAATGGTGACAGTCATAATAACCGACTTACAGGAAGGGCACCTCCCCAAAACAGATGGTGATAAAAAGTAAATTAATAAAGAGGCTTATGTGAAAGAAAAATCAAGTAGTTTAAGTGAACAAACAAGGGAGAAAGCTGTGAAGAATCAAATGGCTACAGATGGAAAGGCTGGAAAACTGCAGGCCTGGCTGACAAAAAAGTAAAAAGTTTACACATATGTCAAATAAGACACAATGCATATGTTTATGAATCAGAAGCCACTATAGTAGAAGCCTTGCAAGGGTTCAAAGCAGAAATCTATCCAGAATCTATGTAATTCAACGTAGGAAGCTAGAAACTTTTCATATACCCTTATAGCCCACTGCAGAGGGCTATACCAGTTGTTAAAGGCCCTAGCCCCTGGTTGCAGGTCCGAGCTGCAGGCGAGGGCTTATAACGAGAGTAAGCGTCTTTAACAACAGTTATAGTCAAAAGCAGAAGGCCTATAAGGCTATTAAGACATTTCACTCTCTGAGTGGAGAATGTTTTAAATTCAAAGAGAGAAAAAGAAAGAGGAACCAGCTATTCAGTGGAGCTCTCAACATTTTAATGTTCTGATACAAACTTTAGAACTCCCAAAGTCAGGCTCTAGTACTGGTTACATTGATCAACAAAGCTAGGACTGGGTCATCCAAGGTCCCAATGTGATTTCTTTAGAACCGATAAAGGTTTTGTCAGGGCATATATCATCCACACTGTGAGGAGAATGGCAGGTGTTTATAAATCCACAATTTCCACAGAAACATGTGTAATAGGTCCAGTTTGTGAATCAAGAGACACAGACCAGTGTAGAACCATTCCAATCGTGCTGAACAAGTCCCCCTCAAGAACTAGGAGAGTGTACCACAGCTCCAAACCGTGAACATGAATTCCCTATCATTCCAAATACATCTGCAGCACTACGGGGAAGGGATCATACTTCTCTCCATAGCCATACCCTGGCAAGACATGCTTGGTGCAAATATTTTAGCTGAATGAGCTGGTATCGAGCAGCAATAGAACACTCTTCCTCATCTGAGACTGGGCCTAGATGCTCCTCTCATGCCCGACAAAGCACCAATAAAGAAATCAGGGGCATTAACCACCAGGGATAGATAGTTGTGTGTTATTTTATGATCCTGCCTCTCGCCTAATGACAACTTCACTTCAAGTGGGATAAAGTCGGAGAGAATCTCAATGTGTACTACATAAGGGGTGAGTGTGGCGAGCAGTTAGAGGTATCAAAAAAATCGGGCTTTATGCAACCCAAAATCCTCTTGTAGTTGAGTAAATGATTTGAGAGTAGTTCCAATCATCACATTTCCTAATCGGGAGATCCTTATGGTGTCCCAGAAGTGGAGTCCTTAGAGCACAGAAGCCTGTGGGAATATGGAGACCACCCAGAGAAGGGTTTCCTCAGTTGTTTCTGTCTCCAGCCAAATCCCTGAGTGTGTCTCTCCACAGCCGGAAGACCGTTCTGGTGGACAGCGGATGGGTACCCCCATAAAGCGGGTGTAGTACTGATGTCACCCCCCAGCCCATTTGCCCATAACAAATGCTGGGTTGTGGCGGAATTTATAGTACCATTCATCAATGACAAGCAAGTGCGATACTCTGTAGTAAGACAGAATATTGTGCACTGCAATACCCCTCATTGTATGCCGATTTGAAGCATTTGATCAGAGCTGTCCCCGGTGTGCATCCAATCCATAGAAACCACTTAAGGAGGGAGTTAATAGTGGCCAAAGATGCACAAGGGATCTCAAATGGGAAAATCTATAATTGGTACAATATATTTGGTAGTGCCAAAATTTTGAAGATGGCCGATCTCTCCAGAAAGGAGAGCAGGAGCCCGAGCCAGATCTCAACGTCATCATTCAGTTTATCTACTATTGGTTGAATGTTGCAGGATCATGCCACCCAAGGGCTCCAAGTTACATAAGCCCCCAAGTATTTTAAGATGCTTACTGCTATTTGAAGGCCCTGATCCACAACTAGAAGCTGTGGATGTCGACCCACTGGAAACACCGAAGATTTGGTCATGTTTGAATGCAACTCAATAATTTCCCTGAAAATCAGGAGGACCTGCAGTATTCCAGAGTTTGACTATTTAAGATCCTTCCAAAAAAATAGGACATCATTATCATAAAGGAAAATCTGATCAACTACACCTGGTATCCTTTCAAATCCCCTTATTTGTCCATTTATTTTGATCAACTCCACTCCACCAGTGGCTGAATGGCCAATGCAAGGAGCAGGGATGATAAGGGACAACTCTGACGCACTGCCCTATGTATCTGGAATGGTTCTGAGATGTCCTCCCCACTCTTACCCTAGCAGAGAGGTCTGTATAAAAGAGCCATATGCTTGATAAAGGTATCATACAGCCTAATTTTCTATAGGATTGAAACTAGATAATTACACTCCACTAAATCAAAGGTTTCTCCAAGTTGGCGAGCAGGATCAACACTGGGCTATACAGTCGATCCACCAGAATGTTATTTAGTCACCTAATGTTATCATGAGTGGCCTGTTTTGGCAGGAAGCCGGATTGATCCCATTGAATCAAGTCGTGAATGACAGAAAGCAACCGGTTGACTATTAAACTGATCAAGATCTTGACCTCCACATTTAGTAGGGAAATTAGGCAATATGATGAGCACTGGTCGGGTGGTATGCCTGGTTTATGTTTAAAGACTCTGTCCACTGTGCTGAGATACGGTGGCAATCTTCTAACATGTAGAGACTCAGAGGCCACCTCATAAAGTGTTTAGGGGTTTTGCAGGCATAAGATTAAAAAAATGCAGCTGAGACTTTGTTGGGTCTCAGGGTTTCCCTGATTGGCACCTCATGGGTGAGTCCACCACAAAGTCTGCCAGAGCATTAGCATCTCACTCATATTCTAGTGAATATAACCTGGAATAGTAAGTTGTAGGAGAGTAGGATCTGCCTCTTATGGTTACCCCCACTTTTTGCTGGCTTTTCACTGTTTTTCGACTTTTGTCTGGCTGGGGCCCTGCCATTCAGGACCCCAGCCTAGCTGCTTCCTCTCTAAATTGATTCCCTGTACCCTAGGTACACCACAGATTGGATTCTGAGGTGCCCTTATAAGTCCCTAGTATATGGTATACTATATACCTAGGGCGTACCCCAGAGGCCTACTAGGGGCTGAAGCATGTATTATGCCACCCTTGGAAAGCCTTCCAAAATGATACCCCAGGTCTGCTACTGCAGCCTGGGTAAGGTGGTGCATGCACCCCTTACAGAGATATAGGTTCTCTATATCTCACCTATTACTGCACATAGAAACCTATCAGTCACCCCTATGGCGGGCCTTATCAATCCTGAAGGCAGGGTGTGTGGTTATATGTGAGAGGGTGCCCAGGCATGAGCTGAGCCCCTCTGCAGCCTTTGGAATCTATCCTTCGGGTTTGTCAGTAGTGCAGCCTGACCACATACTCTTAAGTGCATTATACCTAAAAAGGTTAATGCTAACTTTGGACTGAGTGCATGGAAACATGTCGTGTTTGGTGTCAAACACCTTGGAATCATACCCCCAGATCAATTCCTTATGTGAGAATATGATCCCACTCTTCTAGAGGGAGAGACATGGCAGTACTGGTACGCCCGGTAAAAACTTAACAGATCCCTGGCATCACACAATGGATGCTGCAGCCACAGACCCGGGTCTGGCCTCCTGCTGCTGATGAAACTCCGGCAGGGGAGGCCTGGACAATAGGTTTCCTGTCACAGGGAGGTGTAACCACCTCCCAGACAGGCTGATGTATATTGGGGCCGGGTGGGAGCCCTCTCAGAGTGCTTTGAAGTCCTGCACTGGGGGCACATTTGGTGTCCCTGTGCATAGTCCAGCTCAAACCGGTTCAGGGGCTTTCCAGCAACTGCTCTGGTGCGAAACTGGACTAAGGAAATGGATGTAGCCACCCATCTTTCCAAACCCTCCCATAGGTGGGTCCCCAGAGCTAGTCCAACCCCTTCCTTAGGTATAAGTAAGGAACCCCTGGCAACAGGACTTTAGATATCCCTGGACGAAACTCTGAAGCTGAATCCTGGAACTTTGACGCTCTACTAAAGACTAGGGGACTGAAGAAATCTCCCTTGGGGTCAAGGAGTGACTCCCCTGTTTGGCAGGCACCAACGAAGCATTTTGCCGTCTGCACCTCCGAAGCTCCCGCCAGACTCCGAAGTATTTGCAGCCCAGGAAGAGGATTTTCAGACTTCTCAGAGGCTGACCCGAGTCCCAAGCAAAGCTGAGACCCGCAGCCCTCGTGAGTAACGTGGAACTGGTCCTCCTGGTCACCGTGCACAGTTGCAAGTGCATTAACTTCTCGACGTCTCTTGAAGTCGTGCTTTGGGTTACTTATAGCCCAAGCCCCGAGCACCATCTACATCGAAGATTGTGGGCCTAAACTCCACAAGTGTTCCGTCAGCCCGCTTCTTGCATTTCCGCTTGAGGCTCCTTTGTGATCCCTGGTCCGTCGACTGGTGGGTCCCTGTGAAGGCAACTCTGATTTTCTTTGGGCTTCCTGTGTTGCTCCAGACGTGCCCTGACTCCCTACCAAGTGGTGAGTCCCTCAGACCTTGCTGGTCTGCACCGAAGCATTTCTTCCGTTTCTGTGTGGGTTGCTGTTGCCAAGGCTTGTGGTGTGCAATCCGGGCACCAACACTGCAGCACTCGACATACTTTGTAGGACAGCTCGAATCCAGCTCCTGGTTGTCCTTGATGCCTCCTGGTACTCATGGTTGAAGAGTCAAGCTTCACCTCCTTCACCTGAAATCACCCGACATCGGTGGGCATTCGCCTACCATGCCCCTGGTCGCTGGCTTGTGACCCTGACTCTGTCCCCTCTACTTTCAGATTCTTCTCAACTTCAATCCAGGCTTGGATCTCTTCGGACACTTCGCATCTTCCCGGCACCAGCACTTCTTCGCTGGCTCCCATTGAGAACGATGACGCGACCCAACACCATTTGACACCTATGCACCTGGCTTCCCTGGGTGAGGTAACATGAGTACTTCAGTGCTCCCGTGGGTGTTGACCCTAGAACTTCCTAAGTCCAAAAGGGTTTGGTCCTGACTCATTTCTAAGTGTCCCTAATCTTTAAAAATCTAACCGCGACTTTCCCATAGAAGCTAACGGGAGCCCGCGGCTGTGCTCTCACACTGCACCCGGCCCTTGTGGGTCCCCTGTGTCACTACCTTGGGTGGTTCCTTGGGGTCCCAGTGATTCTACAGGCTCTAGGCCTTGTGTCTACTTAAGTCGTGGTTCTTATACCACTATTTTAGTTTATGGATTTGGCTCGCCCCTAGGGCCTAACGTGTATTTGTGCTACTTACCTGTAACATTTGAAGTGTAACTTATGTGTTTGCACCTCTACCCTCATAAATAGACTAGTAGGGTGTGTTTAGAAATAAATACATATATTTTATATATATACCTGGTGTGGTTGCCTTTCATTTGGTCATTCAAGAGATTATAGACTGGTAAAACAAGCTGCTTTACATTCCTTCAAGACTTAGCCTGAAGGCTGCTCTCCATAGCTACCACTAGGATAGCTTTCAATAAAGGTTGTCTTTAACCTATCATCAATAAGGGATTGTTTGGACGTGTGAAAGGTGCCCACTATAGTTAATGGACAGCATATACCAAGTCAACTTCTCACATAAGTCACAAAAGTGTGAGCTGAGTTCGAGGTGACCATGAATCTGTGTCCCTTATCCATAACAATACTGACACTCAGATCCTGTCTAGTGACAGAGACGACAGACAGTTTTTCTAGCTTTATGCACTATCGATAAATATAGTTCTGCACCAACAACCACATCAGATTGTCTTCATCCATCAGTCAGTAGATATCAAAGCAAGATTATAGTCTATATTAAATCCTGTAATGTTGTTGAAGGAGGGGCTCTTATATATGCAGTAGTTCTAGTTCTAGGGCTTGCTTCTCCAAATCCGCCACCTCATGGTGCTGGCAGGGTTTAATGAGACTTATAAAGTACCCCTGGAGGGTTGCCTGAATGGCACACCAAAGCATGCAAAGAGACATCACCCAGTCAGGGTTGGCGGCAAAATACAGGTCTAGGGCCTCGCCCATGCAATCCCTGCAGTGGTGCCTTGTAACCACCATGAGCTAAACTGCCAGTTGAATGCTTTCAACTTCAGTCTCTTCTGTAGAGTGACTTCCGCAGGTGCGTGGTCAGACAGCCCCCGTGCTGAGATACCACACTCAGGGGCTTATTTACTAGCCCCTGTGCGCCACCGGAACACCACTTATATTGATGTTCCAGCAGGACACAGTGCAGTGCCATATTTACCAGGCCGAATATAGGCACCCTGCGTGGCTTTTCATGGCCTTGTAGATATAGTGTAAGGCAATGCAGCGCAAGTCATTAGCATTGCCTCACACTGCGATGGGAAGGCAGGCCATGGGCATTACGGTGGATGTTTCCACATAGCGCCCATGGCATTTGACACATTCCCAGATTTCCAACATTCTGTAAACCTGGGAATGCATCAAAAACCTATGTCTCACCAGTGGAGGCGTAGGGGAGGAGCAACAAGGAGAAATAACTTTATTTCTCCTCTTTTTTCCCCTTTCTATGTCTGCTGCTGAATGCAGCATACATAGAAGGAGGAAATCACCTCCTTTGATTGTTTTTGTACAGGAGGGTGTATCTTCCAGCACAATATATTTCATAGATACAGTACATTACTGCCCTTTTCTTTTGACGTAGGGCAGCGCATCAAGAGGGCTTGCAAACCTGCCCTATGACAAAGGTTTGTAAATGAGGCGCTCAGCTACCAGTCCCACTGCCAATAACAGATTGAAAAAGTAATCCAGATGGTAGAAAGTGCATATACTCCAGACTCGAAGAATAAACCCAGTTCATCAGGATGAAAGTTCGGCCAGATGTCTGTTATTCCTAGTGCCCCCATGAATTTCTTGAGGTAAGAACCCCTGCTTCAGGGCCCTTGTGCAGCACCCTCTATGTCGCATATATTCTGCCACCACATTTGGCACCCCCTTCAGGACCCATGCTCCTGGGGGAAGTAACTCCGGAAGGCAACCAGTGAGGTCCAGAAAAGAGAAGGACAACAGGGGAGGGGCGTATAAACGAATTACAGAAAATTGTTTGCAATAAAACGAATCCTAGTGTACAACGTATTGACCAGCATGGTCAACCCACATGCTTGTGATCTGACTTGGCAGGCCTTGTCAAAGGAGAATGGCCACTCCCCTGCACCCCATGTGAATCCTGAATTAAACACCTGATCACAACTCTTTCATGCCAAGACTTAAAATACTACCATGTCAGGATTATGACGTTTGATCACTTTGATTACTGCACTCTTCTTTATCTTGTCACATAGCCCACTTACGCTCCATGTGTGAAGTCAGAGATGCCGCCCTTCCCGGACTATGTCATGTGCAGCCATGGAGCGAGAGATAATGCCAGGAGTGCATATGTGTGGTGTGGTGTACCATGATGCATCGTAACTCAGAGAGACCGAATGTAGGAACCAGAGCAAACCTTCAAACCCATCCCCAATGTGCCTCACCCTACATTTCGCAGAACTGAAGCATCTTTTGTGGGACTGCAGCAAGACGTCTGGCAATGGGGCAAGAAAGCCCAGTTGTCTTGTTGAAGCATATGTTAAGCACCTTAACCCTTCCCCAGAACCTCAAACCACCAACAGGGCAACATGCAAAGTAGTACAAAAAAGGGCCTGAGGTTCAAAGTTCCGAGGTTGGAGCTGTGACAGCCAGCAGTGCATCCTATTCCCAGATTCCAAATTGTTCTGGGGAAGTAGGACATTTGAGCAACTGAGTTGAGCCCTTCACTGCCAGGCTATCCCCACCTCTGAGGACCCTTTAACTTAGTGTCAAGACCTGCTTCTGGGTCAGGCCATGAATCCTTTGTCGCTCCTCCAGTCCTTCCCAAGATTCCTAAGGGGTCCCAAAAAAGAACATGCACTCCTGGCAGATCACCTTCAGTCTAGATGGGTAAATTAGCATGTAGCGTAAGTCCATGGCTCACAGTTTCAGTTCAACTTCCTGAAAGGATTGGCACTGTTGCTGAACACTTTTTGTGTAATCTGGGAATATCATTACCCTGTGCGAGTCATGGTAAACCATGTCTTGCAGTCTGTCGGCTGCAATTATTAGATCACTCTCCTTATAGTTGAGACTACAAATGATTAGCGAGTGTACGAAAGCCCTTATTAGCAACCTTCATGTCAGTGCTCAATGTGTCTACCCGATGATAAAGCATCCGAAGAACTTACCTTCCAGACCCCATTCCCACAGCCATCGCTCAAGAAAGAGGGCCAGGTTGCCCACTTCTAGATTCTCAGGTAAGCACAGATTGTTACGGAGTGAGCGGCTCTCTGTGCCTCCTGCTCTTAGCTCAAGACTTCTTGTGGTTTCCGTTAGAGTGGCAGGTTTCTGTTTCATGTCTGTAAGGGAGTACTCTGTCACTGTTACTCGCGGGTCAGTAGTGGTGATTCTCTCAATGACATTTCACAGATCTTTGTTGAGCAGCAACATGTCTTATCTCACCTTACCAATTGAATCCTCTAGTATTTCCTTAGAGGCATTTATGGTCTGAGGTATGATGTCTGTTGAGGGCAACTTCTCCAACATCAATCCTCCCTGTTCTGATGCATCATTATCCTTTGCCGTAGCCTGCAGGACCAACTGCATTAGGCTGCAAATTTGCACAGGGTGGCCTGCCAAGCATTCTGGGATGGTTTATCTTTAACCATGATAGCCTAGATTGAGGTGGGCTGGACATCGAAGAAATGGTGCCACTCAGCACTGTACTGGTGTGCATCATGGGTGGTACGTAGCATATTTATAAGTGTTCATCTTATGGGCCCGCGTGATCCCAGGCCACCATCTCAGTCCTCACCCACAGTAGTACAAGCAGCCCATCAGTAGGTCTTAGAGCGCTGTTGGAGTTTCAGCACACATCCTCTGATCAGCCTGTTTGATCGGCAAAAGAAGTAGGCCCAAGAGGTCAATCCGATTGGGGGCAGCAGTGGTTTCAAAATCTCCACTGCCAGCCAAGTGGATTCTCGAGATTCCAGCATTACAACACAACCTCACCTCTGTTGCCTAGATGCAGCAGGGGACCCAACCTGTTTTGCCATCACCGCTACCAGGCCTCTCCCCATTCTTGAAGTCAGGTCAGCCATGCACCCGGCAGCCCAGCCCATACACCACTGCAGGGTTCCATTAGGTCCAGACAATAGCACAGCTTTAGCCCTGTCCCTGGCAGCAGGCCAGTGTGTCCGCTTCCAAGCTTCCAAGCTCAGGTGAAAACCTGGAGTAGCAGCTTCATTTTAGAGGGGTGAGAAAGCCAGTATGCATATCCAAAGGGGTGTTGATAATGAATGGCTAATCAAGGACTCTGATAATATATTCTGGGGGGAAATGAATGTTTACACACTGTCCTCTTCTTTGCCCTGTTCATCAAGCTAATGATAACAAACTTTCAAACAAACATCGAAATACCTGGTTTTAGTTAGGGGGGCTGAGCACAAGTTTAAATGAAAAGCTAGTTATTTATTTCGGAACAGACTGGGAAGAAGAACCCCATCAAGATCTCCAGAGCAAAGGAACTCAAGGTCACCGCCTGCGAGACAGGCAGGAACACCGTGTTCAGATCAATGCGAAAGTGACCACTGATGAACGTTAAGTTTTGTGAGGGCTCCAGCTGACATTTGGGAAGGTTCAGTAGAAACCCATGAGCCTGCAAAGCAGAACTTACCAACTACTAATCAATCAACAGCTGATCCTGCGATGGAGCATTGATCAGCCAATCGTGCAGGAACGGGTAGGCAAGGAAACCTTGAAGATGGAACGGTGTCACCAACGGCACCATCATCTTGGTGAACACCCTCGCTGCTAACCTTAGGCCTAAAGGTAGGACCTGAAACTGAAAATGATGGCCCTGAAGGCAAAACCTCAGAAACCTAAGAGAGCTGGAGTGAACCAGAACATGATAGTATGTGTCCTGCAGATCTAGGGTGCACAAGAAATGTCCCAGGAGAACCAACCAAATCACCTGCTGAAGAGTCTCAATTTTGAAGGGCAGATGGACCACAAACTTGTTCAGGGCCTTTAAGTCCAGCACCAGACGGAACCCTCCTTTCACTTTGGGCACAAGAAAAATCAGGGAGTAAAACCCCTGCCCCATCTCCAGAGGAGACACCTCCTGAATTGCCTCTTCGGCCCAGGGACAGTTCCGCCCTCTTTGTCCGCCAGGATAGTCGAGGAGTCAGAGGAACCCCTGAACCTGGAGCAGGTTTAAAAAAACTCAATGCAGTAACCCAGTCAAACAATGTCCAGCACCCACACATATGAACATGACTGCAACCAGGCCGAAAGAAAGAGCTGAAGCCGACCTCTGACCAACAATCCTGAGTCGGCTGCCAAATAGTCAGGAAAGAGGTTTCGGCGGGGGAGACTTCACTTTCCTGTCCTGACCCCTTCCGGAAGAAAACCTCCCATGACCTCTAGAAAACTGCCTCCAAGAGGGCGTATGAAAAAAAGATTTAGACTTAGAGGAAATAGCCGCAAAGGAGGACTACTTAAAAGAAGAAGAACGCTTTTTCTCCTTAAAAAGCTTGTGTAATTTGCCCTCCAACTCTTCTCCAAACATTATAGACACCTGAAAAGGCAAGCACAGGGCACAAGCCTTCTGAGCAGACTCAGTCTTCAAGCCCCTCAAAACCTGATTGCGGCGAGCTGTCACACCAGCCCCCAGAAAGGGCTGAAGCCCTTACAACATCAAAGGGCACATCGGAAAGGAACTCCACCTGCCGCTCAATATGCTCCGAAATCCCAGAACAGTCAGACGTATCATCCAGTGACTGATACAGCACCTTGACATCTGAAATCAAAGATTGAGCAACATAAGTACCATAAATGCCAGCCTGTAGGGTCAGATGGGAACCTGAGTAAACCTTCTGAAGGGAAGCGTCTACCCTCTTATCCACAGTATCCCTAATAACTGCATACTCATCCAGTGCAGTCCGACCCACCAGACTGGCTACAAAAGAATCAATCAGAATGGAGTCTGGCAAGTCCTTTGACGTGTCTTGAAGAGGGTATTGTTTAAATATGAACCTGAGAATCATAATACGTTCAGGGGACTTCTACTCCCGTTTTAGCACCTCATGGATGCATGGTTGGACCGGCAGTGGCACATCCACAGCCGCTGAACTCTGAAATTGGCGCAGTAATAAACCACCAGACTTGCTGGGCACATTGTTGCGAGGAAAACCCATGTTGGACTTGACATGCTTCATCCAGCCCGGCAACGCATCCTTTTCAATGTATTTACCATTATGTTCCTCACCCCCATCCAATCCTCCTCAGAATCAGAAGAATGAGAGGGAGGAACAGGAAGAGAGCCCTTGGACTGCCCCCCCAACTTCTGCAATGTTTCCTTAATCAATCTATTCATCTTGGCATCATCACCCTTCCTGCAGCACTTAGACTGTGCCGGAGAAGGAGAGGAAGAAGACTCTGTAGATGAAGAGTAGGAGTGCTCCGCTTGCTTGCGCTTCCAGGAATGTTTGCCAATGCCTGCCTCACTAAGATGTCACCAGAAGCCCCAAACAGGAAAGGCACCCAGAACAGGGGAACACCAGGAACCAGCCACAGCTTCCAAAGACTACAGCACCCTGATCAACCAGAAGCATCCCAAAACTGGATGAAATCCAGCCAGAACCTGCCAACACCCGAGGACAGGTGATAACAGGAGAAATTCTGGCAAGCAACAATACTCAGGGTAATGAAGGCATCAAACAAGTCCAATCCAGCAGATCAACTGAATTAGAAAAACAGGTGTATTCTGGGCAGCAACGGAAGCAAGAGAATCCAAAGTACAAATAAATCGCTATGCAGTACTCACCCAGTTCGGCCGCAATTTAGGACTGCAGAAAAACTTCCCCGCAGCCGACCGGGATCGAAGCGCCTGACTTCCTGGACCGCCTCGATGCCGCAAGTCAGGCAATACAACCTGGAAGGATCTTCCTACCGGGATCAACCTTCATCTCCACCCAAGAAACCTCCTGGGAAACAAGCCTAACAGAGGATTTGCTGCATCTCCCGACATGCCCAGCAACTCAGAAGGCACGGCCCGGACTCACCTGCAGTAATGGAACCATGCAGGAGAAATCCAGCATGTCTCCCTCTAAACCAGGCAGGGACCAGACAGGGAGGGAGACACGAACACCAGCGACTTCTCCACTGCCCAGTAGAAGAGACGTAAGTACACTAGCAGCCCACCAGCTCCTGCCTTGTCCCATTCTGTCAGTAGACAGAAAAAAAAAGAAAAGAGGGAATGCGGGGTAAGGTATGTTTATGTACTCCCGGTGGGAGGGTGTGGGGTAGGGCCAGCATTCCTTCCATCTTTTTTTCTGTTGGTGAGGTAGGATTATCTCGCTTGTTTAATGAATGGGACGAGGACAGGAGGGACCTTAGGATAATGAAATTGCACATTAGCTATGCTGCTGTGTTATCAGATAAAAATACTTTCTTCATAAGTTGACTTTCCAAAGCATGTTTTCCTCCTTTTTCAGAACTCCATATTCCACATCAGATGCTTGGTGCATATTCTTCACTAGTTCCTTTTATTCAAAGTTCAACCAAAAATGCAAATTTCCAAAACTTCCCAAAGGATTTCTTGTTTCATTATAGAGAAGTGTTGTGAAAACAGGATGTTCCTTCATAGGGATAAGCTGCAGTACGTCACCAAAGACAAATAAATGCTTTCCTCCAAACAGTACGTCAAGCTCTGTTTTCAAAATCTGCTGCATTCTTAAGTGCATCGACAACAAATACAAACACAATTTGGTTTCTCAGAAGAAACTGTGTTAAGCATCCTGGTCTCTTCTGTAAAGTTCTCAACACTAATAACTGTGTCCTGTCCTTTTACACCTGTACACACCAAGTTCTCAATTTCCCCAGAGTCCAGTTGAGGACCAAAGAAAGAAGCTGAACATCCTCACAAACGTTTTCTATCTCTGCTACTGTACCATACAAAAGAGCTCTATTCATTTCTTCTCAATACAGGGCAGGAGCTTTTACATAGAAATGTCTTATAACTAAACTACGGATTTTAGAGTGGTGTCCAGCTAACATTCTGAAGTAATGAAGGCTGCTGTTACACACTTTCTTTGATAGACATGCTAGTGAACGTCCCTGTAAATTTGTATACTTTCTTACTTTGCATGGATCTAACCCTCACAAAATCTCTATTTTTTGTTTCAGACTTTTGTATGGAAAGGTATATAGGAAACTTCTCAAAATATCAGTAGATTGCTGCTGACCATTGCAAATACTGCTACCATTCCATTTGTGTTCATGGGCCTGTCTGTGCCTTCCTTGTACCTCTTCAGTTATCACTTCTTCAACATTCCCTGGTACAATCTCCTCTTTTCGAATGGAAATTGGAACCTTCACCTCATAACATCGACCAGTCTTTTCAACTGCATGCACTAATGTGTTTTTGAGCAAGTAACTTTCTTTATTAAAGAAAGGGTCATTACTGGAAGTATGCTTCCATTTGCCACTGAAGATTTTACAGAAATTACTTCTATTCACTAGTCTTTTCTTTTCGCTTCTTCTCCTCATAGACAACACTGTTTTATCTAGTGCTCTCATTGTCCTCAGAATTAAAATAAATAGCATCCTCTTCAGTGTAAACGCCTCATCAACTACAATCTAAACATGTTATTTTGTTTCACTGCTTCTCGTTTCCTTTTATACTGTTTCATAGTCATGATAAAGAATCCCCCTTGGATAACTTCACACTTACCACACCACTTTTACACGTATAGCCTCACACCAGTAGGATAATAATGGACAAAAAAAGATGTAATCAAAGAACAAATCTAAAAAGAATACAAATGTATTCACAAAATCATAAGTATCATGCACGTCACAATACACAATAAATTTCATAAAAATCTCATAGTTCCAACCAGAACTGTACAGAGTTATTAAAAACCATTGGCGAAAAAGCAGAAAAATCTAAAAACACATTTGGGCAGAAAACTAATTAAGATACACAAAATTGGGAGCAAGAAAGGAAAAATGGTTCCTATTTCTAGAGAGGAAACCACTAAATCAAACATAGATCAATTGTAACAGCTGTAGATATTTATCCAAATGCATTTATCCAATACAATTGTCCCCACAGATTTGACGTAGTTTTCTCTTCAATAGGCATCGACACGTTTCGGTGGGCACTAATGTATGGCCATCCCCTTCTTCAGGAAAATTGCCTAAAGTCCCAATCACATTATTAAAAATCTGTAAAAAATAATAAACACAAGCATAAGCAGTAGAAAACCCCCCATAATAATTAATAAAATACATAAGACCCAGCCTTATTTGATACATCCACCCATTGTCCAGGGCTCAACATACTGGTGATGATTTGAGGCTATCTCATACAATTCACATATATGATCATACACCCCACAACTTGAAACCAGATAGCAGGCTAGAGACATCCTAACTATCAGGGTATATACCTCCACTGGTACATTCAATTCCCAGAAAACGCCCATACAGCCCACTTATTTCATAAAAGTTTGTTTCATGCTACAACAGTCCGATCAATGCATTACAGGGGGCCATCAAATCTCCCCGGTACATTTCCAAAAAGGCAACCGCCGATGTTACTTATATTTCCATTTATTTAAAAACGGCAATAAAACAGGACCCATTTTTCGACCTGTTTTTCTAGGGCATACACGGCCTCCAGAACAGAGCTGCCAACTGGTACTTTGGAAAGGCTCAATACCTGCATTAGAGAAACATTACATCACACAATTTAACCATTATGGGTATAGGATAGGCCTATTGTCTATATTGCAGCTGCGTATAATTACCTTCAAACAGGTATAGTATGTAGCATAGTTTTCTGAGATATCCGCTACAGATTGCGCCGTCGCTGTGATACAGTAAGGTCCTCCAAGACCATATAAGAAATTCGATCTGAAAAAGTATTACAATTGTGGGAGCCTCTAAGTATATAGCTCTCATTCCAACATACATTACAATGTGTATGAAAAAGTGCCGGGCGCTGTTCTAAACACACGCCGCCCACAAACTAAGCGCGACAATTTCTACATTTTTAAACATAGTAAGACACCACCAAATGGTATATCGAAAAGGGCAAAACACCCTACCCTCTGTCCCTCTCTACAAATATCGGCTGGGGATTCTGGTCAAACTACCCCGCAAAACCAGTCATATAGATACATACTGTTTCATAGTTCATATCAGATTACGAGTTGCCCTACCACGGAACATTATTACTCTAATTTTCTTAAACTGCCCTCTGTCTACTTATTAAAGCATCTCCTTTCTTATGCAATTTATTAGCCATGCTTTTTTTAATATTGTTCCTTATTTAGCTGATTTGAGATTTCCCATTTTATTTACTTGGTTTTGCCTACTTTCTAATTTTCCACATATTATTTACGAAACTTCTTAGTTTTCTTACCAGCAGCTCTTTTTTCTTTAACCACATTGTCACATTCTGTCCCTTTTCTTTCTGTGTTGTAAGGAGACAGTATACTATCTTCTTGGTGTTTTATTTGGCATTTTAAGTATATTTTTAAGTAGCTGTAGAACTCTGCAAACAAAATAGAAATGAACATATTTAGTTTTTAATATATGTTATAAAATTACATAAATTAACCATTTAATTTCCTATACAATTATTAATAACACTATATAATAGACACGGGAAGTCTGTTACTTATAACTTATATGTAGTACAAGACTAGTTTAAGGTCTAGCAAAAGTGTTTGAAAGCCAAGGTGACAGGACAGTAAAACTATACACACGGCCTCTGCAGTACCAGTCACAAGACAGAGAAGCTACTTGTCTGTATGGGTGACTTGCTATTGTCAGTTCTTCAGTACAAATCTGAAAGAGTGTCTCACTGCCTATGTGGGAATCTGATTGGATGTCTAAGTATGTGTGTTGGTATATGTGTAGAACTCTTAGTGGCTTTATGGGTCTCTCAATGTGTATGAAAGGAGCTGGATTGATTGCTTACTGGTTGTGTTAGAGAATGTTAGGGTACTGAACTATGTGTACAACTGCCTCCATTACTGTTGGATTAGTAAGAGCTGTATGAGTGTCTGAGTCAATGTTTAAGTGCCTCTATCACTGTCTGGCTGGGTGAATTAGTGTCTCTCTACTTTTATACATAGGTGTGTGAGTTCCAGTACGGGTGGAAGTCTAGATGAACAACTGGACATATGGGTCTGTAAGTGCACACATGAGTCAGAAAGACTTCAATCAACATGTCTTATTTTTTAAGCACATAGCTCCCTGTCCTATAGCCTATCTACAGCGTAGGGGTGAGTTATATGTAGTAGAACAGGGTTTTAAGGCTTAGCAATGTGTCTTGAATGTTAGGTTGGCCAAGCAGAAACACTGCATACACAGGCTCTACAGTATCAAGCCCAAGACATGTTTAAATGCCTACTTGTCTCCATGAGTGACTTTTTAGTGTCAGTTCTTCAGTACATATCGGAAAGTGTGTCTCAGTGCCTCTACAGATGGCTCATTGGATATTTAAGTAAGACTGTCTATTTATGTCTGCCTCTCTAAGTTACTCTATGGGTCTCTCAGTGTGACTGTAAGGAGGTGCATACCGGGTGTGTTAGTGAATATTGGAGTACTGAACTGTGTTTGCAACTGCCTCCATTACTGCTGGATTCACAAGAGCTGTATGTGTCTTTGTGAATGTTTAAGTACCTCTGTCACTGTCTGACTGTGTGTATTTCTGGCACTATCCTTTTATACCTAGGTATGTGTGTTTGCGTATCGGTGGGAGACTAGATGTACACCTGGACATATGGACCTGTAGGTGCACATGTGAGTCAGAGACTTAAACAACATCTTATCTTTTAAGCACTTTGCTCCCTGCCCTATGCCCACCTACATCATGCCTTATGGATGACTTATATGTAGTAGAAGAGGAGTTTAGGGCTTGGCAACGTGTTTTGAATGCTATGTCAGCCTTGCAAGAAAACTGTATGTAAACACTGTACTGTAGAAGGCCCGAGCATTGTTTAAATGCCTACTTGTCTCCATGAGCAACTTGTTAGTGTCAGCTTTTCAGTACATATCTGAAAGAGTGTCTCAGTGCCTATGTGGATGTCTCATTGGCTATCGAAGTAAGTATGTTGGTATATGTGTGGCACTCTTAGTGACTCTTCGTGACTCTATGGGTGACTCTATGGGTCTCTCAATCCCTAAATAAGGATCTTCATGGATTGCTTGTTGGCTGTGTTAGTGAGCATTGGGGTATTTAACTGTATATAATTCTGTCTCCATTAGTGCTGGATACATAAGTGCCATGCATGTGTGTGAGTGAATGTTCAAATACCTCTGTCACTGTCTGACTGGGATTATAACTAGCTCTATCTTTTACACATAGATATGTGAGTTGCAGTATGGATAAGAGAGTGCCTATGTAGCTGAGCATATGGGTCTGCAAGTGCACAATCAAACTTGAAACAACATGTGTTATCTTTGAAGCTCATAGCTCCCTGTCCTATGGCCTACCTAGAGCCTATCTTATGGGTGAGTTATAAATAGTAGAGCAAGAGTTTAAGGCTTAGCAACATGTCTTGAATGTGAAGTCGGCTTAGCAGGAAAACTGTATACACAGGCTCTATAGTAGCATGCCCAAGACATGCTTATATGCCTATCTGTCTCCATGAGTGACTTGTTAGTGTCAGTTCTTCAGTACATATCTGAAAGAGTGTCTCAGTGCCTATATTGGCCCCTCATTGGATATCAAAGTAAGTATGCAGGTTTATGTCGGCCTCACTTAGTGACTCTATGGGCCTCTCAATGTCTATGTAAGGAGCTGCATGGATTGCTTACTGACTGTGACAGTGAATATTGGAGTATTGAACTGTGTGTGCAACTGCCTCCATTAATGCTGGATTCACAAGAGTTGTATGTGTCTTAGTGAATGTTTAAGTGCCTCTGTCACTGTCTGACTGGGTGTATTAGTTGCTCTATATTCTTATACATAGATATGTGAGTACTGGTATGGGTTGGAGACTAGATGTACCACTGGGCATATGGGTGTGCAAGTGCGTGTGGGTCTCTAAGTGAATGCATTTGTGTGCAAGTGAGAGTGTAAATGTATTTTTTTAAGAACAAGGTACATGACTCAGCCAAAACATTACATGGGGGTCACACTGAGAGATCCGACGGCTCTGCAAGTCCAAGGATGTATAACCCCCTACCCTGACCACTTCTATATTTTTTTGCCATTTTTTCTATCCCCTGGGACCATGTCCTGATTTATGAAATGGCGGCCACAATTTACTAGACAGTTTGCGGCCAGCCAATCACAGCATTGCTCTTGGTAAAATGTACCAAAGGTAAAATATCAGACAGCCCAATGGGAGCACGTACAAGTGGTCAAAAGGCGAAAAAATGATAAACAACATGACAGTGGTAAATCTTTCCAATTGTTCATTCACTGATAGTCAACTTGAAGTACTAGCGTTAGGGTTATCCTTTTGCCCTACCGCTAACTATGATTACACTGAAACTCGTATTTATCTGTTTGGTTTTATTAGGAAACTTAAATTAAAAAAATGGTTTTCCACCAACAAACCCAAGACACGTATACAAGTACAAGCTAATCCTTCGTCTCTTACTATTGAGGATGTACATATTTTTTGAGAATCATTAACGAAATCACATGGGACAAAAACTACCTATTAATGAGTATGGATGTGAGCAGTTTATACATGTGTATCCCTCAAGATCTTGGCATTGAAGCCTGTAGGTTCTTCATGAAAAATAGATCTTTATCCTTTCTTTTCCATATGGAAATGATCCTAGAGATGATCCAGCTATGCCTAAAAAACATTTTTTTCTTGTTTGACAACAAGATGTAGAGACAGACCCAGGGCACGGCGATGGGAACTTGCTTCGCCCCCAGTTTTGCAGGATTGTACCTCGGCTGTTGGGAGGAGCAGGTTGTCAGAAACACCCGACAATTTGCAGATCACGTCGTCCTCTGGGTCAGATACATTGATGACATCTTCTGCATCTGGAGAGGGACCGAAACCCAGGCGCAGGAGTTTGTCGCTATCCTCAATCAAAATGCCTTGAATTTGCACTTTACACGTGAAACCAATGACACCACAATTAACTTCTTAGATCTCACATTGGAGATAAAAGAGGATAAAATTACTAGCAAATTGTTTAGGAAAACAACAGTGGGCAATAGTTTGCTTCACGCCAAAAGTTGCCAAAAGTTGCCACCCTAAAAACTTAATTCGTAGCATTCCTTTTGGCGAGTTACTCAGGGCCAAAAGGAGTTGCAGTACTGAGGAGAGCTATCAAAGAGAAAAAAACATAATGACTCAGAGGTTTGTAGTGCGTGGCCACAGTAGAACCATCATTAAAGAAGCTACCTCCAAAGTAGAAAAACTCAAAAGGGAAGAGCCACTTGTTCCCAAAAACAAAGACATTGAAAAGGTGAAGGAGCCCATAAGGTTCATCACCAAATATAATAACCAAGCTTGGCAGATCAGGAGAAGCTTGAAAAAGTTTTGGGAGGTTCCAAGAAGTGATGATGATCTAAGAGAATATGTTGGAGAGTATCCTCCTCTCACATTCAGAAAACCCAAATTGTTACGTGATACACTAAGTAGGAGTCTAATGAACCAAACCAAGAAATGCACTGATATTCAAGGGTTTTTTACCTGTAACCAGTGCAAAGCTTGTAAATTCAGCACCAGCTGCAAAACCATCAAACTTAGCAAAGTTAAACACCCATTCCAAATCAGGAAACATTTAAATTGTAATACTGAATTTGTGGCTTATGCTTTAAGATGTCCCTGCGATAGATTCTACAAAGGGGGCACGATCCACAAAGTCAAAAAGAGGGTTCTCGAGCATCTTCAGGCTATAAAGAAAAACGATAAACAATACCCAGTTGCCCGCCATTTCAGTATGAGTCATAATTAAAATGCCAACCTACTTAGATTCTGTGTCCTCGATTGTGTGCCACCAAGAACAAGAGGAGGCAATAGAACTGTGGAACTAAGAAGGCTGGAATCCAAAATGATTGTCAAATATAACACTTTATCCCCCAAAGGTTTGAATCTTGATGAAGAGATGTCCGTTCATCTATGACATGTTTTGCTTGCTTATCACCCTCATGTTCTCTCCTATTGTCTTTAAAGGTTTATTGTTTAGTTTATATTTTCATTTCAGTGCACTGTTTTACATGGTTTTAATAGGATTGTCTTTGTCTGGTCTTTTAAAGATGTCAATTGGGAATGCAGATGAGCTCTAATATCTATCGACACTCAAACAGATGAACTGTTTCCTTTTCTTTGAACATTTGAATTGCTCACTTGAGCAGGACTTATCCGCTAGCTCAATTAGATCGAGTCAGAATGATTGTGTGTTAAGTTGTGTAACATGATAAAATAACCCAATTGATTCATTGCCCACTAGGGCTGCACTGGCTTTTTCTTGTTATGAGGTTTTTTCTTGTTATGAAATGCTGTTTGCTGTAGCCATATAGACAACATTAAACGTTTTAGTTGTATAGACTGGCCCATCGGGTGATATTACGCTGGGAGAACGGCACCTCACATGCTAAGCGGTTGTTTATAAGAAAATACGTCTAGCGGTAGTGAGATCATGTACATCCGCTGATGGTTGCACTTTTATTGTGATTGCACGTAATGAGTCTTTGTCTCTTTAAAAGAAATCGATATTGCACTAAGCCTTGCCCATGAGAAAGGAGTTACGGAAATCCGAAACGCGTCAGGACCTAGAGTTGCAATAAACACGCTTGGAATTGTGGCCATGGCTCCAGTGTTTTCATTACATGAACTTTATTCATTGGATTTGGTGTGGATATTAGGGAGTGGCTACCCCTGCTGTGCTGCCCGCCATGTTAAGAGGCTTGAGCTCAGCCGAACTGTGCTTGTGGATATATATATATATATATATTCACTAAAAAAAACATAGGTTTCACACACGTTATAGTTAGCTGGACATTTCACTCGTACAAAACCATTGAAATTCCCCCGTTATAGTTAGTTCAGCTAACTATAACTCGCGCGACCGCAATCCACTGCTGATGACGTCACATATTACATCACTCATGACATGGTCAGTGACATCACTCATGACATCACTGATGACATCTGAAATGACATCACTGATGACATCACTGATGACATCATCCAGTGAATATGTGTCTTTCTGAAAAATAAATATTTTTTATATATGTATATCTAAACGTTAATGGAAGAATAAATGGGTAAATAAGTGTCTAAATGGATGTTTCTTTTTGTAAAATTAATTGTATAACTGACTTTTTAACAGTATCTTAGTGAATACAAGTATTAGTGAGTAATGTTTAAATATTTAAATATCTGTATCAGTGTCTCACTTTGTGTATAACTGGCTGCATGGGTTGGTGAGTAGCTACATGAGTGTGAATATGGGTTATTAGTCTGTTTTTAGAGTATCAGTATGAGTGTCTGTATGGTTCAGTGGGGGATGTTACTTAGCGTATAGATGCATGAATGAGTGACTCAGTGTTTGTATGTGTTTTGAAGACAGTATGTGAGCAGGACAGTATGGGTGGATGAGTGTGTGTATGGGTGAGTAAGAGAGTGAATGACTGTCTCAATAGTGTCTTTATGAGTAAGTCCATAAGTTTTAAATTAGTATATGTGAGTATTGATGTATATAAGTGAGGATATATGAGAATGAGAGATTGGAAGAATTCCTGTATAAATAAGTATGTGTTTCTATAAGTGAGCACATGTATGAGTGACTATATAGAAGTGTTGATGAATGAGTGGATGCGTATGTAGATTTTGGAATTACTGAATAGGTTGTTCTAACTGGTATTGTTATCTCTATAGTTTTCAAAACTTTAGTTTGTATTTTTCAATGTGTGTATCAAAGTTTATATTAGGATAATAGGAGGTCTGCCACTCTTACACAAGGATGATGTCATCAGTGATGTCATGAGTGATGTCACTGAGCATGTCATGAGTGATGTAATATGTGACGTCATCAGCAGTAGATTGCGGTCGCGCGAGTTATAGTTAGCTGAACTAACTATAACGGGGGAATTTCAATGGTTTTGTACGAGTGAAATGTCCAGCTAACTATAACGTGTGTGAAACCTATGGTTTTTTCAGTGAATTTGCAAGGTTTATTAAATGCTAATTCCTAACTATAACGTGTGTGAAACCTATGTTTTTTTCAGTGAATTTGCAAGGTTTTTTAAATGCTAATTACTAACTATAAGGTGTGTGAAACCTATGCTTTCTTAAGTGAATTTCAAAGGCTTTTTAAATGCTAATTTATGAATGTATTATTATATTTTTTAAATATTTATTTTACAATAAGCTACCTATGTATATAGTTATATATTGACTGTATCCTGTAATATGGAATGGCTCAGCTCTTTTTTTTTTTTAATTTGGATAAAGTCTAACAGCATAGTTAATATCTTCTATAAACTTATAAACAGTTAATTTATTTTTTTTTTATTTTTGTTTTTTAGGGTTTTTGACGGTGCGAGCACCGTGCGTGCACGAATACGTGCTCCGTGTGCGCATGCATACGTCGTGCGTGCTCCGTGCGCGCGTGCTCCTTACGCGCATGCACGCGTGCTCCGTACGCGCATGCGCGCGTGCTCCATACGCGCGTGCGTGCTCCGTACGCACGTGCTTTGTACGCGCATGCGTGCGTTCTCCCTGCGCGTACGGCAAGTCATGTGATTACGAAATAACACTTTTCATTGGTTCATAGTAGTTTCAGTTCCAGAATCTTCCCACACCACACCCACTCCCCTCATTATTTCATCTGATTCCCTGGGAGAAGGAGCTGAGCAGCTTTTCCAGTACTCCAGTACTTGAAAATGGCAGAGCAGCAGTCATCTTCTGGGAGTGAGGAGGAGACCTTTGTGCCACCAAGACAGAGGAAACAAAAAGACTCATTTGTTTGGAAATATTTTACTTTTCCAGATGGCCAGAAGAAGGTGAATGCTCCTAAAGTCACCTGCACTATTTGTGGAGTGGTCTTACCAAGAGGAGATCCTAAAAAAAAATACTCTTTTAGTATCTACTCTATGTTAAGGCACTTTAGTGGAGTACATCCTGTGGCTTATGCTCGGGAGTGTACTCGAGCTGCAAGAGACAACCCTCCAGCAGCTCAGCCAGCAGCTCAGCCGAGCACTTCATCTGCGGCCGAAGCTTCACCTTCTTCTCGACCTCTGGATATCCACCCTCTGTGCCAGAGGGTTCATATACGGTGCAATATGTGCAATGCTGTTCTCTCTTATGGTGACACCAGCATTAACCTAATAGAGACCAAGATACAGCAGCACACATGCCCCACCCCATAACTTTAGTTTTTTTTTGTTCCTCTGTTCCTCAATTAATTAACACAACGGCTCTTTTTAGAGCCAACCAACATCTAAACACTTGCACTTGATTTTTAATTCTATTTTTTTTAATGATTTTTTTCTGCCGTGCCCGCGATTTTTTGGAAAAAAAAATGGTTTTTCCACCCTTCGGGGTCCTTCAGGGAGCCCCTGACAAAGGCTAGGGGGTCAGGAACTCTCTACCGTGCCCCCTTTTCACGTTCTCCACCTTTCTTTTTCCCTGTCACACACACAACACACAAAATGGCGGCCGACACTTCCTGATTTCGACTGATTCGAATGTTGACTGACATTTAACCACCAATCAGAATTACGCTCGTGCACGTTATGGTGCGCACACGGTGCGCGCACGGTGCGCACGCGGTGCGCGGCTATAGATATTTATGTACTTTTAACTGCAATTTTCTCAGGAACTACTGAACAGATTGACACCATATATGCAAAAGGCACATGCCTGACCTGAGGACTACCTCTTTGCCAAATTTCAAGTAATTCTGTTCAGCCGTTCGGGCTGTACCTTCGACTAAAGGTCCTATGGGAAAATGCATGGGGAAAACGCGTTTTGGGACCCCCTTTTTTCTCAGCCCCCGCTTGACGAATCACCCCGAGACTTTCAGGGTAGGAGCTGAGCGGAGCGCCCCATTAGTTTTGAAAATTTCGCGAGGATTCGTCAACCGGCGTCAAAGTTATTCAAAATAGAATTTTGAGATTTCCTATGGAAACACGGTCCTAAATATAACTATCTACTGGCGGCCGCCAGTAGATAATATATATATATATATATATATATATATATATAAATATATAAATATATATATATATATATATATATATATATATATATATATATATATTTATATATATATATTATTCCAACTAATACATCCACACAACCACTTACATACCCATTAACAGACCCATAGAACTACTGACACACACACACATTCACTCCTATAGCCAATTACACAACCACTCACTCACCCTTACATTTACTCACGCACCAACTCATGACCCCATGCAGCCTCTCCTGCACTCACCTACACAGCCATACAACCATCCACATACCAATTCACATACCCTCACAGGTACTCACACAACCACTCACTCACCCATATGGCCACTCACCTACCCATACAGCTACTAACAGAGCTACTCACTCACCCATACAGCCACTCACACATCCATTCACTAATCCACTAAGTCACTACACACCCATTCATACATTAATATAATCACTCACAAGCCCATTCACTCATCTATACAGTAACTCAAACAATTACTTGCTGTGCAAAGCAGCTACTCACACAGCGACTCACTTACCCATATACCCAGCCAAACAGCCACTCACTTACCCATGCATCCACTTATACACCGCCCCACTTATCCATAGAGCCATCCACATAGCCACTCAGTCGCCCAAACGGTCACTCACAAACACTCATCCACCCATAGAGTCACTTACACAGCCACCACAGTCACCAATACACCCACTATCACCTGCACTCACCCACCCATATAGCCACTCACACAGTCACTCACTCACCCATACAACTACTCACACACCAATTTATCCGCCCATATAGCTTCTCACACATCCCCTCACACACCCATACAGCCACTCAGCCACTCCCTCCCAAACTGATACAGTCACAGTGCCACTGAGATTATATATATTAGAAACAGTATCACTCATTAGTAGTACAAAAAGAATAGTAATTTAACTTATGCAGCAGCTTAGTATATATCTTTAAATCTTAGAAACGTTTAAGTAACACTTACACTCACTAGATGATGTAATCAGTCATGTCACTGACCATGTCATGAGTAAGGTGAAATGTAAGGTCAAAAGCAGTGCATTCTGGGGGTGTAAGTTATAGTTAGCTCACGTAACTATTACTGCTGAATTTCGCTCATTTTGTATGACTGAAATCTGAGCCTAACAATAATGTCCATGTAACCTATGATGGTTTTCAGTGAATTTTGAAGATTTGTTTTTTGTATTTCCTAACTATAACCTCCCTGTAACCTTTGTTTTTTTCAGTGAATATATGAGTGGTGGTAGCCACTCAGTAGTTCGAGTTAGGGATTCCTTGGATTTGTCTCCCTTAATTACTTTGCACCAGTTAAATGAATCTTTGCAAAACTTTGCAGATCTGTTGTACCCATTACTTTGTTATAGGATTGAAAGTTTCACAGCATTTGGTCAAGGTGGTGCAAAAAAAAAAGGGGGGGGAGGTCCCAAGGCATGCTTGTAATCCAATGCATATTACAATTTTTGTATTTCACATAGCAGTAATATGGCTCAAAGGATTGTAATGTAATTTCACAGCAATGTACATTGAAATATGTAGAATATTATTTTTTCTATTGCAAGTGATGTCATGAAGTGGTTATGAAGTTATAAGGGCTAATAACATAGTGATATCCTGCAGCACAATATTACTAAAAGTAACAAGGAAGCCCAAAAAATAAACTAGAATACATATGTAATGTTTCAGATTTACTCCATGAACAACTGAAAGACCGATTTCTGGTCACATGTTAATGGAAACCTGTAAAGAAATACGTAACAAATAGAAAACATCTTAATCTACAAAAAGTTTTCTTTGTATGCTCACTGACTCGCATAATAAAATTGACCCAAGGAGCCAAACAAAATTGGAGTTCTTATGAACAAAGTAGAGGGCTTTGAGAATTGGCCACCAGGAAAAAATAAAGAATTTCAATTTTATAACAATAACATGAATTGCCTTTCATTCCCGTTGGCCTTTATATGTAGCAAAATCCTTCTAAAAGTAGCAAGAAAGCCCAAAGAAAAAAATAGTCTGCACATGTAATGTTACAGATTTACTACATGAACAAATGAAAGATCCATTTATGGTCACATGCTAATGGAAACCTATAAACAAATACATAACTAATAGAATACATCTTAATCTACATATGTTTTCTTTGTATGCTCCCTTGCTCAGAAAATAGAACTGAGCCCAACAAGCCAAACAAAAACCATGTTCCATATGTACTCATGGGGAAAAACAGAAAAGTGCCCCAACAGTGAGCTACAAAACTACTATATGAAGGATATGATAACTGACCATTAGGAAAAAAAAACATCTTTATTTGTATAGCAACAATGATTGGCTTTCATTCTCTTTGGGCTTCATATATAACCTAGTTATGCTAAAGGTAGCAAGGAAGCCCAAAAAATAAACAAGACTGCATTATGTAAAGTTTCAGAATTACTACATGAACAAATAAAATACATATTTATGATCACATGATTATGTAAATCATTAAACAAACACATTACAAATACAATACATATAAAGAAAGAAATCACATTAAATCTGATTGCCACTCTGTAGTTATAGTTAGTATTCCGAAATATTGGTATTCCTTGGATATTAGATCTTGAATAACTTTCCATTCATTTGAGGAATCACCACAAAACTTTCCAGGCCTATGGCATTTTCTACATTTTGAGATGAAGTCATTGTTTGCCGTGTACTATTAAGGATTGGGTGCAAGGATAAAAGGGGTTCCCAACAAGCATTTTTGTACCAATGCATTTTCCAGAGATTATTGTCTTTGAGGTAGTGTGAAAACGGCTGAATGGATTTACATGAAATTTGACAGGATAATACATTATGGTGCAGAGAGTATGCTTTTTGGGAACTGCAGTTAAGTAGATTAAGCATTTTAAGTTAGAAGGCATTTAAGCTTAGTGATTTCTGTCAGTGTGGCACTTTAGCAGAATTTCAAAACATTTTGGTAAATTACTGTGGTACATGGTTGTTAGCTTAATTAAAAATGAAAAAAGTATATAATATATTTCCCTACCTGTTGTCACTTTGAAGGATTTACAAAAACAGGGTTGAGATACAAAACAACGCACCTATCACTCCTAGTCATTTCACAGCAGTCCAAACTCTGGGCAGTGCAATGATCCAGAAGATCAAACCCCTAACCTTCCATAACAGAATCACCTCTGCATCAAATTCGAAGAAATGATCAGCACACACTCAACAGTATATTCGACCGATGTCTTCCGCTATGTCGCCAAATTCAGTTTAGGCTTCAACTTGAAATTTAATGCACAGACTGAGTTTGCATTTTTTTTAAATATTCGATTTATTCAAATCCTCTCTCTCTTCTTATAGTAAAACCAATTCTTGAAAAGTAGCCAGAACAATTGCCAACATGTTTAGTTTCTTACATGACACTTCTTCAGGGCTCATTGGTTAAATTTCTTGAGAACAGTAGATGCACTCACCAGCCAGTCTGGTCTTGCAATATACCCTGGGTTCATCTTCCCTCCTGTTTCAACATTCCTGTCTTACAAGGTTGCGGTCTCCAAAGGCAGGGCTTTACTGTGCAGGCTGAAAATATTTTTTTTGTCAACATATGAAAATTGTTTATTCGTCAACATGGAAGATATAGGCCTTGTGGCAATGAAACTGAAGTTAAGAGTTTTCCACTACCAGGACATGTAAAAGGCAGAAATCCATACACTGCTTTTTAAATACATTGCACCTGCTCTTGGGGTTGTCTAGGGCCTAGCCTGTGGGGTGGCTTATAAGTAGGGCTCCCGGTTTTATGGTATTTATTTTTTCTACATTTCCGTCTGTATTTATCCATATTTATTTTTTGCTAATTTGGTCTGTATTTATCCATTTCTATTTTGTGTTTTCTGTATAAATGAAGCTGCCATGGGTATTTTTCCACATTTATTTGACTGATAAATGTACATTAGCATTTGAATGTCCAAAAGGTTTCAGCAGTATACAGTGCAGTAGCATTATCTGAAAACACTTGCATTGCAAAATAGCATAAATGACTGTAGATCTGCACTTAATTAAGCTTATTTAGGAAATGTATTGTCTTTTTTCATCTGCCCTACCTCTCAATCTATACACTTACTGACCTGGCACTCATGATCGACAGTAGAAAAAAACATCCAAAGAAGACATGTTTTCCATATTTTTCTGTATTTAAAAATAAATACAGACAGGAAAAAAATAGTTTTCTGTCTGTATTTATCTGTAAAAATCAGTAAAAACGGAAAACTGGGAGCCCTACTTATAAGTATTAAAAAGGAAGGTTTGGGCCTCGCAAAGGGCTATCTTCCTTCACACTTAGAACAAAGGGACAGCGATTTTTTTGCTTTCTCTAGTCCTCCCTATTTCCTACATATACTCACAAAAAGAAGGTTAAGCACCTATGTGCTACCTATTGTATTATATTTATAAAAGTCTGAGAGTGGGAAACCCTAGGGGTTTGTTAGTACTGCCCTTACCCATTTGATAGTGGCATTCTTCATCATAGGGCTGCTGCCACACCCTGCTGCAGACCAACATACAGGGCGGAGCACAAAAATATTTTGGGAAAATACACTAGGAATACACTTTGCAGAGGCAATTATGAGTTAAAACTATCTAGGAGGGTACCCTCTCAACTTTTTGTTCTTGGGTTATTCCTGACAGGATTGAAAAAATCTATATTTGGAGTGTACTTGGAGAAATAACGTCCCTGTCACCTATTAAAAAATCTATGTTCGGGGTGTACTTGGTGATGTAACATCTCCTTCTTACGATCATGTGACTAGAAGCACGTTTTTGCTGCTTCTCATATTGATGTGCAGGTCACATAACAGACAACTTACTACCTTTCAAGGTGGCGGGGACAGAATACCAATAGGGAGAAAATCCTTCATAAGATCACATGACTACAAAGACATTTCTGCTCCTTCCTGTATTGACGTGCAGGTCACATTACAGGAAGCGAGACTGTCTTCTATTTCCCTAAAACCTTATCCTCAGTTTCCTGAGATCCATTGCTGGAGGGTGGTGAGTTGGCCTAATGTACTACAATTGGATATTGATGAAGTGAGTACCAGACTAGGGGAGCTTTCAGTAATAAATTATATGCTGAAAGCGCAGATAAAAACCAGAGTACCATCGATAGTCAGAATATCGGCATAAGGGCTAAAATGAGATCAAAAGGGTCCTGTAAAAGAGCACCATCAAGGAAGTGTTATAAGAAAATAACAGTGAAAGATACATCAAGATTGATCACTTAAATCATAGACATCTTAAAAAAACGAAAGGGGATTATTATGAAATAATAGAAACAAGAAATAGGAATAATAAATGGGTAATGCAAATAAAATTAATATGTTCACATTTTGACAGAGTGTGACTATAGGACAACGTCCCACTCTCACCCGAGTTAAGAGCAGAAAAAATGAAATTCGAGTAAGAGACCACTTGTTTCTATTTATGGGTGTCTTTCTACATAGACAATAAAAGAGAGAGGCGTATCACCGTTCCGACACAGGGGTTAGTGGCATGTGGTTGATGAGTAAAAACACACAGCGATAGATATCAGTGTGTGTGAGAGTTCCCAAAGTTGATGGTGAGATTTTAATAGAATTTGGAAATGCAGCTATTCCCCTGGGGCCCAATAGTCATGAGAAAACATTTATTTGACTAAAAAGAATGGTAATTTTAATCACATTGACTAACAAGGCAATCATTGTATTTCAGGAATTCCCTGCAGTATTACTACAATGGGCAAGTATAGTAACTTTAAAACCTCCACATACATATTGTTTTGGGAGGCAAGTTAATAGGATCTATATACTAAGGAATGCCAATGACGCCTATGGGGCAGATAGAATTGGCTGAAACAAGTCGATCAAAGCAGAGAGAGTGACGAACGTTACTTTCTCAAGTACATCCCGAACAAAGATTTTTTAAAACCTGTCAGGAAGGATCGAAGGGTTACCTTGCCAGGTTGAAATGGCAGCATAAATCTGCAAACACAGTCTCTGCAATGGCAGGCCTGAGACATTTTTAAAGGCTACTGTTGCAGGTCTACTTGTATCATTAAATTTACAGGCCCTGGGCATATGTAGTGCACTTTACTATGGACCTATAATTAAATTAAATATGCCAATTGGGTATAAACCATTCTGTCATCTTTTAAGGAGAGAGAACCAAATCTTTAGCACTGGTTAGCAGTGGTAAAGTCCACAGATTCCTATAGCCAACAAAAAGGAATTCAGCAAAAAGACGGAGAGAAAGGAAGGAAGTCTGAGAAAGACCCTGCAGAAATGGCCATTTCCAACACAGTCTATGCCACTCTACTGTACACCACTCCACTCTACACTAGTCCACTATATGCCACTCCAGTATAAGCTACTTCACTCTACACAACTCCATTCTATGCTAGTCCACTGGACGCCACTCCACTCTACACCACTCCACTATATGCTATTTCAGTCTACTCCACTTTACTGTACACCACTCCAGTCTACACCAATCCACTGTATGCCACTCCAATCTAGGTTATTTTACTCTGTACCACTCCACTGTCCTCCACTCCGTGCTATTCCACTGTACGCCACTCCACACTATTTATTCAACTTCAATATTTGCTCCTCCACTGTATGGTATTACACTCTACCCTCTCTACTGCATGCCATTCCACTCTATGCAGTGACGTAACAAAACAAGAAGGGGCGCCCCTGCCACATATGCGGAAGGGGCCCCTCAAACACTCATCAGTAGAGGCTGAGTGGGCTCCCTGCAGTATGGGTAAGCCTGGGACCCACCGCACCGCTGGGGCTGTAAGGGCCTCTGTTATGCCCCTGACGTTATACTATTACACTCTACCCAAATCCTCAATACACCACTTCAAGTCTACACCACTGCACTTTACCCTATTCCACTGTACACTACTACACTTTACACTATCACACTTTACGCCACTCCACTGTATGCTACAACACTATACACCATTACACTCTATGCCACTCCACTGTACACCACTCCAGTCTATGCTTTTTCACTCTACACTATTCCACTTTATGCCACTCCACTGTACGCTACTCCACTCTATGCTACTGCAGTGTACTCTCCTCCACTCTATATAACACCACTCTCCTAAACTCTTCTACACTCTATGCCACTCTACTAGACTGTACTCCAGTCTATCCCTGTACATTCCACTGTGCACATTTTCACACAACTCTATGCCTGTGCACTCTATTGTATAACACTCTACTCCACAAATTGACTGTTTCCAAGACTGTACATTCAGCACTCTACTCTACTGTACGAGATGCCACTCCAATTTATAACAGTTTCCTCAACTCTATGCTACGCCACTTCAATGTATACCATCCTACTCTATGTTAATCCGCTGTGCCCTTCTCCACTCTGTGCCACTCCACTGTACACCAATCCACTAAACCCTTCTCCACTCTGTGCCACTCCACTGAACACCACTTCACTGTACACTATTCCACTCCATTCCTCTACTCTCCTCTGTAGAGTATTCCACTGTATGCTATCCCACGGTAATCCACTCTATGCCACTACAGTGTACATCACTCCACGTTGCTCTATTGTATGACACTCTGCTACACTCTATGTAACTACTGTCTATGAAAGTCTGCCATACTTCATGGCACTCTATGACATTCTATTCCACTCTATCCACTTACACTCCACTGTCCAACTCTATGCTCCACTCTATGCCGGTACACGCTAATGTACAACACTGTCTTCCAGTATATGACACTTTTCTATATGACACAGCCCTCTACTCTACTGTATGAGTACCCACTTCAATTTATAACAGTTTACCATCTACGCTATGCCAGTGTACTCCACTCCATGCCTCTCTACTCTACAACACACCAATACACTATATTGTACTTTACTCCACACTACATTACACCACACCACTCAACTCTATTCCACTGTAGGAATCTTTACCTCACTATAGAACACAGCTACCCACATTACCAAAAGATATTAAAATTCAATCAAAAAATCTTGATGTTTCCATGTCGCATTTTTGGACTTTTCCAGTCGCAGTTGAGAGGCCCATCAACATTTGAGTTCTGTTGTTATCAGAAGAAATGTTGGAACGCTGTGTGGTAGGATATTTATTGATCCATGCAGATTTAAGATTTTTTTGTCCTCAGACTCGTGCAGCAAATGTGTGATTTTTGCCACTGTCTGAAATTTGCAGGGTATTTTAGTTAAGAAAATGTGGTAGGGCAGGGATCCATGTATGCCTCCCACATGGCTTTGAGAGAAACCCTAAATTTGTCCTCCTGTTACAGAAAGGTTCTGTACAACCATTTCATCAATTTACCACCAGATCCTGGTGTGTAAAGCATTTGGTATACCTCGTGTGTGTTAGGTGCAAGGTAACGAAGGTGAAATATGGTCTTCAGTGGTTGTGGAATGTGATCCTAGATGAGGATTTGTTCTGGAGTAAGGCCATAGTCTGCTATAAGCACCTGGAAATCAAGCAACTCTCTGTTAACAAACCGATCTCCCAGTGATGATAGGCCTGCAGTCTTCCCCTTGCCAATCTATCACAAGGGTAGCCGTCCCATGCCAGTGGGTGGTCATAGTAGGGGGCTACCAGGAGCATAGGTTGTTGACATTTTGGTAAGCTTATAGGCTCTGGTGATACAGGACATGGTCATGTGAAAAAGCCCTGTGAGTTGCAGATAGGCAGTAGTATTTGGGAACAACAAGCAGTATAGTAGGCCCTCGCTAAGGTCTTTACAGTTAAATCCTGTCTCAGGCAGGTATCAACCAAACTGTCAATAAGCCACCCATTAGACCTGTGAGGCCAATTAATAGTGCTCAAAGTCTGGGACAGCAAGGTCTTCTGAAGCCACTGGAAAGAGAGAGCTACGTGGTGCTGTCCTATTCCCAAATCAATGCAACAAGGGCTAAGTTGAGGAAGAAGGAATGAGAAATGAGCAGTAGGAGATTTATAAATTGGCACAATAAATTACGCAACACTTACATCTTTATCAGTGCAATAAGGCCCATCAAGGACAGTGGAAGAGAGGACCAACATGCAAACTGGGTGCAAATGGCACTTACTGCTCTATCCAGGTTTCCAACCTCCAAATCTGTGAGTGGAAGATACTGAACTTGGCCCAGTTCACCATGAGGCCTGATATCGCGGTGAAGTTGTCATGGATTTGAGCAATAAAGGGTAAATCAGAGCCTGCTTCTCCTATATACTATAGAATATCATCAGCGTAGAGAGACACCGAGTGGATAGTTCTACCAATTGCACTCTGATTAGGCACAGGGGAGCTGGCAAGGGTTCCTTTGCAATGTCGAATAACAGACTGGAGAGGAGACAGCCTTGACGGTTGCCTCTTCCTACAGCCTAAGAGGTTGAGATACATTTCCCAGTTTCTACTTTCGCTGCAGGACCAGAGTACAATATCTGGATCCATTAGCGATGGACCTATCCCAAACAATTGCAGCACCTTGTACATATACTCTGAATATAGGGAATCAAAAACTTTCTCTAAGTCAAGTGTGTCATACCTTGCTGAAGGGTACAAATTTGCTTATTCTTTCTTGACATGCCACAATAAGTGGAGGTTAAGGGAAGCATTGCGAACCTAGATAAAACCTGATTGAGCCTCATGTATTAAGTGGTGAATCTCTGGCAACAGCCTGCTGGCCCGAAATGTAGCTATGATCTGATAATCTGTATTCAAAAGAGACAGTGAACGATATGAATCCATATCAAATGAGTATTCATGTGGTTTCAGCATTGTGGAGATAAGTGTCTCATTTAAAGGAAGACAAAGAGAGTCTGAAGCAAAGATGGCCCTTTGCAAAGCTGCCAATCTGGTCACCAATTGTTGAAAAACACAGAGTATTAAATTCCGCCGAGGGCGATATGCCGCAAGTCCCCAGAGTTTCTCCGCGGAGGAGGTCACACAGTATTGATTTAATTTCTTGTGGAGTTATGGGAGCATCTAGGGAAAGACAGACATCAGGAGATAAGCAGTGGAGTCAGATAGAGGAAGCACTCCTAGGTAGGCATGAACCTGCGGCAGTGGGTGGAGCTCATTATAAGGTATTATAATCATTGGAGAAGGAGCTCTATATATCTCATTGGATAATACGGGAGGGCTCAGTACTCACAGGGACGTTTTAGAGCAAGAAAGGCACTGGTGCTAAAGGTCAGATGACCACCATGTTTGTGATTACTTTTAAATAAAAGGTTTTTTTTACAATCCCCCCCTCCCCCCCCCCCCCCCCAATATTCCTAAAATGCACAGAGGTGTGCAAAGAAAAAAGTTTACTTGTTTTAAAAAGTTTGTATGAAAGTTACTTTTGGTCCCCTGGGCTATCACCCACTCCTCACTCCCCAACAAACTTTTTTTTAACATTCACTAAGGGGCAGTGGCCCCCAGCGGGTATTCTCATGTGTAAATGGGTTACAACATTCTTTGTGGAGATGGTAACTTTTCAATGGTTTGCAACCGAAATTGCAGTTGGAAACAATTGATATGTTTACATTGCGAAATGTAATTTGGAATGGATTCCCAAAACTTGTCACTTCCAAATTGTCACAATTGTCACAAAGGATTCAGCTGATCAAAGGCGAGGAGACCTCTAAGTGGCTTATGCCATCTGGCTCTATGCTTGCTTTATAAGCAGGGTAAATAAGATATAACAATAATTGTAAACTACTATTTAGATTGCACTCTCGATTTGTGCAAAAACATATACGGGAGGATAAGGTTAGTCTATTATTGCAAGCATTGTGTTATCCAATGTTCCTTCATTAATAAAAGATGTTTCCTGTTAATCAAATTGAGTCTGAGTACCTTGTGCTCGGTGCTTGTACCCTGGAGAAAGACTACATCAGCAACGTGACCTTTCAACCTTTTTAGAGCTGTGACATTTTCATCAAAGCATGAACAAACCATTAGTGAGTGACGTGCACAATTCATAGCATTTCATTTTCATTCTCTCCAGACTCTGGCATACAGTTCGTAAATCTGAATAGGCAAAAAAGACAATTTTCACATCCACTGAACAGAATTGATTCAAGCTCAATTATTATTCACGCTGGGAGTCTTGGTCGTGTTATGCCATATGTCTGTTCAATTCAGAATAAAACATGTCGTACTTTGTCCCACTCAAACTATTTTAAAAGCTAGAAACTGAACATCATGTCCTTGTAGAGAATGGTGGTCATAATTGCACTGATTCACAAAACCTGAAGATAAAGATGGGAGAAAATGTGAAGTATAGTCCTCAGACTTTACTCATAATTCTTGTGAGAATTATGGATGTAGGGCGCAGGGTAAGACTGGGACAAAAATTAGGCCTGGGTACCAAAATAAAAGCACCAGGGCCCAAATTACTGAAGTGCCTCAGGGGGTGCAACGGGCATTTGCACCTACCTTGTGTAACCCTGGGACACTTTGGCATTATGAGGGAACGCCAATGAGGGATGCAATTAAGGGAATACTTTTACCTCTGCACCTGCGCCCTATTATGGACGCAGACGCAGAGGTAAAGAAGCTGTCAGGAGGCGCTCTCACAGTGCGCCACAAAAAGGTGACGGTCTGTCAGTGTGCCTCCCTGATGGCAGCCCTTTGGGGGGTGGTCAAGGGGGTCCTATGGACCCCTCAAACATACCCTTGCAAGTGATGCAGACAGAAAAGATGGTGCACTGTCAGTGTGCCTCCCTGATGGCAGCCCTTTGGGGGTGGTCAAGGGGGTCCTATGGACCCCTCAAACATACCCTTGCAAGAGATGCAGACACAAAAGATGGTGCACTGTCAGTGTGCCTTCCTGATGGCAGCCCTTTGGGGGGTGGTCAAGGGGGTCCTATGGACCCCTCAAACATACCCTTGCAAGAGATGCAGACACAAAAGATGGTGCACTGTCAGTGAGCCCCCTGATGGCAGCCCTCCGGGGAGGCTATGGACCCTCTAGACATTCCCTTGCAGGCGGGTGCAGTCACTCATTGCACCCGCCTGCAAGGGGATCTCTCTCCCCTCTTAAAAGTACAGATGGGTGCCACCCAGTGAAACATGGAGTGGTTTTGAAGCAGCTGCTCCGTATGTCATGTGAATGCACTGTGCCCAGGGCAGCACGAGTTTGTGGCACTGCCATGAGGGCAGCACCTTCAATATGATGGGGTGCACTTTCCCTGTTTGTGCCCGGCGCACTTGTTTGAAGGTGCACTAGCACCTGTTTGAAGGTGCGTTGTAGAGCAAATGGGGAAAGTAAGCCCTGTACGTAATAGGGCCCCAGATGGATAAAACTGTGGCCCACATTTGCAAATAAGGTGAGTTTGGACTTGTAGAGATACATTATAAGGGTATTTTGCAAGGTATGGGAGACTGCGTGCTTTTGTATTTGCTGCTGCCAATGTTTGTCATTTCCCAACGCGAGGAGGTCAGGTTTCTCATTGCGAGTGGTTGCGTATGCTCGCGACCGCTCGCGATGAGAATCTACCAATTCGCGTTGAGAAAGCTGCCGCTCGAGTAAAAATCTACTCGAGCAGCAGAAAACTACAGCTCGCACTGTGCAAGATGCCATTTTCAATGATTGCACAGTGCCGGTTGCTTGTCCGCACTGTGCAATCATTGAAAACGACATCTGGCACAGTGCGAACAAGGTACAACACAGTTCGCGAAGTGCTACGCGTAGCTCGCGTAGTGCGAACTGCACTTTGCGTAGCTTCGCGAAGTGCTACTTCGCGAACTACGCCCAGGGTTAGTCAGGGTTAGTCATAATATCAAAGAATACAACAATAAAAACCTGCCCGTCTGGCCATAAAACAGACCTGCTAAAAAACAGGCCCACACAGCTGATCTGTCAGACCAGCCCATCAGTCACTGCCCGATTGCCCTATAGGCGAATCTGACCCTGGGAATGGGTCGAGGTGAAAAGCGTATGCACATGGTATTCAGTCGCTCCCAAAGGTTTCACAAAATTCTAGCTCTAAGATACGCCATCTACTTTCTAAAAATCACATGCTGATTTGTTTATTTAAGAATTTTTAAAGCTCACTTTCACCCGCGGCTATCATGTGCTGAGCCATAAAAAAAACTGAGGTGGACATCTATTGCTGTTATTAAGCCACAGAAAACAGCCACATTTTCAAAGCCTTCCTACATTTTAGTAATACAGATTCACATCGAGGCATAACACCAAGGGGCATATTAGCAAGGGCTGGCGATATAATTATCGCCGCTTTAGCGTCTGTTTTTGGCGAAAAGCGGTGATAATTATAATGCAATATCATCAAGGACACACTAGCGCGTGTTTCCTTGATGTAGCCCATTTTTTCACAGCCTCGCCTCGCAAATGAGACGCAAAGAAGGCGTGGCTGTGAAAACAACACATGTTAATATGGTGAAGGCAGCTTCGAAATATTAACAAGGAGGTGCAGCGATAAAAAAAATCGCGCTACCTCAGCCTTAACTCAGGAATTTAACATCTGTTAAATTCCTGACTCAGCCATACTTTTAATGGGAGATGGATTATGCTGATAGGACCACAGGGTCGTATCAGTAATGTTATCGCTGTTTCAATGGAACATCGCTGGAAAACCAGCGATGTTCCATTGAAAACACCGCTATCGCTGAAATATTATCGCCACAGCGCTATGCGTTGTAAATATAGCGTTATCATGGCAATAATATTCAGCGATAGCCGGCGATAATATTTCTATCGCTATGTACGGCCAGCGATAATTATCGCTGGCCGTTGATAATATGCTCCCAGGAAAGCTCAACCCTCCAGAGTTATATGTTTTAAACGGGGTGCTTGAAGGCCCCTTTCGGTCTTAAAGTGTGCTAGGGTTTGTAGAGTGGAAATCTGCTATGGAGAGGGCTCGTCTTTCCTCCTTCATGAACTAGGCATAATGCCTTGAATTTTACTCAGTGGCCAGTTGTAAGCCAATTAAGATGCTTCGGGAAAGCAGATATAAATGTTGTCTTCCTGAGATTCACAATCAGAATAACTACAGCGTTCAATCTGGACCAGTTGCAATTATGTTATCGAATTTGCTGGCAACCCAAGGCAGACCACTTTTCAATAATTAAACCTTACAGAAACAAAAGTGTTTAGCGACTTAAATTTTTAAATGATTAAATAAATACATAATTCTCTTTAAGACTCACATATGAAAAAAGCAAGACCTTACCACTAACTTGTTCATTTTAGCCGCAGAATAGAATTTATTATCACCCCAAGATTTTTCAATTTCAGGATGGAGAGATGTTACTATTCTATTGCGGTGGGGCAAAAGTCACTACTCCTCATATGCAATTGTCTAAAAGGAAGCAGGATCTTATTTGTGTCCCCATTTTATTTTAGTCTGTCCCCGATTGTACCATTGTATATTATATGGACACGTAGAACACTTATCGTTGCTAGTGCAGTTTATGCAGCCATGCCATGCATCTAGTTTCACAGTTCCAGTGACACATTTTCTACCCAAACCAAATCTCTTGCACAAGAAAACTGCATGATCAGTGTAAGCATAAAGAAAAAAAATGTATGCATTTTGCCCAAGCCAATAATCAGGGTTTGTGTAAAATTATGTCAACCTAATAAAATTATATATGACTCCAGAGCCTCGAGATGCTTGAAGTGGTAGGGCAGGAGTACACTCCCCAGCACCACTCGCACCCGGAGGCGCCCTGATAATTGGTGGCGGGCTCCCACTGCGCAGAAGCGTAGAGAAGCTTGAAGCGGCGGGGCAGGACTACACGCCCCAGCACCACTAGCGCCTGGAGGTGCCCTGATAATTGGCAGCAGGTTCCAACTGCATGAGAGACTCGAGAAGGTTGAAGTGGAGGAGCCGGATTAAACGCCTCGGTACAATTCGTGCCCGAAGGAGCCCTGATAATTGGCAGCGGGCTCCCGCTGTGGGGGAGATTCGAGAAGTTTGAAGCGGAGGGGCAGGACTATGTGGCCCGGTACCACTCACCCCCAGAGGTGGCCTGATAATTGGTGGCATGCTTCTGCTGCACACAGGACTCAAGAAACTTGAAGCGGAGGGGCAGGACTACACACACTGGCACCACTTGCACCCAGAGATGCCCTGATAATAGTTGGCAGGCTCCTGCTATGCACGTCGTGCCCGGGCACATGCCCAGGCAAAGACTGGGCCAAGAGCGGGACAGTCTGCACTCGCCGCGGCCGGCTGAGGTTGGGCTGGGCCAGGTTTATTGTCTTTTTTCTGGGACCTCTCGGCTCCTGGTCACCACATAAAGCATAAAGCTTAAGGTTCTGTTTAAATCTGTTCTTTGTAGATTACTTTTTTGTATACTAATTGGCCCATAGGCTTTGTTGACACTTTATCACAACTTATTATAGCCAAGTGAAGTATGTACTTTACCCACTTTGTTGCTCATCTTCAATGGATTTTTACGGGAGGTATGGCCCACTAACCATGGTCAAAAGGAAAACAGCTGCAGGGGGTGCCGGGGGAGCTACTGGGGGCAATACAGTAACGACCATTGACTCCTTCCTAACTAGGGCAACTAATGTTTTATCAAAGCAGATAGTCTTAACCACTGTGGAGAATCATGGGACCATAGGGGCTATTCCCAGCCTGGAATTTTCTCTGCATGTGCCTGTTCCTACATCTCCATCTACTGTGTCTCCAATATCAAGCCAATCATGTCTTTGGTAGGAGATGATTCAGCCCAGGACAGACCCCCTACCAAGAGGGAGAGAACTGGTTGTGAAAGAGCCCTCTGTAAGATATCATTGGTTAACCCTATATCGTCAGCTACCTCCAGCGCTGGTATTGAATTATTGCCAGATACCTTTTTTTCCAGGGTAGAACAAATGACTAAAGAACTTGTAGTACCTCTGCACCAAAAACTAGAGGGCATACAGGCAAGGCTTAATATTTTCTTTCCAATGGTCTCCCATCCTCCCACTGGGACAGAGTCGGGGTGGGATGCCCTGCCACGGTAGGCAAGTCCCTGTGAGGCTGCCTGATAGAGGGCCATATTCTGCTGCACCCGGTAGCACGAATCAGGCAACACAGCAGACACAAAACTCTGTCTCACTGGGAGTGGGGATGCCCCATGCGCCCCCAGTAATCCAATTCCTGGAGCACAAGTGGCGCAAACACAAGTACAAGGGTTGCAAGCATCCAGGGGGGCAAAATTGATACATCTATTCTGCATCAACCTGTTATGCCAAAAGTTGAAAATCAGTGCATTTTAGATTTGCCTCCAGAATCAGCACCCTTGGCTGTAGTCCTAGTGGGAGCCCCCCACTTTTATGAAGTTCAAGGGAAACCACTGTGGACCTCATACATAAAGTCACTCATTAGTGTAATAATAATGTGGCTAACTGACAAAATATATCTCTCGATATTATCATGGCGAGAAGAGTGGGCTGGGTTGGCCGTCCAATTGGGAAAAACAGGGAGGGGAATTGTGTCATAGTTAATGATAGACATCCTGTACAGTCTAAAGCGCTTGCCGCCAGTCATCTTAGATGTATTTCTAAAACATCAATCAGGATTCTCCTCCTTCAGTATTTCTATTCTTTTGACCAGACATCTTTGAATCATCTTTGGCAGCTCCCTCCCAGACCAGCTAAACCTGCCCAGAGTAGAAATTTAGGTCCTGTTCTTTCCCTGGTCAACAGAGTTGATCCTCTGTTAAGTGTACAGGGCCTTGATGAAAATGAATGACTAACATCAGCCCATGTTAAGCAGCAGGGCAGTAGGCCCATAGCCCTGGCCCTTTACATCCCAGCTTTATGTGCTTCACCTCCCAAGCTAGTGCCTGCCTGCCCACCTAAGCTAGCTATAACACCTGATACTCCAGGCCCTCCTTGCATGAAGATACTCTCATGGAACATAGCAGGCCTAAGATCATAAAGAGATGACACAATATGGCAGTGCCTCCTCTCACCATGCCATATCATAGCCCTACAGGAAACATGGGATACCACAAATTGTTTCTTTCTGGATGGCTCTATTTCACTTTTTAAGTGTGCAACGTCCTCAATATTGGGAAGAACAAGGGGGTCTTCTTTTACTGGTGTCATTCAAACTAACTTGTATAAATAGATTGGTAGAGTGTCATTCACCTCATCTATTAGCTGTGGAGCTGACTTTTAAGAATCATTCTACTTTGTTGGTCATTAATTCTTTTTTAGTTCAAAAGATTTTTATTGGATAAGTAAAGGTGTCAATACATGAGAAAGAATACAAACATATCTTCAATAGAGGAGAAAAGTAAAACATGGTAATGCAAATATACAATTAATCAGAGGATAACAAAGATTTGAGGCTAAATAACAAAAAACAGCGCTGGTAATAATGAGCAATAAAGTAGCTTATATAAAAAGAATAATGCAAATGAAAAGCAGTGTCGCTCAGGGAGGCTTAGAGACCTCTTGCTGAGTAGGTGATACATGAGAGGAGCGCTTAGCACAGGTATCTAGGTACAAGGTTACAGAAAGCCATAAGTCATGTCGTTTAGCAGCTAAACTAAGGGGGTGCACAAAAACAGTGTCTAGCCTGTGATTATAACAAACATTGTACCACCATGCTTTGAAAGAAATATTCGTAAAGTTTTTCCAATTGACGGTGATTTGCTGGAATGCAACAGCTAACAACAAATCAACAATTTGCGTATTGAGATCAGTGTCATCCCAACAAGGAGAGAGGCTCCCTAAAAAAATATTGACATAAGAGAAGGGGGATGTAGTGTGGAATATGGCATTGATTTGGGCCCAAACTAGTGTCCAGAAATTTTGCGTGAGAGTGCAAGAAAAAAGCATGTGAAAAAGAGTGGCCTTAGGAGCAGAACAGGACCAACAGAGATCCGGGATAGAAGAAAATCTCTTATTCAACACCTGGGGAGAAAAGAGAAGTCTGTTGTAAATGAAGAAAAGGGTTTGTGTGAGGGAGGCAGCTCTAGATGTCTTGCGAAGTTTGGTCCATAATTTGTCCCAAAGGGAGGTGGGCCAAGAAACGGCAAAGTCAGATTCCCACTGTTCCTCAACTTTGGATTTTGGTCTAGGTGTGAGAATCGTATGGAATGAGTGGTATAATGAGGAGGCTGTAGGGTGAGTACGCAAGAAGGAATGAAGCTGTGAGGTAGGATTGGGAGGGTGAGGATGCATGAGGGGGTTAGAGAGAAGGGCATAAGTGGACATAACTGCATTTTTAAGCGCAAGATACTTGCAGGCAAAAGAACGAGGGAGATGGAAGTGTTGGCTAAGAACAGAGAAGGATAAGAAATCAGATTTAGAGAAGAGTTGAGATACCCAGATTAAACCCCTCTGTCTCCAGGTTTTCCAGTAAAAGGGCTTACGATTGATGGTTATACTGTTATTGTGCCAGATAGTGGAATTGAGAAACTCTGTCACAGAGGAAGGGGGGCCTGGGGAGGTGGAAAGAAGCAGCTTGGCTGTAAACTTGTGGATAGGAATGGAGGAAAAGTGAGGCTTACGAGAGAATGAGAGGTATTCAGCAAAAGTGAAAGGGGATAAGGAAAGGCCCTCAATGACAACCCATAAGGGGGACGACAGAGCAGGGTCTTGCAGCCAGTGGGAAGCTTGCCGCAAAAGGAATGCCTTGTGGTAAGCGGGAAAATTCGGAAAGTTAACTCCACCCTCAGACTTGGGGAGTTGCAATCTGAGCAAGGACATACGTGCTTTTTTGCCGGACCAAAGAAAGGAAGAGAGAATAGTGTTAATTTTCTTAAAAAACTTAGCAGGGATAGGAATTGGAATGTTAGAGATGGTGTAAAGGACTAACGGGGAGAGCATCATTTTAATCGTGTCAAGACGGCCCCACCAGGAAAGGTATAATGGGTGCCATCTGGAAGTGAGGTCGGACAATTTCTGGATGCATTTATTGAGGCATAACGAAACAGTGTCAGAGAGGGAGGAAGTAATGTGTAAACCTAGATATTTGATGTGTGAGGGGCTCCAAGTAAATTTGGACGCCATAAAGTCCGGTTTAAAAGTGAACTTAGTAAGGGGTAAAATCTCACACTTGTCATTGTTTAGCTTATAACCTGAAATCTGAGAATAATCATGGACTTCAGCTAGGAATGCGGGAATAGAAGTTGCGGGGTTAGACATGAATAATATAATATCGTCTCAGTAGGCAGCAAGTTTAATATTAGTTTGGGAGATTTGGAAACCATGTAAGTTGGGGTTTTGACGAAGCTTTGAAAGAAAAGGTTCCAGGGCCAAATTAAAAAGAAAAGGGGAGAGAGGGCATCCCTGATGAACACCCCTACCTAGCTTGAAAAAAGAGGAAACTAGACCGTTGGCGCAGACCGCCGCTCTAGGGCTGGAATAAAGGAAGGAGATAAAAGAGATGAAATGCGGGCCAAATCCAAACCATTTGAGGGCGGAGAAAAGGAAAGTCCACTCCACCCTATTGAATGCTTTTTCTGCGTCTAGGGCAATGGCTGCTAGTGAGTTTTGGAACTGTGGAGATTTGGAAAGGACATTAAATAAAAGTCTGGTGTTATCTGTGATGAAGCGACCTTTAACGAAGCCAGATTGTTCAGGGCCTAGCAATTCGGGAAGAAAAGGGTCTAATCTAATGGCGAGAGATTTGGCATATAATTTATAATCAATGTTGACCAAAGAAATTGGTCTGTAATTCTTACAATGCTGGGTATCTTTGCCTTCTTTGGGTATAACACAAATGTGGGCGTCTGAAAATGTACCTGAGGAAGAGCCACTTAATATGAAGGAATCAATAAGGGAATGGAGTCTGGGCAACAACAGTTTGGAAAAATGCAAATAAAATTCAACTTTGAATCCGTCTGGGCCAGGGGCCTTATCTTTCTTGAGTGACTGGAGTGCTGTAAGTAATTCATCACTAGAGATTGGTGATTCGAGGGCAGATAAATCAACAGGGAAATTGGAAGGTGGTTGGATGGTGGCAAAGAAAGTAGCAAGAGAATGAGCAGTGGGGTGCGTCTCAGAAGAGTTGAGTTTGGAATAAAACTGGGAGAATTGCTCTAAAATATCAACATCTGTATGCTTTAAAACAGAATTAACATCGTAGACAGATTCAATATTCAGTTTGTTTTGCTTGACTTTTAGATAGTTGGCTAAAACCTTCCCCGCCTTATTTTTACCCCCATAGAATTTTGAACTGGATTTCAACAAATACAATGAAGCATCCTCAGTGGATTGTTTGTTAAATTGCATCTTGGCAGCAATGAGAGCAGTCAGACTTTCTTGCGAATGGGATGTATAGAAGGAATGCTCTAACTTTTTAATCGTAAGAAGGAGGTCACTAGTGCGTTTACGAGCGTTCTTGCGTTTAGTAGCCACAAAGCTGATAATAAAACCTCTGGCTGCTGCTTTATAGGCGTCCCAGACAACGTGGTTAGGCATAGTGGGTGTGTCATTAATGGTGAAAAATTCTGTGGTGAAGTCAACAAAGGAGGCGGAGAATTTGGGATCGAGGAGTAAAGTGTTGTTAAAGCGCCATCTCTTTGGTCCAGTGGACTTGGGTAAGATGTCAATGTTAATCAAAACGGGGGCATGATCAGAAAATAAGATGGGGCCTATGTCAGCGTGGGTAAGGGATTGGGACATATGATGGGAGAGGAAAATATAGTCAATACGCGATTGGGAATGGTGAGTCGGGGAGTAGAAGGTGAATTCTTTAGAGGTAGGATTGCAGAGACGCCAAGCGTCAATGAGTTTATGTTGGGATATCGCTTGAGCAAAAAGCTTGTGAGATTTATTATGGATAAAAGGTGCCTTGGAGTTTCTGTCTAAAAAATGATCAAAGGGTAGGTTACAATCACCTGCTAAGATAAAATTATCATCAATATATTTAGTGATGCGGGAGGCCATTGCGCGCCAAAAGACCTGATCACCACCAGTAGGGGCATAGATATTAAGGAAGGAAAGAGGGACGCCTTTTGAGGAGAGTTTGACGTACAACCATCTACCTTCAGGATCTGATTCAGAAGTCAAGAGCAAATGAGCAAGAGATTTGCGAACTAGTACAACCACACCGTTTCTCTTACCATCACCCGGAGATGAAAATACAGCACCCACCCATCCTCTCTTAAGTTTAGCAGCTTCAGCGTCAGACAAATGGGTTTCTTGTAAAAAGGCAATGTCTACATTTAATTTGGCTAAATGAGAGAGGATTTTTTGTCTCTTGATAGGAGAATGCAGACCTTTAACATTCCAGGAAACAATTCGAACTGACATTAAGGATTAATCGAAAAGTGGACCAATTGGAGAGTAAGACAGCAAGGAAATGCCTCGCATCGAGCAAGGGCACAAGAGAAAGAGAGAATGAGGTGAGAACTGACGTGGTGGAACATGAGTAGAAGAAAAAGTGAGAGAGGAACCAGAGAAGCCATGCAAATAGGAAAGAGCCAAGAAAATAAAAAGAATGATAAGAAGATACAGCAATTCTCAAAGATAATGGTAAGTAAGGGCCAAGGGAGAGTAAAATAGGTAAAGGAAGATGAATACAAGCAAGAGAACCAATATACAATGGGGAGAAGAAAGAATGAAGAAAGAGAAGAGGAGGAGAGCCATGGAAAAGGTAATGACACCAATAAACCTGAGAGCAACGAGGGAAAAGGTAAAATAAGAAAATATAGAACATAGAAAAACATGATAAATAAGGAATGAAGAGTACTTACGAGGGGTAGCATGGGAAAAATACAATCAGGAACTGGGAATAAGCGGAGACATACGTGGAGACGAGGGGAGGGAGGTAGGGCCAACTGGGAGAGGCAGGGCATTCGGGGTGAAGGAGATGTCCAACCAGAGACAACACAACGGAACGCAAAACAATGATCTGTGAAGGGAGAAAAAGAACATAGTTAGACACTCGAATACAACGAAGATAAAAAAACAAACATATGACCAACTGAGGAACCAGAACAACATTATCGGACGCTAAAATGAAAGATATAATCTTAACGAGAAGTCATACAATCTGAAGAACCTGCAAAAATGAAAGCATTAAAGCATAACGAATTAGGGAATCAAACTGCAACTACAGAAACCAGTCATGGTGGGTGGGAAGAGGGACCAGATAGCTCCATATCAGCTTGACCGCAGGAGTTCAGGAAACTTCGAAGTCGCGCAGGGTCCTCATATGTCGTAGTCTTGTTATTGTGAGTGACCTTAAATAGACAAGGATGAAAGAGCCCATATCTGGCACCAATGGAGCGAAGGTCGGGTCTCATATCTAGGAAGGCCTTGCGACGGTTTGCAGTGGTCCTGGCATAATCTTGCGCAAAGAACAAAGTGGAGCCTGACCATGTGAGGCGAGGAGAGGCTTTGGCGGCTAAGAGGACTTTCAACAAGTCTGTGTACTCTAGAAAGTACATTATTACACCTCTAGGCTTCGTTGACATGGAAGGAGAGGAGGATGCTCGACCAAGCCTGTGAGCACGTTGGATATTCAGTGAGGTGTCTTCAGGTAGGTGAAGAAGCTTCGGGAGAAAGGACTTGAAAAAACTGATGGGATCATTTCCCTCACAACCCTCCACCAAGCCGTAAAGACGGAGATTGTTGCGTCTGTTGCGATTTTCAAGGTCCTCCACCTGCTTCTGAAGAGAGGAAATCTGCGTATGCATGTGAGAGACCTTGGACGCGGATTCCTGAAGAGAGGAGACGTCACGCTCCACCGACGACACTCTTTCGTCCAGCGAAGCCCAATTGTCAGTGAGAATCTGCAACTTAGCATTCGTCTCCTCCATGTAAGGGCGCAGGGCCCGTATCTCTTCGAGGATTAGCTCCATAGAGATGGGCGAAGAGGACTTAGGAGGCGAAGGCGGGTCTTTCTTTAACCTCTTAGAGTTCACTTTTGCCGAAGGTTGTGAGGAGATGTCCGCAGTCGATGTCATCTCAGTTGAAGGTAGAGACTGAGAAGCTTCCAAATGGGCCAGTGCCGTGAATAATTTGGAATTCTTAATATAACTACGCTTTTGAACTTGACTGGAGCTATGCGCCATCAGCACGCCAATGGAGCGTGAGGTCAAAAGATATCTTATTGCCCAACTGAAAAAGGACCAGGGAACAAATTAATAAAGGAAGGAAAATGCCAGGCCACAGAATTGGAGTCAAAAATGTTGGAGACTGGAGTCATAAAGATGGCCGCCGTATATGAGGAAAGTTGAAAATTCCAGTCAGCTTACCTAAAAAAAAAGGCAGCGGAAATAATCATAGTTGAAGAGAAAAAAGTCACCTTAGAGTGCTGATTATCCACATCTGTGCTTCAGGAAGTGCTGGGGTCAGAAGTGTAAGCATGAGGCGTCCAGGGGATCCGTGCGCGATAAAACGCGCTGCTGAGGCGCTCACGGGCGAAAATGAACAAGATGGCGGCCGCGGCCGATGACGAGCCGCGACCGAAGATAAAATGGGCTGTAAGACCCAAAATAACTGTGCCTCAGCGCCAAAAAAGGATTGAAAGTGATCCTGGCATGCTCCGACAGGGAAGACTGCCCTTCGTTGGTGGAAACTGAGGCGCGAACCGCCAGTAGACCCTGGTGTGAACGGAGCTCCTAGCCGAACGCCGCCATCTCCTTCGGGCGCCAAGCCACGCCCCCCTTGGTCATTAATTCTTATAATTCTTTTACCAAAAATCTGGAGAAAGAGCAGTGAGTTGCTCTGGAGGAGTTGCTTGAAAAATATGGGAAGAAGAAACACTTATTACGAGATGATAATTTTGGGTGACTTTAACATCCATCAATGTCATCTTAATTGTATCGCCACAATGGCTCATTGGGGTCTTTCACCTCTGGTCACACATTTTGAGCACTCACCATCAGGTATTCATATAAAGGGGATTCTCTTAGCAAACAATCTGTCCTGTTTAGAGCAAACAGAGGTGACCATGCCAGTTCCCACCGACACAGACAGGGGCTGCACCAATACCATTGATTACATAATGCTCTCAGCACCTTTAGCCCAGGCTGTGGTGTAAATGAGCACTTCCTGGAGCAGCCACAGTGATCATAATCCCCTAACGCTTGAGCTGTGTTATCCGTCTGTGCTACAAGGACCAGAGGGAGTATTCCAAATGAGGACATTGGTACCAAAGAAGATGATACCAGAAAGATTCCTGGAAAATCTGCATGCCGAATTCTCTCCAGAAATGTTAGCATGTATGGATATCAGTTCATAGAATAGAGCTGTCCTAGAGGCCTTTGATAAACTAACCAACCAGATAGCATCCAGCCTAACTACTAAGAGCATGACTAAAGGCCTAAAGGACAAGAGATGGTTTGATGGTACTTGCACCACTGCCCATAGGAAGCTACTTTCAGCACTGAAACAAGCCCCAAGGGATGAGGCCCTGGTTAGGAGCTGCAGGAAGGCTTATACGTCTGTGGTCCATCAAAAGAAGAAGTGTATCAGTGATCAGGCCTGAGAGACTCTTGGACAAGCTAGTTCTCTGTCTGATAGCACAAAGTTTTGGGCCACAGTCAATAGTCCCTTCTTTTCTGACACAGCTAACCATAGAACAGACTGTACTATATCTGCTGAGCGTTGGGTTCAGCACTTTGAAGGCATGTATAGCGGTGACAATCTAAAAGATCATGAGGCACAGAGGGACCTTGGCTTAGCTAGTATTTCACTTAATATTATTGCAGATGAGGTTTACAAAGCTATCAGATCAACATCTGGCGGCAAAGCCCCGGGCTGGAAGGAATCCCCTCAGATCTGTACAAGGCTGATCCTGAGGTCTGGGCGAAGATTCTGGCACGCGTCTTCAATGCAGCCTGTGTGTGTGGTTTCCCTCCCTCCTGGGCCATGGCTATCATTATCTCCATTTTCAAAAAGTGTTCAAGAGATGAACCTGCTTGTTATCGACCGATTTTGCTTTTAAACTCGGCCACTAAAATCATGTGAAAAGTGATACTGAATCGCTTAACAGCATGGCTAGACCATTTTAATGTTATTTCTGACCTACAATACGGCTTCAGGCAAGGCAAAGTACATTGGACCAATGCCTCAACCTGCTGTTGGAGGTTGGGAAATACACAACTGCAAAGAAGGCTACCTTCCACTTGGCTTTTGTGGACCTCACATCATCGTTTGACTGTGTAAATAGATCCAAGTTGTGGCTGACCCTCCAGGATTTGGGCCTGGATTTGGAACTGGTGGCCTTTTAAGCCGCCCACAATAACACTACTGCGGCTGTGAGATTTAATGAGAATGATGGCATGACAGACTCCTGGGTGGTTAAGAGAGGTGCATTTTGGCCTCCCTGCTATTCATGCTGTATATTAATAAGTTAGGGGACATCCTATCATCTGGTTGCAAAGATATCCCGAGAGTCAGACCCAAGATGATCCTTGCCGTTTTGTACACAGATAATGCGGCCCTGTTTACCAGAACCGCCAGGGCTCTTCAAAAACTATTAAACGGTTTTATAGATTTATGGACTCACTTGATCTAGCCACCATTTTTTTAAAATCCCACGCTATGTCAATAGGCCCTTGGAAGGCTGTCAGGATTTTTAAAAAATGAAAGGGGCTAGAGCTAACAAAAGTATCAAGCTTTCTATATCTGAGGGTGCTGTTTGATGATCGAGGGACTTGGTCAGAACAAAGAATGTTAAAATAGAACATCTTGGCTAGAGCTACAAGGCCTACCCTGGAGTTTGCAGAAAGGCTGGAGTCTAAGCCCATCCCCAGCTTGCTTAAGGTGTACAGAGAAAAATGTATTCCTATTGCCACATATGGGTGTGATGTCTGAGGTTATAAAGAGGTGAAGGACATCCAGGGGGCAGAAAATAAATTCATGCCTAAACTTCTTGCCGTTCCCCACTCTATCTCAGCGTACATTCTAAATGAGGAACTGGGCATAGGATACATCTCAGACCTGATAGCTGTAGCCCCGTTGTTGTGTTGGCTGAGAATTTGGACTTGCCCCACCCCACACTAAATCAGCTTGTCATCACGGACTGCATTGGACACAAGGGGGCCCTACGCATCCCTTGGCTAAATTACATTATGGAGCAAACAAAATGGTTTGTCTGCCCTGATCTGTGTGTAAACCATAGGTCCTTAGGCACGGTAGCCATTAAAGACATTAAACTACAGTTTCTGGCCAAGAGGCAGGGGCTCAGGGAAGGCAATGAGTTAGTTCAGCCAACTGTGAGAAGGTTTGTCACACTGAGCCTGAGCCCACAGGCACAGCCATACATGTTGCCTGTCACTAAAGTATTTCATTACTTTGTGTTGACAAGATTCCAATTGAACTGGTTGTTCCTAAAGGCTGCACAAAATCTGGAGCCCTAAAGCCCTGCCCTTGTGACAACTTCTCTGAGCGGGACAACGTACACTTTATTTTTTGTCTGTGATTTTTACGTCTCTCTACGCAAAAAGTTTATACTTCCGCAGCTCAGAGACTGTCAATTTGTACAAGTAAGGTCTGCACTACTATATCTTAAATTGCCCTTCTCTCCTATGGTCTGTTTTGGGGTTGCAAGTTTCTCAACAACGGCCATAAGATATAGGAAGAGGGTGTCCTTGAAGTAGCCAGACCGTACCTGTTAACTGCGCTCTGGAAATTACACATGCCATCTGGCATCTGTTAAGCTAATCTCACAGTCTACTTATTGAGTAAATGTCTCGTCATTCATCCATTTTTATCAGTTGTAGTTTATGATTTTTTATAATGCTTAATGATGGATTTTAAACATGTGTGTTTTTAACCTGCACTTGTCTGTTTGGTTAGTTTTTAGCCTATTGACCTGCGCAACTTGGTTTTTTAATTGTATATGCAGGATCTTTTAATTACTGTATATCTTATCATATATATTGCTTTTAGTGGGCGAATAAAGTATTTCTTAACTTGACTTGACTCCAAACGGTACTAAACATTCTGCTTAACATACGCTTTTGCTGTATGCTCATAGGGGAATGGGAAATTGAAATAAACCATTGTTTTGTCCACTGATCCCAACAGAGTCAGCATAAACTTTAAGGAGGAAAGGGGAACCAATACTGTCAAATAATCTCATTTATATGATGTACTCATTTTGGGTTTTCCTTATTTTTCTAATTTGTTGCTCAACTTTCTGAGTAGATCAGATGCATGTTTCTGTTGAAGTCAGAGTTTAGATTGAAAGCATGACTGTTCACTGGAGAAAGGGTATAAATTGCTCCTTTCCTCCCAACGTATTTAACATCAAATTTAAATTGATACAAAGTCAATATTTAAAATCTTTTTTTCCAAACGCAGCGCATTTTTTTTTTACAATAGATAGTTTTATCCATTCAACACTTTTTAAATTTTTAGGAGTTTTTTAATTTCCACTCTCCACCGCCTCTTTTCTATTCTTATGAAATGCAATCTATAGTTTAACATTTATTGAATAAAATGTGAGCTATTTGTACCTGACCTGACTTTTATTTGTCCAGCCCGGAGACACGCTTGCAGCTATCAGTTTGCCTGTTCACTGCGGGAAGTTGCGCTGCCGCTGCAGATGATGGTCCACCCAATCGCCTGTTGAGAACACCGAGGGCGACATCTGGAGAAAGACTTAACTTCCCAGGATACTGAGCGGCGCGTCTGCCCCTGATGTCACTACACGCGCCAGGGGGCGCATAAGAGCCGGCCAGGGCTCCAACAGCGCGGGAGCTCTTTGGAATCTGTGCCTGACCTGACTTTGATTTGTCCAGCCCAGAGACACGCTTGCAGCTATCCGTTTGCCGGTTCACTGCGGGAAGTTGCGCTGCCGCTGCAGACGCGGGTCCACCCAATCACCTGTTGAGCACACCGAGGGCGAGATCTGGGGAAAGAGCCGAGTTCCCAGGATACCGAGTGGCACGTCTGCCGCTGACGTCACTAAACGTGCCAGGGGGCGCATAAGAGCTGGCCAGGGCTCCCGCAGCATGGGACGCACGTGGGTGAGACAGGGCAAAGCCCGGGCAAAGGGCGGGCCCATATGCGTCCGTCGGAGACAGGAGGAGGTAGGGCTGGGCCACCCATCTTGGCTGCTCGAAAGGATCCCAGGTAAGAGTCTGGTAATAAGTAATCCTGACTGTATTACCACAACTATACCTACCTCTGAATGAGGAAGATGGGCAAGAGGAAACAACCACAATCCCTGGGGAAGCCACAGTCTGATAATACACCTATAACTAAGTACTTAAAGCCAGCAGTGGGAATGATTGACAACGAAATTGTCCTCATGAAGGAACAGTTGGCAGCAACTAAAACTGCGTTAGCCGCTGCCTTAATGGCACCGGAACTAGAGGGTAGACAAGAGCCACTGATAATGTTAATGTTGTAGACTTGTAAAGCACACAGCTACCCCAGCAACGGGGTGTCCCGGCACTGTAGACCGCTGGGGAACCCGTCCTGGCTATCCCTGTGAGATGGTCCCTTTCTGGGTATCTCCAAGGTGAAACCAGGCATCCCCGGCGTCTGTGGGGGGCCGTTGTAGAGATGAGGCAAGCTTAATGCCCAGAGTTGCCGAGTGTGTTCCTGGTTAGAGTAGGTACCGAGGCGAGAATTATCGAGTCCGTTTTGACCCTGGTCCACGACCCTGCCGCGTCGGGAATTGAACTCTGGTCCCTGGCCGATTCTCTGCTTACGGGTCTGCCGCCTCTAACTAGTGAGCCACACCTCTCCACAAGGCATCAGAAATTGAGAAGACATTTGAGCTAGATACAGCACCATCTGGTAGTAATATAAGTAAAAGGGAAATGCCTAATACTAGGAACAATCCATGTATTTTAACATCACCTTTGGAAATCTCAGAAATATCCAACAAATCAGCCCTAGTTTCCTGACCAGTGAAAAAAGTTATCAACTGCCAAGAGCGAAGAATTGCTTCGAAGAAATTAATCTTGCAAAGCCGAGAACAAAGCAGAAGGCAAAGAAAGGGGGCAAATTTGCTGGAATATCAAAAGGAGAGTTCTATGTAACCGATAGTCAACAAGGGCCACACAATCTTGAGACATTATTTAAAAAAGTTCACTCAAAATTGGACTCCATTGAACGCCGTGTGATGTCCGAGACAAAACTGGTCCAAAAAGATGTAACCTATCTAACAGACTTGGTCTCGGGACGATTTGCCTCCAAAAACCCGAGTATATCCACTGTAGCCAAAGATCCACTAATTAGGCCAAAGGAGGTTGGTGATTGTAAAATCATATCGGAAAATAAACAAAGAAAGGCTGGCATCGAGCTCATACTAAGGGATAGAACCCCAACAACACAAATCCGAAGGCCTGCAACTGAACACAAAACACCACCTAATGTAACGAGTGTAATCAATAAAACAGAGAAACCTAATAGGTCCATGAATGTAGGTATTAATAATGATGAATCTTTGCACCTCCTGCCTCAGGCGACACCTTATGTCATCATCCTTAAAAATGTGCCCAGGTTGGAAAATTGGTCCTATGAACCATATGAGAAATTAAAAAATCAAGTGATACACTGGCTAACTGCAAACACGAATACCGACACTAATGTATTACAACGAAACATTATAATGTTGAGGAGAGTAAGTTGGGTGGGCAGCACAAGAAAACACTGTGCGGGAGATTGTGTGGTGGTGAACTTCCGTAGCAGAGAGTTGGTTGAAGAGTTGATGGATATTTTTGCAAATAAAAACATGGAAATGAACTCAAATATGACCAATCATATAATTACTGTCCCATTGTGATATTTCTATAGGGCAAATGAGATAAATTCAAAGGCAATCGGCTCCATTTTCTGCAAACTGATTCTAAATATCCCTATATATAATGGGTATGAACTACTCAGATCTTGTAGTGAGATGGACTGATATAGGGAAAATAAAGAAATTGTCTTGGGAAGAATACCAGAATATATTGCCGCCACATATGTGACTGATGATAACGTACAGGTAAACAAGTTAGATGACTGCCTGAGTGCACAAATACCTTCTGAGGCTCGATGTGACATGGTTGACCATAATAAAGGAATTGCCTTAAACTGCTCTGTAAATATGTTAGATGGTTTTTTAGGCTCCCAAATATCTAGTGCAAACCGACACGAACATCTGGCTGATGAAATAGATAACACCTTAGGTACTGTAACACTCGATATGGAAGTTGCGGACGTATATCGTCCAATTAATCAAGCTAAGAGCTCCACGATTATTATGTCGTGGAACATAGCAGGGATTAAAAATAAGATAAATAATGACGAATGGCGTAAATCAATAGAGTGTTGTATTGTAATTATGACTCAGGAAACATGGAACACAGAGCACTTTTTTATAAATGGTTTCAAAGTAATCTGCACTAATGCTAACCCCTCTAGAAGAGGGAGAGCAAAGGGAGGTTTAGCAACTTTAATAGCCGTTACTGCACCCCTGATAGTGAAAGATGTTAACATCAATTCACAATAATCTCAGTCGATACAACTAGATTCGAAGGGAAACAATTGTTTTAATTAATTTTTCAAATAATATTTTTGATAGCACTAGATCAAGGGTAATTAAAGATTTAGAGGTTAATTTAGAGCACTTTGTAAAGGAACTGGGTGGAGTATATAGTCATACGGGGGCGATTTTAATTGCGAAATTTGTGATAGTTTAGTGGGAGAACAATGTGGCTTTAGTGACAGTTTTGGGGATCGAACTCCACATTTTCCACATGATCCGTATGGGGAAGCAATAAATAATACAATTTTTAAACTTAATTTAGTAATTTTGGAACCCGAAACCTCGTAGGGGGAAACCGCTATTTCCACTTACGTAGGAGAGAGAGGCGCATTGAGTATCGATGATTTTATTATATCAGCAAAGTGTAATGATCTAGTGGAAAAAATTATAATTAGTGGAAATCTACTTAGTGACCATCATCCACTAATATTGTCACTCAGACTTGGCCTTGCCCATCAACAAAGGGGTAAGACTGCACACACAGATATTAAACTTCAAGGTAATTATGGTGTATCCATTAAATGGTCAGGAGTAGATCCAACCATTTTTCTGAAAAACCTAAGAGGGAAAAATCAAAAGGACATTGATATCTGTATGAATAACTCCTCCACAGATTTGTTAATTATAAATTCCTTTTATAATATTACTACAGAAATAGCGAGTAATTTAACCCTAAAAAAAAAATAAGGATATGTGACAACAACCCCAGATGGTTCAATAGTGAATGCTCTAGGCTAAACAGGGATCTAAAAACAGCTCTCAAATTAAAACCAAGAGACTGCGTAAAAATAAGTACCCTAAGGAAAGAGTACAAAATAATTTTAAAACAAAGAAAAAGTGAAATCCGAGAGGATGCTTGGGCGAGTTTGATTCATGCCGCAGAAACCAGAAATGCTACTTTGTTTTGGCATACTATTGATCACCCTTTTTTTAAAGATAACTCAACCTCGAAAATTGAAATCGCGGTATCCCCACAAGATTGGATAACACATTTTGAGTCTAGTTTTAATCCAGGTGCTTTTAATGTTACTATAACACAATTTTTATTTTTATTTTAGCTGACCCTGTAAATTCTCTGCCAATTAAGACAGTGGAAATTAAAACCGCTCTCCTAAAAAGCGCTTGCGGGAATGCTGCAGGCCCTGATGGGGTACCTATTGTTGTTTTCAAAAGTGATATGGACTTTTGGACCCCTATTCTATTAAATGTTTTTAACACTGCTATAGGAGGAGTCCTACCTGCATCATAGTCACAAAGTATTATCGTACCCATTTTTAAAAAGGGGGATAGAGGGAAGGCCAACTGCTACCATCCCATATCTCAGCTGGACTCAACCTCAAAATTAATGGGAAGAATCCTCCTGGGGAGGTTAGAAGATTGGGTGAATGAGAATAACATTCTCTCAGAAGCCCAGTTTGGATTCAGACGAGGTATCAAAACTGTAGAACAGTGCCTAAACCTGGAACTTTTAATAGGAAAATATACACTGGCTAAGGAGGGGGTTCTACATCTTTGCTTCGTAGACCTCACAAGTGCATTTGTCCTTGTCAATCATGCCAAATTGTGGCAAACCCTAAAAGAGCTAGGAGCACCAAATGACATTGAAATATATATGTCCGAAATCTATACCTTTATAACTTCAAGAGTACGTTTTGTAAGGAAGGGCGAATGTACACAGGATTTTATGGTCACAAGAGGAATACGCCAAGGATGTGTACTGGCACCACTGTTGTTCTCCCTATACATTAATATGTGGATCCTTTTTTGCAAAAGCAAAACACAGATAGTCCAAAAGTAGGCAGATGTACAACAGCGATGACGCTGTCCTTTTATCAAGGACAGCGAATGGATTACAATGTCTAATCGAGAAATTCGCTCAGTACATGTCAGATAAGGATTTATAGTTAATCTTACCAAAACTTTTGTTATGACATGTGGAAAGACCAAACTGAATCATAGACAACATTATGTGGGAGGTGTAGTCATAGGTAGAGTGCCAACCTTCATTTACTTGGGTCTTCTTTTTAATAAAAATGGCATCTGGAAACCTCACATTGATTCATGTAAATTGAAATTTTTAAGAACTGTTGAGGGAATCTTTAGATTTTCAGCCAAAATGGGAAATAAGCCCGTGAGGGAGATACTCACCTTGTATAGAACCAAGTGTGTGACAGGTGCCTGTTATGGGGCTGCAATATGGGGGAGAGTAAATTCCACATCCCTTCAAATAGAAGAAAATACATTTTTAAAAAGAGTATTGGCAGTAGCTAATTCAACAGCCAAATATATTGTACACAAAGAATTGGCAGTACCATATATAAATGATTCTATCAGTAAAGCGGGTATCACATTTTGACGAGGGTTGTGGGCAAAAGAAGAGACAAAATTTACTACGGATATAATTAAGTATTGTCCGGCCCTTCACCACTGGATAAAAATCCCATGGCTTGAATATATCCAAAATCTACTATTATACTGTATAATAGACTTTGATAAAGGGGATTCGACAGCCATACAAGATATTAGTAAAATTGAGCTGAAGTCTAGATACATTTTGGCTAGGTATTGTGTTAGAAATGATTGATGAGACTAGACAAAAATATAGTGTTACCACCTATTGTCGAATCACTTCTGTGCTGGGTACACAGACATATCTTACAATGGTTGGAAATATCCAGCACAGATTCTATTTAACAAGGTTAAGATTGGACACAATACACTATATAACCGCATTTTGTGATAAAGAAAAGGGACCTTACAACCTACCTAACTGTCCATGTAATGGAAAAACCCATCAGTCCACGCTACATTTTATATTATTCTGCACCCTGTATAGCGATTTTCGGAAATCTGTTTTGAAACCACTTTTCCTTACTAATAGGCTGTTTAACTATAAAAATGCTTTTAACTCCCTATGTAGCCTGGATAACATGAAGACTGTTTACACTGTTGTTCGCTTCATAGTAAGGGCAGTTAGGAAAAGAAAGGAACTAGCTCACTTAGATGTGTTATCATATGAGAAATCCGATGAGAGTAACTAGCTCCATTATAAACAAGAGCAGAGATCACATTTTTAGACCCATTTTAGTCACCTTGTATAGTGGTTTTAAAATGCAGTTTTGTACATCATGCATTTGTTTTCACGTCTCTTCTATTGTGAATATACTGTATTACGTTGTTAAAGAAGATGTATAACGAGACACAAATTTTAATGAATTCACATAATATGATTATTTTTGTATTTTTATATTAATACATTGTGCACTGACTCGTTTTTAGGATACAATATATTTATTGTTGTATTTAATAATGTTTTATGGAATGCCTTGTGAAGTATGGTATATGCTATTAATCCTCCCCCGACTCTTAAACATGTTTTGACTGATGATCCCTTCGTATTTCCATAAACATCAACTGTATATGATCCGAAATTTTTATTTTGTATATCGCACTCTTGATCTTTCTTTCTTTTTTTTTTTTTTTTTTTTTACCAATGATGCAACTTTATTATTTCACACTACTATCAGCAGTTCAGATATACACAAGACAGGCAATAGCACAAGACAATAAACTTGCCTATCAAAGAGGGTGCATGCAAGTTTAAACTCAAAGGAAGCATTCAGAAATAAAATATGTCTTGTGTAAGGTCTTACTCTCTTTTCTTGTATTTTTCTCTCTTTTCATGTTCCCCTTTTCATTCTTTCTTTCTAACTTCTCTGTCTTACCTCTTTCTTTTTCCATTCCTTTCTTCTTTCTATCTTTCCTTATTTCACTTTCTTTTGTTCCAACTTTCTTTTTTTTTTTTGAAATTTTTTATTAAACAGCTTGAAAACATTACAATGATTTGGAACCTATTAATACATCATAGGTGTCTGTGAATGGGAATGAGAGTAAGGGTTTGTTAAGACAAAAAGACAAGAATCATACAACTCACATGGCAACAGTGACTACTATATAAAAGAGTAAACAAAGAGAGAAGAAACAAGAGAAGGAAAGCAAAAGGAAAAAAAGTACATTCATGCAGTAATAAGACTAGATATGTCCTTCAATTGTTCAACCATTGCGTTACAGGAGCCCAAATTCTTACCCCCCTCTCTCGTCTTCTCCTACCACCCCTCAAAAACACAGCTGATTCTAAATTATGGAGGGCTAACATCCTTGCTCTCCAATTAAAAAAGGTTGGAGGGGTAGAGCTAAGCCATTCCGATGTAATACACAATCGTATGACAGACATAGCTATAAATAATAAGGCTGTAGTGTGGCTCGCTCTTAATGCTAAAAAGTCTGTCTCGCATCCTAATATAACTAATTCGGGGGATAGCTCCACCGAGATTTTAAGACTTGTGTTCATAAATACCTGAACATCTTGAAGGAACTGAACAAGTTTTGAGGAGGAAAAAAACATATGTACATCGTTAGCTGCTGGTAGGCCGCATCTCGGACAACTATAATGGCCCCTACCACCCCATTTGGATATTTTAGCTGGGGTGTAGTAAAGATCAAATAGGGCCATATAACTTTGGGAGCGCAGGCTCCCTGAAATTAATACCGTACTAGACAGCTCTAATGAATGCGTAATATCTATACTAGTCTTACCCAACTTGGTTCCCCATTTGATGTTGTAAAGAGAGAGATCGTCAGGAAGGCCGAGCAGTAAGTTTTGATAAAGCGGGCCTATCCTTGAGTTCTTCAAGATCATAACCATAAGATTATGCTTAGTAAACAGAGTAGGAATATTGGCTAACAGTTTACCTAGATAAGACCGAAGCTGAAGATACTTAAAGAATTCATGAGTAGCCAAACTGAACTTATCTTTCAAAAAGAGAAAAGATGCCATAGTGCCCTCATATGCTAAATCACCCAAAGTAGTAATACCAAGCTGCCTCTATCGAAATGTAGTTTGGTCTTGAAAGATGGAGGGTAATAGTCTAGCCGACGACAGCGGAGTGAAATAATTAACATTAGCAATGGACCATCTACGGCGTACCTTCCTCCACACTGAATACATTGAGATAATTACTTTAAACTTAGTTTTTTTGTAGTAACTAGGTTCGAGGACTGATAGTAAGATTCCCTTGGCCTCCTCTCCTAATCCCATTTCAAATATAGAAGGTGCCCACCAAAGCGGAAGTGTTGCTCTATCACCAAACAGTGGAACAGCAAAATGTTGCAATAGAGCTGTCCAGCTATATAACAACAAATTAGGGACAGACCACCCACCTCTATGCAGCGGTAGTTGCATCCATTTGGCTGACCTCCGAGGCTGGCGGTATCCCCAAAGAAATCTGCTACAGCATCTCTCCGCATGGACAAGACTAGACTGAGCAAATTCTAATGGAATGGTCCTAAATAAGTAAAGAAATTTAGGTAAGATTAACATCTTTAGGACATTCCTTCTGCCAAAGATCGATAAATGTAGATTATCTAGTCTTTGCAGAGTTAGGCCAACGGAGTCTATAATAGGCAAGATATTCATGTCGGGCAACTTATCCACTGCTGATGTAATTAAAATCCCTAAATACTGAGCACTTTGGACCACTGGTGCATCGGACGGGGCCATTGCTGTGGATTGAACCACTTGTGTTTTCTGGGCATTAAGCTTATAGCCCGAGCACTGGCCAAACTGTTGTGCTAAGTACTTAATAGCAGAGAATGCAGTGGAAACGTCACTAGTCAGGACCAAAATATCATCGGCGTATGCCAAGATTTTAAATTCATGCGTGTTAATCCTGACAGGAGATATATTTAAAGTCAGTTCAAGTTTGGACAGAAACTGATCTATATAAAGTGCAAAAAGGAGGGGTGAGCAGGGGCAACCCTGCCTAGTGCCCCTGCTAATATTAAACGGTCTTGATATAAGCCCTGATATAGATAGGGTTGCAGAAGGTTTGATGTATAATGACTGCAAGGCATAGATGAACTCTGGACAAAACCCTTTCCAGTGTAGGGTTCGCCAAAGAAATCCCCAGGCAACCCTGTCAAACGCCTTTTCAGCGTCTAACAGGATTGCACCCAGTGGGGAGCCCGTGGCTTGTGCCCAGTCCAGCAGAGCTATAACACGGCGAACATGGTCTGTTGTGTCTCTACCAGGGATGAAACCATGTTGGCGTATAGAAACTAAAGGTGAAATCACTGACGCTAACCTTGTGGCTAGGATTTTTGCAAAAATCTTATTGTCAGTGTTAATCAACGAAATCGGGCGGAATGATGCAGGATTTAGCTCTGGCTTGTTTTTTTTCTTAAAAAGAATGATAGTTGTGAAGCGCCAGGAATCTGGAATGTGGCCCAATTGGGCATTTCTGAGGATTGTTAAAAACTCCTGCCGTATCTCAGTACGAAATATGGAATAAAACTCAAGGGGAATGGAATCCGGGCCAGCCGCCTTGCCTTTAGCTAGTGAGTTTAGCGCCAATTCGACTTCCTCCCATTCTATTGGGGCTGCCAAAATAGTGTTCTGCTGGTCTGTAACTTTTAAAGTATTGAGATCGTTTATAAAGAAAACAAACTTGTTATCTGCGTTATTATCATTAAGTTCTTCAGTATATATAGAGGTATAGAACTCAGAGAAAACAGCCAGAACTCCCTCTGGAGTGTCCTGAATGTGACCCTGAGTATCTTTGATCTTAATAATACGATTAGCATGGGCCCGCTGCTGGAGACGTTTGGCCAGGACCCTACCTGATTGTTCACCAAACTCGAACATCATCTGACGATACTGAGAATATTTGGCAGCCAGGTCCTGTCCGAAAAACTCAAGCAAGGTAGCCCTAGTAATCGCAACCTGAGTTTGGAGCTGTGTTATATCGCGGTCCTCCCTGATTGCATCAGTAAGAAGGACCTCTGCACGCCTTAGTGCGTCAACCCAGACTTTAGTCTGATCAGACAATCGCCTCTGCCGAGAGTACGAAAAGCTCTTTGTTTCGCCTCTAATTCCTGCCTTAAATGCGTCCCAAATGATATTGCACTCTTGATCTTTCTTTTTGTTGTTTTTGTTGTTTTTATAAGTATGCTTTTATGGTTGTATAATTTACACCGAATAAAGCTGTTTTGACTTGACTTGAATAAAATGTTAGCCCATTCATTCAGGTTCATGCACCTGCACAGAAAGAGGCTACAAGGATCAAATACAATTGAAATGTGTGTTGGGTCAATGGAATTATACTCCTTTTTAGATAAATTTAGACCATTAATTCTAGTAACTATCCAGGTACATTTTTATTAGTAATGTGCACATTGAGGTTTATTAATGCACATTCCTTGTACAAATCCAACTTTAGAAGCTTTTTTTTGTGTAATTTCACAGCAACAATAAGGACCCACACTAAAATATTTTGGCTGTTACTTGTGTATGGTCAGCTGCTGAAAAATGGAAGAAATTGCATATACTAAGATGTGTGGTCTCGAGTCAGAATGATACCATTTTTCATCCAGACAATGTAGTATAATTAAAGTAGTTTATAAGTATGCCAAGTAGAACAAAGATAGATTTATTGGAAAATGAATTTAAATCCCTGCTCAACTAAGTAGCATGCATCATCATTGGGTGTGCTTCCACATCGGCCAAATTAACATGGTGGGATAAGACAATAGTCTTGTATCACTATTGTTTTATGAATGGAAGGGTGGGACCTCTCCAATGGTTGTTACAGGTGTAAATATTCCATATCTGGGGATAGGTATGTTTCAAATTTGTGTAATGGTGTCTTCTAAAAATACTTTGTGTCTGCCTAAAACAAATTTGAAAACTGAAGAAAACAAGGAACATTAAAATCTTGGGGGCATTGCCAACACGTGTCTGCCCTCTTGTTCCTGGGGAAACGTCATGGGCATTCAAAAGAGCAAAACCCAGTAGTAAGAAACACTGTGTAACTTCAGAGATGTTAGTTTAATATCATATATTTGGGGAAATGAAGGGTAAATGCATAGAACCCATTGACAGCTCAAACAGTCAATGTTATTTCTAGGTTAATTGACAGAGGAAATAAAAAGGACAAGTCCTCTTGGAGATGGGGAGTGGTAACAGAAACAGGAAAAGGCTTGTCTTGTCCTAATAAATCCTCTTTTACTTTGTAGTGGTGTACTACATCTTCCCCCAATAGTTGAGGAGGGAGAAGGGGTACACCCTCCCAAAATGTGGCATGCCATCAAGGTGGGTGAGCATTCAACATCTTTTTTTCAAGAAATCCATCTTAGTTCCAGATTTAAATGACTTATTATAGCTAAACTTGCAATTCTGGTCCAACACCAATTATTTTTGTTGTGCTAGTACAGGTCTCTCACAGTAAGAATGTAATTGTTGTTCTCTCTGAATCCTATGAACTGCCAGGTCTACAGACTCCTGAAATCAGAATGGAGCAGTTCTACTGATGAGCAGCAATGAGGGGCAGTCTCTCCCTGGGAGAATATTTTTCACTGTTGACCTAACCACCAATTTTTCCTTACATGTGGAAATGTTTCTGGGGCAAACAAGAGAAACGTCCATTCCCTCTCCCTTTTCTGAGTGGTAATGTTGGACTCTTCGCACATCAGAAGTAACATGATGAAGTGGTACACTTCACAGAACAGCAAATAACCTATGTCACTGCCGCTGAGAAAGCTAATTAAAAATGCATAGCATTCTTGAAAATCTTGAAATGTATTGGCACTTACAGTCCAAGGGCACGATCCATAAAGGGAAAAGTACGAAGTTTCTGCACTCCGGGAGGAGTCTCTGCACTAGTGGTGGAATCTTCACACTTAGGGCGGAATCTCTGTATGGCACACTGCAGAGAGTGCACCGTACGAAGATTCCAACCCGAGTGGCAAGATCCTGCCAAAAGTGCAGTGACTCTGCCTGGAGTGCAGAGACTCCACACTTGTACCTTTGTGAGTCGTAAGTCTCTTTGTGAATCAGGCCCCAAATGTAAGTATTTACACTACTTTTGAACATGTGCCATCGCAAAGCCTGCCTCTTATTCAACACAGCACAACAAGGATTAGGCAAAGCTCTCCTTCCTTTCTTTCTCTTTGTCTACAGATCTCAGTTTCAGACTGTTACTATAAGAATCTGAGTAATATGCTAACACAGAACAGGCCCATATTTGGACTGTCTGTTTACTCAACCTTCATTGTAGGCAATGTGTCCATCACATGCAAGATAGGCAAAGAATTGTTTCTGAATATAATATGCTCCGAATGTTGTTTTCCCGATTAAAAAACAAACAACTGTAGCATCTATTTGGGTGTAAAACATTCCTTTGTTTATTTTACTTAAATTGATAGGTGAAATACTGTACATAGGCCGACGACTGTGCTTGACCCATCATTATATATATATTGCTTTTTTCTCTTTCCGGTCTCATTATTTGCATCTAACCGTATGCTGCCACTCGAAAACAAATTCAGTTCAACCAATAAGGTAAAGAAACTTTGAATACATTTCCAAACAAATTCAATTATTCATAGGATTAATTTCAAAATGCATGTTGATGACAAGTGTAAGAAATTGGTTTATTGGTTGAGAGGGGTGGAATCTCCACTCAGACAACAACCACAATCCTTTTCAGGGTAAACCACAAAAGTCACTAAAGTAACCTGTGCTTAACACTCTGGCAGCTTGACCCAAAAGCAGTCAGGCTTAACTTTCAGGCAAAGTGTAAAGTATTTAACCAGCAAAGAAACAGTAAGAAACTGAATACACAGCACAAGTGAAATCTAAATTTAAATAAATAGAGTACATTTTAATAAATGAATTGACATGCGGATGACAAAAATCTAATCTGTAGAACCTGAAACATTAAATTTCAAAGTTTTTAGTGACAATAGTGCCTAAAATAACAAAGCACCATTTGTGGTCATCTAGTCATGCTAGACTGGGCGAAAGTCAAAAGTTCACGCCATCAGCAATGGCATGAGGGGCAGATGTAGGGACCAAGTTAGTCCAGCTGCAGATTTACCTTCTAAGTCTAGCTTCAAGAGTTCTGTTTGTATTGGAGTAGGCCGCGAGTAGCAGGATGAGTATTTGCAGACTGTCAAAGCAGTAGCATAAACAGCTGGTCGGACATTGCTGAAGGTCATTGTTGTAGCAAGAACAGTCAGTCAGGCATCGCAGTTTGTCAATGCTGTAGCTTTTCGTTGGCGGTCCAAGGGGTCAGTTGTTGCTGTAGCACAAAATACTGGTCTCACTAGTACTCTGTGTGGGGATTGATGTGGGCAGCAGAGTACTGGCACAAATCAGTCTGTTTGTGGTCATGAGGTTCCAAATATCAGGATTGTCCCTTTTACTTCAGAACAGGGACACTCTGATGCTAGCCGATGGTCCAGGACCTAGCGCGGCAACTCTTGGGGATCAGGGACTCACTTCAGCAGAGGCCAGCAGGTCTTGGGCAGGTCCACGCAGGTCCAGCAGGTCAGATGGACAGTTGCAGGGATGCCCCAGAACCTTGTAGTGTCCCTGTAGCTCATAGACTGTCCATCGGCCAACTAACCCTCGGAGTCTGGGGTGAAATCAAGCAGGTCTAGTCATCCTTCTCAGACATCAAGTTAGTCCTTAAAGCAGAAGGTCAGTCCTCTGACAGCAGACAGCTCTTCTTCTGTAACTTCCACAGGCCCAGTGGTGTTCTGATGAGTGGCCCTGGAGGTCCAATATTTATACCTGTGTGACAAGGAGGGGTCAACGGCCGAGGGATGCCCCAATGATGTGGACTGGTGGACTGCAACATCCCCCTCTCCCCCTCTTGTCTCTCCCCAGGACGAGCGGAGTTCACAGTCCCTGCCACTGCTGGACACCTCAGAAGAATAGAGAGAGGGCTCCTTTAACTGGGGAATCTCTGACTATGAAACTCCATCCCCGGATGACGTCATGGTGTTCAGCGCGATAAGGAGAGGCAATTCCAGGAAGTAGTTGTGTGCTAACCCCAGAGAGGAGGAAGGCGTTGGTGAGCTGAGCATTGTGTGTTACAGAGGGAAAGAAGTATCCGAGGAGAGACCAGAAAGAGCAACTGTAACATCAGGAGCCCCGGGAGTGCCAGGAGGCCAACGCCACAGAGATTCGCCCAGCCACGCTCCAGGAGGAGCGTGGCTTTCAAAGGGCTGGATTGCGAGGAGGGATAGGAGTATGATTTAATAGCCGGGTCCCTCTCTATTCTGCCCACCTCCGCCCACTACCCTGAACACCATCACTTTATTTTAGACGTGTGTCACAGTGTGCGGTGTCCCTTCACTTCCCTCCCCATGACCTTGTTATCAGCCATACCCTTATACCCGGTCTCCTTTCCTATTTTCTCTCCAACACCACAGAGTCCCCCGGAAACCGACGACCTCGATGATGGGAAGAAGACCGGACGGTGCCCCAAAGAGGACAAACCTCAAGCCAGAAGAAAGAACAAGCTCCTCCCTTCCCTATCGGACTGGCTTCCAGGAGGAGGCATGCCGTAAGAACAATAAAACCCTCATTAACCCGCCTTGGTTTCCAACCCATTCTTACTACCCCGCAATCTTTGGTGTCAGAAGTGGGATTATCGTCACTGTCCATCAGTATTCCCATGATGGACGCGCTCATCCAGCATCTGGTAAAGGGCCAGGAAAGATTAGAATGGGCTGTGGAGCGGCACATGTCATCGGCCCAGGACGACCGAGACGTGTTTAAAGACTCCATAGCCACTCAAATGGAGGGTTTCTAGAAAGCTATAAAAGAGCCCGCCGTACCCCCTCAAAGAGACGTCAGAAGTACGTCGCATGAACACTCAGGTGTCTCCCTGCAAAAATACGTGTCTGGGGAGGACCCGGATGCATTTCTGTTAAACTTCAAACACGCCGCCAGAGCCTCTGGTTGGCCTGAGGACAAATGACACCTCTTTTTGGCTCCCCTATTGACTGGGGAAGCCCAGTCAGCTTACCAAGTGGCCAACGCAAATTGGGACACCCCCTACCACGAAATAAAAGATGTGATACTGGACCACCTCGGCCTGGATGCCGAGGCATACAGGGTGCGATTCAGGAGGGAGAGGGGCCGGCCGGGAGAAACCCACAAGACTCTATTTTTTCGCCTCAAGATGGCAGCCGACAAATGGCTGAAACCGGCCACAAGTACTAAGGAAGAAACCATGAACCGGGTGTATTTGGAGCAATTCCTTGAGGCGTTACTATACGGTACACAGAGGTGGCTGAGACAACAACCCCCCTCACACCAGAGCTGGCCATCGAAATGGCCATGGCGTTTTCCCGAGCCCAACCTCGCAATCCAGTGTGGGACAGCGAGAAACCCACTAGGCTCAACCCCATGAAAATAGATAAGAAACAGCGGGCGGGGGTAAACCTGCCACGTCCCAAGCCCAGCAAAACGGACATACCATCCTTCTGAGGACCGCAGTGTTTCGAGTGTGGCGACTGGGGCCACATAGCCAGACTGTGCCCCAAGCGCAAACCCACCGAAGAATCAATGGAAGTGGGCTATCTCCGATGTCCATCCTATACACAGCCGAGATGGGAACTGCTTTTTATGGGAGTGTACAGGTGAATGGAAGGAGGGTGAAAGCGTTACTAGATTCAGGATGCAGACAGTCAGTGGTACAAAAAAGCCTCATAACACCCTCCCAGTATGTCCCTGACGCCATGGAGACCCTACCCTCTGGCCTCTATAACACTCACCCCCCAAATGGGACCCCTTGTACTGTCTGGGTGGGGGTGGTAGAGGGACTACCCGAAGAGCTACTTTTTGGAACAGACAACCCTGACTTCCTGCGGGAATTTCACCGTAGTATGCAAGGGGGGAGTACCTTACCAAACAAAAAGGGGGTTGCAGACCACTCGCTGCCTGCCCTCACAACCTCTGAACCCTGGTTATTGGACAGAAGTTTTCGATTCGCTCAGGAAAATGACCCCAAGCTTGTTCAACGCATGGGAAGCAGCGCATGTTAATCGGGACAACCCGTCCCCACCTATCCCCACTTCCTAATCAAGGATGGTCTGTTGTACCTAAAAGGCAACGCAGAAGATCCAGAACAGCTGCTAGTACCTATGGCATTCAGGCAACAAATATCCTTCTTCTCCCACTCTCACCTCACCGCGGGACACACAGGTGCAGAGAAAACGACCCAAACTGTATTGCGGCATTTCTTTTGGCCCGGAGTATATAAGGATATCAAGACCCTTTGCCAAACCTGTGAAGAGTGCCAGAAGAAAAACACCCAACGACCACCAGCAGTTCCCCTACAGCTATTACCGTTGGTGGGAAACCCCGTTTGAGAGGAACGGGATGGACCTGATCGGGCCCCTTCCCCAGACGCAAAAGGGAACCAATACGCCCTGGTAATCATGGACTATGCCACGAGGTTTTCCGGAGGCCTTTTCCCTCAGAGCCCCAACCTCTCGAAACATCGCAGAGAAGCTGCTGGAAGTCTTCTGAGTGTGGGATTCCCGCGGGAAATCCTTACAGACCAGTGAACACCCTTTGTGTCACATCTGATGAAGGAGGTTTGTCACACCTTGGATCTACGCCACCTAAGAACCTCCGTTTATCACCCCCAAGCGGATGGCCTCGTGGAAAGGTACAACAGAACACTGAAGGCCACCCCGAAAAATATGCTAGCCGTTGAAGGCAGAGAATGGGACTGTCTGCTACCATTGCCACTCTATGTAATCAGAGCCAAAGTCCAGAGCAGTCTGGGCTGTTCATCTATTGAGCTACTGTATGGCTGACAGCCTAGGTCATTACTGGAAATGACAATAGAAGCGTGGGAACGGGAAGTAGAAGAAGAGAACAAAGGTGTGCTGGAATACACACAGCAGCTGAAGTCCAAGATATGGAAACTAAGAGACCTATCCTACTCCCATCTTGAAAGGAGTAAAGAAAGACAAAAAGCCTGCTACGATCTAGGGAAGAAGTGGAGAAGATTGTCCGTAGGGGATTGGGTCCTGGTGTTGTTCCCCTCTTCTACGGAAAAGTTCCATTCTGAATGACTGGGGCCCTACAAGGTTGTGGGGGTCGTCGGAAACACGTCTTACCAAGTCCAGATGGCTCGGAGGCAAACGTACCACATAAACCTTTTGAAGAAGTGGTTTGGAGCCTTACCAAAAACAGCACACCTAACCCTGCCTACAACTGAGGTCAAAGGTGCCAACTCGATCAACTCTTGGTCAACGAGGATCTCCCAGAAGAAGCAAGAACCGAACTGCACAAAACACTGCTTCCGTTTTCGCCCCTGTTTTCAGACATCCCTGGCTTGATGACTCTCGCCAAGCACCGTATCACGACTCCGCCAGGGAAGGTAATAAAACATTGACCGTATTGGATACCGGCGGCAAAAAGGGCGGCGGTCAAGAAGGAGATACAGGACATGTTATGACTAGGGGTAATACGTCCATCAGTGAGTGACTAGTCTTCACCGATAGTGATGGTACCAAAGCCGGACTGCTCAACGCAGTTTTGTATGGACTTCAGGGCCTTTAACGCAATCTCTGCTTTTGACGCCTACCCCATCCCACGAATCGACGAGCTTATTGAGAAGCTGGGGGATGCCAGGTATATAACTACGCTAGACCTGACTAAAGGATACTGGCAGGTGCCTCTGAGGGAGGAAGACCGCGTTTTCTACTGCTGAAGGACTATACGAGTTCAATGTCCTACCCTTCAGGCTACATGGAGCTCCTGCTATATTCCAGAGGCTAATGAACACGGTGCTCCAAAACTACCATCCATTCTGTTCAGCCTACCTGGATGACATAGTGATCTTTAGCAGGACCGGGGAGGAACACCTAAAACACCTCCGGATAGTCCTCCAAGTTCTGAAGCAAGCAGGCCTCCACATCAACTCCAGAAAATTCAGGGCAGCATATCAGAAGGTGAAATACCTGGGGTACGTCTTGGGTCATGGTATGATAGCACCCCAAACCGAAAAAGTATGGCGATAGCAGAAACCCCCTTTCCCACCAACAAAAGGGACCTCCGTGCTTTTTAAGGCTTATTGGGGTACTATTGACGCTTTATACCTCTGTTCTCCAAAGTGGCCGCCCCCCTAACCTACATTCTCCACAAAGACGTGAGGCCTCAGCAGTTACTCCAATCAACCAAAGAGATGGTAGAGGCATTCCAGACCCTTAAGAGGACCATCACAACAAGTCCGGTATTGTCATCACCTGACTTTAACAAACCATTCATACTCCACACCGATGCCTCCAATTATGGGTTGGGGGCTGTACTGTCTCAGATGTCGGGTGAGGGGGTAGAGCATCCCATCCTATATATAAGCCGGAAAATGTTCCCGAGAGAGGTAAAATACCCCACAATTGAAAAAGAGTGCTTAGCGGTGAAGTGGGCAATAGACAAGCTTTGATACTTTCTTGAGGGCCGACCATTCACTCTGTACACTGACCATGCCCTATTACAGTGGATGTGTAGGAATAAGTCTCAAAACCCCACAGTCCTGCGCTGGTTTTTGGCACTGCAACCATTTTCCTTTGAAGTGCGGCACCGAAAGGGGAAGGACAATGGGAGCGCAGACTACCTTCCAGGGTGTTCCCTCTCCCCGATCGGGAGATTCCTATGGGGGTGTGTGTGACAAGGTGGGGTCAACAGGCAAGGGATGTCCCAATGATGTGGACTGGTTGACTGCAACATCCCCCTCTCCCCCTCTTGTCTCTCCCCAGGACAAGTGGAGTTCACCATTCCAAAAGTGACATTATCAGAATTCGAATTTAAACTTTATCATTAAAAAGTTGTTTAACTGACAATTCATGGGACTCTAAACAGCATATCTCTATCTGCTCACAATCAAAAGTTAGCACCGATTAAATGTAATAAGGCTACCCAGTGTTAGTCGACAGGAGAGGTAGGCCTTACATCAGTGAAAAATGACTTTAGGAATCTTCCACTGACAGGACATGTAAACCCTAAATGCACATGTCCAACTTTTTATATACCATGCAGGGTGACTTATAAGTATGAAAAAGGAAGGGTTTGGCTTGGAAAAAGGGTTAAAAATGGTACTACAGGCTGCAGTGGAAGCCCTGAGACACGATTAAAAAGACTACCTTAGTGGGTGGGAAAAGGAGTGATGCAGGCCCACTGGTAACATTTAATTGATAGACCCTGGGTGCAGGTTGCACCATTTTCAAGGGGCTTACAAGTAGATTAAATGTGCCAATTAGTTGTATTCCAATCTTACAATGTTTAAAGGAGAGAGCACAAGCACGTTAGCACTGGTTAGCATGGTAAAGTGCACAGAGCCCTAAAGCCAACAAACAAATTCAGCCAAAAGGAGGAGTGAACACAAAAGCTTTCGGGGAATACCATGCCAAGGATGTCAGGTCAAACAAAATTCATTACTTGAATCAACATGGAGATCACTCGTAAAGCTGTGGTGACTATTACTGTAAATGCATTAAGGAAGTTCTCTCATTATGTAAGAGGCTCCCTGATTTAAACATTTTTGTTTAATGACAGGCTTTCTTCCTGCATACTAGCATTTAACACCTTCTATTCATTGTCACACTCATTCATCACTACCTGAAGGTCCCACCTGACAATCATCTGTATTCATCAGGTATACAATAGAAACAGTCCATTACCACAATGCTACTCAGTGTGGAATCCTGATAGTTCAGCTTGACACTACTCATTGTACACTTTTCGTCTAGCACAATTCAAATTAGGAAAGGGGATTAGTTCACTGAACCAATTTGTGGCCTCTGGAACATGGGCCTTGCTCAGTATAAACCTGAAAGAGGCACCAGGTAACTCTTAAAATATGAACCATCACTGTGTCCACCTATACAAAGGATACTGTTAGGGTTTCCTGACTTAAACTGTGGCTCTTGGCTCCACCTCATCACTGGTTGGCTTCTGTCCCCTCTTGCTTCTCACTTTCATTCTCCACTCCCTCCCATTTTCTTTCACCTCACCATCAGCTACTGATTGGTACTTTAACATTCCTCACAATAGCACAATACATACATCCATTACACAGACAGATTACAGTAAAATCCCTGAAAATTGCTGTTCCAAATCACATAACGAACAAATATTTCTTTCTCTATTTAATAACGTAGAAGACATACATTTAACTTTTAGGCAAGAGATGTACGATATTGCACCATTTATGTTGACTTAAATACCAACAGTTTTAGGGTTGTAAACCATTACAAAGTTTCTATCAAAACAAAACAAGACATTCACAACAAAAAATAATTACTATGTAACAATAAATATTCCACCCAGTTATGCCTAGCAGTACAATGGTTTATGCTGTAAATCTCATGTTTTTTTACAAAACAGTGCCCACCATTGTTTAAAGCAGAGTGGCACTGAATCAATCCAATGCTTTGCAACAGATAAAAATGTAAAAGATAGTATAAGAGGGGCCCTAACTACCAAAGAGAAAGGACTCTGTGTTAGATTATTAAATCATTAAAAACTATCTTTAGCTTCCCGCCTTAACACACCCTCATACACTCATATCTCACCAATCAATGCCTACACACATTTCCATACATATGGAGCCATCAACAAGAATACATAGTGCCACAGGATCACAAATTAAAAAATATATATATTTTTTTGGAACAGGTATTTATTCATATAAAGTTCCAATATTAATATCTAAGAATACAAAAGGACATTGAACAAAGGTTAAAAAGGTTTTTAATACATCGTGATTAAAAAATCCACACTATACAAAAAAAAGAGGGAGAAAGAACACAAAAGACAATAAGCAATGTGCATAGCATTGTCTTTTGTGTTATTTATTCACAATGTATAAAAAACCTTTTTAACCTTTTTTCATTGTCCTATTGTATTTTTAGATATTGATATTGGAACTTTGTACAAAGAAATACCTGCTTCGGTTAAATATTTTTTTTTAAATGAAATGTATGATCCTGGGGCACTATGTATTGTGTTGGTTGATCCATATGCATGGAAATGTGTGTTGGCATGATTGGTGAAGTTTGTGGCAACTGTGAAATATGAGTGTATGAGGTTGTGTTAAGGCGGGAAGCCAAAGTGAGTATTTAACGATTCAACAGATAGAAAGGCAAAAGTAACAGCAATAAGACAGAACCAGCATTCAGGCACAAAATATTCATTCTTGTTGTTTTATCGATAGAGCCAAGAAACTATGATGAATGTTGCACTCTACAAAAAATAAATAACATAGGATAACAAAACGTAACATCATGTAAAGTAACGTAATTAAACATCACGTCCACTTTGTAAGGTGAAAGAAGTTACATTAGTCTTAGGGTCTAGGTTGTTGTCATCTTCAGAGGCACACATTCAACTTTTCAACTGCTTAGCTGAATCTTATCTTCCCAGAAACTTGGAGCTGCTGCAGTGAACAAAGTCCTCACCGGCCTGAGGGGATTTAAATTCTCTAGGGCCCTGAGAGGCCTTTGTTTTTACCAATTAGAACATTCTTGCCTTCGGCTCGGGCCTTTAATGCAGGAGAGGGCCTTTAATGTCCAGTAGAGCCCATTAGGTCAGGCTCTAATGCTATAATATATATCGGCATCTCATATTTCTCACACTTCTCAAGGGCCGAAAAGTCATTCTTAGATGGATTTTCTAGAGTAATCTGAAACCAAAACCATCTTGATCTTCTCCAGCAGGACACAAAATATTAACAGAATGTCTGACATTATCTGAAACTCTCCTGATCATCTCCGATAGTACCCCAACATTGCTTTAAGTTCCCCAATTCACAGTGGAACTCTCAAACCAAATGGTAAATATAAACTGCCAGCTTCTATTCCCTCATGTTGCTGCAAACTTACATCTTCATTCGTAATGGTAAGAAATTGAAACTTTTGAGCCAAAGTAATTCTACGGTGACTCAATCCCAGGTTTCATCTAATATCCTAGGGCGTTAGATCGACCAATTACAAATAGCCCTTATGAAATTTGTAATGCTTACATAACCTACATAACTCACGCAGTTTCACAATACGCATATTAAATGACATGCCAGCTACCACTTTAATAACCCTCCACTAATCAGCATCTGTGTCTAAGTTATCCTACCATGCCTCCTACCTGAATGTATGATGTTACAACACAGTTTTCACATCGCAACATCCATTACAACGCATTATTTTACATTGCATGCCATTACAATACATTTTTAGAAACTACATTTACAACGCATTCCATTACATCGCATTATACCATTACAACGCATACCATTACAATGCATACCATTACATTGCATTTAAGGTAAGTTTTGGATAGTGTAGGGGTAAAAATTGCTATTCTAACTCCAGTGAGTGCAACAGTAGGGTAAGTGTTGGATAGTGTTGGGGTAAAAATTACTATTCTAACTCTAATATGTGCAACAGGAGGGTAAGTGTTGGATAGTGTAGGGGTACTATGCGTTGTAATAATATGCGTTGTAATGACATGCGATGTAATGCTTGCGTTGTAGTGATATGCGTTGTAATGCCATGCGTTGTAATGGCATGCATTGTAGTGACATGTGATGTAATGGCTGCGTTGTAATGACATGCGATGTAAAGGATCTTGCATTGTAATGACTGCGTTGTAAAGGTAGTGCGATGTTATGACTGCGTTGTAAAGGTTGTTTCCCCTCCTACCTTTAATAGGGCTGCCAGCAGCCCACAACCTGTATTCAATCATAAGACAGAATGCCAATTGATCTAGTTGGTTTATGTCATCACTTTTGTTCCTTAGAATCCTGTATTCTGATATCTCCCTTTTCCCCATTTATCTTCCAGGTAGCCAATAAGCACTTGGAATTTATCCTTGGAGTGCTCTTTCTATATCCAAAGCTTAATTCCACCTCTATTTTCACTTTGAATATTCCCTCCAACTTGTACTTTTATGTTTATTCGAGAGTGGAATGCATGTGACTACACTGCCATCATTTCTAGAAAGCTGTACAAAGACTTGGCCCTCTTCTTGCTTTTCTAGGTCACCGAAGATAGTGAGAATCTGATCAGCTTACTATCATTCACTGCCTTCAGTAATACCTTCAGCAGTGCTCTTTACCCTGTCCTCTCCATAGTCTTGTCACTATCTCCACCATCACTTTGACACCCAGCATCCACCATCATCTTGCCACCGATTCCCACAGCCGCCCCCTGCACCATCTCCAAGGACTCAACTTTAGGGCCTCAACTACCATGCCTGCCCTACATCTCCTCATGTTACAGATAGTTGTATTTGGGCCAACTGCCACCCAAGGCACACAAGATCTAGCAAGTTCACTAGCAGAAACATTAGCTGTAACAGCAACTGCAGCCCGTGGTCCCCACTGTCTTCAGTTCTACAGCAACTGGGCAACTTTAAAGTGGGTAATAATAGAGATCAATGTATGACTATTGAATGAACAGAATGTTGACAAATTCCTTACTCAGTACTCTGGAGATGTACTTGACACCCTGCGACAATGCAACTCCTTTGACTTTAGTTGCAGAGCTGAGGCCAGCTACCGTGCTTCACAGCAACCATTTATGAAACAAAAAAAATTGTCTAAAAAGCATTCACTGGAGGATTTGTTAACAAATAAATGTTGCAGCACACTCTTTTTTGGGCTAATTTTTATTAAGTCACTAAAGCAAATCTCAGCTGAGGCCAGGAGAAATCTGAAGCAGAGAATAAAGAAATACCATCACATCACTCCGATTCACTGATGGCACTCCAATGGCTCCCTTTCCAAGTCAGGCTCATATTCAATCCCCTCATCATTTACAACTACATCACTGCCAGATCTGCCTGAAAAGCTCTCCATCTCTATTGGGATATTTGGGGAAAATATCAAATAAAAAATATTACGTTTCCCAAAAATTGTTTCAGGAATAGTGTTTAGAGAAATATCAATGATAAGAATATCTTTTAAGTGTTGTTTTTAATATAATTTTCCAAAATATAATTTTTAGAATATTGTTGTAATTAATATTGTTTTTATGGATTACTTTGTATGGTTTTATGTGTGTTATATTAGTTTGTATGTTAATTTTAGTGTTAATATGTTTTGTTGAATTGGTTAATACCTTTTACAAATATAACAATTTATTTTGTTAAACATTTGAATGATGATTATCGTTAATGTATATGTGAATACATTTTAGGAGCAGGATGTTGGGTTTTTAGGGAAAAGGGGTTGGGAGATTTTTAAAATGTGTTAATATAAATGTGCTTGTCTGTTAAATTTCATCTAATATATTATTAACATATTTAAATTTTTAATCTGATTTAGTACATTTTGAAATGTATTTTCTAAATTGGTGTTCATGCTCTGTAATATTTTCCAAAAATAGGTATATTTGTGTGTATTTAACTGAATAGTTTGAAATTTTATTTCAATTTTTAAAAAAATATATGTATTTTTTATTTGTAACATAAAAATGGCTTTTATTTTAAAATATGTATTTCTATTTCTATATAATAATGTTTTTTACAATGTTTAGGAGGAATTCATATTACATAACTATTTGACTTACTTCAGAAATTATGATTTATTTAAATATTTGTAAGTAATACATACATTTACAATTATTACAGTATAATGAATGAATACATATCGGTTGTTATATGTTTAGTTATTACTTGGAAAATGTAAGTATTGTGAATTGAAATACATAAATATTAAAAATTATAAACACTATTGTGTTTTTATGTAATACTTTATTGAATTTGGATTTAAGGCAATACAGCATTTTCCATTGATATAAGACAGAATTATCATGGCATAAATCATAGTTACAATAGATTGCTGCTATTCAGTGCGTGAATGTACAGTTGCTACATTTTTATATGTCACCAATTGTCACCATCTGGCAAATTCTTGTACGTCCAGCATATTTTATCTGTTGCCGAAAGAAAAAATGAACAATTTAACAGCTAAACTAACTCTACCCAATGTTTCTAACTGTATCCCTCCTAAAGCTCTTCAGGGATCATCCCCATTTCAAATCAGGGTGGGGGAATCTGGGCATCAGGGACACCTGGGCTATGGGGCCACGGAGGTCCATGTCTCACTGTTGCTCCATCTATATCGGAAGGACTCTGTCTCATCCTTGTCATCCAATGCCATTCATAGTTCTTGGTAGTTTTTTCTTTTTGCGGGGCTTCAATTAATTTGTACAGTCAAGGTTGGGTTTGCCTAGTTTGGATTGGAAAGCATTGTGCCATCCATCTACTGAATTGTTTGTTTTGGCTTCCTGAGCCATTGTGCTGTTGAAGACATTCCACCATGGTATTTAGAATATGGGTGGGTGTCTATGTCCGGAGCGGTGTAGTCTGCCAACCCAGGTGTCTTCAAAGTAATCCATTTGGTGACTTAGTTTGTGTTTGTTTTGTTGGCCAAAACGACTATCTATAAGGACGTTGCAGTGGTATATACCTCTGTGACAGAGACATAGGCTAATGAAATATATTTTTTTTACTTCGAAGGCACTTGACTGTTTGTGGCATATTCTACACTAAGGGCCTGATTACGAGTTTGGCAGTGCATTGCTGGGTCATCCCCACCCTGCCATCACAACAAAGACCCTGTGGTCAGTCCGCCAGTTTACAAGTATTTCTCATGTCTGGCATGTTTTTTTATGTTCCCACAGAGGTGCCTGAAAATGGGCAACGCAATGGGAAAACAGATCCTGCATGTTATGGACTGTAAAGTCCATGTTGTGCAGGAACTGTGGTGCATGCAAACAGGGGGAACACATTTTGGGCCACCCAGCATGCATCCCAGGGTGCAAAGGCACAAGGGGGACCTGTTTCCTCTAGGTCACGGTTTTCATGGAGGAGGAACTAACATGGAAACTGTGGTGGATAGGAAACTCATAATATGCTTGGCAGTCCCACCAAGCATATTGCTGCCTTCTGACCACTGCAACACCAGTGGCTATGGCAGGGCAGTGGCAGTCTAATCACTGTAATTGTAATAGGCCGTGCCTCCATGAGTCTGGCAGACTAGAGCCCTAAGTGTAGATTGTTAGAAGTATCTCCAAATCCTTTGGCTAAAGTGGTAGTAACAACCTTGTATGACTGTGTGTTGGTAACATTTTAGGATAGTTTGAATCATGGCATGTGCAAAATACATTGGTATTTTATGTGGGTAGTAGTGGTTTGCTTTACTTTAAATGTGGTTTAGTAGTAATGGGTCAGTGCTACTTAGTTTATTAGGTAATAAGGCATATATGAATGGTACACTAGCATTTTGATAATCACCATCTATGGTGCCTCCTAATACTTTATTTGAAGTGGTAGTAACAGTGTTGTAAGGCTGTGTAAGGGTACATTTTTAGAATGCTTTGAATCATGGCTTATTCAAAATCTATTATTGTATGTGGGGAGTAGTTTGTTTCACTTCTAATGTGGGTTAGTGCTACTTTGCTTATTAGGTAGTACGGTGTATAAGAATGGAATACAAGTGTTTTGATATTCCCCATATATGGTGTATATGTGAGTGAAAGATTTGGAAAACATTTTGAATGTCATATGACGCAAGTCCTATCCTCACCGCTGATTGCAAATGTGAAAAATTGGGTTGTTTGAATGGGGTGTGAGCCTTGATCAAGCAGAAACCATAATCTGTGTCAGGATGAGGCACAAATCAACCTTAAATTAACCTGTGTTTAATCTTCTGGTAGCTTGGCAGAGAGCAGTCAGTTAGACAAGCAAGATCTCACAGCAAGTTAGAAAAATAGATTCTAGTCTTAATAAATAAAACAAGATCAAAACAACAAACATCCAATTAGTAGAACCAGAGATATTCAGGTTTAAAGATTTTAGTAAAAATAGTGCTAAAGAGTACAAATCGCCAACTGTGGGTATATGGTTGTGCAGGACTATGACAAAGTGAGAAGTGCAATCCATCTACGATGGAGTGTAAGCCTTCTACAGGGACCAAGAAAGGCCCGCTGAACATAGTACCTTAAATCCTGGGTTGAGAATAGTTGTGAAGATCCCTGTAGAAGATGCACTGTGCAGCTATAGAGATGGATAGGTTCCAGCATGTGGCAAGGGTGTGATGCAAGGGCCTGTGTCATAGAGGATCGTGTCAACGAGGCTTATGATGCAAAGTCTGGTGTTGAGGATGCAGCAGGCAGTTGGCGGTGATACACCAGTTCTGAAGAGCTGTGAGGTTGTGATGCGGAGGACTGCGTCCTTGTCTAGGCTGCCGTTGATGAGGGATGTGAGGGCTAACCCTGAGGATGCGTCGCACAGTGGCATTTTCTGATGGGCTTTGATGGTGATGAAGGTCTTTGCTATGGGTCCAGTCCACACAGCAGCAGCAATGCACCGGTTCTTTTTGGGTTTTCACCGCGCAGCAGAGCAGATGTGTTGGATCTGCTGTATCCAAAGAGGCTGGCAGAGCACTTTAAGTCCACATCCGAGGGTCCAGGACTGGAGTGGCACCACATAGCAGTGCAGACACACAGATGGCAGGGTCCAGGAGCAGGTGCAAGGTGGTTGGAATCCTGGTGTGTCCCAGAGGCTTCCGATCAAGAGCCCAGCCAACTAGCCCTTGGTTTTTTAGTTCAAGAGATACAGGTCCAGTCCTTCCCTCCCTTGCAAGAGTGCAGAAGGCAGCAAGTCAGCACAGCAGGGCAGCAGTTCTTCAGGTCAGCAGTCCAGCAAAGTGTCAGTCCTTTCAGCAGCACAGCAGTTCTTCTCCCTGGCAGAGTAACCAGAGGTCCAGAAGAGTACTGTGTTGGTGTCTGAGGTATAGTATTTCTACTCAGTTGTGCCTTTGAAGTGGGGAGAAGCTTCTAGAGGTGTACCTGTGTTCTTGGCCATGGCACCAGACTAACCACAGGGGGTATGCAGCCCTATTTTGGAAGACAGGGCACACCATATTCAAATGTAGGTGGGACTGGAGCCAGCTTCTATCTCCCAGCCTGCCTGTGATTATACATTCAGTCACACCTAAGCTCCCCTTTGCATGTGACTGTCTAGGAGGAATACACAACGCCCAACTGTCCCCTACACTCAGCCATGTGACCCAGAGACAGGCTGCAGGCACCACATTGCAAGAAAATATAAACTTTCTAAAGGTGGGACTTTCAAAATTGTAATTTAAATCTGACTTCACCATAAATCAGGATTTAAAATTACAATCCCACAGACATCAAACATGAAAGGATTACCTGTTACCATTTAGGAAGTATAATTATAATTATAAAATATAAAAAGGTAACTCCAATGTTATCATACAGGAAAGATAGACCTTGCAGTAGTGAAAAACAAATGTTAAGAGTTTTACACCACAGGATATATAAGTAAATGTCCTACATTTTGTAAATACATTGCACATGGCCCTCTGGACTGTCCAGGGCTTACCCTAGAGGTGAAAAATGTATTAAAAAGAAGGTTTGAGCCCGGCAAATTGTTTACTTTACCATGCCGATATGGCAGTTTAAAACTGCACACAGGCTGCAATGGCATACCTGAGACATGTTTAAAATGCTACTTAAGTGGGTGGCACAATCAGTGCTGCAGGCCCACTAGTAGCATTTAATCTACCGGCACTCGGCACATGTAGGGTCACTTTACTAGAGATTTACAAGCAAATTAAATATGCCAATTGGAAATAAAGCCAATCTAACATGTTTTAAGGAGCGAACACAAGCACTTAGGTACTGGTTAGCAGTGGTAAAGTGTGCAGAGCCCTATGGTCAGTAAGAACAAAGTCAGTAATAAACAGGAGGCTTCAATGCAAAAAGTTGGATGGAACCATTCCAAGGATGCCAGGTCTATCAGGCATTCTTTCTGAAAATTGCAGTCCTTATTTCAGACTTTTTGTTAGGGTTCTTGTAATGTTAATCTGGTGCCTCCCTTTCTGTTGAAAAATAAAAATGCATTTAGTTTTATTTAAAACATTTGTTCGTTGGTAGTTAATGGGGGCTGAGTTAATTTACTAACATTATGAAAGATTTAGGGTTACTTTTGGTCTACTAAGTGTTTTGAATAACATACTTTTTTATTATGTTTACGCAGGCATGTCATTTCTATAGTTTTTCTGTAGATCTGTATTTTCTTGACTTTGTTGTAATTTTTTTGTAGTATCTATATTTAAAAGCACCATCATCATCAATATTTTTTATTCGATTATCAAATGACCATAAAATATACTATAAAATACAACATCTTACATAATACATTACAGCATATACGGACATATTTAATAATAATATAAAAAGAGAATAAGAGCAAGTAATTTGTTAATACAAGGTTTGGGAAAGCAAAAACTTTATGGTACATTCTCTACCCTCAAATATATAGCATGTTGTATGTAAGTTGCAATTAAAACACAATCTTAGTGTTGACAGTGATTGCAAAAGCACCATAGCTTCCCTACATTGTCTAAAATGTGATTTTTTTAAAAGAGGTAAAATAAGCAGCTTTCTCAATGCACAAGAGAACTTGCAGAGTAACATAAAGTGCAATGAGCATTGTACAGAGTAGCCATCACACGGACAGACAATTTAATTGTTAAAATAAGTGCCTCTCACAGTGTAGGCCACAAAGAAATGAACAGTATTCAACCTCAGTCTTGTTAACAAAAACCTATGGTGCATAGTACTGACCCAAATTAAATAAGGTTCAATGCAAGGACGAGTACAAATCAAAGCATGAGCTAAAACAGCGGGGTTGGCAGCGTTTTTATACAATATTCCATCAGTGCATTTAGTCAAAAACAATTCCCTTAACAGTTTAGAGAAACTGACTGGGTACATGACCAGATTGAGTAAATTAAGGTTAGTACCAATAGTATGCATGTACGAAACACAAGGTAGTTATAGACCTCGCTCAAGTTTGAGAAAGTCAGCTAGAACTGTCTGATTAAATGAGGTCTCATTTTTGTTCCATATCTTCACCCATAACAACAGCAGTTGTAACTTTTCAAGATCAATTATATAGCCTTGCCCCACTTTAGTATGGCAGATATAGATACTAGTTTTTGGTATGCCAATAATCTCTCAATAAAACCATTCTTGACCCTCCCCAACCCACGGTAATCACTTATTCTTCATAAACTGGCCCCATAGATAATATTTGATCAACACTTTGTCTTATAAACTGTCATGACTTCTCTAATGGGTTTACTCCCTAGCCTAGATGCAAAGCTAAGGATCTGTGCTTCACGCAAGAGCTGCTGCTCTAGTTGTTTTTAAAAGACCCCAGGTAAGTTTGTCATCAAACAAGATTCCTGAATGCCTATACAAAGAAACCATACTAATTTTGATATTATTCTCTATAAAAGCTATGTCTTTCTTATTTGGAAGCCATAGACCACTGTATGTGTTTTTGCTTGATTTACAAAAAGGTCAAAGTTTGTTATAATAGTGCAAAACTTATCTAGCAGTCATTGCAAACTTATTGCAGTTCTGTCTAATAGGACTGTGTCATCGGCATAAATCACAGCTGGAACATTGCTGTTTCCTACCCTCGGGCAGTCAACATTGAGATCTACTAAGTGTTTCCCAAGACCATTGACATACAATGAGAAAAGAATGTGGGCAAAAATGCAGCCCTGCTGGTGTGGTCCCTCCTCCTTCCCTTGCGGGCTCAACAGGTATCCTTGGACTCATAGCACTCAGAGCAGCAGCAGAGCGTTCCGTGCAGCAGGAAGCAGGCAGGCACTTAATAGCGCAGTGTTGGTGGGGCCCCTCCTTCTTCCCTTGTGGGTTCAACAGGTCTCCTGGAACTCATTGTCGTTTGTAGCAGCAGCAGAGCAACATGCACAGGGGAAGCAGGCAAGTGCTAAATAGTGTGGTGTTGGTGCTATGCCTCCTCCCTTCCCTAAAGGGTCAATAGGCCTCCTGAGAATTGTAGTCCCTTGTAACAGCAGCAGAGTATCCAGCTCAGTCCAGAGCAGGCAAGCACTAAATAGTGCTCTGCTTGAACTTCCCCTCCTTCCTACCCTGTAGGCTCAATATGTGTCCTGGGACTCATATTCACTCCTAGCAGCAGCAAAGCATCCAGGGCATCAGGTAGCTGCTCTAGTTGTTTTTAAAAGACCCCAGGTATGTTTGTCATCAAACAAGATTCCTGAATGCCTATATGAAGAAACCATACTAATTTTTGTATTATTCTCTATAAAAGCTGTCTTTTGTTTTTGAAAGCCATAGACCAATGTATGTGTTTTTGCTTGATTTACAAACCGGTCAAAGTTTGTTATAATAGTGCAAAACGTATCTAGCAGTGATTGCAAACTGATCCCTGTTCTGTCTAATAGGACTGTGTCACTGGCCTAAATCAAAGCTTGAACACTGCGGTTTACTACCCTCGGGCAGTCAACATTGAGGTCTGTCATCACTGGCCGGCTGGGAAACAGAAGCCGGGTCCAGTCCCACTTACATTTGAATATGCTGTGCCCTGTCTTCACAAATAGGACTGCATACCCCCTGTGGTTAGTCTGGTGCCATGGCCAAGAAGGCAGGGCACCTGTGCACTTCAAAGGTACACCATTAGAAACTTTTCCCCACTTCAAAGGCACAACTGAGTAGAAATACTAGACCTCAGACACCAACACAGTACACCTCTGGAACTTTGGTTACTTTGCCAGGGAGAAGGGCTGCTGTGCTGCTGAAAGGACTGACACTTTGCTGGACTGCTGATCTGAAGAGCTGCTGCCCTGCTGTGCTGACTTGCTGCCTGCTGCACTCTTGTAAGGGAGGGAAGGACTGGACCTGCATCTCTTGGACTCAGAACCTAAGGGCTAGTTGGCTGGGCTCTTGATCGGAAGCCTCTGGGACACACCAGGATTCAAACCACCTTGCACCTGGACCCTGCCATCTGAGTGTCTGCACTGCTGTGTGGTGCCACTCCAGTCCTGGACCCTCAGATGTGGGCTTAAAGTGCTCTGCCAGCCTCTTTGGATACAGCGGATCCAACACATCTCCTCTGCTGCGTGGTGCAAACCCGAAAAGAACCGGTGCATTGCTGCTGCTGTGTGGACTGGACCCATAGCAAAGACCTTCATCACCATCAAAGCCCATCAGAAAATGCCACTGTGCGACGCATCTTCAGGGTTAGTTTAGCTTTGCATCTAGGCTCGGGAGTAAACCCATTAGAGAAGTCATGACAATTTATAAGACAAAGTGTTGATCAAATATTATCTATGGGGCCAGTTTATGAACAATAAGTGATTAACCTGGGTTGAGGAGGGCAAGAATGGTTTAATTGAGAGATCGTTGGCATACCAAAAACTACTTGTATCTATATCTGCCATACTAAAGTGGGGTAAGGCTATATAATTGATCTTGAAAAGTTACAACCGCTGTTGTTATGGTTGAAGATATGGAACAAGAACGAGACCTCATTTAATCAGACAATTCTAGCTGACTTTCTCAAACTTGAGCGAGGTCTATAACTACCTTGTGTTTCGTACATGCATACTATTGGTACTAACCTTAATTTACTCGAATTGTTTGAGAATCTGGTCACTTACTCAGTCAGTTTCTCCTTCCCCTGCAGGCTCAAAAAGTCACCTGGGAATTATAGTCCCTCGTGGCAACACCAGCAGTGTGTCATGCGCAGAGGGAAGCAGGCCAGTGCTAAATAGTGTGGGATTTGTGCATCACAACCTCCCACCTCTGCAGGCTCAACAGTTATCCTGGGACTCATATTCCCTCATAGAAGCAGCAGACCATAAAAACATAAAAGGGGTAGAGTGTTAGGTTAGCTATGTGTTATTTTACTTTTTAAAATGAATTAAGTTATAACATAGTATAAATAAATAATTTTACCTTTTTTGGCTGGTGGTTGTACATATTTTCCCATATCTGTTTTCTGATCAGGTCTGGAAAACCTATCACCGTTTCGCCTTCTTGCAGCTTTTGTGGTTTTTGGACTAGAAAGTCGTTATATTTTGTGTGTCTTTTATGTTGTAAGTACAATTGATTGTGTAACGTTGTTGATTACTTTTTGAAGTGTGTTTAATTTGTTAGTTGTCGTTTAGTTTCTCTTTTTTTCCAGTTAATGCCTTCTATTGTGAAGGCTATTTAGTGTTTATTGTAGAATGTTGGCTACACATTTTGGTGTGTTTGTTTTATAATAGAAGTATTCTTTATTTATCAACCACAATTATGATGCCCCAGGGTGATACATGCACTATAGAAATAGCATTAACATAACAACATAACAAACATAACATCATAATCCCGACGGCAGTGCCTGCACAAGCAGCACCGCCATTCAGAAATTACCTGTCTGACCACGACCCACGGCATCTCAGATCATGTCGGAGGTGGCAGTCTATCCCCCTGCACGCAGCGCTCCAACTACCGGCATTGAAATCTGGTGGTCGACCATGGCCCTGGATGTTGAGCGGACCTTCGCCGGTGGCCGGTCAGTGGCAGTCTGTACGACATCATAATCGGGCCCTATATCACAAAGCAACAGTACATTTCTATTCCCAGAAACTTCTACCTCTTCAATCACTCTTCTCCTGCATCCTTATTTTAGAACCTGTACAGTGCTTTGCAGCCTAATGGCTACTTCTGGCACAAACTAATGCCACATAATAATTACATATATACATAAAATACATTAAATTATAACATAGTATAAATAAATAATTTTACCTATTTTTGCTGGTGGTTGTACATATTTTCCCATATCTGTTTTCTGATCAGGTCTGGAAAACCTATCACCGTTTCGCCTTCTTGCAGCTTTTGTGGTTTTTGGACTAGAAAGTCGTTATATTTTGTGTGTCTCTTATGTTGTAAGCACAATTGATTGTGTAACGTTGTTGATTACTTTTTGAAGTGTGTTTAATTTGTTAGTTGTCGTTTAGTTTCTCTTTTTTTCCAGTTAATGCCTTCTATTGTGAACGCTATTTAGTGTTTATTGTAGAATGTTGGCTACACATTTTGGTGTGTTTGTTTTATAATAGAAGTATTCTTTATTTATCAACCAAAATTATTTTTGATGAATATTTAAAAGTTAGTAATTGTTTTAAATATATATTTTTTATTAGTATTTTGATATTTTGAAGATCTTTTTTGTTTTGGATTATTTATATTTAAATTAGTAATGTAAAATGTTTATAATGTAGTTAGAATATTTATAGATTTTTAAATAGTTAATTGTATTTATAAAACATTATTTTTCTGTTTGTGCATTTAAACTGGTGATTTTCTCTCATGTTAATGTTGTTGATATTTTTTGTTCTGATTTTTTTTGCAATTTATATATTTATTTAAATGTCATAATATCTTTTTTCTGATATTTTTGTCATCGCTATAAGTGTAAATAGATATTTTTTACAGCAATATTTGTGTTATCAATATTTGTGTAATCGATATTTGTATTCATGTAAGTAAAGAATAGGAAGACAATATTTTTGTAAACGATATTTCTTTTTCAATATTATTGCAAATCAACTTTATTTGTGTCTATATTATGTCAGTGATCCCTCCGGTGGCTTTCCGGCCAGTGTAACTAGGACACCATCAGACTGCCGACCAAGAAATATAAAAAGACCAACAAAACTTTTCCATATATCTATCTATGCAGCCAGGGAAACATCCCTGTATCTTTCAAGACCACCCCAATCTTTCTCCTGTTTAGGAAAATATTGAATACACGCATCTTCAAAGATCACTATGGGGCTGATTACGCTTGTGGTTGGACGGGCGTCGGACTGCCATCATCTCTGGATAGGGACTGCCCGACAAGTAGGCAGTGGTGCCTGGAACAGGGTATATGGATGTTTTGGGGGCACCACAGGGGCCTCCCAGCCCCCTTAGCAGAGACCCAGGGAGCCTGGGGCCTTGCTAGGCACCCCCAAACCTGCTTTCTGTCTTCAAAAGGGACATCAGTTGGATAAGGGTGTACCCCAGGGATCGTGCCTAAGCCCGAATCTATTTAACATTTATATGGCTCCGTTAGTAAAAATTGTAGAGCAGTATGGCTTTGAGATAATCTCATACGCTGATGATACACAGCTTATGTTACCTGCTGGCCCAAATTTAGAATCAGAGAAAATGTGCTTCTCGCCGGAATGCTTGCAATCTCCACCTGGATGACTGAGAATTGCCTCTAGTTGAACCCAGAAAAAATGGAGATCATGCTAGTGAGGAAAGCCCCAACCCTTTGGTCGGATGAATGGTGGCCACATCAACTGGGAGCAGTTCCCGTGTCCAAACAAAGTGTAAGAAACTTAGGGATAAAACTTGACCACACTTTAACCATGAAAGACCATATTGCCACTACTACCAGTTCTTGTTATTATAACTTGTGCCTTCTGCGCAGAATCTTTACCTTCCTCCCCGGTAACTCCCGCCAAACCCTTGTCCAGGCGATGGTGATTAGTAGGCTGGACTATGGGAATGCTCTGCTGGCCGAAGTGGGTGAGACTTTGCTTGCAAAGCTACAGGTGGTCCAGAACACCGCGACAAGATTAATCTTGAACCGTCCTGCGGGCACTCCTTCCATGCCTTTGCTGAGGGAACTGCACTGGCTACCAGTGAAGAAGCGATCCTACTTTAAAATGTGTTGCCTCTTCTATAACGCCTTGAGAGGCAAAGGCCCACGATATCTTCAAAGGAAACTTACCACTTACGTACCATCCCGGGATCTCGGATCAAGCACCCAAACCCTTTTGTGTGTGCCCCGAATATGTCAAACTCGCACTGGGGGCAAGGCTTTCTCTTATCTTGCCCCAAGGTACTGGAACAACTTACCCATAGCTCTCCGTGAGACTCCTATCCACAGTAAATTCAGAAAACAACTAAAAAGCCTATCTGTATTAATATTCATTGATTCCTCCCCATCATGCTCTCAACAGCGCCAAGATTCCCCAGGGTGATACATGCACTATAGAAATAGCATTAACATAACAATATAACAAACATAACATCATAATCCCGACAGCAGTGCCTGCACAAGCAGCACCGCCATTCAGAAATTACCTGTCTGACCACCACCCTCGGCATCTCAGATCATGTCGGAGGTGGCAGTCTATCCCCCTGCACGCAGCGCTCCAACTACCGGCATTGAAATCTGGTGGTCGACCATGGCCCTGGATGTTGAGCGGACCTTCGCCGGTGGCCGGTCAGTGGCAGTCTGTACGACATCATAATCGGGCCCTATATCACAAAGCAACAGTACATTTCTATTCCCAGAAACTGCTACCTCTTCAATCACTCTTCTCCTGCATCCTTATTTTAGAACCTGTACAGTGCTTTGCAGCCTCTTGGCTACTTCTGGCACAAACTAATGCCACATAATAATTACATATATACATAAAATACATAGTGCATCAGCATTCCCCATGCTGCACAGTCACATGTATGCTGACTCTAAAGATATCCCTATAAATACTGCATTCAGTTATAGAGGTTTTGTTTATACCTCTGAAAACTCTGCACCTAAAACCTGCGGCCTCCACCCTGTTAAGTAAGTACGAGCTAAACAGAAAACTGACAGATAAATTACTTGCTTCTGTAGTAACAGGGTCAGCTCAGGATATATGAATCTACACCGTTCGTCTTGTTTGTAAAGCAGCGTTTCATCAAACTACTTACAAAATATGAGCTCTGAATATAGATTCTACTGAATAGGCAGCATCTGCCAAGTCACTCAGAAAAATAATATCTTGTCTTTGCCACAATATCTGCATATGCATACATAAGAATCCTCTCATATAGAAATTATATTAACGTCAGTACTACTGACACTAATTAGGTACCTGGGTCCAGATTCTAATAGGTTTAGCATTGGTATAGCCTTACATTTATAATGCAAATCCAATGCTAAACCTGTTTTGGGATTAACAAACCAACTCAAATTTGCATTTGTGTAGTTTAGTACTGAAAAGTAATGCAAAGTACTGCAAAATGCTGCTTTTCAATTTCATTACTTTGAGTCACTGGGCCGTTACATGGGTGGTACATTGGCATTCCCATGCAACCACCCATACTTTTTGACATTAAACCCTTTGTACTAACATTGGCAGACAGAGTGTAGTGGCAAAAATTAATGCCACTGGAAAGCAGGTGTTAAATGGAGAAATGTTGTAATCTCTCCCTGCTTTACCAACTTTGCATGCATGTCACACTGTGCAGCACACATACAAAGTAGGTAAAGCTTTAGTGTGTCTATGAATAGTCCGAGTGCTATGGTGCTAAGGTGTGTGCATGGCGCATGACAGCTGAAATCAGCACTGGCACTAGAGAGAGGTAAGAGAGTGCCATATTTCTGTGAATATGGTGCTCTCCTGCTCTCTCCCTGTCATGCAAAGCAGTGCAGCCTCTTTGGGTGCTGCGCTGCCGGTGTTGTCTGAAAGCTACGAGATTCTAGGCCCTGGTGTCTGTGATAAACACCAGCAATGCAGATTATCCTTGTTTAATATATTCTGGTAGCCCCGGTAAACTGAGAAAGAAAACTGCTCTAAAGATCCGTTTTTGGCTTTTTCTGGTAGCCCATCAACATCTTTATGTTGTTCTGGGCTTTGGGTCAAAAGTAAGTCCAGCTTGTTTTATGAACAGGGCTGCCCTGCTCATAGAACAAGCATAAATGACTGTAGGAACAACGGCTAGATTTAAAAAAACGATGTGGCAGAATTACGTTTTTATGCACTTTTGGTTATGGGCTTTGTTTATACAGCCATTGTTGATTGTACTTTCAACAAAGCAGCCATGCTCGTTGATAAAAGGTTAGAGAATAGAACTGTGCAAGTGATGAAAAGAGAAATTATGGGAAATGTAGCCGTGAGTAGTATTTTCTTGCTCAGTGGATACTCTGAGGGGGATATTCTCAAGAATGTGTGATAATCATCGCAAAACTAGCTTAACGCAACTTTGCATATCGTAGTCTATTGCAGGAAAACAACGCCGTGTTAACATAGTATTCTCAAACCGGTGGCACCATGCGATAGCCCCACAAAGACTCGTCAAATGACCGCGGTAAAATCAATGTGACGCCGTAAAAATGCGAAACACGAACGCAAAAATAGTTGCGATGAGGCCAATCGTGATACAAAAATCAGTGATAACCAGCGACAGGCCAGCAATTCCCACGCGTCATGCGGGAAAATGCACTATAAAAGCAAATCAAGAAAAACACACCAAAACCAAATAAACTGCGTAGCAACATGGATGCACTCGGACCCTTGCCCAGGTCAACGTGAACCCCACAGACCACCAGCAAGGAACCTTGGGGTCATGGAAGGCCAAGGAGAATAGGAAGAGGAAGATGCGGTTTAGTCTGCATGACAACCGGATCGTCGTCACGGACGTGACAGAACACCAACAACAACTGTCCATCACCTCCACTGTGTCATTGGCAGCACAGATGGAAAAATGGCATTCCATCGTGAGTGCAGTCGGAGTGCCGATGAGGCCAAGATGTGCGGGCATGATGTGAAGAGTCAAACCAAGCAGAAACCTGCTGCCAACAGGAAGGCAGCAACGATGAATGGAGGTGGGAGTCCTGCACCACAGGAGGAGCTGGAGCAAATGGTGGCCTCAGTCATCACTGTGGAGACGGTGCAAGGAGTCAGAAGTCCAGACACTGCTCGACATGACCTGACATAACATCAACAGGGTGAGTAACGAGCAGGGACTGGGTGGAGGGGGGGTAACGGGCACAATGCCACACATGCATAATAATGTGTAGCACACCGCACACCCATAATGACCCTGGTTCATGTCCCTGATCTCTGTGGCACACTGCAGCACACATACAAATATCAAGTAGGCCCCCATCCACCATGTGCCCAAAGGGGTCCCACCCCACACATCACCAATTCCACGACACACACATGCACCCGTGTGCAACACAGCAAAGATGCGTATTTGTGAGCCACACTGACAATGCAAGTGACACTACATGACGAGCAGCATGGCTGGAGTATAATCACAATGACATTGTGCACGCCACAACACTGAGGTGGTTGAGTGTGGACCTCATCCGTAAAGGAGCAGGTCACACTCTGACACATCTACATGCACATGCACAAACAACCACTGACGTCAACAATACATCTGCAGACAAACAATGCACAAGAGTACAAAAAGCGTCAAAGGCACACCGCCTCCAAGGGATAAGGGGCAGCAAAATCACAGCTGCAGGAGCGACTCTCCCACAATGCAGCACACACACATAGCAATGACAGCACATACACATGTACGACAATGTGGTACACAGTGCAACATTTACACTGCAGAATACAGGACACAAATGGGTCCGCTTGTGCATAGAAAATGGCCAATCACATCTGAGATAGCAGGAAACTGTGAGATGAAAATGTACGTGTACAACCTCACCTACGTCATGTAGTCCAAATCTCCACTGTCTCGCATCAAATAGTCTGCTCCTCCCAAACAGTCACAATGTACCTTGTCATGCAGTCTGTATGTAAACTTGAACAATACGTCAACATACATGCCACCTCAATGTCAACAAGCATCTCCTCTTCACATTGCAGAGGGAAAACAACACCTCCAGCAGAGCAGACCAGACAACTCTACAGTGATGCTGATGAGGCCCTACAACAATTCATGACATCTTAGACAATCGACCTCCAGAAGCACCAACCACCACGGCTGGTTCCCAGCAGCCCACCGAAGCACACATCGCATTCCAAGGCCAGGTGTCAGGCTGCCAGAAGGGGGTGGCTGAACAGGTGCGGGTGGGTTTCTACCTCATGGAAACCGAACAAGATCACATACTTGGGTGTCTAAGTCCCATCAGTGAACACCTACACTTCCCAATGGAGACCCACACTGCGACAGAGACTCAAGCCTTTGCACATTTCCAGTACTGACCCACAGCCACAGGATAACCATCCAGACCCCCACGCTGGCCTGGCATACGCCGTGCCAGCCCACTCTGCACATGCTTATGGGGGGATGTCACAAGCTACATTTCCGCGATCTTCCCCAATGGCTGGGGTGACATGGTTGCATCCACTGTCCACTACACTCCAAACACCAGCAGTGCTTGTAGACATGGATATGTCTGTGGTCTGCACTCTGCAGTCAGGCCAGCACATGCACGCCACACTTGGCATTGTGTACATTCTCATTCATGGGTCACTTGCCTCCTTCGCTCATGCATGGTTCTCACCTCTCCCCACATTCTGCTATTGTGTGGCTGAGGTGCCATGCCGTTGATGGCTTGTGTACATGGCTTGCCCAGGTCACCGCAGTAAGTTGTGCTGTCGTGTCTGGCGGGTGGGCATGTTGTTTGGCATTTTGTAACGTGTGCATTGCCAAAGTTGCGAGTTGCATGATTGTGGAGTTGAGGTGTGTGGTGTGTTCATTTGGTACTTACCAACGAGCAGTGCATTCCCATAGGTGCCATCCTGGAAGCACTGGTTGATGATGGACTGTCGGAAGATGAAGGAATCATGCACGCAGCCTGGGTAGTTGCCGATGAAATTGGTGATGTGTCCCAGGTCATAAACTATTGCCTGCACATTGATGGAATGCATGTGCTTTCTGTTGAGGTGATTGTGTGCAGTGTCGGCAGGGGGCAAAAGTAGGACATGTGTGCAGTCCATTGCCCCAACACGTGCGGGAATCTGGCTATGGCATATAGTCCTTGCTTGATCTCCAGCTGTTCCTGTGCATTGTGGGAGACATATAGGTACTGGGGACCAAAGCTGATGATGGCATCCAGGACAGGTGTGAGGAACTTGGATGGGACTGGCTGTGAGACTCCTCTGACTCTGGCGGTTATTGGTTGGGAGGTACCCGAGTCCAATAGGTGCAGCACAGACAGCAGCTTTGTCTGAGGTGGGATGTTGGCTGTCCGCTGTGTTAGTACTGTTAGCCAGTGGGCAATGATGGTCAGGATGCAGAGGGTGGTTGTCCTTTTGAGCCTGTAGTGGGCAATGACATTGTCTGGTGGTATATCTGTGAGGCTGGTGTGTTTCCTGAAGGTCCGCTGTCTTTGTTTGCGCTGCCTCTGTGGTGGTCCGGGGGTGGGGGGTCCGGGGGGGTGGCAGTCCTGGGGTGGTGGCGGTGGGTGTTGTGGCCCTGTTGGGGCTCCGAGCTGCATGATCAGTGGCTCCATGGCATCTGTTGGTCTTAAGGTGTGGCTGTGTGCTGGACTCCCTTTCTGGTGCAGGTTGTCGTCCGACTTTGCACCAGGTTAGAGCAGGTGTTAATTTCCTGCCGCTAACACGCCTTATCGCCTGTTATGTGGTCTTATCGCTGATCGGGCTGGTCGTTGAGAATGTTGAGGTGTGTTGATGTCGCAGCTTTTTGCTCGGGAACGCCTACTCTGCATCTCATTAGCGATAGTTGCCGGGGTCTTCAGTGGCGATGTTTTTTGCGGATGCTATTGCAGGTAAACTGGTGGTATCGGCTGTTAGCACCAGCTTGTGAATGGGGCAATACATTTAATGCGACTTTGGCTGCGATAAAGTGCCGATAACTTGGCGATAGATCCTTGACAATATGCCCCTGAGATGACTAAATCTTGGTGAAAAACAAATTTGGAAATATCACAGTTTTGCTAAAATATTCTTTCCATCTTGATGAATCATCTACGTGAATGGAAGCTTTTTGATTAAAAAAAAGACAATTTTCAGCAACCAAATGCACAAGAATTCATATCAAATGATTGAAACTCGAAAATACATACTCCCAAATTTCAGAGAGTGCCTACATTTTTAGGTGCTTAGAAAATCGGAAGATGGTTTTCAGGCAAAAAATGGCACTGTAGTCTGTGTTCCATTATTACCCTGTTGTGCATCAGAAGAAGAGGCAAGAAGTAGGATTGGACTTGAAAAGAAGAATGTAAGGGGAGAGGTAACCAGGGCAAGAAGAATTAGAAAAGGGTTGGAGAAGAAGGCTGAAAGGAGTAAAGGGAAAAGGAGAGGGAGAAACGGGGAGGGGAAGAGGAGGGCATTTAGGATAAGCTCCCTTCTAAATGTATGCAAGGAAGGATGAGGGGTGGTAGAGAACGAAAACAATCGTTTTTTAGGTTTTCCCGCAGAAACAAGCAAAGTAAAAAAGTTTACAATCCTCCACTTGTGGTTACAAATCCAGCACATCTGGCCTAACAATGTTAATCATGGTATTCATCTGATAGGATTCTTCCAAGCAGGCTCATCAGAAGGGTGTTTCTTTTTGCTGGCTTTCATCACCACAACAAACACCTAAGTCTGAATGAGCTTGGACAGGGTGGGGTATTTTACCGCACAGTAAATTACAATACAGCGGGGAGCTGTTTTCATCGGGTGCAATAAACACCTCCTACTCGGAATTTGCCTCTGGAGTTTGAAGACTTACATGTGGAATTTGATGTTTGCCATGGGCAAAGTGGACAAATGCTCATGCCGCCACCTTCTAATATGCCCAGATCATAAACAGGTTTCTATTATGAGCACTTCATCTCAGTAATACACCATAAACAAAAGATCACTTTCCTGAAACGATTACCATTTAAATATCAGGATGCAACAAGGCAAAGAGATTCGCAGCTCCATTTTTTTTTTCGAGTTTTCCACATAATAGGGAAATCCTGCACGTTTTACCAGTCATTGCTCCAACTCAACATACATCTAGGTTCATGATGTGTTAAGTCACCACGGAGTCCACTACAAACCTGACAATCCTCTCCATCCGTTCGTTCGTATGGAATAACACAAATAAAACAATTAAAAGTCTAGTTGATGTAATACATGCAAAATTGTTGAGAAAATTCATTTGCTGCACTATTACATAATACATTTCCTCACATTAATAGCTTTCAAAATAAATAGGGCAATATTATAACACACAAAAGTTTCACTTAGTGTCACCAAATATTTCATAGCTACTTTATGTTAACTAATATTCTGTGCAACAAACATAGTTTAACCTGAGATTTTGATAAAATGTACACAAACAAAAAAGTGCTGGGTGCTGTTTTTGCTTTGGTCATCGAAAGGGCAAAGAGCCATATCAGGTGGACGGAACTTCATAGTTGGAATGGCAACTAAATGGTGAACGATGCCACATCTCATTCTTACCAGCACAAAGCGATGCTGTATATTAGTCTCATATGATAACTAGCTTTCCCCCCCTCCTCCAGGTTTAAAGTCTTATAAAATGCGACTTTCGGTTTGTTCCTATCTTCCATCGATCGTTGATCCAATCTATACTGAAGAAAGGTTTCTTTAATCTTCCTCTTAGTTAATAATACCTTTGTCGGTTCTGATCAGATAGATAAATAAAACAGTTTGCTGAGGAAGGAGTTGATATACAGTAACCAGGGGATTCTTTGGGCATCATTCAAGGCTAAATAATCCGAAATTATTTTTCTGGTTAAAACCAATTTCTTCCTTAGCCCATAGAGAGGACCACAATAACAGCGGTCTGGCGAAAAGAAGATCCTCTAAAAACTGTAGGCCAACCACATGATGCAAGATAGTATTTGATACAGAAGAAGGTAGGAATAATAAACATTTTAAAAAGCAATTTTTCTTACTTACAGGGCAGGGCTGTTTGCATAACCACAACGACCTGCCCCATATAAGGCTGTAATCACTCCTTTTGCTTTATATATTGCAAACATTTTGTTAATGGTTTGCCTCCCCAATTTTGAGGAGAATTTAAAAATCCCTTGCGAAGCCCTGCTCATTTTATTTTTGATGTTTAAAATGTGTGGTGACCATGAGCCATTGCCCGCAAATAAGATACCCAAATAGCAAAACTAATTCACTAAAACAATTGGAGTGTCATCAATATAAAACGATTCACAGGATTTATGTTTAGGCCCACAAACCATGGTGAATGTTTTAGATTTGTAAATTACCATTTTCTTGGAGGTCATAAAATCTGCAAAAGCATTCATCAGTCTCTGGAGGCCAACTGGGGCATATAACAGTACAGATATCGGATGACCAGCTGCCCGAGGGATGTTTGCCTGCACCGACTGCAGGTAATTATCTACCCCATTAATAAAAAAGGAAACTAATATTTGGATCTAACACACACAGCTTATGTTAACTCTTGGCCTGAATTTAGAATCAGAGAAAATGTGCTTCTCGCAGGAATGCTTGCAATCTCCACCTGGATGACTGAGAATTGCCTCCAGTTGAACCCAGAAAAAATGGAGATCATGCTAGTGGGGAAAGCCCCAACCCTTTGGTCGAATGAATGGTGGCCACATCAACTGGGAGCAGTTCCCGTGTCCAAACAAAGTGTAAGAAACTTAGGGATAAACTTGACCACACTTTAACCATGAAAGACCATATTGCCGCTACTACCAGTTCTTGTTATTATAACTTGTGCCTTCTGCGCAAAATCTTTACCTTCCTCCCCGCTAACTCCCGCCGAACCCTTGTCCAGGCGATGGTGATTAGTAGGCTGGACTATGGGAATGCTCTGCTGGCCGAAGTGGGTGAGACTTTGCTTGCAAAGCTACAGGTGGTCCAGAACACCGCGGCAAGATTAATCTTGAACCGTCCTGCGGGCACTCCTTCCATGCCTTTGCTGAGGGAACTGCACTGGCTACCAGTGAAGAAGCGATCCTACTTTAAAATGTGTTGCCTCTTCTATAACGCCATGAGAGGCAAAGGCCCACGATATCTTCAAAGGAAACTTACCACTTACGTACCATCCCGGGATCTCGGATCAAGCACCCAAACCCTTTTGTGTGTGCCCCGAATATGTCAAACTCGCACTGGGGGCAAGGCTTTCTCTTATCTTGCCCCAAGGTACTGGAACAACTTACCCATAGCTCTCCGTGAGACTCCTATTTACAGTAAATTCAGAAAACAACTAAAAATCCTATCTGTATTAATATTCATTGATTTCTCCCCATCATGCACTCAACAGCGCCAAGATGCCCCAGGGTGATACATGCACTATAGAAATAGCATTAACATAACAACATAACAAACATAACATCATAATCCCAATGGCAGTGCCTGCACCAGCAGCACCGCCATTCAGAAATTACCTGTCTGACCCCCACCCACGGCATCTCAGATCATGTAGGAGGTGGCAGTCTATCCCTCTGCACGCAGCGCTCCAACTACCGGCATTGAAATCTGGTGGTCGACTATGGCCCTGGATGTTGAGCGGACCTTCGCCGGTGGCCGGTCAGTGGCAGTCTGTACGACATCATAATCGGGCCCTATATCAGAAAGCAACAGTACATTTCTATTCCCAGAAACTGCTACCTCTTCAATCACTCTTCTCCTGCATCCTTATTTTAGAACCTGTACAGTGATTTGCAGCCTCTTGGCTACTTCTGGCACAAACTAATGCCACATAATAATTACATATATACATAAAATACATAGTGCATCAGCATTCCCCATGCTGCACAGTCACATGTATGCTGACTCTAAAGATATCCCTATAAATACTGCATTCAGTTATAGAGGTTTTGTTTATACCTCTGAAAACTCTGCACCTAAAAACCTGCGGCCTCCACCCTGTTAAGTAAGTACGAGCTAAACAGAAAATTGACAGATACATTACTTGCTTCTGTAGTAACAGGGTCAGCTCAGGATATATGAATCTACACCGTTTGTCTTGTGTGTAAAGCAGTGTTTCATCAAACTACTTACAAATTATGAGCTCTGAATATAGATTCTACTGAATAGGCAGCATCAGCCAAATCACTCAGAAAAATAATATCTTGTCTTTGCCACAATATCTGCATATGCATACATAAGAATCCTCTCATATAGAAATTATATTAACGTCAGTACTAATGATACTAATTAGGTACCTGGGTCCAGATTCTAATAGGTTTAGCATTGGTATAGCCTTACATTTATAATGCAAATCCAATGCTAAACCTGTTTTGGGATTAACAAACCAACTCAAATTTGCATTTGTGTAGTTTAGTACTGAAAAGTAATGCAAAGTACTGCAAAATGCTGCTTTTCAATTTCATTACTTTGAGTCACTGGGCCGTTACATGGGTGGTACATTGGCATTCCCATGCAACCACCCATACTTTTTGACATTAAACCCTTTGTACTAACATTGGCAGACAGAGTGTAGTGGCAAAAATTAATGCCACTGGAAAGCAGGTGTTAAATGGAGAAATGTTGTAATCTCTCCCTGCTTTACCAACTTTGCATGCATGTCACACTGTGCAGCACACATACAAAGTAGGTAAAGCTTTAGTGTGTCTATGAATAGTCCGAGTGCTATGGTGCTAAGGTGTGTGCATGGCGCATGACAGCTGAAATCAGCACTGGCACTAGAGAGAGGTAAGAGAGTGCCATATTTCTGTGAATATGGTGCTCTCCTGCTCTCTCCCTGTCATGCAAAGCAGTGCAGCCTCTTTGGGTGCTGCGCTGCCGGTGTTGTCTGAAAGCTACGAGATTCTAGGCCCTGGTGTCTGTGATAAACACCAGCAATGCAGATTATCCTTGTTTAATATATTCTGGTAGCCCCGGTAAACTGAGAAAGAAAACTGCTCTAAAGATCCGTTTTTGGCTTTTTCTGGTAGCCCATCAACATCTTTATGTCGTTCTGGGCTTTGGGTCAAAAGTAAGTCCAGCTTGTTTTATGAACAGGGCTGCCCTGCTCATAGAACAAGCATAAATGACTGTAGGAACAACGGCTAGATTTAAAAAAACGATGTGGCAGAATTACGTTTTTATGCACTTTTGGTTATGGGCTTTGTTTATACAGCCATTGTTGATTGTACTTTCAACAAAGCAGCCATGCTCGTTGATAAAAGGTTAGAGAAGAGAACTGTGCAAGTGATGAAAAGAGAAATTATGGGAAATGTAGCCGTGAGTAGTATTTTCTTGCTCAGTGGATACTCTGAGGGGGATATTCTCAAGAATGTGTGATAATCATCGCAAAATTAGCTTAACGCAACTTTGCATATCGTAGTCTATTGCAGGAAAACAACGCCGTGTTAACATAGTATTCTCAAACCGGTGGCACCATGCGATAGCCCCACAAAGACTCGTTAAATGACCGCGGTAAAATCAATGTGAGGCCGTAAAAATGCGAAACACGAACGCAAAAATAGTTGCGATGAGGCCAATCGTGATACAAAAATCAGTGATAACCAGCGACAGGCCAGCAATTCCCACGCGTCATGCGGGAAAATGCACTATAAAAGCAAATCAAGAAAAACACACCAAAACCAAATAAACTGCGTAGCAACATGGATGCACTCGGACCCTTGCCCAGGTCAACGTGAACCCCACAGACCACCAGCAAGGAACCTTGGGGTCATGGAAGGCCAAGGAGAATAGGAAGAGGAAGATGCGGTTTAGTCTGCATGACAACCGGATCGTCGTCACGGACGTGACAGAACACCAACAACAACTGTCCATCACCTCCACTGTGTCATTGGCAGCACAGATGGAAAAATGGCATTCCATCGTGAGTGCAGTCGGAGTGCCGATGAGGCCAAGATGCGCGGGCATGATGTGAAGAGCCAAACCAAGCAGAAACCTGCTGCCAACAGGAAGGCAGCAACGATGAATGGAGGTGGGAGTCCTGCACCACAGGAGGAGCTCGAGCAAATGGTGGCCTCAGTCATCACTGTGGAGACGGTGCAAGGATTCAGAAGTCCAGACACTGCTCGACATGACCTGACATAACATCAACAGGGTGAGTAATGAGCAGGGACTGGGTGGAGGGGGGGTAACGGGCACAATGTCACACATGCATAATAATGTGTAGCACACCGCACACCCATAATGACCCTGGTTCATGTCCCTGATCTCTGTGGCACACTGCAGCACACATACAAATATCAAGTAGGCCCCCATCCACCATGTGCCCAAAGGGGTCCCACCCCACACATCACCAATTCCACGACACACACATGCACCCGTGTGCAACACAGCAAAAATGCGTATTTGTGAGCCACACTGACAATGCAAGTGACACTACATGACGAGCAGCATGGCTGGAGTATAATCACAATGACATTGTGCACGCCACAACACTGAGGTGGTTGAGTGTGGACCTCATCCGTAAAGGAGCAGGTCACACTCTGACACATCTACATGCACATGCACAAACAACCACTGACGTCAACAATACATCTGCAGACAAACAATGCACAAGAGTACAAAAAGCGTCAAAGGCACACCGCCTCCAAGGGATAAGGGGCAGCAAAATCACAGCTGCAGGAGCGACTCTCCCACAATGCAGCACACACACATAGCAGTGACAGCACATACACATGTACGACAATGTGGTACACAGTGCAACATTTACACTGCAGAATACAGGACACAAATGGGTCCGCTTGTGCATAGAAAATGGCCAATCACATCTGAGATAGCAGGAAACTGTGAGATGAAAATGTACGTGTACAACCTCACCTACGTCATGTAGTCCAAATCTCCACTGTCTCGCATCAAATAGTCTGCTCCTCCCAAACAGTCACAATGTACCTTGTCATGCAGTCTGTATGTAAACTTGAACAATACGTCAACATACATGCCACCGCAATGTCAACAAGCATCTCCTCTTCACATTGCAGAGGGAAAACAACACCTCCAGCAGAGCAGACCAGACAACTCTACAGTGATGCTGATGAGGCCCTACAACAATTCATGACATCTTAGACAATCGACCTCCAGAAGCACCAACCACCACGGCTGGTTCCCAGCAGCCCACCGAAGCACACATCGCATTCCAAGGCCAGGTGTCAGGCTGCCAGAAGGGGGTGGCTGAACAGGTGCGGGTGGGTTTCTACCTCATGGAAACCGAACAAGATCACATACTTGGGTGTCTAAGTCCCATCAGTGAACACCTACACTTCCCAATGGAGACCCACACTGCGACAGAGACTCAAGCCTTTGCACATTTCCAGTACTGACCCACAGCCACAGGATAACCATCCAGACCCCCACGCTGGCCTGGCATACGCCGTGCCAGCCCACTCTGCACATGCTTATGGGGGGATGTCACAAGCTACATTTCCGCGATCTTCCCCAATGGCTGGGGTGACATGGTTGCATCCACTGTCCACTACACTCCAAACACCAGCAGTGCTTGTAGACATGGATATGTCTGTGGTCTGCACTCTGCAGTCAGGCCAGCACATGCACGCCACACTTGGCATTGTGTACATTCTCATTCATGGGTCACTTGCCTCCTTCGCTCATGCATGGTTCTCACCTCTCCCCACATTCTGCTATTGTGTGGCTGAGGTGCCATGCCGTTGATGGCTTGTGTACATGGCTTGCCCAGGTCACCGCAGTAAGTTGTGCTGTCGTGTCTGGCGGGTGGGCATGTTGTTTGGCATTTTGTAACGTGTGCATTGCCAAAGTTGCGAGTTGCATGATTGTGGAGTTGAGGTGTGTGGTGTGTTCATTTGGTACTTACCAACGAGCAGTGCATTCCCATAGGTGCCATCCTGGAAGCACTGGTTGATGATGGACTGTCGGAAGATGAAGGAATCATGCACGCAGCCTGGGTAGTTGCCGATGAAATTGGTGATGTGTCCCAGATCGTAAACTATTGCCTGCACATTGATGGAATGCATGTGCTTTCTGTTGGGGTGATTGTGTGCAGTGTCGGCAGGGGGCAAAAGTAGGACATGTGTGCAGTCCATTGCCCCAACACGTGCGGGAATCTGGCTATGGCATATAGTCCTTGCTTGATCTCCAGCTGTTCCTGTGCATTGTGGGAGACATATAGGTACTGGGGACCAAAGCTGATGATGGCATCCAGGACAGGTGTGAGGAACTTGGATGGGACTGGCTGTGAGACTCCTCTGACTCTGGCGGTTATTGGTTGGGAGGTACCAGAGGCCAATAGGTGCAGCACAGACAACAGCTTTGTCTGAGGTGGGATGTTGGCTGTCCGCTGTGTTAGTACTGTCAGCCAGTGGGCAATGATGGTCAGGATGCAGAGGGTGGTTGTCCTTTTGAGCCTGTAGTGGGCAATGACATTGTCTGGTGTTAGATCTGTGAGGCTGGTGTGTTTCCTGAAGGTCCGCTGTCTTTGTTTGCGCTGCCTCTGTGGTGGTCCGGGGCTGGGGGGTCCGGGAGGGTGGCAGTCCTGGGGTGGTGGTGGTGGGTGTTGTGGCCCTGTTGGGGCTCCGAGCTGCATGATCAGTGGCTCCATGGCACCTGTTGGTCTTAAGGTGTGGCTGTGTGCTGGACTCCCTTTCTGGTGCAGGTTGTCGTCCGACTTTGCACCAGGTTAGAGCAGGTGTTAATTTCCTGCTGCTAACACGCCTTATCGCCTGTTATGTGGTCTTATCGCTGATCGGGCTGGTCGTTGAGAATGTTGAGGTGTGTTGATGTCGCAGCTTTTTGCTCGGGAACGCCTACTCTGCATCTCATTAGCGATAGTTGCCGGGGTCTTCAGTGGCGATGTTTTTTGCGGATGCTATTGCAGGTAAACTGGTGGTATCGGCTGTTAGCACCAGCTTGTGAATGGGGCAATACATTTAATGCGACTTTGGCTGCGATAAAGTGCCGATAACTTGGCGATAGATCCTTGACAATATGCCCCTGAGATGACTAAATCTTGGTGAAAAACAAATTTGGAAATATCACAGTTTTGCTAAAATATTCTTTCCATCTTGATGAATCATCTACGTGAATGGAAGCTTTTTGATTAAAAAAAAGACAATTTTCAGCAACCAAATGCACAAGAATTCATATCAAATGATTGAAACTCGAAAATACATACTCCCAAATTTCAGAGAGTGCCTACATTTTTAGGTGCTTAGAAAATCGGAAGAGGGTTTTCAGGCAAAAAATGGCACTGTAGTCTGTGTTCCATTATTACCCTGTTGTGCATCAGAAGAAGAGGCAAGAAGTAGGATTGGACTTGAAAAGAAGAATGTAAGGGGAGAGGTAACCAGGGCAAGATGAATTAGAAAAGGGTTGGAGAAGAAGGCTGAAAGGAGTAAAGGGAAAAGGAGAGGGGGAAACGGGGAGGGGAAGAGGAGGGCATTTAGGAGAAGCTCCCTTCTAAATGTATGCAAGGAAGGATGAGGGGTGGTAGAGAACGAAAACAATCGTTTTTTAGGTTTTCCCGCAGAAACAAGCAAAGTAAAAAAGTTTACAATCCTCCACTTGTGGTTACAAATCCAGCACATCTGGCCTAACAATGTTAATCATGGTATTCATCTGATAGGATTCTTCCAAGCAGGCTCATCAGAAGGGTGTTTCTTTTTGCTGGCTTTCATCACCACAACAAACACCTAAGTCTGAATGAGCTTGGACAGGGTGGGGTATTTTACCGCACAGTAAATTACAATACAGCGGGGAGCTGTTTTCATCGGGTGCAATAAACACCTCCTACTCGGAATTTGCCTCTGGAGTTTGAAGACTTACATGTGGAATTTGATGTTTGCCATGGGCAAAGTGGACAAATGCTCATGCCGCCACCTTCTAATGTGCCCAGTTCATAAACAGGTTTCTATTTTGAGCACTTCATCTCAGTAATACACCATAAACAAAAGATCACTTTCCTGAAACGATTACCATTTAAATATCAGGATGCAACAAGGCAAAGAGATTCGCAGCTCCATTTTTTTTTCAAGTTTTCCACATAATAGGGAAATCCTGCACGTTTTACCAGTCATTGCTCCAACTCAACATACATCTAGGTTCATGATGTGTTAAGTCACCACGGAGTCCACTACAAACCTGACAATCCTCTCCATCCATTCCTTGGTATGGAATAACACAAATAACACAATTAAAAGCCTGTTGATGTAATACATGCAAAATAGTTGAGAAAATTCATTTGCTGCACTATCACATAATACATTTCCTCACATTAATAGCTTTCAAAATAAATAGGGCAGTATTATAACACACAAAAGTTTCACTTAGTGTCACCAAATATTGCATAGCAACTCTATGTTAACCAATATTCTGTGCAACAAGCATAGTTTTAAGATAAAAAAAACCTGAGATTTTGATAAAATGTACACAAACAAAAAAGTGCTGGGTGCTGTTTTTGCTTTGGTCATCGAAAGGGCAAAGAGCCATATCAGGTGGACGGAACTTCATAGTTGGAAAGGCAGCTAAATGGTGAACGATGCCACATCTCATTCTTACCAGCACAAAGCGATGCTGTATATTAGTCTCATATGATAACTAGCTTTCCCCCCCTCCTCCAGGTTTAAAGTCTTATAAAATGCGACTTTCGGTTTGTTCCTATCTTCCATCGATCGTTGATCCAATCTATACTGAAGAAAGGTTTCTTTAATCTTCCTCTTAGTTAATAATACCTTTGTCGGTTCTGATCAGATAGATAAATAAAACAGTTTGCTGAGGAAGGAGTTGATATACAGTAACCAGGGGATTCTTTGGGCATCATTCAAGGCTAAATAATCCGAAATTATTTTTCTGGTTAAAACCAATTTCTTCCTTAGCCCATAGAGAGGACCACAATAACAGCGGTCTGGCGAAAAGAAGATCCTCTAAAAACTGTAGGCCAACCACATGATGCAAGATAGTATTTGATACAGAAGAAGGTAGGAATAATAAACATTTTAAAAAGCAATTTTTCTTACTTACAGGGCAGGGCTGTTTGCATAACCACAACGACCTGCCCCATATAAGGCTGTAATCACTCCTTTTGCTTTATATATTGCAAACATTTTGTTAATGGTTTGCCTCCCCAATTTTGAGGAGAATTTAAAAATCCCTTGCGAAGCCCTGCTCATTTTATTTTTGATGTTTAAAATGTGTGGTGACCATGAGCCATTGCCCGCAAATAAGATACCCAAATAGCAAAACTAATTCACTAAAACAATTGGAGTGTCATCAATATAAAACGATTCACAGGATTTATGTTTAGGCCCACAAACCATGGTGAATGTTTTAGATTTGTAAATTACCATTTTCTTGGAGGTCATAAAATCTGCAAAAGCATTCATCAGTCTCTGGAGGCCAACTGGGGCATATAACAGTACAGGTATCGGATGACCAGCTGCCCGAGGGATGTTTGCCTGCACCGACTGCAGGTAATTATCTACCCCATTAATAAAAAAGGAAACTAATATTTGGATCTAACACACACAGCTTATGTTAACTCTTGGCCTGAATTTAGAATCAGAGAAAATGTGCTTCTCGCAGGAATGCTTGCAATCTCCACCTGGATGACTGAGAATTGCCTCCAGTTGAACCCAGAAAAAATGGAGATCATGCTAGTGGGGAAAGCCCCAACCCTTTGGTCGAATGAATGGTGGCCACATCAACTGGGAGCAGTTCCCGTGTCCAAACAAAGTGTAAGAAACTTAGGGATAAACTTGACCACACTTTAACCATGAAAGACCATATTGCCGCTACTACCAGTTCTTGTTATTATAACTTGTGCCTTCTGCGCAAAATCTTTACCTTCCTCCCCGCTAACTCCCGCCGAACCCTTGTCCAGGCGATGGTGATTAGTAGGCTGGACTATGGGAATGCTCTGCTGGCCGAAGTGGGTGAGACTTTGCTTGCAAAGCTACAGGTGGTCCAGAACACCGCGGCAAGATTAATCTTGAACCGTCCTGCGGGCACTCCTTCCATGCCTTTGCTGAGGGAACTGCACTGGCTACCAGTGAAGAAGCGATCCTACTTTAAAATGTGTTGCCTCTTCTATAACGCCATGAGAGGCAAAGGCCCACGATATCTTCAAAGGAAACTTACCACTTACGTACCATCCCGGGATCTCGGATCAAGCACCCAAACCCTTTTGTGTGTGCCCCGAATATGTCAAACTCGCACTGGGGGCAAGGCTTTCTCTTATCTTGCCCCAAGGTACTGGAACAACTTGCCCATAGCTCTCCGTGAGACTCCTATTTACAGTAAATTCAGAAAACAACTAAAAATCCTATCTGTATTAATATTCATTGATTTCTCCCCATCATGCACTCAACAGCGCCAAGATGCCCCAGGGTGATACATGCACTATAGAAATAGCATTAACATAACAACATAACAAACATAACATCATAATCCCAATGGCAGTGCCTGCACCAGCAGCACCGCCATTCAGAAATTACCTGTCTGACCCCCACCCACGGCATCTCAGATCATGTAGGAGGTGGCAGTCTATCCCTCTGCACGCAGCGCTCCAACTACCGGCATTGAAATCTGGTGGTCGACTATGGCCCTGGATGTTGAGCGGACCTTCGCCGGTGGCCGGTCAGTGGCAGTCTGTACGACATCATAATCGGGCCCTATATCAGAAAGCAACAGTACATTTCTATTCCCAGAAACTGCTACCTCTTCAATCACTCTTCTCCTGCATCCTTATTTTAGAACCTGTACAGTGATTTGCAGCCTCTTGGCTACTTCTGGCACAAACTAATGCCACATAATAATTACATATATACATAAAATACATAGTGCATCAGCATTCCCCATGCTGCACAGTCACATGTATGCTGACTCTAAAGATATCCCTATAAATACTGCATTCAGTTATAGAGGTTTTGTTTATACCTCTGAAAACTCTGCACCTAAAAACCTGCGGCCTCCACCCTGTTAAGTAAGTACGAGCTAAACAGAAAATTGACAGATACATTACTTGCTTCTGTAGTAACAGGGTCAGCTCAGGATATATGAATCTACACCGTTTGTCTTGTGTGTAAAGCAGTGTTTCATCAAACTACTTACAAATTATGAGCTCTGAATATAGATTCTACTGAATAGGCAGCATCAGCCAAATCACTCAGAAAAATAATATCTTGTCTTTGCCACAATATCTGCATATGCATACATAAGAATCCTCTCATATAGAAATTATATTAACGTCAGTACTAATGATACTAATTAGGTACCTGGGTCCAGATTCTAATAGGTTTAGCATTGGTATAGCCTTACATTTATAATGCAAATCCAATGCTAAACCTGTTTTGGGATTAACAAACCAACTCAAATTTGCATTTGTGTAGTTTAGTACTGAAAAGTAATGCAAAGTACTGCAAAATGCTGCTTTTCAATTTCATTACTTTGAGTCACTGGGCCGTTACATGGGTGGTACATTGGCATTCCCATGCAACCACCCATACTTTTTGACATTAAACCCTTTGTACTAACATTGGCAGACAGAGTGTAGTGGCAAAAATTAATGCCACTGGAAAGCAGGTGTTAAATGGAGAAATGTTGTAATCTCTCCCTGCTTTACCAACTTTGCATGCATGTCACACTGTGCAGCACACATACAAAGTAGGTAAAGCTTTAGTGTGTCTATGAATAGTCCGAGTGCTATGGTGCTAAGGTGTGTGCATGGCGCATGACAGCTGAAATCAGCACTGGCACTAGAGAGAGGTAAGAGAGTGCCATATTTCTGTGAATATGGTGCTCTCCTGCTCTCTCCGTGTCATGCAAAGCAGTGCAGCCTCTTTGGGTGCTGCGCTGCCGGTGTTGTCTGAAAGCTACGAGATTCTAGGCCCTGGTGTCTGTGATAAACACCAGCAATGCAGATTATCCTTGTTTAATATATTCTGGTAGCCCCGGTAAACTGAGAAAGAAAACTGCTCTAAAGATCCGTTTTTGGCTTTTTCTGGTAGCCCATCAACATCTTTATGTCGTTCTGGGCTTTGGGTCAAAGGTAAGTCCAGCTTGTTTTATGAACAGGGCTGCCCTGCTCATAGAACAAGCATAAATGACTGTAGGAACAACGGCTAGATTTAAAAAAACGATGTGGCAGAATTACGTTTTTATGCACTTTTGGTTATGGGCTTTGTTTATACAGCCATTGTTGATTGTACTTTCAACAAAGCAGCCATGCTCGTTGATAAAAGGTTAGAGAAGAGAACTGTGCAAGTGATGAAAAGAGAAATTATGGGAAATGTAGCCGTGAGTAGTATTTTCTTGCTCAGTGGATACTCTGAGGGGGATATTCTCAAGAATGTGTGATAATCATCGCAAAATTAGCTTAACGCAACTTTGCATATCGTAGTCTATTGCAGGAAAACAACGCCGTGTTAACATAGTATTCTCAAACCGGTGGCACCATGCGATAGCCCCACAAAGACTCGTTAAATGACCGCGGTAAAATCAATGTGACGCCGTAAAAATGCGAAACACGAACGCAAAAATAGTTGCGATGAGGCCAATCGTGATACAAAAATCAGTGATAACCAGCGACAGGCCAGCAATTCCCACGCGTCATGCGGGAAAATGCACTATAAAAGCAAATCAAGAAAAACACACCAAAACCAAATAAACTGCGTAGCAACATGGATGCACTCGGACCCTTGCCCAGGTCAACGTGAACCCCACAGACCACCAGCAAGGAACCTTGGGGTCATGGAAGGCCAAGGAGAATAGGAAGAGGAAGATGCGGTTTAGTCTGCATGACAACCGGATCGTCGTCACGGACGTGACAGAACACCAACAACAACTGTCCATCACCTCCACTGTGTCATTGGCAGCACAGATGGAAAAATGGCATTCCATCGTGAGTGCAGTCGGAGTGCCGATGAGGCCAAGATGCGCGGGCATGATGTGAAGAGCCAAACCAAGCAGAAACCTGCTGCCAACAGGAAGGCAGCAACGATGAATGGAGGTGGGAGTCCTGCACCACAGGAGGAGCTCGAGCAAATGGTGGCCTCAGTCATCACTGTGGAGACGGTGCAAGGATTCAGAAGTCCAGACACTGCTCGACATGACCTGACATAACATCAACAGGGTGAGTAATGAGCAGGGACTGGGTGGAGGGGGGGTAACGGGCACAATGTCACACATGCATAATAATGTGTAGCACACCGCACACCCATAATGACCCTGGTTCATGTCCCTGATCTCTGTGGCACACTGCAGCACACATACAAATATCAAGTAGGCCCCCATCCACCATGTGCCCAAAGGGGTCCCACCCCACACATCACCAATTCCACGACACACACATGCACCCGTGTGCAACACAGCAAAGATGCGTATTTGTGAGCCACACTGACAATGCAAGTGACACTACATGACGAGCAGCATGGCTGGAGTATAATCACAATGACATTGTGCACGCCACAACACTGAGGTGGTTGAGTGTGGACCTCATCCGTAAAGGAGCAGGTCACACTCTGACACATCTACATGCACATGCACAAACAACCACTGACGTCAACAATACATCTGCAGACAAACAATGCACAAGAGTACAAAAAGCGTCAAAGGCACACCGCCTCCAAGGGATAAGGGGCAGCAAAATCACAGCTGCAGGAGCGACTCTCCCACAATGCAGCACACACACATAGCAGTGACAGCACATACACATGTACGACAATGTGGTACACAGTGCAACATTTACACTGCAGAATACAGGACACAAATGGGTCCGCTTGTGCATAGAAAATGGCCAATCACATCTGAGATAGCAGGAAACTGTGAGATGAAAATGTACGTGTACAACCTCACCTACGTCATGTAGTCCAAATCTCCACTGTCTCGCATCAAATAGTCTGCTCCTCCCAAACAGTCACAATGTACCTTGTCATGCAGTCTGTATGTAAACTTGAACAATACGTCAACATACATGCCACCGCAATGTCAACAAGCATCTCCTCTTCACATTGCAGAGGGAAAACAACACCTCCAGCAGAGCAGACCAGACAACTCTACAGTGATGCTGATGAGGCCCTACAACAATTCATGACATCTTAGACAATCGACCTCCAGAAGCACCAACCACCACGGCTGGTTCCCAGCAGCCCACTGAAGCACACATCGCATTCCAAGGCCAGGTGTCAGGCTGCCAGAAGGGGGTGGCTGAACAGGTGCGGGTGGGTTTCTACCTCATGGAAACCGAACAAGATCACATACTTGGGTGTCTAAGTCCCATCAGTGAACACCTACACTTCCCAATGGAGACCCACACTGCGACAGAGACTCAAGCCTTTGCACATTTCCAGTACTGACCCACAGCCACAGGATAACCATCCAGACCCCCACGCTGGCCTGGCATACGCCGTGCCAGCCCACTCTGCACATGCTTATGGGGGGATGTCACAAGCTACATTTCCGCGATCTTCCCCAATGGCTGGGGTGACATGGTTGCATCCACTGTCCACTACACTCCAAACACCAGCAGTGCTTGTAGACATGGATATGTCTGTGGTCTGCACTCTGCAGTCAGGCCAGCACATGCACGCCACACTTGGCATTGTGTACATTCTCATTCATGGGTCACTTGCCTCCTTCGCTCATGCATGGTTCTCACCTCTCCCCACATTCTGCTATTGTGTGGCTGAGGTGCCATGCCGTTGATGGCTTGCGTACATGGCTTGCCCAGGTCACCGCAGTAAGTTGTGCTGTCGTGTCTGGCGGGTGGGCATGTTGTTTGGCATTTTGTAACGTGTGCATTGCCAAAGTTGCGAGTTGCATGATTGTGGAGTTGAGGTGTGTGGTGTGTTCATTTGGTACTTACCAACGAGCAGTGCATTCCCATAGGTGCCATCCTGGAAGCACTGGTTGATGATGGACTGTCGGAAGATGAAGGAATCATGCACGCAGCCTGGGTAGTTGCCGATGAAATTGGTGATGTGTCCCAGATCGTAAACTATTGCCTGCACATTGATGGAATGCATGTGCTTTCTGTTGGGGTGATTGTGTGCAGTGTCGGCAGGGGGCAAAAGTAGGACATGTGTGCAGTCCATTGCCCCAACACGTGCGGGAATCTGGCTATGGCATATAGTCCTTGCTTGATCTCCAGCTGTTCCTGTGCATTGTGGGAGACATATAGGTACTGGGGACCAAAGCTGATGATGGCATCCAGGACAGGTGTGAGGAACTTGGATGGGACTGGCTGTGAGACTCCTCTGACTCTGGCGGTTATTGGTTGGGAGGTACCAGAGGCCAATAGGTGCAGCACAGACAACAGCTTTGTCTGAGGTGGGATGTTGGCTGTCCGCTGTGTTAGTACTGTCAGCCAGTGGGCAATGATGGTCAGGATGCAGAGGGTGGTTGTCCTTTTGAGCCTGTAGTGGGCAATGACATTGTCTGGTGTTAGATCTGTGAGGCTGGTGTGTTTCCTGAAGGTCCGCTGTCTTTGTTTGCGCTGCCTCTGTGGTGGTCCGGGGCTGGGGGGTCCGGGAGGGTGGCAGTCCTGGGGTGGTGGTGGTGGGTGTTGTGGCCCTGTTGGGGCTCCGAGCTGCATGATCAGTGGCTCCATGGCACCTGTTGGTCTTAAGGTGTGGCTGTGTGCTGGACTCCCTTTCTGGTGCAGGTTGTCGTCCGACTTTGCACCAGGTTAGAGCAGGTGTTAATTTCCTGCTGCTAACACGCCTTATCGCCTGTTATGTGGTCTTATCGCTGATCGGGCTGGTCGTTGAGAATGTTGAGGTGTGTTGATGTCGCAGCTTTTTGCTCGGGAACGCCTACTCTGCATCTCATTAGCGATAGTTGCCGGGGTCTTCAGTGGCGATGTTTTTTGCGGATGCTATTGCAGGTAAACTGGTGGTATCGGCTGTTAGCACCAGCTTGTGAATGGGGCAATACATTTAATGCGACTTTGGCTGCGATAAAGTGCCGATAACTTGGCGATAGATCCTTGACAATATGCCCCTGAGATGACTAAATCTTGGTGAAAAACAAATTTGGAAATATCACAGTTTTGCTAAAATATTCTTTCCATCTTGATGAATCATCTACGTGAATGGAAGCTTTTTGATTAAAAAAAAGACAATTTTCAGCAACCAAATGCACAAGAATTCATATCAAATGATTGAAACTCGAAAATACATACTCCCAAATTTCAGAGAGTGCCTACATTTTTAGGTGCTTAGAAAATCGGAAGAGGGTTTTCAGGCAAAAAATGGCACTGTAGTCTGTGTTCCATTATTACCCTGTTGTGCATCAGAAGAAGAGGCAAGAAGTAGGATTGGACTTGAAAAGAAGAATGTAAGGGGAGAGGTAACCAGGGCAAGATGAATTAGAAAAGGGTTGGAGAAGAAGGCTGAAAGGAGTAAAGGGAAAAGGAGAGGGGGAAACGGGGAGGGGAAGAGGAGGGCATTTAGGAGAAGCTCCCTTCTAAATGTATGCAAGGAAGGATGAGGGGTGGTAGAGAACGAAAACAATCGTTTTTTAGGTTTTCCCGCAGAAACAAGCAAAGTAAAAAAGTTTACAATCCTCCACTTGTGGTTACAAATCCAGCACATCTGGCCTAACAATGTTAATCATGGTATTCATCTGATAGGATTCTTCCAAGCAGGCTCATCAGAAGGGTGTTTCTTTTTGCTGGCTTTCATCACCACAACAAACACCTAAGTCTGAATGAGCTTGGACAGGGTGGGGTATTTTACCGCACAGTAAATTACAATACAGCGGGGAGCTGTTTTCATCGGGTGCAATAAACACCTCCTACTCGGAATTTGCCTCTGGAGTTTGAAGACTTACATGTGGAATTTGATGTTTGCCATGGGCAAAGTGGACAAATGCTCATGCCGCCACCTTCTAATGTGCCCAGTTCATAAACAGGTTTCTATTTTGAGCACTTCATCTCAGTAATACACCATAAACAAAAGATCACTTTCCTGAAACGATTACCATTTAAATATCAGGATGCAACAAGGCAAAGAGATTCGCAGCTCCATTTTTTTTTCAAGTTTTCCACATAATAGGGAAATCCTGCACGTTTTACCAGTCATTGCTCCAACTCAACATACATCTAGGTTCATGATGTGTTAAGTCACCACGGAGTCCACTACAAACCTGACAATCCTCTCCATCCATTCCTTGGTATGGAATAACACAAATAACACAATTAAAAGCCTGTTGATGTAATACATGCAAAATAGTTGAGAAAATTCATTTGCTGCACTATCACATAATACATTTCCTCACATTAATAGCTTTCAAAATAAATAGGGCAGTATTATAACACACAAAAGTTTCACTTAGTGTCACCAAATATTGCATAGCAACTCTATGTTAACCAATATTCTGTGCAACAAGCATAGTTTTAAGATAAAAAAAACCTGAGATTTTGATAAAATGTACACAAACAAAAAAGTGCTGGGTGCTGTTTTTGCTTTGGTCATCGAAAGGGCAAAGAGCCATATCAGGTGGACGGAACTTCATAGTTGGAAAGGCAACTAAATGGTGAACGATGCCACATCTCATTCTTACCAGCACAAAGCGATGCTGCATATTAGTCTCATATGATAACTAGCTTTCCCCCCCTCCTCCAGGTTTAAAGTCTTATAAAATGCGACTTTCGGTTTGTTCCTATCTTCCATCGATCGTTGATCCAATCTATACTGAAGAAAGGTTTCTTTAATCTTCCTCTTAGTTAATAATACCTTTGTAGGTTCTGATCAGATAGATAAATAAAACAGTTTGCTGAGGAAGGAGTTGATATACAGTAACCAGGGGATTCTTTGGGCATCATTCAAGGCTAAATAATCCGAAATTATTTTTCTGGTTAAAACCAATTTCTTCCTTAGCCCATAGAGAGGACCACAATAACAGCGGTCTGGCGAAAAGAAGATCTTCTAAAAACTGTAGGCCAACCACATGATGCAAGATAGTATTTGATACAGAAGAAGGTAGGAATAATAAACATTTTAAAAAGCAATTTTTCTTACTTACAGGGCAGGGCTGTTTGCATAACCACAACGACCTGCCCCATATAAGGCTGTAATCACTCCTTTTGCTTTATATATTGCAAACATTTCGTTAATGGTTTGCCTCCCCAATTTTGAGGAGAATTTAAAAATCCCTTGCGAAGCCCTGCTAATTTTATTTTTGATGTTTAAAATGTGTGGTGACCATGAGCCATTGCCCGCAAATAAGATACCCAAATAGCAAAACTAATTCACTAAAACAATTGGAGTGTCATCAATATAAAACGATTCACAGGATTTATGTTTAGGCCCACAAACCATGGTAAATGTTTTAGATTTGTAAATTACCATTTTCTTGGAGGTCATAAAATCTGCAAAAACATTCATCAGTCTCTGGAGGCCAACTGGGGTTCATGCTAATAATACTGCATCATCAGCATATAACAGTACAGGTATCGGATGACCAGCTGCCCGAGGGATGTTTGCCTGCACCGACTGCAGGTAATTATCTACCCCATTAATAAAATAGGAAACTAATATTTGGATCTAACACACCCTTGCTGAATTCCTCGCCCCACTTAAATTTGGCCGAACATTACCCCTGGGAGCCAAACCGAACTTGGCTAATTAGGTTCTCATAAAGACGGGAAAGAATCCCAATGATCGACCTGTGTGCCACCAGGGAGATCAGAGTTTATCAAAGTAAATGATGATCAACCAAATAAAAGGCGCTACTTAAATCGGGAAAAACTTAAATAAAATGTACCTGCCTTAGCCCTAGTATATTGACTGATTAGTAGCTCTAGATTGACACATTGTTCGATAGTCCCCAGATGTTTTCTGAACCCAAGCTGTACCGGGATAGAATAGATTGCTCTTGTGCCCATTCCTCCAATCATATTAACAGGACCCTACTCCTTACTTTCACGGAGGAGTCCAGGAGAGAAATAGGGCGATAGTTTTTTGGGTCTGCTTCATACCCTTGTTAGGTCTCGGCTAGCGAAGGCTGCGCTTGTGCAGTCTCGCTCGCGAGATTTAATGACTTGGAGAAGAGGGGCTTGAACTCGCCCCTCTTCTCTCCTCTTCTCCATTGGCTGGCCTCTTGAATGCTGGCCAGCCATTGGAGAAGAGGTTTGTCACTCCGAACAGGCCCCGTCCTTTTTGGATTCGGGGGCGTGTTTTTTGTTGCTTTTCGCTGGGCGTGTTTAAACGCCCCCGAATCCGAAAATACGCCCCCAAATCCGAAAACGCCGCTGCCTTTCTCCGAGGCATTTCTGCTTCCCCTCGGAGAAAGGCAGTGATGTGCTTGTCTCTTAGGGTACTGCCAGATTGCCCCTGAGGCCGATATGACCCTTGTAATTTTACAACCCTGTTCCGCTGCACGCTTGTGGTCAAGAATATGATGCTTGCACTATTTTCGTTTAAATTAGGAGACCCACATCAGTTGCGAGCCTACCAAAATGTAAAAGAGACGTTTAAGAGTTTTTGAAACCCAAAAAGCGTGGCTGCCCCTCGGTGTGTGCCAAATTCTTTCGGTTTCAGATGTCCTGCTGGAAGGTGGCAAGTCCGTTGAAAGGTTCGGGAGTAGGCGGCCTTTCTGAGATTGACGTGTGACGTCAACAACCGTCAGGAGGACAAGCATCTCCTCTTGTAGCCATCTTGGAAGCGATATCTTTGCGCCTTAACAGAGGCATCGCGACACTCAGCTTATTCTGTAGCACCGCAGCCCGAGCATTTACTACACTGTCATGTCCATGTACCGTGGCACCCCCGCCAGCCCCCACCAGGGCCGATACGATTACAGTTCTGGGGGACCCCGTGGGAAGCGTGGGCCCGATGCGGCCATGCTGCGGCGACCTGAAGAGGAGGAGGTGGTAGAAGACCGGCGGCCTGAAGATGAGGCCGAGCCGCTCGAAGAAGCTGAGCCTGAGGAGCCGCAGGTGCCCATTAACTTGGACATCAAGAACCTCCTCAAACCTGGAGAAAAGCCTTTCACCGAGCGGTGTCGCCTCTCCGTAGGCAACCTGCCACCTGACCTGAACGAGGACGAGTTTAGGAAGCTCTTCAGCAAGTACGGCCAACCCAGTGAGGTGTTCATCAATCGTGACCGCGGTTTTGGCTTCATCCGCCTGGTGAGCATACTCTTGGGGCGGGAATGGAGATGGCGGGATGTGCTAATGCAGTGCAGGTCGCAGTGTTCCCTTTGTAGACCTCCCCGTGTAAAGTGCACCTTTTGTAGACCATTCTGCAGCTCTATGATCTTCCTGCACCTATGTAGAGCCCACGTGTAACGAGCGCCCTTCCATTGTGCGGCCCGTGTATCGTTGTGTAGTGCGCTGAGTAACATCTTGCCCCCAATAGAATATATTGTGCGTCAGATGACCCCATGCATAAAGCCTCTTATATAAACCGGTTCTCTTTGGTACAGATCGCGACGTAACCCATAGTCCAGTCCAGAGAATGGTTGCACATAATTTTGTGTTTTCTCTAGTGTGTGATGCGGAGCTACCTTTGAGTTAGCAGTGCATTTGCTTTCAGCTAGATCCCAGCACAGCCAGGTGCCCCGCGGAACACTTCTTTTCTGTTATATTCCAGGGACTCCACTACTCGTAATGCAGCTCCCTCTTTACACTGGACATTGTGTACTGTGGCACGCGTTTAATGACGTGAAGCACACTTAATACAGAGTCTTTTAATTCTGAAATCTGCCTAGTTTAAAACCCCCACTCGCGGTTTTCCACTATTTCTCACATCGAATACGCATATAATAATCTCTAACTTAAAATGCAGATCAGGGGTCTTCAGACCGGGGAGGGGGGGCACCAGGTTCTGGCACAAAAAAAAAACAATTATACTGCTAACAGTGCTTTGTTTATAAGTGTAAACATTTCGCCTATAATACAGAAATAGTGTTTCCCTCACCCCCTAATGTCTGTGTGTGTGGCTGTGTGTGTATGTGGCTCTGTGTATTTGTGTGGCTCTGTGTGTGTGGCTGTGTGTGTGTGTGGGTGGCTCTGTCTGTGTGTGGCTCTGTGTGTGCATGGGAGGCTCTATGTGTGTGTATGTGTGTGCCTCTGTGTGTGTGGCTCTGTGTGGGTGGCTTTTTGTTGGTGGCAATGCCAATAGCTCTAACTTAAACAATGCCGAGACCATTGCATTGTAAATGCTTGTTTAAATATGGGTACAATAGTAGATACACCCCAAGAAGATGTGATCATATCTTTTATGACTGTATTAAACACCCTAGTTATGATAGGCCCCCACAATTCAGGTGCAGATTCAAAATGACTACTGGCACCCCATCTGGGCCAGATAAACTTCTCAATTAGTAATGTTCACGGGAAGGCACCCCTCTTTACACAGCGACTCCCAGTCTTACCCTGTGGCGTCCCCATTACTTTGTTTGAAAATGTCAGAAAAAATGGTTCGCCCATCTATCACAAGGGACAAGAGAGCAGAGCTCAGGGATGTCATCGTTTTTTAAAAAGGGTGCATTCACTGTATCCCCAAATAGTTTGTTGTTCCTATTTTCTGTGGCATTTGACGAATTTTCTAATGCTTCGACCTGGAGTGTTTTTTTTCCCTAGTGGCTAAAGCTAATTTATACTGATTCCGCAGGAATTTAATGGCCAGAATATCCTGTGGGGAGTTAGACAGAACGAATTTAAGTGACTGGAAGGCTTTAGTCAGGCACGCTCCATCCAAAGGAAGTTTAAAATGATCTAATTAAGCAATCAGTCAGGCATTAATGTACACTCCGGTTCACTTACACCTTCACTTCCACTCTACTGCACACAAGCAGTTTCCCACGCCTTTAATATATCAAATTCAAACCCCAATTTGCACTGTCACTCCATCACTGTCTCCACAATGTTTCGCCTGACTAGTTCCTCCTATTGACTCTCTCAATCCCTCAATCACTGTTTCAGTGCCTCAGTCCACCACCCTCTCATTCCTTATCTATCTAAATATCTCTCTCCCTCACTCTCCCCCATCTTTATTATCGCCCGCCCTCATTCTCCTGATGAGGACACGATCATGTATATATGAAATTATGCTCAATCTGAAAATGCATTAATGATTTTTTTTTTTTTTTTTTTTGTTCTTTCTGTCTCAGTTAGTACTTTTACTTTCCAGGGTATATACGCATGTTTGCAGGGCTTTAAGTGGGATGAAAAAACTGGAAGGGGAGCCTCTCAAGGGGTGTAACCTATGTAATTAAAACACCTATACTAAAAACCTGTGCTTAGCTTAGTGTGCTGCCCAACTGGTATTTTGCTGTTTCTGTCATTGCATCCAGATATATACAGCAAGCAGCATTATATCTACACCAAGCCAGGACTATTGGCTTTGTCAATGGTTGTTAGTTGCATAAGATAAATCAGCAACAATTATGTCTTCGTTGTATATAATAGTGAAAACGCTTCAGTTCTGAAATGATGAGACTGTGAAAGAACTAGAACGAGTCTCTTTGAACTCTCATCAAAGGCCGTGAAGGATGTTACTGCTGCAGAGCTAAGAGTTTTGTTTTTCACCGAGGTTGAGGGCAAAAATGGGGAGTCGGATAGGAGCCCGTCTCAGCACCTACTTTTTAGAACCGCCGGTGCTGAGCACCAGCAGGACCCCGCCCACTTAAAGCCCAGCCTGTTTGTCTTTCACTTGCTCCTTACCCCGTATTTCTGGCAAAGGACTAGTAGAGGGAAGCTTTATTCAGAGTCTGCATACTTTGACAAGGCGCAGGTATTCTTAGAACAGGTTTTGGAACACTGCCTTCCAAATGGAGCTCGTGCATATAATAATTTACAAATAATTTGCAAGCCATTCGCGTTTGACTGGCATTAACGTCCTAAGTGCTGGCGCAGACGTGTTTTTAATTACGAGAAGAGGTAAACTTTGACCTACTATTGACGTGCAATTATTTATACTTTTCAATGGATCTTTAAGGGCCCACTTTCCATACTCATGCGAAAGATTGCCCTTGAAACGCATACCGTAATTAATACATGACTAAGGAAAAAAGGGAAACACAAAAAAAACATAATGGAAGGAGAAAGTAGTAAACAGGCTGGAGCACACACTCCGGTTAAGATTCAAACTATATCTCCGCAGCTTTGCTCAACGATCGCATTTTATTCTGCTCTCTAATTACACGTGTCTTAACCCCTCATCTGAAATGGGTGGATTTTTGGGACTTTGAAAGAAAGAAAGGCAGAGTCGAACATGCAGAGATTTCAGCATCTGATGTGTATGTTACAGGAAAACGCCTGCAACAGAAACTCGTTTTGGTGTTTTTGGGCCTTCAAACCATAATAATAATAATGCATGTATTATTTTGGCCATTGCAACAGAAAATGAGCCGTCTTTTAGATTTTAAATAAAATTATGAAACAGAGAGCTTTACACTGCTGGCTGCATTTTGATTGGCCCGTTGGCATTCAATACATGCCCAGGAGCTTAGTAGTGGTACCTGAGACAAGCCTCATTACAGTATAAACCTACATATAATTCCACCAAGCCTTCCCTACCAGCTACCTCCGAAGATAGCAGAGGTCTTCATCATCATCTTCATCATAAAACCTTTATTCGGATGTGTGTGAATCCGTGGAAGCACAGCATAAAGCATAATGTCACATTTCTTCCAGTAACATTAGTACATGTTATCAGAGGATTTCCAACGGAATAAAATACATAGATAATCTTTCAAATACAAAATATTATATAATCTTAAAATCAGCTGTGCGGCTGCACCTAAATTACATCCGTTTCTCATCATATAGGAGAGATAAAAGACAATAAGGGGCAGATTTATGTTCCCTGGCGCATCCTTGCAAATCAGCATGGATGCGCCAGGGTAGATGCGTCACGCAAGTTTGCCCTTGTGCCACCGCAGATGCGCTGCATTTACAATGCGGTGCATCGTGGCGCAAGGACAAGCAGATACGTGACGCATCTGCTGGCGAAGGTTGGCGCAGTGCTGAAGTTGCGTCGCAAGCGCGACGCAACTCCAGCACTGTTCCAACCTAACCTATCCCTAACATGGTGCGTCAAGCCTTACGCCTGCTTCAAGCAGGCGCAGGGTCTTGACGCATCAGCGTTGGGAAAGTGACTCAGTGAAATCTTATAGATTTCACTGAGTCACTTTTCAGGGGCGTTCCTGCGACGGAACGCCCCCCCCCCCTGTGTTGAAACGCCCACGTGAAACCTGACGCAGGTTTCACGTGGCGCAGGGCTTTACACCGTGACGCATCTCCATAGATGCGTCACGATGTAAATGGGGCGCAACGTGGTGCAGGGTTTACGCCGCCGCTGTGTCACAAAAGTGACGCAACGGCGGCGTAAAAGGGGCGCAAGTCCCTCATAAATCTGCCCCTAAGTGTTTTTTGAAAAATCCTGAAACGTCCTCCTATCAATGTTGACATTATTCAATTCTGGGCCTGGTCATACCGTTTTATACAGTAGGGAACCCATTCATTACTCTTTCCTATTACCACTGATTCCCTTATAAAGGTCAGAACTGCCCAACCAACATCCATATTTATCAAGCTCTGAAGATAGGACAAGTCCTCCCGGTGAGTTGTAAGGTTTGATTTCTGCAATACATGTTTTAAAAACTTGTACCTAGGAGAATCATATAGGAGACAAAACAAAATAAGATGACACGTACTTCAGGCCTCATTTGTGAGGTTTTGGCGCAGGGCAGCGCTGCAAGGCATCTTGCTGTGCTGCCCTGCGACAAAAGAAAAGGGCAGGAATATGCTGTATCTATAAGATTAAGGCGCACTCCTGTCCTTTTCCCCTGCGCTGGCAAACAATGGGCTACCATGCGCCGACGCAGGCACCGTTGCACTTTGGTTAAAGGGTGCCTGCATTGTGGGACTGATTGATTTTGTGCAGGAAGGGACACCTTCCTGCAAAGATTTAGTAAATTCAGGCTATTTCCTATTTTTATGGGTGCTGCAGAAAAAATGAGGAGGAATGTAAACATTTCTCCTATTTTGCATCTCCCTAATGCCATCCCTGGGGTGGCATTGGGGTCTGACGCATTCCCAGGTAAAAATTCTTGTAAATCTGTGACTGCTTCAGATTCCATGGGTGTTGTGTGGGAACACCCACAGAAACACCCAAGAAACGCCCCTTTCACGCAGTGTTTTGGATGAAAGGGGCACATATTTACAAGAGCAAGAAAAGACACGCAAAGTGGCTATACGTGACCTTGTAAATATGCTCTGGCATATTGCGCTACCGGAACGTAAAAAAAGTGACGTTCCGTCAAAAATGCTGCAAGGAGCTTCATAAAAAAGACCCCTTGTGCGGTTATTTGGTAACACAGGCATGGCTGTAAATCGCGCAACCAAGTACATTGTAGAGGTAAAGCTACCCAAACTGTATCTTAACAGAGTCTAAAAAATGAGAAAGAATGAAGATACGTTGGATTTAATACCCAAGTTAATTATGGTTCTAGGTCATTGGTCGTCAATAGCGGAACATGTCTTATAATTGCAGGCATGGATTGTACTTTCAATAACCTTTCTTTCAACCAATCATTTAGAAAGCTATGTTTTACACCATCCTTGGGTTTTTCAGTAACAAGGGCCGGATTGTCAAACAGCTCCTTCATACCTATCCGTTCAAACGATTTCTTCAGATAGGACAACAAAGGGATCTGAGCCACCCCTGACAATATAGAATACATTTACAAACATAAAAGAACCACCATGTACGGAAGGCCTAGTTTTTCATGACATTTCAAACTGAGTGTACCCAGGGGGACCATTAGTAATCACAGAAGAAAATAATTTTCAACTCTTTGTAAAGATTCTACATGTACATGCCCCCATAGACCTGCTGCATATGTTTCTGCTGTAATGCATTTCGTTTTATAAAGGTGGGTCAATCCTTAGACCGGTTTTTGATCTAGCTTTTGGCTAAATCTAAAGATTGCCTCTATATTGCTTTTGAAGTACTGAGCCCTAACAATTAAAAAATACTTCCAAGTCAAAAAGGAGCTAAAGAGTATTCCTAGGTCATTAAAATTACTTACTTTCTCCAGCACCCCACACCCCATAAAATATGTCTTAGATTTGGTAAGAAGACAAAAGATTGAGCAGGATTAATTTCAAGTTCAAATTGGTCATATATGTTAACCCCTTCAGTGCCACGCCCTTTCCCCCTCCTGTGCCGGGCGTTGCACTAGTGGGTGGGGTTCATGACGAGATAGTCTCGTCATGGGCACAGCGCAACCGTGCTCCATGACGAGACTATCTCGTCATGGGCACTGAAGAGGTTAAAAAAGCGTCCAGCAATCTTTGCAGTCAGTTTGCCGTGCGGGCAATTAGCACGGCATTGTTTGCGTAAAATAAAATAGGAATATGTTGCTCTCTATGCATGGTATATCCTTCCCTACTTCGAGCAAACCGTTGCAATTTGCCATTACTATATAGTAAAAAAAATAAAACGGGGGCAGGGATGCAACCTTGCCTAACTCCCCTAGTACATTTTATGAGGAATGTTAATTCTCCCTGGGGGCCATATGTACTTTCACAAGCAAATCCTGACAGAGGTGGAATAAAGAACTAGAGCAGCATTTCTTAACCTTTTGACTTCTGAGGACACCCACTATATCATTACTAGATCACGGGAACTCCCACATTAGCATTTTCTACAGTAAGAACCTCAAATGAACATATAAAAATACAGAAATAAGTATTTATCGCACAAAGTACTATTTTATTTAGTTCACAAACCCCAAAAATGCAGAAATTTTAACAATAACGGGAAAGCTTCAGCTTTTCAACATTTTGTTTTATTTCTAAAAGTTAAAGAGATATACTAGACTCTAGCCTATCACTTTTTCATGCTTGCTCCCAGTGCATCGTTTATTTTGACAACGCATACCACTGCTGCTTCATTTGAGGCCAACAATCATCCCTACTAAAGTCTGTGCTTGCGCTACAACGTCAAATAAAGATAAGGATACCAGCTTAAGTTTTGCTTCCAATTTCAAATTATTTTTACATTTACAGAGTATTTTATAATATTCAAATTTAAATGTTGCTTTTTTATGTATATATAATTTATTATTCTGCTAATCATATTTAATTTTCTAAACAGTCAAGCCCCCCCAGGAGGCATTGCAGACACAAAGAATCCTGCAAACCACAGATTACGAAACACTTAACTAGGTTGTTGTTAGACCTGTCAGCCTTAGGATGGTCTTCCTCCAAACCTTTTGCCTTCCTCTTCCATTTTTTCTGATCTTGTTTTTGCTGTCCTCAGGACTCTGCACACTTTACCACTGCTTACCAGTACTAACATGCATGTGCTCACTCCCTAAAACATGATAATATTGGGTTATCCTAATTGACATATTTAGTTTACTTGTAAATCCCTAGTAAAGGGGCAATACAAGGGCCCAAGGCCTGCAAATTAAATGCTACTAGTGGGCCTTCAGCACTGATTGTGCCACCATCTTAAGTACCCCTTTAAACATGTCTCAGGATTGCCACTGCAGCCTGTGTGTGAAGTTTAAACTTCCACTGCGACCTGGCAAAATAAACCTCTTGCCATTCCTAAACCTTCCCTTAATATACATGCATACCACCCCTAGGGTAGGCCGTGGACAGCTCAGAGAGCAGGGTGCACTGTATTAAAAAGATAGGACAAATACTTTTCAGTTTTACATGTCCTAGTAATGAAAACCTTTAAATTCATTTTTCACTACTGCAAGGCATACCTCTCCTTTAGGATAACATTGGAGTTACATTATTACATTTTATAAGTGTAATTTCTAAATGTGAAAAGGTGACCAGTTCTTGTTTGGTGTCTCTGGAATTCTAATTTAAAATCCAAACTTATGGTAAAGTCGGATTTTAAATTACAATTCTAAAAATGCTACTTTTAAAAAGTTGGCATTCATTTGTCTGAGCCATTTAGTGCCTCTAGACTGTCTCTGGTCACATGACAGGGTGTAGCTAATTTTTATACTGGAGATTATAAGTACTATTCATGCTACCTAAAATTGTATTCTGGTGATTCATTAGTAGTCCTATTGATCACTGGGTCCACCTCTTTTATGGAGAGCGCTAATTTATTATAAGGGTTGTTAGACCTGTCAGACACGGGTTGGTCTTCGTCCAAACGATTTGCCTAATTACTTCCATTTTGGTGCTGAAATTCAATTTTTTGACCTTAGGACACTGTACACTTTATGAGTGCTAACCAGTGCCACAATTGCTTGTGGCTACTCCCCTCAACACGGTTAGATTCGCATACACATAATTGGCATATTTAATCACATATAAGCTCCTTTTTTTGTTGAATTTTTTTTATTGAGTAACATTTTTGCACATTTTAAGCATATAGTCAGAGCAGTGCTCATGTAACGAGAGAGAAAGATAAGAAAAGTGATTGCCAACAGCATACTGTACAGTACCCAACAGCAAAGGGAGAGACAGCGGAGCAGCTCCCCATGACCACAAGAAATCATGGGGTAGCATCCATGAGCAAGGCGGACCAATACTGATGAGTCACGCTACGAGTGGCATGCAAACGGTTCGGATATAGTGCAGTTCGAACCAAACTGGGGACATAGGGTACAAGAAAATTAGGACAACTTAAGTCAAGGAAGGGAAAGGGGAGTCGCTTGAAACCTGCTGCCGCATCTAGTGTAGCCGGGGGAGCCAGTGCTGTCCAGACACAGTGGTAACGAAGTTCTGAAACAGGAGAGTCAAGCCAGTCTGGAGGTCAGTGCTATTCAACACCCCTGCCGGTGGGGGATGCACCATGGGTACCAGCCACAGATAATGTGTTCGGGTCCCCTGTGTTAGCGACCAATTCCTGGAGCTTGGAAACCATTGTGTCCCACTAAGGCGCTAGGGGGAATTTACGAATGCAGAGTAGGTCCTCCCTATGTAACGCTACCCCCTCTGCCCTAGCCCAATAAAGCAGGGACCGGTGCCAGGCAAGTGGGTGAGGCGACAGAGGGGATTTCCATTGCTTGGTGAGCAATCTTTTGGCTGTTATTAGACCCAGGTCGAGAAATCGTGCAGCGGCTCTATATTTTTTGTTTCTGCTAAAGAGGTGTAATATATGGGCTTCCCAACTGGGAGAAATGGCTCAGGAAGTGCTAGCTGTCAGGGTGACTGTCACATTGCTCCAGTACTCCTGTAAGACTGAACAATGCCAGAGCATATGAAGAATGTCAGCATCTAACTGCCGGCAGAGGGGGCAGGCCACGTCTACGCGGAGGAAGTACCTGTTGATTTGAGCTGGGGTGAGGTAAGCCCGATGCAGCATGAAGAATTGAATTTGTTTGAACCGCTGATTACGCAGAATGTATGTTGGGCTGCCTCGAACAACAGTCCACTCTCGATCTGTGAATGCCCTCCCCAGGGCTCCCTCCCAATGATGTCGAAGCCGAGTGAGGTCAGCCTCCGTGTGTTGTCTGATGGAAGATGCGAACCAGCGCATCAGATGTCCTCCTGTCCCCATCACGTGAAGGTATTGCAATGTGTGGTGTATGGGAGGCTCCTGAGGCAGTGTACCCCATTGAGACGATAAAGCGGCTATAATTGTTCTATGTAGCAGAAACTGCCCAGGGCACAGGTTCCCCTCTGCTATGAGTTCCTGGTATGGGATGAGGGAGCCATCTTGGAAAAGGTCTCCCACGTCCTGAATTCCCTCCTAGGCCCAGGGTTGTAACTCAGCTACAGTCGTGTAGGTGTCCTCTTGTGGAGTTCCCAACAATGGGATGGCGGGTGCATATGGGAAGGTGGTTCTAGTAAGTCAAAGACTCCTATGGAAGCACCAGTATGCTACGTTAAGTAGAAGTGTGTCGGGGGGTTTGGACTTGGAGCAAGGATGAAAAAGTTGTAAAAGGTGAAGAGGAAATTCCAAGCCAGCGAATCGAAGGTCTTATCAAGGCCTGAGCGAGGCCAACCGATCGGGGCATACTCCGCCACTCGGAAGTAACGTCATATGTTCAAAGCGGTATTACGCAGTGGAATGAAGCCATTCTGATTGGAGTGCACTAAGTCAAGGACAAGCGGGCCTATCGATTGGCCAAGACTTTTGCCAGAATCTTATAGTCCGTGTTCAATATTGCAATCGGCCAATAAGAGCCAGGGGACGTGGGGTCTTTACCAGGTTTCAGCAAAGAGACTACATTAGCGGTACGCATGGTCGGGGATAGAGTCCCATCCGAGATTGCCTCTGCAAACAGCGATTGGAGTTGCTGTACTAAATGTTCTGTGTAAGTTTTGAAGAATTCAGCCGGGAGGCCATCTGGACCTGGCATTTTACCGGAGGACAAGGAGCGCAGCGCATCTCGTACCTCGTCCTTTGTTAGGGGGGAATCCAGCTCCAGAAACTAACTGGTCAACTGTAAGAGTGGGCAGCTCCTCTGTGTCCAGAAAGGAATCCATGCTTTGGGCATTGCCAACCAGTCGGGTCTCATACAAGCGAGTGTAGTGTTCAGTCATCAGTGTATGAATGTCACTTTGACTACTACGCTCCTTGCCCACGTCATCAATTAGTAACTGTATGGGGCACTGAGGGTGTTCCTGCCGGATCAGATAAGCCAGTAACCGCCCGGCCTTGTCCGCCGCAGAATGAGAACGGGCCGAGTGCAACAGATAATTATGGCATCTCAGCCTCTCCAGTAGTGCCTCCCGCACGATATGGGCAGCATCCAAGCGCTGCTGTTGATCCGGACAGGTGACAACATGCGTCTTGAGTGGAAGCAGCTGCTTCTCAATGGTGGATAGCGAAGTGTCGAGTTGTCTGCGGATACTCCAAGTCTGCCCCAGGGAATGGCCTCTAATTACTACCTTAAAGGTCTCCCATTCAGTGAGAACCGAATCCGTGGAAGCCGTATTGAGTGCAAAATACCTGGCTACTGCAGTCTCTAGTGAGCCGCAGAAGAGAGGGTCCTCTAGAGCCACTGTTTGCAGATGCCAGGCTGGAATCGGGGGAGGTCGCGCCTCCCAGATCAAGTGCATTACCAGGGGATTATGATCGGAATGTGTCCGGCCAAGGTAGTCAATAGCCTGTGTCAGAGAGAGTAGGGCCGTGGATGTGAGTATACGATCGAGGCGTATATGCAGGTTATGGACTGGGGAATAAAAAGAGTAGATTCTGGAGTGTGTAAGGCGTTTTCCGCCAGACGTCCGAGAGTGCCCAATTGCCCATCCAGGATGTTAGGAGTTACGCTTTGGAGGAGGCCGTAATATGAGTGAGGGGGGAAAGGAGCAGTCAAGGGAGACATCGAGCACCGCATTAAAGTCGCCTCCTAGGAGCCACGGAATCTCTCTCCACCGGAGCAGGACCTCCAAGAGGTTACTATGAAAGGTGCCCTGTGTGACTTTGGGGGCATATAGGGAATCCCAATAAGACCAGCTGGCAGTTCAGCTTACCACTCACTAAGACGTAACGCCCCATTGGATCGGACAGGACCTCTCCCTGCTACCATGGGACCCTGACCTTGACCCAGATCACCACCCCTCTAGCCATGGATGAATAGTTGGTACTATATATCTGGCCCCGCCAGCGATGGCGTAATCGGGTAGACTCTACAGCCATCAGGTGCGTCTCCTGTAATAGCGCAACATTTGTCGCATGATGTTGCAGATAAGCGTAGATGGCGTACCACTTGGAGGGTGTGTGAATGCCGCTGACATTCCAGGTTATTACATTAATATTGGTCATCGGGACAACTGAAGTCAGCGGGCCCCACCCATGCACTGTGGTGCACCTAGTGAGGATGTAAGGGCAGCAGGTCTGTGTGTGTAGCGACTCATGCAGGGAGAAGAAAATAATAATGTAGAACTTTAGAATACCTTGAAACAGTAAAAGAGCGGATCCCCATCATGAGGAACTGCCCAAACAAGCTCGCCACATCATGGCAACAGGACGAATGTTGTTATCTGACTGCGGGGAGACGTGGCAGTGGAATGGAACAAGGAAGGGGGGGAGTGATAAGCAGATACAAATGCGATCCCCCCTCAGTTACCCTAGAAGAGGAGGCACTAGGGCGTCAAGAGTAAGACAGGATTGGACATGGCCTAGAGTTATATTATTGTCTAACAAGAACTAAATGGAAATAATGTCGTCCGCAGTTTGGGGTGTGACAATTGGTAGCGGAGGGAAATCCACATCCGTCAACCAGTCCGACTTGGAGCCCGAGTTTCGAGACTTGGGCAAGGACGCAACGGAGCCGGCCGGAGATGGAGATTGGGCAGACTGAAGGGCCGCCACAGTCTGCAGGGCCCCCTGTCTTTCCATTCTGATCTGGTCTGCGTTCGGGCCTGATATTAATGCTCTCGTGTCTCTGTTCTTTTTCACACGCCTGCTTCGACGGGGTCGCTCTACTGCTCGGGATTTATCTGTTTATTTGGCCGCCATTGCCAAGCCATGCTACTCAAGCCAGTCCCAAGCCTCTGTGGGGGAGTCACAGTACCGGGTGTTGCCATCTTTGATGACACGGAGACAGGCAGGGAAGAGTAAAGAATATCTAAGGTCCAGCTCCTGTAGTTGTTTCTTCACTGCGCTGAAGGTGGCACGTCTCTTCTGGACATTAGCTGTATAGTCTGGGAAAAGGGAGACGGTCACATTCTGGACTTTAGGGCCGGGATGTTTGCCAAGCTCCCGCAGGATGAGATTCCTGTCCCTGAAATTCAGTACACAGTACAGGAAAGGATGAGAACGAGTCCCTGGAGGTGGTCTACGTGCTGGTACTCTGTGGGCCCGTTCGATCATGAACTGCGGGGAGAGCAACCCCGGCACCAGCAGATCTCTTATCCAGGTTTCTGTGAAGATCTCTGGGTCCCGACCTTCTGCTCCCTCGGGTAGACCAACCGCACGGATATTATTGTGACGCGATCTTCCTTCGGCTTCGTCCACCTTTTCCTCCAAAGTGCACACATGGTCTAATAGGTCCTGAAGCGTGGATGTACAGTTCCAAGAATGAGGCTGAAGTTTTGCCACTGTGGTTTTTACCTCCAGAACCCTGTCTGAGAGCTTATGCTGGTCAGCCCGAGTAGTGTGAAGTCGGAGGTCGATGCATCGGCCTCTGCCTTTACTGAGAATGGAAGTTTCATGCCTGGTCAAGGTCAGTAGAATCTGTCACTGCCACTACCCCAAATGCCTTCTTGGGATTACTGGGTTTACTTGTGCACTCCCTTTAGAAATGCCCTGGTTTGCCACAATACAAACATAGGTTCAATCTCCGTCAGCAATCTTTTCCTCCTTGGACAGGGTTCCCTGCATGCTACCAATCTGCATGGGCTCTGTGGTTTCATGAACTGAAGTGGAAGGCTCCTTCTTTTCTGTTTTAACCACAATTACTCTAGTGTCTCTTTGATATCTTTCACCCTTGCAATCACCCTTGTTGTTATCTAACTGAACATCTAGGTCAATGAATCCTTAGCAGTGGATGAAGGGGTTCCACAATTTGAGCCAAAACGTCTTTAAGATTGTCTTGTAGACCTTTATAGAAGACGGACATTCTCTTCTCTTCTGGCCACTTTGTTTCAGCGGCCAAATTATGTAAGAAAATGATATAGGATGCAGGTTAAGCAACTAATTTTTGCTGGCCTGAATGAAGAGATGTTTGGCGAACAGCATAAAATGGCTTCCTTCAACGCAGGTCGGGGGTCACAGCAGGCAAATGTTCTTGTGAGAGTGTTCTATCGATCTTTTAGAAGACAGACAATTATTTGTTTTGTGTAACTGTAAGTTATTGTGGCTATGTAGGAGCAGTTATTTGGTTTAATAACTTTAGATATACAGTTACAGGTAGTGTGAATGTGTGAGCAAGTGTACAAGTTGAAATTGTAAAGGCGGGTGAGCCGCTGCAAGGAGTGAGCAGTGACTTCAGTGCATGCCGTGCTGAAATAGGTTGATTGGTGTAATGCCGCGCTGGGATTGGTCGAAGTTCCTACGAAGTCCAATATTGACATTTGGGTTGCAAATAATTGATTTTCAAAGTGAGATGTTTTAAGGTGTTGCGAGATTTGTGTAGAGGCGACACAGGGGTGGTGACTCGAATAGAAGAAAAAGCACCGCCAGAGGACACTCCGGCATATTATATGGCATCAAATGTAGGATTACATACTATAGTGTGGTTGCAAAATTGGCACAAGATTACAGAGAAAGAAAGTGATTTGGCTTTCCCTCGCTATGGGTCATTCCGAATAGATGTGCTCTATCAGCTGAGGGGAGTGATGTCTTCTCTGAAACCTCCGCCTCGACCAACACAATTTGAGGCATTAGATGCATGGATGAGAGCATCAATAACGAAGAAAAGGGAAGCTTCGCAGGGAAGAATGAAGAAAGCAATGAAAGCATATCAGGATGCCAGATGGGATGCACAGTTGAAGGGAAATTAGAAGGAGTGTCTGGAGGAAAAAGTAAGACAGAAGAGGACAGTGACACAGATGACAGTTTTCTTGATAGCCTGTTATCAGAACGTCCTCCACCTTGTGACTCGAGATTGGAGCCAGAGCAGACACAGTGAATAGAGGAAATGTCAGGAGGGGGACGAATGGGTCCAGAGGATCAGACCACTGGAGTAAGAGGGAGGATTTCAGTGGGAACACGAATTCCAGGAGGGTCCGGAGGCATAGGGTATTCAGCTACTGAGCCAGAAGACACTGCATGTAATATGCGGTTGCCGGAAGCACTTTCGTTACCAGTTAATATTGGACCAGTGGTTTCGATATATAAACCTAGAGAGAAAATAGGTGGAAGTCAACAGCAAATAAGAGAAGGGGAAGAGACTATATCTGGAGGGAGCCTTACAATGAGAGGCACGGGCATGGCTCAGATACCGGTGGAAGCTAGTACCCCACTGCCAGCTACAGCGGATCCATCAAGGATGGATAGTGGGTCAGAGTGAAGGCGAACAGAAGCTTTGGCAATTTCTAGATCAGACATCAGAATGTGGGTTCCACCGGTGAGGTAGTCAATGATACAGAATGAAGAAAGAGAGATGAGACGAGAAGCACCTAGAGCAGCACCGTCGGGGCCACAATATGTGTGTCCAGGGAATCATTGGAGAAGTCGAAGCTAGAAGAGAGAAAGTCGCCCAGTTGTGAGAATGGAAGAAAGTGGGGTTCCAAGGAGAACACAAAGTTGCAATAGGGAGGAATTGGGAAATGAAAGAGACCAGAAGATGATACAGGGTGCATTGAAGGCACCGTTGTTAGATGTGGTGAGATTAAAAGCAGAAATCGATGAGGTGATTGAAGGGAATCTGCCATTAGAAAGAACTGATACTTATGAACCAAGCGATTTGCTATTCATAGCTAAGGACATCACCAGAAAGGCGAAGAGAGCTCATGATGCCTTGTCACAATTGGCCCGGAGGTATGAGGTGGATTTGACAAAGACTAAAATGCTGCAGGGAACCTGCCGATTGAATTACACAGATAAGGAATTGGAAAAGAAACGAATGATAGGATTAAAGGCACACATCAGGGAACTGGTGATAGGGATGCGAGGTTGGAAATAAGTAGACAAATGGGAGGAAAGGTGGGCCAAAAAGAAAAGCACCAAGAATAGTGAAGAAAATTCTCCACCTCCGGGTGGAGGGATGGAAACAACAGGGAACTTCCCTTTGAGAGAAGTACAAAATGGAGGGTATGTACACGTGCCATGGAGTAGAGGCGATTTGGCAGCTTTCACTAATGATTTTCCTCGGCTGAGGGATAAACCTGCTGATTGGTACAAACAATTGGATCGATTTGTTAAGATTTCCAAAGTGATATGGATTGACTTGAATACATTGTTTGATATTTATGGTTGGCATGTAAAGTTACCATTGAATGGCCTACTGCAGAACCAGCTAGAGATCCGGTGAATCATGGTCCTTCATCCGAGGTAATGAAGAAATATGAGCAAGTGATTACCTGGTTACAATCCAAGGTAGCTCCCCAAACTGTTGATTGGCTTAAAATTGATCATACTACTCAAGATTCTAAAGAGTCGTTGCATGACTATTATGAGCGACTGTTAGTGGCTTTTAAATAGCAGAGTGGATTGGACGCAATTGAGCAGAAAGCCATGGGACAGTTTGTCTCGAAGTTTGTGTTGGGATTGAAATCTGATATTAGCTTGATGATACAGACCCACTTGATCTGTTGGCAGAATAAAACGATTGATGAAATTCTGCGTTATGCGAAATACTGTAGTGATCAAGTGGAATCGACACAAAAGAAAGTGAAAGACAAGTTGATGTTGGTACAACTAAGGAATGCCGAAAGGCCTGATCAGATGTATGGGGTTTGAGGAGGAATGGGTCGAGGTAGAGGAAGTGGTAGAGGAATGGGTCAACAGATGGTACCCCAACCTGGACAGGGTAGAGGCAGGGGAATGGACACTGGTACAGGAGGTGATTGGGTAGCAAATCAAAAGAGGGTCATTGCATGTCATTTTTGACATAAAATCGGGCATTGGAAGCGCGAGTGTCGATTGAATCCAGCAAATCAAATACAGAATGATGGAGAGGGACAGATGTCTGAGACCTTAAACATTGTGACTAGACCTAGATCCATGTATGAGAGAGGATTAAATGCAAGTACCTCAACCTCCAAGAATACCTATGAATAATCAGGTGTGTCATCAGATGCCCTACTTTGAAATTCAAGACAGATTTGACCGAACCCAAGATCCTCAGGAGTGTCAGAGGGGGGTGCATGGAGATTGCACTTTGGGTGCAGCCTTAGAAGTAGATCAGAGTGGACCGTTTGTAGATGCCGAAGTGAATGGACATCATGTTACCTTTTTATTAGACACTGGAGCTGCGCGCTTCACAGTAAGAACAGAAGTGGTTCCAAATGTATCTCTTTCAGGAGAAACTATCCAAGTGGTAGGAGTTTCTAAGCAGAGAATGACTAACCCATTGACAAACAAGTTACCTGTGAGAATAGGACCACTCCAAGATAGACACCAATTCGTGGTGTGCAATTCAAGCCCAGTCTGTCTCTTGGGGCGAGATCTTTTGTGTAAGCTAAATTGTACTATATTTTGCACTCCGAGAGGTGTGGAGTTGCAAACCTGTGATGATGATGCATATTTCAAAATGGCGAATATGAACTTGTGTGCTAAAATAATCGTGGTACTTACAGTAGAGGAATTGCCACATGACTTGAGAGACTCGGTCTCTCTGAAGGTGTGGGAATTTACAGGAGAGGACATAGGATTCATTCAAGGGGTTGAACAGGTAAAGATACAGATAAAACCAAATGCTGAATTTCCACGAACTCCGCAGTATAAATTGTCTCCAGAAACTGTGGCTGGAATAAGACCTGTGATTGAGTCTATGATTGCACAAGGCATTCTTAAAGAGATAAGAGGAAGTCCCTGTAACTCACCCATTATGGGACTGCAGAAGCCTAGTGGCATGTACAGAATAGTGCAGGATTTATACACGGTCAATGAAATCGTGATCCCATGTTGTCCTGTGGTACCGAAACCAGCTGTTATATTATTTCAGATACCATATGAGGCAGAATGGTTTACAGTCATAAATTTATGGCAGGCATTTTTCTCCATACCATTACATGAAGACAGACAGTTTTTATTTTCATTTAGGATGGATGATCGCGTGTTAACGTAGTGTCGTATCCCTCAAGGGTATACAGAAAGTCCCTCTATATTCAGCCAGTGTCTGAAAAAGAATCTTGAAGGGCTGGTGATGCCTCAGAGGTCAGTCCTAGTGCAGTACATTGACGACCTTCTGGTCGCCTCTGAGACTGAAGATGCTTGCAGGATCGATACAGTGGCTTTGCCAAATCATCTGGCAGAGAATGGACACAAAGGTTCCACTTCCGATCCGGTAAAAAGCGGGTACGAACCGTCGGACGGAGCCTTTTCTCCGTCCGACTCGTACCCGGTGCGAAATCCATCCGAAAATGCAAGTACGATTCGGACGGAAACACCATTTCCGTTCGAATCGAACAAAACACCGACCGAACAGAATCGAAACACAATTCCGATCCGGAAAAGCGCCGACCTGACGTCGGTACGCATCCAGCCTACGTTTCACGAACCAGGAAGTACGAATCGAACCGACGTCATCTCGCACGGAATATATTTACCGGCTGCCAAAAACTGCCGGGAAATCAGGACGACACACGCAAGGAGCAGCTGGACGCGACGAACAGACGTGGACCCGAACCTACGTGCCATCCCTGCCCTCCTAGCAGTCCACCTGGCGTACAGGAACCGACGCAGATGCCGCAGAAGGTCAGCACAACAACCAGGGGCAAAGGGGGGGGCAGGGGCAGGACACACAACACCAACACATGGTACCAAATCATACATGGCCTGGACATACCTGACCATCAGGGCCTGGTCACCTCCAGGGGGTGGGGGCGTGGCCAGCAACGCATGCGTCCGCCACATCGGAAGTGGATGGTCACGCGAACCGGTACGTACCCTACCCAGGCCGCAAGAGCGTGGGTACGGAACGTACCACGCGTCCCCCTACGTCACTACAACAATGGCGGTACGGCCCGTACCCACGTCAGAAAGGCCTGGGTACGGCTCGTACCAGCATTGCTGGGGTCATGTAGGGGTACGCGTGGTACGACCCGTAGCCACGCACCCAAGGACTGTGTACGGTGCGGACCCCACGGCACCGCAACAATGGGGGGACGCACCGTACCCACCCACCAAAGGCATGGGTACGGGCCGTACCCAGGCATGCAGAGCGTGGGTATGGGTATGTACGGACCGTACCCCCACCCCAGCAGTGTATGTCCGCCCCGAACCCCCACCCCAGCATTGTATGTACGCCCCGAACCCCCACCCGTGTATGTACGCCCCGAACCCCCACCCCAGCATTGTATGTACGCCCCGAACCCCCACCCTTGTATGTACGCACCACACCCCCACCCGTGTATGTACGCACCGAACCCCCACCCGTGTATGTACGCACCGAACCCCCACCCGTGTATGTACGCACCGAACCCCCACCCCAGCATTGTATGTACGCCCCGAACCCCCACCCGTGTATGTACGCACCGAACCCCCACCCGTGTATGTACGCACCGAACCCCCACCCCAGCATTGTATGTACGCCCCGAACCCCCACCCGTGTATGTACGCACCGAACCACCACCCGTGTATGTACGCACCGAACCCCCACCTGTGTATGTACGCACCGAACCCCCACCCCAGCATTGTATGTATGCCCTGAACCCCCACCCGTGTATGTACGCACCGAACCCCCACCCGTGTATGTACGCACCAAACCCCCACCCCAGCATTGTATGTATGCCCCGAACCCCCACCCGTGTATGTACGCACCGAACCCCCACCCGTGTATGTACGCACCGAACCCCCACCCCAGCATTGTATGTACGCCCCGAACCCCCACCCGTGTATGTACGCCCCAAACCCCCACCCCAGCATTGTATGTACGCCCCGAACCACCACCCGTGTATGTACGCACCGAACCCCCACCCGTGTATGTACGCACCGAACCACCACCCGTGTATGTACGCACCGAACCCCCACCCCAGCATTGCATGTACGCCCCGAACCCCCACCCGTGTATGTACGCCCCGAACCCCCACCCCAGCATTGTATGTACGCACCGAACCCCCACCCGTGTATGTACGCACCGAACCCCCACCCGTGTATGTACGCACCGAACCCCCACCCCAGCAGTGTATGTACGACACGTACCCCCACCCGCGTATGCAAGGAGCGTACCCCCCACGCCAACAGTGTAAGTACGACACGTGCCCCCACCCGTGTATGCATGGAGCGAACCCACACCCGTGTATGTCATGAGCGTACATATTGTGAAATAGGAGAGGTGGGAGCAGAGTCCTCCCAGCAGTGCCCAGACACAGGACGGGTGTGTGCAGAGTCCTCCCAGCAGTGCCCAGACACAGGAGGGGTGGGTGCAGAGTCCCCCAGCAGTGCCCAGACACAGGAGGGGTGGGTGCCTATCACTCCCAGCAGTGCCCAGAGACAGGAGGGGTGGGTGCCTATCACTCCCAGCAGTGCCCAGAGACAGGAGGGGTGGGTGCCTGACACTCCCAGCAGTGCCCAGAGACAGGAGGGGTGGGTGCCGAGTCCTCCCAGCAGTGCCCAGACACAGGAGGGGTGGGTGCAGAGTCCTCCCAGCAGTGCCCAGAGACAGGAGGGGTGGGTGCCTATCACTCCCAGCAGTGCCCAGACACAGGAGGGGTGGGTGCAGAGTCCCCCAGCAGTGCCCAGACACAGGAGGGGTGGGTGCCTATCACTCCCAGCAGTGCCCAGAGACAGGAGGGGTGTGTGCAGAGTCCTCCCAGCAGTGCCCAGAGACAGGAGGGTTGGGTGCAGAGTCCTCCCAGCAGTGCCCAGAGACCGGAGGGGTGGGTGCCTATCACTCCCAGCAGTGCCCAGAGACCGGAGGGGTGGGTGCCTATCACTCCCAGCAGTGCCCAGAGACAGGAGGGGTGTGTGCAGAGTCCTCCCAGCAGTGCCCAGAGACAGGAGGGTTGGGTGCAGGGTCCTCCCAGCAGTGCCCAGAGACAGGAGGGGTGGGTGCCTGACACTCCCAGCAGTGCCCAGAGACAGGAGGGGTGGGTGCCTGACACTCCCAGCAGTGCCCAGAGACAGGAGGGGTGTGTGCAGAGTCCTCCCAGCAGTGCCCAGAGACAGGAGGGTTGGGTGCAGAGTCCTCCCAGCAGTGCCCAGAGACCGGAGGGGTGGGTGCAGGGTCCTCCCAGCAGTGCCCAGAGACAGGAGGGGTGGGTGCCTGACACTCCCAGCAGTGCCCAGAGACAGGAGGGGTGGGTGCCTGACACTCCCAGCAGTGCCCAGAGACAGGAGGGGTGTGTGCAGAGTCCCCCAGCAGTGCCCAGACATAGGACAATATACCCCATCAACAAGTTCAGTGACCAACAAGGGTGATACCCCAGATGCAGGTGGAGCCATCGCTGAGCCAGCATGGCTATATTGAAAGGCAACCCTCACACATCCAGGAAATGTAGACACAGCACAGCACAGCATATGGGAGACACCCTGCAGGGAAAATGGCCGGCTCCACAGAGGATGGAACACACCTTGGGACAATGTCACCATACAGTGAGAGCAAACATGACCAAATACCATTGCCAGAGACCTCTGTGATGGCACGCAGATGGCAGGGTACACCCCATGAGCAGCACACTCCAACATTTCACAGACCCCTAACACATTATCACCACCCCAACTCAGGGAGCACCAGCACCAACAGCAAGTCCAGGAAAGCATCAGTGTGCAAAACCAAAACCAAAAGAAAATTCAGCAGGAAAATATCTCTGAGAAAATGTCCACTATGTACAAGGGCCATGGGCCAGGCCAGCAGCAAAGTCCGGGGGGGGGTACACATCGGGACGTGTGTCCCCTAGCTTGCCTGCACAGTTCACATGTCCATTTCATCCACAGAAGAGGGGGCATCAGGGGGGAGGGTGGAAACAGGCACCGCAGGGACAGGAGGGGCAAGGGTAGGTGTTGTGGGTGCAGGGAGGGATGATTCCGCCACAGGGGGGGTGCCAGCGCCAAAGGTGGAGGACAGAATGGCGCTGCACACGTTGGCAAGGTCCCCCAGCGACTCCCCCGCACCCAATCGAACCACAGGCCCCAAGGAGGGGGGGTGGGCAGAGGGATGGGTCGCAGCGCCACTGGGGGAGGGTGTGGACAGGGTGGGGGACTCAACCCCCCTGGCCGGGTCCTGCCTCCACCGCTTGCGGGGTGGTGTCCTCCTTGGGGGGGGGCACACTTGCAGTGGATGATGCTGTCACCGACTGTTGGCCAGGAGAGCTAAGGGGAGTGGATTTGGAGGGAGTGGGCTGTGTGGACTGCGGACTCCCACTGTGGCTGCGTGTTGTACGTTTCCCCCCCGACCCAGTGGGTGTGCCTTCCTCACCCTGTGTGTGCGTGACAGGAGGTGTGCGCTTCGACTTCCCTGGTGGTGTGGTGCCTGTGTCTGGTGGGGTGCGTGCACGCTGACGTCTGGATGTGCGTGGGACAGGCACGGGAGTGGGAATTGTGGATGGGGCAGGGGTAGGGGGTAGGCAGCGCTGCAGGAGATCCTGTGCTGCAGTCAGTGTGGAGTCTATGGACCTCAGCAACTGCCGTTGGTCAGACTGCGCAGCCGACATGCCCTCCATGTATGCCTCCATCTGGGTCAGCACCTGGGTGTGGGCATGGAGGACATTTAGCATCGCAGTCTGACCAACCTGCAACTGCCTCAGGATGTCCACAGACTCCGCACTCACCGCAGCAGTGGTGACAGGGGCAGGGGGTGCGGTGCCTGTCAAGAAGGAGACATGTGGGGACCGAGCACGGAGGGAAGGGCCACGAGCAGGTGGGAGGCCGGTGATGGAAACTGAGGTGGCGGGGGGATGTGGAGGGCTGCCATCAGCTGGGCGGGCAGACTCCGCCACCTCTGGGAGCTCAGCCTCGGACCCGTCTGCGTCATAGTCTGTGTTGGCAGTCGACAGGTCCTCTGCCTCACTCCCTTCGGCCTCCGTGCCACTCCATGTGCCAGACAGGACAGCACTGCTGGCACTGGTGCTCAATCCCTCCTCCCGGTCCGTGCTAGTGTCTCCTTCCGTGTCCCCCGGCGATGCTGTGGGCAAGGTGAAGAGACAGGAGATAATCAGACACCTGTACACATATGTCACATGAGTCAAATATACATAGGTCACGTTGCATAGCCTGAAAAGCAACAGGAGTAACACCTACAAAACAATGTACACATGTAGGCCATGGAACACACAGTTTGTCGACCCACCATGCCACTGAGACACAATGGAGAGCATGACACAACAGCAAATCACTGCACCTAAAATTTTACAGAGGAGCCAGCCTCTGGGGACAAATGTGCACAGCATCTGCACCACACTGCGTCGGCAAAAAGGGATGAGCAGGAATCATATCCATTTACTCTTGCCACATGCTGCAAAGGCAATACATGAAACCATGCCAAACATGACTGGGTCACTGCACCTTGAGCGTATGTGCAGTCAAACATCACACACAGGCCAAACCCAGCAAGGAGGATGAAGCTTCTGACATGTAGGCCTTGTACGCACAAACCACCCACACCTGAGACAATCTCATTGAGACGGAGAAAGTATGTACACCTCTTACTCTGGGATGAAAACACATGCCCTCCACTAATTCATGACTGTACACACACTGCCCCTGGTGCGCCTGTCCACACATCATTGACAGGCAAACATCATCAGATTGTCTTAACAACACACACAGGTAATGCCCACTGTGGGTATGCACAAGCAAAATGGGTCCCCCTGTACAGTGGACACATGTAGCAACCTGTAGGTCCTAACAGTTGAGCCCAGGGTACAATGCCACCCTACCCAACCCATGGCGAAGACACAGTGAATGGCCATATTGTTGGATGACGCACATGATAACTAGAAAGAGGTGCCCCAGGGCACAGTAGTGCCCACACTCCTCCATGGTCCAGGATGGACATGACTGCAAATTAAGCAACCGTCCCTGCACTTAGCAGGCCTCCACTCAGGCACATCATGTCAGAGGGCACACAATTGGACATGCATGCTGGAAGGCTGTACATTTTGGAGAAACACCCCTATGTCGTGATTCACAATCAGTGCCAAGTGACATGGACACCACAATGACTGAAATTGGCCAGGGCACACGCAAGGTCCCCAGACCTGTGACATATCACCCCCACACATGATGCTGCTAGCATTGGGCACCTGCATAAACTGCCTGCCTAAATAACCTTGTGCAAGAGTGGCTACAGACAGACCAGGGAACACATGGCAAGGAGGGGAAGGGAGGGAGTGAGAACAGCACTGGGCTACTTTGGGGAGAAGTTGACGCACTGCACAATCAAACCCTGGCAGTGTATCCATGCAACTGCGCACTTACATTGGCTGGGGACACACAACTGACACACATGTACCTACCCCCTTCCTGCTGCTGCTTCTCCTGTAGGCGCCTGTCCATATCGGGGAAGACCACCGCCAGCACACGCTTCTGGATGTGGGTCAGACGACGGCGCCCACGGTTCTTACGGCTCTCAGGTGAGTCCCCCAGCAGGACCCGTGCAATCCTCCTCGTCCAGCACCGGATGTCCTGCCAGCGTTTCCTCACCTGAGACAGGCCCCGCATCCGACCCTCTGTACCCCTCACGGCACTGATGGCTGTCCTCCAGATCTCCCCCTTGGCAATGGCGCCTACCTGTGAGGATGCAAAAGTGAGAATACATTAATCCACATGAGCAAAGACACAGAGACACACATATAGAACAATCCTCTTCATGAACAGGCCATGGTATGCATGCAACTCATTGCACCTTTGTCATAGGGACATAATCCACTGTGGAAGGCCAAATGCACTACGTGCCATTGAAAGTACACGGGTGGCATGAGGGGTACCACACACTCACTGACCAGGGATCACACTGTGCCTCACAGGCTACACCAGGATTATGTACAGCACCTCAAAGCAGTCACCTGCCCCAGCACACTGATGCTACCTCAGCAGAGTACACAGACACACACAGGCACAGGACAATCACATGGCCTTGCCAACTGCGGGTACACACCTCACTCTGCCCATGTGCCAGTAGACGGGGGGTGTCACAGGTGTGGGGCTGGCTCAGCACGGCATGCACTCAGCACTGCTCCCTGCTCACATCGGATGGGCAGGCTATATCTATCCCTCATGCAGCTTGTGTGCAACACTCCCCATATGCACTCACCCACATGACAGGGGACTTACACACACACCAATGTGCAGGGGACGAACACGGCCTTTGGACACTCACAGCACAGGTACACTGAACAAACACACATCCATGGGTACTGTCACCTGTCACACTGGGGGGAACACAGGATCACATCAGGACTGTGGAAACAACATCCCCAGGAGGAGTAGCCCGGCAGTATGTGGCATGCACCATGCATTCATTGTCACAGTAGGCACTATGCAAGTGAGGAGTGCACACAGGAAACACAGCATGCACTGCATGGGTGACATGAGGCCTTCCACACCCTGGGACCCACTCTAAACACCAGTGCATGTCTGTCACACATGGACACAATGCCAGAAGTCACTGTCACACAAAAGGGGCACAGTCTAAGCTAGTGGAGTCTGCACTCACCTGAACCCCTGGTCGACCATACAGGCTCTGGTACTGTGGGAGGATCACATCTATCAGGGCAATGTTCTCCTCCTGGGTGAATGGCTGTGACCTCTCCACAGTCCTGGACATGGTGCCAGAGGAATCACTATCAGCAGCAGTGGTCATGGATGAATGGATGTGCAAGCAAGTGCTCTCTCATGGGACCTGGCCGGCTTATATCTGCCTGGCTGGCCTGTTCATGTACAGGAGTACAGATTGATTGGTCAGTCACATTTGCATCCTACGTTTCATCCAATCCCTTCAAACCTACCCCAGTGTGTGGCTTTGCATGGTTTCAGTTTTGATGATGATGTCAAGTCAACATCCACTTTGCAACAATGTAGATTCTTGCAAACTGACTTCTGCTGGGCACCTGGTGCTCAAATTCAAAAATCAAACTCGGTCTCCATGGCAATCATCATGCATTTAGGCCCTTATACTTGTCCCTCATGTGTCCCCTATGTGTTTTCATACATGTACACACAGGTACGGTGCGTTCCACGCCCTAGGGCACCCCAGAAGCAGTGATACGGACCGGACAAGCGCTTGTACGGTCTGGATCACAACATGGGCGCTGGCGTATGCGTACGCCACAGTAGTACGGACCGGACAAGCGCTTGTACGGTCCGGATCACAACATGGGTGCTGGCGTATGCATACGCCACAGTAGTACGGACCGGACAAGCGCTTGTACGGTCCGGATCACAACATGGGCGATGGCGTATGCGTACGCCACAGTAGTACGGACCGGACAAGCGCTTGTACGGTCCGGATCACAACATGGGCGCTGGCGTATGCGTACGCCACAGTAGTACGGACCGTACAAGCTCTTGTACGGTCCGTACTACTGTGGCGTACGCATACGCCATCGCCCATGTTGTGATCCGGACCGAACAAGCGCTTGTCCGGTCCGTACTACTGTGGCGTACGCATACGCCAGCGCCCATGTTGTGATCCGGACCGTACAAGCGCTTGTCCGGTCCGTACTACTGTGGCGTACGCATACGCCATCGCCCATGTTGTGATCCGGACCGTACAAGCGCTTGTCCGGTCCATACTACTGTGGCGTACGCATACGCCAGCGCCCATGTTGTGATCCGGACCGTACAAGCGCTTGTCTGGTCCGTACTACTGTGGCGTACGCATACGCCAGCGCCCATGTTGTGATCCGGACCGTACAAGCGCTTGTCCGGTCCGTACTACTGTGGCGTACGCATACGCCAGCGCCCATGTTGTGATCCGGACCGTACAAGCGCTTGTCCGGTCCGTACTACTGTGGCGTACGCATACGCCATCGCCCATGTTGTGATCCGGACCGTATAAGCGCTTGTCCGGTCCGTACTACTGTGGCGTACGCATACGCCAGCGCCCATGTTGTGATCCGGACCGTACAAGCGCTTGTCCGGTCCGTACTACTGTGGCGTACGCATACGCCAGCGCCCATGTTGTGATCCGGACCGTACAAGCGCTTGTCCGGTCCGTACTACTGTGGCGTACGCATACGCCAGCGCCCATGTTGGCCCAGGGACCCTATACACGCCCTCAGAGCGTATGTACGGTGCGTTCCACACCTGTCAGTGGTGACAGGCGGCACACAGACAGGAATGGAGCGTCAGATTTTGCCAAGGGTGGACCCCAATGCATTGTCTGTGCAATACCACATGTGTGTGACACAGGTGTGTCAGGATGTGATGTGGCACATTACCCCTGAGGTGTGGGCAAAGCATATGTACGATGATCTGTGTACACATGTCGTGTGTGATGGTGCGCATTGTGCCACACATCCCCTCCACTCCTTTGACATGTGTGCATGTCGTACACACTAGTAGAGCCATGAGTCACTTGCATGTCCCAGTCACGGACACCCGCACCTGTCCCCTGATGCCAGGTACACGTAATATTACACATGACATGTGAATGGCTGCGTTGCACGCTGCAACCATGTCATGTGTGTGGCATGTGTTTCCATGATTTTGCTGTAGGTGTGTGGTCCAATGCATCAGCAGTTGCTGCTACCAACATGTGTCTGTGTGTAGATGGCCATGGCACACTGTTCCGCACACCAGCCCACATATGTGATCTGCCATGAGGTGTGTATGTATGCAACTACACGGAGTATCAAAACAAGTACATATCCACATGCTCTCAATGTATGTATGTTCTGTCTCGACATGTACTCCTCCAAGGCAATGTGTGTGGCCTGTCCTTTTCCTATGACATGTGACCAGTGCATATCGCATACACCAACCTGTCTGTACCATACGCATCCTACTTCTGCACATGTGTGGATGTCTGTGAATCCTGTGATGCGTGTGCATGTTCACTTACACTGGCCCACAGCTAGTCTCATGCCATGTCATCGTGAGCTTGCCCCACTCTGTTAGTGGCTGTCCCTTGGTAGAAGTGTCACCTGCCTGGCGTACGTGTCCAGGAAATGTGGCACAGACCTGACTCAGAATGTGGCATTTGTGTATTGGCTGTTTAACATGTGCTCAGTGCATTGACAATGTCGTCGTACAGTGCTCACTCTTCGGTGTTCCTTCCATTTCACTGCAGGGCTCCGCCTCTCCCTCGACGTATTCCAGACCTGGCTGCCCTGCATGAACGGGACTGTATACGCCGCTACAGATTCAGCCAACGGTTGATTGATGAGTTGACTGGCCGGCTGGAAGCACACCTCCTCCCACGCCACAGGTATCCCAGTGCACTGACACCCAAGTTGAAGGTGATGGCAGCCCTACATTTCCTTGCCACGGGTACGTTCCAACATACCATTGCTGACGTCGGGGGCATGTCCCAGACGATGTTCAGCCGTGTTCTGCATGATTTCTTAGAGGCTATGTTGGTTCACCTGGATGAGTACATTAAATTCCCAATTCGTGAGCAGTTGACAGGTGTCAAGCGTGAGTTCTATGCCCTGGGAGGGATGCCCCATGTCATTGGGTCCATAGATGGGACACATGTTGCGTTGGTACCACCACAGGCACAGGAGGTGGTGTATAGGAATCGCAAACATTATCACTCCATTAATGCCCTTGTGGTGTGTCTGTCCAACATGGTGATTTCACATGTCTGTGTTCGCTTTCCAGGATCAGCACACGATGCCTTCATCATGAGGCGTAGCAGGCTGCCTGAAATGATGCTGCAGCTGCGGAACGAGCGAGCATGTATTGTTGGTGGGTAGACTCTGGCAGTTCAGTGTTTGGCGTCATCTTCCAATCTCACTGCCTGTGCTGACACACTTCTGTCCATGATGTTTCCTTGTAGGGGACGCTGGCTATCCCAACATGCCATGGCTGATGACGCCTGTCCGCAACCCCAGCACGGCTGCCGAGCACCGCTACAACAACGCCCATGGGCGGACCAGGAGAGTCATTGAGAGGACGTTTGGACTTCTGAAGAGCCGATTCCGGTGCCTCCACAAGACCGGCGGAGCACTCCCATATGCCCCGGTGAAGGTGTGCAAGATCATCATCGTCTGCTGCATGCTGCACAACATGGCAGTGGAGGAAGCTGTTCCACTCATACTGGATCAAGATGACCAGGACCATCCACCCGTGGAGGATGCAGGGCTTGGTGACGGGGCAAGTGATGTGGAGGAGGAGGAGGCTGTGGAGGACATGCGGAGTCGGCTCATACGCGACTTCTTTGCTTAGTGGTGAGTTCCAGTGTCTGAGTGTGCACGCATTGGGCCGTGTGTGGCATGTGTTGCAATGTGTGTGTCCATCTGCATGTCTGCCAAGTGAGTCAGTGGTGTGTATTGAAGTGTCACTCGAGTGATGGCGCAATGGAAGGATGTTGTCCGAGAGTCATCATTGTCACCTGTCATGTTGACAACATGATACGTGTTGAGTACATGCTTGCGGATGTGCTCCTTTGGGCTGACTCCTTGTGTGTCTCTCTTCCACAGGTCCATGGGCATGCTGTCTGCTGGTGGCATTGTTGTGCTCCTGCTACTCCTCATGAACACAGCAACATGTGCTGATTCTGCGTCACATGCACGGGCAAGTTTGGAAATCTCCTTAGGGTAAGGGATGCCTCACAGCGTTTTGGGTGTGTAAATTGTTTGTAGTCTGTGTGCACTTCTCCGGTTCATGTGTGGTCAATTTGCATACATGTGGATCCTACATGGGGAACATGACATGGGGCAGGCTTCACCTGGAGCCAAGGTCAGACTTGGTGACTGTCATGTGTCAGGGGATTGGGGATTGTGATGAGGCCATCAATGTGTGTAACACTGGCCTCGGAAACATACAGGTTGCACCGGGTTGACATGGTGTGTGATTGCCCCATCAGGGCCTCAATGGTGTATAGCAGCCTCTCCGTGGCAGCAGGGGGTGTTTAGCTGTTATCCGTCACTTGTGTGCCAGTTCAATGGAATACCAGCATCTGTGTTGCAATGGGGGGTGCCAGTGTTGCTCCCACATGTTCATCCACATGACCTGTGTATGTGTTGACAGAGTATCATTGTCATTCCAACACACAGGACTAATAAATTTGTCCCTCTGTCTCCAAGGTGCCTCTTCTCTGTCAATGGTGGCCTGTTGCCACTGTGCATGCGGCATGTCTGGCATAGTTTTCAGAGGTGGTGCATATGTGTCTATGTGTAGAGTAGCAAGATGCTAGCGGTTTGTCAGGGATTGGAATCTGTATTATGCACAAGATGCACAGTTCCATCCACCTCAAGGCAAGAGAGACCATCCCCCAGGGCAACTACAACATCCGTGTCTAATCCTACCCTGCAGTCTACAGACATGTGCCTTACAACTCCCATGATACTTGTCCATATCCGGAGTGCATCTGCACAGCTCTGCTACTGCATCGGGCAACCAGGCCACATCAACGTCCAAACGGGATGGGGGGAATGATTCACAGCCAGGTGCAGGATGACCTTCTCGATCCACGCCCACACTCATGATGCAGCCCACAACCCCAACACAACCATGTGGAACTGTGATCCAAAACTGCATTCTGGCATCTCCATGCATCCAACCTTGGCCTAGCCACCATTCTCAACATCCGCCTGACGCAAGCATGCAGGACATGGTAGGGACACATGTCTAGACATACCTGGGAGCGGCAAGCCAGGTCACTCCACATGATCCCTGACCTCTGCGCATGACTGTTGCTCCCCTAAATGTGTCTGTAGCCACAGTTGTGCGGGAACCACTCAGCTGGTTGGGCCCAGCACAGGTGAGTATGGTACTCCATGTCTGTATCAGATGATACATTGGGACCCATGTGTGTCCTGGGCAAGACTGAGACCCCACGGTTTGGATGGTTGGAGTTAATTCTGAGATCAGGCATGCTTTGACTTTACGACACACACATGTATTGTAATAATGCAGAATCACGGCATCATCTTGTAATTGTGATTAATTTATTTGTGGTGGGGTACGGGTTTGTGGGGATGACAAGAGGTGCACTGCGGGAGTGTAGAATCCAAAGTTCACTGGGGGAGTTGGTATCCTTGCCGCAGCAAATTATCAGAGTCCATGCCACAGTCTTCGTCAACATAGGTCAGACAGTGACCAGCAAGTCCATGTGGCAGAGAATGTCATGTGCTGCTATTGGGCCAGAGGGCAAGGTGCCAGGCCAGGTGACCTGGGAGATGGTGATGTTCTGCTGACTCTCACAGTCTTTTTCGTGGACGACCCACCTTCCTGCGGGGACCCTCGGAAGCAGGCCGTGACGATGTCTGTGACGCTCCGTCGGATGAATCCTCCTCCTCCTGATCCCTCCCTGTGACTGGTAATGGCCTTCGCCTGGTGCCACAGGGAGGGTTGCCCATGTTGTCGGCAATCCGACGGAGTACACCGGTCATTTGGGTTTGCACCGCCACGAGCTCAGCCTGTCTATCCTCCATCCTTCCTTGGTGTTGCAGTTGACAGGCATGTTGCTGGGCCTGCAGGGTCTTCATCTCCTCGAGGGTCCCCTTGATGTCATTGAGGGTGGACGCAATCTGGTCCATGCCCCTGGTGTCACGCCGGTATGTATCCAGGATGTTGCTGACCTGGGACACTACCGGGTCCTGAGCTCCCTGGTCAGGTTCGCGCCTCCGCCGTCCTCCACTCCCGCCACCCCTGCCCACGTGCACCTGGCCTGCCGTTGTGGGCGCATCGGGTCTCCGGGACCCCTGAGGGATGGCATCTGCGTTGCCGCCTGCCTCCTCCTGGGTGCCCGGAGGACCGTGTCCCTCCTGGGCAGACTGGCTGGATGGTCGTGTGCGGGCAGGGCTCCTGGACGTCTCCTGGGATGTGGCAGGAATGGGGGTGGTGGTTGGCACAGTTGTACCTGACGCAGGTGCTGCAGGTGGTTGGACACCAGAGGGGCCAGGTTGGTCTGGGTCATCCACGGAGTGGTGAGAGTCGTCGCTGGCGGTGGGGTCCTCATCCCGCAGAGCCTGGTCCTGTGAGACTTCCCCCCCAGTGTTGGGGGGTGATCGACGACGTTGACCTGTGTGTGAGAGAGACAATGTTAACAGTGTTACATGTGGCATCCATGTTTCATGCATTTCTGATTTGGCACTCTTCCTCTGGGTAGTTGGATCTGTGTTGCATTCCTCTCACAGTGCACTTGTGCATGGGTATGTCCCTTGGCCACAGCTGTCAGGGCTTTACGCATGTGTGACACAATCTTAGTTGATGCATCTATTTGGGTACACAGTCAGCAGTGTGGTGTGCGGGCGTAGAGCCATGCAGAGGCGCCTTACGTGTTGCACTGTACGTGGCCAAATGGTGTTTTGCCAAGGCAATTTGATGATGCAGGTAGGTGACTGAAGCATTTGTGACAGGGTTCTTACCGACACAGTGGGTGGGTATACTGGGTGTGTGGTTAGGTCTGTGCCTGCAGCACGGATGGACTCGTGCACAGATTGACACATGGACCGGTCTTCATCTACGGTAGGGGGGGGTTGAGGCACTGCCAGACCTTGTCTGCATGCACACAGTCCACCGGCTGACGAGTGGACATGGCCACACCACCGACAAGGATCTCCAGCTCCTCCTTTGTGAACTTTGGATTCTTGGTTGTGGACATGGCGTGGGGTGTGGGTGTGGATGGTTGTGGGGGTGTGGTTGTGGATGGTTGTGGGTGTGTGAGTGTGGTAGTGGAGGTGTGTGTGTGAATGTGATGAGGGGGTGTTTGTGTAGGTGGTTGTGTGAAGGTATGCAAGTGTGAGGTTCAAGTATGGTGGTGTGGGTCGTCTGTGGGCTCTGGCAGCAGTGGGTCTGTTGCAAAGGCTCATGGTTTGTGTGTGTGGTCCATTTTTATTGGTCCATTTGTGGGTGTGGCTGTGTTTGAATTTTGTGTGGGTGTGTTATGAGGAGTGGTTGTGTTTTGGGCCTCTGTTTGGCAGTTTGGCAGTTGCAGGTCAGTGTATGTGATGTTTGTGGGGTTGTTGGGCATGTTTGGTGGTGTGGGGAAACTCTAATTGACTCTCCTTGTGTAAATATGGTTTGTCCTGGTTCAGTACGTGTGTTTTTGGCGTCAGTACGGTCCGTACATGCACTGGTGGGGGTACGGTCCGTACATTCCCTGGTGGGGTGGGGGTACGGGCCGTACTTCCACGGGTGTGGGTACGGTCCGTACATACACGGGTGGTGGTTCGGTGCGTACATACACGGGTGGGGGTTTGGGGCGTACATACACTGCTGGGGTGGGGGTTCGGTGCGTACATACACGGGTGGTGGTTCGGGGCGTACATACACGGGTGGGGGTTCGGGGCGTACATACACTGCTGGGGTGGGGGTTCGGTGCGTACATACACGGGTGGTGGTTCGGGGCGTACATACACGGGTGGGGGTTCGGGGCGTACATATACTGCTGGGGTGGGGGTACGGGCCGTACTTCCACGGGTGTGGGTACGGTCCGTACATACACGGGTGGGGGTTCGGGGCGTACATACATGGGTGGTGGTTCGGTGCGTACATACACGGGTGGGGGTTCGGGCGTACATACACTGCTGGGGTGGGGGTTCGGGGCATACATTCCCTGGTGGGGTGTGGGTACGGGCCGTACTTCCACGGGTGTGGGTACGGTCCGTACATACACGGGTGGTGGTTCGGAGCGTACATACACGGGTGGGGGTTCAGGGCGTACATACACTGCTGGGGTGGGGGTTCGGTGCGTACATACACGGGTGGTGGTTCGGGGCGTACATACACGGGTGGGGGTTCGGGGCGTACATACACTGCTGGGGTGGGGGTTCGGGGCGTACATTCCCTGGTGGGGTGTGGGTACGGGCCGTACTTCCACGGGTGTGGGTACGGTCCGTACATACACGGGTGGGGGTTCGGGGCGTACATACACTGCTGGGGTGGGGGTTCGGTGCGTACATACACGGGTGGTGGTTCGGGGCGTACATACACAGGTGGGGGTTCGAGGCGTACATGCACTGCTGGGGTGGGGGTTCGGTGCATACATACGCGGGCGGGGGGGGTGGTGGGGTGTTCGGCGCGTATGCGGGCACATGTCTCCATGGTTGCTATGGGAGTTCAGTTCCGACGGTGTTTTTTGCGTACGGTTGTGAAATGGGGAGGACGGGAGGGATCGTACTTGCGTAGTCGGACTTTATTTTTCCGCACGGTGGGTTTTTCGACCGGGGACGTGTCGGTGACTTTTCCCGACCCAAGGACGTGTGGGGAAATCTTCCCAATGCGATTCGTATGGACTTTTTTCTGTTCGAATCGTACTTGCCAGTTTGTACGCTACTTTGACGATTCGGACGGAAAAAAATCCGGATACGAGTCGGACGGGGAATTTTTTTACCGGATCGGAATTGGCACCAAAGTGTCTCCAAACAAACTCCAATATTGTTTGACTGAAGTTCAGTATCTGGGTCACCGGATTGAGAAGGGAAAACGAAGAGTGTCACCAGATCGCATTGAGGCGATTCTGCAAATGGGTACTCCTAAAACACAGAATGAAGTCCACATGTTTTTGGGGATGGTCGGCTATTGTCGACAGTGGATCCCAAAATTTTCCTTGCAAGCAAAGCCACTATTGAGATTGACTCTAAAGGATATTAATGATCCGGTACCATGGGATAACGATTGCTTGAGAGCCTTCCACAAGCTGAAAGAGAGCCTATGTCGCGCTCCAGCTCTGTGAATGCCAGACTATAACAAAGTGTTTTCGCTCTTCTGTTGTGAAAAGGAGGGATGCGCTTTAACAGTCCTAGTACAGACACATGGAGGTGCCCGTAGACCAGTGGCATTCTTTTCAGCTACATTAGATCCAGTAGCTTCTGCGTTGCCCGAATGTCTCAAATCCGTTCCTGCAACAGGTATTAGCATTGAGAGATGTGAAAGCATAGTGATGGGTCATCCACTTATTGTTTATGTACCACATTCAGTATAACTGTTAATGACAAGAACCAAGACACAGTACCTAATGAATAACAGACTTACATAGTATGAGCAGGTTATATTGGCTTCTGAAAATGTTACACTGAGATGTTGTACCACCTTGAATCCTGCCACATTGTTACCTGTTCCGCAAGAGGGAGAAGAGGATGGTGAAGAGCATGACTGCTTAGACGTTACTGAGCTATCTACCAAACCCAGACCTGACATTGTTGATGAATCTCTGCCCAAATCTGATTTGATCCTTTTTGTCGATGGTTCATGCTTAGGTTGTTTGAGAGCAGCATTTGCTGTGTGCACCATCCTAGGGGTGGTAGAAGCTGCCTGCTTGAAAAGAGTATACTCTGCTCAGGTGGCCGAAATTATTGCTCTGATCCGTGCTTGTAAAATCTTGAATGGTGTCTGAGTGACTATCTATACGGACAGCCAATATGGGTTTGGAGTAGTTCACGACTTTGGGCAGTTGTGGTCACAGAGGTGATTTTTTACATCTTCAGGGTCCCCAATCCGTAATGGAGAATATGTATGCCAATTTTTGGAGGCTTTGCAGAAGCCTAAAGAGATCGCAGTGGTTAAATGTGCAGCCCATGGGAGAGGACAGGACTTCGGCACAAAGGGGAACAACTATGCCGATGAAGTGGCTCGTTTTTGTGCTATACATGTTTGTGTTTTCAATGGAGAATATGTAGGAGAGAGCACAGAAGAGACCGAGCTCAGCATGATGTTAGCTGTAGCTGATACCTGGGATGAGGTGAAGCGGCTGCAGGATGGGGTCCCAGAGGAGGAAGCTGCATCATGGGTTAGAGCAGGCTGTGAGCAGAGAGAGGATGGCATTTGGGTATCAACAGATAGCAGAGCAGTACTACCCAGTTGTTTACTGAGCCCAATGGCAAGGCAAATTCATGGAGCAGTTCATCTTGGGAGAGATGCCATGGTACGAGTGTTTAGGCAAACATGGTTTAACCCAGAATTTCGTGTGAGTGCTGAAGCAGTGTGTCACAGGTGCGTTACGTGTCAACAAATGAATGTTGGAAAGAGAACTGTGGTGGCGATGAGTCACATTGGTAGATCTGAAGGTCCTTTCAATAGGATACAATTGGACTTTATCGAGATGTCGAGGTGCAATAGGTTAAGGTATGTTTTGGTGGTGGTGTGTATCTTTTCACGTTGGGTTGAGGTATATCCAACTAGACGATGTGACAGTCTCACAGTAGCCAAACTGCTCTCAAGAGAATTGATAGCGCGGTTCAGATTTCCGACCTCGGTGGGGACAGATAGAGGAACACACGTCCATAATGAAATCATGAAGTTGTTGTGTACAGCTTGGTGTTTAGCCAAAATATCGAGTTTTAAATTTCGACCTACAATAATATCGTGTTTTTAATATCGTAGGTACAGAATATCGAAGTCAAGAATATCGATGGACAGAATATCGATCCCAAGGTAAGTAATATCGAAGTTAATAATATCGAAGTAATTAATATCGATGTAAGTAATATCGTAAGCAAAAATTTCGATGTCAATAATATCGATATTTATTTAGTGTAATGTAATTTAATATGTATTTTATTTGTATGTTAAAGATTATTGTAATGTATTTTAATACATTTAAAAATAAATGTTTAGAGATTAATAATTATTTTAAATTTAATTTAGCGTTTTAGTATCAGAGCGGGTTGTGGGTTTATAGGGGAATAGGGTGGGAAGTAATTTCATTATAATTAATGAATTAATATGTATTGTTTAATTGGTATTTATGATTAATTAATTGGTAATTAATTAATAATTGGTAATTAATTATATTAGTAGATTAATTAATTGTTAATTAATTGTAAAATTATTTTATTAATTGTTTAATTATATACATTATAATTAGTTTATTATTAATGTTTATTTATTGTTATTGTTAATTAATTAATTGTTAATTAGTAATTAATTGGTGATTTAATTTTAATAAGTGATTAATTGATAATTAAATTAATTATATGAATTTTTATGTGTTGTGGGTTTATAGGGGAATAGGGTGGGATGTAATTAAAATAAAATAAATAATGATATTTTTTATTTATTTGTAATTATTATTAATTAATTGTTAGTTAGTTAAATATAGTAAATATAAATAATTTATTATTGTATTTTATTTGTTGTTATTGCTAATTAATGTATTGTTAATTAATAATTAATAGGTGAATATTTGTAATTTCGTAGTTAATATGTATTAATTAGTCAATTAATAACTATATTAATTATAAAGAATGTATTATTAATTGTAAATAAGAGATACATTGATATTTAAATCTATTGTGTATTTTGTATGTGTAGTGTGTTGTGTGTTAAAGGGGGAATAGTGTGGGATGTAATTTAAATTTATTTATTTAAATATTTATTTTACATCATTGGTATTTAATAATAATTATTTTTAAAAAACATTGTTAACATGCAATTTTTTTATAAGAAATTATTGAATTGGTTATAATGTTCATAGAATCACTATGCTATCTAGTGCTTTCCCAACAGTTTTACTATCTGGAGTGGGAATAGTAATTTTTACCCCTACGCTATCCAGCGCTTTCCCTACTGTTGCACTCTCTGGAGTTGGAATAGTAATTTTTACCCCTACGCTATCCAGCGCTTTCCCTACTGTTGCACTCTTTGGAGTTGGAATAGTAATTTTTACCTCTACGCTATCCAACCTTTTCTCTACTGTTGCACTGTCTGGAGTGGGAAGAGTAATTTTTACCCTTACGCTATCCAACACATTCCCTACTATTGCATTCTCTGGAGTGGGAATAGTAAATTTTACCCTTACGCTATCCAACACTTTCCCTACTATTGCACTCTCTGGAGTTGGAATAGTAATTTTTACCCCTACGCTATCCAACGTTTTCCCTACTGTTGCACTCTTTGGAGTTGGAATAGTTATTTTTATCCCTACGCTATCCAATGTTTTCTCTACTGTTGCAATGTCTGGAGTGGGAATAGTAATTTTTACCCTTACGCTATCCAACACTTTCCCTACTATTGCACTCTCTGGAGTGGGAATAGTAAATTTTACCCTTACGCTATCCAACACTTTCCCTACTATTGCACTCTCTGGAGTTGGAATAGTAATATTTACCCCTACGCTATCCAACGTTTTCCCTACTGTTGCACTCTTAGGAGTTGGAATAGTAATTTTTACCCCTACGCTATCCAATGTTTTCCCTACTGTTGCACTCTCGGGAGTTGGAATAGTTATTTTTACCCCTACGCTATTCAACATTTTCCTTACTGTTGTTTTTGTTGAAGTTGGACTAGTAGTTTTATTGTGTCTGATATTTAATATGTTTTGTAATATTTTAGCTATTGTAATATATAATTAATAATAAAAATTATTCAAATAAAAAATATTGATTATTATTTGCTATATGTAATTATTTAATATTTATTAATGTTATTGTTTTATGTGTATAGATGTATTGGTAATGTAAATAAATATTTAATAATTTATATGTTACAGAAATTATTATTAAAAGTAATTATTAAGTAAGTGTATATATTATATATTATATATATATGTTTAATTAAAGTTTTATTTAATTATATATATTTATTATAAATTTTACATATTATAAAATATATTTAATTATGTTTCTTTGATTTATAAGTATTGTTTGGTTTATTTTACATATATTTTTTAAGTAAAAACAAACGATATTTTTGAATTACGATATTTTTGACATCGATATTAAATTATCGATATTTTTGTACTTACCATGTTGTAGATAGGATGTCGATATTCTTGACCACGATATTTTTGTTGCGATATTTTTGTAGGTCGAATTTTTGTCTTTCGAAATTATGTCATACAACCGTACAGCTTTGAACATTGATCAGAGATTACACTGGAGTTACAGTCCTGAGGCTTCTGGTCTCGTAGAGCAGATAAACTGTACAATCAAGATGAGGGTGTCAAACATGTGTTCATCAATTTCACTGAAATGGCCAGATGCGCTGCCTCTGGTAATAATGAGTCTGCATAGTACTCTTGATAGAAAAACAGGACTCTCTCCCCACGAGATACTGATGGGAAGAGCTATGCGATTGCCTATGGTGCCAGCTACAGCATTGATAAACATCACAGATGATTTGGTAATGGATTATTGTAGGGGACTGACTGATGTGGTTAATTCTGTGTTCCACCAGGTCGAGGCTGCGACTGCATCCACCTCGAGAGACCTGCTGCATGATCTTAACCCTGGTGACTGGGTGCTGGTCCGAAAGCACGTGAGGAAGAGCTGCCTTGATGCTCACAGGTGAGGACCTTACCAGGTGATCTTGGTCACAAGTACAGCTGTGAAGGGTGGAGGATTACCGAACTGGATTCACGCTTTGCATATTCATCGAGTTCCAGAGCCTGTGGAGGAAACAACTCCCCTTGTCCCAAGAAGAGCGACAGAGAATGCAATAGACAATGAAGGAACAGGTCCAGTTGTGAGCATTCGTGATGAGGCTGAACAATCAACTGAGCAAGAAAGAAGAGATCAAACCGCTCAAGAGTTGAGTTCTGAACTTGACATAGACGAGATTGCAGAAGTGAACGTTGAACCAGAGCAAGGTGAAAGACCTGGTGCAGAAGGATCAGATCAAGAGGAAGAGAGGAGAACAGGTGCAGAAGCAGAAAAGTGGCCAACAAGAAAAGAACGGCCAAACATAATGCTTTCATCTGCGAAAAATCTCGCTCTAATTCCTGAAACGTCTGAATCAGATCAAAGTGAAGCCGAAGAGAGATCGTAGGTCCTAAGACAATCCAGAAGAGAGAGGGTATCGTCTCAAAATTACGCATATCCTGAGTGGATGTACCTGTCTGCAGATGCAGAGACTGAGGAATTCCGGGAGGTTGGGGACTGGCACAGTGAGTTACGGAGGGGACACCCTATCGATTGATATTCAGTTGCTGGAACCTGGAGTTGAGGCTTTTGGAGTTCTAACACTAGCAGTCAGTGATCCACCAAGGCTGAGTTGCTTGCGATTTTTGATCCTTAACCAGGTTGCGTTCCCAACTTTTGGTCGACAGCCCACTGCGCAGGAACTGGGAGAAATTCATGCAGAGATTCTGCAACTTGTTTTTACCGTACTTGGATCCAATATCATTAATGATGAAGCTTGAATTGTGAAATAAAAATGCAATAGGCCTTAGTAAGAAGATAACCTAGGCCCACGTGGAAGAAGATTTAAATTTAGGGGCGTTCAATCGAAGAAGAACTGAGAGGTAGGGCTGACTACATCTCTACAATAGGTTTAGTGTTTTTGGACTATATATTGCAACAATCAAATGGACAAAGAGCAATAAAGGGAAATTGCAATTAACACGATAAAACAAGGAAAAGAAGAAAAGAGACGTTTTTGATTTCGTTTGTACCTCAAGATACCAACAGTGCTTCAAAATGGAGTCTGACTACTCAGGACGCAAGAAGAACTGCATAATTGGTACCCTTATTGTCGTGGTGCCTATTGTCATAACTATGGTGATTGTTACATCTTTAGTTGAATCTCAGACTCCCACAGGGAAAGGGGAACAGGCAACACTAGCCCCACCTGTCACAGATTTGGAAGGGGGTGCATCCGCAAAAGATAGAGAGATGATCAGGGAAACTAGTCGGATGTTACACGTAGATTTGTCAAAAGGGGATTTCACGCTAAATGCATATGCTAGTTTGATGTATGAGTATGTTGATACAATGAAAGCGAAAGACTGGTATGTGTGTATGCAACTGCCAGCATCATTAGAGGAAGGATACCATCATCTACCTGTGACATATGGCATCACATGTAGTGTATTGTTGAGCATGTTTTATAGTAAGGCACATTTTGAGTACTACTTCTCAAATTATGATGTGGTACTCTCAGAAGTTCCAATGCTTAAGTATCTCAATAAATATGATTACTATAAGGAAGTAGAGAGGATATCTAAGTATTTTGTGCCTACTATTACATTAGATACATCATATGCCCATAGAAATATTTTGACCTGCATGTTATCTGACATCGAAAAGAAGTTTGTGGATCAAATAGAAGATCGGCATAGGCAAACTTTATTTAGACTAGACCCGAATCATAAAGTTATTCCATGGACCCAGAAAGAGTTAGATCATAAGTCAAAGGGAAGCTCTGGTCCAATAGCTTTAGACTTTCAGCAAAAAGGGAAACTGTGCATTAGACATCGGTCAACATATTATGACAAGATATTTGTGGGTGAGAGTGATTGTGAACACATTTTCCTGATTGAGGAGTCGATTAGGAAGGTGCTAATGGCTAAATTAATGATAGTGCCAAATGTGTATTTTGTATGTGGTAAAAATGCTTATGTGAAATTGCCTAAGAATTGCTATGGTACATGTTATTTGGCTGTGGTATTTCCCAAAATATTCCATGTAGATGACTTACGGCCTTTAGAAGGGAAAAGATCTCACAGAGGAAAATGTGGTGTAAGTGCAGGAGAAATAGTTGAAGATGTTTTTGGAGCCATGGGTGTGATTTTGAATGATGTGAAAATTAGAAAGTTGGCAACGTTGGTGGACAAGCTCTCCATAAGTACGGCCTAAATTCTATTGCTTGTAGATGGAGAGATGGTTTTGATAAGGGCTATGGTTCTTCAAAATCATCTTATTTTAGACGTGATATTAGCAAAAGCCGGAGAAGTCTGCAAATTATTGAAAGTTCAACAGTGCTGCACGTATATTCCTGACAATAGTCGGGATATACGAAAGTATATTAGTAATATTTCAGAAATACATCAAGAGTTGAAGGATTTGGCTGCTGATGGAGTCTGGGAACAAATTGCTAAAGGTTTTGGAAAGGTTGGAAGGTGGTTTGGAAGTATTGGACAAGCGATAATGGGATACATCTTGAAACCTATTATAATAGCTGTCATTTGTATAATTGTACTACTGGGAGCCATCGAAGCCTATAAATGGCAGAAGGCACGACATAATGAAAATGCCATGAAAAAGCGCGAGCAGCAGTTAGAACGACTGCAGGACAGTCACTATCTGCACCTTAAAGGATTAGAAAAATGTAAGCAGGGACGGCAAGCTACAGCTTCTGTTTAGGTCGGTCTCTTCTCCAAGGAGAAATTGTGAGAGGATAGAATGGTGGTGTTATGACACTAGTCATAAGAGGGAGAACTGATAGAGCGCTAACAGCACTCTAAATTGTATGAGTGCACTATACTTGTGGTTGAAACGCACTCACATGTATTTTTATTGTTTGAAGTGTTTTGCGATTATTAAGATTTAACCAACGTTATCTTCACATTGAAATTTAGAGTGCATATTCATGTAGGATTTTACATGTATTAGAAACATTCCTAATCCCTGTATATGTATTGTGCAGGATGAAAATTATACTTGTGCAATATAACCATGTTTAGTTAAGTTGCATGAATCGTAGGCCCAATTTGTAAAGTTGTTGACAGTTTCGATTCTCCTTGGCTGGTCAAAACATTAATTAAATGAATCTCTTTTGTATTCGAAAGTAGCATGTTCTCATCCTACTGCAGGTGCAGGAATTCAGCCTTGTTATTCTTAGATTTAAGGAGATACCCGGAAAGTCTTTGAAGAAGACTGGAAGGCGAGAAGGGAGGACTACTTTCGTGTCTGGCCTGTCTGGGAACCAAGGCCACTGGAAGACGAAGAAGAATTAATTAAAGCTACTGGAAAGTTACTGAAATGATGCAATAGCGAAGGTAACCACATGGTTCATGGGGGGCTGGACTTTGTCCGTTTTTGATATGATGCGCAGGGACAGAGACTGGAGACTTCTGCTGATTCTCGGAGGAGAAGGAGCATCTTAGAGCGAGCTCCATAGCTTTATGCTAGGACACCCATTTGACGTGAGTACTTCTTAGGAAGTCAACACGTGCTGACACCTTTGGGAAATGCTATAAGAGAAATAGGTAGGATCCTCATTTAGAGCAGTGTAGGGAAAGATATTTTCTTTGTTTTGTTCTTCTCCCAGATGAAAAGAGAACTCGACGCAGCCTCTATCCTTTGCTGTGTACTGATTTTGGAGTTCATCCTATTATGCCTTTTATGCCGGATGAACTATAGTTGTAAAATTGGCTCTGTATTGATTTTCATGTATTTGTATACACATATACTTAGATGTGTGTATATCCAATTATTTGTGGCCTTATAATAAATCTACAAAAATTGGAATTTGGAGTCTGTGGTCCTTTAGAGTATGACTACATTTGAAAGTATAACCATGACTTGTTTTAGTCCCCTCTACCACTTTTAGCAAGCAAATAAATGACCATCAGTCGTAACTTAGTAGAATAATTAGGGGGAAGACCAAGTTGGAGCAATCAGTTTCATAAGGTTGCACTTGCTGACCTGTGTCTTGGAAAATTGTGGCAATATCATTTTTTCTACAAATCTTTGCTTGGTACTAACTGCAAGAAAAGGGATTTGCACAGAGATCTTGTTAAACACCTAATTTGGATCTGACCCTAATAGGTGTAATCTTTCAAAACTAGTCAGCAGCATGGCTCAGTGAGTGAGGTGCATATTTATGGGGAGTTTGGGTGCAGGGCAGCGCAGCAAGTCACCCTGCTGCACTGTCCTGCGTCATAGCGAAAATAATTCACTGTATCTGTGGAATACGGTTCATTCCTAACCTTTCTACCTGCGCTGGTGTCATTTCGGCAGCCTAGGACCAACGCTGACACACTTGCACCATGGTGAAAGTGTGCCTGCATTGAATGCAGGATTGTTTTCGTGCATGAAGGAGCACCTTCCTGCACAAAAAGAAACTTGGGAGGCTTTTTTCTTTTTCTATGGTTGCTTGAGAATGGAGCACAAATAGAAAGAGAAAAAAAAAGGAGGAACAAAGGTATTTCTCTACGTTGCGCCTCCCCAGGGGAGGCATAAGGTTATGATGCATCCCCAGGTTTACACGGTCTTGTAATTATGGGTATGCATTAAAATCCTGAACACTTCCCTAATGCAGTGTAAGCCAATGCAGTGATTTCGCTGCCTTGTCTTACTCCTTATCTATGAGCAGTCACGGCCGGCATGGCTCGTGGGGGTCACGCAGGGAGGGGGGTCGCACGAGGGCGTTAATTTAGTAATAAAAAAACATGAAGCCAGGATCCCTCCCCTAAGCCAATCACAATGCTGCAAGCAGCCTTGTGATTGATTGGGATGCGGCCCAGCCAGGGGATTATGGGGAGGCCATGTTCTCCATGCAGGCTGCATTGCAGCCTGCATGGAGAAGGGCAGAGTGCATATGACTGAATTGGGTGGCCCCAGAGGGCCGACCAAACAGTCTGCGCACTCAGGTGTGGGCACAGCACTCCTCCCCAGCCCTGCCTGTTCGCAGAGCAGCCCCACCCACCCACCTGCCTGCAACCAAATATAAAATGGTAATAACTGAAAGTTATCACCATTTTATTTTTCTGCTTCTCCCACTGCAAGAAAGCAGTGGGGCTACGCTCCTCCGCCCTAGTGGAGGAGACACCTCTGTCAATGAGACCATGCAAAGTGGTTTGGGTGGCCTCTTAAATATGATTCGGTGGTTTGCACCACCATTGCGTCAAAACAAGCGACACAACGGCACTGCAAGTGATGCGTAAATATGCCCCTTAGTGCCTTTTCAGGCATCTGTAGTGATCTGAAGGTTTCTGCAACACAAACTCAGTGTTCCATCCTTTGGGGCTGGTAAATTGACTATTGCTAATTTAGGGAAAATTGTTGTTTCTAGCAATCAGAAATATTCAAAGTGCAGCATACAGTACATATTTAATATGTTTTTATAATGAGAAAGTCACCTAATCCCACTTCAACTGCATGCCATTACAACGCATTATAAGGGAAGTAATGGAGATTTTTTTGTTTTAGGGTGGGTATGGGTTTTGGGGTAGATGGGAATAGTAATTTTTCCCCTACACCATCCAACACTTACCCTACTGTTGTACTCACTGGAGTGGGAATAGTAATTTTACTCCTACACTGTCCAACACTTACCCTTCTGTTGCCCTAAAAGTATTATGCATTTTAATAGTATGCATTGTAACGGTATGCGTTGTAATGGAATGCGTTGTAATGGTCGTTTTTGAAAATGCGTTGTAATGGCATGCGTTGTAAAATCATGTGATGTAATGGTAGTTGCGATGTTAAAACCACGTTGTAAAAGCATGTGTTGCAAAAGCATGTGTTGTAACATCATTTATTCGGCCCAGAGTCTACCAGACTCAACGATTCTCTTCCAGTGACCACTTAATAAGGAAACCCCATACTCTTTTCCAATAATTTCTCCAACTTAGCAGATACCTAGGGATGTTTGCAGTGCGTAGCTAAAACTCAGTCACCATGGACCCACTGCAACCCCTGACACTTCTCTCAAATCAAAGGGACGTCTTAAATTGTCTCACGTAGTTAGGCAATCAGTCAGGCGCAAACTTACACTCCCATTCACCCACATCTTCATTTCCCCACTCCTTTAATCTATTCCTTTTATCTATCACATTCACACCCGCACTCCCTCATTCTTTCATGGGATCACTGTTTCCAGTAGGGAAACAGCCTTCACAACGGAAGCGTTACAACACATGCCATTACAACGCATGTGGTTGCAACGTGAAAGGTTTGTTGCAAGCGGTAGAAGGTGTTGGAGTTAACTCCAACACCTTCCCTACTGTTGCACACACTGGAGTTGGAATAGTAAATGATACTATTCCAACTTCCAGCGCACCCCGACAGCAAGTCGTGGTAAAGGTATGTGTTGTAACGGCATGTGCTGTAATGGCATGCGTTGTAACGTCATACAACCTTTCCAGTACTTTCCCCCAATTCCTTCACTCTCACTGACTGCCTGACTCAATAACTGTTTCAGTGCCTCAGTCCACCGCTCTTTCATTCCTTCTCTGCCTCAATATCTCTCTCCCTCACTCTCCCCCACCTTCACCATCGCTCTCCCTTATTCTCCTGATGAGGAAAAGATCATCAATACCAGAAATTACGTTCAAATTTAAAACGCATGACTGAAATAAATATATTTATTTTACTTTCTTTGTAACTCATTATATACGCCTACATGTTTTCTTCACTTGTTCATTACCCACTACATTTCTGGCAAAAGACTAGAAGATGGAAGCTCTAATTAAATTCACCAAACTTTGAAGACACGACGCACGGCTATTCTTAGCACAGGTTTTGGAACACTGCCTTCCAGACTGAACTCGTGTTTATAATAATTTGCAATAATTAGCAAGACTGTGGCCTTAACATCCTAGTGCAGGCACAGAGTGTTTTGTTATGGAGAACAGAAGACAATTCAGCTATGCAAATTTCCACCTACATTTGACCAATTGTTTACACTTTTGAATGGATCTTTAAGTATCCCAATTTCCATATTAATGCAAACGATTGACCTTGGAATGCACTGTAATAAACGACTAAGTGTAAAAGGACAAAACAAAAAAAAATAGAACTCCAAAGAAATAGAAAGTAGAAATCAGACTAGAATAGGTACTCTGAACACATGTTGAAAATACAAAATATTTTTCAGCAGCTTTCTAAAACAATATCAGTTCAGTTCAAAAATGCTTTATTCGGCTTGTATATACAACCATATAGCAGACATAAAATATAAAACAGACAGCAATCATACAATGAAACTATTAAAAGTCAGAATGTATAGACCAATTGCATGGATATGTGCAGGGCATGTTAACTACAATACAGTCCCCATAAAAGAGCCAATTCATAATAAGATATTCGGTGTAAATACAGATGAAGAGGGTTCTGATAAACTCGATAATTTTACATATCCTAGTTGCTAAAGTGCCAAGTAATGTGCAAAATATGCAGTATAAAGTGCAATTCCCATATCGGGACATATACAGGGCATTGCAAGAGAAACCTCTACGATGCACAATAAAGTGACAAGTGCAACATGCTAAGATCCTAAAAAATTAGATAACAATGGATTTTCTGGCGCTCATACATTTTAGGATATAAGTAGCTACATAAAAACATATATCTGCGCTTTCCAGGTTAAACATTAGCTGCATTGCATTCCTGGTAGACCGTACATTGTATTTTAAAAAGATAGGCTTTAAAAAATATCTTCTTAAAAACGTATAAAATTTACAAAACAGCATAAAATGACAACAACTCTGTTTGGATAAGTCATCGCAGGGGCATCGAGTATTACTGTGCTGCCTAATGATGGGGAAGGACACAAGATGGTGTACTATACCAAGCCTTAGGCGAGTAAGAACGAAACGGTGAGATCTTCTTGTGACTTCTGTTAAGTATGGCTGGAAACCTTCACTCATGTTATTTTCACAATAAAAACCAGTGGTACATTGTTTGGCGCAGACAAGATCTCTAGATTGTCTTGTATGGCATAAAAAAGACACCTTAAGATCTAATTTAGATATACTGGCAGCTTCCTCCGGCATTAAAAAAGGATCCAAATTAAAGAGGAGCTTATACCAGTGGTAAATATGTCTGAGCCAGGGTATATGCAAACAATGATCCAGCCTTAAACAATCTCTAATTACTTTGTGGGTAAATATGGTTTCGGTTTTAGACCAGATGGATCGCCATAAAGCCAATGGACGAAGAGCTACAAGATCTTTGATGTAATCTAGACCCACCTCTCTATGGATTAGCTCTGTAGAGGCTGATGCGGGGGCACTCAAAAGACGCCTCAGGAATGAGTTTTCGTCAAGTTGGATACGACTACCACAGGGGGTATTGTGACCCCACACGCCAGCCCCATACAAAGCGGATGATAAACATCTGGCTTTATAAATCGAAATCATGTCCCTTATTCTACTATTCCCAAGCTTGGAGGCAAATCTAAATACGCCATTAGTATTCTTTACCATTTTGAGACGAACATTTTCACATTCGTTATCCCATCTCCCATCACCAGAGAATGTGACACCAAGATAACAAAAGTTATTAACAGATTGAATTTTTGCCTCATCCAGGAAGAAAGTCCTTTTAGCCCCTTTCTTCTTCCCACAAGTCATAACATATGTTTTTTCTTTATTGATTAGCAGTTTCCTGCTGTCAATAAACCTCAGGAAACTACCAATTAAGCGTTGGAGGCCGATTTGGGTACGTGACAGGAGGACGGCATCGTCCGCATATAGCAGTATTGGAATGGGATCGCCATCTACTCGGGGGGCATCCGCAGGAACCTGTCTAAGGGTTGTGTCGATTTGATTAACAAATAAAGAAAAAAGCAAAGGAGCCAGGACACATCCCTGCCTGATGCCTCTAGTCACTCTGAAAAAAGGAGTACATTCCCCATCGGACCCAAAACGCACTTTACAAGAAAGCCTTTCATTTAACCTGGCCAAGAAATGTACAATATCTTTTGAAGCACCCATCTCCAAGAGTATGGGCCATAAAATAGAATGTTCGACCAGATCAAAAGCGCTGCTAAGATCAGCGAAACATAAAAACAAGTTCCCTTTTTTGACCATAACATATTTGTTTATGATGAGGTCGAGGTTCAAGCACTGCTCCATTGTACATATTCCCCTCCTGAACCCATACTGGACTGGCGATAAAATAGTATTTTCCTCTGCCCATATCTCCAGTCTATTAAGAAGGATTCTGCTCAGAAATTTAATTGATGAGTCCAGGAGGGAGATAGGACGATAGTTCCGTGCCTCGGACCTGGACCCCTTCTTAAATAAGGGGACGATAATGGATTGTCCACAGGTCAAAGGAAGGTTGCCTTCTATGGCAGCATTAAAAATGCGGGTTAAAATTGGTGCCCATAAATTCATCTCCTGTTTGTACAAGTCCACAGGGACACCATCCGGGCCCGGGGCTTTACCCCCTTTACTTTTTAACAGCCCCAAATAAACCTCATCCAATCTGATGGATAAAGGTGACGATAGCCATTCAGAGTTGTGATTTGCTAAAAAATCTAAAACCAACCTATCTGGGTTAAAAATATTAGTGAAATGGTCAATCCAGGCATTGCAGTTTACATGTGACGTTAATTCAGGAATGGTATCATTCTTAAGGAAAGGGCAGTTAATTGTCTCCCAAAATAATCCATTGTTATTTGTGTTAGCTGCTAAATTGAGTTTATGCCATAACTCCTCCTGTATTTCTTTTTTCCGGGCTTCCAAAACAATATCAATTTGTATGCAGTCGTCAATAACTCGTGTCTTAAACCCTGATCTTAAATGAATGGGGTTTGTCGACTTCTGAAAGGAAGAAAGACAGAGTAGTACATGCAAAAAGTTCAACCTGAGAATTCCATTTTATAGGAAGACATCTGCAGACAATGCCTAACTCGTTTTGAAGTTTTATCATCTACATATCATAATATTAAAGCATACATTATTAGTGCCCATTACACCAGAATGAATATTTTGGGGGATTTTAAAGAGAATTTGAAACACATAGCTTTAAACTATAAAAATGCTGCATTTTGATTGGCCTGCAGGCGTTCAATACATACCCAGGAGATTCAGAGCTAGTACCTGAGACACGCCTCTTAACAGCACTAACTCACATGTCACTACAGCTTTTTCCCCTGACAGCTGCATATAAGAACTTGAGTATTCAATTATCTCTAAGAACGTGCCTGCATTGTGGGACATGCTGCTAGAGAAGACAGTTTTAGAATTATTCACTTTCCTCTGCAGAGGTCAAATGTGTAGATTAAAATAGTTATAATCTCTGCTGCTCTAGTTTACTGAAATAAATGAGTCTCTGTGCACTTCTGCGGAGAGACAGTTTGGACTTCATCTCCCAGAGTTCTTTTTGACATCTGACCAGCCGGAGGAGGCTGGTTGTTCTCCCCATGCGTTACTTAAGGAGCTCTTGTTCCCGCTGCGTGTGATGCGCCCAGGCACTGCCCGGGCAAGACTGGGCCAATAACGGGTCCCTGTCCACCCATCTCCAGCCATTGAGATTGGACCCCCCCTTTCATCTGCTTTTCAAGACTTTAAGAACTATGGGTAAGTGCAAGCCTACTTTTGACTGTACAAAAGTTCAACCTCTATATCACCTATTTATCCACCCACCTACAGCAAGGGCTCCGAGCAGAAACATTCAATCATGTCATGTTTGATTTGGCAGTGGGGCAATAACTAATGAAATCATCACCGTAGAGGAAGAACTTTGTGATGGGGCCCCCTTATCTAACACCTAAGGTGAACCTGTATTCTAGGACCCCCCTCCAAAGTGATATCTCTCTGAAAGAGCCTAGTTCACTATAACATCCTCAAAACCTCTGCATTTAGAGGCTACTTCTAGCTGGTCTGAAGTTCAGGACCTGCATAGAGGGAATAGTTACCCACTCCTGCTTCCTGAAGAACAAAAGCATGATCAAAACCCAAAGCTTCGCCTGTAGTATCACTGTCACATCCACCTAATATTGTGACCCATCTTGCCAGGAATCAGTGGAGGACCGATTGAGGTTAAAGAGGGAGCACCTTCCTTCACCCCCAACCCATTCCACAATAAATCAACCACCAGCCACCACCCCTCATGTTGTAGCATTGGTCAATATTGCCCACTCAAAAGAGGGATTTTGAGAACATTTTACCCAACTGAAAAAAAGTTGTTTCTTGGTCATAAACTCACAGGTGTGTCCCTTTCTCCATCAGCATAGCATTATGTTCAGAGGCAATGGCTGGATTAGATCTTTACGGAAACTGCATTGTGATATATTTCACCCATAAGTACATGGCAGGCAGCCTTTTATCCTAGCTTCTCCACACTGAATACACCAGTTCGGAGATTTAGGTACGCCCATTGGGCTATTGCTATAAACACCCTCTGCATCAGTCTTCCTTAAGATCTTGCCATTTTACTAAATCACGGGGCTATGTTTCACACAACAATTTCAATGCACCTGTTTGAAACGGATTCGATGCCTTCAACTCTCTAGATCAGGCTGATTGACTGGAGCCAACAGATGTAGAGAATACAATAACCCCCCCTCCCCTAGGGAGGTTGTCCAGGATTTTGAGCTAGATCCTCGCGAAACTCTGGTCAAATAAAAATAATCCATTATGACTGGACTTTATTAAAGGTTATGGCATCGTTGATTTGTTGGAAACATGGGAGGTATGAAAGTAATTCTTCCGGGATGATTATGGTTCTTTTTTGTCCGGCTATTCAAACTTCCTCCAGCCAAAAGGGGCCTTATTACTTTAATTTTACTGTCACTAAATTGGTTCTGCTATTTTTTTTCAAAATTTAGGAGGTTGTTGATTGTTAACTTTTATAACACTAGCTCCCGTCAAGAGCATGCAGAGCACATACTGACTCTGGGCTTGATCCCTTAAGGAAAATCAGCACTCTTACATAACATTTACTTCTTCTATTATCATGGGGGATTTTAACATCCAATCCTGAAAGCAAAACTGTCAACCGTATAAAAGTTTCTCCTCCAGCATTCTTGGCAATAATTTCAAACTCACTCTCCAGGGTAAATCAGTCATGGGTTTATGGAGCACAAGCCACTCACCAGGAAAGGGTCTCAAGGCGCTGATGCATGCAGGGTAAAGAGGAGGGGGGGTCCGCAGATCCTGGAGGGTGCCTGAGTTCCATTGAAGAGCCAGGTCTTGAGGTCCTTTAGGAACTCAGGGAGCGATGTGGTCTGTCGGAGGTGGAGAGGGAGGGAGTTCCTTGCCTTGGCCACAACGAGGGAGAAGGAGCGTCCTACTGCTTAGTTTTCTTGATACGAGGTACCGTTGCGAGGGAGAACTGGGCCAAGCAGAGCGAATGCTGTGGGGTGTGGAATGTGATGCAGTGGTTGAGGATTGTGGGTCCGGTGTTATTGAGGGCCTTGTGTGCGTGGGTGAGAAGCTTAAAGGTGATTCTCTTTTCAACGGGGAGCCAGTGTAGGGTCCGTAGGTGTTGGCTGATGTTGCAGTGGCGCGGTAGGTTGAGGACTAGTCTGGCAGCAGCATTCTGGACATTCTGGAGTTTGCGGGTTAGGTTCTTGTTGATCCCGGCTTAGAGTGCATTGCTGTAGTCCAGTCTTCTACTGATAAGGGCGTGTGTGACAGTTTTCCTGTGTTTGGGGGGATCCAGTTGAAGGTCTTTCAGAGTAGGCAGAGGGTGTAGTAGAAGGAGGAGGTGATGGCATTGACTTGGCGGTCCATTTTGATTTTGGAGTTCAGGATGATTCCTAGGTTGCATGTGTGGTCCATGGGGGCAGAGGGGTCCCCGAAGGCGGGGGCCCACCGGGTGTCATTCCAGGCATCGGGGTGTGGGCCCATGATGAGTACCTTGGTCTTGTCTGTGTTGAGTTGTAGGCAGCTGTTCTTCATTCATCCAGCGACGGCTTCCATTCCGTCTTGAAAGTCGCGTTTGGCGATGTTGCGTTCGTTGGATAGGGAGAGGTTGAATTGGGTGTCGCCTGCGTTCAATGTGATGTCGATTCCGTGTGCTCTGACGATGGAAGCGAGCGGAGCCATGTAAATGTTGAACAGGGTCAGGCTGATGGAGGAACCTTGTGGAAGTCCGCAGGTGGTTGGAGTCGGTTCTGAGAGAAATGGAGGATCCAATCGAGGGCCTTGCTACGGATTCCCGCATTGTGGTGTCTGTGGGCTAGAGTGTGGTGAGAGACAGTGTCGAAGGCCGTGGAGACTTCTAGGAGGATGAGGGTCACAGCGTCTCCTTTGTCAAGGAGCAAGCGGATGTCATCTGATGCCGTGAGAAGTGTGGTTTCGGTGCTGTGGTTCTTCCTGAAACCTGATTGGGAGGAGTCAAGGATGTTGTTTTCTTCAATGAAGGTGGTGGCTGTTGATGGCTTTTTTCATGACTTTGGCCAGATAGGCGAGCAGGGAGATTGGCTGAAATTCTTGAGGTCGGTGAGGTCCCCTGAGGGTTTTTTCAGACGAGGGTTGATCTCGGTGTGTTTCCAATCATCGTGGAAGGAGGTGGTCTCGAAGGAGCAGTTGATGATTCGTTGAAGCTCTGGGGCAATGATGTATTCGGCTTTCTGGTAGATGTGGTGGGGGCAGGAGTCCGTGGTGGCCCCAGAGTGGGTAAAATGTTCAATTCAATTTTACAACACTATAATCTCATGTGTACATTTAAGGGATGTGAAGCTTTTGATGTTAACTTGGTTAAACCAACCTTCATGGTCAATCAATTATCAAGTTTATCTTCAAGTCAACCTCTTTGGTCCATACGCTCGATGATGTCAAGGTCATATGGAGTTGGCTTAATGACCACAATCCTATTACCCTCTCCTTGGGTTGGGAGGACATTTGCAGGGGCCCCATATATGCATCAGCCCCAGGTACACAATCAACAGGCCAAGGCAGTAAAATGAGGTGTGTCAATGTACCATAACTCTTTTGCAGTAAGTTATTTTCAGGATGTGACTCCAATTTGTAGGTTTGCTTGAACTTATCTTCTGGGGTGGGTGAGATTTTAGCATCTTTAATCACATATGAGAAAAGACAAATGAGGCCCTAACTTTCTACGGCAAAACTAACCCCACTCCAAAGCACTAATAGTTTGATAGCTCTTGCTCCTGGGCCCTCTGTGAACCTCTACAGGTGTACTAAAGAGCCCCAGAAATGGAAGGGATGTGCTACAGTGTAGACCAAAATATATAGAAGTGATTAAGTATAGAAAACATTTCCAAATGGAGGAAGCGTGGGGTCAACTACTTCAAGCTAGTGTGCTTTCCCACAGTACTGTATTTTGGGAAATCACCAGTCATTCAATTTTAGCCATTGAAGAGTGGCTGACATTGACCTCCCATATTTCAGAACACACAGGTCCTAAATGCTGCTATACCTCCGGGAATACCTTCTTCGTGGTCTCATGCCATACGTATTCAAGTTTTCAAGAAAGGTGATAAGAATTATGATTCAGCAGTTATAGTCACCTGAGCGAACTGTAACTTATGCCCCTGCAATGCACTGCTTTTGACCTCACATATTACATCACTCATGACATTGTCACAAGTAAGAAAGTAATCTTTATTATATATGGTTAATTAAAACCTTTACAATATACATTGTAGATGAAAGCAGCTAAATTATGTAAAATCTGTCAATATGCTAAAACATTAGTAAAAACAAGTTTTTAAATATGTAAGGATAAATATATAAAAAGTGGTGGATCCTGACGGCAACAGTCTCAATCTAGTTAATTTTGGTTTGCGTGTTCCTTCATTCCAGGACAAAAGAAGGGGCCGTGTCTATGCAAACTCTTTGCAGTTTGCTTTCTACCAAAGTTAGAAATTTTACTAGCTTGCAGTTTAGGTCGGATCATCTGGTTTAAGACACACCATCACAGCTTGTCCTCTGTGCAGATCCCAACGAGGTTAAACTGTGGTTTAAGCAAAGGAGGCCTTTCCTCTTTTAATTTAATCAGGTACAGATAAGTGCTATATCCTCTGTTCCGTTGCTACACAGGTGGCAGCACGTTGAAGTTTGCCCCCTCAGCCATGTTGGGAGATGCAGGTTAGCTGGAAGTTTCCCCAGCCGGTGTTTTACGACTGTCTCCTTTGTGTTTCTTGGATATCCCAGGCTGAAATACGCCCGTGAGCTAAGTGTTTTATAGCCATTGAATGTCATCCAAGCGTGGCTTCTTCCTGCAAAGGCAGCTTTGTCTTCTACTGGGATAAGATTCCTTGTAGCCCTTTGCATCACTTTTTTGAAGACTGCATCAGTGGTTGAAGTGTCCCAGAGCTGGGAGAGACCAGAAGTTGTACGGCTATATTTTCTAAATTTCTGGCCAACGATGTCGTTCTGTGCAGAAGCTCTTTCCAAAGTAGGTAATTTAAGGTATTTGGGGGGGGGCATTCCTGATTTTGTGCCAAAGGATTATATAAGCCCCCTGCCTTGCTAGATGTTGTTTGGTGAGACCAAACCCGGTTCAATTGAATGGTATATTATCATGCTCTGTAACCCAATCCTGAAACTCAGCTAATAGAGTGGCAGCAAATTATTTTGCCTCAATGTCAAGCAGGACAATGAGGCAGCATTTTTTTAGAGGTTTTATTACCCATTGTTTGAATTGGAGAAATGACCGAGCCCTTCCAGGAGGCCAAGAGTTTCCCCAGCTGCCTGATATTTCAAAAGAGAGAATCTAGAGGGCCTGCCCAAAATTTGGCATCTTGCTTGAAGACGGCTGGTGGAATCCCATTAGGTCCTGGTGCTCCTTCTCTCTTGCTCTTGGAGATTTGATGTTTAGTTGTGGCTAAGCAAGAAGGCCTGTCTAGTTCCTGATATTTTAGTTTGGTTTTGGGAATATGATTACTCTGGAAGTCTTTGATTTTGGTTGAACCTATTGCTGCACTCTCCCAGGCCCTACTAATTTGCTGGGAAAGTGGTATTTCAGGAAATGTATCCAGATCTCCTCAGAGATGTCAGATATCACTCCTCCATGCAGTGGGCACTTTATTCACCGTAGCCCAAATGTGCATGCTGTTTTTGGCTTTAGAGACATAAAGGAGTTTAACCCAGAACTCATCTTCTCTAGATCTCTTAGGGGCCGATTAAATTGTCGTTAGGAAAGGCTCTGAAGGTGATTCGGTATTGCAGAATCCAATACAAAACCCTTGTTTTCTACCGAATTGTACAGATTTCCCAATGACAATTACAATGCCAGGAAACCGTTGGAGCAGATCGAATCAGTTCCAAAAGGCATCCTGACATCCAGAGTCTTTCAGAGATGATTCGTACAGCTCAATGGACACGGTTCCCGAACGAGTGATTACGATGACCGATTAGGACAGCCGTTCCGATTTGGTTTGCCTGAGATGACACGGCTGTCGGAATATCTCTTTGGGGGCCTGTTTCAGGCCCCCCTTCATACTGAGACTTAATTATGCAGCCCGTGGGGGTACCCAAGGGACCCCTCTTCCCAACCATGCCCAATGTGACAAGCACCATTGGGTGCCCACCACATGGTGCAAGTTTTTCCCCACCCACCACTTTTTTCAATGAGAGCCTGTGTTCTCTTTCGGAACACATGCTTCCATTGAGGTCAATGCGAGTTCGACCGAACGATGTTGAGAGCCATCATAATCGGTCATCCTGACTCACAGGACCCGAATTATTTGAAAACTATTCTGGACTGATTCATTCAGGACAGTTTCCTAACGACATCCTAATCGGGCCTATAATGTCCCATTCTAGATTTTTAAGCATAGTTCTTTGTTGTCGCAATGAAGAACTGAGGTTTAGATCCTCCAGGTTTAAACCTCAGTAGTCTGAGGTTGATTAGTTCACAGATTTTACTTGGTTACACTGTAATTTGGGTGGCCTTCCTATTTCCTTTACATTGTGGGGCGGTCTGTATTTGATTGTTGAAGAAAATGTGCGTGATAGCTTGATGATTAAAGTTTCTCATTTACTGCTAGGGTTGTTTACAAGCCCATTTTGGTTCTGTAGCAGGTGCTTTGCAGCCAGGAGCTCCTCTGCTGTTTTTAATAGCGAGGATCTAATAATTTGAAGGCTAATTGTATAGCTGGAGTGGGATACCCCTGGTACGTGTACCAATGCTGGTAACATTGTCTGAAGGAGTTTCTCCGGTGGTCGATGGTCACTGTCTCTCTGGTCCCCAAGGCGGAATGTGGCCACACTGTAGAAAAATGGAAGGGAGACCAGTGAGTAATCTGATGTAGAGCATGCAGTATCAGAGTACAAAGAAGCTAGTGGGGGAGTATCTTCAGGGAGTCTGGCGTTTAATACCCTAAAGTTAATATGCACTAGGTCTTCCAGTAGGCGCTTGGACATGTTTCTCACTCTGCTGTACAGGCTTCTTTTTTGTTTGTTCCAGAGCAAAGACTGAGCCAACACTTCTTCATTAGTCGAGGAGCCCAAGAGATGTAAATTTAGGTCTCCTGAAAGAATGAGGTCAGTGGGGTCCTGATGATCTCAGAGATCCGGACGACACATACCGGCATTTCAATCCGTTATTTTATCCTGGGCCTTGGGCCCCTCAACCTTCGGCTGTTGGATTATAGCATTCTAGGAAAGCTTTATCCGTGATATTTCTTTGAATCATGAGCCCTTCATTGTTTGGCTGCTGAGATATAGCACTAGAGGACAGCTTTTAAAGCTTAGAGTCTCATCTATTTATGATAATTTTACCGCATTGCCGTGATGGTTAGACTCCACTTATCGCGATTAATACCTATATTGTGCTACCTTCACCACTGAGTCCATAGTTGCCCGGCTCTTGAGGACCCCTGGACTACCTATTTGTCTAACTGATGACTATATGAAAATCAGTCTCTTCAGCCTTTCGACATCCGTTGGCTATCTGGTTTCACTAGTGATACAGCTCCTGTGCCCTGGGACTCTCTATCTTCTTTAGACGCCCTGCTGCGCAGATTTGGAAGCTTTAGACAACTTGTGCTTTACATTGTACAGAGCCCTGGTGTACTATGATATATGGATACAGCACACGAGTCACAGATGGCTCTTTGACCACTGCATAAATTATGAATTCTGCGCCCTGATGAAGGAGTGTTTAAGTACATGGTACTTCCGATCTCACATCGGTGCATTTCTCTTGTGTCTTTTGTACATTGTATGTAATGTTGTTTATATGTTCACTGTAGCCCAGTGGATTATTGTATTGTTTCATCACTAGCTGTCTCTTTCTGTGTTTGTTAACTTGGAGACATCTACAGTTATTGTATGATTTCTTATCATGTGTTTTGGGCTCCTTCTCTATTTATGTACAATGTTGTTGATTGTTCGGTATATGCAGTATTTCTGAATATGTAACTTTTATAAAAGGTAACAAAAATAATGATATATATTTTTTAATTATAAATGATTTAAATTACATGTTTTGTGGGAAATATTATTCTGGATATATTACCGAATATTAAGAATACCTGGTGGGGGAAGTGTTTGTGCTGATTATTATTGTGTTTTCCCTGTTTTTTCCCCTTTGAATTGTTTTTTTTTTCAGGGACCCTCTCATGTGTTTCTCGTTATCACCCTACCTTCTGTACCCATCTTTTATTCTTAAACAGCTTCATACATTCCTCCTTTACCAGGTGCGTTTCCTGTAGAATCAGGATTTGTGCTGGGGAGTCTTTGAGATATTGTAGTATCACATCTTTTCTATCCCTTGTGTGTAGCCTGTAGAAATTCTATGTTAGTATCTGCAACATCTTCCTACAGTATCTTTCAGATGTATGTACTGATCATCATAATATGTCATATCTACCTTCTGTCTATTTGGGGTGTTTGAGGAATTTTTTTGTATTTGTTCCCCACATGCTCCCCACTTAGTGCACCCATTCCACCCCCCCTTGGTGAACCCACCCCTGCTTCCTACTGGACCTAGTATAGGTCCCATTTTCTTCCCAGCTCCCTGTTGCACTCCGCCCCCTGTATATACACTAATAGAAAAAATACATATGCCCCCAACTTTATCTCTTACTCCTCCAATTTTTGTATTATATGTCAGTCTCTGAGTACCCCCCTTCTTTATTACAGCCAGAAGATCATCACCCTCTCTAACACTTTTAAAAAAGTGCATCTTATTATTATGCATAACTCTGAGGGCAGCTGAAAATTTAAGCTGTGCAGATGCTCCTGTTTTCCGAAACTCCTCGAGGCGCTTCCCGAGTTCCCACTGTCTATCCAGGGTAGCCCGGGCCAGGTCTGACCTAATTTCAAAGGAAAAATCCTCCCCCCTTAGAGTTTTCAATTTCAATGCCCTAGGAATATTTTCTCTTTCAGGGCGTACGTTTGGAAGTTAAGCAGGATTTTCCATGGCTTCACTCTATTGGGTTTTTCCTAAAGGGGTCTGAATGTACTTTTCCATGTTTCCTCACTTTCTTCCATTTGGAAGGCTTCCTTTATTATTGAAACCACAAATGATTTCAGATTATTCCCCTCCTGCCCCTAGGGGACATTCAGTATACGCAAGTTACTCTTTCTAGAATTATTTTCCAGCTGTTCCATCTTCTTCTGCAGTAATTGCTCCACGCTCTGCAGTGCTAGAATTACCTTTTTGCTTTCGTTTAGATCTGCCCTTAGCTCACCAACATTAGTTTCCAGTGTCTGAGTTCTCGCTACCAGAGAGTCTATTTTTTTCCTCAAGTCCCTCACAAAAATTGCATATCTCGTTCTAGTTTGCCTCTGATACCGCAAAATCTTTCCTGATGTCTCCGGAGAGTCTTCTAAAGAGCCCCCCCCTCCAGCCCCAACACCGGCATCTTTTTCCTGATCACCGTGATATTTTAGGGGCCCTTCCGTCTTCCAAAGAGGGGGTTCCCCTGCTGTTTCTAGCATATTTCCATCCTCACTGGCATCCCCTGTCTCACTTGCCACCTCTTCTAGCATACCTTCTGTTTGTGGCGCCATTGGGTGGGTAGCACCCCCCTGGTCAAGCGTTCCTGGGCTTCTAGGTTGCCTCTCCATGTCTTTTTCCTAATTTTTGAGAATAACCACTGGTGGGAGAACCTTAAAAAGGTCCTCAAAGAGGGGATAACTTTTATTTTAAGGCTCAGAATCTCACTTCTACTTTTCCTGCCTCCCATAACCTCTGGGTTTCTTGGTCCACTTCCCCCTTGGTTCTAAACCTCTCTGTACTAGCTTTACAAGTAAAATGGGTAATATAGCCTTGGCTAAGGGAAAGGGGGCCCCCTACTTGCTCTGGGTTTGAAACAAACTCAGTCTTAATGACAACAGGTCCATCTACTAAACTATACACTTGCCCCGCCGCCTCTCCGCTCACATGTTAGTCCCAGAACTTTCTAGACAAACGCCCCTTCCACTCGGGGGTATGGCAGCCTTAACGGCAATCTTCTCTTCACCTTTCTTCCTCCTGCTGCCTTTGGAAAAGGGAGACACTCCTTTTTTGCTTCCTGGAGCTGGATCTGAGGGGCACTCTGCTCCTTGTTGCTCTCCGTTTGCCGCTTTGGGGAGCAGCGCTTGTGCTGACGCTGCTCCCATTTAGAGAGGTGGGGTCATTAACTCGCTTATGGTGGCGGTGTGCCCAGCATGACCTAGCGACCAGTGCGGCAAGCGGCCACTATGTTCTCCGCGGAATCAATCATCTAGTTGTCGAACATCAGATACATTGGCTCTTGCTGTGGGCATGGCATCTTAACATGACAATTGTTAACTTGAGCCTTGCATAGAAAAGCAAGATGTAAGTGGAGAACAATAGATAAAGAGAAAAATCACTACATTGAGTTTTGTGAGGCAGCACCAGCATCCCTTTTAAAATCATCTTTATTGCCTCTATCACACATTGGTGCTCCAAATAGACTCCACAAATGCTTGACGCTCTCCTTCACATGCCCCACACTAATCAAATAAACAAAGGAAAGCCACATGCTTTTTCAAATTTTTTGTCCTAACAATACAAGACTGACCTGGCCTAGTCTCAGCATTGGAGTCCTCAACGCAACATACTCAGCAGGTCGCCATGACATGAATAAAAAATGATATATATATAATTTATTAGAATAATTCTATATTGATATTGAAAGTAACAGCATATTTGACACACTCATGTACTTAAGCAATGCTATTGAAAAGATAGCAGTACATTTATTGAAGAGGTTTCAATGCATGAAGTGTATATAGGTCGCATACGATTCCACAATATGTATGTGCGCAGTTCAGAATGACAACAATAGCAATTGCTTATTATTTAAGCACATCTCTAAACATTTTAGGAACATTTCAAAATGTTGATGAATAATAGTGACAAACAGGTGGCGGAGCTATGGTATGTCGGTGGGACAAGAAGGAGGGGAGGAGGTCACATTTTCAAGGTCGGAGATTAGTGTATTTTGTCATTGTATGTAGGGGGGTTTGCCTGGCACATGCTGGAGGGTCCAACGCAGCCATGCTGCTAGTCCCTGGGTAAGACTGGTATACCAAGAACTCTCAGCGTGAAGCTCCCACAGATCTAGACTCCACTACCTCCAAATATCCTTGTCAGGTTGGAGGGTAAGATGAGGTCGGTCAGCTTGTTCCTACATTGTATAGCGCTTCCCGATCTGCCATATTTCTAGTGCACAAATCAGAGAGCCACATTTGGACGGGGAGACACTGCCGATTTCCAGCATATTGCTATTCTTTGCTTGGCCAGGACAAGTGCCAGGTCAAGAAATTTGTTATCGGCTTTACGCGCAGCCGTGCGGGAGCTTATCTCTAAGAGATAATGAAGACCAACTGTGTGGAGTTAAGTGTTGAGGGCTAGGGAAAGTACTTCAGTTATCATATCTCAGTAGGGAATCAACTGGGAACATGTCCATACAATGTGGATAAAATTGGCCGTAGTGTCTTGGCAGTGTTGTCAGGAGTCTGAAGCCCCTTGATACAGATGCACCAGACTGTGGGGAGTAAGGTAGGTAATTATGGTGAATTATTTGCGACTTAAGTAAGACAGTAAGTCTTGAATTCTTCTATTTGTTCACCACGTTAAATTTTAGTCATCCGCCATACCGCCTTCACCCCATTATAAACACAGGATAGAGCTTTGATTTAGAGGGACCATCACAGTCCATGAAAAATCTAAATGCAAAAAATAATTTTAAAATTTTAATGCCATGCACGCATGGGTGTATGATTTGTCCTCACCACCATGATCCTTTTGATGAAACCGGACGAAATAAGAAGCACACAAGTGAGTGCCAGGATGGATCAACTATTTGTTTGTCTCTATGTTTCATGCGTGTCATGATGATTTTTGTTGGTGTCTTTATTTCTCTTTCAGGTAAAAAACTACATAAAAATAACAGGTTTTTGTAGAAATGATAAATAGTAGTAAATTCCAGACGTAGCCTTGAAGTATATATTTAAGTAGAGGTTTATTAGTCGGTCACCAGATGGTAAAAGGTAGTTCAGTAGATGATAAGATTAGTCAAGATGATGGCCCCACCAGGAGCAGCATGGTTGCTGCTCAGCCCACTCTCTCCAACTGTCACTCTCTCCACGCAAGCTGGCACACAAACATTCCACTCTCTCTCTCATCAGGCATTCCAACATTCCACGCATCCATCACATTCATTCTGGCTGAGCAGCTAAGAGGGGAATGCACTTAAGGGAATTAAGGTACAACATATCCCCTTCCCTTGGCAACAATAAACAACAATAATTGCGACATTGCAGCAAAAATAATAAAAAGTATGCATGTAACATCGCCCACAATAAATATGAAGAGTAAATATGAAAATGCAGTGAGATAGAAGTAAGGCATGAGTAAATAGCAAAAAGCAACAAGAATACAAGAAGAGTAGTAGTTAGCAAGGATTCAAGTTCAAAAGATACAAATAGCACTTCCCCTTCCCTTGGGAAAAACAATAGAACAGGTTAGAACCTTGCATGTTAAACATTCAAGTGTGAACAAAGTAAAGAGAAAAACAGAATATAAGGAGATAATAACAGAGATTAGAGAAGGCAAAACAAATAGAGTAGGCAAAAAGGTGCAAAGCGGTAGCGTAACTGACAGCTGGGGAAAAAAGGAAACCAAAAGGTCTGACACCCCAACTACATTTCTACACACAGTACAATGGAGGAAATAGTGCAGGACTAGGAGAGTGAAGAACCCCGGGAGATGTTTTGTACATCTAATATACTAATACATTAAATAAGAACCCCGAGGGATGTAAATACCTATGCACTCATCCTCTTTTGCACGCCTCAAGTACTAATATACTAAAGCACCTCTGAGTATAACAAACTAAAGATGGGTACACTGCCCATTGCGCATTTTAAATAAAGATGGGTACACCGCCCATTGCGCGTTTTAACTAAATTAAAGATGGGTACATTGCCCATTGCATGTTTTAACTAAACTACAGATGAGTACACTGCCCGTTACATATTACTAAATAAAATGTGGGTACACTGCCCACTGCGCATTTTAACTAAAGATGGGTACACAGCCCACTGCGCAAGTAACCACTAATGGATAACAATCTAAAGGGTAATGCAAGCGTAACACTGCTGCTAGGCACCAAAGACTGTGTAGGGTGAAATCAGTGTGAAGGGTGTGCGCACTACCCTCACTGAAGAATGAAATTAGTGTAAGGAGACCAGCTCCTAAACAACAAATACCCTACAAAAAAAAATGCCAGATACCCTGAAATTATCTAAGTCAGGAAATAAGGCGAAGCGTAACTCTCGATGAAGTGTCATCAGAAATCTCACTAAAGTGAAATATCACTAACCTTGTAATATGACTAATAAAGCATGCACTAGATACAACGAAAGCATGAACACATAGAAAGTAACTTCAGTGCAAAACATTTGTCGAAAAAAAAACGGTGTCCTTTGTAACACAATAAACTAAAACAAATAAAGTTGTCACCGTAGTTCCACTTTTAAGGGTACTTCTCTGCAGTTGTACCAAATTATTCAGACCGGAAACATTCGGCATTTGTATTACATTGTGTGTGCTTCAACGGTTGGCTCTTTGCTTTCTTATTCAAAAAATAATAATTAGATCAGTTCAGAAGGTTTTTTCACCAGTGCGACTGTTCATTAATCCGCACTACTCGATTTCCGCCGAACATCTGAGCTTACATGCATTTGAAGAATTAACAGGATACAATGTCCTGGTGTTTTTCCGGAAAAAAAACAAACTTTATTGTCCTCCAAAAAGAAAAACAAACGTGGTTGGCAGAAGGAGCACCGCTGAATGAACAGCAGAAGACACCGTGGCTAGGGTGCATGGCTCTGGTGGAAGCGCAATATGGCGGCACGCTTCATGACGCAGTGCCGAATGGCTCGCAGTACGTCCGTGCACACAAGCGTCAAGGAGCAACTCCGACAGGCATGGAAGCAGAGACGCTTCACGAGGGAATGCAGGTGAGCTCGAGCGCTAATCTGATCATTTGTTAGAAGGCCAGTTCTTGTTGATATATTGATTTTGTAGGAGGAGTGAACTAGCCTCCCAAATTCCTCACTCTCTTGTTGATATTGACATATTTAGACAGCGCACAGCTGTGAGAGCCACGTTTACACCTTTATAACATAAATTGAGATGTCAGTGGCAGCATTATGGCTGAAAACCCAGGTTCAACCTTCTCAAAAGAGGAAATCAATTAAATCCTCTCTGGACCACATCTACTAGCAGATTTTAATATTTCTCAAACCATCTCCCAAACAACTGATTGGAAGAAATTAACAGAACAAAAAGAAACAGGACGATCCGGGATTGAGTTTTACCCACAGAGTATTTGAGAACCAACAAAGCACCAAAGGGATTATTGGTTACTAATGCACCAAGGATTTTCCTGGAAGACCCAGCCTTTAGAAAAGACTGGGCATAAATAGCCTGGCATTGTACAAGGGACTGGATAGTCCATATCATCAAAACAGCAAAACGCCTCTCCAATGCCATGCTAATCGAAATGCAAGCTAAAGAAACCCATTTCAAAACAACCATCACCTCATTTATGCGCAGGAAGAGTCACCGTCCTACACATAATCAATCCAAGGCATTTTGTTATTCCCATGTGTGCTGCACAAAGCAGCACACATGGAAAAAGCAAAAACGAGGAGAAATAAAGAATTTCTCCTCATTTCCCCAAGTTAAGACCAGGGGGGAAATGTACAAGGAAGTGGAGGAGAGAAGGGTTAGCCTTCCTGGCTTAACGCCTCTCTTCTCCACTTCTGAAACGCACGGCTGCACCAACCATATTTACAAGAATATGGTGCAGTCGTTTCCCCCTGCGATGGCGCTAAGTTTAGCAACTTGGCACCAATGTAGGCACCTTTGCATTAGAGTGCAAGGGTGTCTGCGTGCAGGCGAGGATTGTTTATCTGTAGGAAGGTGTCCCTTCCTGCACATAAACAATCCTAGAAATGCCATTCTGTCTTCTGTCACTTTCATGTGTGCTGCTTCATGAAGCACACATGAAAGAGACAAAATTGCATTTTGTTTTATAAAGTTTGTTTATGTACAGGAAGGTACCTTCCTGTACATGAACAAACCATGACATTTTACTTTTTCCATGTGTATTGCACAAGGCAGCACACATGGAAAAATCAAAAACAAGGAGAAATAATGCATTTCTCCTTGTTTCGCCAACTTAAGACCAGGATTTACCTGGTATTCATTTTGATGCTGCCTCCTATGTGCGCCACCCTTGTACATAGGGGGCAGAGTCAAAATGAATTGGTGTTGCAGTGGAGCGCCCACTGCAACACTCACTGCCCACCCCTTTCACGCTAAGCATAGCGTGAAAGGGGGCCTTATGTACAAGGCAGCTTTAAACCACGTTAAGTGGCTTAATGCTGCCTTGTAAATAAGGCAAAGCCCCTATCGCCACAGAAACGTCATGAAAAGTGACGTTCCCATGGCGATGGGGGCTTTTACATCTGCCCATTAGTTTCAAAGAGCATAAAATTACATGAATTTAATGTCCTTCTCTCACTAACTGCCTAAACCACTTCAATAGCAAAGCTGCAGATGCAATTACAAGACTTTGAAGTAGTGGTAGAATTTAAAACAAGCATAACCAAATACAGCAACTGCCTTAGCATCCCACACTATCTTCACATGGAGAAATGTGCTCATTGAAAATGTAGGTGTTCGAATCCCACCAAACTCAACAGATTTATATAAAGTGAATTGCCCCCAACTCTTGGCATCGTTGAAACAAGACTATTCCACAGGTGGATTCCCCTCTTTTTTAGGTCCCGCCTACGCAGCGCGCATGCGGTGCTTAGGAGAGACCTAATGCCATCGGCACAGCTTTTGGGACAAAAACGTGCACGCGTTGCATTGCTTGCAATGGCAATGCGTGCACGTCTGGCGATTTCCTAGCGGGAGCGCGCGGCGCCATAGGGTGGCGCCATATGGTTGCACGCTCCCGCAAGGTAATCTCGCAGGCCCCCTCCCCTGCGCGATTATAGCAAAATTAAACAAGCATTGGCATAGCCAATAGGTCTCGCTTTTGGGACCTTATAAGTATGTTCACTTTTGCTATAATCGCGGCACGTAAAGCGTGGGTGTCGCGATTATAGCAAAAGTAAAGAAATAGAAAAAAACATCTATTTCTTTACTTTTGCTATAATCGTGGCACCCGCGCTTTCGTGCCGCGATTATAGCTAAAGTAAATATACTTATAAGGTCCAAAAGCGAGACCTATTGGCTATGCCAATGCTTGTTTTAATCATGGATGCGGATAATGAGCACAATTAAAATGAATGTTCTACAGAAAATCCCCCTCCCGTTTGAAGCACTTTCCATACTTGTCCATACGGTCTTCCTTAATTAAATTAAAAAATACATGTTGGCTTTTTGTGGTGAGTCCAGATACTCGGAGTAACATATAACACACTGCACATACGGAAGACGAGCAATCGTCTTTCCCTAAATGTCATCTTTACTATAAGGCTTACCAACTCTGCGTCACAACTGACTGGTCCCAAAGAGCTACTGACAGGAATTGGATACAAAGGACTGGGCAGTCACAAGGAGAACTATATGGAATATGATTTTGAAGCCCAAAACCGAAAGACACCAAACGCATATTTAATCACACCTGTTAGTACAATACTGAAAGTCTGTGACACTTTTAGAAAGCACTCACAGGGTATCACCTTCACCTCCCTACTTACACTGATTCACTACTATTCCTTCTTTTTCGACTGCCCTTTGTCCTGGCCTCATAGAAAAATGATCTATATCTGCCTGGATAAGGAAACACAAACTGAACACTCATATAAAATCCACTGGTCCACACTCTGACTATATAGATAGCGGACGGTGGACGACACTGTGGGGGACAGTGCTACGAATACACACTGGGTGCTCGGAAAGGAAACATGTATAAGATGGTTGGTATTTGACTAGTGTGTATTTCCTGTGAAACTGAACAGATTTTTCCCACAGGAAAGTAAATGTGTTGGAGGTAGTGAGGTGTGTTTGAGGGGAAATCCAATCACCTCTGCTGGGACTGGCTAAAAAATACACCAATCTGTGCGAGGATCCAGAAGGTATTCGCTTCTACATCCTTGCAGTTTGGGATACCCTATTTAACATTTGTCATTAGGGAGTGGGTGGGATACAAACTTTAATAAAGTTCAGTCAAGTGTCAGAGGAATTTGTCTGCCATGTAAAATCTGTACCAATTTAAATTTGACTGGGTTGAAAAGATATGTACAAACTCAATTTAACATGATAATAAAAATAATGAGTTTAAAATAAAAAAAAATGATTTTAGCAATGTGTCCTTTAATTTTCAATGTTACTCAGAACTACAGTATTCCTTGTAGCGTTACTGGGATCAGATGGAGGTAGATCAGAAAACACTGAGAATGTTGCTGAAAAAATGTTCAAGGCATGGTAATATAAGACCTTACGATGGTTGCTGACAAGAACACCACAAGGCCCATATTTACCAACATTTTGCACTGGGTTGGTGTCACAAAATTGATGCAAACCTGTGCAAACTTTTATTTTTGGGGTACTCTTCATGGTATAAAAAATGTTTTGCACTTTTAAGTTGCCTCAAAGTAACGCAGAGCAACACACATTTCTGCTTTGCTTTACTCTGCATCAAGGGGATGTTTCATGGGTGGTATATGGGCGTTCCCAGGAACCTATCCATGGTTTATTGATGCAAAACCCTATCTACTAACAATAGTACAAAAGTTTTTGCACCAAAAAATAACACCACATAATACCACTTTGAAAGAGGCCTAAAAAGGAAAAATGCTGTTATTTATCCTAATTTTCACCACTTTGCATGGGTACTGCAGTGTACAGCACACATCCAAAGTGGAAAAAGTTATAAAGTTAGTCGTAGCATAGTATTTTGTACTGGAAGAGTACCATTGCAGTATAAACCCTATGCAGGACATGGAGCAGACACCTGTGCACCATGGCAGACTGACTGAGTGCCAGTGTTAGGTTGAGAGTAGGTAGTACACTATCTTTAATTAAGGTGGTGCTTTCCTGCTCTCTCTCTCTCTCTCTCTCAAGCAACACAGCAACTTTGGTTGTTGTACTGTGTTGTGTGGCACCTCTGTAAATCTGAGCCTAACTGTCTTATTTTTCTAGACATGTCAGCAGCTTTCAATACCGTGGACCACAAGCTCATGTTATCTGGACTTTCAGAGTGAAGGTTTCATTTGGTTTTAAACTTCTTTTTAAATATCACACAACAATGTTAAACAACTTATTTTCTACTTTTCACTACAGTACAATCTGGAGTCAGGGATCTACGCTTTCACCTTACCTTTCCAACATCTATTCCAAATCTCTCCTCATTATCATCAAGAATTTTGACTGCACCTTCTGCTCATATTCCGATTATATCCAATTTATTTTTAGACTTACAGGACTTGACTGTACAATATGATTTCAACCTGAGGGTTTTATTAACTTCAAAAGTTGGATGGATTTAAATTGGCTGGTAATAATTGAGATCCTGCTGACAGGTAAAGAAATTGAGGCATGGCACTCCATTCCAAGGCACCTACCACATTGGTTCCTCATTCCAAACATCAATCCTGTTTTAAATGTCTCAGTTTCAAATTTGATTCCAGACTGGAGCTCTAAAGTTTCCTTAGTTGTGTTCTTCTGTTGTTTATTGCTCTCGAAGTTAAAACATATTTGTCCTCTTCTATTACTTGCTGCCAGAAAAACTATTGTTGGAGCAACTATCGAATCCAGGCTTGATTACTGAAACACCCTATACCTGGGCATATCAAAACACCAACTGCATATACTTCAGACTGTGATAAACCAGATGGCGCCGGCCATTGTGTAATCATCCCTCTGTATCACAACCAAACCCATTCTGCATTTTTGCCACTGGCTTCAACTTCTTAAAAAGTTCCTTTTCAAACTACTTTCATAAATGGTATTTTGATTTTGCCCCTAATTTTCTTAATGCAGAATCTCTCAATATGATGTCCATGTGAACTTTGCTCTTCCTATAGCAGTCTTCTTGTCCGTCCTTTCAGGAAAGCACTGCACTGATCTTCCATCTAAGGACAGGAATCATTTCCCTACAGGACTAAAATGGGTATTTACAGTGGTATAGAAAACGGGGCAGTGCGCCCAAGGTGGCACGAGTTTTGGGGGCAGCGGCCTCCCCTCCGCTCTTACCTGCGGCCATCCTGGGCAAACGCAGGAACGCAGGAATCACCAAGACACCACGCACCTACATGCGGCCTTCATGGGCGGCAAACGCAGGGACCGCCACGGGAGGCTCGAGGACTAGCTACGCCATTGGAAATTTCTTTCTTTTAGGAGCATGTTTTTATTCCTTCTCTTCTCTATTTAAGACTTTCCCATCACTTCCTTCCTCTCACTTTTCTGCTTTTGCTCCTAGAGATGTTTGGTTGATAAGTTGTGCTAAATAAATATCCAGTAGCATAAAATATAACATATTTGCCAATGTCTGCTGTGAAATTGTGCTAATTTGTCTTGATGAAGGTTAGTTTTTCTACAGGAGTCTCAAAGAGGCTGCTTTTGTTTTAAAACACAATACTATTTTCAACATCAAAACAAAGGGCTTGATTGGGGGTTTGGCAGATGGGATACTCCATCACAAACATGACAGATATCCCGTCTGCTGTATTTCAAGTTCTATAGGATTAAATGGGATTGAATTTTGGTGGACGGGATATCCGTCACTTTTCTGACGACGCAACCCTGCCTTCCAAACTCACAATCAGACCCTGTATTCTGATTGTACACTTGTGTCCTGACAGTTTAGGCTCTAGATAGTGAAGTGGACAAGTAAGGCTGGTCAAAGAAAGGAGGGAGGAATTGGCCTAACGGCTAGGGCGCTCGACCTCGGACCTGGGGGAACTGGGTTCGAGTCTCGGTAATGACGCTAGACATACTGTGATTCTGGGCAAATGACTTAGTCTCCCCGTGCCTAACACAAATGAATGTGTGTCCTCATGTAATGTAACTGGTGCTATGTAAAGAGCTCTGATACCTGTTTGGATTTGGGTCAAGTTCGCGCTATATAAAACTCTGAAAAAAAAAATATGTATACTTCTGTGTATCATCGTTATCTAGTATGTTTCTTGCAAACATGCATCTACCATCTGTGCATCTACAGGGCTGCCAGTAGTTATTCCCCTCAAACTAGTCGTACTTGGATTTCTAAAGGGAGGACCTCCATGGGACACTCCTCAATCTGAAACATTTGGGCTGATGAAGAGAGAAACACCATGCTGAGAGAATGGACTGGGATTGCCTTTAAATACATGTTTGCATTGTAAGATATTACTCTGTCATGGTCCCTTCTTGAATGTTGCACCTTTGTTTTTATGTGTCCCACCACTGTTTGGCTGTAACACTGCCACTTTTGCATAAGGCAGTGATCAAGTGAGAATGGCAACAGTTATTCTGTGGACTTTCCTACATTCTATGCACTGATAATAACCATAGATGTTACAATCCAAGCCCTTCCACTATGGGCAGGTTGGTGTCAGGAAGGAATGGACCAATATGATGAAATACAAATCAGCAGTTAGATTAATTGCTACTCATCAACAACTCACATTGAGCTCTTGCTCAAAGTGATTACAGATAAACTGGCATCGTGTTAGCATGAAGGAAATCCTTTTCCAATCCTTCACAATAGTTGGAGGGCACATGAAGGTGTGGGAGGGGTGGTCTGGGGTGCATTTGCAGTTGTCATGTTAATTTATGCTGTTAGTGACGCGTCAAGGGGTCTGTTGTCAACTGTAGTTGGGAGGTAGCCTATTATGTTTCATTTTATTTTGTGTTATCTTCTGTTTTGGGTACATGGGTCATCGATGTTCTGGGAATTTAATAATTTTTTTGATTTTCTAATATATTTTTCAGGAGAAATTATATTATTTTGGAGTAGTCAATATAATTCCTCAAATATCAGCTCTATTCCCAGTGTTTGAATTCTTGGAATTAAAATAAGAAATCTGACCTCCTCAAAGCAAGCACTTAGAATAGTAAATTTGACCCGCCCCAATTTATGCACTTTAATCAGGTACCGTTTTCTATTGAATATTTCAGTACAAGAGATCCTATTTCTTTAAAATGACATTGCGTGTCTTTTCATGAAAAGGGACAAGCTAAAAAGAGCAGTCAACGTGAAATAAGAAAGTTCCATGTAGCTTTAATTTGACCTACTTGTTCAATTTTCCTCTATTATGAGCACGGCAGAAGCACACTGAAAGGGCTGAACTAAAATGACCTTCATCTGAACTATGTACAAAACATGGAAGACTCCTGGGAAGAGCTAATATCAATTTTCTGGTTTTGCCTTACTTTTATGATAGATCCTATTACGCAATTAGAACCATATGTCCAGAAAATAGAAGCCTACAAGCATGCAATCCATACAATATATGAACTTTGTTTCACTTAGTTTACACAATTGTCTAGATATGATGTCAAGTCCTTGCTATTTCTTGGAACGGTTAGACTTTCATTCTTTCAGACCATATCGCCTTCTTAACTTGACATAAAGCCCCATGGTGAACAAAACAAAAGGTGGCACATTTTTCTCATCAAACATTACCGCTGGACACCTCTGTAAAATATCTTATTTGTTCTCGAAGCGCCTTTCACGCGAGATTAAAGGTGACAGATGAGGTACAGAACACGTTTCTACATGCTAGGTATAGGTTACGCTGCTTGAGATAAGGGCACTCGTAGGTGATGAAATGGTAGCTTTGCCAAAATCACAGTAATATGAATCATATGCCATAGAGCACGCTGCATGCTGAGTTATTAGCAGACAAGCAGTAGCAGAAGTCTTCAAGCGCTATTAAAGTGGGCAGATAACGATTGTTTAAGATATTCCTTACTGGCTCATTTTCTCTGTGCATACCATCCACTAGGGGTGGGCGGAATTTGCGGAAGCGACTTTCGCAAATTATCGCGAAAATGTGAAAAATCTCCGCAAACAAGCGGAAATATCGCGAAGATGTGGAAGTTTTTTTCCGGCATGTTCGCGAGATTTTCTGCATGGTTGCGGGTCGCCAACTTACCCATTTGGTTGCTTGCGGGCGCGGCCATCTTGTTTTCAGTTGTCTCGCGGTGCATGATCGCGAGAAAAAAGACGTGATCGCGCGACGCATGACGTCACTGCGGACGCGAACTGTCGCGAGACAGCGCAAATGGCTAAAACAATACAACATCTCATGGAGAACGCGACCGGATCGGGAAAACTTGTCGGCGAACGCGGGGATTCAGGTAAGGCGATCGCGCGTGCGCGAGAATGTATTATTTTACAGCGCGAGCAAGAACCAAATTATCGCAAAGCTGCAGAATGCGGAAATTTTGACATTTCCGCGCTCTCCGCAGAACGCGGAAATGCCAAATTATCGCAAATTCCGCGAACGGAACGGAAATTTTGCCCAGGCCTACCATCCACCCCTTATTTTCTTCCTTCTTCCGTTTCCTTTCTTTTCTAATTATTTGTTTGATTTGTTAATATGTATATATATATATTTACCGAAAAAAACATAGGTTTCAGGCACGTTATAGTTAGGAATTAGCATTTAAAAAACCTCAGAAATTCACTGAAAAAAACATAGGTTTCAGGGGTGTTATAGTTAGCTGGACATTTCACTCGTAAAAAACCATTGAAATTCCCCCGTTATAGTTAGTTCAGATAACTATAACTCGCGCGCCCGCAATCCACTGCTCATGACGTCACATATTACATCACTCATGACATGGTCAGTGGCATCACTCATGACATCTCAAATGACATCACTGATGACATCACTGATGACATCATCCAGAGAATGTGGTTTTGTTCCTTATTTAAATATGTATTATATTCATTTCAGTGAATATATATATATATATATATATATATATATATATATATATATATATATATATATATATATAAACAACAAAAATAGAGGCCGATGCTGGAAACAACTGCATTTATTCGTGGCTTGGCAGCACAGAAAACGCCTCCGTCTCCTTACGCGTTTCGGCGGTCAATGCCGCCTTGCTCACAGGTGGAGGCAGTGTCACAGGCAAGGTGTAAATGTGCATGCTTTAAAACAATGAGTCACATGACCAGTCTGTTAAAACTTCATATCCCATAATGCAGGTAATTTCGTTTTTGAAAGTAGATAGGAAAATCCTGGTCTTGCTTTGCCCGCACTATGTTGGAGTGGAAAAATATTCTAAATGCAACTGATCACGTCTATTTATAGTTTTTGCATAGTGCTCAATTGTTCATATGAGCCTCGAAAATTGCCTGTCTCCAGCACGATCAGAAGAGAGAGTTCTCCCTTCCGAATCCCTTCCAAGCGCTCTCTGTATTTGCTTAAGTAGCACAATCCTTGATAGGTTACGAAAGGGCAAGTGGGTCATGCTCCTCATTTAACATCCAACAAACATCCTCCGATTACCGGAGCCCCCGACCCTTCAGGGCGGCCTCTAGAAGCGATGGGCATGAAGTAGCCCACCCAAACAATCCAAACAGCAAAAATAGAGGCCCGATGCTGGAAACAACTGCATGTATTCGTGGCTTGGCAGCACAGAAAACGCCTCCGTCTCCTTACGCGTTTCGGCAGTCAATGCCGCCTTGCTCACAGGTGGAGGCAATGTCACAGGCAAGGTGCAAATGTGCATGCTTTAAAACAATGAGTCACATGACCAGTCTGTTAAAACTTCATATTCCATAATGCAGGTAATTTCGTTTTTGAAAGTAGATAGGAAAATCCTGGTCTTGCTTTGCCCGCACTATGTTGGAGTGGAAAAATATTCTAAATGCAACTGATCACGTCTATTTTTAGTATTTGCATAGTGCTCAATTGTTCATATGAGCCTCGAAATACAAATACAGAGAGCGCTTGGAAGGGATTCAGAAGGAAGAACTCTCTCTTCTGATCGTGCTGGAGACAGGCAATTTTCGAGTCTCATAAAAGCCAAAGAAGTGGAGATAAAAATATTGCCCTATCAACAACAGGGTGCTAACATGCAAAATCGCATGTTAGCACCCTTTTTCACTACGCTTCCCTTTGCATCTCTAATGAGATGCAAAGTGGGCGTTCCAGAGCAAAATAATAGGAGAAATGTCGCTAAGCGACATTTCTCCTATTATCAAGCATCACGCTAACCCTGTAGAGACAAAAACAGCAGCGTTAACCACGGTTAACGCTGCTTTTTTACGTCTGCTAATTTTCAGATTTAGCCATGTAATCCAATGGGAGGTGGATTACATGGCTAAATCCACCATGGGCTATCAACAAGGATATCCCTATCCTTGTAGTTTTATCGCTGCTTTACCAGCGATAACCTCCCAAAATGCCGTTATCGCTGGATTTTTTATCACCTAGGCGGTTAGCGTTGTTAATAATGCGATAACCAGGCGATAATATACAGCGATAGCGGGCGTTAAAAAAAAATGAACGCTAAGCACCCTTAGAGTTAATTTTCCCCGTTCCTTATTAATATGCCCCTCAGTTTTTGTGCCAGGTAAATGGTAGTTTCTGTTTGTACCACTTCGTATGCAATGGCGGCTAATTTGAACAGGCTTCCAGTTTCTATTGGAAGAAAACTGAGTGAAAACTAAGGGTGAAAGGCTCTCCGGATTAGAGTTTAGAATGGACCCTGGCCCTCCCTTCACGCCCCTGCACTGTGTGGCAGAGGTGCCTGCCACACGGTGCAGGGATGTCTAAAAACTTCCATTTTTCAATGGGAGCTAGTGCTGCGGTCAGTTTCGGCCTGCAGCACAAGCTCCCATTAAAAAATTGAAGTTTGTGACCGCACCATGTGGCTGTTTTTACTATTTGTTACAGAGAGAGAAACGTCAATAGTGAATGCCCTCTGAGCTGAAGGGCACCCTGTCCTGGGATAGTGATCACATGACATAACTTGATAATTGCGGATGTCTGGCAGAACTAATAGGTAGCAAAATGGACCCCAAATGACCTCCTTGCAAAGAAACACATCTCTGGCATTTTATTCCCTAGACGTCCCCAATGGTCTGTGCTGAGCATAAGACAGACTCTTGTGGAATGTATTGAAGGGTAAAGTAACACCAAAAATACTTTAATCAGGCAATGCACAACACAAGATCCATCTATAGTAAATAGCGGCATTTCTGCAGCTTTCCTTACAGATGCTGTTTGATGATTTTATGAAATCCTATTGCACTGCACCTTCGGATCCTTGAGGCACTGAAAGAAAACTTGAAAATCTCTTGGTTTATCTTTGGACAAAGCTGTTTAAGACATTTCTTCTAGGTGCTGGCACAGACAGCTTCTGCTAGTTTTCAGAGCTTATATAGACCATAAAAAGATAGCCCTCTCTTCCATTCGTTATTGAACCATTTCGATATTGAACAGCCTGCATGCATCAGCCATTGTTCCATTTGAACTATTAGTCAAAATGAATGGAGATTTTCCTCCTCAATGGCATACAGTCAAAGTTGCTTTGGTACCGAGATGAGTGTACCTAGGCCAGTTGTGGCTCGCATGACTCGCGGGTGGGGGGTCCTGCTGGGTTCACGAGGTGGGGGGATAAAAAATAAATAAATAAAATTCACCTTACCGGGTCCCGCACCGCCTCTGCTCCTGGAGGGGTCCCGCGCCCGTGTTTTCCTGCTGCTTTCCTACTCTACTACCTCTGTCAGGAACAGGAAGCAGGCATCCTCCCTCCGCCACCCGAAATCCAATCACAATGCTGCAATGGCAGCTTGTGATTGGTGCGGACGGCGTCCAGCCGGGCACTTATAGGGAGGCTATTTTCTCTATGTAGGCTGTATGCAGCCCAGAGGGCCAACCAAACAGTCAGGGCCCACAGCATTAGGCAAGCCACTCCTCACCGATCCCCCCCCCCCCCCAAACAGGCATACCATTCTGCTTTCTCGCTGCGCGAGAAGCAGAAACTTAAAATGTTATTTAAAATACCATTTTATGTTTCTGCTTCTCGCACTGCGAGGAATCAGTGTGTCGATGCTCTTCCGCCCTAATGGAGGAGCCACCCCTGGCTTAGGCGATAGTGCACTCTTTGTAGTACACATTGAAGGCAGCAATGGTAAACTGATTCAAGGAGCTCCATGACACTCAGTGCACTTGCCTACTACAGTGCATCCCACAGGACAGAGCAGGTGGAGGAAGAGCAACAGCAGCTGCCACCGTTTGCTACTCCTTAGAGGGCTCACGACCGGTGGCAGGACATTGGACACAAGTGTACTCCTCATTAGGTTTGAGCTGGGAGGTAAGCTTCTTGTGCTCTACCTGCAACCACTTCTGCAATTCTTGCACTTCATGAGGCTCTAGGTGAGGGGGGTAGTAACTCTGCTCAAAGTGTTAGCCTCATGCATGCATTGTCTTTACCCCTGCACTGATGACTGTGAGATGTTTGATGGTGCTTGCTTGTGCTTATGCTCTGATTGGAATGAGGACAGTAGCCTCTCACACAGACCAAATTGTTGCAGTGATGGACTTTGGCTGGCGATCCACCTACCTTTGTTTATTGTAATGAAAGACTTGTTTTCTTCTTTGTTGATCAAGCAGTCCAGATGTCATTGAGCAGCGCAAGGCTTTCTGATTTCCACAGCTGCCTTGTGATGGGGAATCTTCAGCTTCTTTCTCCGCAACTTAACTCCAGGCTCTTCAACACAATCCCTCCTAAATGAAAGAGCCTTGGAGGCTATAGAGACAACAGCCTCACGGAATTTCAGCTGTGATGTAACCAAGGGTGGCTCCTCCGCTATGGCGTAGAAGTGTCACCCCCCCCCCCCACACCAGCAGCGTTAAAATAATGAAAAAAACAATAATAAACCCAGGTTTAGTAATGTCTTATTTGGTTCCCAGAGACTTGGGGGCAGGGCCAGGGGGATAACAGGCACCATAGGGATTGGTATGCACTGTTATCAGTGTACATGACAATTTGGTTGACCGTCTCAGGCCGGCCAAACAATCATGCGCACTACAGGTCTCCCCAACCCAGCTTCGTTGCTAGGTTGGAGACAGCAAGCACAGGCTCTTAGTCACCCTGGGAGCGCAAATCATCGGTGCTCAGGCCAATCCTGGGCTGCTCTCATGAATGAGAGCAGCTTAATTATTTGCCGCAAGGGTGTCTGGGAGCCTCTACCTGCAGTGGACCCACAAGAGTAGCAGAAGATGGCGAAGCAGTGGGCTGCAGGAAGCAGGTGCCTTTTTTTTCCCTCTCTTTTTTTAGTTGTTCATCCCCCCGCTCTGCCACTCTACTCTGAAACTGCCCGTTCCTGAATGTAACACTGTCCTCCACACAGCACTCTCCTCACCGCTGCCACCAAATCTCCCACTTTGCTTGTAGCAATTATACCATCCATTTTTACATACTGCACACTATCCACTATTATCAAACACTCACTGCGCCCGTGATTCTCAGGCATCTGTTGCCAGCCATTATCCAAACTCAGACCTCCCAATGTTCTTGTACACTTCTCGCTACCATCACACACTACTCATTATACTCACTCCAGCCACTTTCCTTATGCAGCACACACAGCACACTTATTCGTCAAGTAACACTCACCGTATCACCAATTTGCCTCATTGGAATAACTTTAAATGTTACAGTATACCACTAACTGTCCTCAAACTAAATATTACAAATTGTCATCTTTTTTTCTTTGACTCTGTTAAAAATATAATAAATAATTATATCCTAATTGAATCACAAATCTAAGCTACTTCTTGGGCAGCTGAAATGTTGCAATGTAATATCCCCCATGAAGCACACTTTAAACAGCCCCCTCTTCCCTCTCATTGCAGTCTCCTACCCTCCTTCTGCATCTCCTTGCTATCCACTCTGGCTTCATTTTCATGTCTCCTTCTCCCACCTACTTTGCAACTCCTTCCCCATCTGCATCTCCATTGTGGTCAACCCATCTCTCTGCCTGGTCAGCTAGAAATCCGTCGTTTACCAATGCCAAACCTTTCCCAGTTACACATTACTGTAACCCCACCCATCATATCCCCGAGTGTGCCTTGCACTGATCTCACACCTCTCATAGCTCCTTTCTATGCCATTTGTTGTCTAGCGACTGGTTGCTTTGTAGTAAATGTGCACTACATAACCACAGAACAGATTTTATATAAATGCAAAAGAGAGCAGATACACAAACTTTACACTTCCAGGGGTACAAAGAATTTCATGGTATGGAGCAACAAATAGTATAAAGTTGGCAATGTAATGTGGCAATATTGTATAGATGGAAATTAGTGATTTTCTCTTTACGGTAAACCTAGATTGTAAATTCATGTTGTTTACAATATGTATGCTGGAAGATAATTGTGAAGGATTTCACTTGCATCACATGATTTTTTACCTATGAAAACTATTAAACATATTTCTGTTCAAACCATGTAGATCCTTTCATAGAAACTGTACAGTTACAGAATTTAAATTATTTAATATAATTAAAAAGATTTCTATTCTCAGATTGCCACTATTTTCTATCATTTACGCTTTCTTCTAGATACATCTATATGTAAAACACATACAATGTTGTGGTTTATTCGCTCTCAGAAAAAGTGCCAAAGGCAGGTAAACTGAGTGACCTGAAACATTCTCACACAGGGCACAAGTAGAGGGTACGCACGGGTAGACGGCGTCCATCCACTATTTTCACAGGGTGGACGCTGCCACCAAGAAGTTGGGCCCCACAGAAATATGCTGAGCTTGTCACAGTGCAATTTACAGACACCACACGTTCAGCAGCGCCTGCACGTTGTCTCCTTCCCATTCCCAGCAGCAACGTGCAGGCAGGGAGGGGTGCATTTTATTTTCACCTCCAGCAGGGCAAAATGTAAAGGTCGAAGTTAATGGACCATCAGGCCTCCTTTTGATCGAGCATCCCGGCTGGACTGGCCTGGAGCCTCACACTTAAAAGCAAATGCAATGGAGGGGAAACAACTGCGCACAGTTTGCTATCACTTCACTGGTACTTTAGAGAGGCAGGGTTTTGACTTTATTCAGTCCCTGTATATGCTATGCACTGTAAGAATGTCAGATGTGTTGGTTCGCACCAGTATTTTATTTCTTTTTATAGCACTACTCATCCCAATGTAGGGTGTCAGAGTGCTTTATGTAACACACGCATTATGCATTGACAACAATTCATGTGTGTACATCAAAGTACAAGATGTGTTATATAAGACAGTGAGGGTTGCAAGGTGTAGGAGTCACATGTCCTTCATAGTTCACTGTGCTATATTATAAGGATTCCAATTTATAAACTGCAAGTAACAAAAGAATCTCTGTGTTGAAAGCAGTAAACCACTAACATACCTACATCAAAAAAATATCTGTCATCTGCATGTTACATGATGTGCTTTGCAGGAGACAAATTGGCCTTCTATGCTACTCCAATTCGAATCTGGGTCTACACAAAACAAAGATCTCTCCAGTGAAATCATTAACCTATAAAGTTGTCTTGCCATTATTACTATTCCCTGAGATTTACTGGGCAAACAAAGATCGATGCAGCAGGTGCCTTAACTTCATAAGATATTTTAAAATTTAGACTTAGCAACCAATTAAGCAGAAGAGATCTACTACAATGTTTATCCTTCTTACCAATTTTTTAGAGACAGGATTTGAAAAAATATTCTAAATTGAGGCCCAGATTTTGTGCCTGGATTGTGCCACTTTTTTGGCACCACCAGATTTGTTAAATCTCATAATACGCTTAAACGTACTCATGATATACTCGATAAACATATGCGTGAGGTCTTATTATCTGATTTCACTGCATGATGTCACTTTCAGTGAGGTCACTTTCAGTGATGCCACGTGCAGTGTCACGTGCTGTGATGTCATGTGCTGTGATAGCACGCACCATGATGTCACTTGCAAACTGCCTAACTTTGTTAGTCTCCCACTTCTATTTTCAGGACCTGTGCTCTATTCTCACAAATCTCACTGCAGTGGAATGCATCACTCATTGCATTGTCCCTGTGAAAGCTAGAAGTGAGACGTTTTTGAAGATAAAGATGGAGAATTCAAGAGCCTCTGCTAAACAGTATTGAACTTGAAAACCCTTTGCCCATGTTTTCACTTAAAGAGTGACTGCTTTTGGTTTACGCAAATAATATATATATATATTAACCACAGCTTCTCGGAAGAGAAATTCTACTCGCACTCACGGGTTCAGGTTGCATTTGTTTATTACGGCAACAACGTCCATAAACAGCTCAACAGCCCAACGTTTCGGTCTGTCCTCAGACCTTGATCACGGGTGCAAGGCACAATGTCAGATGCTTACTTTTTAAAGATACATGCACCGGTATTACATCATATCCTTTGACATAGTGCTTTGCATTATGGATATCGTAGTGTCATATATTAAAGTGCAAATAAACTTTACAAATAATAATTGTCAATATTCATTGTAGAGATATTTAACACATTACATTCTATTAGGTCATGTTATATTATGTTTTGACCAAATAGGTAATCCAATTGTTTTATAAAAAGTCCACTCGTTATATGTGTACACATATTGTGATAACTTATTCCATCCATACATGTCATATAACCCTCTGGTGGGGCATGATATTTTCTTCAAAAGCTGTCATAATATGGTTATGTTTTTTCACCAATGTGATTCTCATATTTTACCCTCTGGCGGGTGTGGTCAATTGCAATTGATAACATTTTGCAATATATATCTCCCCATTTTTTGGGGGACTATTTAAATAATGTAGGGACCTGTATTTTATGTTCATATCCTACCACATTGCTTCTCTTAGCTATCTACTGGAGGCCAAGGAATTGTATCCTAATACGAACGAACTAAAAAAAAGGGTGATTAAAAAAAGTGATTAAAGAAAATATTTTGATGATAAACTAATAACAAATAAGTACAAAATAACATTTTGGTCACATTGGAATCACTTTCTTGCCATTAATCCATTTTTCTACAGTTCCAAATTACTAATTGTCCACCCGATGTTACTTATCGGCGTGATTGGATTCCCCAATTTCTGAGAGACTATTGTATTTTATTTTTCAAATAATTTGTTACATTCTTTCATAGTTCATTATAGGTGTGAATGCATTTTCTCATCCTTGTTAAGGCCGTACGGGGTTAAAGTTCTGAAAGACAAGATATGACGGGATTCTTTTTGTCTCAAAGTTCTTTCACGATTGCCACGATTCAACCATCTCCACTCCATAAAATTTCATTTTTTTCCAATCACCCTCATGGTGTTTCTCCATATGTTCTGCCACAGCATAGCTACGATTCTCCATCTTTATCTTCAAAAATGTCTCACTTCTAGCTTTCAAAGGGACAATGCAATGAGTGATGCATTCCACTGCAGTGAGATTTGTGAGAATAGAGCACAGGTCCTGAAAATAGAGGTGGGGGACTAACAAAGTTAGGCAGTTTGCAAGTGACATCATGGTGCGTGCTATCACAGCACATGACATCACAGCACGTGACACTGCACGTGGCATCACTGAAAGTGACCTCACTGAAAGTGACATCATGCAGTGAAATCAGATAATAAGACCTCACGCATATGTTTATCGAGTATATCATGAGTACATTTAAGCGTATTATGAGATTTAACAAATTAAATTTTGAATCTGGTGGTGCCAAAAAAGTGGCACAGTCCTCCTTAATCAGAAATATTCCATATGGGGAACTTTTGAGGATACGGCGAATATGCTCCGAAAACCAGGAATGGCAAAAACATAGCAAACATGCAATCAACAGATTTAAAACAAGGAAATATAACAAAAAGATCTTGGCATCTTGCTTAGAGAAAACTGAGAAAAAACTACGAACTGAAATCATACAAGAGAAAAAAACACCAAAAATAGTGGAGAAAGATGATGTGATTCGATTAATTACAACCTACTCTACAGATTCCAACCAAATTGAAAACATCTTGAGAAAAAATTGGAATATTTTATGCCTGGATCCAACAATGGCAAAAATGGCTGGAAAACACCCCAGAATCACATATCGAAGAGCTAAAAACCTGAAAGATGACCTAGTCCACAGCTATCTAAAACCCAAAAAACGGAATACTTAGTTGACCACCAATGGTTTTTTTAAATGCTCAACTTGTAAGGTGTGCCAGATTGCACAAAACACAAAAGAAATACCAATGGCAAACAAGAAAATGTGGAGAATAAATCAACTAATAAATTGTAAAAGCCAATATGTAATCTACATAATAGAGTGCCCCTGCAAATTAAAATATGTAGGGAGCACAGTGTGTGAACTAAAAAAGCGCATACTGGAACATGTGAGAGCAACAATAAAGGGGGATCGTAGCTATGCTGTGGCAGAACATATGGAGAAACACCATGAGGGTGATTGGAAAAAACTGAAACTTTATGGAGTGGAGATGGTTGAACGCCATGTGAGAGGTGGCAATCGTGAAAGAACTTTGAGACAGAAAGAATCCCGTCATATCTTGTCTTTCAGAACTTTAACCCCGTACGGCCTTAACAAGGATGAGGAAATGCATTCACACCTATAATAAACTATGAAAGAATGTAACAAATTATTTGAAAAATAAAATACAATAGTCTCTCAGAAATTGGGGAATCCAATCACGCCGAAAAGTAACATCGGGTGGACAATTAGTAATTTGGAACTGTAGAAAAATGGATTAATGGCAAGAAAGTGATTCCAATGTGACCAAAATGTTCTTTTGTACTTATTTGTTATTATTTTATCATCAAAATATTTTCTTTAATCACTTTTTTTAATCACCCTTTTTTAATTTCGTTCGTATTAGGATACAATTCCTTGGCCCACAGTAGATAGCTAAGAGAAGCACTGTGGTAGGATATGAACATAAAATACAGGTCCCTACATTATTTAAATAGTTCCCCAAAAAATGGGGAGATATATATTGCAAAATGTTATCAATTGCAATTGACCGCACCCACCAGAGGGTAAAATATGAGAATCAAATTGGTGAAAAAACATAACCATATTATGACAGCTTTTGAAGAAAATATTATGCCCCACCAGAGGGTTACATGACATGTATGGATGGAATAAGTTATCACAATATGTGTACACATATAACGAGTGGACTTTTTATAAAACAATTGGATTACATATTTGGTCAAAACATAATATAACATGACCTAATAGAATGTAATGTGTTAAATATCCCTACAATGAATATTGACAATTATTATTTGTAAAGTTTATTTGCACTTTAATATATGACACTACAATATCCATAATGCAAAGCACTATGTCAAAGGATATGATGTAATACCGGTGCATGTATCTTTAAAAAGTAAGCATCTGACATTGTGCCTTGCACCCGTGATCAAGGTCTGAGGACAGACCGAAACGTTGGGCTGTTGAGCTGTTTATGGACGTTGTTGCCGTAATAAACAAATGCAACCTGAACCCGTGAGTGCGAGTAGAATTTCTCTTCCGAGAAGTTATGGTTAATTTAAAACGGCTGGGCTCTGCCGTATCTACCTTTCGCACCGTCATCAGAGCGCCAACTGCCTTGCACGGAGCCAAGCGTGGGAGGATATATATATATTATCTACTGGCGGTCGTCAGTAGATAGTTATAGTTACAACCTAGTTTCCATAGGAAATCTCAAAATTCTATTTTGAATAACTTTGGCGCCGGTTGACGAAACCTTGCGAATTTTTCAAAACTAATGGGGCGCTCCGTTCAGCTCATACCCTGAAAGTCTCGGGGTGATTCGTCAAGCGGGGGCCGAGAAAAAAGGGGGGTCCCAAAACGCGTTTTCCCCATGCATTTTTCGATAGGACCTTTAGACACAGCTACAGCCAGAACGGCTGAACAGAATTACTTGAAATTTGGCAAAGAGGTAGTCCTCAGGTCAGGCATGTGCCTTTTGCATATATGGTGTAAATCCGTTCAGTAGTTCCTGAGAAAATCAAAAGTAAAATCATATACATATCTGGGCGGAGCCTAACCACACATCTCATTGTGAGATCTGATTGGCTGTCAGCACTTCATCCAAGAAGTGTTGGCAGCCATCTTAGGACCAATATACATGATAGCACCTCATTAAAAAGCATTGCAGTTAATAGAAGGTTTTAAGACTTTAGTTACATTATAAATCATTTGTTGATGGTACCATACTCATTTTAGGAATTGTAGTATGTTCTAAGGTGATTTTACCATGTGAAAAAGCCTTCTGCTGGGATATCATGAATCATGTTTGAGAGAAAACTATTTTCACATGCTTTTCCCACAGAGGTTTGGAAGGTGATCTATAAGCTAAACTGAGAGCATATTTTCTGTAAATTCACATTATCTTTCTCAGTCATGTGAGAATGAAGTCTGACATTCTCAGTAAAACATGTACATCCAACAAGGGCAGAGACTGTCAGTTGATTCCTTTGTGTTCTACTGCAGCTTCCCAGAGTGTTCCAAAGAACAACTAGAGCGCTAACAGTCTTACTTATGACAAAGTTATGGCACACCTGAAGCCATCTTGATTGGAATAAAGTGGTAACATTTAAAACATTTAATTTAAAAAGGAACAAAATAAGAGGGTTCATTTTGCCATAGAATGTATGATTAGTGCTGCAGAAAGAAAAATTAGGGCACATTTTGACTTCTCAAATCCTCTTCTATTTCATTAAAGAATTCTGACATGCAGACTGAAACATGCACTTTCAATACCAGCAGCAGACTTCCCTGGTGAGCAGTAGCTTTACTACAGTGATCTAATGAGGAACTAGAGTGCTACCATTCAGAATGTATGGCAAATGTGTCACATCTGAATGCCTTCTTGATGGAACCAAAGTAAACAAGCATTGAAAATGCAATAGGTATCGCCCTCGTTTAAGTTAAAGCAATTCTGTTTGTAATTAGGTGGCTTTTTAGCTTTGCTTAGTGTTTTTCAAAATTTCATGTAAATAACATGAATATCTGTATATGTATGCATGCATTTATATTTGTATTTATATAGATATGCAGATTATATATATGTTTATATATGTATGTATATACATATATATACACATACATATATATAAATGCATATATGTGCATATGTGTGCGTGTAGAGAGAGGTAGAGAGAGGTAGAGAGGTAGAGATGTAGAGGTAGAGATGTAGAGGTAGAGAGGTAGAGGTAGAGAGGTAGAGGTAGAGAGGTAGAGGTAGAGAGGTAGAGAGTAGTAGAGAGAGAGGTAGAGAAAGGTAGAGAGGTAGAGAGTAGAGGATGAGTAATAGAGAGTAGAGAGTAGAGCGAGAGTAGTAGAGCGAGTAGTAGAGAGTAGTAGAGAGAGTAGCAGAGAGTGAGTAGGAGAGAGTAGTAGTGAGTAGTAGAGAGTGAGTAGTAGAGAGTAGTAGCGAGTGAGAAGTAGAGTAGTAGAGAGTGAGTAGTAGAGGGAGTAGTAGAGAGTAGTAGAGAGTGAGTAGTAGAGGGAGTAGTAGAGAGTGAGTATTAGAGAGTGAGTAGTAGAGTGTAGTAGAGAGTGAGTAGTGGAGACTGAGTAGCAGAGAGAGAGTAGTAGAGAATGAGTAGTAGAGAATGAGTAGTAGAGTGAGTAGTAGAGAGTAGTAGAGAGTGAGTAGTAGAGAGTAGTAGAGAGTAGTAGAGAGAGAGTAGTAGAGAGTGTGTAGTAGAGAGTGAGTAGTAGAGAGAGAGTAGTAGAGAGAGTGAGTAGTAGAGAGTAGTAGAGAGAGTAGTAGAGAGTAGTACAGAGTGAGTAGTAGAGAGTAATTAGTAGAGAGTAGTGGAGAAGTAGAGAGTGAGTAGTAGAGAGTAGAAGAGAGTGAGTAGTAGAGTGAGTAGTAGGGAGTAGTAGGGAGTAGTAGAGAGTGAGTAGTAGAGTGAGTAGTATAGTGAGTAGTAGAGAGCAAGTAGTAGAGAGTGTGTAGTAGAGAGAGAGTAGTAGAGGGTGAGTAGTAGAGTGAGTAGTAGAGAGAGTAGTAGAGAGTAGTAGAGTAGTAGAGAGTGAGTAGTAGAGAGTGAGTAGTAGAGAGTGAGTAGTAGAGAGTAGTAGAAGGTGAGTAGCAGAGAGAGTAGTAGAGAGTAGTAGAGAGTAGTAGAGTGAGTAGTAGAGAGTGAGTAGTAGAGAGAGAGAGTAGTAGAGAGTGAGTGGTAGAGAGTAGTAGAGTGAGTAGTAGAGTGAGTAGTAGAGAGAGTAGTAGAGTGAGTAGTTGAGAGTGAGTAGTAGAGAGTAGTAGAGAGTAGTAGAGAGTAGTAGAGAGTAGTAGTGAGTGGTAGAGAGTGAGTAGTAGAGAGTGAGTAGTAGAGAGAGTAGTAGAGAGGGAGTAGTAGAGAGAGAGAGTAGTAGAGAGAGAGTAGTAGAGAGTAGTAAAGAGTGAGTAGTAGAGTAGTAGAGAGTGAGTGGTAGAGAGTAGTAGAGAGTAGTAGAGAGTGAGTAGTAGAGAGTGAGTAGTAGAGAGTAGTAGAGTAGTAGAGAGTAGTAGAAAGTGAGTAGTAGAGAGTGAGTAGTAGAAAGTAGTAGCGAGTGAGTAGTAGAGAGTGAGTAGTTTAATTTAAAAGGAACACAATGAGGAGGTTCATTTTGCCATAGAAATTATGATTAGTGAGGAAAAAAGAAAAATTAGGGCACATTTTGAGTGACTTATCAAATGCTCTTCTATTTCATTAAAAAATTCTGACATGCAGACTGAAACATGCACTTTCAATACCAGCAGCAGACTTCCCTGGTGAGCAGTAGCTTTACTACAGTGATCTAATGAGCAACTAGAGTGCTACCATTCAGAATTTATGGAAAATGTGGGACACATCTGAATGCCTTCTTGATGGAATCAAAGTAAACAAGCATTGAAAATGCAATAGGTCTCACCCTCGTTTAAGTTAAAGCAATTCTGTTTGTAATTAGGTGGCTTTTTAGCTTTGCTTGTATTAGAGTTTTTCAAACTTTCATGTACATACCATGCATATGTATGCATATATGTATATGTTTGCATGAATTTATATTTATATAGATATGCAGATTATATTTATATGTTTATATATTCACTAAAAAAACCATAGGTTTCACACACGTTATAGTTACGAATTAGCATTTAAAAAACCTTGCAAATTCACTTAAAAAACCATAGGTTTCACACATGTTATAGTTAGCTGGACATTTCACTCGTAAAAAACCAATGAAATTCCCCCGTTATAGTTAGTGCAGGCAACTATAACTCACGCGACCGCAATCCTCTGCTGATGACGTCAGATATTACATATATATATATATATATATATATATATATATATATATATATATATATATATATATATATACTACTGGCGGTCGTCAGTAGGTAGTTATAGTTAGGACCAAGTTTCCATAGGAAGAGCATTTTTTGTTTTGCTTATAACTTTGGCGTTGTTTAATGAAAGTTTCCAAACTAATTCTGTGTTTATATCAGCTCCTATGTGGGAAGTTTGGGGGTGATTCGTCAAGGGGGGGCCGAGAAAAGAGGGGGGTCCCAAAACGTGTTTTCTCCATGTTAATTTCTATAGGAAACTTTAGACAAGGCTATAGGTCGAACGGGTAAACGGAATTGCCCCTAATTTGGCAGGGAGAAGGGTCTTGGTTTAGAAAGCAGGCTTTTGTTTATTTGGTGTAAATCCGTTCAGTAGTTTTTGAAAAATATCGAAATTTACAGATATCGATATTTGGGAATTCTGCCATCTGATTGGCTGAGGCGTCACGAGCACGAGCTTGCTGCTTATTGGTTGTGTGCGCTACGAGCGGTTGCAACTAGGAAGTGTTGGCCGCCATTTTGTGATTCCGTTGAAGCGAGTAAGGGGAAAAAAGGGTGAAAAGAGGAGGAAAGAGGAGGGTAGGAGGTCTGTGAGGTCTGTGGGGTGGTTAGGGTGTGCTATACAGGGAGTGTGAAGCGATGTATTCACCCCTACCGGTGTGAAAGTGCTGTTTTGCCCAGAGTGAGATGGTGCTGAGGTGAGGTGCCAGTACACTCGGGGATGAAACCGTGAGCTGATTGCTGTAAACTGATGTGCCCCTTGGGGCTGTAGCATACTGGCCGCTGTTGCATAGCTGTGCAAGTGGTGTTAGTATGGGTTTAGACTATAGCGGGAGTGGGAAGCAAACTACTCACCCCTACCGGTCTGAAGACTCGAATGGAGTGTTTTAGCAAACAGGAATAAAGAAATAGTCGTGAAGAATATAATGCAGAACGTTGCAATGCCACATCAGACAAATGGTGAAATCAGGTGTGTTTAAGAAAGTGGCTGTGTGGGATAAAGCGATGGAGTCTGCAAGTTATATAAAAAGTGTCTTTATGTAAGTGCCATAAATGTAACCACTGGTGCAACAGCTAAGGCATCCAGCTGAGACAAACTCCAACCGCTTCTGTTGTATTCAAACCTAAGCTCCTGCATCAGTCAATTCCACATTACATGTTACAGTTCCATGTGACATAAACAATACCTATTAGATATGAATGACTGTAAATTGTAGAATGAAAATAAAGGTAGGATACGATTACCACACTGTGCCAACCAGTTCCGAAACAATGGCGTGTTTTTTTATCTTGATCGCCAGTTCGTGAGCAGAGGCTGAGGATAAGCTAATTTGTGTGAAAGGGCTTCGTGGATAAGAGGCAGGCAGAGAGACGTGTGTACAAAGAATAGATATGATTACAAAATGGATGTCGGGTTTAGGCTAATTTAGCAAGTAAATAGTGTATTTGTATAGGCCATACATCATCCATCCCTGGTTAGTGTGGAGAGGTAAGGGCCAATTATGAAAACAGAGTTCAAAAGCCTAAGCATACTTAGAAAGTTATTATATGAAAATAGTTCAATTGAACAGTACTCAAAAATGTAATAGGAAAAAGAAAAAAAATATTGGAATAAATCAATCCAAGAATAAAGTGAATTTCTTACAAGTCTTGGAGATTGCAGTACGGAAGTTCTTCAGAGGCTTGAGATGCGTAATGTTCCAAGGGGCGATTGTTGCCATCGTGTGAGAAAAGCGAAGCAATCCAATTTATATCCTCGAAGGGACAGTAATGTTCCTCGAATGTTGGAGCAGGAATTTCAATTGGCAGGCAATCTGCGATGTTGTCAAAGGTTGCACATTGCAGGAGATCTTTCGTGGCTGCGCAGAAATCCCATTCCGCCAGGATACCTTTTTGCGTTGCATCCGCCATTGCTCCACTGCTAGAATAATCAAGTTCATGGTTTTCAAAATACTCCATTACCTGCTGGATATCGGGAGCATTTGCTGGGATGTTGGCAAGACACAGATCCATTCGCCAGTCGATTGGGCACATTTTGCAATAAAAAGATGGTTGCACGCAGATTGTATATGTGTAAATAAATGACATGTTGTAGCTGGCTCCGATAATAGATAGAGGTAGGCAGCCGAAAAGTTGTTCCATTTTTTCACGGTATTGATGTGGCTTCGCGTAGAGGCATATTCTGTCAGACATGCTTGTTACCACAGGGAGCGTAGCCATTTTTTACAAGCGAAAATAGTAGTTGGATGGCCGCAAACAGAGCGAGAATTATGGGCACTGTTGCTGTTTTTCCAGAGATGATCGAATGAATGAAGTCTGGTATTAGACTAAAAACTGTTTGAAAGCCTGTGAGAAGGCCGGAGGAGACAATGTTAAAAAAGTGTGCCAGACCTTAAATGTCAGATGTGTTGAAAATTGTGCAACAATTCACGAAGTGTAATGGGAGGTTCGTATTTAAGAGGGAGTGTATTTTACTTGAAGTTCGTGCTATCTGCAGTCGATAAATTACTTTTGGAGAAGTGAGGGACACTTCTGTTTGAAACAAAAGCGCTTTCAGTTTGCTCCGTTTAATAAAATCTGTTTTCAAAGTTGGTATTGAAGGCCAAGTTGAACTTTGAGAGTTACTTTGTGTGGGTGGGAATAGAGATTGCCAGAGGAAGTTATCCGGTTTGAAACAGTAAGGACATACGGTATGCAAGCTCACATTGCGTAGCAGTCCATGTTATTAAGAAGCAGATAACTGCCGTTAGAAAGCTGTGTGAATGTTGGTCTAATTGTGGGAGTTGGCGTGCTTTTAAGAAAGCACGCAAGATTGGGGGCTGTAAGCTTAGAAGCGTCGTGCAGTTCGACATTCTTGCATAGTAATGAATGACTGCCATTGTGGTCGCACTTTTCACCTGTGAGAAAAACTTCTGTAGTGATATGTAAATGGGAGAAACCACTGCTCGTAAATAAACGCTTCCTTATATAATCACATACAACGTGACAAACAACATGTACACCTAGCAGACACAATGACACTACGTACTAGGGGAACCGTGGCTAGCCATGTACACAAACCAAACATGGCATGGCACCTCTGCCACACAATGCAGAATGCGGGGAGAGATGGGAGCAAAGTATGTGCGAGGGTGGCAAGTGATTCTCGACTATAAAAGTATACAACGCAAAGTGTTGAGGGGATGTGCCGGAGAGACTTGAGTATGCAGAGCACAGACATTTACATGTCAACATACAATGATGGTCTATTGAGTGAAGTCGACAGGGGACGCAACCAAGATAGTACAGTCAGTAGGGAAAATTACGAAAACATAGCACGTATGTGCCCCTTCTCCCCCCAAAATCTTTAGCGTAGTGGGCTGGCTCGGCGTACACAAGGCTAGCGTAGGGGTATGAATAAAAGGCACGTTTCTCTGGGTGTGGTTCTCTTCCGGAATGGCGAACATGTCTGTCAGGTCTGCGCAGCTTACCCCACCACGAGGCTGATGCCTTGAGCGAGGGTGGCTGCAGGAATAATGCTCTCAGCCTGCTGCTACCCAGAAACCGTCATGGCCACTGCGACGCACATATGCCCCACAGTTCACCTTTCGACACCGTCGTATGTGAAAGATGGCCCACCACATGCCGGCAGAAGCTTTTGGGCCGAGGTCTGCGAGCTGGGAAGGCTCCTGAGATCAATGCTGGCTACTGCGACACGGGCAGACAGTGCCTAGCCTGAGGCCCAGCACCGTAAAGGGCTCTGTATACTACTAACACAGTAGTTGAAGAGGTACCAACAGTGGAAACTGCATCTGAGAGTGCAGATGAAGGTACTCCTTTCGACCAGCTGTAACCAACTCTAGGTCCCAACAGTGGAACGGTGTCTTGATCCCACAATGGACGATGTTAGAACTAAATCTGAGTGGAGATGAAGGTACTCTCTTCGACCAGGTGCAAGCAACTCTAGGTCCCAACAGTGGAACGCTGTCTTGATCCCACAATGGACGATGTCTGATATTACCTGCTGCTTGCAAATTTTCACAGTAGTCCCTGCGTTGTCGTGCATAAGATTCTGTGCTTCCATAGCTAAGTGCTGCACATGATTATTGTGCTTGGTTGACACCAGTCGGTGGAGTACACCACGGTACAGCAGGTCCGAACAGTGGAACGGGGTCTTGATCCGAAAATGGACGATGTTAGAACTGCATCTGAGAGTGCAGATGAAGGTACTCCCTTCGACCAGGTGTAACCAACTCTAGGTCCCAACAGTGGAACTGTGTCTTGATCCCAGAATGGAGGATGTCCGATACTACATGCTGCTTGGTTTTCACAGAACTCCCTCCGTTGAGGTGCATCAGACTCTGTGCTTCCATAGCTAATTGCTGCACATGATTATTGGGGTTGGGTGACTGCAGTCGGTGGAGTACACCGTGGTACAGCAGGTCCGAACAGTGGAACGGGGTCTTGATCCAACAATGGACGATGTTAGAACTGTATCTGAGAGTGGAAATGAAGGTACTCCCTTCGACCAGGTGCAAGCAACTCTAGGTCCCAACAATGGAATGGTGTCTTGATCGCAAAATGGACGATGTCCGATATTACTTGCTGCTTGGTTTTGACAGAATACCCTCCGTTGAGGTGCATCAGACTCCGTAGCTAACGGCTGCACATGATTAGTGGGCTTGGTTGACTGCAGTCGGTGGAGTACACCATGGTACAGCAGGTGGAAACAGTGAAACGGGGTCTTGATTCTGTGATTGAGGATGTCAGAAGTTAAAGTTTGTGATGATTTCTGTGTACCCACTCCGATCAGGTGCAACCAACTGCATGCTTCCGAAATCAACGGCACGTGGCTGTGAGGCGTTAATGACAACTGCCTCTGGCCTACAGTGCGGTCAGCAGGGCTCACAATTCAGATGGAGTGGTGATTGTTTAATTACAGAATCCAGTAGGCAATTAACTACAAAGTCTATTGAAATATACACAATAGCCTTTTAGTATACTTGCTTGAAGAAGTTTTTTAAGATGACTTATAGGTCTAGGAAAATGACCAAATTCTTCTTGGTAGTGGTAAAGAACACTGAAGAACAGTGTACACAGCGGACAGCAGAGATCGCAATTCGAATTGTTTTGATTTATTTATTGCAGAGTTTTGTGTAATTTATGTTGTTGCATTTTGTGAAGAGGACGTGAGAAAAAGTTTTCATGGAAGACTGTGCTCACTACTGCCTTCAATTTACACTGCAGACAGCAGTGTTCCCAATTCAGATCGAGTAGCTATTGTAGATGACGCAGTCCTGTAGGCAAAAGACATTGCTCCAGTGCGCTTTGTCCGCACCACGCATACGCATCATCACAGGGTCGGCACAGGGTTTTTGTTGCTTCGCGTACGGCAAACTAGGCAGTTCAAGTCAACGCCATGTGGCTGTGGGCTCTTGCTGACCGCTCTCTGGCCTACACTGCAGACAGCAGTGTTTACAATTCTGATCGAGTCGCTATTGCAGATGATGTAGTGTTGTAAGCAACAGACATTGCTCCTAGTACTGCCCGCCCGCAGCACGCATCATCGCTGGCTGTGCACATGCTGAATGCTTTTGATGTGGCTATCTAAGCGCACTAGACCTGATGGACCCTTTATGATACAACCTTTTTGTGTATTATTTCAGATCTACTGCCTGTATCTTAGTATACCACAAGTTATGGTTGATTTACAATAGAATCTTTTCTGTATTATTTCACATCTAGTGTCCCTAGCTTACTGCAGCACAAACTATTGACCCTTTTATTATTGAATCTCTGCGTGTGATCCAATGATTACTGTTGTAGTTGATGCTAGCAGCAACCATTCCCTGAGGGCTGCTTTACACTCACCCCACACGCATCCAGCACAGACGTCACTGGATATGTAACCCTGGTAATAAAAAGGAGTCGAGCGCACGTGCCCGTACCCATTTCCACTATCTATCTGTGTCCGTGTGTTCATTATGTATGCATGATACTGCCCCTGGGCCGTACCAAATTACATTGTGCTGTGGACAGCGTATGCAACCATGTTACCTCAGGCAGTGGGGAAAAGTTATGTTATGTAGCTTTTAGATGCATGGCTATCACAGGTGGAAGGCTACTTTACAGAGCATGAATATTGATGAAGATGATGGTTGCATGTTGTGTGTACTGTCAGATATGTGTACATAGCAAAACGTTTTCAAAAAAGCTCTGTAAGCAGAAGAGGAGTCTCTCATCATACGCTGTAGAGAGAATGGCGAAAATGGGTGGGGTCCTCCAAGTGTTACAATGGGAAATGATATGAACCAATCAAATGCTTTTATTTAAGGTCACATGGCAATCGCGCAGCGAGCGCGCAAGGAGGCCGCACCGATGCGATTTTGAGAAAATATTACCATAATAAACGCTTATTACAGTTAGAAATATATAAATGTTTAAAATATCTTAGATTATCGCTTGTTCTCATATACACTTTAAACTTATTTAGATATAGTTTTGAGCCAAAAAAAATGAGGGAATTGCGTTCCCGGCATGACACCATACGTCTATGACGTAACACAGGGCCTGGCAGCGTGCACTTGTCGCATGCACAACGTGCAGCGGGCGTGACCCCATATGTACATGACGTAAGGCGTGGCTTGGTACTGTGTACCCGTCGCATACCAAAGTAGCAGCTGGCGCGACCACATACGTATATGATGTTACGCGGGACGCGGTGCCACAAACCCGTCGGATACTAAATGTACATCCTTTACGAGTTTAGCAATATGGCGGATAGGATTTGTGTGCTGTTGGAGCTTGGTACACTACTGGTACGGGACTTCAGATTTCTCCCCCCAAAAAAAGATATACATACTTTTTTTTGAAGATATAAAACATTACATATTTTTCAAATTAAAAACAAAAAAGGATAATAGAGTTCCAAAATATTACAAAAAAAATAGAAAAAATATAGGTTTTATAGACGTTATAGTTAGGAATTAGCATTTAAAAAAACCTTTGAAATTCACTGAAAAAACCTTACGTTTTACAGACGTTATAGTTAGGAATTAGCATTTAAAAAACCTTAGAAATTCACGAAAAAACGATAGGTTTCAGGGGCGTTATAGTTAGTTGGACATTTGACTCATATAAAACCAGAGAAATTTGCCCGTTGTAGTTAGTTGAGCTAACTATAACTCGCGCGCCCGCAATGCACTGGTGATGACGTCACATATTACATCACTCATGACATGGTCAGTGACATCACTGATGACAGCTCAAATGACATCACTCATGACATCACTGATGACATCATCCACCTGATAATCTGATGCACATACTGATGGCCTAATATAAACTTTGATGCATACACTCTAAAATACAGACAACTTTTTTTGAAACCATATACACAACAATGCCAGATACTACATACCACCCACTATTTCCTAGGTCTACACTCACATCCACTCACTTATACATGCAGTTACTCATCAATACAGTACTATAATATGCACTCATACACCTATACATACAGTCACAGACTGCCACTCATCCATAGAGTTACTCACACACCCAGTCAGTCATGCAAAGAATCAATCACATACCCATTTACTCATGTACACAGTTATACACACCAACTGCGTTATTTATACACACACCACATCACTTATTTATGCAGATACTAACACATACTTACTGTCTTATACAATCACTGATACAAGCAGAGACTTTTATACACCCACTCCTTCAAATAACTTACTCTCACGTATAGTTATTTATATACTCCAACACTCACACATACTGCCTTAAAACATATGTAGTTACTCACACATATACCAGTGAGACATTCATTCACTCACCAACACACCCATACACACACTAACTCACCCATACATCCCTTCCCAGATGTACTTTTGAATCCATGCAACCAGTGAATCACCCACTCAAACATGTATGCACAGAGTCACACACCCCCCCACCCACCCACACAGACACTCAGGCACTCATACAGATACTCAGACAACAAATCAATAACCCATATAGACACTCATGTAGCTACTCACCAACCCATGCAGCCGCTTATACACCAACTGAGACACTAATACAGACTTTCACACAGTTTAGTCACTAACCCATACATTCAGTAACACATGTTCAATCACTCAGTTATACAGTCAGGCACGCACCTACTAAATAATCCATTCAGGGACTTGTAAAGGCACTCTTTCTTCAATACACCTTGGCATAGATATATATTAAAAATATTTAAACTTTACAGAAACACACATTCACTGGATGATGTCATCAGTGATGTCATCAGTGATGTCATTTGAGATGTCATCAGTGATGTCATCAGTGATGTCACTGACCATGTCATGAGTGATGTAATATGTGACGTCATCACCAGTGCATTGCGGGCGCGCAAATTAAAGTTAGCTCAACTAACTATAACGGGCGAATTTCTCTGGTTTTATATGAGTCAAATGTCCAACTAACTATAACGTCCCTGAAACCTATGGTTTTTTCAGTGAATTTCTAAGGTTTTTAAATGCTAATTCCTAACTGTAACGTCTGTAAAACCTATGTTTTTTTCAGTGAATATAGATATCGATACAGATAGATATGTGCACTTGGAAATGTAAGATTACATGGAAACACGTTTAGGTTAGTAAGGATAACAAAACAAGAGTGTACCTGAACTTTTACTCCAAGAGATAAATAATGTCTGATTCACACTTTGACTAGAAAAATAACACAGAAAGAACGGTGTGAATACCATTGATGTTCTGCAACAGTGTTTCATATCTTACACAAAGGTAACTCACACACTACACGTTTCTATATATATACGATTATGCACCCCTCCCATAGTTCTGATGAAGACTCCAACAAATGACACATTACAGCTAGGTCTAAGGTCGTTGATATTACAGTAGGAGAGGGAGAAACAGAATAGTAATTCTAATTTAACCAATAATTTTACAAGTGGACCTAACAATGAGGCCAATCAGATTGACCCCCTTGCTAATAATTCCCGTCCTATAGTGGGCATCTACACCAAAGTCTTCTTCACATCCCCCAAGTGAGCACACCTTGAGAACTGCCTCTGAGACTGGATTCTCATTTTTCTCCCTACAACTGAGCTGACATAGCTGTCAATAAGAATGCTCTTATTTCATCTCTCTTAAATATCATAGACATTTCCACGACTATACTTTTTCTTTGTCCTTGCTAATGCTTTTTGCTGCCTTTTTTCGTTATGTGCTACATGAAAATTAGTATTTTTAAGGAAAGTGTACTTTTTGGTACATGGGAAGTGTACTTCGTGATTCTTTAATTATGTGTTATTATGTGAAGCACTCTGTCACCCTAAAAGGTCCAGCCCACACTATAGGAAAATATAATTAATTATTTAAACAGATAAATAAATGAATACACAAATTCATAAATAAATAAACAAAAACAAAAAAAAACGTACAAATAAATGTGACCCCCTACTGGAATTTTCAGGGCAGTGACACAATTGATGATTGCTTTATAAACAAGGATTTTCAATGGAATAGGTCTAGCATTTGAAAGATTATGAGTCATTGGCATTGTAAGTGACAATATCTTTTATTTATGTGTTATGAAAACCTGCAAGCGGTGTGTACACACCCACTTTGTACTTATGGTCCTCGCCCACGAGAAGCAAGGCTGGCAGTAAAATAGGTGCAGTTACTGCCAGCCTTGCTTCTTTTAAGAAACCACTTTAAGTACAAAGTGCACATAAATAAAAGGCATTGTCATCTACAATGCCAAGAGCTCTAAGTCTCGAAAATGCGAGATCTATTGCATTGCAAATGCTTGTTAATCCAGTTTTAGGAAAGGTGTAAGTAAGCTGCCCTGTACTGGCACTTATGTGTAACTACTTACAATAATTCATGAATGAAGCAACCAAGTTTGTAGGTCCTTGTAGCAAGAGAGGGACATGAGGCTAGTAAATCAAATATATTTATTTGGAGAATTCATGCTTTCCACTAAATAAGGTTATCTAACCTACACAAATGATTTGGGCAAGGGAAGGAGAGGATGCAAGGGTGAAGGAACAGTCAAGGCCGCAAAGGAGATAAAAAGTAATAGGACAATAGAAAGGAGGTACAAGAATTTGAGTAGTAGGGATTGAAAAGGTGAGTGACACGTGAGGAGGTCTGGCAGGTGAGGTAAAAAGGCTCCCTGGCTGTTAAGGAAGGGGCTGGGGTCTGCAGAGTGGGAGCGATGGATGGCAGGGATGGAAGAAAGAAGCTCAGGCTGGAGTTCAGGATGAAGGGAAGAGTAGCAAGTGAAAGAGAGGGCGAGGCACATCATTAGCGCTACAAATGGCCTCACACAAGGAAAGCGGACAGAAATCACAAGATTTACAGCACACAGATTTACATATTTTGGGCACTAATGCACCTATTACTGGAGAGACTAACATTCTATGCATCTTATGGATTCAATGTGGCAATCATTTTAATGTCTACATGGTGTCTTGAGCAGCAAAATGGGAAGCAGGAATGGAGGGCACACTGCTCTTGAACACTGGGCTATCATTTTATGACATGTGAGGAGAAGAACACAATGTTTTTCCTTGAAGATTAGCATCCAAGCACAGACAGCCCTCGGGAGGGAAAAATTGAGCAAAGAGGCTGGGTGGATATTACCTGTATGAACGAAGGAGGGAGCACAACTGGGTGCCCAGGGTTATTAACTAGAGCAAAAGGGGGGGTGCATCACCTGCAGCAGCTGGGGAAGTGGTACAGACAGAATTGGAAGCATGAACCACAGCTGTCGAGGTGGGAGGTAAAGGGACGGGGACACGGACAACAGGTGTCGGGTATTACTAGCAGCATAGAGGAGATAGTGCAACCAGCGATTATAAGAACATAGGAGGGGTGGGGGCAGTACATAAGAAGGGAGGAGGAGGTGACATGAGCTAAGAAAGAAATGAATGGCAGAGCTCAGAGTAGGGTGAGAGAACAGGAGTAATAGAAAATCAGTGTGGGGCCCAAGGCGGTAGGGGAAATAGGTGAGTGTGAGGTACACAGATGGAGCGGTGGAGGGGGTTTAGAGGACAGGCAAAGAAGGTGACCTGAGGATATGGGAGAGTGAAATGAGCAGGAAAGAGTGAAAACTGGGGAGGGGAACAGATGGGATGGATAAGAAAACAGATCAGTCGAAGTATACAAGGCTGTGTGGACAGAGAAAAGAAAGATTTCACAAAGTCAGTAGGTCAAGCATGTGCCTGCTAAAGTTGTAAGGGAGGCGCCTATCTTGTTGATATTGCTGAAAATTTAGCACAGTGCTCGGGTGGGTGGAACAGTGATGAGGAGCCGTCAGCAGAATGGAAAAGCGGGCACCGTGCTGTAACCTAAAGTGCATGTTTGAACAACATGAGTAAATCCATAAACCTAGTTGAGATCTGGGTGAAATTGTGCATATGAACAACAATATCTCAACCGGAAATATTTTCAAGACTGGTAAATAAGCAGGCACATAAAATTGCAAGGAAGGCAAGTAAGGAGACTCATTGTTTAGTCAAATGTGTCAGAGGCATCATGTATTGAGAAAGTACAAGAGAAAACATACATTTGGAGCAATAAGGACAAATTGGGAACAGTTGTAACAGCACTGTTAGCAATGAATACGTAAGTAATCCGACAAACTTTGTACATACAAGTGCTCGTGACACTCAAAGTGGACGGTGCAGGTGACAAGTGGAACAGCGATAGAAGGTGCAAGTTGAGAAAGTGACAATGATAAAAAGGTACGTGCGGTTCACAGGTAGGTATTTACACAAATTTGTACAAAATTGGGCACATTCGGTGAACCAGAGTGTAGGGCGCCACAAGTTGCACTGGAATGTTGACGACATTTTAATCCATAACGTTTAGGAACATCATCAGGACCAGGTTACAGATTGGTAGGTGCTGTACAAGAAATGAAGGAAAAGAGAAATGAGGGCAAGTCGTGATGTGGGTGGGATGGAAAGGAATACAGACAAGGAGGTGGTAAATGAATACCTGAACGATGTTGAACGTGGTGATGAAGAAGGAGGAAGGGTAGTCAGTTCCAGTGGGAGAGTGGGGCCTGATCGCACAGGAGGGCCGCCCGGGGTGAAATACAATGAATACTAAATGGAGAAGAAAAGAGGGAGGATTTGGAGTGGGTACGGATGAGTACCAGGAGCCAGGGTGCACAAGGATGTAGCAGCCAGGTACTTACCGAAGAACAAATCGGTAAGGCAATGGTGTGGGGATGGACCCGTGAAGGGTTAGTTGGGACCAGTAATGGGGCCTCAAAGGATACGATGAGTTTAGGGTCATCAATGTCGGGACAGTAGAAACCTGCAAGAAAGGAGGACCGGTAAGGCGGCTGGGAATGTCATCGAGAGATTAGGTGGCAAGTAGAGAGGGTGGAAGGTTTACCTGAATCAGCTGGTTGTCCGGGTGAGGCGGGAGCTGGAAACGAAAGGGGGACGTGAGTTAAGAAGGGGATGGAAGCAACGAAAGGGTTGCGGCAGAGGTTGAATGGTATGTAACTCACCGAAAGGCTGAGGATGCAGTGAGGCCGGGGCAGGGTTCTCTGGGGTTCAGTCGGGGAAAGTCTAGCATTCGAGGTAGGGTCCGATCCCCCGGGAGCTGTCGGGTTCGACGGCTGCAGTACAGGTCCACGCACCACAAAGCAGGGAGTGGCAATTAAATGCTGGCGGCGTGGGCGATGGACATCAGACCGTATAGAGTGTCTGCATGGCGGATTGGAAGGGGCGGGCCAAGCCGGGAGGCAAGGGACTGGAAAAAAGTCACCATGTCTGTACTGGGGTGGGAGGGAGGGGAAGAAAGGAGAAGGTGAGGAGGCCGCAGTGGAGGATGAATAGAACAATAGTTTAACTGAGAACCTTGCACTAACATTGTGCATGTATTATATATTGTATAATTTGTCACATCGTACATATCAGAAGCAGCAAGAAATGGTGATCAGTGACAAGAGAATTATAAGTCAACATATAGATATGTATCTACATAAATACGTTTTTAGATTATAATGATGCATCTGAATGGGAATTGTGGCATGCAATAAGCGAAATATAACAACTTAGTCAAGGAATTAAGGACCAGTTGTTGTATTACGATGCTATAGCGTCTCAATGGTGGTCCATCAGCAGGAAAGGCATCCTGATGGACCATAGTACTTAATTAATAACTGAGACAGAGAATGGGGGGACCTGACAAGAGGGCCGGGTCAGATGGTGGATCCGGGTGAAGGTATCTTGATGAAGGGAATACATGATTACTGCTGTATTGTGTTATTCCAATCGTCAAGGGTGTTCAAACCCTGGTTCACAGAGTTGCATTGTGTGAACCATTTGCATTCACTTCTGTTGAGCAAGAGTTGTTGATTACCACCTCTTGTCAGTAGTGTAGGTTGGTTAAGGACCTGCCACGTCATATCCAATTCACTGTGTTGTTTTTCCATATAATGGGCCACCAGGGCGGCACTCATGACTTTGCAGTGGATGCGGATTTTGTGTTGGACTATGCGTTGCTTCACCATTTGTATTGTTTGGCCGATATAGAAAAGATTGCATGGACAATGAATGGTGTAGATCACGTGGGAGGATTGGCAGTTATGGAAAGTCCTTAGTTTGTAGCTCAAGTTATTGGTCACAAATTCTTTGGTATTCACTGTGAGGCAGCAGACAACACAATTTTGGTACTTGTATTGTCCAATGACTGGTGGAAGACCCCATGAGGATGTGATAGAGTCCATATTGTTGGGTTTGGTGCGCCATGTGATGGCATGTACCAGGTGATTGGATAGGTTGTCGCCTCTTTTCGTGCCTGTTCTTGGGGTTGAGTAAAGTCTCTCGGTGGCAGTAGCATGCTCTTTTCCGTGCTTAGGAAATTAAGTGGGATGGGTAGCCCCTTTGAATGAGTTTGTTGGACAAAATGGCTGCTTCCCAAAAGTAATCTTTTCGCCATTTGCAATTTCTTCTGATACGGAGGAACTGTCCATATGGGAGGCCATCATGAAGGCCACACGGATGATAACTGGAGTAGTGCAGGAGGGTGCTGCATTCCGTGGGTTTCCTATAGAGGGCTGTGACAATTTTGCCATCTTCAGCATGAAGGGTGATGTCAAGAAATGGGAGGTCATTGGATCCGCAATCGGATGTGAATCTCAACTGTGATTGAGCCAATTTAAAAAGGCATCTAGAGTATGCGTAGTGCCTGTCCATTGTAGGAGGATATCGTCTATGTACCTGCACCACAACTGTATGTGGTCTAGAAAGGGGCATCAGAATGTGTGTTTTTTCAAGGTTATGTATAAATAGAATTGCAAAGTTGAGGGCAAAGCAGGCTCCCATAGAGACACCCTTCTTCTGGAGGTAGAAGGTGTCTCTATATAGGAAATAATTATTCTCAAGGACAATTCTAAGTAGATCCATGATGAATTCTGTGGGTATTAGTGTAGGTTTGGGCCCGGTTTCTAGGAGATTCTGGATGTCAAGTAGGCCTTCATCATGGGAAATGTTGGTATAAAGGGACTCAATGTCAAGTCCAACCATGAGTTCAGAGTTGATGTCAAAAGGTTTGTCCTCGATGGCATTTATGGGGTCCATGCTGTTGCGCACAAAGGTGTCCATCAGTAGTACGAAGTCTTTGATGGCTGCGTCAATGGATTTTCCAAGAGGTTCCAGAATGGAACCACAACCGGATACGATGGGGCGTGTTGTTAATATAAATGTGGATAAGCGACTATGTTTAAATAAGAGTTGGGCGGCCATGCGGCCGCAATGGTTTACTTAGTTTCTTAGTCAGCCATAAGTACCTGTGGCGTTGGCCAGGTGCAAAAAAAAGGCTAAACAATAGTAATTGACTAAAATACAATTATAAAAGCGGGCACCTGCTAAAATATTAAGTGTGGTGTCCGTGTTGTTGTTAATGATGAAGGTTTAGCGTGATATCCAGGGGCAGGACAGCAATGAGGAGCAAACGTGTTGTGCTGCCAAAAAAAGAACGGAATGGGAGAGTCCTCTATAGTCAAATAAAAAAATAGCGTAGATGAAACGGTGCAATTTGAAATCTATTGGTAATAAAAGTGAAAAAGCGGGTGTTGTGCTGAAACCGTAGTGTGAGGCCTGGAGGCAAACCGGGCACCCTTGCAGGAAAACACATTGTGCCTGCAACAGGAAAAAATCATAACAGAAAAAAGTGCTCACAGACTGTAGATGAAAGTGATTATGTAACAACAAAAGTCAAAGGGCCAGTCCTCATGGGAGGTTGCAAATCAACCATTCAGAAAGAACAGTAAAAGGAGCCAATTGAAAAGATGGACATAAAATGGGTGGAGCTTCTTGTCCATAACTGAATATAGCATTCCTTAAAGAGCAGCGCATGCGCTGCTAAGGCTCAACCTAAAAACACTTGATGTAACTAAAGGTCTATTGATTATTTCAGTCAAAAAAATACACAGAGTTCTAGATTCATTTAAAAACAAGTTGTTTATACTGTCTATATATTTAGAGATAGAAAGATTTCATTACAAAGAAAATATTATGAGGACAAGATTTTTAAATATACAGATTGACTTGAACGATAATGGGAAATGGCTTTTTGCAATTACTGCCACAAAATAACAGCTGGATGAATGATTGGAAAAAGATTCTGACATGAATTTTAAGTAATCACTGGCTACTTTTCTGATTTGCAGCCTTTAAAACTCAAGAGCAAACTAATATAATCCATGACCTAGTGAGCCCTGGTCATTACCTACAGATGAAACAGACTCAACTGTTTTGAGGTCTAAGGATGTTTCTTGGTGCCTAACGGCATCCTCCACCAATCAACATTATCTAATCACGCCTGAGTGAAAACCCTCATCTAGGAAATCCTAATAAGGGGACGGAGTCCATCACTCACCAAGGTGACATGCTTCATCATCTGGGATCTCCTCCCGGCTGTAACCCCTACGTTAAGCCCAGGGTACCGATGGATAGGTGAGTCATTCGTGCCATATACTATCTGCTTTCTCCCTACGCTTTGGCCAGTTATACCTTGTGCAGTTAAGTAACCTACAGTCTCTCTAGTATTTTCGTCTTTTTTGTGAGGAGGCACCAATTTACCATCCTCTTTTTTTGTGTTGAAATTCTTTATTGAATTTTACAATGAAAATACATCAAGAGAATAATGATAAGGAGGCAGTAATAAATTGTGAATAAATAAATGAGAAATTCTATAAAAATAAAAAGTAACAATAAATACATGACACTTGTTGATGAATAAAAGCATATAAATATGGAGCATATAAATAGACATGTTGTGAATAAATAGTTAAATAATTGAATAGAGAAATAGTGAAAAAGCAGAGAAGGAGAAGATAAAAGTAAGGGGAGGGGAGGATAATGCAAGAAGGGTAATAATTAATGGATATGTAAATGGCATAAATAAGAAATTGAAATAGCATATATTATTAATTGGTTAAATATAAATAGATCAAATATAAATATAAGTCAGTGACTGTATATGAAATCATCATAATAATGATAGAGAAATGTGTTATCATAGGAAAAAACTCACCTTGCAAAAAGTTTAAGACAAAGTAGATTTGGGAGACAATAGTAAAATAGTGTAAGTAAGAAAAAGGAGAGAAGAATAAAAAATGAAGGATAATGTGGAAAGTTGGAGCCAGGGTACGGAGAGCTGGGAGAGAAAAAAAAAGGCAATTAATAATAGGAAAGACATAATAAACAAAGATGTAGAACAAAGAGTTAGTCTCTTCGGTTGGATGCAGTGAAAGTAACAGGAGAATTAGTAGTATCAGCAACTTTCGTTGTTAAGAAAGGTGACCAGGTTTGGAGAAATATGTCAGTTTGATCCTGAAGGTTATAGATCGTTCGTTCATGTGAAGCCGTTTGTATCATGGCTACTAACCATTCTTCCTGTGAGGGTGGAGAGGATGATTTCCAATGACGTAGAATACATATTTTAGCTGTAGCCAATGCAGTGTGGAAGAGATGGTGTTGTGGTTTAGAGAGCTTTGGGGAATGATGTAGATCATGTAAAAGAATATTGGCTGGTGTGAGTGGTAAATGTAAGGGCATTATGGAGTGCAAACTTTCACCAACATAGTTCTAAAAAGGTTGTATATTTGGGTATTCACAGATAATGTGAGTTGTGTCGCAGCCAGAATTGGAGCATCTCCAACAATTAGTATGTGAAAGTAGGCCAGCTTTATGCAATTTGACTGGAGACCAATGCAAATCATGGAGTATTTTAAATAAACTAAATTTAAGCCTTGCTTAACGGGTTCCTTTGTGCAGATTCTCCAATAGCTGTTCCCACACATCATCTGTATAAAAGTTTGATAAACGGGATTGCCATTTAAGGTGAAGATTATGAGAGAGTGATTATGAAAAGAGGTAAAACATGAAGGTTTTATAAAGGCCAGAAGTCACTCCTTTATGTTTCCCCCATGTATTTAAATAGGATAATATTGATGAGATTTGAAATGACCAAGGGGGCGATCCCAAATGTTTCTTCAAACACCGTTGGGGTTGAAGGTATTTGAAAGAATGTTGTTCAGGAAGATTAAATTCCTCCCTTAGTTGAGAGAATGATTTGAAATCACCATTATGAAGAAGCTGATCTGGAGAGTGATTGCCTGCTGTTTGCCACAAAGGCCAAGATAGAGTTTGACCGTTAATACGTACTTCTGAATTATTCCATAGGGGAGCCTTATTGTGGATAAGCGGGTTTGAATCTAGTAAACGATGTCCTCTTTGCCAGGATTTAGACATAGCGGATAAAATCGGATTTTTGGGGTCAGAGCGACTAGTGCCGCTTCCATACAAAAGAGAAAGACCTGAATCTGTGGATAAAAGGTGGCGTTCTATATGAACCCATTGTGGAGCATCATTGATTCCTGGTAACAAATAAGATATTTGAGAGATGTGTAATCCGAGGGTATAATGTTCAATCGATGGGAGGCCCATTCCTCCATAGAGTTGGTGAGCTTTCAATTTTGTCACGGCAAGACGAGGCTTAGCCGAACCCCATGTAAAGGTTATAATCTTGGAGTCTATTGATCGAAGAATGTATAAAGGAATCTGGAGGGGAAGCATGCCCAGAATGTAGAGGAAACGCGGAAGGGTGACCATTTTAATAGCTTGGACTCTACCCCAAAGAGAAAGCCCTAAAGCCTTCCATTTGTCAAAATCAAGCTGTATTTGAGAAATTAGAGGAGTTAAATTGTCTATAACCATGCCTTCCAAACCTTTATTGACTAGAACTCCTAGATATTTAAGGCGTGAAGATTGCCAATGAAAAGGAAAACCATATATAGCTTCTTTTGTAGTTCCATCAGAGATAGGTAATGCCTCACTCTTATCCCAATTAATTTTATAACCTGAAAAGGAAGAGAAGTCATTGATGATTTGAAGAAGAGACGGAATAGATCAGGGGAGGTTTGTAAGGGTGAGTAGGATATCATCTGCATACAAGTAAATTTTAGAGTGCCCAATTGAGAGGGCTATACCTGTGATTTCATCAGTTTGGTGAATTATAGTAGCTAATTGTTCCATAGCCAAGAGGAAAAGAAGGGGGGATAAAGGGCATCCTTAGCGCGTTCCTCTCCTAATCGGAAATATGTCTATTAGAAAACCACCACAATTCACTTGAGCGGATGGATGGTCATATAATAAGCGAACCTTGGATCTAAATTGATCACCCAACCCAAATCGTTACATTACTGTAAAAAGGTAGTCGCATTCAATGCGATCAAATGCTTTTTCTGCGTCAAGTGAAAGAGCTAATGCATCATCTGGAAAATGTTTAGAAGACCACAGTGTATGGGCTAACGTACGAAGATGATTCAGAGAGGAGCGCCCTGGGACAAAGCCTACTTGAGTGTGATGTATCAGGGAAGGTAATACTTTACGAAGGCGGGACGCTAGGATGCTGGCCAATATTTTAATATCACAATTGAATAACGAGATGGGATGATAACTACTGCATAACAGGGGATCTTTACCCGGTTTGGGTAGCACAGCGATGAGTGCTTTGTTAGAAAGAGGCCCCAATGAAGATACATTATCCGCCTCTTGGAATGCAGCCTGTAGTGTATCAATAACATTGTGGCCTGCCCATCGATAGAATTCAGCAGGGAATCCATCTTTTCCAGGAGCTTTGTGGTAAGGTAGGTTAGCAATGGATCGGGAAATCTCATCTTTGGTAATTTAACCTTCAAGCAGAGCTCTACCATCATCTGAGAGACGGGGAAGATCCACCTTTGTAAGAAAAGTCGGCATCTTATCCAGAGCTATCTGAGCACCCAGGGTATAGAGAGATTGGTAGAAAGAGGCAATTTTCATTGACAATATCTTGAGGTCTCATAAGCATGTCACCATGTGCTGTTCAAATAGCCGGAGTAGCCATAGCTGCCTCTCTTTGGCGCAATTGTGCAGCAAACAATCTCCCTGCCTTTTCCCCCTGCTCGTAATGTCGCCCCTTCAATCCCTGCAGAGCATATTTGGCTTTAGATGTAAAAAGGTTATTCAATGCCATACGTGCTTGCTCTAGTAATTTACGATTCTGCAAGGTTGGGATTAGTGTGCACAGGCGAGAGTAAGATTGAATGTCGCGTTCTAGTTCTGCTTGTCGCGCAGCATTCTGTTTATTATTAAGTGCTGCATCACGCATTAACTGACCCCTGATAGTAACTTTAGCTGCAGCCCAAATAGTCCTGTCGGAAGTTACAGAACCCTGATTAGTGGAAAGATAGTCTTGGAGATGTGATTGTAATTGAGATTTACCATTTGGAGTCCTATGCCGTTGAATGTTCATGCGCCAGGGTTTACGCCCTGGCCTAAAAAGTCCTAGTTCTAGGGATAAGAGGACAGGGGAGTGGTCAGACAAAGCTGTGTCCACGATGCGAGATTCCGTGACCAATTGAACCACTTTTTGTGATGTCAGAAAATAGTCCAGGTGAGAGAATGTGCCGTGGGTGGAAGAGAAGAAGGTGTATTCCGTGTCTGTTGGGTGACTAAGATGCCAGTGGTCAACTAATCCGTTATCTGAAATTACGTCATCTAATAGAGCTCTGTCTGCAGTATTCCCCTTGTCAAATGGACCTGTTTTGTCTAGAATTGGGTCTTGTGCCAGATTTCAATCCCCGCCAATGAGGTACTGTGAGGCATCTATTTCTGTTAATAGACGGTTCAACTGGAGGAAGAATGATTTTTTTGGTCCCCGTCGGGGCGTAGACTGATCCCACACAAATGTAAGCATCTCCAATACGCAATTTAGCAAACGCATATCGTCCATCAGAATCCGACCATGTTTTGGAGACTCTGACTGGGAGTGATTTGCGGATAAGGATTTTCAACTCCACATTTGCCAATAGGGCCAGCGTCTGTGGATTCACCCTTTTGAATACTACTATGAATGACCTTCCCCACCCAATCTCTGCATAGTTTATCAGATTCTAGGGAATCTAGATGGGTTTCTTGTAGCAAGGCCACATCTACGTGTTTGGATTGGCGATAGGAAAGCACTTTTTTCCTTTTAATGTAATGGGTGAGACCATGACCATTCCATGTAATTGTACATAGAGGATGGGTGCTGGCCATGCTAAAGCAATGTCAATAGGAAAAAAAGCATAATGCAGTACACAGTATCCCTGTCTAGGTTAAAAGAATATGAATTTAGAAAGAATATAAGGAGGAAAGGAGAAATAGAAAAGAGGTACCCTGGCTCACCACAAATACATTAATGTGTGGGCATGTAGGAACAATCAAGAATGGGGAAAAACAATCTAAGGAAAGCAGTATAGTGTAAAGAATGTAATGAGTTTTAATATATCCAATTTTCAATGTAGAATCTACTTGCCTAATTAGATGATGAATAAGAATATTCTAATGAAAACAAACAGAGAGAGTATACAAAGTTCAATATAAGAGTACACAAAGTTCTTCTTCTTAAAAAAAACAGTAAAACGACAAAATAAGAGAGAATAAATATAAAAGAAGAAAAGGAAATTGATGTACTGTACTATGCAGAATTAACACAATGTCAACAAAGTGGATCTGTTAGCTGTGAGTCTATACTTGTGGGCTACTCGTGCCGGGGGAGCCCCATCCGATGGGACCATCAACGATAAGAGAGACATTTACGAAATAATATAAATCGCATGCCAACATATTCTTTTGGAATTTAGATGTTGAAATGAAGAAGGAAAAGGAAACGAATATCATGGGAATACAGTGTAGGAGAAAATAAGATATAAGACATATGAATGACATAGTAAGGCAAACCAGAGAAAATATAACAGTATTACAGAATATTCACTTGTAAAATGGTTAACTTATTTCATCAGAAACAGATCAGAATAATATTATCTTATATGTAAACAGTGGAGTAAATAAGGTATCTTGCTTGTGTCAAAAAGATAGTCATATATTAATATAGCAATAATCCTATTATCTATAATGAAGAATCTGAAAAAAGAAAATAATTAAATATTACTATATCAAGGAACTAGCATATCATAAATATTCAAAAACTTATCGTAAGTAAATAGCAGAACAGTTGAATATTAAACATTGAAACAATTAACTAAAAACTTATTAATTGAATAATTAAAGAAGAAGTATAGAAGAAATTAGAAGAGAAAAAATTGCGAAGAATTCAAAGGTTCAAATAGAAAGTATTCGTGAAATTTGGTAAGAGAAAAAAGACAATGAATAATAAAGATCAAAGAGGAAAAGAAGTAAGAAAAGATAGTGCCATCGGATATACTATATAACCAAAGAAGGTGATAGAGAGCGAGTATAAAATAAGGGTGGGCAACAAATTCCGTTCCGTTCGAGAACGCGAAAATGTCGAAACTTCCGTGAACCGCGGCAGAACGGAATTCGGGGGGTGCATGAGGGTAGAGGTATTGCACAGGATTCATTCTGGCACGATGCTCCTGTCACAAAAATTAAACCTCAACAGGAAGCACTTACAGATATAAATAAAGCAGGTGCACGAGTTGAAGCTCAAATTCAGTAACGCATTAATCAGCACAAAACATTTGTGTGCACGGTCGAGGTGTGCTGTCTCCCCATATCTACCGTCAACAATTTGCTGTAATCCTTGATGGGGCTCTGTGCATCCATGAGTTTCTCGAGCGCAATCCCCGTGTAGTTCCTGACACCAGGAGTTTCTGTCTCCTCATCTGCTGCTCTGATCGGTCTCTGGCCCTTTATAAACAAGAGGCATGTGAACTGCATGGAAGCCCCGCCCGTTTGGCCCCGGCCCACACACCAGCGGTGTGCAACGTCTTCCCGCCCTTTCCCCCACTATGATGGACAACTCACTCGAGGGACCCCGGCGCCCGTCGGTGCGATGGCAACATTACAGACACACATGGTCGCTGTAGACAACTCTTCTGGCCCTTTACGCAGCTGTAGTGTAGGAAAAGCACTATACATTTACCCAACGAGGTAGCACTTACTGATTAGCCAGTAGAAAGTACTCCAGTTGAGTAGAGGTATTGCACAAAACGGTGGCATCTTCTTGGGTAAATATGCAGGGCAGGATTCATTCTGGCACGATGCTCCTGTCACAAAAATTAAACCTCAACAGGAAGCACTTACAGATATAAATAAAGCAGGTGCCCGAGTTGAAGCTCAAATTCAGTAACGCATTAATCAGCCCAAACTCTCCGCGAGCACGCGAAATTTTGCGTGTTCGCTGAGATTTTTTGCCGTTTTGTGAAATTTTGCGAAAGGCAACTTCGCAAATTCCTCCCACCCCTAGTATAAAATGACAATAGACAAATGTGAATAGATCTAGCAAGAACAGGCAACAAAGACAGTGTACAATTAAATGTTGTTCACAAATATGTAAATAAATATTAATACATCCAGATAATATTAGATAGGTAGTGGAATGGAGAGTCGATGAGTAAGAGAGTAGAAGAAAAGAAATGTGAAAAGAAGAGAACATCAGTAGTAAGAATCTTGTATGAACTTTAATTCATAACATTCATACTGTATGGTAAGTGAGAAAAGGAAAATACATAGGAATAAAGAGTCATCAGATCAAAGTTTCAATAGATAACGAAGTGAGTGACTGCTTCATCAGACCGTAGTTTCAGCAAATACTGTAGCAAGTTACTTCTAACTGCTGTACAATGGTAATCAAAATAAATAATAGGTTACAGTTCAGGTAACATCGTCTTCAGATGATGGAAGAGATTTTAAGGGAGAACGCGACTTGTCTCTGCCTCTTTCCTGTGTAAGAGCAGTTACTGCTTGTAGGGCTTGAGCTCGATCTCCAAAAGAGCGAATATGTCGGTCTGGATCTCTTCCTCTGCTTTGAGATCTATTTGGATAGTGATAAGATTCATCAGAGAAGTTCTTGGATTTTAGGGAAGAAAGTGGAGGTTGAAGGTCAGGTAAAGGCGTGGTGCTTTCCATACTTTGAGGAAGGAGAGTGTTGATCACTGTACTGCACTGTAAATATAGCACACCCATGGTGGCACAAGGATATTTGGCACTGGCGCAAGGACTCTGATGCATCTATGCAGATGCATCAGTTCCTTGTAAATCTGCCCCTAAGTGAGAGGAGCAAATTCTCAGGCACACTGACGAACGTGTAACACAATTCATCCAAGCCCTAATTGTTATACATATATGTAAATGTGGGTGTACTTGTAAAGCGCACTGTGACTCCATGGAGTATCCTGGCGCTGAAGACCGCTGGGGAACCCGTCCTGGTTTTCCCTGTGAGATGGTCCCTTTCTGGGTATCTCCAAGGTGAAACCAGGCATCCCCGGCAGGCCGTTGTAGAGATGAGGCAAGCTTAATGCCCAGAGTTGCCGAGTGTGTTCCTGGTTAGAGTAGGTTTATCGAGTCCGTTTTGACCCTGGTCCACAACCCTGCCACATCGGGAATTGAACCCTGGTCCCTGGCCGATTCTCTGCTTACCGGTCAGCTGCCTCTAACCAGTGAGCCACACCTCTCCACGTATAACTATATAACCAAATAGTAACTATAAAGAAGGAAGTAAATGTTGTGCATCTAGTGTAAATAGTAAAAGGACTTTAAACATATGCCCCAAATCTGCCGCTCACAGAGATCTGTTTTGACTAGTCACTGCCCTTGGGTATAGATTAGGGGAAGCCATAACTAGTGTAAATATTTGCAGCATAGTTATCACAATTGCAGCAAGATTACGCAGAAATACGAGAAAAGCATAGGTCTGCATGTGATGCTATTTTCTTAGCGCAAAATGCACCCTTACATCCAAAATAGATCAAAGAAAGCATTTTGCACTAGCAATACAGTGCTGAATGAAACAGCATGAACAGCAGCAACCAGCAGCTGCTCATGCAACCCAAGTGTGTTGTTCCTGTGAGCCTGCTATGGGAACATTGCTCCCAATTACACCTAGTTACACAAACGAGCATCATGGCATCATTTCCAGTATTTTCGTGCGAAAGGAGTAACACAACATTTCCGAAATTACGCTGCATGATTAAAATTTCACCTTGGTCTAGTATGGCTGAAATATGTGTCCTGGTTCCTAAAATCTTTCATGATGAAGAGAAATTTGACCTCTCCGCCCTGTTTCTACATTGCTCACAAGGACAGTATTTGCGATTAATCCACTTTCGCCAGTTTTCGCCTCTTGTGATTGAAAGAAAATGAACTAGGGGACGTTCTTCCCATTATCGAGCTCTAAACGTTTAGCACTGGCTGCCACTAGACATCAGGCAACGACCAAACTGCATGCCTTTTTGGAGTAAGTAAAGCGAAATTCTTTCTGCTAGTGTTTCTTTGGGTTATTGTCACGGCACTTCTGTTTTCCTACTGTCTCCTTCCATGACATGAAGCCGCCAAGGTGCCAGTGTGCGATATACGATCTGAAAAGACATTGAAATAAAACTCAACTTACAAACTGTTTAACCGACAGTCAGTATCCATTGGATGATGGAAGCTGTCAATCATGGTGTAGGGGATTTTTCCTCTTCGCCAGCTTATAGCCATTTCCTTGAAACAATAGTTATATGAGGCCACACAGTGAAATGCCTAATCATTTCCTTAGTTTTTTGCAGTTAGGGTGGCAACCAGTGCAGAATTTCTCTGGAGAGGGCACTTTTATTATTTGTTATTACACCAATAATTGACATTTGCAAAAAAAAACTTGAGTTGGTCGGTTAAACCCTTATATAAAGGGTTAAGACAAATGTTCCACATTACTCAATTGAAGTCATGCCACATCTGGTGCTATGTATACCTTTCAATCAAGTTGCATTCACCCATTCATCCAGGCACTGACTCATCAGCTTACCCATTCATCTCATCCCATACACTCATGCACTCATCTCCTCAATCCATGAACAGCTTCACCAATTTCCAATACACTTAGGGCCTGAGGCCCTATCGGCACTTTTGTGCCCCTGAGCGTCCCTTTTTTAACGTTCTGGTTGTGCAATGTGCCCCCGCATATGTATAAGGCCAAGTAAAGCCACTTTACTGCATGAAATGGGCGTTCCATGGGTGTTACTGTGGGTGTTCCAACGCAACACCCATGGATACTGGCACATTCCCAGATTTACGAGTCATTGTAAACCTGGAAATGCGTCAGAAGCTAACGCCACCCCAGGGGTGGCGGTAGGGAGGCGCAACGAAGAGAAATGAAAACATTTCTCCTTGTGCTTTTACTTTTCTATGTGTGCTGCAGCACAGATTGACAAAGGAAAGCGCCTGAATGGATTGATTTTGTGCAGGAAGGATCCCTTCCTGCACAAAATCAACCATCCCCGCAATGCAGGCACCCTTGCGCCATGCTGTAAAGGTGCCTGCGTCGGCTCACGGCAGCCCTTTGTGCACCGGCATAGTGGAAAAGGGCAGGAATGCACCGTATCATATAGATACAACTCATTCCTGCCCTCTCCTTCTGCCGTGGGGCAGCGCAGCAGGGAGGCCTGTGGCGCTGCCCTACAGCAAAAGCCCATAAATGGGGCCCTTAGTCTTTAATTTGTGTCACCATTTAGCCATGCACTTACCAATTCATCTATACACCCATGTACTGATCTATCCATATTTCCACTCATCCATACATTCACTTATACTTGCATACATTCTACCAACCATTGACTCATTCATCCCCTCACCTATCCACACACACATATCAATCAATGAAGAAGCACATTAACTTTAAAAATAGACTCATTAGTCTTGTCAATGCCTGTTGTTTTCTTCTTATTAATGGTCAATGGCAAGAATATAGATATCAATACTGGCTTGACAAACATAATTGATTAGGTTTGCTAATGCAGTTGCCTCTTAACATTTACAAGTTACATGCATTGATTTATTTGCTAATGAAAGTGAGTGGATTTGAACGATTAATGTGTTGGCTGTTTTAATTTACAGTAGACTGGAAAGAAGACACTCTTCAAATCAATTACAAAATGTTTTTCTTTCTGGCTTGTGAAGAAAGTGACCCGATCCTGAACTTTTAAATGTTGCAGCTCCCTCGTGTTTCGCAGCAGAGAAATGTTAAATTTTAAATAAATATTAAATTATTTATAAATGTACTATTTTGAATATTCATTTGTTCATGGGGGATTCGAGGGAATAGTTTCCTCCTTATGCCAGCAACTGTTTTGTGACAGGCAGGGAAATCTGTTTGTCAAGCAGACTGCTGTATGTATTCAGACTTTTTGAGTTCATCTATGCTGATTTTGTGTTTGCCTTTGATAATAGGTCCCTGACAAAAGTGTTGTTTAATCAACTGCAAAAATGTTTATTTTTTGGGAAAACCTGACCAAATTTATTTTTATATACATCAGAAGATCTTGCTTTCTATTCTGGCATACCTTTATTAACCTGGACAAAGCACATATCTCGTAAGATGAACGAACAGGTAGCAATTACAAATATAAGATATTAATGAACTGAAAGTATATTGTGCCTAAATGATTTAATGAAAAGGAATTTCGGAAAAAAATTGAAGAAATACTTACATGGCCCATTACCCACAGGTAATGTGTGATATAACAGATTACATGTGACATTCAGTCGCGGCCGGCACAGGTAAGCGCGTGAGGTGGGGTTGGGGGGGGGGGGTATGAAAGTCGACAGAAAAGGTATTATTTATTTATTAAACTATACCTATTCCGTATTTTGTTGACTTCCCCCACTCCCACCCCGCCTCACCACCGCACCACAGCCCCACCGCGCTTATCTGTGCCAGCTGCCGCTGGTGACATTGAAGGTCTCCTTAATATGTGTTTGTTTGTTTTATTCACTATGTGAAAGTGTTGAAAATGTAGATTACAAGAAAAGGCTGCCTGAGAAACATACTTTAAAAGGGAAAGGGGATTTGGAGATTAGGATGTGGAACACTACCTTTCCCACTGGTGTGTCTCTCCCACAACACAACATGATTGAAACTGTCAGCTGTGGATGCCTTTAGGTGAATCCTCCTGAAGAAATAGGAAGTTCTGCACTATTTTGTGCATCTTCACCGTGCACCCACATTTAGACAATGGTGTACTATCACAGCAGGTGCAGTGGTACCAGGGTCCGCTTCATTGCAATTAATGGGTACAATACAAAACTCAAGGATGGGGGCACGAATATCTTTCATTGCACTGGGGCCCAGGGAGCTCTTGCTACCCTCTGCCCCAAAGCAGACCCTGTTCGAATGTGTGCACTTAACCTTATGTATTCCACTCAATATATTATGTGCTGTGGGAGCATTTGGTAGGAAAAAACAAGGCATTTGCTCTTGCCCAGTGAGAAAAAGAGTTGGTTCAGTGCTTGCAATGAGCCCACACATAACCAACTGACACACTTACAGAGGTGCACAATTGGATGCTAGGAAATTGATTCATTGACACTATTTCACTCACTGATTCTCTCACCAAAACCAGAAGGGTTTCCCTCCACCTTTACAAATTTACTCGTGCACCCACCGCCATTCATTCAAAGCACACTCAGCTATACTTTTACTTGCACACACAGTGGCACACTTTAGTTACACATACATGCCTCCCCATTCATAAAGCTTACTTACAATTCAAACGTACAATAACCTATTTCCCACACATTCACCCACACCGCTGAAACACCCACTAACACCAACATTCTTCTGAATTCAGTCACAGTCCTTACAATCACCTGTAATCACTCATAAACACACATGTATACCCCAATCACCTCTTTCCCTTGTTCTGTTGTCGCACCCTCTTCTCCACCAACATGATTATTTTATTTTGTGAGGGTACCACTAAGTGTTAGTGGGTGGGGCAGGGTGACAAAGTATGTGTGCAAATTAGTAATTTTAATGGTGCATATCGTCGTTACTGACGAACTAATTATTTTTTACGTAGAACACATAATTATCTCATTTAGAAGTGTGATAAATGATTTAGTATAGTTATGCCACATTTTCTCCTGAGACACCATTTAAGTCAAATGGTTGCAGTTACCGGAAGCTTGCTCATCTCACTCCTGCTTGTTCCTTCCACCCATTCAGCTAGCAGTTTTGAGCCTTAGCTCTCGGCCGTTCCATGGAGCGCAGAGCGCTATGACGCAAATAGATTGTAGTAATAGAAAGCATTATGTTATATTAGAACATTGGAATGTGGAGCACTCCATTGTAGACAATGGAGTGCTCCATGCTTCTACGGGCTAGTAAAGGCCCGCAGAGCAACATTCCAATGTTTTACAAAAGCCTCTGGAAGCTCGAGGGGATTTAAATCCCCTCGAGCTTCGAGAAGCCTTTGTTTAATTTATTAGAACATTCTGCCCTCTAGTGGCAGAATGTTCTAATAGCCTTATAGCCCTTCGTAGCAGGGCTATACCGCTATTAAAGTCCTGCTGCTTTTGTTAAATTCCCTTGCCTTCGGCTCCGGCCTTTAACGCTGCAGCGGGCCTTTAATAGCCGGTATAGCCCGCTACGGCGGGCTATAAGGCTATATTAAACTTTCTATTGTGTACTTGAGTTATCACTTTGAAGGATTTCTGCTGGAAGCTATGCTGAAGGCACACAGAAGAGCATAATTCTATGAGCTGTTGTTGAGAAATGTTTCATATTTGGTTCTACATCTCTGGAGAGCAGTTGCTAAGGAAGCAGGCGGAAGATTTATCTTACTTTAAGAAATTGGTTAGTGTTAAGAACCTTTCAGATTTATGAAATAGTTTTTATTGTGCCAGTGCGATCTAACCATGATCGTACGATGATCGTACCACGCTGAATTGTCAATTTTATTAATTAGGATGCATAAATTGTGTATGAAAAATCCTTGGTTTTGAAGGACTGGGGATGACTTTCTCTCAAGACTCTGTCCGATTATTTGGAGATTTTATTCCTTCACTTGAATTTAAAAGGACCTCTATTAACTAACTAGGGGGTATATGTACAAGAACTGCTGCAAACTAGCGTTACCTTTAGTTAGCAGCAGTTTTCTTAGTGCAGCCTAGCACTAAAAACTATCGCCCTTTTAGCGATGTATTTACAATAAATCACTACATGGCGATAGTAACAGCTAGCCGTGGTGAAAACTGCTGCTAACAATAGAGTCAAGGCGTTATAAATGTTGACGTTAGGGAGAGAAAAGTGACGAAAGGCCAATTAGTGGCAACATGTCTTTATGTTAGTCAGCCCAACGTGACTTTATTTGCCTCTAGAGGCAAAAATAGCCTAAAAGTCCACCACTAATGAAAAATAGGAAATAAAACCAATGGAATGCAGAATGGAGCAGCCAGAGCCAAGTGCTGCACAGATCAACATCCCCCCAAATCCCCAACAGCCAGGATGACCAGCCAGAGTTCCAGGGAAAGAGGAAATGCAGTTTCTGGGCTACAGTTTTAAAACGAGGCTCATCTCTGGGAAAAACCAGTGATGCATCACTTTTCATAGAGCCCTCCTTGCAACACCATGGCAGCCAAAACATTGAAAGTGGGGACAGTCCCAGGGGTCCGGAGGCCTCGTTGGGCCTGCATCTGTGACCCGGAGTGGGAGGCAGAGGTGCTGTGGAGTTTCTGGGCCATGGTGGTAGATATTTAGGCATCAGCGATCACCTTTACCCAGTGGTGAAGTCCGGCAGGTCGCATGGAAACACGTTGCTGACCTGCGAAAGATGACCGCCTGGCGCACCATAAAGCTGTGAACAGAAGAGGCATTCCTGCACACCAACATAAGGAAGTCCGCATTGCATACCAGGCGCCACCACTACACCAAGGTGCATGGAAGAGATTACCAATGGTGGGCTGCTCCTCTCTGCATCACAGGCTGGAGGTTGGTGCGCTGGCCGGGACACTGTGAAGGGTGAGGCCCCTAAGCTGTGCCAAACTTGTGTGGCAGGAGCACTGCAACTTCACGCCTAAGGGGGGCCTGTTGCATCACCTGCATCGGGAGGTTCCCAGTGGACTTGGCGGCGACTGCTGTACCCAGGCTTGTGAAATCTCACCTTGCTGAGGCTCCTGCTGGCTGAGTCACAGATTCAGAGAGAGTGCAGTGCATTAAGCCCCGGTGTCAATGTCCAGGTGAGGAGAAAGTGGGACGCATAGTGGAGGAGGCCCAGGGGTTAGTTGGGCCCAGCCCTAGCGCCTATGGGTGATGCACACTGTACCCTGAGCAATGCCTGCGATGCAGCTGATCTACATCACCGAGGGCACCACAGAAGACTGGTGGGGGAACTCCACTAACTGGCTCAAGTTGCTGAGATCAGCCATCGGTGGAAGTGGGTGCCATGGGCATAGGGGCCAGTTCTGGCCCAGGCCCTTGGGTATGTATCTTGATCTGCCATTACTCACTGGGGAACACGGAATCTGGTCACCGCTGTTGGATTGGAAGATGCAACCGGGTGGTGCTGCCTTTCCTTGCCCCTTGTTAGTTTGCTTTTGGGTGTACGGGGAACTAACCCTTAGTGGACTTCCTCTTCCCACAGCACTACACCATCTGGTTGCTGCTGCTGTCCCCATCTGCTGCTGCTGGCTCCTCTGACCCGGAGGTTAGGTGTTCGAGTCCCTCCTCCACCGGCAGGCTCCTGCCTGGTGGTCTAGTGGTGGAGCATCACTTCTCTGCAGCTTGACTGCCCTCCTGTCCCTCGTTTTGGCTTTTCCTGTTCATCTTTCAGGTCTTCTCCGATGCTTCTCGACCTTTGTCTTTTTTATCTTTTCTTTGTTTGGCTTTGCTTTTCCTGTGCTTTTTTGCAGTTCTTTTTTCCATATCCTCTCCCTCATTGCCCCTGCGATCCCCCAGGTCTTCACCACTCCAGTGTCCTTTCCCATGTTTCATGTCTCCCAGCTGTCCAGCCCCCCCTGCAGCACTACCTAATGACGGATGCTGTGTGGCCATGCACAGTGGACGTGCCACTGGTGCCTCGAAGGCAAGTCAAAAGCAAGCATGCCTCGTCTGTCTGCCCTTGTACTGCGCTGAGCATCAGGGACCTTTCCTCTTGGACACTCCACCGCTACAACACCAGAACCCTCCTCGCCCTCAACCCTGGACACCACGCCGCCTGCCATCTAGCATCACTGAAGAATACCCTTGCACCCTGTGCCTGCCAAAACTGCAAATGCACCTCCTGCCACATCAGCACACCAGTGCCTCTTGCTGCCCAGCCGAGCAACAACGCACACGACCGACTCAACTGCGTCATCCTCAATGTGCGGTCCCTCCACAATTACACCACAGAAATCTGGGACCTCCTCGACGCCACCTCTTCAGACATCGCATTCTTCACGTCAACCTGGACCAACCTCCACTCCGGACAAGACATCACTATCGCCATTCCCGACGGCTACAAATTCATCCGCAAGGACAACCCCGACTGTTTAGGAGGAGGCATTGCCATTGTTTACAAAAGCACACTCCGACTGACCATGCACTCTAATGACCCATTGGCAACCACGGAGCACTTCCACTTCCAGATCAGGACCAACCCCAACACCACCCTACGCTGCACCCTCATCTACAGGCCACCCCGGCCATGGACCCCATTCACCAATGCTATTGTAGACCTCATCGCACCCCAGGCTCTACCATCCACCGACTACATCCTAATCGGAGACCTCAAGTTCTACCTGCATAACCCCAGTGACCAGAACAAAACCCCCTCCAGGGGAACCAAACCAAAGTTAAACTACAGCTACACCACAGAACTCTCCTGAACCAACTATCTTTTACATCATGCCTTCACCACGCCCACGTACACCACCGCCATCATTGCCCCCCAGTGGCAGGTAGATAAAGGCCACCGAAGAACTTCTCATCAACTTCCTCAGCACCACCACTCCGCCAATGCTTACAGACACCAACACCGCAGCATGCAACCTCCACCAATTGATCTCCAACTGCATCGACACCCTGGCACCCCTCAAGAAAAGACCAGGCAAACAAAACTCCAGAAAGGCCAACTAGTTAACTCCCGCCCTCCACTAGTCCAAACGCACCTACAGACCATGGCGCACGGGTGCTTGCATTGGCGAATGGCAGCCATTGTGCGCCATCGTAGGGGAAAAAGACAGGGGGGCCTAATCTGGAGCCCCTTCCAGCAGTTTAACACTGCCGGTACGTCATTTGCTTGATGTACTTTCAGCATGAATCTTGGACCACGTTGCGCCGTATTTACAAAGTGACACTTCTAGGTATATGCTTGACATTGTGAAGCCATGTGCCACATTATACCTGCATCTGGTGTGATGTAAGAAGGGTGGGCATTCCAACGCAACAAAGCCTTGTAGGATTGGCACAGTGAGGTCTGTCAGTTTTCACTGTGACAATTCTAGGACACCACTGCATCAAAACCTTATGCCTGCCTCATGGCAGGCATAAGGGTGATGCAGTGCCAAAGGGATAGGCTGGCCCCATGCATTGCTGGAGTTGCATCATGCTTGCAACATAACTGTAAAAAGAACTATTGATGGACAGAATGTAGAACAATGTCATACATTCACCCCAGTACAGAGATCTGAGCCCTAATCCATCGTTTTTTTGCTCACCATGCCATTCCATTTTGGACCCAGCCATTTGCAAATCAGTCTTGACCCTGTGCCCAATGGGAACAGTCCACCCCAAACTGGCCAGTGAGCCAAGGACGTGGGTCTTGGGCTCACTGTGCCCCTGGAATCAAGCTATCCTGGCTGAAGAGGGGTGAAACCCCGAAACCGGTCCTAGGATGCTTGTTTCCGGTCCAGGGAGGACCTGGCTTGGCAGTTCGGGCTGGACTGTTCCCATGAGGCACAGGGTCAAGACTGATTTGCACATGGCCAGGTCTAAACTGGGGTGGCATGGTGAGCAAAATAATGATGGATTTAACCCAGATCTCTTGACTGGGGCTGAATGTTTTGATTTGTTCTGCATTTCGTCCATCAATTGTGTGTCTTTGCTTTCTCGCCCTAAGTGCGCCTGGTATGCCCAGACGTGGGTCCTGGGCTCACTGTGCCACTGGAATCAAGCTATCCTGGCTGAAGAGGGGTGAAACCCCGAAACTGGTCCTAGGATGCTTGTTTCCGGTCCAGGGAGGACCTGGCTTGGCAGTTCAGGCTGGACTATTCCCATGAGGCACAGGGTCAAGACTGATTTGCACATGGCCAGGTCTAAACTGGGGTGGCATGGTTAGCAAAATAATGATTGATTTAACCCAGATCTCTTGACTGGGGGTGAATGATTTGATTTGTTCTGCATTCCGTCCATCAATTGTGTGTCTTTTGCTTTCTCGCCCTAAGTGTGCCAGGTATGCCCAGACGTGGGTCCTGGGCTCACTGTGCCACTGGAATCAAGCTATCCTGGGTGAAGAGGGGTGAAACCCCGAAACCGGTCCTTGGATGCTTGTTTCCGGTCCAGAGAGGACCTGACTTGGCAGTTCGGGCTGGGCTGTTCCCATGAGGCACAGGGTCAAGACTGATTTGCACATGGCCAGGTCTAAACTGGGGTGACATGGTGAGCAAAACAATTATGAATTTAACCCAGATCTCTTGACTGGGGGTGAATGTTTTGATTTGTTCTGCATTCCGTCCATCAATTGTGTGTCTTTTGCTTTCTCGCCCTAAGTGCGCCAGGTATGCCCAGACGTGGGTCCTGGGCTCACTGTGCCACTGGAATCAAGCTATCCTGGCTGAAGAGGGGTGAAACCCCGAAACCGATCATAGGATGCTTGTTTCCGGTCCAGGGAGGACCTTGCTTGGCAGTTCGGGATGGGCTGTTCCCATGAGGCACAGGGTCAAGACTGATTTGCACATGGCCAGGACTAAACTGGGGTGGCATGGTGAGCAAAAGAATGATGGATTTAACCCAGATCTCTTGACTGGGGGTGAATGTTTTGATTTGTTCTGCATTCCGTGCATCAATTGTGTGTCTTTTGCTTTCTCGCCCTAAGTGCGGCAGGTATGCCCAGACGTGGGTCCTGGGCTCACTGTGCCACTGGAATCAAGCTATCCTGGCTGAAGAGCGGTGAACCCCAAAACCAGACCTGGGATGCTTGTTTCCTGTCCAGGGAGGACCTGGCTTGGCAGTTCGGCCTGGGCTGTTCCCATGAGCCACAGGGTCAAGACTGATTTGCACATGGCCAGGTCTAAACTGGGTTGCCATTGTGAGCAAAAGAATGATGGATTTAACCCAGATCTCTTGACTGGGGGTGAATGTTTTGATTTGTTGTGCATGCCGTCCATCAATTGTGTGTCTTTTGCAACATAACTGTAGCAATGCGTGACTTTAGCACTGCCGGATATGCCAGTATTCCAGACATACATGGAGAGCCGTACATTGAATATGGCACATCAATGGTGTTGCAAGGAGGGCATAGTGAAAAGTGTTGCAACGCTGTTTTGTCATGAATGAGGCCCAGGAATGCACCCTGTCTGATTGATAATGCACATTCCTGCCCTTTTTTTTTTTTATGGTGCAGCGCAGCGACATTCCTTGCAGCGCTGTCCAGCACCAACACCTCTGAAATGAGGACCCAAGTGTTTGGACCAATTATAAAACCAGCTATTTTCTGGTCATAAAAAACTGCCTCTAGCTGGACTTAGCAGTTTTGGGCGGTTATCGCTGTATGGGAATTTCATTGTAAATATTGTGAAGTGGAGTTAGCAGCAGTGTTTGCACAGGAACACCCACCTTGCATCTCATTTTTGTTAGGTCCTGCTAACAGAAGTGGTGATCTTAAAAATTCACTTTTAAAAAGTGCTGCTAACTGCAGTTAGCGGGAACTTGTACATACGGCGATAAAAAAAAAAAAGCTCCCGTAACACCAAAAAAACGATGCTATGGCGGCATTAAGTGCTTGTACATATGCCCCTAAGTCTCTTTCATAATTGGTGATTCTGTATTTTGTGTATTAGTCTTTTTGACATCAATTGCTTTCCACTGTAATGTTCCATTAATAATTCTGCATTAAACTTTTTAAACTCAATTTTCGATCTAGAACTCAGTTCTTGACGGATCCCAGTTCCTTATTATGGTTCTACACTACCAGGTTTGAGTTATTGATGGGGCATGTAGTCTCTTGAGGCTCGATCAATGCAAACTCTCACAGGACTGAACTGCCTGAGGTAAATTAAGTAGTTCATACAATATTGGACTTCAGGAGACTATTAGGGTCTGGCTCCCACAACTACTGGAAGCACAGGATGGTTAGCGTAAAAGTGGCTCTTCTTTAAGGGGTACAAAATAGATTTTTCTTTTTTAAAACCATTTATGCTAAAATTGAAGAAGAAGAGAGTTTTTTTTAAATGTTTTTGCTTTTTTTGTGCCCGATCCTCCTGGGGAGTGACAAGCTGTATTGGCTGTGACTTCCTGAATACAATTGGTGTGTGCGTATGAATAGAGAGAAATGGAGCTTGTGAATATGTTATAGAATATGAGTCATGATGATGGATTTCTGTTTCTGTGTTGGGATGTGTGATAATTGTCTTGGTTTGAATTGGGGGATTGAGTACTGTTGTGATAATGTATTATTCACCTTTGTTATCTCTTTTGAAGATCAATATGTAAATGTGAAAAGAGTTGGTTACCAGATCTGTCATTATTCCAAGATCTCAAAATATTGATTATATGTTTGTTCGGTGGCGTGTAGAGCAATGCACCTCTTACACATCTATAGGGATTCTAAATTAACAGAATTTTCTTTTCAGGTTTGAAAGTTTATTTGAGTGATTCTGCTTCCCTGCATGCACAGAATAAAGTAAATGAATTCAGAAGGTACATTTCTTCTGGTCAAGATTTTCTACATGAGAACTTTTGCAGGATTATTGTGACCCTTTCATTCATTGTTCTTATACAAAACCTTAGGGTTTGCAATAGAGTTATTTTCTTAAGACACTGGCTTTATTTCCTTTCTCTAGAGCAAACAGACAAAGGGTTTTTTTATTTTTAAATGCTTTGAAGAGGTTCCCTAATTATTTACCTGATCACAAAAAAGTCATGTTGTGATTGGTTGCTCAGTCAGGGAGACGTGCTGGGATTAGTGAGATGTCATCACAAAGCCACACTCTGATCTGTTGCTTGCTGGCATAGCCTAGCTGTGATAAACTGAACTCTGACAGAGCTGTACTGTTATTGGCTGTTGTTTGCTTTGTTTGTTTATAGAGTTTTATTGGGATTCTGAGTTTGTTTTGATTGTATTAGGTGTAACAAATGGATGGTATATTTTCAAAGCCTAATCCAAAAAGAGAGATACCTAGAGAGGGTAAAATATTACTGGGTGAATGACTGCCAGCTCATGAAATGCTGATAGTAGAGCTCGGGTATTATACATCCGCCTGGATCTCTGAGTGGAATAAATACACCACGCATGATGAGGTTTTACAGTTTCCACTGGAGGGCACCTTTAATATTAATAATTTAGATTTTCTAAAACAAACCTTGTACAATATGAAGTCATTGGCCAGAACCAGACAGTTTGAAGCACTTAATAAATGGAATTACATGGCTACTAAACAGGAAAGGGAAAATAAAGTGAAAACCCTAAAAAAGCCATTGAGGCGATGACTAAAAAGTAAACTGGCTCACCAAGAGAAAAGCTGGGGGCAAGACATGATGGAATGTGTAAAAACCTTTCCTGCTGTAGTTGATGGAAAGGAGCAGAATAAAGAAAAATAAATGAAAAAGAAAGATGTGAAGTCAGATGATGATGTTCAAATCATAAGTGAACTGTTGAATTCTAAACCTACTACATATATTGATGGGTCAATGGAGGCAACCCAGGATGTTATAGGCATTGATAAGGATAGTGGGAGGGAAAAAGGAATGGCACAAGCCCCTTCTGTGATTGCACCAGCTACCCTGACAGAAGCTACAGCAATTTTGGTAGTGCCTAAGACAAGTGGAAGCAAAGTACTAGAGAATTAGAAACAGGTTGACCCTGTGAGGGTAGGCGTGGCTCCAACACTTAGGAAATTTGTATTGGAATTTTGAAGATTGAATTCGGTGAAATGCTGCAACTGAGTATGGATTTGAGCAGATGTGAATTACAATGCTGACAGAAGGAGATATGTGATAAAGAAGCAGCTAGGAGTGCCAATAAATCTCACAATAAATTAGAAGAATTAGCAGATGTGTTCGAAGTTGACATTAGCAAAATAAAAAATGTAAAACTAAATTATAAAAGTGATTTCACTCATGATGAGATTAAAAAGATCGGTTTTGATTCCTTTTAGGGCCAATCTCAAAGAATTAAGTGAGAAAACAAGAAACTGAAATAATTTGAAGAAATATTGCTAAAAGTAGAAGAAAGGAACAGCAAGGAATATTGCAAGAGATTCGGAAGTAGGAACAATTAGGAATTAGTGGAGTTCCCTTTAAGGAACTTACATCAAAGCTGGTCTAACTTGTTTCAAATTCAAAGAGTTCAACCAGGGGATTAAAAAATGCTTCCTCAACTGGCTAAAATTAGAACAAAACATTGTAAAATGCAACATGTCCTGCGGAAACAAATTGTTGCAACCGCAGGGTACCCGTACCTCTGGCCGTACCTCCCACATGGAGTTGCCAAAAATGAATTCAATTGATTGAACATAAACCGGGCCAATAAGAACCTATTATGCTGTGATCAAACCATGAGGAGATACGGCTCAATCCCCTGCAGAGTTTTAAAAGCATGTGACCTCAAATTGATGGCTTCTGAAGTTCTAAGCACTGTCTCTCTAAAAAAACCTTTTGACACTCCTGAGCTCGCACAGCGAGAGAGAGGTGGGGTTCACAAAAATATCAGGCCTACCTATAGAGGAAAAAGTTGACTTAACATAGGCTATCCATGGTATTCTATTAACCCGATCCAGTGCCAAACAGTCCGTGAGGATCAACCACCTTATCTTCAATTCTGCCCTGCCTCAAATCCTAATCCAGCACAGGTGTGGGCTTAAGGATATCAGGCCCAAAAGCTGTATAAGCTAAAGCTCCGCATGCACGTAAAAAGCTGGGGTAGAATTAAGGACCTGAACTATCTTGTGTAAAAAAATATTCTCCACCGATTGGACCTTATCCAACTTGGCAAAGCCCTAGACCTCACTGCCATATTGAAGTTGTGCGATGCACTTGGTATGATAGATTATTAAGAGATCCCTTGGTATCTTAGAGCCAAACCTGTGTGCAAAACTATAAACCGCCCCCATTGTTTATAAATACACTGATCTGTTTGCTTTGACCAAAGGTTTCCAGCAATTATTAACATCAAATGAAACACCCAAGTAAGGGAACACCATAACTTTGCTCAGAATAAAAGTAGCCACCTTAAAAGTCTTGCTACTTGTCGATTTGGGGCCCACTACCATTAAATATGACTTCGAGAAGGTAACCGGCATGTCAAGGTCCCCCATACAGGACACACACCTGGCCAGCAGTAAATCCAACCTGTGTGCGGTCAGAGCCATAAGGACCACATCATCTTTGTATAATAAAACAGGGAGACATCACCAACCTTAGGGCAATCAGCTAAAACTGATAAAAGTGCAGACTCAAGCCTGTTCAGATAAAAGGTGAACAAAAATGGGCATTATGCAACCTTGACGAACACCAAAGCTCCTCCGAAATGAACAAGTACAGGCTGAGCCCTGAGAAAAACAAACCGAAGCTGAAGTCTTTGAGTGGAGATTGTCTAAAAGTGCCACAATACTAGTATCAACCTCCATCTTGCTAAGCAAAGCCCAGAGTTTCACTCAGTTCACCCTGTTGAATGCGGAGGTCAATTCCATAAATGCTAGATGTAAGGATTCAGACCGGGCCACAGTGTATTAATTAATGATTAGATGGAGGTTCAAACATGGGTCTGAAGTCGACCTCCCCACCCCAAAGCCATATTGAACATTGCTCAGAATGTTGTTTTCTTCTGTCAAGTCGCCCAGCCTAAATAAAATCACCCACCCCAATACCTTTACTGTTGCCTCCAATAAAGATATTGGTTGGTAACATTGTGGGTTCTCTTTGTCCCCCTTCTTAAAAAAGGGAACAATCCCTGAAGTGGACCAGGAGGGTAACGTCCTCTCCTGTGTAGCAGCATTCAGGACCTGCATTTAAACTGGAGCCCAGGCCTCTATATTTGCTTTGAACAGATCTGGGGGTATACTATCAGGGCCCAGGGACTTATTACTAGACAAGACAAGAATACCTATGTGACTTCATCTAGGGTAAAGACCACTGGGTTATAAACTGTGACTGGTACAATGGGGGTTTTAACACCCCCACCAGCTCCCTGACCATATATATCCTCAAAAATATCTACCCATAGTTGTTCTGAAATTTGATGGCATAAAAGAGCCCTCAGCAAAGCAAGACCTGTTAACTACTCTCCAAAAGAGAGAGATGTCCTCTGTCTCACAAGCATGACAGATCTCCACCCAGGCTAGTTCCTGTCAATCATGTTTACACATAATTTGAGCCTGCATATAAGCTCACCTACAATCTTTGACCAATTGCCCATCCCTAAGTGACCTCTTCAATGCCACTTTCAGGTGGCCCACAGTTCTCGAACAGTCCCTATCAAACCTTTTAGGGTTTTGTGATACCCGAGTACTAGAGGCTGTCACAGTTATTAGTTTACGAAACCACAAAGCTATACCTTTAAAAGCTTCCAATACTGTCCTCACCCCTGCATCCCATTCAAGACAAATTTTGATTACACATAAACAGGTTGCAAAGAAGAAAGCTTCGAGGCACTGAGAGCCCACCTGGGACTATTTCAACCTTCTTCCCTGGTCAATAATGGAGAGCCTCTTTAGAGCCCGCTTAGCTGTGGTTTATGGACCGTGGCGACATCCAAGGTTAGAGATAAAGAGCTGTGATCACCAAAAGGACTAAAAATTACGTTAAAATGAGAAATGAGCAAGTATAGTGGAGCTGAGACAAATATAAAGTCAATAAATGAGCTACAACACCTCCCTTTGAAAGTCGGGCAAATTATAGGGTTCAAAGAATTCCCCAGTATCTCCATACTATAAACCAAATTATGAGAATCTAGGAGCTCTTTAAGCTCCCAGCCTTCCTGCAATTTAAGGTGTCGCCATCTAGGAGAGGGTTACATAAATGACAATTAAAATCACCAGCAAGGACAATTTGAAGTTGCCCATTAAACTTAACTGAAATGGAGCTCAAAACACAGTCCAGATGAGACACAGCAGGGCTCAGAGCTACTTCGCTTGCTGTTATAAAAATGATTTAAAACCATTGGAAAACAGCTTGGCAGTGATAACCATATCCCCTGAGTTGTGTGCACTTGACAGTGGAGGTCCAAAATGTAAGAACTCAATTCAATTGTGCTAAACATAATTAAGCCCCCCTTCACTCTTCCTGCCATTGAGGCTACAGCGGGTTCAAAGTATGTCATGTATCCTTCAAGGAAGAAGCGGTTATCAGTTTCCCTTGTTTCTTGGAGACAAATTATGTGAAAAGAGTTAACAAATTGCACCCACCTTGGATCACTAAACTTTGAGGAAAGACCTGCAATATTCCATGACAACATTGTGTAGCCCTTTGGGTACTGGGGTGGAACTACCGCAGAGACATTTCAGGTTCACAGAGTAGGATGAAGATTTCTCTGGAACTGCTGAAGTTAAGGTGCGCTAAAGTGAGCAAAAGGTTTCGATGAGCGAAAGTTCAAATGAAAAACCTGAAATTCTGGAAGTCCAGTTACAGAGTGATCAGAGTGAAGAGCTACTACCATGAAAGAAAGCAGTGGAAAGTGGAATGAAAAGGAAGTAATCTCTGATCAGGGCAGTGATAAGCTGCAGATAAAACTTTAAGTGAAAAAATACCCTTTTCCGAAGAGGGAAATTCAATGTGGAGAAAGGAGACGGAGACAAATTTGACTAAAGAGTAAATATGAGTTTGAGTCAGAGCTACTCAGGAGTGGGCTCCTGGCAAGGTAAACAAAAAGACAAAACATAAAAACCTGCAGTAATTAAATAGAAAGCTAAAGACTTTCCAAGAAAGAAAGCCTTAAACTAAAGCACTGTGAGCTAGAAAGAGACTAAAGAGACTTTGAAAGACAGTTGATTACAGAAATTAGCGAGAGTGATTCATCAGTTACTAAATCATCAACTAGGATTAAAGTTCTAATTTGAAATATGACTTGCCGGAGTTGGTGTATTTTGCTACAGTATCTGACAAAGAAAAAACTGATGAAATGGAGGAGGATCAATTCCGAATGAGCAAACGTCAATATTGTTTTGAGAGCAGTTCAGACACAGAGATTAAAAAAGAAAAAGAACCACTTTGAAAAGTGCAATTTGGATTTTAATTATCCAATCCTGATGAAGAAGATCCTTTAAAGAATGAAAAGTGTTTTTTTCACTAAGAAAATGGTCTGGTAACTTTATGACAGCTTGTTTAAGTTTTTGAAATAAAAACTTTGCAAACACCGAGAGCTGATTATTGTTTTTCTTCCATGTTTCTTTATTTTATTATTATTGTAATGAAATAAGAAGAAAATATTAATATTGGAAAGAAACGTTTGGATTATTTTTGATTTTTGGTGCAAAAGGATTTCTGGTCTTAAATGAGAAGATATGAAATGGCAAATGCTGCAAAATTGTAAGGATGGCACCGCTAATTATAACCTTATTCATATTATTTGGCTTATTGGTAAGCTTACTGAGTCCTGTTGTAAATGTTTCAAGTTATATGAATAATAATGTTGAAGTTATAACTAATTATGAGAAGTTTAAACAAATTAAATCAACACATGAAGAACATTTAACTAGTGTTTCTGTCAGGATAATGTGTATTCTAAAATTATTAGAGTGTAAGTAGATATAAAAATGAATAGCTGTTACATATGTACTCACCTTTCTACCTCAGCTGGGAAGGGTTTGACATACGTACAATCAAAGATTTCATACCCACTGTTTTGTAACATTGTGTAGCTATTTTTACTCATGAGGAATTCCTTTCTCCTTATGTGACTGACTTTGATGTGCATTTAGAGAATGTGTTTATCGATGAGAATTATACAATTATTGTACATGGTGAGTATTTGAGGGTGATTGCACAGAACAGACAGAGTAATAAGAAGTGTGATTGGATATTATAAAGAGAGAGGAGTGAACATAGTTAGACATTTAGATGAGCAGAATAGTTGTCTAGAAGAAATAAAAGAAGATTCATTTCAGCTCTCAGGTTTACATCCTTCTTTGATTGAAAGTAGAACAGGACAGCAAAGGTGGATGTGCATAGTAAGGTGTAATCCTGAGGTAGAAGGGAAAGTATAATTTGTAGGCAAAAGCATGTGGGATAAATCTTGAAGTTACTGAACATCTTTTGTCAAGAGGGGAACCTACTAGAAGGGGAATTTATTATGTTTTTGAGTGGGTTCATGTTATTTAGCTGTTATTTAGTTTTAGTTATCCCTAGAATCTATCATATAGATGAGTTAGACGAATAACATCACATTGTTACAAATGGTTAGAATCTGGGTTTTTGGATGGCAGCAGTATGCAGAGGTAGGCACCCTATTCAAACAGGAACCACAATCCTAATCAGGGTAAGTCAGAATCACACTTTAAATTAATTTGTTCTCACCCTCTGGTAGCTTGGCACAGAGCAGTCAGGCTTAACTTAAGAGGCAATGTGTAAAGTATTTGTGCAGACAGTAACACAATGAAACACCACAAAAAGACCACACCAGTTTAGAAAAATAGAGAATAATTTGATAAATAAAGCAAGAACAAAACTGCAAAATTACAAAAAGTAGAAGTCAAGATATTAATTTTCAAAGATTAAATGTACACATAGTGCTTAGAAGCAAATAGCGTTCCAAGAGTTAAAGAATCACACCCGACTGGGACAAATCAAAGAGTTCAGTCTGTCCACGATGGAGTACAGGCAAGCTACAGGACCCATGCAGGGCCCATATAGCAAAAGTACCTTACTCCTTGTCTCAAGCATGGGATGTGGGGTGCGCCGAGCAATGCGTCAGTGATCACCAAGCTGTTGTGAGGTTGTGCTGGTTTTCTCCATGCAACTGCGACGAAGTGTTGGTGTTCAAAAGGCATGGCGGCTCCGAGTGCGATGTGCCAGCTTTAACTACCCTGCAAAGGCGATGCGTCGATCTTATCCACGCAGTGGCAAAATGCATTGGTTCTGATGCAGTGGTTCTGGGGGTGATGCGGTGATTCCGCATGCAATGCGCCAGTTCTGAGTGTGATGCGCCAATCTGGTCTCAGCAACAGCAGTGATGCTTCGATCCCATTCTCACAGCAGGAGATGCGTCACTTCTGATTGGAGCAATGGCAACAATGTGCATTTTTTCGTCCCTGCAACAACAGCAATGCAACTATCCCGATCTCACAGCAGGAGATATGATGGGCGCAACAGCATCAATGAGCTGGATCTGGCAAATGCAGCACTTCAAACTCACTTACGAGGGCCTTGGATTGCATTAGCACCACTTGGCAGAGCAAGTAAAGTCCAGGTACTGAGTTTGAAGATGAAAGTGGTCTTTGATATACCTGAGTATTCAGAAACAGGAAGTAAGTCAACAAGCCCTTTGAGGTTCTAGGATGTACAGATGCAGGTCAAGTCCTTTTCACTCCCAGGCAAGAAGCAGCTGGCAGCAGGCCAACACAGCAAAGAAGTTCAGCATGGTAACAGTCCCTCCTGGCAGCACAGCACTCATTTTTCCTTGCAGAATGTCCATGGTTCTAGAAGGGATCTGAATTGTTGTTGTCAGAGGCTCAGTACTTATACCCAGTTGGGCCTTTGAAGTAGGGAGACTTCAAGGAGATTTTTTGAAGTGCACAAGACCCTGCCTTTCCTGCCCTAGCTCCAGACTCAATCCAGGAGGGTATGCAATCCTTTGTGTGGGGACAGGGAACAGCCCTTTCAGGTGTAAGTGTCAGCTCTTCCCTCCCATCAAGCTCAGGATGACCCTTTAACATGCATATGGCTACACAGTTACAACTAACCACCCTTCGTGAGTGGCAGTCTAGACAGAATGCAGGAAGTCAGCTTTCACCCACCCTAGAAATTTATTCCAGACACAGGCAGAATACACAAAGGGCCATATGCACGAAATTCTGTTTTTGCATTTCCTAAAAAGTGAATCCTAATAAATCACTAGTTAAGAAATGTAAAATGGAATGCATTAAAATAGCGATTTTCTAAGAGTTACTCCCACAGAGTAGGTATTGCTATTAGGAAATCACAAATTAGGAAATACAAAGCCAATGGTGGCTTATGGGCCTAAGGCCCCTCCTTGATGCACTCCCCAAAACAGTGGTGCACGTGTGAAGAGCACAAATGCCCTAAGGGCATTTGCGCACTACATGGCACTTTAAAAAATGCATTTTGGGTGCATTTTATAAAATTGCACATGGTTACCATTGATTTGGAGTTGATGATAAGAGTATTTCCTAAATGCCCATTTTGAATTAAGGAAATGCTTTGCACATGTTCTTAGGGAATCTCATATAGGAAATCTATATTTGTGATGTCCGAGTCAGGGAATGGCAAAATGCAATGTCTACTGGGTAGAAATCACATTTTGTGATTCCCTATCTGCTTTTGTACATATGGAAAGAAAATTCAGCATTTCTTAATGAACCAAAATTTAAATTCAGTTCTTTAAAAAATGCTAAATCTTTTTTATACATATGGCCCAAATTGGTTTAAGTAAGAAAATGGCAACTTTCTAAAAGTGGCATTTTCAGAACTACAATTTTAAAATCAACTTCATCATCAGTTGTGTTTTTAAATTGTGAGTCCGGAGACACCACATTTGCATTTCCCATCTCCTCCCAATTGGAAATTACACTTTAAAATGTAATACGGAAATCCCAATGTTAACTTTTGGGAGCGATAGGCCTTGCCGTAGTGAAAAACGAATTTAAGTGCATTTCACTATCAGGACATGTAAAACTTAAAACTGCACACCCAGGCTCTGCAGTGGCTGGTTTGAGACATGCTTAAAATGTTACTTAAGTGGGTGGCACAGTCAGTGCTACAAGCACACTAGTAGCATTTGATTTACAGGCCCTGGAAACTAGTGCACTTTTCTAGGGACTTATGAGTAAATCAAATAAGTCAGTTGTGGGTAAAACCAATGTTACCATGTTTAAAGTAAAGAGCTCATGCATTTTGGAAGTGGTCAGATTCCATAAGCCAGCAAAAACAAAGTCACCAAAAACCGGAGGTCAGAAGGCAAAAAGTCAGGGGAAATCACACAAAGGATGCCAGGTCTAACTTGTGTCCCTGCAGCAGAAAGTAGGGAGAGCTACCCAACCCCTTGTGTGTTCTCCTCACTAAGGCAGAAGAACCTGGAGATACTATCAGCATTGGAGTTGTCTCTTCCAGGACTGTGTTCCACTGTAAAGTCCATTCCCTCCAAGGAGATGGACCACCTCAACAGTTTCAGATTTCCACCCCTCATTTGCATTAACCTTATGAGGTGCCTGTGGTGGTTCACTGACACAACATCGTTGTAAAAAATATTGATGTTAAAAATATTGAGCAAAAAATATAGACAACAAAAATATCGACTCCTATACTTAAACAGGTAAGTACAAAAATATTGTCGAAAAAATATTGATGTATAAAATATAGATGTATAAAATATCGACTTTTATATAAATATATAATAAAATAATATATTAAATATATTAAATATAATAATAACAAAATAAAAATACATTTAATATATATTTTAATAAAATATACCAAATAAAATTAAAAAAATAAATATACAAACATTATTATTTATACATACATACTTACTTTAAAACAATTAATAAACTGTTATTTTTAAGTTACATTAAAAGGTTAAAATAATATACAAAATAAAATATATATTAATGATTCAAAATATAAAAAAAATCTATAATAAATTAAAACATTAAACTATTAGAAAAATATTTTAATTTAAATTTCACAATACAATCAGTGCAACAGTAGGGAAAGTGTTGGATAGCAAAGGGGTAAAAATAACTATTCCTACTCCAGTAAGTGCAAAAATAGGGTAAGTGTTGGATAGCGGAGGAATTAAATGTACTATTCCCACTCCAGTGAGTGCAACAGTAGAGAAAGTGTTGGATAGTGGAGGGGAAAAATTTACTATTCCCACTCCAAAGAGTGTGACAGTAGGAAAAGTGCTGGATAGCTGAGAGGTAAAAATTACTATTCCCACTCCAAAGAGTGCAACAGTAGGGAAAGTGCTGGACAGCGGAGGGGTAAATATTACTATTCCCACTTCACTGAGTGCAATAGTAAGGAAAGTGTTAGATAGCTTAGAGGTAAAAATTACTATTCCAACTCCAGTGAGTGCAACAGTAGGGAGACTGTTGGATAACAGAGGGGTAAAATGTACTATTCCCACTCCAGTGAGAGCAACAGTAGGGAAAGTGTTGGATAGCGGAGGGGCAAACATTACTATTCCCAATCCAAAGAGGGCAACAGTAGGGAAAGTGTTGGATAGCGGAAAAGTAAAAATTACTATTCCAACTCCAGTGAGTGCAACAGTAGGGAAATTGCTGGATATCGGAGGGGTAATACATTACTATTCCCATTCCAGTGACTGCAGCAGTAGGGAAAGTGCTGGATAGTGGAGGAGTACAAATTACTATTCCCACTCCAGTGAGTGTAACATTAGGGAAAGTGCTGGATAACAAAGAAACAAAAATTATTATTCACACTCACAGTTAAAAAAAATATATATATAAAAAAAATGAAGAAATCATAAAAATAAATAAGCATTATTTAAAAGATAAAACATCAATTATATTACACATATAAAAAGAACACATATTATAATAATATTTACATACGACAAAAACCTACATATATATAATAAAAGAAAAAAGAAAAAAAAAAATATTTCAAACTAGAAAATATTTACAAACAAAAAATTAACTAAAACATAAATGTATTTATTTTATTTCCTGCCCGATAACACCACATCAATAACAAAACACTTCATCATTTTTATGAAAATTATTTCCATAATTAACATAATTAATAATCAATTAACAAATATTATAAATAAAAACAAACTAAAAAACATTAATTGGCTACATACACTTTAACCCCTTCGATGCTCATGACGGAATGGTTCCGTCATGAGCATCGGTGCCCCTGTACTCATGACGGAACCATTCCGTCATGAGGACAGGGGCACGAAATCCCTCTGCTGCAGACAGCAGAGGGATTTATATTTCACCCCTGTGAACTTGGGAGCTGGGGAAGAGCATCCCCAGCTCCCGAGGCCCCCTCCCTGGTTTCTGTGCCATGAAGATCAGCGCGCACGTCGCGCTGTCTTCATTGCACAGAAACCGAAACTGAAATGAGCCTTTAGGCTCATTTCAGCTTCACTTTCTATGTGCTCAGGGGGCTATCTCAGCCCCCCAGACACATAGAAAGACGGGAGAGGTATCATTGGAAAGGGGAGAATCGCCCCTTTCCAATGGTACCCCTCCCCAGTGGATCCCAGGAGGGCGATCCCCAAGCAGGGATCCACCCACTAGACACCAGGGAGGGGGGGCGGGCCCTTGGGCAAGGGCCTTCGCTCACCCATAAAGAAATGGGCTAAATTCAGTCTTTCTGCCCCCCTGGGGGGCAGATGGGGCAGTAGCCACCAATCTTCCCCCCGGGGGAGGAGAAAGCCCAATAAACGCCAGGGATTTTTTTTTTGTGCATTTTTTTTAGGATGGGGGCTGCCCGAAATAGGTATGCCAATGCCCCCAGCCCCGCCACCATTACATTCTTTCTGCCCCCCTTGGGGCAGATGAAGGCAGTTGCCCCCAATCTGCCCCCCCTGGGGGGGCAGAAAGCCCACTAAACGCCAGGGTTTTTTTGCACCATTTTTTTAGGGTGGGGGCTGTCTGAACGGGCACACCAATGCCACAACCCCTGCCACCATTACAGCCTTTCTGCCACCCCTGGAGGGGCAGATGGGGCCAGTAGCCCCCAATCTGTCCCCCCGGGGGGGGGCAGAAAGCCCACTTGACACCAGGGATATTATGGGTCAAATCTGAATTAGGGTGGGGACTGCCCAAAATGGGCATGCGCATGCCCCCAACCCTCCCCCACAAAAAGTACTGCCTTTCTTCCACCCTGGGGGGCCGATGGGGGCATTAGCCCCCAATCTGCCCCTCCGGGGGGGCAAAAAGTCCAGTAGACGCCAGGGATTTCTTGGGCAAATTTTATTTGGGTTGGGGTATTGGCATGCCTGTTTTGGGTAGCCCCCACCCTAATTAAAATTTGCCCAAAAAACTCCCTGGCATCTTGTGGACTTTCAGCCCCCCCTGGGGGCAGACGGGGGCATTAGCCCCCAATCTGCCCTGCCAGGGGGGCAAAAAGCCCTCTAGATGCCAGGGTTTTTGGGGGCAAATTTGAATTAGGGTGGGGCTGACAAAACAGGTATGCCCCTTCCCCCACTCCCTCCCGACACAAATTACATCTTTCCTGCCCCACTTGGGGGCCAGATGGGGCAGTAGCCCCCAATCTGCCCCCCGGAGGGGGGCAAGAAGCCTACTAGACGCCAGGGATTTTTTGGGGCAAATTTTTATTAGGGTGGGGGCATTGGCATGCCCGTTTTTGGCAACCACCGCCCTAATTAAAATTTGCTCAAAAAAATCCCTGGCATCTAGTAGGCTTTCTGCCCCCCCCCGGGGGCAAGATGGGGACAGTAGCCCCCAATCAGCCCCCCCGGGGGGCAAAAAGCCCACTAGAAGCCAACGATTATCCTGGCTTTTTTATGTGTGGGGGCTGCCCAGAATGGGCATACCAATGCCCCCACCCATCAAATAAATAGCCACAGTGTTTCAGCCCCCCTTATGGGTATATCGTGGCAACCCCACCCCCGATATCCCCCTCAGGGCAGCAGAAACCAGACTAGGCACGGATTTGTTTTTAGCAATATGCCTACCTGTCGATTTTGGGCCCTAGCTCAGCCGGCACATAGGGAAATCTAGCAAACCTGTACATTTTTACAAACTAGACACCCAGGGGAATCCAGGATGGGCTAACTTGACTGGCTCTCACCAGGTTCTGTTACCCAGAATCCCTTGCAAACCTAAACATTTGTCCAAAAAAACTAATTTTCCTCACATTTCTGTGGTGGAAAGTTCTGGAATCTGCGTGGATCCACAAAATTCCACCCACCCCGCGTTCTCCAAAGTCTTCCAAGAAAAATGGTACCTCACTTGCAGGGGTAGGCGTAGTGCCCACGACAGGAAACAGCCCAAAAGGCAATGTGGACACACCACATTTTCACAGTGAAAACTGACCCTTTTTTTGTCAAATGCCTAGCTGTAGATTTTGAATCCTAGCTCTGCCGACACCTAGGGAAACCTAGCAAACCTATACATTTTTTAAAACTAGACACCCAGGGGAATGCAGGATGGGGTGACTTGACTGGCTGTCACCAGGTTCTGTTACCCAGAATGCCTTGCAAACCTATACATTTGTCAAAAAAACACATTTTCCTCACATTTCTGTGGTGGAAAGTTCTAGAATCTGCATGGATCCACAAAATTCCACTCACCCCACATTCCCAAAAGTGTTCAGCGAAAAATGGCACCTCACTTGTCTGGGTAGGCCTAGTGCCCGCGACAGGCAAGGGCCCAAAACCTATTGAAACAACATCAAATTTACCTATCACAAAACAACCTGGTTTTGCAAAGGGGGTCTCACGAGTTTTTGGCCCCAGGCTTGGCGGCCCTATAGTGAAACCTACCAAACCCACACATTTCTGAAAACTAGCCACATGGGGGATTCCAGGGAGGTATGGCTTATGTGGATTCCCCAAACTTTCCTTACCCAGAATACCCTGCAAACCTAAATTTTAGCTGAAAAAAACACTTGTTTCACATATTTTTGTGTGGGAAAGTTGTGGTATCACCGGGCTGACACAAATTTCCTACCACCCAGTGTTCCCCCGGGTCTCCCGATAAAAATGGTGCCTCACTCGTGTGGGAGGACCAAGTATCCGCGACAGACAGGGGCCCAAAACGTATTGAAGCGACATCAAAATTGCCTATCACCAAACAACCTGGTTTTGCAAGGGGGGTGACCTGGGTTTTTGGCCCCGTACTCGGCCGCCATCTAGGGAAACCTACCAAACCCACACATTTCTGAAAATTAAACACCCGGGGGATTCCAGGGAGGTATGGCTTGCGTGGATCCCCCAAAGTTTCCTTACCCAGAATCCCCTGCAAACCTCAATTTTAGCTGAAAATATCACTTTTTTCACACATTTTTGTGTGGGAAAGTTGTGGCATCACCGGGCTGACACAAATTTCGTACCACCCAACATTCCCCTGGGTCTCCCGATAAAAATGGTGCCTCACTCGTGTGGGAGGCCCGAGAACCCGCGACAGGTAGGGGCCCAAAACGTATGGAGGCCCAAGTGCCTCCCACATGAGTGAGGCACCATTTTTATTGGGAGACCCAAAAATGTGTGAAAAACGTGATATTTTCAGCTAAAATTGAGGTGTGTAGGGGATTCTGGGCAAGGAAACGTTGGGGGATCCATGCAAGCCATTCCTCCTGGAATCCCCCGGGTGTCTAGTTTTCAGAAATGTGTAGGTTTGGTAGGTTTCCCTAGGTGCCGGCAGAGCTAGGGTTCAAAAACTACAACTAGGCACTTTGCCAAAAAAGGGTCATTTTTCACTGTGAAATTGTGGTGTGCCCACGTTGCGTTTTGCACCATTTCCTGTCGTGGGCACTAGGCCTACCCACACAAGTGAGGTACCATTTTTCTTGGAAGACTTTTGGGAATGCGGGGTGGGTCGAAATTTGTGGATCCACGCAAATTACAGAACTTTTCACCACAGAAATGTGAGGAAAATTTGTTTTTGGGGCAATTTTTTAAGTTTGCAAGGGATTCTGGGTAACAGAACCTGGTGAGAGGCAGTCAAGTCACTCCATACTGGATTCCCCTGGGTGTCTACTTTTCACAAATGTATAGGTTTGCTAGGTTTCCCTAGGTGCCGGCAGAGCTAGGGTTAAAAAACTACAGCTAGGCATTTTGCCAAAAAAAGGGTCATCATTTTTCACTGGGAAATCGTGTTGTGTCCACGTTGCGTTTTGCACCGTTTCCTGTCACGGGCACTAGGCCTACCCACATAAGTGAGATACCATTTTTCTCTGAAGACTTTGGGGAACGGTGGGTGGGTGGAAATTTGTGGAGCCGCACAAATTCCAGAACTTTCCACCACAGAAATGTGAGGAAAACTTATTTTTTGGGCACTTTTGGGGGTTTGCAATGGATTCTGGGTAACAGAACCTGGTGAGAGGCAGTCGAGTCACTCCATCCTTTATTCCCCTGCGTGTCTAGTTTTCAAAAATGTATAGGTTTGCTAGGTTTCCCTAGGTGCCGGCAGAGCTAGGGTTAGAAAACTACAGCTAGGCACTTTGCTAAAAAAGGGTCACTTTTCACTGGGAAATTGTGTTAGGTCCACGTTGCGTTTTGCACCGTTTCCTGTCACGGGCACTAGGCCTACCCACATAAGTGAGGTACCATTTTTCTCAGAAGACTTTGTGGAACGGTGGGTGGGTGGAAATTTGTGGATCCACACAAATTCCAGAGCTTTCCACCAAAGAAATGTGAGGATAATTTATTTTTTGGGCACTTTTGGGGGTTTGCAAGGGATTCTGGGTAACAGAACCTGGTGAGAGGCAGTCGAGTCACTCCATCCTGTATTCCCCTGGGTGTCTAGTTTTCAAAAATGTATAGGTTTGCTAGGTTTCCCTAGGTGCCGGCAGAGCTAGGGTTAGAAAACTACAGCTACGCACTTTGCTAAAAAAGGGTCATTTTTCACTGGGAAATTGTGTTAGGTCCACGTTGCGTTTTGTGCTGTTTCCTGTCACGGGCATTAGGCCTACCCATGCAAGTGAAGTACCATTTTTCTCGGAAGACTTTGAGGAACGCGGGGTGGGTGGAGATTTGTAGATCCACGCAGATTCCAGAACTTTCCACCACAGAAATGTGAGAAAAATTTGTTTTTTTTGACATTTGTTTAGGTTTGCAAGGGATTCTGGGTAACAGCACCTGGTGAGAGGCAGTCGAGTCACCCCATCCTGTATTCCCCTGGGTGTCTAGTTTTCAAAAATGTATAGGTTTGCTAGGTTCCCTAGGTGCCGGCAGAGCTAGGGTTCAAAAACTACAGCTAGGCAGTTTGCCAAAAAAGGGTCATTTTTCACTGTGAAATTGTGGTGTGTCCACGTTGCATTATGCGCCGTTTCGTGTCGCGGGCACTAGGCCTACCCACACAAGTGAGTTACCATTTTTCTCTGAAGACTTTGGGGAATGCAGGGTGGGTGGAAATTTGTGGATCCATGCAGATTCCAGAACTTTCCACAACAGAAATGTGAGGAAAATGTGTTTTTTTGGACATTTGTTTAGGTTCGCAAGGGATTCTGGGTAACAGCACCTGGTGAGAGCCAGTCAAGTCACCCCATCCTGCGTTCCCCTGGGTGTCTCGTTTTAAAAAATGTATAGGTTTGCTAGGTTTCCCTAGCTGCCGGCAGTGCTGGAGTTCAAAATCTACAGCTAGGCACTTTGCAAAAAAAGGGTAATTTTTAATTGTGTTCATGATGCGTTTTGAGCCGTTTCCAGTTGTAGGCACTCTGCCTACCCACACAAGTGAGGTACCATTTTTATTGGGAGACTTAGGGTAATTCAGATTTGAAAAGCAACTGTTATTACCTATTGACTTTCAATGCATTTCTGCCTTCCAAATGAAAGACAATGTTTAAAAAAGAAGTAATTTTGAAAAATGACCGATAATTCTCATGCTAGTATGAGGGTTCCCAATTTCGGAAAGGTGCAAATATCTACTGTTTCTTAACTCTATATTTTTCTCCCATTTCAGAAATACATAGGTGTCTTTCATACCAATTTTTCTATGCATACATTTTCCCAGAGTAATTGCTATATACCCGCTACAGAATAAAAAAACATTGCAAGTCGCTGCTCAGTTTTTGGCTCTGGGTTCGTCTGGTTTTTCGTGAACCTACAAGTCTTATATATCCCCGCAACCAGTAAGGTCCTGCAGATGTAACGGTATATTGCTTTCAAAGAGCTGTCATAATTAGAAGTAGTTACAGGTGAAAACGTTGACACAAAAAGCTGTTTTTATCAACTAATTTTCAATTTTTCCTATATTTAACTGTTAGTTTCTATAAAGAAACCTTGAAGGATCTACACAAGTGACCACTTGCTGAATTCAGAATTTTGTCTACTTTTGAAAAATATAAAGCTTTCCAGGATCCATTATTGATTTCATACAAATTTTACCATTAACTGAAAGGAGGTTGAAAATAGGCTATGTCCCAGCAAAATGCCAAAACTGTGTAAAACATTTTGGTTTTCTGACAAAAGTACGTCATTCCCTAAAAGCTGGGAAAATGGTGATTTCAGCCCCAGAAACCCTTTTTTGATAACATTTGCAGGGGAAAACCCATACGCTTTCATTTGCATCACTTTTTCCCATTTTTCCCCAAAAAAGGCTTAGCAGAGGGTGGGAAAAGGCCTAGCAGCGAAGAGGATAACACTATAATATCCACAACACACAACTAAATTAAACTATAAAATAATAAAACACAATTAAAACTTATTTTTAATTTAAAAACTATTACTATTAACAACTAAAAATTAAATAATTAAAATGTATTTAATACCGACCCTTTAGCCCTTTAAAAGTAAAAACAAGACACAAAAAAAATTATCCAAAGTAATTATCAAATAATTAACATTAATTAACAACTATATAATAATTAATTAAATACAAATTACTTCCCACTCTTTACTCCAGTAAACACCACAACACACACCTAAAATGAATTACACAATCACCATAATTAATTACCAATTAATTATTTAAAATTAATTAACAACCAATTAATAATTCATCAATTTAAAATAAATTACTTCCACCCTTTACCTCTATAAAGACCACAACACACACCTAATAATAATTACAAAATTACAAGGAAAGGGAAGCAGAACAAGGAAGGGCAAGTAGTTCCCTTCCAGGGTCTGTATCTCAATGCGAGAACAATCCCAAAGCATGTGGCAGAAATCTGGGACTTGTTAGACAATCTAACCAGATATCTGTCTCTTCACCGAGACCTGGCTGCACAATCAAGCCATGCCTACGCTGGCAATAACATTACCCGCTGAATACTCTGTAGTACGATTAGATAGAACAGGCAAGAAGGGTGGAGGTCTAGCTAATGCCACATGTCCACCTTAATATATCAAGATCCTGGACACAGTTTCTACCGCTAGTATGGAGCTGATGGTGTTCAGGGTGGAGCGGGTACAGGCGATTGAGTAGACGGGAGCTATAGTCTATCACCCACCAGAAGAAAACAAGTAAGAGTTTTGTACGTCCCTATTAGAAAGGTTGGCCCCTTACACATTGAAAACTGGCACGTTCCTACTGGTAGGGGATTTTAATCATCATTTGGATACTCTTTCCAACGTAGAGTCTGCTGGTATAGTAGCATCTATGGAGTCGCTAGGTCTCTCCTCCAGAGTTCTCATTCCTACACATATTGCCTGGCATACGCTGGACACTAATTTTACAAATATACCGGACATAACGGTTGAACCTCCCCTGACACTAGGCTGGACTGACCATTTGGCATTAAGTTTCTCCTGGGAGCTGACAAAGCCTGCCAGCCAGCCTCAGGGTCGCAGGGACCTTTGTCGATCTTGAAAAAAAGTGACATCTACTGCCTTCAGTCTGGCATACACTTCCCCTTCATTTAAGAACTGTGAAGATAGTGATACAGCCTTGGAAAGATTTGAGGGTTCAGTAACCAAAGCTTTAGATTCCATTGCACCGCTCAAGGTTGTTAAAATCTGGGACAGGGCAACCCCAGCCCCATGATACTCAGATAATCTCAAGAAAGAAAAGGCCATATGTAGAACCAGGGAGAGAAAATGGAGGAAAACAAAATTAGAGAGAGATAAATTGCTCTAACAGCACATAGAGCTTATCTAAATAGTTGCAACACAGCCAGAAGAGTACATCACGGAAGCGAAGAACTCCTCTAAAGAGCTCTTTTGGATCCTTAAGGAGTTTACCAACTCTAGAGCCAACAACCCTTTACCCTCGCCTACACAAGGGTTATGTGAGGACCCAGCTGGCTATTTTATACAAAAGATTGATAAAATCTACAGTTCCTTTAGTTCGGAAGAGGCTGATAAGGAGGGAGTCCCCCTCACCTACTTTAGAGTCTTACTCTGTTATTACTGCCGAGCAAGTGGGGTCCTTATTAGCTCACATGAAATCTGGCTCTCCGTTAGACTTGGCTCCCCCTTTCATCATTTCAGAACTTGCCCCGGCTCTGTCACACGTGCTTGCTGAAGTCTCTAATATCTCGTTAGCTACAGCCATGTTCCCTTGCAAGTGGGAGAACACACAAATTAAGCCATTGCTGAAAAAGGCACTAGCTGATCCCTCAGATTTACAAAATTACAGACGGATCTCTCTCCTCCCAAGTTGCTCAAAGATCATGGAGACATTAATTAATAGACAACTCTCAGGCTATTTATAACAAAATAATCTACTGGATCTTTCCCAGTCGGGATTCCGTACATGTTATAGCACTGAGTCCGCACTGATGGAAGTCACAGACACCATAAGGATGTCACTGGATAAGGGGACCCCCTCGGTGCTAGTTCTCCTTGATTTGTCAGGAGCCTTTGACACCGTCTCTCATCGAATCCTTTTGGATAAGTTACGAGAGATTGGTGTCAGAGGCATGGCCTTAAAATGGCTGCAAAGTTTTTTGACCGACAGAACACAATGTGTCCAGTTGGATTCCTTTGTGTCACAGACCACGCAAGTGGACAAGGGGTCCCACAGGAATCCATTTTAAGTCCCACCTTGTTCAACATCTATGTGGCTCCGCTGGCCTCTATTATTAGATCCTGCGGGTTTGAGACAATCTCGTATGCGGACGACACTCAAGTGATAGCCCCCATGGAGTCGGAACCTGCAGTGACCAGAGCTAAGTTTAAAAACTGTATGCCACATGGATGAGGAAGAACTTCCTCCAGCTTAACTCCAATAAAACCGAGATTCTGTTGTTTGGTAAAGCGGAGGAATGGTGGACACCTGAATGGTGGCTGTCAGAACTCGGGGAAGCACTTTCACCAAAAAAGTTGGCAAAGAATTTTGACATCATAATTGACAATAAACTTTCCATGGAGGAGCATGTGAAGACGATGTCGGGCACGTGCTTCAGAATAATGCGGATGCTTAGAAAGATCTTCCCTTGGATCCCTCTTACGGCAATAAAAACTCTTATTCAGTCACTTCTGGTCAGTAGACTAGACTATGGTAATTCAGTACTAGTTGGAATCAGGGAAGACCTATTATCAAGATTGCAGGTAGTCCAAAATACAGCAGCCCGTCTCGCCCTCAATAAACCGGTACATACCCCATCATTACCTCTCTTACGTCAATTGGATTGGCTTCCTATTAGGAAAAGAGCAGTTCTCAAGCTCCTGTGTACTGTGTTTAAGTCTCTTCAGGGTACAGGCCCTGCCTACCTCAAGAAGAAACTTGAGCTGTATTTGCCCGTGAGTCAGCTGTGATCTAGCAACCATAATTCGCTCTGCACACCTGAGAATCAAGAAAGCCAAAATGGGTGGACGTGCTTTTTCTCATCTAGCCCCCGTCCATTTGAATATCCTCCCAGACAAGATCAGTGCCTGTTCCAATCTGACACAGTTCAAGAAATTGCTTAAGACCTGGCTGTTTTAAGAATGTGTTTTTTCATAGGTGACTGTTACTCAGGCGCCGAGAGATCCCCCTGGGGATGATTCGCTGCGCCCTACAAATAATAATAATAATTAATGACCAATGAATTAATTAAAATTAACATATATTTATTAATTCATGAATTACAAATAAATCATTTCCTGCCCTTTACACTTATAAACACCACAACACACACCTAAAATTAATTACACAATTACCATAATTATTTACCACTTATTAATTAATTAATAATAAATTACTTTACACATTTAACACTATAACATCTCAACTAAATAAATACAAAATAATCAATACATTTAATATAAATAAATGATTTCCCACCCTATTCCCCTATAAACCCACAATCCTCTACTGAACTAAAAATGCAAAATTCACAAAAAAAAATTAATAACTACAAACAATTCTCATACAAAAAACAAACATCACATACATATAAAATATATACTAAAAAACATAACATTAATAACAAAAAAAATGTTCACAACTATATTTTTGCAATTGATATTAAACACTTTAATACTTTTATATCGATATTACTTACCTTAAGTCGATATTCTTGACCACGATATTCTTGCTGTCGATATTTCTCAACCACGATAATAATGACTTGATATTTGTACAACTCAATATTTTTAATCGATATTCTGTTTCTGCACTGCCTGTGATCTCTCTGAACTCAGAGGTGACTGACAAACAGGAATGGCCTTTGCTTTCAGTACCCGGACCATAACAAAGGCTTCCCTTTCTATTACGCCCCCCTGTTCCCTGGTAAATAACTTTCTTCTGATAATGGCTACAGGTTGATCCAGGCCCTCTTCATTCAGCAGTGAGAGAATGGCTCTTTTGCCATGCTCTGGGGTGTCTGTCAGTACCCAAATCCTTAGGAGAAGTCAGTTGCCTTGATCACGGGTGCTGTGCACATTACCTCTTTCAGGGTGTGAAAAGATTCCTGGCATGCTTCTGTCCAGATCACATGACATGGCTGCTTTCTTGGTAGTCAGTTTTGTCAAGGTAGCAACAATGGTGTCTTACTCCTTGATGAATATCCTGTTATAGACAGTGAGGCCTAAAAAAAGCTCTCACTTCTGTCTAGATCTTGAGAGATTCCCAAGCCAGAATGGCTTCAATCTTTGGCTGAAGGGGTTGCACCTTGCCACCCCCTACTTGGTGTCTCAAGTAGAACACAGAACCCTGCCCCATCTGGCATTTACTGGCCTTGATAGTCAGGCCTGCACTCTGCAGAAGCCTAAGCACTTACTGGAGGTGGTGCAAGTAGTCCTCCCAACTAGAAAAGAAGACCACAATGTTGTCTAGGTAGGCAGCACTGAAGTTCTCTAACTCACTCAGGACCTAGTTGATCAACCTCTAGAAGGTGGCAGAGGAGTTCTTCTACCATTACCCGGAACTTGAATTGCCCTTCTGGTATTGAGAACGCTGACCTCTCTTTAGGCCCCTCGGTCAAGGAAATCTGCCAGTACCCAGATGTTAAGTCAAACTTACTGAGAAACTTGGCAGCTCCAAGCCAATATATGAGTTCATCAGCTCAGGGGATGGAGTGCGCATTGGTTTTGGTGACCACATTAGGCCCACGATAGTTCACACAGAACTGGAGTTCAGAAGTGACACATAGCTAGACAGACTTGGGGACCAACACCACTGTGCTGGACCAAGGGATGATTAAGAGCTCAATAACCCTTAACACCAGCATCTTGGAGACCTCATCTTTGATGCTGGCTCCCACTTTTTCATATAACCTTTAAATTGTGTTCTTCACATGCATACTGTTCTCAGTATCAATATCAGGGGTGTAAAATGTAGTGCACCCTGGGGTAAGTGAGCACATAGAGGTAAACTGTCCCAGCAACTGGTGGCAGTCTCTTTTTTGATCTAGGTTTAATGTAGGGGGGAGGTTTAAACCCTCCACTGACCCATCCTGCTCCTTGGAGGAAAGGAGTTCAAATCATACGTAACCAAGAGCATGGTAAGGTCATACCTTTCAAAGTGGGGCTTGAGGCTATTGACATGAAAGACCCATAAAGGGCTCCTGGTAGTTTTGAAGTTCAACGAGTAGGTGACATCACATCATAAGGCCCAGACTAAGAGTCTTGCAGGATGGCCCTGGGCTCCACAGGCTCCATCACTCACACTTTTGACCAGTCTGAAACTCAACCAGAGTGGTTTTCTGTTCATATCAACATTTCATGTCATCCTGGCTAACTTCAAGATTTGCCTGTGCGAGCTTCCAGATGCGGGCTGTCTTGTTGTGGAATGCTGGCATGTACCTAACTACATCCTGAGGTGGCTCCTTCGGAGCTTGCGTCCAGCCTTCCTTAACCAAACTGAGAGGTCCTCTCATAGGGGCCAGTTTATAGGCTCTAATGGGCTTAAGCCAGTCCCCATTTGTAGTTCCTTCATGTAGATGAACAAAAGACATGGCAGGAGGACATCCCACGTATGCCTCATGGGTTTAGGTGGGACCACAATCATGCCTTTGAGGGTGTAGTTGAATCTTTCACTAACCCATTGGTTTGGGGAACATTTAGGTTACATGTACCCAAACATGAAGATGGTACCCTAGTCAGAATCCATCTCCCTGGGGAAACCCACATGGGTAAAGTTCCCCATCAGTGCCTTGGAAACAGAAGGCACAATTACTGTCCTCAGAGGGATAGCTTCCGGGTGGCATGGTCTACCAAGACCAGAACAAATCTGTTGCCCATGGCTGTATTGGGATCCAGAGGCCCCTCAACGTAGATGCCAACTCGTTCGAAAGGGGTCAAACAACAGGGAAAGGTTGCATGGGGGCGTTGCATTTCCCCCCTAACTTGCCATTTGCCTGTCAAGTAGGACAGGACCTACGGAAAGCATCTGACTCCTTCCTTATTTGAGGCAAATAGCAGTAGGTGACAAGACTGTCAATGATCTTGTCTTGGCCCAAATGATCTGTCACTTGGTGCATCATGAGCAAAACCCTGTAGGAAGGCCCTGAAGCACTAGGGTACCATCAACACGTGTTGCACCAAGGCTCAGGAGCAGTCACAGTCCATGCAGGTAACAGCGGTGGGGCGGTGGGGTGTGGGGCTGAGTGGGGGGAATTTCAAGGGGCGATGCTGTGGGAAAATTAAATAAATAATTATTTTTCCCTTGTCATCTTCCATCGGAATCACCCCCACCCTGCCCCTCCGTCCCACCGCTGTTGCTTGTATATGCCGCGGCTGCTCAGGAGCACTATACAGGACACCATTCTCTTAGTACATCAGGTGTTTGCCAAAGACATCACCAGCTGCCAGGCTTTCAGCCTGCTGCCAAAGACCCACAAGAGTAAGGCACTCCTTTTGTGCCTTGAATAACTCCTCACTGGTTGGACCCCTTCTTCAGCCAGTTGGACTGCTCAGGTAGGTTCCCCAGTTTGGCCACATCCTTCCATGTAGGTACCAGGGCATCCCACTCATGGGAGTTTCAGGTGTGGGTTTCCTGCACCCCTTGCCCTTCTTCTCCTTGGCTGGCACCTTGGACATTCTTTCAGGCTACAGGTCCTCTTGACCTCCCTCACAAGCTACCATGGACCGTGTGGTCAGGCTCAGCCCCTCAGACAACTCCAAAATCTTCAATTGTGACTTGAGCTCTACCTTCTTCCAGGTGGTATGCTCTAGGGCATTACCAGTAGACAATGCACAGGCATGAATGGACTCTCAGCTACCCTCAAGGAACCTGAGATGCCCACCCACTCAAAGGGAACCAAAGACACTGGTAGTGGCTTTCATGCTGTCAACTGCAACAACTTAGTTGAACACATTAGGGACTATGTGTTCTGGAGAAGCCAAATGACATGGGAAGGTAGTCATGTTTGCTCCTGTGTCTCTGAGACACCACCCTTTCCCTATTAATGGGGACCCCCTGACTGTACTTCCTAGTATTAATAGACTTGTGGCTTCTCTGCAACATTTCTCCATAACCCAGGAACACTAGGGTAACCTCAACTCTGTCCCCACCCCCAGCTGTGACAAACTCCTCCCCAAGCACCACACTGGCAAGCCCCAGTGACTGCCTATCCATGGGGGGGCTGTACCTGCTTGGGACACTCGGCATCCCCATTGTAGTGTCCTTCCTGTTGATACTCATAACACTTAGAGGATGTCTTCCCTGTAGACTAACTGTCAGGAAATCACTTATTTTTCTTCTCGGGAGGGAATGGGAATTCTGACCCATGAAATAGTTTGGGGTGCTTTAGAGAAATCCTTCTTTTTGTTTTTGTTCCCCCTCCCCCTTTTTGTAAGGACCCTGCCTGGCCTTGTGGTGATCCCCCAGATATCTTCTTATGGAACTTGTTGCTGTCCCATTGGTCTGCCTCTCTTACGTCAATTGGATTGGCTTCCTATTAGGAAAAGAGCAGTTCTCAAGCTCTTTTGTACTGTGTTTAAGTCTCTTCAGGGTACGGGCCCTGCCTAACTCAAGAAGAAGCTTGAGCTGTATTTGCCCGTGAGTCAGCTGTGATCTAGCAACCATAATTCGCTCTGCACACCTGAGAATCAAGAAAGCCAAAATGGGTGGACGTGCTTTTTCTCATCTAGCCCCCGTCCATTTGAATATCCTTCCAGACAAGATCCGTGCCTGTTCCAATCTGACACAGTTCAAGAAATTGCTTAAGACCTGGCTGTTTTAAGAATGTGTTTTTTCATAGGTGACTGTTACTCAGGCACCGAGAGATCCCCCTGGGGATGATTCGCTGCGCCCTACAAATAATAATAATAATTAATGACCAATGAATTAATTAAAATTAACATATATTTATTAATTCATAAACTAAAAATGAATCACTTCGTGCCCTTTACACTTATTAACACCACAACACACACCTAAAATTAATTACACACTTACCATAATTATTTACCAATTATTAAATAATTAATAATAAATTACTTTACACATTTAACACTATAACATCTCAACTAAATAAATACAAAATAATCAATACATTTAATATAAATAAATTATTTCCCACCCTATTCCCCTATAAACCCACAATCCACTACTGAACTAAAAATGCAAAATTCACATAAAAAAATTAATAACTACAAACAATTCTCAAACAAAAAAACAGACATCACATACATATAAAATATATACTAGAATAAATAACATTAATAAAAAAAACAATATTTTTGGCAAATATATTTTTGCAATTAATATTAAACACTTCAATACTTTTAAATCAATATTACTTACCTTAAGTCGATATTCTTGACCACGATATTCTTGCTGTCGATATTTCTCAACCACGATATTAATGACTCGATATTTGTACAACTCAATATTTTTAATCGATATTCTGTCTCTGCACTGCCTGTGATCTCTCTGAACTCAGAGGTGACTGACAAACAGGAATGGCCTTTGCTTTCAGTGCCCGGACCATATCAAAGGCTTCCCTTTCTATTATGCCCCCCCCCCCCCCGCTCCCTGGGAAATAACTTTCTTCTGATAATGGCTACAGGTTGATCCAGGCCCTCTTCATTCAGCAGTGAGAGAATGGCTCTTTTGCCATGCTCTGGGGTGTCTGTCAGTACCCAAATCCTTGGGAGAAGTCGGTTGCCTTGATCACGGGTGCTGTGCACATGACCTCTTTCAGGGTGTGAAAAGATTCCTGGCATGCTTCTGTCCAGATCACATGACATGGCTGCTTTCTTGGTAGTCAGTTTTGTCAAGGTAGCAACAATGGTGTCTTACTCCTTGATGAATATCCTGTTATAGACAGTGAGGCCTCAAAAAGGCTCTCACTTCTGTCTAGATCTTGAGAGATTCCCAAGCCAGAATGGCTTCAATCTTTGGCTGAAGGGGTTGCACCTTGCCACCCCCTACTTGGTGTCTCAAGTAGAACACAGAACCCTGCCCCATCTGGCATTTACTGGCCTTGATAGTCAGGCCTGCACTCTGCAGAAGCCTAAGCACTTACTGGAGGTGGTGCAAGTGGTCCTCCCAACTAGAAATGAAGACCACAATGTTGTCTAGGTAGGCAGCACTGAAGTTCTCTAACTCACTCAGGACCTAGTTGATCAACCTCTAGAAGGTGGCAGAGGAGTTCTTCTACCATTACCCGGAACTTGAATTGCCCTTCTGGTATTGAGAACGCTGACCTCTACTTAGGCCCCTCGGTCAAGGAAATCTGCCAGTACCCAGATGTTAAGTCAAACTTACTGAGAAACTTGGCAGCTCCAAGCCAATATATGAGTTCATCAGCTCAGGGGATGGAGTGTGCATTGGCTTTGGTGACCACATTAAGCCCACGATAGTTCACACAGAACTGGTGTTCAGAAGTGACACCTAGCTAGACAGACTTGGGGACCAACACCACTGTGCTGGACCAAGGGATGATGAAGAGCTCAATAACCCTTAACACCAGCATCTTGGAGACCTCATCTTTGATGCTGGCTCCCACTTTGTCATATAACCTTTAAATTGTTTTCTTCACATGCATACTGTTCTCAGTATCAATATCAGGGGTGTAAAATGTAGTGCCCCCTGGGGTAAGTGAGCACACAGAGGTAAACTGTCCCAGCAACTGGTGGCAGTCTCTTTTTTGATCTAGGTTTAATGTAGGGGAGAGGCTTACACCCTCCACTGACCCATCCTGCTCCTTGGAGGAAAGGAGTTCAAATCATACATAACCAAGAGCATGGTAAGGTCATACCTTTCAAAGTGGGGCTTGAGGCTATTGACATGAAAGACCCATAAAGGGATCCTGGTAGTTTTGAAGTTCACCAAGTAGGTGACATCACATCATACGGCCCAGACTAAGAGTCTTGCAGGACGACCCTGGCCTCCACAGGCTCCATCACCCACACTTTTGACCCGTCTGAAACTCAACCAGAGTGGTTTTCTGTTCATATCAACATTTCATGTCCTCCTGGCTAACTTCAAGATTTGCCTGTGCGAGCTTCCAGATGCGGGCTGTCTAGTTGTGAAATGCTAACATGTATCTAACTACATCCTGAGTTGGCTCCTTCAGAGCTTGCGTCCAGCCTTCCTTAACCAAACTGAGAGGTCCTCTCATAGGGGCCAGTATATAGACTCTAATGGGCTGAAGCCAGTCCCCATGTGTAGTTCCTTCATGTAGATGAACAAAAGACATGGCAGGAGGACATCCCACTTATGCCTCATGGGTTTAGGTGGGACCACAATCATGCCTCTGAGGGTGTGGTTGAATCTTTCATTAACCCATTGGTTTGGGGAACATTTAGGTTACATGTACCCAAACATGAAGATGGTACCCTAGTCAGATTCCATCTCCTTGGGGAAACCCACATGGGTAAAGATCCCCATCAGTGCCTTGGAAACAGAAGGCACAATTACTGTCCTCATAGGGATAGCTTCCGGGTAGCATGGTCTACCAAGACCAGAACAAATCTGTTGCCCATGGATGTATTGGGATCCAGAGGCCCCTCAATGTAGATGCCAACTCCCTCGAAAGGGGTCAAACAACAGAGAAAGGTTGAATGGGGGCGTTGCATTTCCCCCCTAACTTGCCATTTGCCTGTCAAGCAGGACAGGACCTACGGAAAGCATCTGACTCCTTCCTTATTTGAGGCAAATAGAAGTAGGTGACAAGCCTGTCAATGATCTTGTCTTGCCCCAAATGATCTGTCAGTTGGTGCATCATGAGCAAAAACCTGTAGGAAGGCCCTGAAGCACCAACGCGTGTTGCACCAAGGCTCAGGAGCAGTCACAGTCCATGCAGGTAACAGCAGTGGGGCGGTGGGGTGTGGGGCTGAGTGGGGGGAATTTCAAGGGATGATGCTGAGGGAAAATTAAATAAATAATTACTTTTCCCCTGTCATCTTCCATCGGAATCACCCCCACCCTGCCCCTCCCTACCACCGCTGTTACTTGTATATGCCGCGGCTGCTCAGGAGCACTATACAGGACACCATTCTCTCAGTACATCAGGTGTTTGCCAAAGACATCACCAACTGCCAGGCTTTCAGCCTGCTGCCAAAGACCCACAAGAGTAAGGCACTCCTTTTGTGCCTTGAAGAACTCCTCCCTGGTTGGACCCCTTCTTCAGCCAGTTGGACTGCTCAGGTAGGTTCCCCAGTTTGGCCACATCCTTCCATGTAGGTACCAAGGCGTCCCACTCATGGGAGTTTCAGGAGTGGGTTTCCTGCACCCCTTGCCCTTCTTCTCCTTGGCTGGCACCTTGGACATTCTTTCAGGCTACAGGTCCTCTTGACCTCCCTCACAAGCTACCATGGACCGTGTGGTCAGGCCCAGCCACTCAGACAGCTCCAACATCTTCAATTGTGACTTGAGCTCTACCTTCTTCCAGGTGGTATGCTCCAGGGCATTACCAGTAGACAATGCACAGGCATGAATGGACTCTCAGCTACCCTCAAGGAACCTGAGATGCCCACCCACTCAAAGGGAACCAAAGAAACTGGTAGTGGCTTTCATGCTGTCAACTGCAACAACTTAGTTGAATACATTAGGGACTATGTGCTCTGGAGAAGCCAAATGACATGGGAAGGTAGTCATGTTTGCTCCTGTGTCTCTGAGACACCACCCTTTCCCTTTTAATGGGGACCCCCCGACTGTACTTCCTAGTATTAATAGACTTGTGGCTTCTCTGCAACATTTCTCCATCACCCAGTAACACTAGGGTAACCTCAACTCTGTCCCCACCCCCAGCTGTGACAAACTCCTCCCCAAGCACCACACTAGCAAGCCCCAGTGACTGCCTATCCGTGGGGCGGCTGTACCTGCTTGGGACACTCGGCATCCCCATTGTAGTGTCCTTCCTGTTGATACTCATAACACTTAGGGGATGTCTTCCCTGCAGATTTACTGTCAGGAAATCACTTATTTTTCTTCTCAGGAGGGAATGGGAATTCTGACCCATGAAATAGTTTGGGGTGCTTTAGAGAAATCCTTCTTTTTGTTTTTGTTCCCCCTCCTCCTTTTTGTAAGGACCCTGTCTGGCCTTGTGGTGATCCCCCAGATACCTTCTTATGGAACCTGTTGCTGGCCCATTGGTCTGCCTCCTTAGTAAGCTCCCTGAGGTCAGAGAGCTTACTATCAATCAAGTGCTGGTGCAGATTTGTAAAACATTGACTAAACATGTGCTGTTTTGCAATGAAGTCATAGAGCCCCTGATAATCTATAACCTCACTGCCCTTCACCCAACCATCCACTGCCTTGCAAAAAGAATCAACACAATCCACTGGGTCTGTGGGGATAGTTTCACACTGTCCCTACACCTCTATCTGTACTTCTTTGGAGTCAAACCCTATTTCCTGATTAGGGCTTCCTTCATGGAGGGATATGTCATCCTGTCACTCCCCTCTAGAGTGCAATGCCCTTGCAAATATGCCCTGGGTTTCTGGTTGGTAGATGCATGCAGCCTGTCCAAGCAGGAACCACTGTCCTAGTCAGGGTAAGTCAGAAACACATAATCAAAGAAATACTGAAGTACACAAAGAAGTCCAAAGTCATAAAAATGCACTCAGTAAAGATGTTCAGCTACGTTGGAGTTGTATTTTCATGTAATTTATTCTTTCCACTGTTTTTCACAATCTTTTTGTCAAACGTAATATCCAATATAGACAGGCAGCCGACATGTGTTTCTTCACAGAGACTTTTTCAAGCCTGCAAAAGGATACATAAATTATCTTCTACAAATATAATGATGACATAGGGATAAGTCTACTGACTTTAGCATCACATTTACCAGACGGAAGGTTAGGAAGAACACTCATGTGATCCTGAAGGCAGGTACATAAAGATCCAGACGCATAAAGTATCAGCCATGGAAAGCTTGAACAGCTTTGGTTGTCCATGCAACAGTTTAAACACAGTGAACAAAAGAAGTACCACATTTGGTGCAGAAGAGCAAGCACCGTAAAAAGAAAACTGAAAATCTTAAAAGGTAGTATTAAACCTTAAAAATTCTGATAGAGGGAGTGAGTTTACAATTGAAATAAGATCCTATCTTGCGAGAATCTAGAGAAACAGCAGAAGATAGAACAATAAGTGTAGTCTATGTTCCCAGAGATAAAAAAAACTGTACCCAAAATATATGGATAAGGGTAATATGAAGAGTAAGCACGTGGCAATATGGTGCCTCACTAAAATGCAAAATCATAAGTTTAGAAAGGAGTCTTTCACCCAAAAATGAAGTTTGCATTAAAATTGCCATAGAGAATTAAGGATGCTATATGCCATAGTGTCATTAGCTGAAAGGTGAGATAACCCTCACCACTATATGAAGTGATGGACAGTGGAGGAAAAATTATTTGAAACAACATACATTATGGGCCGTGCCTTTGTAGAGTAAAACTAGTCATGCACAATGTAAAATAAGAGGAACAAATAACCCAGGCAAGTCAAGTAGTATCACAAAGGGCCTCAACACACAGAGTGATAAAAAACATGTTGAGTTGACAAATAACAGATGTGATTTGAGGTGAAACCTCTAAGTGCCATTCTTAATAGTAGAACTGCTGACATAGCAGCAGCAGTGCAGTGTTTGCAAATACCAAAAAGCTTGTGAATACACCAAATGAATGAGAAGTGCGGAGCATACCACAAATGTCCAAGTAACACATACACAAGTATGCAGGCGATCGGAAAAGGATAATACGAAGCCTTGGTAAGCCGAAAAACAAAAGTTAAAAAATAAATCTACTAATAGTCTGAAGGAGTTGGTCAGTTACCATAGAGTATATTCCTATATATAGCTTCGAATCTCTGCACTGAAGTTATTTTGGTAACAACAGGTTGAACGTAGGAGCATCTTAACAGTAGAAGCTGTAGCATACCTGTATAATGACAGCGTGACACACACAAATGTATGCAGGCAGAAATTAGTCGTTTTATGCAAAGCCTTGATAAGACTACATAACACAAGTGTGCAAAGCATAATGTTTTCTGCGCTTATGGTGGCAGGACAATGTTCGATGTAATGCAGTGCCATTCACCTGAAGAAAATAGCCGGTCCTCTTACATGTGGTGCGAGAGAAAAGTATGCCGGCGTGTGTTTAGAGCTCGGCATTTGTACCATTTGCGTAGTCCACAACGAGGAAGGACTACTCTCGGGTCAGGAGTTACGTTGGGCTTTCGGGTCAGGAGTTACGTTGGGAAAAGCAGTCCCTATCTTGATAGAGATGCACAATGATGTGTATTAATGGAGTAGGCCATGTATGTAAGATAGAGAAATAGTTTGAAGCCATCAAATATGTGAAAAGTCAAGAAATATATTTTTGGCATGTAAGGATGCTTCATACTCGGAAGATATCAGTCTTAATAAAGAGGATCGTGCATTTTACATATATCATTACATAAAGGTGCAATGTTGCTGTGATACACGCTAATGTAAAAATGTCTATGTCTGCAGTAATCCTCAACGTATCATCAGAGTTGTTTGTAATACAATAAATTACGACATAAAATAAAGTATTTAAAGCAAGCAGAGACAACTTTACATCACATTTGTGACTCAATAATTTGTCAGCTCATTTAGTCTTTGAATAACAGAGGTAAGGAAACATAAACAATAATGAAAAAACTAGTAAAGTACAATGATCCAAAAATGTCACAAATACCTCATTTCCTTCAATTCCACCAACTCAAAGTAGGAGGTGGAAAGGCACATCATGATTCGCCTGGCAGTACCGACAGCCGCTTCTGCCTCTGAGGTCGTTGATGTGGGTGAAAAATCTTGGCGGAGTCGGCGGCACTCGGACGATAATTCGTCCATAGAGCGGCCAACATCTAAAGAGAGCCGCCAGACCACCAAGTAGGTGGGTGGTGAAACTGTCAAAAAAGTGGCAGCAGGCTCAGATCTGCCAAGATATAAATCAGGACCCATATCTTCAATTAGAAGTGAACAAATTGTTTGGGTTGATAACTCTGATATAAAGATAACTATTGTTGACATGGCTGAATACAGAAGATTACTACTGCTCAATATGAACACGTTAAATCAGAGATATAAAATGGTCACCTTTACACACAAAATTAATCACACATCCAAGGTTTCAAGGTTTTTATTTGATTTGATTTAGACCTCTATCGAGGTCAACAAATACAAAATACATACATTTAAAACAGTTGTTATTATACACTTTAAAACAACGTTAAGAAACTCTTTAAATACTTTCACAAATTATAACAGACAAATTTATCAGGAGGCACTTGCATAACATGATTAAACCTTGAGCAGAAGAGACATTGTATCTAAAACAAATAAGCATTATGCATCAATGCCGGGCCTCTACCAGGATCAGATTTGCGCAGACTGACAGAACGTGAGGTAGATCTTGTACTCCTCCATTACACAAATCACAGATATCTGTTATGTTTTCTAGGCTATTCCATTTGGATGTATAAACTTTTAATGGAGGATTCCAAACCGCAGTAAAAGGATACAGCGCCGAACCCTGTGTTTTAGCAAGATGTGTAGATATTGCTTGGTAGAATTATATTCTATACTTTTTACAAATTGTTAGTAGTGTTTTAATTGGGAGCAGTGTTCTACATCCAATTCGAAGCTTATTCTTATGGCCAAGTTCTTTAAAAAAAAAGCTTCAGATGTGCTGGTGTCCAGGATTGTAGAAGTGCTACTGTGCAGTGAGACACATTAAGAGCTATATTAAGATTCCTAATAAAAGTGTACTGCGACGACTCATCTCTCAGATTTTAAAATGTCCCTTATATATACTGGGTCGGCATTTGAAAATTACATGCCTGTGTTATTATGTTGAAAATAGCTCTAGCATATGTACTAACTAGAGAAAACTATTAGCGTAATGCTTGGGCCGTGACGGATTGATAAACTTTTAATAGTTTACCTAAGAGATTCCCTTCTCTAGCTTTTACTGGTTGCCGGGTTTTGATCTGAATATATTCGAGGGCATAAGATAAAATAGGAGGAATTTTCATTGACAGACCTTTAGTAAGGGTTGGAAGTGTCTGTTCCCGGTGGAAAAGTAAAACCCCTGCAATGTCCCATCATGGGCATCTGCCTTACGCTCTATGTGTGAAAAGTGGAAGGAGTTTTGTAGGGTTTGAGAAAAAATTTGCCCCAGGCAAGTATAGTCTTTATTGGTCTCAATTGATTTACCTCCCAATGACCATTTAAAAGGGTGAGATTGCTTTGTGCCTCTAAAGGGTAGGACTTTCTTTTTAGATACGTTTGGGACCCAAAAATGTTTGTTTGCATATTAATTTAATACATTTAAATTTCTGAAGCCCTATTGGAGTATGGTCTAGGATTACAATGTCATCAGCCTACATTAAGCTATGGATATCACTAAGTGCTAGTTTCGGTGGAAAATGATTAGTTTGCAAAAAATACTCCGGAAAGTCAATTATGTAGAGAGAAAATAACATGGGGCAAGGAGGCAACCTTGTTTCAAACCATTCATCATGGAAATAAATCTGGTTAAGCCCTTTTCTCCCCCCATTTGGAGTCTACACCATGTTGTTGTATACAAAGATATGATTATTGTAGGTAGATCTTGGGCAATCCCTAGACTCTCTAACTTCTTCCAGAGTGTTGGCCTGTCCACACTGTCTAAATCAGTTGTCAAATCAATAAAAGCACAATACATAACTTGAAATTTTGACACAACATATTTGTCAAGGACTGTTTGCCGGACTCTGATGTTTTCTATTACTGAATATTTTGGACGGGAGCCTGCCTGAGTCACAGGAATCACTCCCCTAAAGAAAGCCCAGTCCTTCAAATGGTCCAAGACGCAAGCTGTAAAGATCTTTCCAGGGACATCTAGTAGAGCAATTTGTCGAAAGTTAGTTGGGTTAATCCTGGAGCCTTTTTTAAAGAGAGGAACCACAATATTCCCCCGCCATGATTTTGGAATCTTTCTGGTTGCAAAGCAGTGAAGACATAGGTGGAGTAGAAATTTGCTCCTCTCATCGGGATTCGATTTGAGACCTTTAATCGGAATATTGTCCAGTCCCATTGCTTCAGAAGATCTTGCAGCTTTTTTGTAGGGGGCAAGCTGTGTAGATGTTGGGGCTAAGGTGTCCACATTGGATTGACCCTTCCTTTGGGTCAGCAGGCCCGGATAGCTCCGAGTTCTGTAAGTTAGGTTTGTACAAATCATGAATATATTTTTCCCAGTTTGAAGAGAAAACTGGGGAGGCTTGTATAGATATCCCTATACCGATTTGCTTAGCAACAATACTCCAGAATGCCTTACCATTTTTACATTTTACTGCCATTTTGGATATCAACCCAATTTTTATCTTTTTGCTCTTGATATATTTTCTCTTGATTCATTTTTTCCAGCTTTGTGACTTCCTTCTGTCTTGTCACAGAGAAGTTTTGAAATTGCAATCTGACCAAACTATTTAGTTTAGATGATTGATAATCTGCCCTCTTTACTTTGGGAAGACTCATGACCTTGTCTCGGCTATTTGAGAATTCCTGGAGGGTAGCCATGATGGAGGAAACTGTATCTTCATAACTTGTTATGTGAGCAGCTTCTTTATTGGAAAGATCTAGAAGTGAAAAGCAGATTACAGTGTACATTTAATTGATTGCTTTGGAATTACAGTTTATCCGCCCGTTTTTTTTACCTACATCGACAAAGCCATTCAAAGAGCATAAAGACCATGGGGGGGGGGAGGGGGGTAGATTGCCTTGAAACTTCTATTCCCAAGATCAGGAATACATGACCACTTTCATGTGTGTACTGTATATTCAATGATTGCACTTTCTCGAAGAGGTCTATACTACAGATAACATAGTCTAGGATGGATGAACTGTGGGTGCCTATTCTAGTAAAGGTTGCAAGAATATCTCTGTAGTAATGTGATGAGGTAGCTGTGATGCAATGGAACCACAGCTGGAGCAGAATTCTAAAGTAAACCAGTATTGCAAGTGAATGCTGAAGGAGGCTGTTTATGAACTTACTCTTGAATAAATCATCTTTAACCAACATTGAAGAGAGTAAATTATTACAAATTTGGCGACAAGCTGTTTTGTGCGGAGGACAAGAGGCCTACCTTCACCTCTGGAACGCCACTAATTAAATATTAGTGCTACTAAGGAAATCTGTTGGCTCATCTCATCAACTGTAAGTTTGCTACTCCATAAAAAATAAGGACATGCTACATATTTCATTTATTTACCAACGCATCCTGGTGACCTAAGTTCAAATGAAATTGACTTTAATATCTTTTAAAGAAAATTGATATCGTTGCGCTTATATAAAGCCAGAGTCATATTCATATGTTGATGCGGGATATTAGTCAATAAGTGCCATTATACTTGAAAACAGGTATTTTGTTGATATCATACATTTCGCGTAAACCGGATACCTTGTATGACAAACGCGCATCAAGTCTAAGCTGATCAAGGAGTAGCGATTTGAAAATATGCATGTGTTTGGATTTTTATGTATTCTGAGATGTAACGCTGGCAAAAGTGAAGCTTATCGTATCTGCATCAAATTTTAAGAAAAGACACGCGTATACATGTGCGCGTCTAAGATACGAGGAGAAGCAATGATTTGCTAGGAGCGAGTTGATGCAACGTAAATAAGCGGAGGAGCTGCATGCGTATTTATATTTTAAAAGAAAGAAAAGAAGTAATACACGTGTGTGCATGTGCAGCGGTTTGATGCAAATACACGCGTGTGGCAACATGATTAAAAGCGGAGAAGCTGCTCGAGTACACACGCGGATTTGAATTTTGAAAGAAAATAGACGCGTGTGTACATGTGCGCGCCTGCTTACGGAGGGAATCAAAGCCATTGATAGTAGCAGGCGCGAGGGAAGTTGTTCATGCGCATATACGCGTCTGGAAACGAAAGGAAATAGATATGCGTGTTAAATTCGGCATAAACAAATTTTATCAACCCCACTACGCGTGTTATTAAATCAATACAAAGGAAACATACAACTTGAAAAGGAATACCTGTAAATGAGAGCTTGATAGCTGCTGAACAGTGACTCACTGGAGGAATTCTGGGATATCCCATAAAGCTGAAAGAAAGGAAGGACTAATTGCTTTCTTTATGAAAGAAAGGAAGGACTATCTTTTATCTTGCATTTGAGGAAAGAGAAAAAGGGTTAAAACAGACTTTTACAACTCATGGATAAATGAATATGTATTAATTATTTTAGTCTATTCTTTTAATTGGTTATTTTAATTAATTATATTAGTTAATTATTTTAGTCTGTTGTGTTAGATTGTTACTTTAAACCACTTGAATTGCAAGAATGTCGGATGCATCTATGTCTGCACCTCCAAAATTCTAACCTGTTCCAGGAGAGCCCGCCATACCATGGAAAAGGTGGAAAATATTTTCTTTACGTATTTATTAGCGATTGGGGGTGACAAATACGGACCTGTAAGGAGACTAGCAATACTTTTACATCATTTAGGAGTGGAAGGTAGGAGAATATATGATGACTTACCTGAAATATCTCTAGGTATGGGAGATGGTCAACCTGTGAACATATATGAGATGTTCCTACAAATGTTGGAAAAACATTTCACGCCAAAGATCAATGTTGTTTTTGAGAGACACATGTTCTTTTGCAGAGTACAGAAGGTGGATGAAGGTATTGTGTCGTATGTGGCATCATTACGGGGTTTAGCTGTCACCTGTGAGTTCCAAGCTCTTTGTGATTCCTTGATAAGAGACCAGATAGTCAGATGTACAAATAACAAAAGAGTAAGAGAAAAGTTACTGTCAAAAGATCCTACTTTGGAACAGTCTATAAAAATTGCTAGGAGTATGAAAGATAGATCACTGGGCAAAGGAAATTGATAAAGGGAAGAATAGTGTTGAGAATACAGTTGTTGTGCATAAGAAAGATGAGTCTTCAGAAGTAAGTGATATAAAAAAAGAAGCCAAGAAAATGACATATAAGCAGGGGAAAGGAGACCCAAAATTTGTTACAGGTGCGGGTGTCCTGGGCATGTGAGCTCGAGTTTTGCATGTGGAGCAAGGAATGCTACGTGCAGGGCTTGTGGTAAAAGGGGTCATTTAGCGAAGGCGTGCAGGTCAAAAGGGGGAATGCAAATGACAAGAGTGAAGGAAATAGAGAAGAAGGAAGATGAAACAGAAGAAATATTTTTAACCATTGATGGAATAGATTTAGATAGACACCAATATACAGAAGCAATAGGTAAAAGTGGTCTAGAAATCATCTTGAACATTGATAACAATTTTATGAATCTAAAGAAAGAAAGTACTGAGAAACTAGAGAAGCCACATTGTGAGATCAACTTAGGGGACGGTACAGTGAGACTGTTAGCTGATTCTGGTAGTCTTTTCACCCTCATTTCGAAAGAAGCATTTCAAAAGAACTTAAATGGGAAAATGAATAAACTTTTGCCTTCTGATGTGAAGGCCGTGGGGTATGGAGGTTCAAAGATCAATATTTTGGGAATGCAATGGATGAGTATTGTTTTCAGGAAGAATGGTGTTTATGGGAGAGTTTATGTTACAGATGAAGGATCAAATTTGTTGGGATGGAGACATCAAAGAGACTTAAACATCACTCTTAATCCGAATGCTGTAGAACCTGTAATGACCATTGAAGCTAATGTGGAGAATGTGCTTACCAATGTGAACACAAGTAATGAATGGGGTGCAATGTTAATGGAGAAGTATTCCCATGTATTTTCTGATGACTTAGGTGTTTAGAAAGGGTTCACACATCGCATTATATTGAAAAGTAATGCAAGACCGGCCGTGCATAAGGTGAGGACAATACCTCACATGATGAAGGAACCACTTCAAAAAGAATTAGAGAAACTGTTGGAGGCTAAAGTGATCGAACCAATAGAGTCATCTGAATGGTTGTCTCCGATAGTGGTCGCTTCCAAAGATGGCAACAAAATTAGGTTATGCATTGACTTGAGGTATCTCAATAGGAACATTTGGGTGGATAGACAACCTCTGCCGAACATTGGGGAAATGTTAAGTATGATGGGTTGGAGACGTGTCTTTAGTGTGTTGGACATGTCTTCAGCTTACCATCAGGTGAATTTACACCCTGAGTCACGTTCTCTTACTTCGTTTGTGACACCTTTGGGAGCATTTCGATATTGTAGGATGCCGTTTGGGCTGGCATCAGCCTCTGCTGTCTTTCAGCAGATAATGCAAAATATTTTTAAAGGTATGGAAAGGGTGCTATGTTTTCAGGACGACATAATGATTGTGGGAAGGTCATTCAGTGAACATGATGACCTTATGGAAGAGCTGTTACAAAGAATATCTAAGTATGGGTTAACAATAAAGAAAGAAAAGTGCCAATTAAGGCTGGGAATGGTCAATTATCTTGGCCATCAAATTTCGGCTGAAGGGATAAAGCCGAAAAGTAATATTGCAAAGGCTGTTAAGGATGCTACTTGTCCCACCAATAAGGAGCAGTTGAAATCCTTTCTGGGCCTTGCTGAATACTGCTCAAAGTTCATTCCAAAGTTCGCAGATTTGGTGGAACCTGTGAGGGTTTTGTTGAAGAAAGGAGTTATGTTTGAATGGAATCTAGAGTGTGAGAAGGCATTTGATAAAGTAAAAGCTTATCTGTCTAATGCACCATCACTAGGACATTTTGATCCTAGGAGGAAATCTATTTTGATAAGTGATGCAAGTAATGTAGGAATTGGAGCTGTTTTGTTGCAAATATCAGATGAGGTTGAAACAATTATTGGTTTTGCTTCTCGTAAGTTGCAAGGTGCAGAGAGATTTTATTCAAACATTGAAAAGGAGGCACTTGCCTGTTGTTGGGGAATAGCACCATTCAGATATTACTTGTGGGGGATACCTTTTGTAGTGAAGACAGATCATAAGCCTTTAATTCACATATTCAAGGGTGGTCGTGGATTAGATGGTAGTGTAACTCCTCGAATATCGAGATGGTTGTTATCTGTTTTAGATCACAATTTTGTTGTTGAGTATGTGCGTGGAAATAAAAATGTTATTGCTGATTGCCTCTCCAGGTTGCCAGTTGAGGATGATGTGTGCATGGAACTTTTGGATGATGTGGTAGTGGACGTGGATCCAGAATTTGCTATTAGTCAAGATGAATGGAAGGAGGCGATGGAAGCAGATAGTGAGTTCAAGAAATTGAAGGAGTTCATTATTAATTGTTGGAAGAATTCTGATGAGACTGTATTGCATAAACAATACTTGTCAGTAAAAGAAGAACTGAGTTTACAAGGAAATAAAGTTTTGAGGAGGAATAGAATTGTTCCACCTATTGTGTTGAGATCAAGGTTGTTAAAAATTGTGCATGAAGGGCATTTGGGGAGAAGTTTGACTAAACTGAAATTGAGAGAGTCCTTTTGGTGGCCTGAGATGGACAAGGATGTAGAGGAATTGGTGAAAGAGTGTCAGGCATGCAATAATAGCGATAAGGTAAAGGTTACGAGGAAACCACCTTTGATATGTACAGGGTCACCAAAGAGACCGTGGGAGAAATTAGCGTTGGATGTATTAGGTCCAATTGAGAGGTTAGGAAGTGGAAATCGGTTTTTGGTAGTGTTGGTGGATTACCATAGTAAATGGTTTACATGCAAGTCTATGAGTGATGTCACTACTGCCAGTGTGATAAAGTTTCTCAAAGAATTCTTCTTGGAGGAAGGTGTGCCCAAGGTATTAGTGACAGATAATGGTGTTCAAATGGTATCATCAGAAATGAGTAATTTTTTAAGTAGTCTTGGAATTTCTCATAACAAAGTTGCTTTGTTCCATCCACAGGCCAATGGTCTCATGGAAAGAGTGAACCGTATGGTGATGGAATGTATCCAACTTGCTCTAGCGAATGGATTGTCATGGAAGGATGAGTTGAGGAGGATGATGTGGGGCCACAGAATTACGCCTCATTCGGTGACCGGTATTTCTCCTTTCATTGCTTTGAAGGGAAGAGAATCAGGTACTAAGGAGTCCCCGATGTGGTTGTGTGAGAAAAGACAGATTTGGGTTGATAGAGAAGGAATGGAATCTAGAGTACAGGATAGTCAATTGCGGAGCAAGTTAGGGTTTGATTATAGGAAAGCCGTGAAAGAAATGGGGTTTCAGAAGGGTGATTTGGTCGTCATAAGGAAGTTTGGGTTTGTAAGAAAAGGAGAGAGTAAATTTTCTCAACCCCACAAAGTGATATCTGTAATAGGTTCCGTGGCACTTTTGGATGATGGTAAAAGATGGAGTGTTGGTGATTTATGTAAAGTATCGCATTTATAAAATGTTGCAATGGTAATGTAAATCGTTTATGTGGATTCTATTGACTGTAAAAATGCGATAGTGTTGGGGTTTAATGATATCTGTTGTTTCTTAATTTTGTAGGAACGTTTTCTAATGTTTTCTTTATATTGTAAGGGGGAAGATATGTAGTAATGTGTAGAAGTGATGAGGTAGCTGTGATGCAATGGAACCACAGCTGGAGCAGAGTTCTAAAGTAAACCAGTATTGCAAGTGAATGCTGAAGGAGGCTGTTTATGAACTTACTCTTGAATAAATCATCTTTAACCAACATTGAAGAGAGTAAATTATTACAATCTCCTTCTACTCTTCCGTTAAAAATGATTCCGTTCATTGCGGACACATATGAAAGAAGTAATTTCACTCTTTTGTCTGCTTTTATCTTGGTTGAAAACAAAGTGATTGGAATAGATAGAGCTGCCTCTTGTGCGAGGTTCCCCCAGTTGACCGGAAGAGCATTTTAGATTTTTCCATTAAATACCCCAGCTATTATTGTCAGAGGGAGCCCTTTAGATTCTAAAGTTGAATCTATTTTCTCAAAAGTATTTTTCCAAAAGAGAATCATGGGAGGGACCGGGTGGAATATATATATTAAAGAATAACAAATCTCGGGTGAGCTCCAATCTTTTTTTTCCAATGCTTGATTTTAAGGCATTGAACATTCAAAAGAGACAACAATTCAATTACTTCTAGGTCCCAATGAATTTCTTCCCTTAGGAGTATTGCAAGGCCTCCTTTTACATGACCCCTTTTTGCGGCCTCTGCTGCGATGTCGTACACAAAATAATTTTTGGGGACAAAAGTGTCTAAAGACCATGTTTCTTGCAACAGTACTGTTTATGGGGAATTTTCCAAGATAAAGGCTAACTTTTCTGTGTTTTTCCCAGCAATGTTTTCAAGCTTTTGCTAAAAAGAGAGTTTTTTTACTTTGCTCTGTTTGTTGCTATTCAAACTGCCGGGGATCCACGACCAAGAATTTTCATTTGATTGTGGCGCTATTTTCTTAGGAACATGATTCTAGATTTGACGCTCTCCTTCTTTGATCGAAATTGTTAGCAATCCTTCAGGTGCAGTCCTTTGGGTTTCGGGGCCCGCATATGGATAATTATTATGATAGGGGAACTTGTTCTCATTCATCTCCTTTAGGTGATTGTGCTGAATTCCATTTTCCTTAACTTCCGCAACATGAAATCAATTTTTATGGAGGATATCCCTCTCTTTCAATATAATGAATGGAATTACGTTAGACCAAAACTCAACAGTTGCCACCGATAGAAGGAGTTTGTTCAGAAAGGCGACTAGTTTTATTTCTGTAGTTGTGAGTGAATGAAGTAGATGAATTTTATGCAAAAGACTTACTATTCTACCACGGTTTAATGGTTTTTTATCACTGGGGAATAAGTCAGTTAATTCCAGGGTGCAGAAAACAATTTGTTCCCCATTTCCATGCGTATTCTTAGCGGAGGATTGAATTTATTTTTCTGAGTTGGTCGGATACTGACAATCTTTTAACTGTTTTAAAGAGAAATTTGGTGCCAATGGGTTTAATTGTTTCTGTTCTCCTTTAATTTTGTGTAGTGGGGGACTGGTCTCTATTTTGAGTTGTTTCTGGAGCCTTAATGGAGTGATAATTGTTCCAAACTGCTTGATCTGGTGATTGAAGTTGTGGAAATTTTACTTTTCTTGTTGAAAGGCTCGAAAATCTATGTTTTACTCTTTCATTTTTATTTTTCCCCTAAGTGTTATTGCTCTTTTTAATTTGCTTTGTCAAGAGCTCTGATTGCTTTCTGTTTGGAATTCCTAAGGAATTCTTATATTCTTTTTTAAGTGGTTAGCTGGATAACCCTAGATGCTTTTCCTGATCGAAAATGGGAAACAGAGGAGTAACAACTTGGGAAGTACTTTCAGTCATAGTTTCCTTGATTAATTTGCGAAGAGAATACATTTTCCCAGCATTGGAACATTTTTGTTTTAGCGAAACTCCCTGTTTGAGTCACCTTCGGCACTTTTCTTGTGGGATGATTATAAATTACCAGAGGGGAATAACGATACTGCTCTTTTTCACCCATATTTGTTCCTGTTCTTTTTAATGAAGTTTTAGAATTTTGATTAAGTTGTTTTTTCCTCTTTTTGTCCACTAAATATTGTAATATTCCTATTTTGGTTTCCAAAATCAGTCCAGAATTTTCCACATTTTTTTCAAGGAGAGCCAATATAGATTCCATGATTCTCTTCAATGTAAAGAAAGCACTAGATATAGGCTCTCACCTGTTGGGGGATTGCGACATGTTGAGTAACGGAAATTCTGGAGACTGTGAAAAGTTTTCCTCAACGTTAGTAGAGTTACTTGGTTTACTGTTAAATAAGTGCAGTGTCTATTTTATTGTTTTAGGTAGCTCTTGATGCAAGTCAGGTATATAATCTATGTCTGGTAGGGTGAAATCAGTATCTAATATTTGTAGAGGTGCCACTGCTGTTTTATTTACATTTTGAAGAGATTGTTCCTAAATCACCAAATGCTCTGTAGCTTTTATGATTTCAATTGTCTGTTTTCCCTCTTGATCTATTATGGGATGCTGATTATTATTGTCCTTTGATTTTTCGAGAACAAGGACTACATTGTCTGCATTGGTATTTAGCTCCTGTGAGATTCCCTGTATGACTGGTGCTGTTTGAATGGCCATTTTGGCAGTGGTGGAATTTTTGTTTGTTATTTCTATGTTTCTTGCCACTGCTCCAATATATGCTGCTTTGCAAAAGCTCTTTCTCAAGTATTGTGCAGTGCCCATTCTTTTCATATCTACAGTTTGGGATCTTAGTTTTGTATAAGCCATGCCGTACAGGTGAGGGATTGAGCGAGGAGTTGCCTGGTTTTATAGTAGTTTGCCTTAGCAATCTTTCGTCATGCAAGAACCACACTCCATGCTGTTACTTGAAGCATAAAAGGCCATTTTATTAGGACAAGGTTGCAATCATTTAGAGTTTATTAAAACAGTACATAAATGCAATAAATATACTTTTCCCATTCCATACCGACTCATTCTTCATTCATCCTTCTCAAAACCATCTCAACTGTTTGACTCTTCCCCATTCACTTAGTGACCTCCTTTCTCTCCCCTTCTCACCTTCACTTGCCCTCCAAGCATCATCTGTTGAATTTCCTTCATTGCCTCCCGTGCCCCGCAAATAATGTCACCTGTGTACCGCTCTCCCCCCCCGAGGGGTGGATCCGCCCTTATGTGGCTCACCACCCCTCCAAAGTACTGCCAACCACGGAAACCCCCGTAGGGTGGTTCCCTGCCCCCCCCCAGTTCCTAGGCACCTTTCACCTTTCACCTTTCGTCTCCCGTCAGCCGACCCTGCGGCGCCCGGTGGACGACCAATCCACCACATAAACTTGTGTCCCATATAAATTACTATTGTTGGGACAATCTTTGGTCGCGAAAGGTGCCAACCCTACGGAGGACCACTTGCTCCTCCAGTTCCTGTGCGCCTAACGCTTCCCCACTCTGCGGCACCTGGTGGATGACCATCCACCACTTTAACGTGCGTCCCCGTGTAACCATTAACATTTACAGGCCAATCCTCATTCGTAAAAGTTGCCCTCCCTCATGGTGAACGACCATCCACCACCTGTACCTGCATCCCGTGTAATTAAGTAACATTTTTGGGCCAATCGTTGTCCGTCAAAGGTGCCCCCATCGCGGTGAATGACCATTCACTACCTAAACCTGCGTCCCATGTAAATAAATAACGGTTCTGGGCCAATCCTCGTCCATAAAAAGGTGCCCCCTTTTTAAACAAAAAACTCCTGTTTCTACTCGAAACAGTCTCATCAACAGCGGGCCATTACATGGCATGTCAGTTCGATAGCACCCCGATCCTCTCATCTGCAAGGCACAATTCATTCATGTGACCAAATTGCCCCACATTCCATTTCATCGAACCATATCCCCTTCCATGCCTCATAGTGTAACACCAAACCTGACATATCCCAGAATGCTCTTTTCTCCCACATGTATCCACATATCGGGGCAACGTCTTATTTCTTGTGACACGATGTCAGCCGTACTGCCCACAATTCCCCACCATTTCCATACCACTGTTTTCCCCATCATCTCACAGCCCGATGACTGTGTTCTCCGCCCGGTGATATCTGTACACCTGCTAATTTGCCTCCTTTGCTGTCCAATGCCCGATGAATGGCCACCCATCCAGGTGACCGCACTGGATCCCGATCTACTCCCAGTTCCTGTAGTAGAAAAAGAATGATTAGTTCTGCAAGAATTACGTCCCCTTTCCCTCAGCCCTCGTTCAGCAGTTGTTCCAAATCCATCCGAAAACTCCTTGTCCAGTACCTATATCGTCACAAAACACCTTTCTGCACTCCCATCATCCTCGGCCTTCAGCCTCCTCCCTCCCAAGGGCCCTCCAACCGCCACCACAGTAACAGCCCCTATACGTAGGAATCGTACATCTCCTTAAGGTAGCCCCACCCCGATAGCCCGGCCTTCGTATGAGACCTATAATGACCGGCATAGCTGACATTCTACCTTCCACATTTGGAGAAACAAAATTCCCCCAGCCAAATGCCTTCACTCTCTTGCCACCAATCACCACTGCCTCCTGCCCTCTCTTTGCTTTCCCCTGCTCCTTTGACACACGTTCCACTTGCCCCCGAAAACTGCCACTAACACAAAACACTAAACCCACCCCAACTGCCCCATGCCCGGGCACATCTCCCTCTCAACTGCGACTCAAAGCACTGACGCCGCTCTGCTCGAAAAATCATGTGTCTCATTTTTCACCCCCAAAAATGCCAGGCGCTAAATAGCCTGTCACCACAGCCATCTCCCCCTTGTCTGCTGCTCCACATTGACCATAGCATCTCGTCTCCAGGGTTTGCACTACCATACTCCCTGTGCCACTACCCTTGAAATATATCATAATGTCAGTGTTTTTACGACACTACCACTGTGTGCCGGCTCCTTTTGTCATACCTTCTCAACCATCCCTGCACCTACCCTACCTCACATGCCCCTGTTGCCGCACCAATTGCACCTGCCAATCAACATCCCCGTCCGAACCTCCTCAGGCATCCTGGCACTCTGCCTCGCGCCTTCTATACCCCGCTGTGCACCCTGCCTAAAAGACACCTTCTACGGTACAGCAAACCTGCCTGGGTGTCTGCATACTGTCTCCCTGTTTCCTCCTCCCCCCGTACCCTTTGTGTAGCTCTCTCCAACCTTTTATTCACTGCCGTAGATCTCCCCTTCCATCCTGCCCTTGGCTCGAGTGTCCCCCCAACCTCCTAGAGAAACTGCGACACGCAGCCACAATTCCCTTTCAAATATTACCCGCTACTACCCATGAGACCTCCTTGGACCCAACTGTAGCTTACAGCGCCAAGACCCCCCACCTGTTTAGTTCCCCAAAGCAGGGACCCGTCCCTGCCCTGGAGCATAAGTTCCCCGTCTGATGCACCCTCTTGGCCTCAGTAGCTGCGATGCCCCCAATGCCCTTACTGTTCTTTCTGACCAACACATCCCCTGAGACTCCTACCCAGTTTCCGACAAACTACCCGCACCTTTCCAGCCCCCATGCAAGTCCTCAACAATGCTTGTGCCCAGGTAGCCCCGGAGCCCCGGAGCTCTTTGCAACCCCAGCCCCCACCAAGTGAGCACAGCTGATCAGCCAAGCCCACCCCATGCAACTGGTAAGCCTTGATGCAAAGCCCTCTTGCTGTAAAACCTTGTGTCCGTCATCTGCATATTCATCGCTTCTGTCAGCCGTCCTCGTCCCCGACCATAATCAATCTTCGTTAGCTCACCTACCTCTCTAAACCTTCGTAGACTCGATAGTCCATACCTGACCTCCCGTCACATAATTTCCTACGTCATCACCGTAGTCCCAGCTTCCTCTTGTGAGACATCGAGCGCCATGGATCCATGGCCTCCAGTTAACCGGGAAGGACCTCTTGGCCCTGACATCCCTATACCCACCTGCGTAACATCATTGGTTATCCGGTCCCCATGTCCCCGGAGTGACCTGCCTGGTATATAACGTCCCAAGGAAACCTGCAGCCCCCGTATCAGTAGTCTCTGCTCCATCTCTATGTCTTAAGTGAACCCTTCGTAATGCTGCAAAAGTCGCCAGCCCGCCCCAGCTGCAGGTAGTGTCTGTATATTGTGTTGATGCCCCCCGGCTTTGCTAAGATTGACCTGACCTTGACCTGTCTCCCACATGTCATTGCCCAGTGGAAAAAACCCTATTCCTCTTGCCCTTTCATTGTGATCTCAGCTGCTGCAGGGGCAAGTGCCTGGCCCCTGAACCCCACACCATCATATGCTGCCCCAATGTTTTTGATACCGATGACCGCTGGCGTGCCAACCGACACCTTCGGCCCCACATGTTGCTCTCCTCCACGTAACAGATAGTGATCACTGACCCATTGTGTACTCTCTTCTGTCCCCTGGTTACCACACTGTCCGTTTGGACCCATGCCTACCCATCGCTTGGCCCCAATCATTCTCTTGCATCCTGCCGCAGCAGCACCTGTATCTCCGCCACATCCCTCATGGCCCATTACCTACCCCGGCCGACCAACCGAAATCCTCTCGTTCACCCAGTTTTCCCCCGTCCCAAGGCCTCAGCCGTAATCCCATACCTGAGTGTCCGTCCGGGACCTGCTCCTCCTGACCAGGAGATGCTGTTGCCCATTTCCTTCGTGCCCTCAGCTCCGTCTGTGGCCGCACTTGACTCCTGCAACAACAAGGAAACAGTCCGGTTACCTGAACTCCCCCCACCCCCCTTTATAACCCCACTCAGCCCCAGCCCCTTTCGCACTTCGTCTTCCATTCCACAACCTGATCCCTGCCGCACACCTTCCCATTCCTCCCACTTTGCCCCTCAACATCCACTCCAACATACCCCCTACTTTATCCATCAACATCCATGCCATCTTACACAAACTGTATTCATAACTTTGCAAAAAATTCATAACGTTGTAGTGTCCGCAGCGAGAACCGTCGACAGAGGGCAGGCAGCCGCGGACCCCCCTACTGCTTCCGGCCAGTGTCCTGAGGCCATCATGCGCCCCGCCAGCATCACCCTTTACTGCCAGCCTCAATCACCAGTCCTGGTTCCCCCCACCTGGTTGCTCCAACCAGGTGGGCCCCAAGCACCACCGGGGCTCGTGCTGTGCTGGCAGTCCCTCACCCCTGCTCCGAGTACCCACGAAATTGCCACCTGCAACCCCCAACAGCGTCCCTGTTCCCTCCCCCCCACATCCCTCCCATGCAGAAAACCCTGTTGAAGGCTCTAGCTTGCCCTCCCCGGCGCCGCCTCCCCTTACTGGGCCCCCCCAGTGCACCAGTCCACTCCCAGAGCCCCCCAGGCCCCCAATGGGGTGTGTTTCCGCAGGTAGGGAGGCCCCGAAAATCCCACAAAATTTGTTGGGCCCCTATTCCGGGGTGCCAGGACAGGTCCAATGGGTAGTCGATGTCCTGCAGTGCTCCGAATCCCTCCTGCCCTGCATGGCCGGCCAGCTCCCTCCCATTACCGGGCAGGGGCAACACCTGTTCCCCTCGCTCCATCCCACTACCTGCCACCGCGCCCAGTCGTGTTGGTGCTCGTTCGCCCCGCCCTCCCTCCCCCGCCTCATTACTCTACTGGGCCTCCCCCGTAAAGCACCAGGCCACGCACGCTGAGCTCCTGCCCACCCCCTCACACGCGATTGATGGCGGCATACATGGCGGCAGCGGGCAGACACACGACCAGGCTCTGCCCCCTGCCCCTTCACTTCCCAGTCACCAGTATCGGGTTGCACCCCCCCTAGCTGACTCTGCCGTCGCTCCTGGTGGTTGCTCTTCCTCACAAGCCACCACCGCAGCAGCACCTTCGAAGTCGCTTTCCCGTGCGCTCAGGCCAATCCCGGCTCAGGCCTCCTGCACACGCCCGGCCATAGCAGCTCCTCCCGGCCCGCTCGGCCACGCACACGCAGTGCGGCACAGATAGTCACCGTGTCGAATTTCGCCATCGAGTGACTCCCCTTGACACTACCCTGCAATATCACTGATGCAAAACCCACGCCGATCGACAAATCGGCCACCTGCCCCAACCACCCACAAACTTTTCTTCTACCCCCAGTGGTGCTCAGGTGTCTGGAAGAGGCCAGATCTTCCTCTTCTGACACCTTATATAAACTCCCAGCTCCCGCCCCTTCCTTTACCCCTCTAATCCCAACCCCACCATGTCCTTCCGGCCATTGCGCAAATATCCCTGGGAAAGACTGGTCTGCGACCTTCACTGCCCCCGGGAGCCGCATTGTCCCACGGTTGCTGTGATGTTGTTGCGTTTTTGGAGGCACACAAAAGTGCCACAGAGTGGTGTCAAGAATAAGAGCACGCAGAGGTATGATGGGAGGTGAACTGAAGCAATCTCACCGGTGTACAAACTGCGCCGGCCTAATGCAGGCTACGTCCGCACTACCGAGTGGTGGCTGCGGTTCTTGCCTCACCTACATGCCTTTCCAGGCCCTTACTCTGGCAGACAAATCTTTGGAAAAAGGGCTGGGCGCCATGGGGGCTGTTTGCTGAAAGTTTTTCACCTAGGGGCGCTCGCGACTTAATTAGCGAGATGTAGGGAGGTCAGCCCTTCGGTGTGATAATGGCTAGTTATCAGGCTCCTTCTGGCACCGGAAGAATTAAGCTCTGGTCTTACTGAGGGTAATGGTGAAGATATAAAGGAAGATTGTGTGCATTGGGCGGTTGCCAGCTTCAATATACCTCCGCTGCCGCCACTGCCATGTGGGCTTCTCTCACTGCTTGATCTGGCTCAGGTTCCGAACTGGTCCATTTCTGGTCTTAGTGAGTTCTGCATCAGTGTCGCCCACCGGCCCCGTGCAACGTAAGTGGGGCCCACTGGGTGGACCACAGGCTGTGCCTGGTCCTGGACAGGCCGTATCCGTGATCCCCCGGCAGCACACTCCCAGAGGGAGCCTAGTACGGCTCCCGTATTAGCAATACTAGCTGCACCCCTGATTCTAGTGGGTGTGGAAAGTGAGGAGCAGATTTCGACAACCAAGGAACAGCTGAGCCGGACAAGCAGGGCCGGACTTGTAATTCTGGGCATCGGGCAATCCCCTGGTAGGCTGGATGGGGTGGGGGCCGGTTTTTGGGGTGGGGGCCGTTTTTTGGCAGGGGCCGGTTTTGTCTGTCCTCCCCTCTGTCTACTGTCTGGCCTCCGCTGATACTACTACTCCACTTGACCGCTCTGCTCCTTGCGGGGAAAACTATCTGCATAATAATGCTTTCAGGGAGACTGGTGCTGCACTGTCCGTGTCCGTGACCCGGTGGCTTTAATCATTTAATAATCAGGAGTCGAGGTGCCGCGCGCAGCACGCAGATGTTACTGCCGCCGCGTCTACTCTTCACCCATAGGGTGGGGCTGGTGTCTGGCGGTGATCATGCGCATTGGGGCTTTATTGCGCGTGACTGGTGACAGAGGCGAGGTCGAGGACGCATCCCAGAGAGCCGAGAGAGGCATGGTATGCACCGTCACCCTGTTTAAAGTTAGTACACTGTCTAATACATGAATACCAGCCATGCCACGAACGAGATACATCGAGAATATACCGTTTTGAGACGAACCGGCCCTCTGATACCATCGGTATGCGGTAATATACACCGAATGCGCTTTAACTTCACGTGTTTTTAAACTGCAGCCACTTGCATAAAACAGTAAATTCTGCAGCACCATAGAGCCCCTCTAGACCACATCGTTAGCGGTAAAACACAGTGAATGCATTCTCATTTCACATGGTTTTAAACTCACTTCACTTGTGAATCTGTAAACTTTGTAGCAGTGTAGAGCCCTACTATGCAACGATCTTTGGGGCATATTATCCAGCCAGGCGATAAAATTATCGCTGCTTTAGCGGCACAAAACTGCCGCTAAAACGGCAATAATGGACTTGATGATATGCTCTATGGAATTCCAATTGAAGCCCATGTTAGATGTGAAGGACATTTATCGCCTGGCTTGATAATATGCCCCTTTATATTTACGGAACACCGGCGATCGAACGCGCATTTCACAACGTGTGTTTTTAAACTGACAGCACCTTGCTCACAGTGCATGCAACCATCTGTTTACTCACGGAGTATCGGTGAACTTGATGTTAAATCTCTCAATCAGGAATACACTCTAAACAGAGAGTTTGTTTAGGTTTATTCACAGGCACTTGGGGGCATATCAACAAGCAGGCGATAAAAAATTATCGCCGCTTTTGCGTCCGTTTTCGGACGAAAAGCGGCGATAATTTTATCGCCTTATCAGGAAGGTCACGCTATTTCGTGAAACCTTGCTTGATCGCCATTTCCCTTAACGTCCATCTTTGCATCTCTAATGAGATGCAAAGTGGGCGTTCCTCCTCAGGATAACAGGAGATATGTCGCTAAGCGACATTTCTCCTATTATCAAGCCTCACTCAAAGCAGCATAGTGACAAGAAAAGTAGCGATAAACTCTGTTATTGCTACTTTCCTTACGCCTGCTTTGAAACTGACTTAGCCATGATATCCTATGGAAGGTGGATATCATGGCTAAGTATGTGAGGCCCTATCAGCAAGCTATCGAAAAAGTTGTGGGATTATCACTGGATTTCCAGCGATAATCTCACTTTTGGCTGTTAGCGCTCTGAATTTTATCGCTTTGGAGATAAGCGTTGATAATAGCACGCTATCTCCGGGATAAAATTCAGAGTTGGCCGGTGATAATTATCCTCATGCTAAGAGCGCTGAGCAATAATTATCGCCGGCCCTTGCTGATATGTCCCTTAGATTGTCACAGACATTTCTCTTGAGATTTGTTCTTTAGTTTGATATATATGCACTTATCTAGAATCAGTGGTATTTCTTCTTTATTAATTGAATCCATCTAAATATAAATCTATAGATTGTCCCGAGATGAAGGCCAGCCAGCCGAAATGCATTGGGACTAACGATGATATACAAAAATCAGTAGTTATGCATTCTGGGAATTGTAGTCCAAGCATTTGGATTAAGTAAACTTTGTGTTGTGATGAAACAATACAAATGAATATTGAAGTCAACAACTGAAGTGTTGCATTTTATTTAACGTATGATAAACTGTTGAAACCTCATTGAAGGACTATTTAACCTGTGCCCGGGACCCGGGGACATACCCCACATGATTGGGGATACAACTAGCTACCCCATAGGGCCCATAATGTACTTTTCTTTTAGCCCCCATTTCTGCAGTGACCGTCCAGTCAGTCACTTTGCAATCAATCATCAACATGGCACTGGGCGGGCGTTGCGAGACTCGTAACCGCCGGGCTGGGAACAAGTCCTGGTAGGCTCTGCGCAGCGGATTTGTGAGCAGGGGCCGGCGGAGCAAGGTGGGAGCTTGAGTTGCTCTGCGCACCATCGCGGGCCGTGGTGGACGGTGGCTGGCTGCAGCCTGCAGGCAATAAATCAAAATTTTTAATCATGATGATTGTCACCGTCAGGGACCGTGACAATTGTCATATTTTAAAATTTTGATTTGGTGCACGCAGGCGCAGTGCAACTGGCATGGGACGGGCAGCTGCCGCCGTGGAACGGGTGCCATGAAGGAACGGGTGCCGGCTGGGCTGGCCCAGTTTACGTAGTCCGCCCCAGTTTCTGAGGCTCTTGTGAGTACCAAATAACCCTCCTCACGTTGCCACTGCATTGGCTGCTGATCTCTGCTCTACCACTGTTCCTTTCTTTGAGATTAAAGCGCCCGGGTCTGCGTGGCAGTCCTGCAGTGTTTACTCTGCTATATTTGTGATCACAACATTAGCTGAGTAGAGTGTAAGCAGCACGCAAATTAAGGTGGCAGTGTGTGGATCTGCCGACAGCACAGTGCTGTTTGTGTACTTCTTGGTGCCTGATCAGGAATTCTGCTTATGAGGCCAGAGGAACAGACCCTGAAGATGCTCTATTACAGGCAGTTCCTGTTGTGGAATACCAAACTGAAGTTTTGGGCCTAGAGAGTTAGCCCCACTTCTCACAGTGGGAATACGTTTGCTAATCACGAATACGTAAACGTGGCACAGAACAAGTGCACAGCTAAGCAGCACCTGGCTTTGCATGTCTACTAAGGAAGGCTCTGAGTTGGCTGAGCACCACATACTGAACTGGAAATAAAAATATGCCATGCACAGAGCTCACTCCCCTCTCCCATTAGCGTCAGACCAGGGCAAAAGGAGGTGAATCTACAGGACCCTCCACGGTCGGACTGGCCTGTGTGGCCATCTGAAGCAGCAGAAGGCAGGCCTCCTGACAGGTTATTGTGTGAGCCATTTTTTGGCTCTCTGTGGTTATGTTTTAGGGTCTGGTTGCCCGGTTTTTCCTTTTAATTTTCCTCATATTACCTCCACAAACATTACCAACAGCAAGCACAAATGCATACATTCTCCCGTAACTTGCAGAACACCTGTACAGCATGTCTTTACAAGTTCAAAACTGCTCCAAATAGCAAATATGGGCCACCGTTTTAGGTCTTTTATTCACTAATGAGGGACACTTTTATTTTGGTGCCCAGGATTATTTTCTGTCCCAGTCAAACTCTGCGACCTTTTAAAGACCCAGCCATGGAAATTCCTTCTGAAATGGGGGCAGAATCCTCCACCTGGAAAGTCTTGTATATGTCGTGATGTGACTGACCCATTCCCATGCATTGAGGATATTTGACTTTCCAGCTAATGTATTTGGAGGTTTGCTGTTTTATGGCTGTAAGAACATTGCATAAGGGATTAACTGCAGCACTGATTGGGACACATTTGTACGATGTAAAAAGGTATCTTTCACTCTTCCACTCACTCCTAGTCACGAAGGGTGCAGTGCTGCTTTCCTGATGTTAAGTTTTTAATTTTTTTTTTAGAGTTTTATATAGCGCAAACTAGACCCGAGACATTGGGTATCAGAGCGCTTTACATGAGCACCTGTTTCATTACATGAGGACACATTCATTTTTGTTAGGCACAGGGAGATTATGTGATTTGCCCAGAATCACAGGATGTTGAGCATCGTTGCCGGAGATTTGAACCTATTGCATTCTGAGACTTGTAATCCTCTTTCAGTTTGGATATTCAGTTGAATTAACAACCCTACCTAGTAAAAGAACAGCCCAGAACTATAGCATTTCATCTATGGTGACATGGTGCCATCTAGTATGGTAATTTGATGTCAAAATAAGCAGTGTCAATTTGCACGGTGTTGTGAGGGTGCACTTCAGCTAGTAGTGGCTTTTTCAGCCAACAGTGCCATGCTTGCTGGGATCTGTGGCTTCATTTCTCATTTTTAGTGTTCTCTGTAGGAATGTCTGTGATTTATGACTGGCTATCCTGGTGCTCCATAAGGTAATCATTTACTATGCTTTAAAACTTAATACAATCTAATATGTAATGAAAAATGTGTTGAAAAATGCTTTGTTTTGGCCTTTCTGTCTCCAAACTTTTCTTGGGGGGTGAACCCTCCAAAGTCCCCCTAGTAGTGGTTGCTCGCTGCACTTGCTCGCTACACACCATGTGGGGGCTGGTCTCACTTTTACTTTGTTCTCTCTCATTCACTACTCATGTCTATTTTTGGTACTCTCTGAAAGAATGTCTATGGGTACATATGACTGGGTGGGTAACCTGTTGCTCTTTAAGAATGTCTATAGGCACATATGACTGGGTAACCTGGTGCTCTTTAAGAATGTCTATGGGTACATATGACTGGGTGGGTAACCTGGTGCTCTTTAAGAATGTCTATGGGTACATATGACTGGGTGGGTAACTTGGTGCTCTTTAAGAATGTCTATGGGCACATATGACTGGGTGGGTAACCTGGTGCTCTTAAGAATGTCTATGGGCACATATGACTGGGTAACCTGGAGCTCTTTAAGAATGTCTATGGGTACATATGACTGAGTGGGTGACCTGGTGCTCTTTAAGAATGTCTATGGGCACATATGACTGGGTAACCTGGAGCTCTTTAAGAATGTCTATGGGTACATATGACTGGGTGGGTAACCTGGTGCTCTTTAAGAATGTCTATGGGTACATATGACTGGGTGGGTAACCTGGTGCTCTTTAAGAATGTCTATGGGCACATATGACTGGGTGGGTAACCTGGTGCTCTTTAAGAATGTCTATGGGTACATATGGCTGGGTGGGTAACCTGGTGCTCTTTAAGGTCATCATCTACTATTTACTGTGCTTTGAAAGGTGATACAATTGAATATGTAATGAAAAACGTGCTGTAAAATTCACCATTTTGGTCCCTTTTTCCAAAATGTTCTGGGGGGGGGAACCCCCCACCCCCCCAAGTAGTGATTGGGCTCGCTAGCCGCGCTCGCTTACACCGCGCTGGATGGGGGCTGGTCTGGCAAAATTTGCCAGGGCTGCTTTCAGTTCCCAGGCCGGCCCTGCAGACAAGAGGTAGCGGTGAGCCGGAAACCAGCTCAACGGGATGTGGCACTCGCTCCCACCTCTCTCCCCTAGGAACTGGGAACCAAGGTCCATGTACTGCTCCCTCGGCGCTACTCCCATGGAAGAACGCCCTGGAAGGACATTAGAGTGAAAGAGCACCAGAAATCTGAGCAGCTCCGGCCGCTTGTTCAGTAGCAAACAAACTGGTAAGTTAGTCCTCTAAAGCCCACACCCATATAATGCTTAGGTATACAGGTAGCATACAAATGACGAACATAGAAAAGGACATTATAGTCGAAGTCTAGATATGGAAACACCACACTAAATTTTGAGAGCTTGCTTGATAATTCTCTCAAAGATAATTGATAATTTCCACAGTTTCTCAATATAAAAGTATTGGTTTCTCAGTAGAATGATCACATAATGGAGGAAAAAATGTGAAATAGCAATTTCCAAACAAAGAGGAAGTAGAGAAAGTGGCACATAGAGTCGAAATTATGAAGAGAGATGGTTTGCTGATAAAATGAAAAAGGAAAACAATAGTTGGTGTTTGCTATCAAATACTCTGAGCAGAGTTAAGAAATAAGATAGTGACAGTGATAATGCAAAAGCTGCGCTAAATGAAGAACAGAAAAATAAAAGCGCTGTAGCACTGAGGGTGTGCAGTCACCACTCAGAATCAGTAACTGGTAATTGGTATGTAGGGCCTAAAGGCCTGTTGTGCACTGCTGGACTCTGTGCTGCCCTAGGCTAACCAGAAAGCCAGAATCAGCTGCAGAATCAAGGCAGGTTCCATTAAATATAAAGGACTCTGATCAGTGGCAAGTATCCTGAGATTACAGGAGGAGACTGAGATGCAGCAACCCTGGGTGCCACTTCCTACCTCAGAAACTATCTGCCAGCAGCCAGAGGTGCTTCAAGTTGGGTTAAGGAGCACTCCTTCCTTGTGATGACAGTAAGGGAAAATAATGGATGGTCCATCCGCTCAGTGTATCTCAAAAGACTGGCTCAGGAGAGCGCCAGTTAGCAGTTTGAGGCATCCATCCGTATTAGGGTCACTAAAGGCAAAAAACACATGTGAGCTTTCATGGTCCAAGAAAAATGGCAAGAATGGTGCGGTTGCCTAGGTCGTTGGAGACTTTTGTGTAAATAGTGTGCAAAATGCCAGGGATACTTCATGCATGGATGCCAGCCATCACAGATGTATAAAGTGTTTTTATCTGTTTCCGAATTGCAGACTTTGGTAGAGAGCAATTACTTTCTGTCGGTGCCTGTGACCCACTCATTCATGGGAATTAGATTCCCCTTACCACTCACAAGTGCTGAAGGGAATGCCTCATTGACCTGTCTTTTGTGAGTTTCAAATATTTGTGAAAAAATACATAAGAAGGGTATGGAACGCAAATTCCTCCCAGGGCATGCTCTGCAATTTATAGTTAAGAAAGCCCAAGTTCATAGCCTTCGAGCAATAGGAATATGGAGATTTGAGGGACTATATTTCAAGTTTTCTCTTCTAGTAAAACGTATGGAATCTGCCAGCAAGATATCATCTACACAATGCAACTTAATGGATGCTCTAGGGTGTTTTATGCATTGTGAGTTGCAATATGAGGCAAAAATGTTAGCATACATAATTAGTACGTTTTTATCCTCAATATCAGCGTGAATAGACAGTTTAGTCATTCTCGAGTAATGAGTTTAGTTCTAAATATCCAAATTATGTGACTTATTCAGCCACTGAGAAAATAATCTTTTATTACCCAAGAAAGGCGGAATCCGAAAAGTTGTAGAGGAAATATATTTGTGTTCTTTGGTGAGATCATCTGTTTGAGTAACTTCTTTCTTGGATATTTCATATCTTTGGGCCCCACTGTATCCTTTGAGATCCAGATTTTTGTTCTGGTTGTCTGTCGTTTACTTGTTTGCTGTATTCCTAGCTACAGTGGGACTAGGTCCCCCAGCAATCTCCCTGCTGCCAAGGAGAAGGGGCAAGCTGCAACTGATTCTAGTGCTTAAAAGCTCTCTGTTCTTCACACGACGCATTCCTCGCTAGGGGGGACTACATCTCCCAGCAGTGTCCCTGATGCTGAGGAGAGTGTCCCTGATGCTGAGGAGGAGGGGCCTGCTGCATGGTGACTCTAGTGCTTAAAAGTGCTCTGTTATTCCTGCGGCATGGGTTGCAGTCATTGTTGCATTCCTTGCTGAATGGGGTACTACTTCACCCAGCAGTATACCTGGTGCCGAGGTGGAGGGGAACGGCGCACGCAGACTATAATGCTTGAAAGCGCTCTGTTCTTGCTGTGCTCCGGGACGTGCCTGGGTGAAGAGTGGGACCGTCTGTGACCGTCATCACCCAGAACAGGATGGGCTTGCCCACCACTCTTTGCATGGAACACAAGTAGGTATTGCAAAAACCTTTTTATCTTTCCTTGGGACGTTTTTGGTATTGTTCCACAATGGGAAAGCGTAAGCTGCCTGTTAACATGACTAAGCCCCGCTACCGCACTACCTTGGATAGATTTCTTCAGTGTGTTGTTGACATGTTTAGTAAATAAATTGAGCTGTCAGAGCACAGCCTTTCTTTTTTCTGCCCCCTTCTGCACAAATTCTAACTGCTTCAGGGACCCATGATTCCCATTGCTCCTGCGGGACTATGTTCCCCTAACAGCCTTCCTGACTCACACTCTACAATATCTTGTGTGCCCTTGGAGCCTAAAATCCAACTGTTACCTTTGATTCCCAATGATTTCACAAGGAAAAGAAAGAGAGCAGAAGTGTGCAACAAATCCAAGCGCCCTCGTGTAACTCCCAATATCCTGCAAAGAGACTGCGGACTATGATAGCGAAAAATATTGAGGACTTATTGGGAGTATTAAAGTTATTGGTCCTTTGGAAGCCAAACTAAAGCCAATTCATTAACGTCTAACTATAATTGAAGCAGAATTAAGCACAATGTATCTGTCTTTCCTGGATCAGTTGCCAACTATGGCATCTTCAGACATTCTTCACTTTGTGGCCACCACCTCCCTCACTTCTACGTTTAATAGAGCCAGTTATGCTAATTCTACGAGAGCCTGTCCCCCAAGCAGGGTAGGAATGCAGCAACTCTCCCCACTCAATGATATAGCGGGGGCATGAACAGGCTTGTCTGAGTGGGGATAAGAGTGGCAATAACAGTGGGAAAAGGGAGTCTTCTAGGCTAGGAGGGCTAAGCCATCCCACAAACCTGACTCTTTTGTAATTGACCTTCCACCTGAGGCATTTCACCACATGATTTGGTTATCTAATGTGCCTTGTACAATCGAGTTGTCTGCTCCGCTCAAGAAAAAGGTTCTTCACTGGTTTTATTAATTTGCCCGCTTTTCGTACTCAGAAGCATCCAGCATATTGATGGTTCAAAGTGTATGGTGGGTTTTTCCACTGGCTAAATGATTTTCTGGTGAATGTGTGCTTGTCATCCTTAAGTCTCTCACTTCTATTTACAAGCTCTTGGCAAACTGTCTCTTGTATGGCAGAATGTACTCTAACATCTCCGATCATCCATTGAGCTTTTTCTACCAACACCTGCAATCTAAGGCTGTGTTCCCAACCCATCCACCGAGTTTAGTTGCCCATCCTAGGTGCCAAGTTAATCACCACCAGGTCTTACTTGCCCATATAGAGGCCTCCCCTACCCCTACCCCTAAAGATGTAGTTGGACCCCAGACTGATGATAGTTCTCTAGACACTATGGCCATCGCCATCGCACCTCATGAAACATCTACGTCAATCGTGGGGCCACCAGTACCAATTTTCCCGAATCCCTCTTTGCATTCCTATAGTTTGCAGCCTCTGCCATCTGTGACACCCTCTGATTGTGCTTCTAGTCCTATGATTGATACTTTATGTCAACTACCCGCTGCTATTTAATCACCTAGTGATGAAAATGCTCTTTCCTCGTCTTCAAGCCACCAACAACAACTGTCTGCCCCAGATATTAGCTTTCTTTCTGTGACTTCATTATCTCATTCTACAGATATTATTAGCTGGAACATTGCAGGCATCAATCCATAGCTTAATAACACTACATAGGGCCAGTTTATTGAACAACATGCGATCTGTCTTTTTCAGGAATCCTGGGCAATTGACCATATATTTAGAAGTGGATATAAGAGCTTTTGTATTCCGGCAAGTAGATCCCTAGCAGAGGGTTCAAAGGGTGGGTTGCTTGTCTGGGTGAATACACTACTTTCCTGATCAGTAGGTGAACTCCAAATGGGTTCCCGGGACATTCTAAGGCTAATTGTGTCCATCTCAAAGGATATATCTCTCCTACTGATAAATATATACAATCAGAGTCTTGGGAAATGTTGCAAATCACCTACTCTACACCTGCTGGATAATTTCTTGTCCAGCCACCCAGGCTCCTACTATGTTATCGTGGCAAGTGATTAAGATCACATATGAGCTTAATGCCATGATCCAGCATCTATCCAACGATGATGATCGAATGTGGGGAATCCCAGTTAACTTCTCCACTAAGGACATACCTCTCAAGGACTGCCCTTCCACCGCTAAAATGTATGAGCAACAGTTAAAGGGCATGAATAATAACAAGAGCATGAGGCGGTAAGCAGTGTGCTCCAACGTGAATGCTCTATTAGGCGTCTACTCAGTTCTACCTGCACAGATAGAGGTTGTGTGTTACAACAGCTGGAACAGTGAAGTGATCATTGCTGAGCACATTAAACTTTTTGACAGGCTCAAAAATTATTTCTTTATCAAGTCAACAAAGACTTTGGAGGAGGACACCATGAATCCTATAAAACGGCAAAGAATATTCTACTCAGGGCAATCAAAAAGCAAATTAATCAGGAGATAAGGACATGTAGAGCAAAGTATGTGCTTGAAATAAAGCAAGGAAAAGCTGCCTGGGAGAGTAAAATCTGATCTCCTAGAGGATTTGTCTGCTAATGACACAAAGAAATTGTGGCATTTAGTCAGTGTTGGTGGCAGGAGTTTTAGGATTCCCGCTGAGTCAACTATTTTACCTTGTGTGTGGGTTGCCCACTTTGGTAACCTTTACTCATGTGTGCATGACACAGACCCAGTCCCTACTTGTCTTGAAGGTGAATTTACTCAGAATTTGTGCTGTACTCCTGTAGTGTTCTCTCTAGCAGAGAAAGCCTTTGCTGTTGAACCATTGAAACATGGAAAGGCTCCAAGATTAGACAAGATCCCACCTGACCTCTTTAAATCCAACGCCAACATTTGGGTTACCTACATGAACAATGTCTGAAATGCAATTGCAGCAATGTCGGTCTTATGGAGAGAGGCAGATATTGCCCCTGTTTTTAAGAAGGGGAGCCCCAGCATCCTCTCTATCAGCCAATTAGCCTCCTGGACATCCTCCAAAAGGTTTTCTGCAAACAAGTCCTGGATCATTTATCGGGAGTGGATTAATGTTAACCATCGTTTGCCTAACTTGCAGTCATATTTCAGATACAAAACCAGCTCAATTGACCAGTTCCTTTGTTTCCTCTTGGCTAAGTGGAAAATGGTTGCTATGAGTAGGGGGTGAACGTTTTGTGGCATTTTTCCATCTCTGTGGTTCATTTAATCTGGTAGCAAGGAAGAAATTGTGGGAGGTGTTATGTGGGACAGGGATCCAGTGTAACCAGTTAAAGATCATTGTAAGCCTTCATGAGTGGAATTTTGCCAGGGCTCGATATGGCACAAAAGGAGAGCTCACTGAGACAATTTCTATTGGGAAGGGTGCTAGCCAGGGGGTGCCTTGGCTCCTACTCCTTTCCTTCTCTATATTAACAAATGTGTCAATCATTCTCCTATCCTTGCAGGGCAGAAAGTTTTGGTTCTCATCTTTGCTGATGACACCCGCCTACTGGCCAAAATGAAGGCAGATTTCCAAAACCTTGTAGATAAGTTTGGTCTGTTTTGCTATGATTATGGCCTTGAAGTTGAAACCTCAAATACTAAACAGATGACCTATTCTTTGAAGAAAAGGGTGAAGGGCATTGTAAAACTGGGATGTGAAGTACTGGTAAGGGTCAGAGAATATGATTATCTAGGGATCGCTTAACCACCTGGCCCGCTTTTGGGTACCACAGATTAATAAAAGCTTGCATATGGTAACCCGTGGAGCAGGATTAACCCTTAGGCTTGCAAATAAGTCAATCTGGTTCCCAATTCGTCTGCAATGGATATTTACAAAATGCAAACTTATGTGTGACACTATGTGGGAGTGAACAAAGCACCACTGTAATTTGGTTACCTTGGGCACTAGAAAATAACTTTATTAGAGTCCTCACCAGGTTAGGGAGGGGTCCCCTTGGTGCCATTATCACTGGACCTTGACATCAACCTTGTCACTGACCTGGGAGCCTTGAGACCACTACTCTACTGGGTGAGTATTTGGTTTACTGATTAATTAAACGATCATAAAGTAGGGAAATAGGGCTTACTAACATTATTAAACACCAATCCTCAAACAAGTTCAAATGGCTGGCTTACATAAAAAAGGTTTGGATGTAGTTGGGCCTGGCCAATTTTTGGGAAGAGCCTTTATCCATACCTCTCAATGGGCAACCGCTGCTCCATATAAGATTGAGAGAGAAAGTTGCTTCCCAAAATGAATGGTCAAATGATAGGGGCAGGCTCACTCGGTGTTTCTTAATGCAAAAACCAGTGTCCAAGGCATAGGAATTCCTAGATTATATTTGTCCGGTGTGTGCCAGTTTGCTGTTTCTGCATTTTAGGTATGGGACTCTACCAATTGCTGCATACACGGCAATGCGGGATTCTCCTAAGGCCCGACACTCACAATGTAGTTTTTGCACTTCTCTTGAGGAATCAGATGAACATTTGATATTTTTTGTCCTAAACATGCCTTTCCTAGACGTAGGTGGATCCCTCCACTTTGCCAGTGTTTAGGCCTGACCAATCGTACCCATGCCCTCAGTATCTGTAATAGTGACTCTTCGTCTGTGCTAGTTGTGGCAGTTTAGAAGTGCCACTATGCAGCATGGTCAATTAGACAAAATAATTTAGCAAAAATGTAGTGACTTCATGTGTGTGGGTGTTGGACTTGGCCCTTTTTGCAGGGTCATCGCTGAACTTTTTGCCTTCCTCCTATATTTTTTCTGACCTGTTGTTGGCTGTTTTATGACTCTTGGCACTTTACCACTGCTGATCAGTGCTAAAGTGCATATGCTCTCCCTATTGTAAATTGATGTATGAATTAGTGATTCCATGATTGGCTGGTTTGGTTTTCCTGTCAGACCCTAGTACAGTGCACCAGGAGTGCCCAGGGCTGGTAATCCAAATGCTGCTGGTGGGCTTGCAGCACTGGTTGTGCCACCCACAGAAGCAGCCTGTAAAAGTGTGTCTAAGGCCTGCCATTGCACAACCTGTGTGCAGTCTGGCACTGTCATGCTGACTGGGCAAGTGCACCCACTTGCCAGTCCCTAAACCTTCCCTTTTCTTCATATCAGACACCCCTATGGTAGGCCCAAGGGCAGGGTGCATTGTAAGGATAAGGTAGGACATGCCCTGGTGTGTGTGGCATGTTCTAATAGTGAATTACTGCAATTTTCGTTTTTCACTATTGCAAGGCTACCTGTTGTCCATAAGCCAGAATGGGCAGTTTGATTATTACATCTTATAATCCTAACTGACTCAGGGAACATGGTAGAAATTCAAATTTAGTATGCCTGAACTCAGAATGATAAAATACATCTTTTAGTGAATTTGGTTTTAACATTCTGTGTTTGAAAATGCCACTTTTAGAAAGTAGGCATTTTCTTTTCTAACCATTCAAACCTGCCTCTGCTTGGCTGTGTATTCCTTGTCTGGAGTTTTGAGTGACAGGGCTGGGGAATTCCAGGAGACAGGGTGAGGTAGCCCAGTGGTGAATAGAGAGATCTACATCTAGATGGGAGGGAGGATTTGCACCTGGGACCTGAATAGGGCTGTGCCTTCCCTCCACAATGCTGGCTCTACCTCCTGTGGTGCGTCTGATGTCTCTACCCTGCACTCTGAAAGGAAAGAAGGAGTCAGGTAAACAAAGTGAAGTCCAATTGGTCGCACACTGCTCTACCTACCAGCGTGTTGCCCCAAAGAATTGTGGTCCCTGAAGTCTGCGTCGGCAGGTACGCCTATGCCCGAGTCATGAGTGCAAGTAAGTGTAGCGTTAGCCATCCCTGGACACGTGTTTCGAGGTAGTTGCCTCTCGTCAGCAGGGAGTAGGAAAGTGTGTAGGGTTGCTGTGTAGGCTGCTAAAATAAGTGTTCTCAGGTAAAGTACCTCTCGTAGCGCGCAGGTGCGTAACCATGAGCTCGTCAGCTCCACCGGCTCAAGGAACCTGAAAATTAACTAAAGTCCAATTGGTCGCACACTGCTCTACCTACCAGCGTGTTGCCCCAAAGAATTGTGGTCCCTGAAGTCAGCGTCGGCAGGTACGCCTATGCCCGAGTCATGAGTGCAAGTAAGTGTAGCGTTAGCCATCCCTGGACACGTGTTTCGAGGTAGTTGCCTCTCGTCAGCAGGGAGTAGGAACGTGTGTAGGGTTGCTGTGTAGGCTGCTAAAATAAGTGTTCTCAGGTAAAGTACCTCTCGTAGCGCGCAGGTGCGTAACCATGAGCTCGTCAGCTCCACCGGCTCAAGGAGCCTGAATATTAACTAAAGTCCAATTGGTCGCACACTGCTCAACCTACCAGCGTGTTGCCCCAAAGAATTGTGGTCCCTGAAGTCAGCGTCGGCAGGTACGCCTATGCCCGAGTCATGAGTGCAAGTAAGTGTAGCGTTAGCCATCCCTGGACACGTGTTTCGAGGTAGTTGCCTCTCGTCAGCAGGGAGTAGGAAAGTGTGTAGGGTTGCTGTGTAGGCTGCTAAAATAAGTGTTCTCAGGTAAAGTACCTCTCGTAGCTCGCAGGTGCGTAACCATGAGCTCATCAGCTCCACCGGCTCAAGGAGCCTGAATATTAACTAAAGTCCAATTGGTCGCACACTGCTCTACCTACCAGCGTGTTGCCCCAAAGAATTGTGGTCCCTGAAGTCAGCGTCGGCAGGTACGCCTATGCCCGAGTCATGAGTGCAAGTAAGTGTAGCGTTAGCCATCCCTGGACACGTGTTTCGAGGTAGTTGCCTCTTGTCAGCAGGGAGTAGGAAAGTGTGTAGGGTTGCTGTGTAGGCTGCTAAAATAAGTGTTCTCAGGTAAAGTACCTCTCGTTGCGCGCAGGTGCGTAACCATGAGCTCGTCAGCTCCACCGGCTCAAGGAGCCTGAATATTAACTAAAGTCCAATTGGTCGCACACTGCTCTACCTACCAGCGTGTTGCCCCAAAGAATTGTGGTCCCTGAAGTCAGCGTCGGCAGGTACGCCTATGCCCGAGTCATGAGTGCAAGTAAGTGTAGCGTTAGCCATCCCTGGACACGTGTTTCGAGGTAGTTGCCTCTCGTCAGCAGGGAGTAGGAAAGTGTGTAGGGTTGCTGTGTAGGCTGCTAAAATAAGTGTTCTCAGGTAAAGTACCTCTCGTAGCGCGCAGGTGCGTAACCATGAGCTCGTCAGCTCCACCGGCTCAAGGAGCCTGAATATTAACTAAAGTCCAATTGGTCGCACACTGCTCTACCTACCAGCGTGTTGCCCCAAAGAATTGTGGTCCCTGAAGTCAGCGTTGGCAGGTACGCCTATGCCCGAGTCATGAGTGCAAGTAAGTGTAGCGTTAGCCATCCCTGGACACGTGTTTCGAGGTAGTTGCCTCTCATCAGCAGGGAGTAGGAAAGTGTGTAGGGTTGCTGTGTAGGCTGCTAAAATAAGTGTTCTCAGGTAAAGTACCTCTCGTAGCGCGCAGGTGCGTAACCATGAGCTCGTCAGCTCCACCGGCTCAAGGAGCCTGAATATTAACTAAAGTCCAATTGGTCGCACACTGCTCTACCTACCAGCGTGTTGCCCCAAAGAATTGTGGTCCCTGAAGTCAGCGTCGGCAGGTACGCCTATGCCCGAGTCATGAGTGCAAGTATGTGTAGCGTTAGCCATCCCTGGACACGTGTTTCAAGGTAGTTGCCTCTCGTCAGCAGGGAGTAGGAAAGTGTGTAGGGTTGCTGTGTAGGCTGCTAAAATAAGTGTTCTCAGGTAAAGTACCTCTCGTAGCGCGCAGGTGCGTAACCATGAGCTCGTCAGCTCCACCGGCTCAAGGAGCCTGAATATTAACTAAAGTCCAATTGGTCGCACACTGCTCTACCTACCAGCGTGTTGCCCCAAAGAATTGTGGTCCTGAAGTCAGCGTCGGCAGGTACGCCTATGCCCGAGTCATGAGTGCAAGTAAGTGTAGCGTTAGCCATCCCTGGACACGTGTTTCGAGGTAGTTGCCTCTCGTCAGCAGGGAGTAGGAAAGTGTGTAGGGTTGCTGTGTAGGCTGCTAAAATAAGTGTTCTCAGGTAAAGTACCTCTCGTAGCTCGCAGGTGCGTAACCATGAGCTCGTCAGCTCCACCGGCTCAAGGAGACTGAATATTAACTAAAGTCCAATTGGTCGCACACTGCTCTACCTACCAGCGTGTTGCCCCAAAGAATTGTGGTCCCTGAAGTCAGCGTCGGCAGGTACGCCTATGCCCGAGTCATGAGTGCAAGTAAATGTAGCGTTAGCCATCCCTGGACACGTGTTTCGAGGTAGTTGCCTCTTGTCAGCAGGGAGTAGGAAAGTGTGTAGGGTTGCTGTGTAGGCTGCTAAAATAAGTGTTCTCAGGTAAAGTACCTCTCGTAGCGCGCAGGTGCGTAACCATGAGCTCGTCAGCTCCACCGGCTCAAGGAGCCTGAATATTAACTAAAGTCCAATTGGTCGCACACTGCTCTACCTACCAGTGTGTTGCCCCAAAGAATTGTGGTCCCTGAAGTCAGCGTCGGCAGGTACGCCTATGCCCGAGTCATGAGTGCAAGTAAGTGTAGCGTTAGCCATCAAAGTGCTCCAGGACTGACCAGAACCGGTTTGAACAAGGCAAAGGCCCCTCTGCCCTCAGAGGACAAAGGATTTTGGGGTATAAATATTGGGACCCCCAACCCAAGAACTTTAGATCACTTTGGGAAACAAGAAGAAACCTTTGCTGAGGAGAGGAACCAAGAAGAAACTGAGGAGAGACTATCCCTGAAACTGGGGTATTAGCCTGCAGTGGTTGTCTACTCCCAAAGCGAGGAGAAACAAACTTTGTGTGTTTCATTTTTTAAGGGCAGGCAGTGGTCCCTGGGACCACTACCTGTCTGTAGAAAATACTTTCCCATGCATTCACTTTTCTCTAATGCTTTGCCACCTACTTAAAGTAGGTTGTAAATTGCGACTGTTTTGCGACCGCAATTGCGGCTGCAAAACAGTCATCCATAGGGCTCAGACCCGCTATTAGGAAAGGACGCCCTTGAAAAGCCCCTTCCTAATAGCGAGTTGCAAATCCTAATTAGCGAGTCGCAAATGATTGCGACTTGCTAATTAGGGTATGTACATGGCCCTTAGGTATTTTTGCATGCGCAAACGGGCATCATTTCTTTTGGATGCATCACCCAGTTGCTTCCAACTTTGTTTTAAACTAGAATAGGACATTGAGTAATTTTTTGGGAGAACGTAGACAGTATTACCATCTTAAAGTGTGCTTATTGCTATAATATTGTGTTGGACTTGGCCCTTTTGGCAGGTTCACCCCTAAACCTTTTGCCTGTCTCCTAGCCTTTTCCCTGTGTAGTGTTGGTGGTTTTAGGCCTCCAGGCACTTTAGCACTGTGGTCCAGTGTAAAGGGCGTGCGTCTCTCTGTTACATTTGAAAGGTTGGCCTGCCCCCCCATAGGAATGCATGGGGGATAAGTGTGTCCATGGTAATTCCTGGTATGAGAGGAGTGCAGGGCCGAGTTTAGTATGTATGAATTTGTGAGAATAATTTCTGCGCAAAGATGTGCGCAGATTTATGGTGACTGGTGCAGAAGTGCCACTTTTAGAAGTTGTCATTTCTGTGTGCTATGTGTCTGCCTGTCTGATGTGAATTGCATGTCTGGCTTGTGATTGACAAGGGCTGGTGAGGTGTGGGGGGCTCTAGCAGGGGCAGGGTGAGTCAGTGCTAGGCTGAATAGGGACATCTGCATCCTGAGTAGTGGGAGGGGAAGTCCTTGGTACCTGAATAGGATTGTGCCTGCCTAGTGAATGCTGGCTCCGCCCCCCCTGTGGTGTGTCTGATGGTGAGCCCCCACCGGACAAAGGGAAAGAGGAGCTGGGTAAACAGAGTGCTCCAAATCCCCTCCGAACCAGTTTCATCTGGTTTCCCCCCCAGCCCTGTGCCTACAGACAAAGGAAAATGTCCTATAAAAGAAGGGGTTGTGACCCCATGAAAAGGGTGTGCTTGTGCTGACTTTGAGGAGACACTTTGCCAGAAGGAACCACCACGGGACCCAGCTGCTATTTCCTGGGGGTCCCTGTGTGCTGGCCTGCCTGGCTGGGCTGGGCTGTGGTCCCTGCCAGCACCAAGGACTCTTTATTCTGGCCTTTTTTGGGCCACTGCTGGAGCTTGTGCTGCTTCTAGCGCCTTATCTCAAATTGCCCCAAGGAGAAGGGGCACGATGACTCCGCAGCGTGAAGCTGCAGGCTTTCCAGAGGGAATCCCGACATGGGGATTCCCTCTGAACAAGGAGAGCGATGCGGGCGCCCTCCCCGCAATTGTGCTCCTACCGGGAGCCCACCCCGCGTTATTGCCGCTTGCCTGAGTTATTTTTTGAAGAAAAACTAGCTGGTGTCCACCCCGGAATGGTGCTTTGAATTAAGCGGGTGCCCACCCCGCATCGCCGCTATTGTGGAAAGAAATTCACCGCCGGGCTCGAGCAACCAGGAAGCCAGGCTCCTGTGCCTGACTGTGGGCTGGGCCTCGCGGCGTCATTTCCGCTTCTCCCCTGCTGCTGAGGAAGGAGGCGAGACACAAAAAGTAGCCTGCGGAAGCCATCTAGAGCCTCGAGGGCTCCCCTTCCAAGTCCCGGTCCCAGGAAGAGGGACCGGGTGAAGCAAGGAGTTGGAAGGAGCCCCGCTGCGAAAGGAGTCTTCCTGACTTCAGCTGAGGCTGCTGGTGCCCTTCTAGAGAAGTCCACGGGCTGCCAGTGAGTGGGGGCGCCCACGGGGGCACAGTGGTGCCAGTGTTTTGGTATTCTTCACAGCGGCACCGCAGTCGCTGGCAGCTGCAATGCTTTGGCCATTTCCTTGTTTATTTATTTCGGAGCCCTGGAGGGGACTCCAACGTGCCCCAAACGTCAGGGCTGATTCCCAGCTGCACCGCACCAGCGCGGGCAGCTGCAACGTTTTGTCGGCATTCTCTTCAGTCCCTGAATTCCTGGCGGAGCCCCAAAGGGGCCCTGGGTTGAGTAGGTAAAATTGAGTGCCAGTGCCTGTATCTTTGGTGTTGACCTCAGCTGCCCTGTGAGAGCGCAGGTAGCTGCAACGTGGGGCCATAGTTTATTAGGAGCCCCAGTGGGGATTCAGGAAGCATCGTAGTGCCAGCCCCATTCTCTTCCTTGGGGGCATTTTCATTTAGAGTCCCGGAGAGGGGCTCAGGGGGCATGCTGGTGCCCGTGCTCATTTTCACAGCTGCCCAGCAATTAGTGGGCAGCTGCCACGTTTAGGCTGTGCATCTGCGCATTTTACTCTGTTGCTTTTGCAGCCAGCCCTGACATTGTTGGACATAGGGCATTGGAGCCCCTGAGAGAGGCCAGTTGGCCTGGGGCCTGTTCCAGTGTGTGGTGCCCCCGATTGGGGCACACTGTGGGTAGGCTAATGTGGTCTATCCTAAGGTGATTCATGTGGTCTATGCTAAGGTGAATTATGCCTGACATGATTTGAGCATTCTATATTTTAATGTTACAGGATCTAGTACTCAGTACAGTATTTCACCAGTAGTTACTGGTTATGCTCTACATTTACTGGTTGTGCTCTACATGTACTATTTGTGCTACATTTACAATTGGTGATTTGTGATGGTTTTGACAGTGGCCCAATTTGCCCTGTCATGTGTAAATAATCCCCTGTAAATACTGCCTGGGGCCCGTTGGCACGTGTGTAAATTATCCCCTGTAAATACTGCCTGGGGCCTGTTGGCACAGTGTACATGTGTGATTATGATCTAATGTGTTTATGACAATACAAAGGCTATTTTTGATATAACCTTGTGTGGAATTCCTTTTGTGGTGTACCTAGTGTGTTGCTGCTGTGTGTGTGTGTTGCGCAAACGCTTTACAGATTGCCTCTGGGATAAGCCTGAGTGCTCGTGCCAAGCTACCAAGGGGGTGAGCAGGGGTTATTTTTGGCATGTAACTCCCTTGCCCTGACTAGAGTGGTGGTCTCTGCCTGGCTTTGGCGCAAGCCTTAGCCAACCAGAGATCCCATTTCTAACATTGGTGGTCAGCGGTGAGGCTAGGACTTGCGTTTGTGCAGTACCACTGCGACAACTGGTTGCACTACAAACTCTGCAGTTAGATAATCACGTGTTTGGGGATTATTTTTTCTGAGTTTTATTTTATCTTTTCTCCTAAAAGTGTCATTTCTGAATTACGTACCCCTGTTGCAGCTCTTGCACCTAGGTCTCCTGTGTTGCACGTGTCCCTGAGCGTCCTGCCAAAATGGAGTCTGCCTTTAATTTTTATTGTCTGTTTAGATACAGTATGTGGGAGTTAGTGGGGTTCTGTGAGGAGAGAGACATAGCAGTGAGTAGGTCAGAGGCCACGTCAAAACTTCGGGAAAACCTGCTCCAATGGCAAAAGGATGAATGGGACCGTGAGCGCAATGAGGAGAAGAGGGCCCTGGCTGCATATCAAGAGGGTAGTGGGTCTGAGGGGGGCCCTGAGGAGTCTGAAGAAGGAAGAAAATTACAGGACAGGGACGCCAGTAGATAGTGAGTACCCCATAGATAGGGAGTCTCTTGCTGGGTCCAGTGTCGGGGGCGGTGCCCCATCCCTTTCCCTATCCCCAGAGGAGTAGGTAGATAGGAGGGAAGAAAGGGAGCATCAGCTGGCTTTAGAGAAACTGCAGAAGGAGAGCTATGAGCATATGGAAGCTCAGAAATTGAAGTTGGAGCATAGGAAGTTAGCCCTAGAGGAGAAAAAGGCATCATTGGCTCAGGAGTTGAGTCTCAAGACATTGGGCCTTGAAGAGCAAAAGCTAGAGACTGAGAGGGTCCTAGCACAGGAGAGGATGGCGGAGGCTGAGAGGGCCTTCGCCAGGGAGAAATTAACTCTGGAGGTTAGAATATCCCCTGAGTGCAGTTGTGATTTTCTGGATTCACCAGTGAGGGTAGGGTCCAGTGGTGGCAGCAATATGGAGTCCAGTGCAGGAAGTCCCATTCCCAGTTCCTAGAGAATAGTACCCGGTTCCCAGGAAGAGGAGTACAGGTTGAAGTTCAGGGGCAGTAGGAAACTGTCTCACCAGTCTTGGGGGGAGGTTGCGGATGAATGTCATGATGCACTGGGTGATTGGGTGAGGGTTAACACGGAACAGGATTTAGAAGGACTGTTCAATCTGATCATCAGAGAGCACATGCTCGATCATTGTTTTCCGGGGTTGCGCCAACACCTGCTGGAGTGTGAGTTTTCTAATCCTTGGGATCTTGCACAGGAAGCAGACCTCTGGGACAGTGTCCGAGGTTCTGAAGAGGCATTGGGAAGTGATCCCAAAAGTAGTGGCTCAGGTATCTTCCAGTCCTGTATTGGGGAAAAGGTTCAGAGTAGCCCAGCTAGGTCCCAGTGTAGTGGGAGGGGTGTAGGGGTTCACGTCCTGTCTCAGTGCAGTAGGAGTGAGTGTGGGACTGTGTGTCCACAGGTGCCCGAAACCCAGTCTCAGGACCTGGATGGTTCCCGAGGGGAACACCAGGTCGGGAGCCCAGGCTGTACTGATAGACCATTTGAGGAGGATCTACTAGTGTCTGGAGAACCTGGAGCATCTGTAAATAGAGCCCCAGTGGTTCTGGTGTCTGGCGGTGCCGCTCCAGTTGGGAGGGTACAGAAGTCTGAATTGAGGGGTGAGGTGGGATGTGTTCCACAGTTTAGGAACCAGTGGGTCAGGGACCAACCGGAAGGGCTGAGTCCCCTTGGAGTGACCATGGTATCACCACTTCTGTTCGGGGGGATCTTCACGCACTGTCAGGTGGACAGGGGACGAGGGATCTGCGCCAGGCAGACTGTCACACAACACATGAGTCATGTGTTACCCTCGGGGGGATACTGTGTAAGTCTCCAGAAGTCCTGGCGTGCCAGGCAAGTACTCCGCCAAAGGGTTTAGCCCCAAGGTTGGGAGGCCAGGTTGAGGATCTGCCTGACCTGGAGGGAAGGACGTCTATAACCAGTGTCCTGACCTGTTCATCTTCCAGGGGTACCGCTCCAGTTGGGAGGGTGCAGAACTCTGGCAGGGGGTGCAGAGGGAAAGGGTCCTCGCCTCTGACCCCGGTGCAACCAGAGGGGTTAGACCCTAGGTTGGGAGACCAGTTTATTGGAGAGAGGTCCTGAACTGGTGGGAGAGTGGAGTTCTGAGGGTGCCACTCAAAGGAGGAGAGCGCGGAACCCAAGAAGGAGAGGTAGGGGGAGGAGAGCCTCGCCCGTGACTTCTGGCCAGCCTGAGGGTGCGGACCCTAGGCTGAAGGATCAGTGGCAGGCAAGAACTGCCCTGATGAGGGGTAGAGTGGAGAATAGTTACTATGTGCCAGGGGTTACTATCCTCCCACTCTGTGGACAGGCAAGGACCAGATACATCTGGATGGCCTAGGGCCTGGTCCTGGCCGCGGACAGCTAGGGAGTACCAGTGGGGTAGCCCAGTTGGTCCGGAGAGCTTTTACAGAGGGAACCACGTGGGCTCAGAGTGGCATAGAACCGGAGGGTGTCCCTGCCGTTACGGGCCGGCATCTGTGTTCTATCGCCCAAAGCAGGGAAGCCCATCAAGGCAGTGATTGGGCTACCCTGCGTTTTGGCTGGAAGGGGGTTGTGTTGGACTTGGATCTTTTGGCAGGTTCACCCCTAAACTTTTTGCCTGTCTCCTAGCCTTTTCCCTGTGTAGTGTTGGTGGTTTTAGGCCTCCAGGCACTTTAGCACTGTGGACCAGCGTAAAGTATGTGCTTTCTCTGTGTTACATCTGAAAGGTTGGCCTGCCCTCCTATAAGAACGCATGGGGGATAAGTGTGTCCATGGTAATTCCTGGTATGAGAGGAGTGCAGGGCCGAGTTTAGTATGTATGAATTTGTGAGAATAAATGCTGCGCAAAGGTGTGCGCAGATTTATGGTGACTGGTGGAGAAGTGCCACTTTTAGAAGTTGGCATATCTGTGTGCTATGTGTCAACCTGCCTGATGTGAATTGCATGTCTGGCTTGTGATTGACAGGGGCTGGTGAGGTGTGGGTGGCTCCAGCAGGGGCAGGGTGAGTCGGCGCGAGGCTGAATAGAGACATCTGCATTCTGAGCAGTGGGAGGGGAAGTCCCTGGTCCCTGAATAGGATTGTGCCTGCCTAGTGAATGCTGGCTCCGCCCCCCCTGTGGTGTGTCTGATGGTGAGCCCCCACCGGACAAAGGGGAAAAGGAGCTGGGTAAACAGAGTGCTCCAAATCCCCCCCTGAACCAGTTGCATCTGGTTTTCCCCCCAGCCCTGTGCCTAAAGACAAAGGAAAATGTCCTTTAAAAGAAGGGGCTGTGACCCCATGAAAAGGGTGTCCTTGTGCTGACTTTGAGGGGACACTCTGCCAGGAGGAACCGCTGCGGGACCCAGCTGCTGTTTCCTGGGGGTCCCTGCGTGCTGGTCTGCCTGGCTGCGCTGGGCTGTGGTCCCCCCCAGCACCAAGGACTCTTTATTCTGGCCTTTTTAAGGCCACTGCTGGAGCTTGTGCTGCTTCTAGCGTCTTGTGAGCGCTTCATCTCAAATTGCCCCAAGGAGAAGGAGCACGAGGACTCCGCAGCGAGAAGCTGCATGCTTTACAGAGGGAATCCCGATGTGGGGATTCCCCCTGAAGGAGGAGAGCGAAGCGGACGCCATCCCCGAAATTGTGCTCCTAGCGGGAGCCCACCCTGCGTTATTGCCGCTTGCCTGAGTTATTTTTTTAAGAAAAACTAGCAGGTGTCCACCCCGGAATGGTGCTTTGAATTAAGCGGGTGCCCACCCCGCATCGCCGCTTTTGTGGAAAGAAATTCACATCCGGGCTCGAGCAACCAGTAAGCCAGGCCCCTGTGCCTGACTGTGGGCTGGGCCTCGCGGCATCATTTCTGCTTCTCCCGCGCTGCCGAGGAAGGTGGAGGGACACAAGAAGAAGCCTGCGGAAGCCATCTGGAGCCTCGAGGGCTCCCCGTCCAAGTCCCGGTCCCAGGAAGAGGGACCGGGTGAAGTAAGGAGTTGGAAGGAGCCCCGCTGCGGAGCGAGCCTTCCCGACTTCAGGTGAGGCTGCTGGTGCCCTTCCAGAAGAGTCCCCGGGCTGCCAGTGAGTGGGGGCGCCTGCGGGGGCACAGTGGTGCCAGTGTTTTGGTAATCTTCACAGTGGCACCGCAGTCGCGGGTCGCCGCAATGCTTTGGCCATTTCCTTTCCTGGAGGGGACTCCAACGTGCCCCAAATGTCGGGGCTGATTCCCAGCTGCACCGAACCAGCGCGGGCAGCTGCAACGTGTTGGCGGCATTCTCTTCAGTCCCTGAATTCCTGGCGGAGCCCCACTGGGGCCCTGGGTTGAGTAGGCACAATTGAGTGCCAGTGCCTGTATCTTTGGTGTTGACCTCAGCTGCCCTGTGAGAGCGCAGGTAGCTGCAACGTGGGGCCATAGTTTATTAGGAGTCCCAGTGGGGGCATTTTCATTTAGAGTCCCAGAGAGGGGCTCAGGGGGCACGCTGGTGCCCGTGCTCATTTTCACAGCTGCTTAGCAATTAGTGGGCTGCTGCCACGTTTAGGCTGTGTATCTGCACACTTTGCTCTGCTGCTTTTGCAGCCATTCCTGACATTGTTGGACATAGGGCATTGAAGACCCTGAGAGAGGCCAGTTGGCCTGGGGCCAGTTCCAGTGAGTGGTGCCCCCGATTGGGGCACACTGTGGGTATGCTAATGTGGTCTACCCTAAGGTGATTCATGTGGTCTATGCTAAGGTGATTCATGTGGTCTCGGATTAGGTGATTTATGCCTGACATGATTTGAGCATTCTATATTTTTTATGTTACAAGATCTAGTTCTCAGTACAGTATTTCACCAGTAGTTACTGTATGTGCTCTACATTTACTGGTTGTGCTCTATATGTACTATTTGTGCTACAGTTACAGTTGGTGCTTTGTGTAGTTTTGACAGTGGCCCAATTGGCCCTGTCGTGTGTAAATAATCCCCTGTAAATACTGCCTGGTGCCTGTTGGCACAGTGTACATTGTGTGATTATGATCTAATGTGTTTATGACAATAAAAAGGCTATTTTTGATATTACCTTTTGTGGAGTTCCTTTTGTGGTGTACCTAGTGTGTTGCTGCTGTGTGTTTATGTTGCACAAACGCTTTACATATTGCCTCTGGGATAACCCTGACTGCTCGTTCCAAGCTACCAAGGGGGTGAGCAGGGGTTATCTTTGGCGTGTAACTCCCTTGCCCTGACTAGAGTTGTGGTCTCTGCCTGGCTTTGGCGCAAGCCTTAGCCAACCATAGATCCCATTTCTAACAGATTGTGACTCTGTTCTCTTTATCGGAACAAAAAGGTTAATACATTTAGGCAAAAGATCTCCTATGCACGATTGGATGCTAGGATTTTCTGAAGAGTCCCAATTAAGATTGTTGAAAAAAGGAATCTTCTAGTAGTCACATTGCCCTCTCTCACAGAATAGTATATTTGAAATGTGTCAAGTGGCTCCTCAGGTGCAACCCAAATAGGGGGTAAACCCAAAGAGGAAACCTCCTCAGTAATTTAAGGAATCTTAATTGACAATGAAGATTAGAAATTAAGTGACTAGTAGCACATCAGGTTATTCCTAAAGCAACAGACAGATGAAAAGTGCCTGGTAATTTTCCAAAAGAAGAATTCAGTCTGAATTCCTAGCCACAAGGACCAAAAGTTAGGAACTAAAATGGAAACAAGCAATGAAAAAGACACCAAAAATATGATAACTAATGTGTCGCAGCACATTATTCACTTAGAATTGCCTCCTTATATATAGTTCTCAGAGAAACAGAGAACCAGATGTTGAAGAAGAAATAACTTCATCTTGGATTAAACTCCACAGATAACATCCTATTGACAAACTGTTATGTTTTGTAATGTATCCTAATATAGGTCTGGGTAGTCACCTACCCTTTCACTTACATTTCCCTGTCATTGTACTACATAATGGTTTTTGGTATTGGCCTTTTACCTAGTTAGGTGCTGCACAGAAAACTAGCCTCATTTATTATGCATGAGGATTATCAGAATCACCGCAGGATTACCATCTTCTGCATAATAACTATGTATAAGGGTCATCCCTTCCATCATCCACAGCGACATGACACAGCAAGGTAGAACCCCTGAGGGTACATTTCGGGTATATATACACCATGGGGCAGATTTACAAACCCCCTGCGGCACCAGTACATCACTTTTTGTGACGTACCGGTGGCGTATTTTTCTGCTCCATATTTACAAGGACAGGAAAAGCCACCCTGTGTGGCTTTTCCTGTCCTTGTAAATATGGCCCCTTTACACGCAGCACTTTGCCTGAAAGGGGCGTTCCATAGGCGTTGCTGTGGGTGTTCCCACACAACACCCATGGAACAAGACATATTTCCAGATTTAGGAGTGCTACGCCACCCTAGGGGTGGCATAGCGAGGCTCAACGAGGAGAAATGTTTTCGTTTCTCCTCGTCTTATCCTCTTTCAATGTGTGCTGCATTCTACAGCATGCATTGAAAGAGGAAAATGCCTGTAGTGATTGTTTTTGTGCAGGAAGGTGCCCCTTCCTGCACAAAAACAATCTCCCCATGAAGCAGGCATCCTTGCACCATGGTACAAGGTTCCCTTCGCATGGCAGCTGTTTGTGCGCCAGCACAGGGGAGAGCACAGGAATGCAACATATTATTGTAAATATGTTGCATTCCTATGCTTTGGAAGTGCCGCAGTGTTGCGCAGCCAAAGGGCTTGCATTGCCCCGTTGTGGCACTTCCTTGTAAATCTGCCCCATATTTGCTGGGGCAGACAGAGCGAGAAAAACTGCCATTCTGACTTACTGACGTAAGACGTTGAGGTTCCTGTACGCAGACACTCCAGCACACAGTGGTCTGACATCCCTTGCAGGGTGTCCCTCTCGAGACCAAGACGGGGTCCTTCATTCTCTCACACCAATGTGGTTGGCTTCATCCTAGGGGAATTCTTGGCTCTACACCTCCATACATGCAAGGTACACTTAGCTACATCTAGTTATGGTTGCATCATAGGAATACGCATTATTACTGTCATGTATTTATATGCTTGCATATATTTATAATTTTAGCACTATGGTGGAAATCTAATATCCATTTACTCTGTTGGTGCTTATAATCATTTATATCTGTTTCTGTCTTATGATTTTTTCAGCACACATATTTTACACTAGAATGACGCTGGTTAAATGCTTATTAAAAACATCCCCACCCTTTAATCTGTGTATCTCTTAGGGACAAAGTGAGCACGAGTGGCTAAGCGGTAGGTACTGTACGGTTTCCACGATCCATGATGGGACAGGGTTGTCATGTTTGATAGTTGCCAGAAACTATTGTCTCCTTGGTAAGAGGAGTTTACAGTGGCACTGTGAGCTAGCTGGTATACAGGCAAACATGACTGGTGGGTGTGTCAAGAATCAGTCTAGACACCAATCCCACAGTTTATGTTGTCTAAACGCGCAGATCCTATATGGATTTATAGGAACTGCACAACAAGACAATCATCTTAGAAAGGGTATGTTTTAAGGGTTGGACATGCATTTCTTCTGGAACTCATGGCATTTGGTAGGGGGAGCAAAGAAGCCGAAGCCGTACATCTTTCACCTAGCGCTCCATTCTGCTAACCGTCTACTGGCAACTCACCCTGTACTCCACACAGCTTGCAGAACAGCTCTCTGGGCAACAGCTAGTGGAGAGATAATGGGGTAGGTAGGTGGGATTTCATTCGGAAATGGATCCATAATCACCGGGACATAGCGAAACTCATGACCTTACGCATGATGCAACAGATGACAACAAAAAAGGCATAATTTACATCACTAGAAACTTTACACATCATATTAGCATTGATATAATTGAAGAGCTGCTACAGATTGTAAAAGGAGCATCAAGCCTTCAACTCCTTCAGACAGGATGTACAATGCCAAAACAATTGACATGTACAGTGGGCTCTATTGAAGTTGCAGAGATGTCGAGAACAGGGCCAGAATGTGGAAAATGTGAAAAATGCGGGATAACGGCCAATATCACTAGCTAATCAGAATTTGAAGATGACAAAAAACGAAAAGAGCGGTAATACCACTCTCCCCTGTTACGATAAAACTACTGCATATTGCAATAACACATCACCCTAAAAGAGGGCCCTCTTGATTTATTATACCTAGTAATTGGGAGAACGCTATATTATTTCTTAAAATCTTTAGCTATAGCTTGAAGGGTTAAACAAGAGGCCTGCGCCAATCAGCATGCAGTGTGGACATTATCTTTGCTGCTGTAGAGAATTTGTGAATAAATCAGAAATTCAGCCTCTCAGTTTAGCTTGCTGTGACCCTACGCCTGTGGTAGCCGAGTACCTAGGGGATGCATGATAAATAATGCAGTAACTTCAATTACAGTGGCTGGGGCACCAGGTACAAGAATGTATGCACAGTTCTTAGGTCAATGGCCTTGTCAATCCCTGCAACATGATTTCACAACATAAATAATAGAGAGGCTCAGGCCACGGCTGCTGCAACAAATGCAACACTGGGGCGCCTTTCGAAAATAGTCCCTAGCTGGGCCACTCTCAGTTGCTTTAAAATATCATTTTGCCCCAGGCACAAGAGTCTCCTTCACAAGATGGACTTTTAAACTGTTGTTTATGGGTCCTTGAAAGTCATATCTTTAACCTAAAGCACAGTGGAGCCAATCACACGGGGATCGTTGGGCTTAAATGAACAATTATTCACTGGAAATGCCTGGATTTCCGTCTGCCGGATATTCCTAATAAGATAACTGGATGGTGTAGATCCATTCACTGCTATGTAATGTTGTGCTAAAATAGAGAACGATTACCCAGATGTAAATACAGCCCAAGGGTTTGCGTTGCCTTCCCTTCATGGAAATAGTTGGAAATGTTCTCCTGGGAAGGTCTGGGGTAAATCCTTTCCCAGGGTGGGACATTTAATAAACATCTCCACATGTATCCCTCCAGATGTATCTCCACAGGTAAAATTGCATTCACAAAGGCAATAAAATGTGCAATTGCACAAACATACTTGCATTTGGCAGTATGCAATTGTACTGTGAATGTAATGAATGCCCCAGAGAAGAAATGCTAACACTGCAAAAAGTCATACGACTGGTGCAGCTTTCCAGGTATTATTTGTGAATTCGCAAAAAATCAAGAAAATAAAGTTTGCAAAGCTCTCAACCTGGTTTTGCAATAGTTTTGTTTTATTATTATTCTTTTTTTACGAACCATGTCATATGACACATACAATTCCTTGACCATCCTATTGTAGTGAACCTGTAGTCATTTGGCGGATGGTGACATTTGAAACTGGTGGGGCGTAAAATGATTCATACTGCACCTCCTGATTTACGGCGGGTTTGCAGCTTGACTCACGGTGTAAACATAGACAAATGCCATTAAAAGTGCATTTATCGCACTTCCATACTCAGCCCATAGGCGGCCCGCGCGCGGAGACACCACCTTCCACCTCAAGGGCAGCGCCCACCTGAGTCTGTGCCCCCCGCAGCGCTTGGCGGTGCACGGTCAGGTGGGTAGCTCCTGGGTCTTTGCACCGGCTGCAGATGCCTGGCAGCGTTTTCAGGATGCCTGAAAAACGATACGGGCACACCACTACAGAGGGGTAGGTCACTGGACGCGAGAGAGGCGAAGACATTTTCTCAGCCTCCTATGGAGAGGGTGCCGAAGGAGCCTGATCTCCTTAAAAGAGGGGGTCAGGGAAAGGTACCACAGTGGTGGTATTCAAGCAGCCCATTGACTGCTAGGTTTGAAATGACTCACTGTTTGCAATTAGAAGTGTCAGAATGAAGCACAGCAACTTTACTTGCTTCTCTGTGTTAGGTGACATCTTGATTAATCTGGGCCCAGATGATTGGAGAGGAAAGTGCTAGTTAGCAGCACTAATGTTCTAGTGGTAGAGGGTATTACAGTGCATGGAAAGTGTAAAGGTTTATGGTCCACTAGTGGTAGATGAAGGAGAGTGCAGTGTCACAAGTGCAGGCAGGCTATGTATATAATAACTGGCTGTTTAGGTGTGTAAGAGCACTTGTATCCATTCTGACATTTTTGCTTTCTCTTAACCTTCTTTTTGACCCCCAGCTAAATCCGGCCCCTCTGAGAGATGAAGTTTTAGCAATGTTTGTTGACACGTTTGCAGAGCTGTTTTCTTTGCAGGGCAAAATAAAAGGGTGATGTGCAGGCTGACATTCAGCTTTTTGAAATAAGTCTTCCTCTGGCATATGCAAACACAGGCACTTCAACTATATGAGGTTACTGTTTACTACAACATTAAGACAACTTCTGAATCTCGTATACAATTATTTTAAGTATAGTTTTTAACATCCTTTCATAAGGTTACAATGAATTTATTTTTGTACCTTGCATATAACTAGTGAGTAGCTACAATTTTATGTCCTGCCTCGGTTTAAGATTGACAGAAACCTATCTTCCATTTTTTTTTCTTTGCAACCAATGGAAAAACTTTTAGACTGAGACGATTTTGTTTATTTTTTATTTTGTTTAGCATCCCTTAATAAGGAAAAATGATACCCTAAATGACATTTTTTAGTGGCGAGGAAAATAGATTAATCAGACACTGAATTCACTGTACATCTGCAAATGAGGTATATAAAGTTATAATTTGTTTACATTAGAAATTTACAGGACCTCGGGATATGTTAGACTGCTCTATAAGGGGCTTATAAGTAAATTAAATATGACAATTGGGTATATAAGCCAATTTAACCATGTTTTAGGGGAGTGAGCACAATCACTTTAGCACTGATAAAGTGCACAGAGTTTTAAGGCCAACAAAGAAAGTTCAGCAGAAATCGAGGAGAGGCAAAAAGTTTGGTGGAAGACCACCCTTAGGCTTACAGGTCCAACAGGTGACCCTCCCAGCTGAAAGTGGGGAGAACTACCAAACTCCTTGGGAGTTCTCTTCACTAAAGCAGAAGTACCTGGATAGACCATCAGCATTACAGTAGTCTGACCCAGTGCAGTGTTCCAGCGTAAAGTGCTTTCCCTGTCGGGAGATGGACCACCTCAACAATTTTGGATTCTTACCCCTCATTTACATGAGCCAACTCAGGGACCCTGGGTCTGTCTAAACCCAGGATTCAGTCCCAAACAAGTATGCTCCCAGTTTCTTCAGTGCTCAGGCCACAGCAAATGCGTATCTCTCAATAGCACTCCACATCTACTTCCTGTGAACTAGCCTTCTAGAGATAAATGATATTGGTTGGTCTGGGACCTCCTCATTTAGCGGTGTTAGGACTGTTGCTAAATCATGCTCCATGGCGTCTGTTTGGACAACAAACTCCTGGGAAAGTCAAGGTCATCGAGCTCAGGGGCTGTGCCCATGGACTGTTTTAGGGAGGCAGGCTGTCTCTAGTATCAATATTATGAGTACACAAGTGTGTAAGCCCAGAAATTAGGGAAAATAGAGAGGCACAATGTTCCAGTGACTGGTGACAGTCCTTCTGATATTCTGGAGTCAGGGTAGGGGAAAGGTTGACACCCTCCACTGACCTGTCCTTCTCGTTGGATGTCAGGAGATCAGGGTGATGTTCACTCTCCTCCTCCCAATCATCTTTCACCAATTGCATAGTGGGGGTTGAGGCGGTTGAGATGGTGTACCCTTAAGGGGTTTCTGGGGGTCTCTACCTTCGTTTCCACCATCTCATAGGGTCCAGTCCAGTGGTCCTGGAGAGCCCTGGGCCCCACTGGTTCCATCACCCACACTTTCTCTTCAGTCTGGAATTTCACCATGGTAGCAGCTTGGTCATACCTTTGCTTCATTACCTCCTGGCTAGTCTCCGAGTTCTCAAAAGACTTCTTCCAGAACTTGGCCATCTGGTCCCTGAGGGCTAGCATTTAGCTAACCAAATTCTGGGAGGATTTCTTGGGAGCTTACTCCCACCACTCGTTGACCAGACTGTGAGGTCCCCTGGCAAGGTGACCATACATATGTTCAAATGGCCTAAAGCCCACTCCCTTCTTTGTTACCGCCCTATAAGCAATAAGCAGGCATGATAAGAGGCCATACCACTTTTGCCTTATCGGCTCTGGCTGGCCCATAATCATGCCTTTAAGGGTTTCGTTGAAACTTTCAACACATCCATTAGTTTCTGGATGGTAGAGTGTGGAGAAAATATATGTAAGCCCACACTATTTCCACACAGACTTCATGTACGCAGACATAAAGTTGGGGCCTCTGTCTAACACCACGTCCCTCTTGTGAAAATCCCCATCATGACCCTGGCCACTGCAGGTGGACTGACAGTCCTCAGAGAGATGGCTGCCGGGTGCCTAGTGACATGGTCCACCAAGACTAGGACAAACCATTTGTGCAAGCCTATCTTAGGGTCCTACGATATCAATGCCCACCCTCTCAAAGGGAGTATTAACAACTTGCACCAAGGTCAGGGGAGCTTTTACCTTTTTCCCAGTCTTTCTACTAGCCTGGCAGGTGAGACAGGTCCTATAGAATGCATCAGAGGCTATCTTCATCTGGGGTCAATAGCCTGACAAACCTGGCAAAGGCCTTTTCTTGCTCCAGACGTCCTGCCAGGGATATCTCATGAGCCAGCCGCAGTAGCAAGGCCCTGTAGCATTGGGGAACTACAAACACATGAGTTTCCACATTCTCAGAAACCTTAGGCTTACTATTCAGTAGATCATTCTCCCAACATATTAGGTCATCTCAAGAGGTTTCTCCAGCTGCTTTACCTTCAGCTTACTGCTTCAGGCCCTCAAGGGTTGAGCACTCTTTCCGTGACTTGCAGAACTCTGACCTGGTTGGTACCCTTTCTGTTTGCCATTCATCAGCTCAGGCAGGTCACCAAGGGAGGCATTGTCCTCTCCACTAGGCTCCAGGTTGGCTTCCTCCAGCGTCCCATCCAACTGTACTATGGGATATTCAGGGGAGTAGGAAGCCCGCCCTTTACTTTCCTGACAGCTTTCTGGGGCTTTTTCCAGACTTCAGACCTTTTTGACTCCCTCCAGGGCAGTCATGCACCTGGTGGTCGTACAGACCTACTCAGGCAATCCTAACATTTCCAGGTGCGACTTGAGATCCATTTCCTTCCAGGCAGAGTGCTCCAGGTTAGTTCCTAAAAGACAGTCAAACTTGCATAGCAGGGCTCACAGCAATTATCGGAAGACCCTTAGATCCTCCCACTCAAGGGAAAGCAGAGTCACAGGGCATTGGCTCTCCCGTTGTCAGCTACTACAATCTGGTGGAATGTATTGGGTATCACCTGCTCTGAGGTCACCAGATGACACCTGACAGTAGTCATACTGGCTCATGTGTCCCTCAGAGCCTCAACCTTCTGCTCATTGATGGTGACCCACTGCCTATACTATGAAGTATTGGAAGGCATGTGGGCTTTGGGGATCATCTCCTTGTCACCTAGTTACCCTACAGTAACTTCACTATTCTCCCCCACACTAACTGGGGCCATCTCCCCCAATTACTACACTGATCTTCCCCCATGACTACTCACCGGGGGGCTTTGTGCACTCTTGGAGCACTTGGCATCTCACTAGAAATGCCCATAATGGTAGCACAAAAAAGGACTTACAGATAACATTTCTAGTATTCTTGTCTATGAAACCTTTCTTCTAGGGGCCGGGTTGGGATTGGGAACCTTTCCCCTGTGAGCTGTTTTGGAGGCCTTGAGAGAACCCCTTGGTTTTACATTTCTCACCCCCTCATTCTTCTGTTGGGAATCCTGATCACCCCTTCGGGAGTCCCCTCCAGATGCCTTCTTAGAGAGTCTGTTGCTGACCCAGAGGTCTGCCTCATTAACAAGCTTCCTGGGATCGGTAAGCCTGTTATCCACTAAGTGTTGGCACAGCTCTGTAAAATAAATATATAGCATGTGCCTCCTCAAAATTAGGTTTTACAACCCAGTAAAACCATCCACTTTGCTGCCCCACACCCAGCCCTTCAGTGCCTTGCTGTCATAATCTAAGAAGTCCACTTGTGACTGGTTTGGGAGTTTGTGGCTGTCCCTGAACCTCTGACAGTACTTTTCAAAGGGTCAGCCCAAATTTAGCATCACGTATGGCTTTAATGGGTACATACTTTGTCTGATCCTCTGTCTGTAGTGTGACAAAAGCATCCCTCCTCACTCTTGGCATGCGTTTCTACATGATACCCCCCAGTATTCCTTTGCAATTTCATATGCAGCAAACCACTTGCCCATATAATCTCCTACCACATAGTTAGGACCTAGTTCCTATGGTGTGTGGACTCTCACTTCTCCAGCAGACTCTGTTGGTACGCTGCCACCATCAGTTATGGCTCCTGAAGATTGCCTTTCCTTTAGCTCCAGTTCCCTCATGTTTATCTCATGCTCCAACAGCAGTTTCTTCTTCCCAGCTAAGGATCTTTCAGGCTCAGCCTTCTCCTTCGCTAAGGTCCATTCAGCGTTCTCCTTCTCAGCTACATTCTTAATTTGTGTAGCTCCAGCTTGAGCTACCTCTCCTCCCTCCTGTTTTCCAACTCCACTTGTGAGAGGCCCCTGGAGGATATACCACTCCCAGCCCCATCTTGTGTATCCTGGTTTTTCTCTGGGTGGCAGTTGGGCTCTCCCTGAAGCTTTGGGACCCTCTCGGGGTTCTGCATCATCCTCACTTAAGTCCATGTTATCCTCAGGGTCATCTTCCACTGCTGCAGCCTGCAACCTCTTAACCTCCTCATAGGCCTGGAGAGCTATCTGTAGATCCCCTTTGGAAGATTCCCAGCCCACATGCAGCCCCCTTTCCTTGCAGAGTCTTTGCAGCTCAGGCCTAATAAAGTTGTCAACATTGACCAGCTTCATTCTTATGTTAGCAAAGGAGGGTAGGGTTACTTAAATTTAGAAAATGGAAAAAGACAGCCAATGGGAGACTAAGGAAAATTTTAAATGGCTCAAGTTGGTATAAAAATTATTTAAATGGGATTTTGTGGTATACATACTGCATGGCATTAGACAAACACAAGTCCTGAGTCAAACCGATAAAGACCAATGTGAGAAATTGGGTTGTTGGTTGACTGCGGTTCGAGCCCTGTCCCAGCAACAGCCACAATCCCTTGCAGGGTGAACCACAAAAAGTCACTAAATTAACCTGTGCTTAAGCCTCGGTAGATTGGCACAAAAAGCAATCAGGCTTAACTTAGAGACAATGGGGCCTATTAGGATGGCGGATGGACCTGTGTCCGCACACCATCCTAGCGGAAATGGGACCTCCCACCTGCCATGCAACGGTCCCGCCTTCCTGATAATGATGCCACCGCGGGGGTTGCATCTGGCATTCTAACATAGCGGCGGGTGCTGCTAGCAGCAGCACTTGCCGCAATGGTAGAATGCCATGTTGTGCAATTCCATGCACAACGAAGCAGGCAGCATGTGGTGCCTGCAGCCTTGTGTATGGACATTCAGGGGGGGTACCATGGGTATCCCCCAAGTGCACCGCCCACGCCCCCACCACCTGCCTACAACCGCCCCCAAAGCAAATCCCAGCCAGCCTTTCCATGGCAGCATCGTAGCCATGGAAAGGCCTTAAATGCCACACATCATAATATGGATGGCAGTGCCTGCAAGGCACCGCCACCATATATGTGCCCCAGCTCTGCCCGGCCGGCAATCGTAACAATTGCAGACCGGCAGGAAAAGCGGCAGACGGACTTTCCGTCTGCCACGATACCCACCGCCATCTTAATATGGTGGTGGGTAATTCATGTTACGATGGCGGGCGGATCGCCACCGCCGGGCCAGCAGTGATGATCCGCCCCTCATCGTAATAAGCCCCAATGTGTAAAGTATTTAGGTAGCGCACAAACAGCAATTAAGTGAAAACACAACACAGAAAAATACCATCCCAGTTTAAAAAATAAGCTAAATTTCAACCAATTACTTAAAGCCAAAATGACAAAAATCCGATCGTACAACCAGAGTTATGAATTTTTTTTGTTTTTAGTAAAAACTAGTGCCTAAAAGATCAAGGCGACAGTTGACATCTAGTCGCGCAAGAACGGGTCAAAGTTGAAAAACATGGCCAATCAGTGCTTAGAATTCTGATAAGCAAAAGTTCAGGGGGGAAATTATGCAGGAGGTGTCCGAGGAGAGAGCGTTGTCTTTGCTGCTGCTGAGGAAAATATAGCAGGAGAATCTGCACAGTCAATCTGACCAATGATGGACCTCAAAGATCTCCTCCTGACTCTCTGAGCAGTTTTTAGCCAAAAATGTTCAAAGTCCCCACTTTTTGATTTTAACTATCAGCAGCTTCAGCACCACTTCCAAGGGTCCGACGGGTGGGGCACCATTTGGAGGGACAGATGAGGCTGGGCTCTGGTGTGGGTCCAAGGTGAAGTGAGACTTTTGTGTCCCTGAGGCTCAGATCAGGTGGGCAGCAAACTAGCCCTTTTAAGTAACTCTGGTGGGCCTGAATTCAAGTTGGAAATCCAGTGTTTCTTCTCCAGGCATCATGGCAGAAAGGCAGCAATTGGGCAAGGCCGCTGCAGGTCAGCAGTTCAGCAGTTTAGCAGAGTGGCAGTCCTTTCAACAGCACAACAGTCCTTCCTGGCAGAGTTTGTGTCTGAAGCCCTATTGTTATACCCTGCTGCCTGTTGTACCCTGCAGCCCCCCCTTTTTGCAATGTGGGACAGAGGCTTTCAAACAGAGTTTCCTGACTCCCCTTCCCTGGCTTCAAGTTGGCTACAGTGACAATGTGGAGGTGATAGGACCTTTATGTGAAGGCAGAGCACTTCCTATTTAGTTGCAGGTGGGGCTGTACTCAGCTGCACCCCATCCTGACAGCAGAAGGACCATTGGTGGAACATCAGAATGTGCACTGTCGGCGTGGCGGTACGTTGCTTTTTTTGCTGTACTGCATCCTGCAGGGGAGGCTAACTTTCAGAGCCCCCTCAGTGAGCTGCTGGTAGGAGTCCACCTGGCAACCACCTGATCCATAGCATCAGTGAGGTGGAGATGCATCCTTGTGCCCTGATGAATGTGCCAACAACTCTTTGGGTAATAAAGCATGTCGGCCGTTCAAGTTAAAATGGTCTAAACATGCCGTTTATTTTAACTGGGTATGGACACCATTAAAATAAAAAATGTGTGGAATACTTGTTGACAACAAATTTTTAATCAGGAGATTTATTCACCTCTTTTCACATTACGGGCTTAGACGTTTGATAGACGACACCATCATTTACACGTTATTATTTTTTCACCACTTCACATGAGATTAAGAGTTAGGTCACACATCTTTCTTTCATGTCAAGAAAGTTGCAGATGATGATAGAACGAGCAAACTGGTGAGTACCAACCAGTAGCTCCATGGATGGTGCTTATGAGAGGCACAAAACTGACTTCTCTCACAATTATTCTTCGGTGGGTGTAAGAATAACGATGGATGGCCACTTAGAGGTGGGCATGACTATATAATTTAGCAAAACGATATCTAGGAGTACATAATACCCGCTTAACAAACTTTATAAAGACTACAATGTGTTCTTTATAACCCGGCTATTTTTGTATGAAATTTGTGAGTTGAGGGCCACCTGATTATATTCCCTCTCTTGCTCCCTATGGTATTGTGAACCATAGAGGCATACCTCATCTCTCTATTGTGTGACTACCTGGTAGGAATTTGTGAATTCTAACTGTCAGTTACACCCGGTTATCTTGAAATAGGGTTTTTTCATGACAATTCAAAAGACACCAAACATATACATAGCTACCTGCTTCCAATTGGAAATTACAGCATATTAAATGTTATAAGGAATCCCCAATGTTATCCCATGGGAGGGGTAGGCCTCATAGTAGTGAAAAACAAATGTAGGAGATTTTCACTCCAGAGACATATAAAACTTGAAAGTACATGTCCAACCTTCTAATTACACAAAAAACTGCCCCATGGGTTACCACTGGACTGCCTTAGGAGTGACATTTATATATTAAAAGTGGAGTTAATACTTGGCAAGAGGGGTTTTAATGCCAAGTTAACATGGTAGTTTAGAACTGCATTCAGCTTGCAATGACAGGCCTGGGACATGTTTTAAGGTGCTACTTAAGTGGGTGGCACAATAGGTGATGCAGGCCCACTGCTGGCATTTAACTTACAGGCCCTTGGTATATGGTATACCACTCTACAATGGACTTATACATAAAATAATTATGCCAATTGGGTATAAGCCAATGTAACCATGCCTTATTATTGAGCAGCATTATTTTAATGTGATGTTGTGTTGCAAATTGTATTACCCTGTTGCCTTCTGTATATTGTTCTGTTCTGTTCAGTTTTTTACTTTTGATTGCTCAACAATGCTGCTGCAATTCCAGCCAAAACCAGCACCTTACTTTAAAGTTCTTGTGCCATTTACCAGTGTTTAGGGAGAAGGAATAGGGCTGCTTCCAGTCTTCAGCTAATTAAGGCACCAGTTATCCCAAGCTGTGGCAGAGGCTTAGATTAGTGCACACAGTGCTCACATTATGTGATACAACCCTGTGATGTCAATGCTGCCTGTGGCTGAAACCTGCCTGTGTCTGTCTGTAGAGATAGTCAGTGACCCCTGTTTAGATATCCATACGTTTATTATGGGGAGGGATACAAATAGGCACAATAATACTCACATTTATGTCGAACTCTCTACCTTTTGTCTGGTCTCTAGATGCTGAGAACAACTACCAACTAATTTGTACTTATTTTATCAACCAGAGTGTGATGAAAGTTTGAGCAGACCCACAAGAATACGAACCTGCTACATTTGTATAACACACCAGTCTCTATAAACAACACACTAGTCAACTAAAATATTTTATCAGATCACATCTTGACAGTCAAAAACGTGAAACAAACAACCCTTTCTGCAAGTCACTAGAAGACTAGACCTGGCACAAAACTAAAAGAAAAGACGGACACTAGGATGGACCAATTGTCATTTGTATTTCCAACTACTGTACAAAAGCTTATCATTTGCTTAGATATTTGCCTGAATGTGTGATGTCTCTCTTCTCTAGATTGTACATCTAGAAGCGTGCAAAAATAGTGACCTTTGTCCAATTGTTTTGGGAAAGATGAATAATATGAAACAGTTAATACAGAAAGATTATGAACTGTTCGTATATTCTGCACATGCACTTTAAAATGGCAATACTGCTTTCTACCTCTGATTGTTACAGCGATTTTACATGAACAGAAGCCCCGCTCACTGAGCTGCTATCACAGAATGTACTGCATTTTACACTTTTTTAGGCCATACCTAGGTATGTCTTATCTAAACTCCTATACTGTTCATACCCGCTTTTTTTCTCGATTTTAAAGTAAATGAACTGTATGTTATTTTATATGTGCTTATAAGGTCAAACTGGCCGAAATAAAGTTATTATTGAATTGAATTGAATAATCTACTTGCAAGAATCTGTTGTAATATTTAGAAGATTGCTTGCCTACAAAGAGTATTGTAATTTTAATTTTGCTGCCATCCATGTACTGTCTCTGAACATCTTTCTGTTATGTAGAGATTTTCAATAGAATTATAGGGTTAGGCGACCCTGCCGGGCAGCCCCCTGTCCACTAGGCTAGGTGATCAGAGTCTCTGGCCTTCACCCCCTATCAGAGGACCTTCTGTTGGATCAGGATATCCTTGCTTGTCTGAATGGGATTGCCCTGCCATAGGTACATCAGATGATGCAGTAGGCACCCTAAATCAGATAGCTATGTTAGATAGGATCATGGCTGACTCACCATTAGCTTATTTTGTATTGAATGAACAAACTGTGAGTCAGGGCCCTTAAATCTTTTCCTTGCGGTTCACCACCAAGTCACGCTGTGAACTCCTGCAATGTTCCCCTGCCTCAAGGTAAGTGGGGCAAACAACACTGTGATCTAGTAGTCCTGCTGTGAAAATACATCCAGAACAAGGGTTTCTTGCTGAGGCTACTTCGGTGGAAAACTGTGAGGTTGGTTAGTGAGGCATCTGCCTTTTTCTGGTGAACGCACTGCACCTGCCAACCTCTCAATGATACACTGAGTGGTTTTTTTTCACCCCATTTTGAAGGGGGCATTGTTCTTGCTAGAACCTTTGGGTTGAGTTGAGTCTTTTACTCTTGGAAAGAAGTTTATAAAAATGGCGGACTGAAGCAACCGATTTTTCAGCCTGCCATTTTCTCACCAGCACTATGTGTATTTAACTCTTTGCCTGTCTGTTCTCCGCCACATTGTCTGAAGACAAAACAAAACAAAACAAATAAAAAGATGATTTGTAGTTTTGAAGTAATATTGGAACTGTTTTCATATGTAATGCAGACTATGTTTGTGACTTTTTTGTGTAAATTGTGTATGGTAAATGTTTGGATATACATTTTACAAGTCCATTGTCACATTAGTTTTTATCAACCAATAACAATCTATTTTACTGCATTTGAATTTTATGTTATGGTTTAATTTCTTTTAATTTACTTTAGCCAGATGTCTGCCAGAATCATACCTTTGCAATGCAATTCTAGGAAAGGGAAGTCAAATAATTCAAGTGTAAGGCCACTCCTGTTTATCTGTGACAATTACTCAAAAACTGGCCCTTTGTGTGGTACTAGCACCAGGTGTGGCTTCCCAGCAAAGTGAATGTGCAAGTCATTCTTTCTAATGTAATGCCTTTTGTTCAACCATATGTGCCTCACCCTGTGATGCTGTCATCAGAACATCCATTGTGGGGGGTACTTTAATCTTTGAATGTATAAGTATACTCCTTTGTTTGTGTTTAGGTTGTGTTTCACTTGCCTTAGTCTATTTTATTCTTCTCAGATATCATAATATAGTAACGGGATCAATAGTAAAAAATAAGATATTAAAGAAGTAGTTGTGAGGTTTCCAGGTTGCACTCAAAATATTATATGTAGTAGCACAATGTTTAGGTTCTTTGGCAATGCTTTCAACATGAAAGTCCTAAAGTTCAATAGAAGCACACTCTGAAATTAGAGTGTATATCAAAGGGCACGGAGTAGAGGCCAAAATGCAGACATTTTATGTTCATAGACATTTTAATAAAGTTTGGCAGAAATCATAATCATTCCAAATTTCATAGTGGTCCACCACAGCAATCGTTATGTATGAGAATACCTTAGATTCCATTAATCAAACTCATATGTAGCAGCCATGCATGTTGGGGACCCTTGCATTGTAATAGAAGATATGGGAAAAACGTTCTATGCAGAAAAGCATATATTGGATGATATGTACAAGTGAAGTGGCGGAGTGAGGCGTTAGCTACCATGACTTAACGCCTCACTCCACCACTTCTGAAACGCAAGGCTGCACCATATTTACAAGGATATGGTGCAGCTTTGTGTTTCCCCCTGCCTGTGCAGGCGCTAGCAGGCATCCTTGCACCATAGTGCAAGGTTGTCTGCATGCATGGGAGGATTGTTTATGTGTAGGAAGGTGTCCCTTCCTGCACATAGACAATCCTAAAATGCCATTTTGTCACTTTTATGTGTGCTGCTTCATGCAAAGTCACAAAATGGCATTTTACTTACAGGGGAACCTTCCTGTACATAAACAATTCATGGCATTTTGCACAAGGCAGCACACATGGAAAAATCAAAAACTAGGAGAAATATTGCATTTCTCCTCGTCTCGCCAAGTTAAGACGAGGTTTTCTCTAGTCTTAATTTTGGCGGTGCCTCCTATGTACACTGCCCTTGTACATAGGGGGCAACGACAAAATCAATGGGTTTTGCGGTGGAACGCCCACCGCAACATCCACTGCCCACCCCTTTCACACTAAGCATAGACACTAATCACACAACGAAAAATGTATTATACTATGTAGATAAAAAGCAATATGTGACAATGTTTTCATCAGAAATTGTTTGCCCTGATTGTTGATTTACAAATGCAATGTACTGTTACATCAATTTATTTTTATTATTTATTTATTTTTGTGTTTTATAGAGCGTGAACTTGACCCGTTAGGGTATCAGAGCGCTTTACAGGAATCATAGAATTGGACAAAAAGCTTGGAATCACAAAGTAAACAATCGATAAGGAGGGGCAGGGGGGTGCTGGATACATAAGGAATAGAAAGACACATATGTCCAGTATACATTTATAATTACACCAGACAAGACCCTATTTCTGGTTACATAGTGGATAGAAGGACACGTATGTACAGTTTACAATTAAAATTACTCAAGATAAGGCCACAGGTTTCTTGGTGGGGTGACTGGGTTATCCGAGGGAAGGCAATAATCAGAAATAGATCGGGAACTCAGTGGTGTTTGAAGGCAGGATTTAAATGAGGAATTTCCCCATAAGGAAGGTTTTGGCATCCTTTTTGAAGCATGCCAGAGAAGGGATTCTTCTGATGGCGGGTGGGAGAGAGTTCCAAATTCTTGGAGCGGCCCCGAGAAGGCCAGATTGTAGGTTTTTATTTTCCAAAATCGTGCAGGTTTCTGATTCCTCCAGAGACCACAAGTTTCTGTGCAAGATATGCAGGGTAGTTTGAGTATAAAGCCTTGTGTGTAATGCAAGATAGTTTAAGCTGTATTCCTGCCTCAAGAGGAAGCCAGTTCAGAGCTTTCAGGTGTGGAGAAATGTGGTAGAATTTCCTTATGCCGGTAAGTAGTCTGGCGGCCGCGTTGAGGCAGGCTTTTAAAGGTGCCAGGGAGATCTTGGGTAAACCGGAGAGGGTAGAATAGCCATATTCCAGTCTAGAGATGACAAGTGCTTGGACTGCCGTTTTTAGGTCAGGAGCATTGAGGAAGGGTTTCAGTTTCCTTAGGTACCTCAGGTGGAATCTAGCTGATTTGGCCATCGAGTTGATGTGATCCTGCATATTCAAGTTGCAGTCAAGGGTAATTCCCAGGGATTTGGCCGAGTCCACGATGGCCGGAGGGCAAATTAAGGCTGTGATATAGCTTTAATCCATGATTGAATTGCAGGGTTGGCTTTTGGAAGGGAAATTAGGAGAAATTCAGTTTTCTTTGCGTTGAGTTTGAGCTGATTGGAGGTGAGCCATTGGATGGTCAGTTTCAGGGACTCATTCAGGGAGAGGATCTCCTCGAGAAATGAGGTTTTGATGTAGTCTTGAGTGTCGTCAGCATACATATGGTAGGAGATATTCTCAGTGCACAGTATTTCGGCAAACGGTTCTAGGTAAAGGTTGAAGAGGGTGGGGGACAGGGTTGATCCTTGAGGGACTCCAATTGTGACCGGAGAGGGAGCAGATAGGTTGCCGTTAAGTAGGAATCTCTGTGAACAATTTTGGAGGAAGGACCTGAACCATTCTAGAACAGAGCCATCCAAACCCATCCTGAGTTTGAGGCGTTCGAGTAAGTTTTCGTGGTTGACCGTGTCGAAGGCTGAGGATAGATCTAGAAGGATTATGAGACAGGTTTTACCTTGGTCAAGGGCTTGGATGGCATCATCAACGATGTGGAGCATGGTGGTTTCAGTGCTGTGTCCAGGTCTGAACCCAGATTGGAAGTCGTGGAGTAGGTGGAAGTTATTGATATGTTGACTTAGCTGCTGTTATAAACACTTCTCCAGGACTTTGGCTAAGAGGGGGATGTTGGAGATTGGTCTGAAGTTGTCAGGGGAAGCTGGATCCAGCGACGGCTTTTTCAAGATGGGGAGGACTTGGACGGCTTTCAGAGAGTTGGGAATCCATCCCTGCCAGAGGGAGGCATTAATTATTGCAGTCCAGCTAGGAATAATGGCTTGGGTGGCGGCCGCTAGGCAGTTGGAGGGGAGCGGGCCATCAAAATGGTTGTTCGGATTTAAGGTAGATAGGATTTTGGAGATAGAATCTTCGGCATAGAATTTGAAGTCAGTCCAGTGAGCTTGGTTTTTAGATGAGGTCTGTGGCAGCACGGGGGAGGAGGCAGGTCAGGAAGAGGTTTGGAGAATGTGGCAGAACTGAGGTCATTTCCTAAGGCTGTGATTTTGTCAGTGAAGAAAGAGGAGAATTCCTCAGATGATATTAGAGACTTTGGGGTTTCATTCAATGTTTTGGCCAGATTATTAGATTGGTGTTTGACCAGTTTGAAGAGCTTGCAGGGTCTGTTGTTGGTGTTCCCCAGTTCTGATCTGAAGAATTCTTTTTTCGAGTTGAGGATGTTCCTGTTGTAGGATTTTCTGGCCTGGGGGAGAAGTTTTAGATGTGTGGCAGAGGGGTGCTGTCTCCAGGTTCTTTCAGATTGTCGTAGGGATCTCCTCTCATTATTGAGGGATCCGGTGAACCAGGGGTTTCTGTCTTTGATTTGGGTTCTTTTCAGCTTTAGTGGGGCTAGGTCATCCAGAATGTTCGATATAGTCACAGAGTAATGATCGTTGAGGCCATTGACCATTGTGATATGCGAGGTGGCGGAGATCAGAATTGCAGTTCCCTATGGTCCACGTTCTTGGTTTCTCTAATCCAGCATTTAGGAATCACCGGTTGCTGTACCCTTGTCTTGTGGGTACCAGGTAGTAGGAAGGAGATGGCATGATGGTCAGACCAGTCACAATGGTTTATAGAGATAAGCTTGACTGTTGATTCCTTAGAGATGATCCAGTCAAGAGTGGCCCCTTTCGAGTGAGTTGGGAGGGGACAGGGCTTGATCGTCCAGGAGGTCTTTGATGGCATTGACATGAGGATCCTTGGGATTGTCATACTAGATGATGCTATTTAATACATGGGATTTGTATATCTGTCATGAACCTCTAAATATGTTTGTACGAATACTTGAGGATAGTCATGTTAAAATAAGGAAAATATCAATAAAGAAATTTAAGCAAAAAAAATGAGGATCATTGGGATCGTTCCAGTGCAGGTTGAAATCACCAAGGAAAATATCTTTAGCGTTGGAGGAAATCCTGGTTGTGATGATTTCCATGAGATGGTCAGTGAAGGAGTCGTTCATGCCTGGGTGGTGGTAGAAGATGTGTAGATTGCACAGTTGGGTGGAGTGGCGGCAAATGAAGAGGGTGAGGTATTCACAGGAGTCGGTAGTATCCACCAGAAGTTCTGTGACTAAAAGGTTAGAGCGATAGATGCAGGCGAGACGAATTATTATTATTAGTACTGAAACATATCAATATCTCCTCTCTATTACAATGCCCTATTAAGAGGACATCATATGAAGAGCAACTATCTAGTAAATTGTTTAATAAAAATGACCGCCAACCAACTAGGCCAATTGCTTAGGTAGAATTTATAGATTTAATTAACAGAATCGGTCAGAAGAATGCAAGAAATGACATACACACATTTTTTATCTTCATTTTGTGTCACTTGTATAAGAGCTAAAGAAGCTTTTTCAGTGTGATCATCAATAAAACGGACATATTTTCTGTACCATCCTGATTTGTTCTATCAACAGCCAAACACCAGAACCAGAACCCATGTAGGTTTCTTCTTCTTGATATCACAATATATATTCACTGATTCTTTCATTAAAAGTTTATCTTTTTTCCTCTTCAGAATTATATATTTTTTTCTAAAAATGTAGATTCTATTTTATGTAATATTACAATTTATATTTGTTACTCTGAGGACCTCTGAATTCAGCTGTTATCTTATGAAGGTAACCTAAGTTTACCCATTCTTTCATTGTACATGGAGATCCATTTGTTAATGTGCCGTCTTTCATGTTAACTATCAAATATGTCATACATTAGTGGGAGACAGTGCATGTTTCTTGAGTAATCCCTCTTTCTATTTGTTTGGTTTGGTTTTACTGGCATTTTGACTCTGGGCATTTTTTAGACTGCCATTCTGCCTCTCTGTGTTTGCTTAAACCTTTAAGCATAAGTTAAAATTAACTAAATCTAATAGGCTTAATTTAGATTTTGAGTAAAGCTATAGTATGTTGGCTCAGGAATGCACTGGAGACATGCAAGTTGAAGTCACACATGGGCTGCAGTGTACATTTATACTACACAGATATCTGTTTGAAAAACCATCACCTCAGACCTACCATTCTGACCTGGCTACCTACAACCTAAAGCACTGTAGTAACACATAAAAAACATTTTGGGTATATCCAACACATACATCGTTGCGCCATAGAGCAAGGGCGTCTGGGTTGTGGAAAGCAAAGTTATTGTGTTATACAAAACATTTCTTTGGACAAAAGTTTGCATTAGAAATATCAAGTTGCAGAAATATCAGAAAAAATATCATAATACGAAAATATTGTGATGCTGAAGTGTTGTTGTGAAGAATATTGATTTCTCAGGTGAGTAATATTGTTTTCAATAATACCATTGTTGTTAATATAGTTTTCAATTATATAGTTGTAAAAATATTGTTTTTTCAATTATCTTTATGTGTGCTAGTTTATATATTTTATTTTATGTATTGTTATTGCTTGTATAATTAATAAGAAACTTTTTAAATATGGTTTGCAATTTTAAGTGATGTATAACTTTAATTTAATTGCTAATAGTAATTAATTTGGTCATAGTGGGTTGCTAGGTTTGTTGGGGTGTAGGGTGGGAAGTTAATTATCAATAATTGATACATTAGGATAAATGTAATTGATTATTAATTATGTAATTTGGGTAATAATTGTATTTTTTAAGTTGCATATTAAGTGCAGGCTGCTGGGTTTGTAGGGGTATAAGGTGGGTAGTTAATTAAGTAATAATTAACAATTTATTTTAGTCATTTAATTGATTATTAAATATGGAAATTGTATAATAATTGTATTTTTTAAGTTCTTTTAGGTGTGGGCTACGGAGTTTGTAGTGGTATAAAGTAGGAAGTAAATTAAGTAATAATTATTTACAATTAATTATTAATCTATTATCAATCATTTAATTGATTATTAATTGCATAAATTGTATTTTTAAGTTACATATCAGGTGTGGGCTACTGGTTTTGTAGGGGTAGAAGGTGGGAGGTTAAATAAGTAGTAATTGTTTACTACTTTTAGTTCAATGATCTAACTTTTGTAGTAGTTTAGTATATATATTTAACACCCATAATCTCTTAAAAACACACTCACTTGATGATGTCATAAGTAATGTCATTTGAGATGTCATCAGTGATGTCATCAGAGATGTCACTATCCATGTCATGAGTGATGTAATATGTAAGGTCATAAGCAGTGCATTTCAATGGTTTTGTATTAGTAAAATCTAGGCTTCGTAATATTGTCCCTGTAGCCTTTTTAGTGTGAATTTTCTGTGGTTTTTATAATTGTATTTCCTAAATACAACTTCCCTGTAACCTTGGTTTATTTAAGTAAATTACTACGTTTTTCAAAAGTCTTTTTCTAACTATAAGGTACCTGTAACCTTTGGGTTTTGAGATGAATTCCTATGGTTTTTAACTTCTAGGCATGTTTACAGAGTGGTGGAGAAAGGGGACAGGCCTTCAAACTGTTTTCAGCAATCCCACTGTGTGGAACTTGCTTCTAGTAATATGAGGGCTTCTTAGCCCCCAAAGACCTTCAGCATCCAAGGAGACTTAATCTATCAAACAGTACTGCACCAGGAGGCACATTTGCAGAGGTTGAAAAAGGGGGCGGGCCACAGATGAGCTCTCAGCAATCCTACTGTTTGGTACTTACTGAAGGTAACAGGAGGGGTTGATGGCCCCCAAGGACTGTCAGCATCCAAGGGGACTTCTTTCCCCAACCAGTAGTATGTCCAGAGGTGCTTTTGCATAGATAGTGGTGGAGAAAGGGGCTGGATCTCCCACAAGCTCCCAACAATGTCACTGTGTGGGACTTACTGGGCATAAGAGGAGGGGTTGTCAGGCCCCATGGACCCTCAGCAGCCAAGGGGACTTCATGCCTAACCACTAGTGCACCAGGAGGAGCGTTTGACAAGTGGTGGACAAAAGTGGACAGCCTCCTATAAGCCCTAAACAATGCCACTGAGTGGGACATGCTGGAGGCAACAAGAGGGGTTGTTGGCCCCCAAGGACCCTCAGCTTCTAAGGGGACTTCATCCCCAACCAATAGCACACTAGGAGACACATTTGCAGAGTGGTGGAGAAAGGGAGTACAGCCTTGGATGACATCCTAGCAATCCCACTTTGTGGGACGTACTGAAGGTAGCAGGAGGGGTTGTTGGGGCCTCAAGGACCCTGACCAGCCAAGGGGACTTTATCCCCCAACAAGTTGTGCACCTAGAGGTCCCTTTGCAGAGTGGTAGAGAAAATGGACAGGGCCTAACATGAGCTCTCCGCAATCCCGCTGTGTGGGACTTACTGGCAGTAACAGGCGGTACTGTTGGCTCCGGAGGGCTCTTAGCATCTAAGGGGACTTCCACCCCCAACCAGATGTGTTCCAAGAGGTGCATCGGCAGAATGGTGGAGAATGGAAGCAGGGCCTTTGATGACTCCTCAGCAATCCCACTGTGTGGGACGTACTGGATGTAGGAGGAGGTATTGTTGGCCCTCACGGACCCTCACTAGCCAAAGGGACTTCATCCTCCAACAAGTTGTGCACCACAAGGCCCTTTGCACAGTGGTTGAGAAAGGTGGCCAGATTCTCTGGTGACTTCCTCTGGGGCTGGCCTTTTTAAAAAAAAGACATAGGAGAGGGGCCTCCGGGACACCACTCCCCAGACCGATTTCAGCCCCGGACCTCATCCCCCAGGCCCGGCCATTTTACAATGGGGAGGGTGGTCATGCAGCCCCCCTCCCTGGGCCAATTTTCCCATCCCCCAAGGCCTGGCTATTTGTCCTGGTTGCCCCCAGGACACCCAGTCTGTAGTGGGACTGCAGGGTGAGTCTGAAGGCTCCACTTCGAGCAAGTGTTAGCATTTTGACTCCTCTCACTTGCTAGAAGTAGAGTATTTGCTGTGGTTTGGTGGAAGCAGTTAAAGCTCCCTCCAAGCCACAGCACACAGCTATATCCCGGGGTCGGCATCCCAGCATATACCACTAGCCGGCCTTGGGTGGTGGCAGTTTTAATGGTCATCAATGACTCCAGAAGGGGCCACACTTCTTTCACTCAGTAGGGCCTGCACCAGGGAGGTTGTTTGAGCAAAAATAATGGGGTGACCCGGTGTCCCTCAGAACCTGGGTGGGCGTATTGTATAAATACAATGGTTCTGTTGGGAATTTCTAATTTCTTTTAGAACGTTCAAAAAATATTCATTACATGTAACAGATATCAGATAAATGAGGAAAAAAGCACACACCAATAAAAAGATTGCAATTTGGTAATTTAAGGGAATAAAGTATTATGGGCTGTCGTAATACATAAGTTCAAAAGAGCAAAATATTTGTGACTTGTGGTGATAAAGTGACATGTGATGATAAATAGTATATACAATATATTTCAAATGCGGTAAAAGTGAATAAGTAGAATAGAAAGGTACATTATTTCTTGATATGTCTTTATGGTTTTTCACATATGCTACAAGTCTTTATGGTTTTTCACATATGCTTCAAGATCCTATGTGAATTAATCTGTGATCAGAAGCATTGTGTAGACATATAAGGGTGCGTCGACGTTTCGACCCCGTGTACTGCGCAAAATATAATAAGCGTCACTGCGGGTCTTCCTCAGGACAGTGCAGATGGGTATACAGCCTACGGAATGAATAAAAGCTAGTTTAGGGTGTGTGCTCAGAGATCAGGCAGAAAAGGACTGTTCTCTATGAGGGTAAAAAAGCTTACCCAAGTGCAGATTTTGGTTAATATCTGCGGGCAAGAAGGTTTTCTCAGTCAAAGTTGTAGTCCTGGTGAATCAGGAGGAGACCTTTGGAGTGATAATAAGGTTATAAATACTCCCATGATCTCTGAGCACACACCCTAAACTAGCTTTTATTCATTCCGTAGGCTGTATACCCATCTGCACTGTCCTGAGGAAGACCCGCCGTGACGCTTATTATATTTGCAAATTGCAAACTTTTTATTGGTGTGTGCTATTTTCCTCATTTATCTGATATCTGTTACATGTAATGAATATTTTGTGAACTTTTGAAAAGAAATTAGAAATTCCCGACAGAACCATTGTATTTATATAATGCGCCAGGGAGGTGGCATCCCTGGGTCAAGAACTGCCTAGGAGGGCGGCTACATGGCCCCCTCTACTACGTTTAAGGTTACTTTGACCCCGGGAAGTTGGTGGTTCCCAGGGCCTCCAATTACAATTGATTTAGCCCTGGGAGGTGGTGGAGCGAAGAGTAGGGGGGTCTATGTGCCCCCCAATTTACTTTTACAGCTGACCCCAGGGAGGTGATGGTCCCCAAGGCCCGGGGGTGCCCCGGTGGCACCTCTATTTTCACATAAGCCCCAGGGAGGTGGTGGTACCCAGTGCATTTATAAGTCCCAGGACGGGGGCCCGTGCGCCACCTCCTTCAATTCCCCAATGCCCCCAGGACTTGGCCCACCATGTGGCTTATTAGGAAAGAAGCACTTTAGGCAAAATTTGCACAAAGAACTGTTTTTGAGAGACAGTATTACATGCGATCTTGTAGTGAAGAGTGTAATTGTTTACAATTAAGATGCACTTTACTAATAGAATCTTGTTAGATGCAATATTGTCTGTTAACCTTTGCACACAGGAGGATATTTGTTTGTACATATCTACTTTATTCTTCTCTATCTTCTTTTATGGTCTCTTTGATCTTGAGGTGAAATATCGTATTGATGAGAAAATGACTACTAGTTAAGTACTGTATACAAATTTGCACTGAAGATTGTTATACTACTTAAAAGAATAATCTGCTTATAATGGTATAATATTTGGCTTTAGGATTTTTTCATATAAGGTATATTGCCGATTTTTTGCAGGATCAAATGTGTTTTTGTAGAGATGAGTGACAATTAGGATCAGCACTCTAGACACTCTGCACAAAGGATTGTTATCTGAGGGAGAGTGTGATATGCGATTTTGCACAGAAGAGTAAAACTGTTTACAATCAAATTGCACTTTACTAGAACCTTGTTAAGTACAGTACTGTATGTTACTTCTTATATATATGAGGAGATTTGTTATTTGAAAAGAGCTGATGTTGATATAAAGGAGGATGGTATGAAAAACGAGACAGCTGCTATTTCTTCACATTAGTGGTTTGATGGATATATACTGGTATGGCACCTTAGAACAAGAAAAACTTAGAAGGATTTGCACTTGGAAATAATGTCTTTAATTCATCACAGTCTTCTTTTTTTTCTTCTTTCTCTTTAATCTCTTCCTATTCATAATCTCAATTTTACTCCTATTTGAAGTACTGGGAATTTTAAGCCCAGCGGTGCAGGGGAACACACCCTATGACTTCGGGTTCTTCCTGTTTCAGACCTACAGAAACACAGAGTCTTCTGGGTGAAGTCAAAGATCAGTTTATTGGCTGCAGACCAATTACAGGTATCCTAGAAGTACAACAGCGTGTATGTTCTCAGGAGACTGCTTAAAGTTACAGAAACGGGCTTCTCCTTAAATACAAAATATCATGCTTCAGGCACACATTCCTTGGTTTACGATATGGCCATATAAAGGTATACATTACAAACGAAAAGACAGAGTCATGATGACCATCCCACATTCCAGTTAAGCCAGCCCGCAATTATTTACCCAGCAAGGCTCAGATCCCACATCAGATATCAACAGGCCCCAATAAACACGAGCATCTCCTGTTTAGAAAACAAGCCATAAAGCAGGAACAGTCAGGTGTGAAAGAGATTAGCTGGAGGCTCGTGTGGGATGAAAAGGCTTTATGGTGTGTCAAACCCTGATGCTAATCACAGGTGGAGCGAAGGACGGGGAGCTCGTGAGACCGGACTGACCGGGGGCAGCGGGGCCAAGCTGCCCAGGTCACAGAGAAGTCAAAGGAAGGCACATGTGCTCTAAAAGGCCCGTATTTGCTTCATGATATGTAGCCTATGTGAGGGCAACCATAAGATGGCCACTGCTCTAAGATGGAACCCACGTAGTGATGTATAATAACGTATACATAGTGCATTCATAGCTAAAACGTTACACAAAGCACTTGTACATACCGCATTGACCATTCGCGGTTTGCTAATACCGGGATAGACAGGGGTAGGGCCCTGCCTCCTACGCGGTCCCAAATTCTAAAGTACGACATATTCTTTTTGTCAAAGTCTTTTCTCCCCTTTGATTATGTTTGAGAACATGTTTTTGCCCCTTCGTTTATGTGTGGATATATTTCTCTTATTTCAGTTTAAATCGGGTACTTTACCAAAATTGTAGAAAAAGTAAAAAAGTATTATTAGCATGAAAAAAGAAAAATCTTGGAAAACGCAGAATGTACATTTATCTACATGCCTTTTTTAATGCTTGCATTTAGTGAAGTCAACACCATATTGAAATTTTTGTCACAGAGAGATTGGAAGATTGGAAGATGCAGTAATAAAGTTTACACTACAGATGTTACGTTGGGAAGATGTTTTTCCTTATTTGTACTAGCTGCCGTACCCCAAACTTCAAAATAAAATTAAAAAATTAGATTGGGGTGGCACCCCAACTTTTTTAGTCAAGCTTGGTATAATAAGGCACTCTGTGAAAATGGAGTTTGTACCTGCTCTCTATGTCATACTCTTTTGGATTGTACTTTTTGTAAGGCTGCTCATTTTGAGTTTTTAAGAACTTTAGTTTTTCAAATGTCAGATATGCTCCAGGTTGAAGAGGGTGGCGCTACTCTCCAAGATGCCATTTTTTTGATGTTGTAGTGAGAACTGCACATATCATATTGTCAATTAAGCAGGGTTTTAGGTTTGAATTGGACTAGACTGGTTTTTAGTGTTTAGGGTTTGTATTTGTGGTTTTATGATGTTTTATGGACCTAATTACCTTATTAATACTACTACCACTACTACTACTATTGAGAGAAAATAAAATTCATAGCATTTCACAAAATGTTGTGAATAAAAGTTCCACAAATTCTTATAAGCATACTTTCTATGAGGACATCCCATAATGTCTGTCTCTGAAGAGTTGGCTGCATTATTGCACACATATATTGCCATTCCCTCTTAGACCCTCATTATGAAGATAGTAGTTGTGGTGCAATAGTAATTGTAGCCAATACAACCTCCCTCCACTAGGTAAAGATTTATTGGGTGCAATAAATAGCAACAATTGCAATTTTTTCTGGAATATTAAATGGAATTTAGAATTTGGCTCACCAAAATCTGCATCTTCGGGTTGCTACCTGTTATTTTCTACTGCTAAATTGGAAGACGTTAAATAACCAACATTTTACTCTAGAGGTTGGACTTTATCGCAATTAGTAATTATCAAGTGTGATAAAGTCCACAGAAGTTATTCTTCTGAAGCTTGTGCAAACAGTGATTTGCACAGGGCTTGACATTGTAAAACCCAGTCATAATGAGGGCCTACGTTTGCTAAATAACCAATTCATGCCCTTTCCAGAATATTGTTATCAAACAATCTGTTCTTGTTACCAGCAGTTCTTGTGTTCACTGGTTTCTTAGTAGTTGGAGACAAACTATTTACCTACATGCTTATTCCTACTCACCTCTCTTTCTGCATCATATAAAGGCAAAGTCACAAAATATGTTTCTCCCATAGTCAAATCTTCAATGATGAATTAATCTAGGTATGTTGTGTGCAGGATCCTCCTTACAACACTTTTCATTAAAGCTTTTCATTAAAGCATATAGCACACATTCTGGGAGGATGGTAAAGGTTTTCCCCATCATCTGCTGGACTGAAAGATGTAAAGTATGAAATTCTAAGATCAGCAGCCACTGTAAGAAATGTTTTAGTTCTGTGGTCTAAATGCTAAACTCTGCTGAGAGCAGCCATTAATGAGACCACATTCTAACACCTAAGCCAAACTTTCTTGGTCCATTTCGGCTTCACTATTTCCTATGACCTTGGTAAATGCACATCACAGTATGTTGTTTTAACATGTAAAACAAGTGGATATTTTCACATCACTTTGATGTGTAGTGAACCTCCATTTTGGTAATTACCAACACTGGCATTGTGTTTTTTTACTTATTACGAACGTATTACTTTTAATACTGTTTCAACATGATCATGTTTGTTACAATCAAAATCTACTGTATAATTGTTTGGATAAAAATTGTTCTTTTCTATTGAGTGTTTATAAAATGTATATATATACTGAACCCTATACCTTATCCTTTCAGAGTACCGCCCCTGAAGAAGGGCTTAAAAAAGCCCGAAATGCATTGGGCAGTTGGATATATGATGTATTGATAAAGAATGAATACAATTCTTTGACTTCATTAACTTTGAACAACGGTTAATAAACTCAAGTTATACTTGAATAAATTCCGATTTACCTGAGTTTAATTTCACAAAAGAGATCACATCTCTGAGATTGAGTGCAAAACGAAAGACATTTTCCTATTCAGGAACGTGCTATCATTATCTACGATTTGAATTCCCTACTCAGGGGGATTAATTCGTTTGCACCAACTAATTTTGCTCAAAATATTGACCTGGAGAAATTTTGAGTGCGCAACTTCTGTTCTAGCTTTTCATATGAGTCCCCTTTCCTGAGTGACACGGAAAGCGCACCAACATATAAATGGATGAAGAAGAGAATACCTCTGAACGAAGAACACAAACGTTCACGTATACAAATGAAGAAACTCAACGCATTTATGCACTCTTTGAGGATACCACAGGGTCCAGTCACAGTACAACAACTGTTCAATCTAACATCAGACAGTTACTATATACCTCCAAACGAGCTATCAACCAAAAGCTCCATGCAAGCACATTAATACGTTACCACAAGGTACAAAGGATCCCAAGAGGGTTAAGAATAGCCCTTAAATCGACTCTATGTAAAAACTATCCACGGTTCACAGAAAAATGGGAAGCAATACTCAATAAGTGTTCACTGGATCTAATATTATTAATAGTAGAAGAGTTATCCAAACTTCTTGTAGACCTTCAGAAAGAAATTGATGAACTTCGTGAAGAAATTTCTAGTAAAATCTCTGACATTGATTGGAATGCAACACTTGCAGATCTTAACAAACAACTTGACGAATATACTAAAGAGATTAATGAAAGGAAAACACGAAAATTTAAACGTGACAGTACGGATTATAAATTAGGAGAGGTCTACACATGGGCAGAAGCCTATGCTTACAAAAGACAACAACGTCAACACACAGGACAAAGATCGGATATAGACACTACATCTTCCGATGACTCATCTAGTAGAGATAAGACAACCAGAGCACCCCAAACTTCACAACCAAATCTTAGATCAACAGAGACAGGAGACCCACAGCATACAGCCAGTGAAGGCCCAACAACCAGCAGTTCGGGACAATCTCATTTTTTAGAGGCAGGCACAAGGCCACCCGGAGATCCAGGAGGAAAAACATCAACAAAATCAGTGGCCAAGAGCACGCGCAGTCAGAAAACCTCGTGATAAACATCTCTTCTTATAATCTTACACAACTCCAGATTGCTACACTTCAAAAAGGAACCTCCTTTGTTCCCACCTACCATTCCAATCAATTAGAAACTGATATAAGTTTCTTTAAATTCATGCGTCTACTGAGACTTAAACACTACTTTCGAAACATCCTTAACATTCCAGATGTACCACGGAAGAACACCCTAATGGGACTTCGCAACAGGAGCACCTTCACAGCACCCATGAGTCATAAAGTATTGGATGCCTACGAAACAATCGTTAATAAAGAACTCAAAAAAATTGGCTACCATAACAAAAAGGCATACTCTAACATAACCAAAAAGGAACAACAAGCCTTAAAAGAATTAGCAAACAAACCAGAGATTACCATACGTCAAGCCGACAAAGGTGGAGCACTGGTCATTATGGATACCATCTTTTACACTAAAAATGTTAATGATCACGTCAACAATTCAGATACATACATGCCCACCCCAACGGATCCAACCAATGATTTCATGATTGTGCTAAATACCATCGTTAATACAGCTTTAGAACAGGGTGTCATCAACGACGAAGACAAAACATATCTGATCAAAAGCAACCCATCTACACCCTATATCTATATGCTCCCCAAAATGCACAAAAACGCCACAAGACCGCCATTCAGACCCATTGTGTCTACAGTGAACTCACTACATGAACCCGTAGGGAAATACTTGGACAAACATCTACAAGCTTCTGTTCAGTCGATGACTACCTACATTAAGGACACTACTGATTTTCTCAATATCCTGGAGTCCATTCAAAATTTGATAACCATGGAAACCGTCCTATGTACCATTGATGTAAACTCACTTTACACTTCCATACCCCATGATAAAGGCATTGAGGCAATCGAGTCATTTCTGATGACCACAGACAAACCAGAGAATCTCAAAGTATTTCTGATGGAACTCATGCATTTCACCCTTTATCACAGCTACTTCGAATGGGCAGGAACATTTTACATTCAATGCTCCGGAACTTCCATGGGCAATTGTGCCGCCCCAACATACGCGAACCTCTTTATGCACCGTTTTGAAATAGACAACATACTTTGCAAACACGAGTGGACCCAACATCTTACCCTTTACAAAAGATACATTGATGACATTTTTATCTTATGGAATGGCTCAATTGATCATCTGGAATCATTAATTGAATCACTTAATACAGTTGACCAACAAATTCAATTCACTCACTGTATAAACAAAGAATCGATAACATTCCTGGATACCAAGGTCACATTATACCAAGGAAACCTCACCACTGAGGTTTACACTAAACCGACTGACCGCAATAATCTCCTGCACTTTCACAGTTTCCACCAACCATCTCTCAAGAATCATTTGCCCTACTCACAACTACTACGATTGAAAAGAATCTCAAGTACCAATGAATTGTTTGAATCAAGCAAATCCGCTTGCATTTCCAAATTTGAACAACGAAAATATCCTACCAAAGTTCTTGACAGCGCCATATTGAAGTCTAACAAATCTACCCGACAGATGCTTCTTTCACCCAAACCACCAAAAACTTCAGATCAACGAATGACATTTGTGTCAAAATTTTCCACACAAAGTTTCAACATAAAAAAAACCATCCTCAGGTATTGGCCTATGTTAAGCATGGAAATGGATTTCAATAACATTTTTTAAATATCACCTAGATTTGCTTACCAAAGAACACGCAACATCAAACAAATATTGTCTAAAGCTGATGAACTCACTACCAGCTCTTTCAAAGGTACTTTACCATGTCTTAACTGTGGCAACTGTAACTCTATCATCAAAGGTACCAATATCCAACATCCTTCACAAGGCAACACGATCAATCTCAAGGTTACAGCCACATGTAATAGTCAGAATCTCATTTACATGTTGAAATGTCCATGTGGTTTGGTTTATGTGGGCAAAACTGAGAGAAAAATCCGCATACGGATCAATGAACACAAAAGCAATATACGTACCAAACAGGCGAAATCACCAATCGCAACTCATTTTCACCAGCATCAGCATAACATCTGTCAACTGCGATTTTTGGTTCTTGAACAGATTCCCCAGCTGAGGGGTCGTGACAATAGTAAATATCTATTACAAAGAGAAACATTTTGGATCCACAAGCTGAATTCCATACATCCGAAAGGTCTTAACGAGCGTTATGATCTGGGCTGTTTTCTGTAACTAAGGTCTCCTTTATTCACCTTAAATTGGAGATTTGAACTTTCCACCCGACTTGTGATACCCTAGTACCTTGTGTAACTTTACAGTTCATGTTGAACCTTACAGTTATTTTATTTTATTTTACTTACTAATTTCATCTGATACACATGTACTATTGCACTATTACATTGACGCTCCCTTACAAGCTCCAGGATTTGGTAATATCTTACATTTTTTGAACTATCGCTTTTGGTTCGAATCACTCGAATTACATGTGTTTCTTCGGTGTCACACGCTGTCTATTCCATTTTTCTTTTTACTTTTGGCCTAATTCCTTTACAGATTTAACTGCACTCACTTTTGTTTATTATTTTATATTTTGTTTGCACGTGTAGTTTCACTAAACTTTATTGACCTTTTGGAACTACAAGTCTGTTTTCTTTGTAGTTCTCCTTTTCCCGCATTTTTCTTTATCACATATCACATGATTACCTCTTGGAACTACAAGTCTGTTTTCTTTGTAGTTCTCTTTTTCCCGCACTTTTCCTTATCACATGTCTATATATCACATGATTACCATCCTTTACACTTACCGGAGCGTTTCCGATTTGATTCTCCCGGGTTCAGGAGAATCTATACATCACCATACCAACTGTAAGTTTGATCTTCCGTTACTTGTCAGATAGTGATTGTATTCTTTTAAAAGGCCCCACGCTGTATGTATTTTTGTTACCCACACCACCACCCAGATTTTTCTTTTTATTTCGTCTTTACTTTTTCCTACAATTTTGGCAAAAACACACCACATTACTTGGTCCTATATGGCATTTTCATTTTTTCATTTAATTTTTTTACTTACACTACCACCCAAACTTTCTTGGTCCATTTCGGCTTCACTATTTCCTATGACCTTGGTAAATGCACATCACAGTATGTTGTTTTAACATGTAAAACAAGTGGATATTTTCACATCACTTTGATGTGTAGTGTACCTCCATTTTGGTAATTACCAACACTGGCATTGTGTTTTTTTACTTATTACGAACGTTTTACTTTTAATACTGTTTCAACATGATCATGTTTGTTACAATCAAAATCTACTGTATAATTGTTTGGATAAAAATTGTTCTTTTCTATTGAGTGTTTATAAAATGTATATATATACTGAACCCTATACCTTATCCTTTCAGAGTACCGCCCCTGAAGAAGGGCTTAAAAAAGCCCGAAATGCATTGGGCAGTTGGATATATGATGTATTGATAAAGAATGAATACAATTCTTTGACTTCATTAACTTTGAACAACGGTTAATAAACTCAAGTTATACTTGAATAAATTCCGATTTACCTGAGTTTAATTTCACAAAAGAGATCACATCTCTGAGATTGAGTGCAAAACGAAAGACATTTTCCTATTCAGGAACGTGCTATCATTATCTACAACCATAAGATGGCCACTGCTCTAAGATGGAACCCACGTAGTGATGTATAATAACGTATACATAGTGCATTCATAGCTAAAACGTTACACAAAGCACTTGTACATACCGCATTGACCATTCGCGGTTTGCTAATACCGGGATAGACAGGGGTAGGGCCCTGCCTCCTACGCGGTCCCAAATTCTAAAGTACGACATATTCTTTTTGTCAAAGTCTTTTCTCCCCTTTGATTATGTTTGAGAACATGTTTTTGCCCCTTCGTTTATGTGTGGATATATTTCTCTTATTTCAGTTTAAATCGGGTACTTTACCAAAATTGTAGAAAAAGTAAAAAAGTATTATTAGCATGAAAAAAGAAAAATCTTGGAAAACGCAGAATGTACATTTATCTACATGCCTTTTTTAATGCTTGCATTTAGTGAAGTCAACACCATATTGAAATTTTTGTCACAGAGAGATTGGAAGATTGGAAGATGCAGTAAGAAAGTTTACACTACAGATGTTACGTTGGGAAGATGTTTTTCCTTATTTGTACTAGCTGCCGTACCCCAAACTTCAAAATAAAATTAAAAAATTAGATTGGGGTGGCACCCCAACTTTTTTAGTCAGGCTTGGTATAATAAGGCACTCTGTGAAAATGGAGTTTGTACCTGCTCTCTATGTCATACTCTTTTGGATTGTACTTTTTGTAAGGCTGCTCATTTTGAGTTTTTAAGAACTTTAGTTTTTCAAATGTCAGATATGCTCCAGGTTGAAGAGGGTGGCGCTACTCTCCAAGATGCCATTTTTTTGATGTTGTAGTGAGAACTGCACATATCATATTGTCAATTAAGCAGGGTTTTAGGTTTGAATTGGACTAGACTGGTTTTTAGTGTTTAGGGTTTGTATTTGTGGTTTTATGATGTTTTATGGACCTAATTACCTTATTAATACTACTACCACTACTACTACTATTGAGAGAAAATAAAATTCATAGCATTTCACAAAATGTTGTGAATAAAAGTTCCACAAATTCTTATAAGCATACTTTCTATGAGGACATCCCATAATGTCTGTCTCTGAAGAGTTGGCTGCATTATTGCACACATATATTGCCATTCCCTCTTAGACCCTCATTATGAAGATAGTAGTTGTGGTGCAATAGTAATTGTAGCCAATACAACCTCACTCCACTAGGTAAAGATTTATTGGGTGCAATAAATAGCAACAATTGCAATTTTTTCTGGAATATTAAATGGAATTTAGAATTTGGCTCACCAAAATCTGCATCTTCGGGTTGCTACCTGTTATTTTCTACTGCTAAATTGGAAGACGTTAAATAACCAACATTTTACTCTAGAGGTTGGACTTTATCGCAATTAGTAATTATCAAGTGTGATAAAGTCCACAGAAGTTATTCTTCTGAAGCTTGTGCAAACAGTGATTTGCACAGGGCTTGACATTGTAAAACCCAGTCATAATGAGGGCCTACGTTTGCTAAATAACCAATGCATGCCCTTTCCAGAATATTGTTGTCAAACAATCTGTTCTTGTTACCAGCAGTTCTTGTGTTCACTGGTTTCTTAGTAGTTGGAGACAAACTATTTACCTACATGCTTATTCCTACTCACCTCTCTTTCTGCATCATATAAAGGCAAAGTCACAAAATATGTTTCTCCCATAGTCAAATCTTCAATGATGAATTAATCTAGGTATGTTGTGTGCAGGATCCTCCTTACATCACTTTTCATTAAAGCTTTTCATTAAACCATATAGCACACATTCTGGGAGGATGGTAAAGGTTTTCTCCATCATCTGCTGGACTGAAAGATGTAAAGTATGAAATTCTAAGATCAGCAGCCACTGTAAGAAATGTTTTAGTTCTGTGGTCTAAATGGTAAACTCTGCTGAGAGCAGCCATTAATGAGACCACATTCTAACACCTAAGCCATCATTGAAGATCGTCAATCTGATAAAAGCTCAATTGTAAAACAAAGTTGGAATCTTTTATTTCAGGAGTTCTATTCCCATCTGTTTTAATAAAATATTAATCTTTCTTCAGTGAAGCAGACTTTATAGGTCCTAATTATAGGTTAATTACTATTGTTGTTCTTCTTTTGTAGAAGAAATTACCAGCTTATAATACTAATTCACACCCAAAGTAGAATATTTATGACACAGTAGCGGCAGGCACAGATCGGGGGTGGTGAGGTAGGGGCAATTGGGGCTTAACAGGGTTAGAAAAATGAACTTTCCTGACCACCACGTCTCTCCTAGTTGTCCCTCCTTGTCATCCCTCGGCTCTAGCCAGAAGTAGTAAGCACCCAGCCCCCCCTGAGGCAATCAAAATGCTTTAATGCAGTGTTGTGATTGGTCTGAGTGCCGTGGACCAGTGCTCAGCCAAGGAATGGGAGCCTGGGCAGGTTCTCCACCCAGGCTGTCATGCAGGCTGGGTGGAGAACATGCAAAAAGCGCATGAATGATTGGCGCCCCCAAGATGGCAGGCCAAACATTCATGCAAGCTTACTGAGTGTCCACCACTTCTCCCCCTGCTCCTGTGTCACCAGAGCAGCCCCACCCCACCCAGCCCTCAAAGCTGCTGCAGTAGAAACAAATAAAGTGATAATAACGCTGAGTTATTATCATTTTATTTTCCCTTTATTTGCACTGCTTAATAGCAGAGGAGCTACCACTGGTATGACATTGACTAATGATAAAGGTCTTTTTGCTATATCTTAGCCATTACTACAAAGAGTGTGATTCACAACAAAAGTAGTTAGATAACTATGATCCCTCCATCTCTTATCTGTCCTGTGTGCATGTCAAGCTTCGGAAATACTTCCCATTTGTTACAGAGGAAGGGTCATAGAATATGTGTAGGCACCTTCAATACCAGTTAGGTAATTGTTTGTCTGAGTATGGGAGTAAATGACTGTGCTGGAGGGCTGCTTTTTGTCACAGTTTGTTTAGGAAATCATTTTTCATTTTTCAAACCCTAGTGTCTCAGGGCATATTTACAAAAATGTTACTCAAAGCAGAGCAACAAGGCAACATGCTGCGCTGTGTTGTGTTAAAGGGAGACATCAGAATTGTGCCATATTTACAAAGATGTGGTTCATTCCTGCTGCCTTCTTGGTGTGGCACACTGTATGCTGCCTAACGCCAATGAACTACACCAAAAAATCCTAAAAGGCATTTTCCTTTTTCTATGTATGATAAATAATATATTGCACGTAGAAAAGGAAGTAACAAGTAGAAATAAGGATATTTATCCTCGTTCCTCCTGGTTCTGGAAAGTGTATAATTTTGATGCATTCCCAGGTTTACAACTTTCTGTAAATCTAGGAATGCACCAAAATTCATGGGTAGATGTGTGGGAATGCCTCCCTGATGCAATGTAACTTAAAGCAGTGAAATGCGCTGCAATGCAGTATCTTGAATTTACTAAACTATGCAGAGCCATGCAAGGTGGCTTTGTGTGGCTTAGTAGATCTCAGGGAAGGGCTTGCACTGCTTTATGTCACCTTGGTGACACAGGTGCTGCATAAGCCCTTAGTAAATCAGGTCATCATTATCTCTGTGCTGCCTTGCCCTTGTGTCAGTCTTTCTAAGTCCATTTCACTTATACTTTCTCTCTATCCCCATTTCTCTATCTATCCATCTCTCTTTCTTCCCCCTCTCTATTTTTGTCCTGCTCTTGCCGACCATTTACATCTGGTCAGCTGCATGTTAAACTCTAGGCCTGATTAACAAAGGTAAATGTACACCATTGCTTTGGAATTCACAAACTCCAATTTGATAGTGACTTTACGACTGCGGAGGCTCTGTAGTTGGGTGGAGATCTCTTCACATAAAAAATAGGCATGTCGTATACACAAAGATACATACACACACTCATACAGTTACACAAACCCACATACTCCTAGGATTACGCAGGAAGCAAATAGTCACACACACACACTCATAAACATATAAACTCACACACATTTTCAGACACCCACTCACTCACAGAGAAAACACAGATGTCCAATGAAATTTAATTATACACATATATATAGAGATGAAACTATGCCAACATACCGATGTCCCCAAACACACAAAGAAAAACCCATACTGCTACATGCACAGATGGGCACACTTCTGTAATGAGAGGTACACACAGCCAAACAAACACCCTCAGACATTCACCCACAAACACACATACACATTAACAAAGACTAGACCTTATACTCTCTTGCACATACACAGGTACATTATTCTACACACTCTTTCAGACACATTGGGACGCAATAGATATATGTTTTTGAAGTTTTTTAACAGGCTCCGCGGATCCACTGCAGTGTGTTATTTGGCTGAAATCATGTTATAGCACGGGTAATTGGCCTCACAGTGGATCTGGTTAATATATCAAAAATTGTGTTTGAAAAATAAAAATACACTTATTTGTTAATTGGATGGCTCTGTAAAGAGCCTTTGTGTTTGTAGTGTATTATGCACACTTATGGTAGACTGGATACAATCCTTTATATTCGTAACGAAGATCCAGTTGCCTACTATTGTGAAATGGACTTCATCCTTTTGGTATACCCCTTGCAAATCGAAGTCGATATTACTATTGTAAATGGAGCCCATTCTGTGGTCATGGAGAAATGCTAAAATTGTTTTATTGACATGTTTCCTGGATTTCTCAATCTTTGAACAAAATCAGATGGCCACTTCTGCCTTTGACATATGGTGGAATACATAAAGGCAGTTTGAGGATATAGAGACTTCAACTGTGCCAATGTCTACTTCATTTGGACTTCAAGTAAAACCCTGTGATTATGCCCATATCGTTGCCACCACAGTGCACAATCATCAGGTAATGTGTTCATTAATTTTTTACAGTGTACAATAAGTTGAATATAGACTGTAAAGTTAATGTACTTGATAAGTATAGGGGCCCCCGATCAATAAAGTAATGCATTTTCAGTTTGTGAGTAAGTTGTTCTACATTCAGAACATTGTGTAGCACCTTATTGCTATTGATTTCAATTGGTGTTGATCAAGTAATGTGCAGCAAGTATTTTTGTCTTATTTTTTACTATATTCTTTCTGGATATGATGTGCTATCAACTTTCTATTATAAATACTATGTAGGAATGTCTGTAAATTAGCAGATTTAGTGTTAAGAAGACTTAGGGCCTGATTTCAATCTTGGCGGATGGTTTACTCCATCACATTGGTGAAGGAAATCCCATCCGCCGAAACATAAGTCTCATTATATGCTATGGCATTTATATTTCGGCAGGCAGGATATCTGTCACCATTGTGACGTAATGACCAGGCCACCAAGATCTAAATCAGGCCCTTAGTTTCTACTTCCTTATAATGTCAATCAAAGTTAAATGTAGCACATGACAATTAGAGTAATGGAAGGTGATTTTTTGTGCTAAAAGTATGTGAAAATATTGTAAGAAAAAAGGACTACATACTTTTAACTTTCTTGGATAGAAGGTTAATATGTCCTATTCTCTGCAAATGAATCACACTAACCAAATGTAGAAGAGGGATGCCCAGTTACATATTCATTTGGAGTGGGACTAGGTGATCTTCAAATGGGAGTGTTCAGCGTGAGAACGGATGTAATACAACTTTGGAATAAAGACTAATGTGTGTGCTGTTGAAGGCATTTCTGCATGATGAGCAATGTTCAGGGTGGCATGTGTATGTGAAACAGGCTTGGTGGAGTGTCTTATGGGGGACTAGGTTTATTATGATAGCCTTGGTAGAGGGTGCAAAAAAGGTGTTAAACAATGTTTGGAAAATAATAGGTTATGTATATTGTGGTGGAATAGTGTCTCATTGAGAAGGTCTGTTCATTGTTAATGTGTTAATTGATATGGCTAGGATAAGATGCAGTTTGTATGTGCTCTGGGGTACTGGCAGTTTGTATGTGCTCTGGGGTACTGGTCTATCTGTGAAGTGAGAGGTGTATGTTAAAGACGCTTAGAACTAATAATGATTGTTCTGTTGTGTAAAAATGACCTATTTTTGTACAGTGCAACACACACTAACTTTTATTATGTTGAGCCTTTTCTGTATACAATACTCCCTCTCGATAAAACGTAGGTTAAAGAGGCTAGTCCCTCATTAGATATAATAACTGTTTCTCTAAACAAATCTCTGCCTGCAGAGCCCAGATACCCACTTAAACAAATCACCTGTTAGGTGTTAAAAGGTCCATATTATGTGTTAAAAGGTCCGAGCCTCTTTAATAAACAAGTTTTTGCCTTAATAGAACTGTGTGCTGTCCAGTCTTAAATACCACATACTGGTAGGTGAAACCTTTTGCACCCACAGCTCTCAATTTGAACAAATATCTTTCTGCAGATCTCAGGTACCCTCTACACAAATCACCTATTAGTAGACTTTAGTCCTAGAGACACATCACCAGTATCAAACTGAGGTACTTCTGCAGACAACTGTTCCATTAAGTAAAGTTTACAGCTCAGTGTCAACTCCCCTATTAGACATATTAGGTGCTAAAAGGTCCAAGACTCTTTAATATACAAGCTCCTACCTGAACAGTGTTGACTGTGTACTGTCCAGTCTCAAGCCATACATACCATGTTAATAAATTAAAGATTTTTTGATAATATGTTAATTTTAAAAACATGTAATTTTTACAGCACATATTCTTCTCTATTGTTTCATCCTTCTTCTGTAGGTGTTTACATCTATCACAATGCCTACTAAGCAGCAGAAAAAGAAGAAGACCACATGTTTCTACTACAGGAAAGGAGGTGACAATACAACTGAAAATGGTGTAAGTAAAAGGCAACAAAAGACACAATATTGGTACGAGTGTGCAAAGTTTTCTCATAAAATAATTAATAAAAGCAGACTTTCAAATAAGGATGTAAGGAAGATAGAAAAGTGTGTTACAATACAATTAGGTGTAAAATGAGATTGTAAAGTAGAAAGTATTGTGCGCAAAAAATGTGACTATTCTAATGCAAGGAAGAAGAAATTCAAGGAGCTTAAACAAAAGTCTTTTCCGCAGAAGAGTCATAAATAATATTCTTAAATCAATGTAGCTGATAGAGAAGAGCTAGTAGAATTCACCAAAAAGAGTTTGTTGATAGCATTGTAGGAAAGGCTTTTGCCATCTGAAGGAAGTTATTTATTCGGGTCCTGAATCAAATAAGAGCTTTAGATAGATTAGCCTCTCGTCTAAAATGTTGCAGCTCACTAACGGCTCCCTGTAGTGCTCCCTATATTGGTATCGATTTTTCTGCAGATCACAAAGACCAACTTTTGCAGCATCTTTGATTTGGAGTGGAAACATACTTCAAGTAGTGAGGCTTACTTTAATGAAGAAAGGTATTTTCATACTAATAGCTTTTTGTTTGCTGATGATAAAGATGATCGGTCTTAAGAGGTAAAACAAGGTGCAACCATACCAAAGGAAAACTTGGTACCTAGAATTACAGATGAACAAATCAGGGATGAAATTTTACAGCAACCTCTACCAGCTCCAGTGTATGAGTTGCTGTGCAGCAGTTTCTGTAACATACGGAAATAATCAATTGACAAGCTCAAACTATTCCTGGCAAAGATTCATTGAGACGGTTTAAATCAGAAAATCAGGATTTTTCAATGTTTTGATCGCTATGGAGTAGGAAGAATTTCTTTAGTCGGGCCAAGACTTGGTTGCTGCTGTCCCTCCCGGCTTCTTGCTTATTAGGAAAATATCATACAGGGAAAAGAGGAAGGGGCCTGGTGATAGTTTCTCGAGATAATATGAAGGTAACATGTACCGAGTTTCCACTCAGTGTAAAATGTGAATCCCTTGTCTTTAAAATGAAACTCACTCATACCTACACTTTCAATGGCCTTTTGATATATCACCCTCTGGGCCCTACAACTAGCTTTATCCAAGCTTTCAGACAACTCCTAGTGACAAACATTAATTCTCAGGACTTCTCTGTACTTGCTGCTTTTAATTTACACCTAGACAATATGTTGAACAAAAAAATACATGTGACCTAATGGACCTAATGACCAGCATTGGTTTTGAGCAAGTTATCAAAGGTACCCCCCACACAGCAGGGCACTTACTTGATGGTATTTTTACGGACAACCCCTTTATTGTGTCGACCAAGTCACTTCAACTGTCCTGGTCTAATCTCTCTGCTATTCTATTTGATCTCTCTTCCCCGAAGGCTCAAGCGATTAACCATACACAACACATGCACAACGTGTCAGGCACTCTTTTGAGGCCACCAAACTCAGAACCTATTTGGCATAAAATAGACAGTGCCATCACAGATTACCATGCCTGGATTGCTTCCACTGTTAGCTCCCTAGCACCACTTAAATCAGGCAAGACTTATAGAGACAGGCCTCTCAAGTCTGGTTCTCTGAGGAACTCCTGATCAAAAAACAACAATGTAATTGCCAGGAACGCATTTGGAGGCAGAACGATATAGCTGCAGAAAAGGAAACTTATAGAAAAATGATCCTAAAATACAAGAATTAATCCTTAAAGCAAAAACCAGCAACTGCATAGATAAGATTAAGTGTGCGGTCAACTGCCATAAAGAATTGTTTGCTACTGGTTAAAGGTTGACTGTACTGCCAGAGAAAAATAATGTATCTATAGATCAATAGCTTTGCAACACCCTGGCTTACTTTTTTCAGCATTAAGTATGTAACATATATGATGCCTTTTCCTCTAATCTTAATAATAGCTGACAGTCTGTTAATCCTAGTAGCCTCTCCATTGTGGTGTCCATGACAGGGAATATCAAGCCATTACCGCAGGACTTACTATGTAGCAAATTAGCTTCCCTGTCTTTATTTCCCCTATCTCTTATGAGCAGGTCCTCAAACTGGTCAGCACAGCCAAATCTACTTTACCGGCCAACCCTTGCCCTCTTAGAATTATAGGTCTAGCTCCAGAAATAATAGCTCAACACATTACAGATATCTTTAACCTGATTATTGAAACAGGTACCTTTCCAAAACAATGGAAATAAGTGTCTATTTTACCCCTCCTAAAAAATCTAATCTTGACCCTCTGGACCCCAGCACCTACTCGCCCTTCTCACGCCTTCCCTTGCCTGCTAGAATTCTGAAAAAACTCAGAAACCACGACCCCACTCGGTTTGTCAATAGAAAAAGCCTCCTATACACTACACCATATGGTTTCAGGAGGGAGCACAGCACAGAGCTGGCTCTGATTACTGCTACAGAAGAAATCCAACGTGCGGTAGACAAGGGTGACAGCGCTGGGCTGATTCTTTTAGATATCTCTGCAGCGTTCGACACTGTCGACCACTACTTGCTCTTAGATTGTCTAAGAAATGCGCCCATCAGTGGCGCTGCTTTATCCCTTTTTAAATCTTTTTTGACTGATAGGGAACCAGTTGTAGAAATTGACAATTTTGTATCTATTTATCTACCACGTGGTGTGCCACAGAGTTCTTCTTTTAGACCATTATTGTGTGACTTATATGTTACTCCTCTGGCCCAGCTCATCAAATCCTTTGGATTTGCCATGGTACCATACGCTGATGACACCCGAATTATTGTCTGAGTTACCAGCAACATTCAGGATACTGCAAACAGATTTCACAACTGCATGCAACAGATCAATAAGTGGATGATGGAAAACAGCTTGAAACTAAACTCAGAGAAAACTGAGATCTTGCTTTTTGGTTCCAATGTCTCCTTTTGGTCACCCACCTGGTGGCCTCAGGAACTTGGGAACCTCTCCTGTCCCGCAACCAAAGCTAAGAATTTGGAAGTAATTTTTGATACATCCCTCTCCTTTAAACACCAAGTTAATGCTGTAACTTCTGCAACACTTTACACATTGAAAATGCTTAGGAGAATTCTTCACTATTTACCTCAGGTTCTTCAAAAAACAGTTGTTGCAGCACTTGTACTTTCGAGGTTAGATTTCTGTAATGCTCTGTTTAGGGGCATTCAGAAATGTCTTCTTGCCAGGCTACACGTTCTACAGAATGCTGCCGCCCATCTTTTGTTAAAAATTCCTGGACAGCAGCCTGCTAAAAATGCCCTCTTCTCCCTCCACTGGCTCCCCATGAAGAAAATATTTGATTTTAAGGCCTTGTGCATTGCCTGTAGGACCCTGCATAAGGTTGGTCCTGACTATTTCAAGCAGCAGTTCTGCTGGTACCCTCCACATAGACACCTTTGCTCTTCCAATGCCAACTCAGTAAAGGTACCTAGTTTCCACCTGTCCGGGTGGGAAGGGCTTTGTCTCTTTCAATTCCAGGCTCTGGAACTCCCTGTCTGCACATTTAAAGAAGTAACCCTATTGGCTTTCTTTTAGGAAGACACTTAAAATGTGTCTCTTCACTTTATGAGCCAATTATGTTTTAACTCAGTTTCTTGGCTGTTTTACACAGATCTCACTGTATCATCTGGTCTTCAGTTGGACAGCGCCAATTCACCTTCAGGTAATAGCTTGCGCTTTATAAATACAAAATCAAATCAAAGACATATGGGACAGTATTTTCCATAATTTTTAGACGCTGTCTGTCCATCGCTCAAAAATGTGCAATCTAGTTAGAAGGTTGCATTGTGTAGAAAGTCCAGCTCTGCATTTAGAAGCTTTGAATACAGTTATTTTAAATTATATGTGTCTGAAATTACAAGTACATTTGAAGATATCCAAATATCTTACTTTGGTCCTCAGAGTCAGAGAGACGACATAAAGTAGTTGTACCATTACTTCAGAGAGTAACCGTACTGGTTTTTAACCTGGAGATCTTCAGTAACGAAATAAGCCAAATTGAAGCTGAGATTCTAAACAAAACCTGTGTTTGGTGCTGAAGTATACATTACAAAGCACAAAGAAGAAAAATACATATTGGTGAAAAACTAAAGAGGAAATTCATATTCAGAGATTTACACTTGCCCAGTATTTAATTGCAGAAGAACGGTTTGATTTGTGTATTAATCAAGCAGTGTGCAAACATTGCATTACTAAACTTAAATAAATTAATTTGCCTGTTAAAGGTATTCACAATACCTTATACAAGTTTTCAATTTCGCCTAACTGAAAGGGAATGACAGTTTGTTCACATTCAGTTGCACATATTGTGAAAACAGGAGTACAAAATGAATGAGGTGTGGGAACAGATTTCTGCAGAAACATCTTTAACAAAGAAGTTGTATTTCTTCAGTTTAAAAATGCTTTATCACAGAGAAGTCAGTTCTCATGAGGCATGTGACAGATTAAATTAATCAAGTTTATATGGAAAGTTCAAATCAATTATCTGGATTAGTTTAGGTCTTGCTTCTTCTCATAACACAGTATTGAAGCTTATTGATAAGATTGAATACCTCTCACATTCAGTTCCTAATAGCACCGAAATTGTGAAAACAAATATGCTGGGCACTTACTACCCAAATCGAAGTGTCCATTTTGAAAGCCCCTTTCTGTATGAAGTAGTTCGGGTCTACTTATACAGAAACAATGTGGAAGAAAACATTGAAAGTGGCAACTTCTCTGTGACTGGGTGTAATGGCTGTTTAGTAAGACACATTAGAACATTGGAATGTTGGAAGCTCCATTGAAAACAATGGAGTGCTCCGGGCTTATAATGGCTGGAATAAGCCCGGAGCTCCAACATTCCAATGTTTCTTTGTTCACAGCTCTGGCTGTGAACAAAGGCTTCAGGGAGCCTGAGGGGATTTCAATCCCCTCGCGCTCCTTGAAGGCTTCGTTTTATTTGTTAGAACATTCTGCCCTCTAGTGGCAGAATGTTCTAATAGCCTTATAGCCCTTCGTAGCAGGGCTATACCGGCTTTTAAAGTCCCTCTGCTTTGTTAAAGTCCCTCACCTTCGGCTCGGCCCTTTAACGATGCAGCGGGCCTTTAATAGCCGGTATAGCGCACTACGGCGGGCTATAAGGCTATATTAGAACATTGGAATGCTGGAAGCTCCATTGAAAACAATGGAGTGCTCTGGGCTTATAATGGCTGGTATAAGCCTGGAGCTCCAACATTCCAATGTTTCTTTGTTCACAGCTCTGGCTGTGAAAAAAGGCTTCAGGGAGCCTGAGGGGATTTGAATCCCCTTGCGCTCCAGGTAGGCTTCATTTTATTCGTTAGAACATTCTGCCCTCTAGTGGCAGAATGTTCTAATAGCCTTAAAGCCCTTCGTAGCAGGGCTATACGGGCTATTAAAGTCCAGCTGCTTTGTTAAAGTCCCTCACCTTCGGCTCGGGCCTTTAACGCTGCAGCAAGCCTTTAATAGCCGGTATAGTACGCTACGGCGGGCTATATGGCTATAATAAAGCAAGTCTCATGAACCACAGCAAACTCTCTTGCCAAAGTGCCGATAAGAGAGAGTTCTTTTATTTGGCTCTTCTGCAGCTGTTTAAATATTGGTCCCATGAAGAAGAACTGTTAGGTCATTTTGACTGCTACGAAGATGCTTTAAATGCAGTTAAAGATCAGATTGAAAGTTCAGTGTTTCTTACTTATCTGAAAATGTTGAAAGATGAGATTCAACAAGAGCTGACTGTACTAGCTGAGATTCCAAAGGATAGTTTGCTAGGGAGCTAGAGTTCAGGGTCTCATAGAGAAGATCCATTTGGGCTGCAGATTCTGGAGAATGAGGAAGCCATTGCAATGAATAAGGTGCAGAATGTTATGGACCAGGTCAATCTTCAAACTATAGACTTAGATGACTCGGTAAGTCAACTAAATGAAGAGCAACAAGTGATATTCAAATAGATAGCGGCCTCAGTGGATCATGGTATTCTGCACAATAATTGTGAATGTACAATGCACCACTTTCAAGCCTATACTTCTAAATGTTAGTGGACAAGCAAGGACTGGAAAACGTTTTCTGATAAAATGTGCTTATGTCCACAAACATTTTTTTATTACCTTTCTTGTGTCATAACAGCACCCACTGGATGTGCTAAACACAATAAAAAAAGGTATTACTTTGCATCAACTTTTGATGTTCCCAATGGATGCTTGTCATGAAGTATCAAGAGTTCTAAAGAAATTGAAGGTATTGGTTATAGATGAGGTAAGAATGGTGTCAGGCTCAATGCTTACCTTTATTCACCTGAGAATGCAAGACGTTCTCACGACAGACCACCATATTCTGTTTGGTGGTAAACACATTATAGTGTTTGGAGATTCACTGTAGCTGAGCACTGTTAATGGTTAGCCACTCTTCATTAAAATGCTCCATGAGCAGCATGAGCAAACTAGAAATTCATGAAGCAGCATTGGAAATGTTAACTTTTGGTTGAATTTTCAATACAGAGACTGTCCTAAGACTATGAGACAGGCTGCAGATGTGGAGTATGGAGACATCTTGAAAGCCATAAGAATATGAATACTCACAAAGAAAGCTAAATTGGCTCTTCAGAGTCCCTATTTAATTACTCATTTTTCATAGCACAAGTCTACAGTAGCTGTAATAGAACATCTTCAGAATGCTAACAAACAAATTGTATATCTTATGCCAACTCTGAACAAGTGTGCACAGTTTAGTGCAGACATGCTGACATTAGAGAATGAGGACACTATTTCCTTTCCATGCAAAATCAAGATAGACCATCAATGTAACCCTTCATAAAATAGTGCAGAATCATTCTGCATCAGAATTCTGAATGTCGATGAGGTTTTAGGGAATGGCAGTATGTAGGGGTGGGCAATAAATCGTGGCTTGTTCCTTCCATACTCTGCCAACTGCCACTATGTCTACCTTTTTCCTCACATGCAGCTCATCAACAGTAAGTTGGTGAGTGTGGCTGAGAATTGGTGTTCCCTAGTACTATTTTTAGGCATTAGGAGGGCACCCGGAGAGATTTTCTCAGTGCGGGCAGATGCTACCATTCTCAACCGTTCTGGTGAGAAAATTTACTCACGCAGCAGCAAAAAATCAGTACCCTCTGGTGGCAGCAAGGAAGCAGTGCACTCAGGCGAGCCAGGTGGTACAGTTTACACTGATTTTGCAGCACATAACAAGCTCCTGGTGCTAAATATCAGTACTAGCAGCCTAACATGCTGATTTCCACCTGATTGTGGAACTCCGGAACTTTGCCGAAGCTCTCTGAGTTTTAAAGTAACTCGGCAGAATTCTGCGGAGTGAGTTTTGCCTATCCCTATTAATATGTGCCATGTGTTAGACTTCACCACATAGCCTAATAAAAGTGAGTTTTAGAACATTCTCATACAATTTGACCATGTATGCGAATGTTGGTTTGGAGTATGCAGTTACCATTCATAAGTCTTAAGGATGAAGTCTAGGTGCAGCAATTATAAATGTAGAGCAAAACGTATTGAAGGAATGAATGTATTATGCGGCACCGTCACTTTCAGGACTGTATCTTGTGAATTTGGATGAGACCAAAGTAACTGCAGACAGCTCATGTGTTATGGAGTACAATGGATTGAGAAGTCTGTATGCTCCACATCTGTGGCAAAAAACAGAGACCAAAGTGACTGCAGACAGCTCATGTGTTATGGAGTACAATGGATTGAGAAGTCTGTGTGCTCCACATCTGTGGCAAAAAACAATCTATGAAAAACAGTAAATCTGTGTCAAACATATACCCAGTAAAGTCAGTGAGGAAGCAGAGAAGGCAAAACAGGAGAGTTTAACTTAAAATATATTGGAAAGGTTTAAATTTGAAAATGCACCACAAATTATTGGACATCAGTTATTCAATGTATCTGGGGTTAACTGTTATTGCAAGGTATTTCTTAATGTCCTTTCTTTGCTACCACCAGCGCTGGAGGGAATTGAGGAAAAAATAGATAAGACATAGTGTAGAGCAGCCTTAAATTTACTAATGATTATATGAAACCAAAAAGATGCTTGTCATTGCCCAACAAGAATATGAAAATATGTTAACACATGTGCTAGTGTCATACAATTTGCACTCAATTCCCAAGACAGCACACACGAATTTCTAATGGTGATGTTAGATATTCTAAAAAATGAGTATCTATTAATAAATACAAAAATTGCTAAAACCTAATCATGGCAAATTGAATGTGAGAATTGTCAAAATACAACTACTCACATCCAACCGGAGGGATTTTTGCAAACTTGTGCTATGTCAAACATCTGTGCAGATAATGTATGTCTAGGCTGTACAGCAGAAATATTATGAACTCTAATTGTGGACAACAGCAACAGATATGCCATCTTAAATCTACAAAGAGGTAGAGATGATACTAAAATTAAAATTGAAATTTCCAACTACAAAGCAGGCCAAATTTCTTTAGGAAGCAAAGCATACACTATAGTCACTATCATTTCCATCAGGGAGAGAGCGTTAGGTGAGGTAATTACATGGTCTATTTGTAAACTAAATTGTATCTGAAACCACATAGTGTAATGATACTTGTTTCACTTTCAAACCAAAATTGCTTTGGAAGTTAGATAACTCATATCTCATTGTCCTTCAACCAAGGTTCTAGAGAAAGTAGTAATACCTATCTATATGTCATCATGTGGCCAACCAAGGGTGACAGCCACTTTAGACTTTGCATTCTTCAAGGGAGTAATGCCTCTGTTGTAGTATTTATTTTTATTAACATGTAGTTTTCAGGAGTAGAGTGGGAAAATGGTGTTTGACTGATAGTGGTGTGTAGGTTCTGCTCTTTATTCAATTGGTCTGGTATGCACAGATGTCATGGGATGTTTTCAAAATCAATATGAATTTTGTTTCCACTGTAGTTCAAGGATGACAAACATTTCTTTGAAATGTTGTCAGTGTTGTGCATGTTTGGGTTCTTGTATTGGTAATGACAATCCACTTACTGTGAGAACACTGTTTAAGAACTAAAAAAAGTTTCCTATTTGATGTGAGTTTAATTTGAAATGATCTAGCTTATATGTAATTCAAACTGTTGATATATTGTTAATTATATAAGTTTCTATTAACAGATTTAATTTTCTCCAAAGATGCTGTGTACAGTGTTAGTAGGTTCAAGCTCATATCTTTGTATGTACCAATCTCTAAACAAATATGTGCCTAACAACAATGCCCATTTTGAAACCAGAGGATGAAATCTTAAATCCTTCACTACACATATCATCTACTAGAAAGTCTAAGATTTTCATTGTTTAGTTGTATCACCAGCTAAACTATAGAAACAATAAGCAAGGCTCATACCTCAAACACCTACTTATAGTAGGCCAAACCTTACATGAGTATATCTGTAATCAAAAGTATGGATGAACACACCATTTGCCTACAAGACACTTTACCTATGAATAGGCTCAGCCACTTGCACATACAAAATTCTCCCTGAAGGAAGTTCTGCCTGGAGATTTATTTCTGGTTCCCATGTATAATATAGTGTTAGGCCAATTGTCTTCTAAACAGAGTGACTGACTAATGAAAATCAGAATGAAAATATCAGTGTCAAAACATATACACTTCCTTTTACTACATCAATTTTTATAAATAAGAATATAAATATAAATATTCCTGTAAGGAAAGATCTGTATCAAGGGGATACTCCCCTCCTAAACACATTATGTAGTACAACACCAACTCTATTCTATATGCAACTTTCTCGCTAAACAATGCTTATAATAAATATTCCTGTACCACACCTATAATAGCAGGTAGGGATAGCTAAAAACTGTTCTATATAATATCTGTGTGAGATAGTTAAACTGGTCAGAGACATATCCTGATATTTGTTCATTCAAAAGTCTTTAGGTAAATTATTATTTCTCGCACTCAACTACGCCTAGTAATAAAGGATAAGTGTACTCTACTAAGAGGTTTTTCTTATGTGTTAAGCAAATATATAATAGTTTTCTGGTTCTAACACTGTTTTACATTGTTTTTTTTCAATGTACTTAAGATCCATCGATCACATGATGAATGTAACATACACTGGTGTTCTGAGAATTTCTTTGTGTCTGTTGCATATATATAGGACATTAATAAATAAACTGTATAGTACATTTTAACTTTCTTAAATGCTTTCTACAATAGCAGCAAGAAGAAAAGTCTAAAGAAGAAGATGAAGAAGGGAGGATAACATTGGTTGAAGAGTTAGTGATATCAGTATGATTATTGTGTTTTTTTTTCATATTTCATTTTGAAGGCTGTATCTCATAACTATTTATATGTATTCACCACATATGGAAAAAATGGTAAGTATGAATTAAAACAAATAGGTGGACGGTGTTGGACATGGTATTACATGCAGATATACCGTCACACATTTAGTAAGACAGATTCACACACCCTTCTCACACTCAACTACATGTAAATATACATACTCATCTAAACACTTTACTGTGTCAAACATACACCAAACAGAGCATATATATTTACATGTCCGCATAGAAACACTCACACACATTAAGAAGTACACCTATGCACATGTACTCTTACACACTCAGTCATACAAACACATATGCTTTTGAAATATACAGGTACACATATACACACATACACATTCAGGTGCACACTCCAATATGCACTTAATCAAAACTACACAAAAAAACTTATACCCTCAGTCACAAACATAGATACTGAACCCCATATAATGGCTTACTGATATACGGTCATGCACAACCAGTGACTTTGTCACACACACACATACACTCACTCAAAGTAAAGTCATACACCTGAAGTCCCTCATGAGCATGCAAAAATATACTGCGACATACAAATACTCACAGACATGCATGGTTATGCATTCATAATCTCTATTTACACTCACTCATTCATATACACACACATAAAACAGGTGAGTCTATCACACCCACACAGACACAAAGGTACCAAAACAACCATAGTGATACATTTTTACTTAATCATTCAGATGCATAGCTGTGATCAGATATGCATACCCTAACTTACTCAGTCAGACAAATGCACTCACACTTTGAACATACTCAGTCTCTTAGTTGTATGCACAGACACTCATCCGGTGACTCTGTCACACCGATACAAACACACATTTGCACACATAATGAGATGAATACATATGCACACAGTGAAGCATATGTACAACTGCACCCAGAAATATGTACCCTGACACACTCAGTCACACACATGTAGCCAGATTGTGTAAAAACGTATTCACTCACTCATAATCTTACACACACATCTGCAACTCTGCCACATCCACACAAAACACACATCTACATACATAACCAGACTAATCCATTTGCACACAGTCACAGAGATGAACAACTGTACCCAGAAATACAACATGTATCTGAAACCTAAATAAATTAATCATTCAATTTATACTCTGATGTATTGCAAAAAACATGTGATGAAAGGCCCTACGTTTCACCAACCATGTGGTGATTTCAAACAGCACACATGAGCATGCCATGCTGCCCAAGTGGGATAACAATCTATAGATCAGGGGCAAAGATTAATCAAAGGGAAAAATATATCTGTAGCACCAAGGCAAATGTATATAGATATAATCAATAGATAAATCCAACTGTCCCCCAATCCACACCACTTCTCAGTTGTATATTCAGGAAACCTTCCTATGAAATGTCTAAGTATAATCAAGTAGTCAGTCCAATATTCCAAACAAAATATGTATAAAAAGATAATAATAACACAAACAATTCAAAATATCTTATCTGACACCCAGTGCTTGTGGTAGAAATGGAGAAGAGGAAAAGGGGAGGGGAGGGCTCCTGGCCAGATAAGCAGCAGGACATCTCAATAGAAATTTCTTTCCTTTCCTCCTTGTGGAAATAACAAATAAAGATGGGTGAAGAACAATCCAATTAAAACAAATATACAATTGTTTTATAAAATCTCAACTTAGACCTGCAGGTAATCTTAGACAAAATTGTAGGACTAAGCCTACCATAGTGGGATCATTTGTTATCTACTAAATGAACTTTCAATTCCTCTCCAGTATTCCACCCACCCGATATGTGGCTTCAAGATCAATTTTATGGTGTGTTTCTTTTTGTCTCAGCCTTAATTCTCTATTGCCCCCTCATATGTCGCAAGGAAGCTGTTCAATGGTAAAGAATGACAATTTGCTCCAATCCTTGTAGTGTCTTTCTTCAAAGTGCCTGGCCTAGGATAGTGGGTATCTTCTTTATCTATGGTTTGCATATAGTATAGAATTATTTTCTTCACCGGATGTATTGTACTCCTCAAATATCTATAATTGCAAGGAAATTCCAGGGCATATACTACATAGGGGGTATTGCAAGTTAAGAACTGATCAGTCATTTTAATCACTCTTCCAAAGGGAACCAGAAAACCTTTTCCCGTAGTACTGTATCTGCATGCTTTACAGTTCCAACATGGATGGAACCCCTTATGGGTACTGGCAGAGTTACCACTTACAGTGATGTCACTTCTAACTAACCAGCCTGTCAGACTTGTCCCTCTCCTCTATGAAAAACTGTGTTTACTATTCACTATAGGACCCATCGTGAAATCATTTGTGACTATACACAATTCTTTCTGATAAGTCTAGTGACTTCCTAAGTTTTTGTATTGAAGGTAGTAATCAATCTTGTTGTTATGTATTTGTTCTCATTGGTGGTTGTAGACTTTTTGATAAACATGGCATCCCTAGAGATACCCCCTATTTGTGTCTTCACTCTCTTAAGTGTTCAGTCTAGGTAGCCTATCCATGAATCTGCTAATCATGAGCCCCTATTCTCTTAAATAACTTTCCTAACTTCAGCAGTTTCTATTTGCACTCAGAAAATCACCAAGAGGAATATTACGCTTAGAGGTTTCCAAGTGACTGCTTAGGGTGTGAAGAATGCTGTTACCCACAGTGGGTTTCCTTTAAAGAGAAGTAGTGAGCTTCCATGGTTTAAACTCCACCAGAGTACAGGAAAAACAACCTTCTAATCACTTATGGTATAAGAAGAGTCTAAATTATAAGCATTGTTCATGAGCTTGCCTACAAAGTCCATGGTAGGTCTTTCTGTCCCTTTCCACACAATGAGTTGTCAGTGTAGCTGAGCCACAAAATGGCTTGTCCATATCCTCAGCTGTCTCAGGTTCAGTGGACACCTGTTCATCCCACCATACTATGAAAAGATTTACAAAGCTGGGGGCAAAACAGGTGATATTTGAATACACTCTGGTGTGCACACTTGTTACTGTAGGAAGGAGTATTAGTGGAGATTGTGGTTATCAGAGTCTACTATTTACGCCCATCAGCTTGGAAAGAGTTGTGAGTAGAGATAAGGCTTTTCTCACTCCCTACTATGAACATCCATCATCCAAGAGAGGGGTCTCAGTGGAAAGGCCAATCCATCCACATACTACAATGTATTCCTATCATCCAAGAGAGAGGTTTGAAAGTAGAGGACAGTCCCTCCTCAAACCCTAGTACGCATACCTATCATCTGAGAAAGAGGTCTCAGAGGAGAGAACAGTCCAGCCACACACCTACTATGCACACTCATAATTTGAGAGTGAGGTCTCAAAGGAGAGGCCAGTTCCGTTCCACTCACTGCTATGAAATCACGTCATCTGAGTGAAAGGTCTCAAAATAGAGCAATCAGCGAGTGCATTGATCTGCATGAGAACGATTGCAGTGGTCCCAGATGCTGCGACCGTTCTCATACTCCATCGTGGTCCTTACTCTGGACCCCTCCTATCCGTTAAAGGAATATGTACCTCTGTGCCAGCCGGGACGGAAGTACAACCGGCGGAAAGATTGTTGATCTCCTTCTTATTGCCATAAGCCCTGAAGAAGTCGTGGGGTACTTTCCCAGATGAAACACGTGTTGGCTGGGCAATCATTCAGGATTAAAGAAGAACACAACTATTCCTGATTGTGCATTGTGATTTCTAATACATGTTTGTACATTGAATGTCCATTTGAGTCAACATATGACATAGAGTAAATACTCGACGACTATATGTAGACGTGTGCACAGGCCTTTAGTAACTTTGTGAGACCTCCGGTCTGAAAATCAGGGGGTTTAGGGTCTACCCCCTCCTGTTGGCACCATCCCAAGAATAACGACAACCAGATTGACGTACACTCACTGTAGGCGCCTTATTCCTACCACATACTTCCAAAACCCTGTCCTCCGTTCATCTCAAAATAGAGACTAGTCCTTCCATACATCCTACTACTCACACTTGTCATTGGAGACAGAGGTCTCAAAGGAGAGGCCAGTCCCTCTTCACTTAGTACTATGCAAACACGTCATCTGAGTGAAACTCTCAAAGTAGAGGCCAGTCCTTCCATACATCCTACTACGCACACCCGTCATCTGAGATTGAGGTCTAGAAAGAGAGGCCAGTCCATCCACACACCCTTTCAATGTACATTTGTCATCTGAGAAAGAGATCTAGAAGGAGACCATGCACACACCCTACTGTGCACATCTGTTATTTGAGAGAGAGAGATGTGAAAGAAGAGACCAGACCCTCTCTACTCACTACTGTGCACACTCGTCATTTAAGAGAGAGATCTCAAAGTAGAGACCAGTCACTCCCCATCCACCGTACTGGGCACACTCGTTATCTGAGACAAAAATCTGAAAGAAGCAAGTCCATCCACACACCTTTCTATGCACACCTATCATATGAAATAGCGGTCTTAAAGGAGAGGCCAGTGCCTCCCCACACCCTGCTATGCACAACCATCATCCAAGCGAGGGGTCTCAGCAGAGAAGTCAGTTTCTCCACGCAACCTACCATGCATACCTGTCATCCGAGAGAGACATTTGAAAGGAGTGGGGCAGTCTACCTCACATACACTAGTATGCACACATATTATGTAAGAGAGAGTTGACATTTGAGAGGCTAGTCCTTTCCATATAGTACTATTTCTCTACAACACTGTTGCGATCTCATGAGAGTACCACAAGAGTAGAACACAAGCTTCAGGGAGTAAAGCTTGCTGCATGTGGACTCTACCAAGACCCACATGGAAAATTTCTGGACCTGCCACAAGGTACTTTATGATCCCCCAAGAGTCTTTAAAAATCTTATCCAGTGATGTAGGAAAAAGGGACCAAGGTCAACCAATAGTTAATATTCTTATTAAAAGGTTTAAGAAATGGTGTGAGGTGATTGGCTGCAGAAACAGAGACAGCTCAGATTGCCCTTGGTGCTTTGGAGGAGAAGGAAGTCGTTTTGAGTTGTGCTGAGCATGTTTTGACATAGTTTGGACTGAAAGAGACTGCTGTATTAAGATGCATTACAGAAATAGCTCCAAGGTATGCTATTTAATCAAATATTTTAGGAACTGAAGTGACAGTAAGTGCACCACTGACTTCACTTGGTAGACTTAGGTTAACAAAGTGAAAATGTGTTTGTAGAGGTGTAGATTTCTCAATATCCCCTCTAAGAAGTAGAGATTACAATGTAGAGAGATATCAGAAAGTAATGCACGTTAAAAAATGAATTGTTCAATGTGTATGTAGTTAAAATTAAAAGAGTTAGTGATTCTCAAATTATAAAACAAAGAATCTGCAATCTGTTCATTCAAGCCCTAGTGCTCTTATGAACCTTTGTGTGCACATAGTTTACCCCTATGAGATGTTTGAGTGGAGATATTGCTATTTGTAGAGTATAAAACCATGCTCACTGTTATGGTAAGGTATGTCAAGAGTAAAGTCTTATTTATATACTTTATGGAACTAGGGTTGATGGCATGCTATAATTTGATTGTGAAAAAAAATGCACTGGTTGAGGGTGTTGAAATTTTCAAGAGAAAGTAATAACAAGTTAATGGTAAACTAGATATAAATAAGTGATTGTGGGTGAAAAATGTAGAAAAGTTTAGTGAATATAGAAATTAATCACTGTTATCAATTAATGACCAATATGCAAGTTTGAATTTTCTGGTTAGTTTTTCTTTTTGTAGGAGGAAAATGGAATACACAGATTGTGAAAAGAAACCAGTAAGCCCCTTTTCGCACCCTAATTTGCACACCCATCATCCAAGAGATAGGTCACAGGAAAGGGGCCAATGACTTTCAACATTCTACTATGCAGACTTATCATCCAAAATAGATGTGTCATCAAAACAAGACAGTTTTTCCCCACAGCTTGCTATTTATACCTGTCAGCATGGGAAGAGGTATGAGCAGAGAGGTAAGCTTTTCTCAAAGTGTACTACAGACAACTATCACCCTGGATAGATGTGTTAGTGTACAGGCCACTCCCTTTAGAGACAGTACTGTATATCCCTGATGCTCTACAGTCAACTTGTCAACACTCCAACCACAGAGCAGGACACACCCTCGACACCATCTTTGCGGCAGGAAACAGCATCCAGTTCAGCCACACAACGCAGCCTCCTTGGACCGACCACCACTGTGTACACTTCGCCATTACCAAACCCAAGGCACCCAAACCAGCCCCACGCCCACCAAGTAAGGAACGGGAGCAAGGTTACCGATGAGCAACTTAACGCCACCCTCACCCGAGACAACCACACCTGGGCACCCGATGCAAACAAAGCAACCATAGAACTTCACATCTGGATCTTCAACTGCGCAGACGAGCACGCCCTGCTATGCAACCCCGACAGACAACGTCCCAGGAAAGCCGCCTGGTTCACCATCATTCTCCAAGAAGCCAGACGCACCTGCAGATGCCTGGCGAAGAACTGGAGAAACACCAAGACAACCGAAAACCGCACCACCTACAAGGACGCCATGACGGACTACCATAACCAGATCAGAGCCCCCAAGAGGAACTTCATCCACAACAAAATCCTGGCCAACTCCAAGGAACTTTTTTCAGTGTCATTCAAGAATTCAAAACCCATGCAGCAAAGCCACAGACATCACCCCATCCCAAGACCTTTGTGACAAGGTTGGAACCTATTTCCATCTCAAGATCAAAAATCTCTATGACAACTTCATCGACCATCCACCAGGCCCCACAGATGGCCTCCCGCTCCCCAGAAACACCAACCAGCCCACCATCTCCAACTGGACACCGATCACGGCTGAAGACACCGCCTCAACCATGAAAAGCAAACACATGGGGTCCCCACCGACCACAGCCAACTCACATCTACCACAGAGCCATGGCCACCATCACACCCGAACTACATTGCACTATCAACACCACCTTCAAAACAGGCACCTTCCCAGACGACTGGAAGCATGCAGAAGTCAGACCCCTGCTCAAGCAGCCCACAGCTGACACCACCAACCTGAAGAACTATCGGCCCATCTCGCTCCTCCCCTTCGCAGCCAAAGTTGCAGAGAAAACAGACAACAGGAAACTGACACGATTCATTGAAGAGAACGCTGTCCTCAACCCGTCCCAATCCGGATTCCGAAGCAACCACGGCACAGAGACCGCCCTACTCGCCGCCACAGATGAAACCTGCACCCTCCTGGACCAAGGCCACTCTGCAGCCCTCATCCTACTCGACCTAACAGCGGCCTTGAACACCGTCTCCCACCGCACACAAGTCACCAGACTACACGATGCAGGCATACAAGGAACAGCCCTGGACTGGATCCGATCATTCCTCACCGGAAGAAGCCAAAGGATCAGACTCTCACCCTTCCTCTCCGATCCCACAAAAATCACCTGCGGAATACCACAGGGTTCTTCACTGAGCCCCACCCTCTTCAACATCTACATGGCCCCCCTCGCAGCCATCGTCCGACAACATGGCCTCAACATCGTATCCTACGCCGACGACACCCAGCTCATCCTCTCCCTCACCAAAGACCCCACCACTGTCAAACTCAACTTCCAGAAAGGAATGCAAGACGTCGCAGTCTGGATGACCAACAGCTGCCTGAAGCTCAATGCCGAGAAGACAGAAGTCCTCATCCTCGATACCACCCCTTCTGCATGGGACAGCACCTGGTGGCCGACTGCCCTCAGAAGCCTACCTACCCCCTCAGACCATGCCAAGAACCTCAGCATCGTACTCGACTCATCACTCACCATGAACCGACAGGTCAATACCGTTACCTCCAGCTGCTTCAACACCCTCCGCATCCTCCGCAAGACCTTCAAGTGGATCCCCCTGAGTCAAGGAAGACAGTCACCTATGCACTCATCACTAGCACATTGGACTATGGAAACGTATTCTACGCCAGCATCAACAAGTCCCTACTCCGCAAACTCCAGACAATACAGAACACCGCCACCAGACTCGTCCTCGGCATCCCCCGACATGAACACATCAGCCAACAAACTAAGTCTCCACTGGCTCCCCGTGGAGAAAAGAGTCACTTTCAAAATCCTCACTCATGCCTACAAATGCCTTCACAACAACGGACCCTCAACAACAGAATCAACTTCCACGTACCCAAAAGAAACCTCTGATCTTCCAACTTTTCACTGGCCGAAACCCTGTGTATCCACAGAGCCAGAGCAGTTGGAAGATCCTTCTCTCACATTGCAGCCAAGACCTGGAACGAGCTACTGGCAGTCATCAGATGTGTCCCCTCCCTGAACACCTTGAGTAAGACCCTGAAGACCTGGCTCTTCAGCTAAACAGATCTGCGGACCCCACCCCTCAGCGCCCTGAGACCCTCACAGGTGAGTAGCACGCTTACAATTTCCTATTTGATTGATTGATTGATTGCGGTGTCTGCATAGAGGCTACTTTTTGCCCACATTGTGCTGCACATCAGTGTTTTCCTGTTAGTGGAGAGACATTGTGGGGAGAGGTGTACTTGGATAGGCAAATCCATTCCCACACACTAATATAGATGGTTTTTGCCCTGGGGAGAGTACCTCTAATACTTGCTATGCAATACAGAGATCTTACATACAACGTGAGTACCTTCTACACCCTACTATGCATACGGCTGAGCCTGGGGAAATATATGAGTGGAGAGGCATTGTCTTGTTACACCTTACTCTACACACTGGTCACATGGATGCAACTACTGTGCACTCTTGTTATATCCTGGACACCTAATAGTAGAGAGGTCAGTTTCTCGCTATACCCTGGTAGTGGGAACTATAAAGTATAAGTACTGTAATCGAGGAGAGTGCAAATTATATCCCCTAAAATAATCATGATCGCACAAGTCTTTTGTGGGATTGTAAAAAAGTACGGAGGGGTAGAAAAGAATCTGTCTGAATATAGAGATCTCAGCAGAGAGATGTGTTTGCATGTTCTACTACCCAACCCAAGAGTAAAAAACTGCTATCCATGAGATATAAGCTATGTGTTTGAGCTCGAGAGACTCTCATGAGAGTCAGATTAATAAATAGAGGTGAGATGAATTGATGGAGTTTTAGTCCATGGAATTCTGTGGAATTATAAACAAATTGCAGAAGTTTCTGTGAAATAAAACCAATAAAAAGATCGTGGGAGTTTACCGAGCTGGTCACCTAGGTGCAGAGCACACCGTGGCCCTCTGTATTTGAACAGGAGGGTGGAGGTGTTTGGCAGTTGGTGAGGGTGCCTCCGTTTACCTCCAGGACATTGTACTGTGCACTAAAAGTTTGAAAGTCTCTTCAAAGCCCAAACAATTGTATTTCTTTAACAGGCGGAAGCATTTCTCCTTAGTGCAGAGTATAGCTGTCACTGTTTCCTACCAGGCTTCTTAACAGTCAAGGAGATAATCAAATGGAACCACATGGGAAATAAAGAATAAAGAATGCTGACCCAGACATGTATGCTCATGGGCTTAACTGCAGACTAAGCACATTATGGCTCGAGGATATGTTAACTTGATATCATAGGCTCTGCTAAAATTGACCAAGGTAATTTTAAAGGGGGAGGAAAAATAAAAGCCTAGCTTAAGGGTTAGAGTCAGTGGCCCAAATATGAGTAATATGGCGGGTAAATGATCCCACTACAATATGAGGGATAAGAGATACCAATATGGGGAGGTGTGCACCCTCTGCACAGTCCTAGGTCACCCAATAGAATTTTCTAGTACTCCAGTACATCGGAGGCACATCCTAACCCATTTTAGTCCTCTCTTCATCTGCTGCTCCCTGTTGGATCAGGAACACCCAAAAGCCCAAGAGACAGAGCTGAGGCAACCCCAGGGCCATCATGGAACAGAGATATTTTCATGTATGACTGGAAGTTTGGTAGGAAGATGTTGTAGTGGTAGCCCTTGGAGAGAAGCAGATTATTAAAAAGCTAAATCAGGTGCTGCAAGAATGGAGGATAGTGGTAAGAGGTAATAAATCACTGAATCCCCCTAAGAGGAAAGAAGCAAGGAGGGAGCTAACTCACTGGCAATCAGAAGAAGGGTGAAGTCATCTGGGGAGCAGTGCATTTCACCAGCAGAATTAATCAGTAATTCCGCATTACATAAGTAAATTGGAATTACTAAATTCTTCCAATTCCACCAGTGGAATAAAAATTCCAACCACCCCTACAAATATATGTGAGGCGGTATGCATTTGGGTGCTCCCGTTTGTGGTAAGAGTCTCACAGGTGTCAGTATCCCCCAAAAAATGGAGCTATAACATGAATTAATATAATATAGGAATAGGGTGGCTATGAAAAGAGTCTTTGTATTTATAGCCTGTAGTGTCCCTTTACACATAGAACTGGATGCATTCCTTGATTTTATTAAGTTAGATCCTTTTTCTATTCGCATTGAAGTGTACTCCATCTTGCCTATATACACCTGGCGTAGCAAAATGGATATTGTATTGATATATAGAGACCATGTCATGGTCACAAAGAAATACAAAAACATTTTATTGACATGCTTCTGGGATTTCTCCAAGTTTGGAAATCCAAGATTCGTGTCATTATCACAATTAATGGCATAGTCTCTAGCCCAGTGGATGAAGCTATGTCCCATATTCCAGAGGAGAACCATGGTGCAGTATCGAGATTTCAGTCACCAGAGGAGTGCTCAGCAGAATTAGTAAGCATCAGGAGCAAGACAGAGTTAAACGGGGAGAAAACAAATGGGAGGGAGAAAAAAAATGGGAGGGTGGCCAAAATATAGATGTCATTGTTAGGTTTTTGGCAGTTACACAAATAGGTTAGGTGAGACTAATTGCTGTTGTATGGTGCACAGTTACTTGGTAAACAGTATGAATTTTTCTATTGGGTGATTTTTAAATTTTGGGCACGGTCTCATGAGAGACCTGCAAGAAAATAGCAGGCAGCTCTGCTCCCTCTGACTGCATGCAAGAGATTATCTACCTGGCTCTCACGAGATTCTCATGAGAGTTTTTAAGAAGGGAAAAAAAGGAAACATACTATAAGCAAAATAGATCATTAAACTACAAGGGAGCTCTGAAAAGAGCTGTTTTTGTTAACATTTCATAACAGATTTAATTTTTTTGTGTGTTTTCTACATTTATTTGTCTTTTAAAATTTTATAATAGGGTAGAACTAAAACATTCAACTTGGGGGAATAAAAACAACAACATCTCCTAAAAAACAAAAAGGAAAAAAGTGTGGAAAAAATATCTGCTATGAAAAACAAACTACTGCTTAAGGGGGCAATTGTGATCTTGGACATAAGCAGTAAAACAGTGCTTTATTAGGATAAACAGAGTTGTTATCTGCTTCAGCATTCAGGACCTTGGCAACCACAGTATCTCCAGGTTGAAATCAGGTCGAAGCTTCTGAAGAGATGTCCAGCTCCGTAGCACGACCTAACTGCCTCCACATGCTTGTTGTACTCATGCTGATCTGTTTGTTTCCCTGAGCTGAACTCCTTCTTGCAACGTTTGCAGATGACATACTTTGCAGAGACTTTTTGCTGTCTGGCTTCATGCCAAAAATTGCCATACCAAAAACTCTTCATCAGGCTGAGGTGGCTGAGCTGGTGCTACAGCATCCGGTTTCTCATCAGAATCTGAGAATGTCATTCTTCTATGGCAAAACAAAAAAAGCACACAGAGCACTGCCACATGGTCTACCCACTTTTATAGGCAAATAAACCAAAAGGATAGATTCTTCCTTTTGCAAATAAAGCCATCCACATCAACCAATCACAACTCGTCCTTGGGATGTGTTTCCTCTCCAGGACCTCTCGCGAGACTCTTGTGAGCGTGTCACAAGATCGTAAAAAAATTATTGCTTTGCATATTAAATAAAACAATTAATAATTTACTTTTATAACTTTTTCAAGAGCTCTAATGTCTTCCTTTGTTCAGAATAACAGAAAACACTGTTATTTACTTAATTTCATATATATGTCTCATGGGTGCTTCACCAGAAAAGGAAGTACAGTCCCCTCTGAGTCCAGGCAGAGGATTGTGTATTCGACTCCTGCAAGCATCTCATAAGAGTTATCAGTTTCAAAAACTTAAAATAAATATAACAAACATAGCTAAATGACTCCCTCATTACAGGTTACCATTAAACAATAACGAAACACATAAAAAGAACTAGAAAGTATGGTATACAATTATTAATGAACTTGCTGAGTAGATGTCTCAATATAAGAGTTACAATACCTGAGGGGTTAGATATTTATATTGAATATTGATGTATTACTCTGTTTAATACTCAGGAATGAATTTTTAGAAACATTTTGCAAACTGTGCACCCTTTCCTAGTATATTACAATACAAAAGCCATTCCCTTTCAAAACAATGTCTGCACAGAGGATATATTATTCAGGTATTCCTTTACAGATACACTCAAAAAATAATTAATTTGCTTAAATATTTTTTTTTACTGAAAAAGGTAATGTTATAGTTAGGTGAATTTGTCCATGTGAACATTGGCATATCGAACCTCAAAAAACACAGAAATTCAGCAGTGATATTTATTAGCACTAACTATACCTTGCACCTCCGCCATGTACTGGTTATGACCTCCCACATGACATCATGCATGAAATGTTCGATGACATAATTTATGACATAACCACAAAGTGGTGTGCTTTTTCAAGAACAATTTTATTTCAGCCCTGTGAACTCCATCCCCCAGGGTCCGGCCAGCAAAGAGAGGATGTCCCGATGCCCACCCAGGGCACCCACCACACACTGGCTGTTTGCCACAGGGGGAGCCCCAAGGCCCCTCTGTGGTGCCATCCAGGTCCCCACCAAAAGGAGGAGCCGGCATTGCTCACACCTGGTGGTAAGCAGATAAAAATGCTGCTCCCTGCGGGTCGGAGCAATCTTTTCATCTGATTCCCTGTAGACACAGAAACAGTTGAAAACTTCACTCCTATTTCAAGAGCATTTTGTAAGCTTCCACCCACTGGGAGCTGACTTGGTGCTTGCTCCCTCTTGGCGTGAGTTTGGAAAGTGCTCCCGACAATGAGTGCAAAAACTGTTTTCTCTTACTGCGCTAGTTTGGGCAGGAAACTGCTCTGTCCCATGGGTGGGTACAGGGGGTTGGGTTCCCAGGTCTGAAAGAGGCACAGGGAGGGGACCTGGCCCAATGGGGTGGCTTAAAAAACACAAACACAGGATTCCATGCTGGTTTTTTTAGGAAATGTTGCTCCAGATTAAAGGACGGATTGTAGTGGTGGCAGTCAATCAAATCTCACTGAGATCTGTCAGGATCCGAGGAGCCTCCGTGCCTCTAGATATGCCAAGGTATTTTTCATTAATGACTCTAAAACTACTGAACAGATTTACACCAAAACACACAAAACACTCTTTCTGGACCTAGACCTATCTTTCTGTTTCTGTCAAATGTAGCGGAAATCCATTTTGCAGTTTAGGCTGTAACTGTGTATAAAGTTCCTATGGAAAAGTGAAAGGGGAAAAAGCATTTTGGGTGTTCCCTTTTTACTCGGCCCCCACTTGACTGCTCATCCTGAACCATTCCATGCCAAAGCAGGCAAACGAGAGCACTTTTCTGAAAAGTTTCATGGAGATTTGTTAAATGGTGCCAAAGTTATTAGCAACACAAAAAATAGCAAAGCCATCTTTTGTGCCTGATCACTCCCCATTGTTTGACCAATGCTGGTGGCTGCTGACTCTGAGAGTACCTTGGGCTCTGCTAAAGAGGCCAAGTGCCAGTATTTTGTTCTCTAAGGGTATACAGTAATTGGTATAATTTTAATTGGCAAAGTCATCCTACCTGTAAGTCCCTAGTATATGGTGAAGCACGTAGGTGTTGAGACCCCAATCGACTCAATGCACTTAAGTGTGCAATGCTGTGGTGTGTGGTGTTATTTTAAGCCAGGTCTGCTTTGCAAGTTAGTTAAAATTAAAATATGTCTGAATTTGACTTTGCAATTAAAAGTACTATCAAATGCCAAAATTGCCTTTTTATTACTTATACATCACCTCTAAGATAGATAGATAGATAGATAGATAGATAGATAGATAGATAGATAGATAGATAGATAGATAGATAGATAGATAGATAGATAGATAGATGGATGGATGGATGGATGGATGGATGGATGGATGGATGGATGGATGGATGGATGGATGGATGGATGGATGGATGGATGGATGGATGGATGGATGGATGGATAGATAGATAGATAGATAGATAGATAGATAGATAGATAGATAGATAGATAGATAGATAGATAGATAGATAGATAGATAGATGGATGGATGGATGGATGGATGGATGGATGGATGGATGGATGGATGGATGGATGGATGGATGGATGGATGGATGGATGGATGGATGGATGGATGGATGGATGGATGGATGGATGGATAGATAGATAGATAGATAGATAGATAGATAGATAGATAGATAGATAGATAGATAGATAGATAGATAGATAGATAGATAGATAGATAGATAGATAGATAGATAGATAGATAGGTAGATAGATAGATAGATAGATAGATAGATAGATAGATAGATAGATAGATAGATAGATAGATAGATAGATAGATAGATAGATAGATAGATAGATAGATAGATAGATAGATAGATAGATAGATAGATAGATAGATAGATAGATACTCAAAACATCCAAGAAAAACTGCCGCACCATCGAAAAAGCCCAAGCGCCAAAAACAACGACATCACACCCTCGCAAGACCTCTGCGACTCACTCGCCTCATTCTTCCATCGCAAGATCGCCGACATACACAACAGCTTCGGCGCACAGACCACACACCCAACCACTGAACCAATGCCCCCCACCACCACCCTCTGCAACTGGACCCCGGTCAGCACCGAAGACACCACCCGCACGATGAACACCATCCACTCCGGATCCCCAACCGACCCCTGCCCCCACCATGTCTTCAACAAGGCCGACTCCATCATCGCACCCCAACTCTGGGACATCATCAACATCTCCTTCACCACCGCCACCTTCCCGGAGAGCTGGAAGCATGCCAAGCTCAGCGCCCTCCTGAAGAAACCGACACCGGACCCCACCGACCTCAAGAACTTCCGCCCCATCTCGCTCCTCCCTTTTCCTGCCAAAGTCATCGAGAAGACCGTCAACAAACAGCTCGCCGCCTTCCTCGAGACGAACGGATCCCTCGACCCCTCACAGTCCGGTTTCCGAGCCAACCACAGCACCGAGACTGCCCTCATCGCAGCCACCGACGACATCAGATCCCTGCTCGACAATGGGGAAACAGCTGCCCTCATCCTCCTGGACCTCTCTGCAGCGTTCGACACAGTTTGCCACCGCACACTAATACAGCGCCTCAGCAACACCGGAATCCAAGAGAAGGCACTGGAGTGGATCATCTCGTTCCTCGCCAGAAGAACCCAGAGAGTCCGCCTCCCCCCGTTCCATTCCACGGCCACCGAAGTCAGCTGCGGCGTACCTCAAGGATCCTCGCTCAGCCCCACCCGCTTCAACGTCTACATGAGCCCCCTCACAGCCGTCGCATGCCAACACAACCTTAACATCATTTCCTACGCCGACGACACCCAGCTGATCCTCTCCCTCACCAACGACCCCGCCACCGCCAGAGCCAGCCTACACGAAGGAATGAAAGACGTCGCCGAGTGGATGAAGAACAGCCGCCTGAAACTGAACTCAGACAAGATGGAAGTCCTCATCCTGGGATCATACCCCTCCGCCTGGGACAATTCCTGGTGGCCCCCTGCCCTGGGCACCACCCCCAAGCCAACGGACCAAGCACGAAACCTGGGCTTCATCCTTGACTCCTCCCTCTCGATGACCAAGCAAGTCAATGCCGTCTCGTCATCCTGTTTCAACACCCTGCGCATGCTCCGAAAGATCTTTCGATGGATCCCCACCGAAACCAGGAAGACGGTCACCCAGGCACTCGTCACCAGCCGACTGGACTACGGGAACACCCTCTACGCGGGAACCACAGCCAAACTACAGAAAAGACTCCAGCGCATACAGAACGCCTCCGCACGACTAGTCCTGGACATCCCCCGCCACAACCACATCTCCGCCCACCTGAGAGACCTGCACTGGCTCCCCGTCAGCAAGAGGATCACGTTCAGACTCCTCACCCACGCACACAAGGCTCTCCACGACCTGGGCCCCAAGTACCTCAACAACCGACTCACTTTCTACACGCCCACCCGCCAGCTGCGATCGACCAGCCTCGCCCTCGCCACTGTACCACTCATTCGTAGAGCCACCGCCGGAGGAAGATCCTTCTCCTACCTGGCGGCCAAGACATGGAACTCCCTCCCCATCCACCTACGGCTGACCCAGGACCATCTCTCCTTCAGGAAGCAACTCAAGACCTGGCTTTTTGAGCAGTAACGGACCCCTCCCCCCCAGCGCCTTGAGACCCTAGCGGGTGAGTAGCGCGCTATATAAATTGATAGATAGATAGATAGATAGATAGATAGATAGATAGATAGATAGATAGATAGATAGATAGATAGATAGATAGATAGATAGATAGATAGATAGATAGATAGATAGATAGATAGATAGATAGATAGATAGATAGATAGATAGATAGATAGATAGATAGATAGATAGATTTGTTGTTTCAAGTTGATTAAAACCATCACAATATAGAACAACATTATACGTAAAACAGTAAACACAGATCCTTTTTAATGGCCAACTTCATGGGGCTAGCTAGATAGAATGCTTTCCCTGGATGTTGATACAGAGTCTCACATACACTTTTGTGAGCTTTCCAGGAAAGCTCTTGTTTATCATCAATTCCAGATTGTCTCTTAGCCATTTTAACCAACAATTTAATTTTGCACTGAGCTTCAGCGTTAAACTATTGTAAAGATGTTCAGCGCGTAAAGAGCTTCAATTACTTCCCTCAAGTAGGGCTCCCACAAGAATGTTTCATCTTGGATTCCTTACTCTATCATTTCTTTAAGGGACCCCAGGAGAACAGCCATAAGCTTTGTATAGAATCCAGAAAACGAGGGGCCTTTAACATATTAGATTGTTTATAAAGACCAAATTCCATCTGTATCTATGAAGAAGATTAAATAGTCGTCTATAACATCCTGATTGAGCTTTGCCCATCCAGGATAAGATGTGATTTCTAAAGATCAATGAGCCATACACGAGCGTTTGAGATACATTTAGCATCTACTACTTTTCTGATGGCCTTTAGATCAGGACTGCTCAACTTAGAGGCCACATTTTGAAAGCTCATTATCACTGACAAAGCAGATTCCTTTAGACTGAACAGATGTGTGATATGGGAACCACGCTGATTAAAGTAGATGCCCAGGTATTTGGGAGGCTTGTCACTTGTTCCCGAACCACATTATTCATCTAGGAATTAATTTTGACAACACATCTGTTTCTACCTCCATAAGCCATGATTTTTTTTTTGACATAATTGACTTCTAGTTTGCTTTCTGCAAAATAGAGAGCAAAGGCTGCCAGACATCCTTGCAGCCCTACCCCTGTGTGCTCAAATAGTAAAGTATCATTGGCATACTAGAGGCAATGTATGTGGGAGCCAGTAACTTTAAGAAGAAAAGCATGTGCAGATGTCAGATCTTTGTTTATGTCCACCAAATAAAGATTGAACAACAGTGGAGCAAGGATACAGCCTTTTTTTACTACTAAAGTGGTCCTGATATTATGGGTTGTGACTCTGTTACCTTTACCCATGTTCCAGTGTATAGGCTTCAGTTGGCTCTTAGTAGATTTTCCCAAATCCCAGTTGAGTGATGGGTATTAGGCCCTTAATGTTGGACAATTCCTCCAAATCTTTCTTTAAGATTTTTGCAAAGCATTTGCCTTCAACATCAAATAGGGCGATGAGCCCGAATTTAAATGAATTATTGCAAGTGCCTTTTTTGTGGATTGGAGAGTATGGCACCTCTCCGGCTGTCCAGCACTTCATTCCCCCACAAGTAGTTTTTAAAGAGTGGGCTAAACAGGGATGCCCAATCTCCTGGGGCAGATTTAAATTTTCTCATAGGCAAGCCATTAGAGGCCGGGCTCCAGCTGCTCCAAATGAGGCCAGTACACATTTAATCAAGTCTTGGCAGGACAATAATTCACCCCTGTGCAGCAGATTGTTACTGCAACAGTGGACTACTTCTTCTGATGGAATGTCCAGGTCACACATTTTTTGACAGTATTATACAGGTTCAAAATATAGTCCAATCACTTAGGAGCCATGATGGCAGGTGGCATTTTCTGAGTATTTTGGTTTGATCTTTTCTTGACCAGGTTCCACATTTTTCAGGATTTTTAGTTTTCAAGGCCTCATTAAATTCAATCCATGTCAATTCTTCGTTAAACCGAGAGATATCCCAGGCTTTAGATCTATAGGCCTTCCTAGCCTTCCAGATTTTAGCTGCTTGCATGGGAGCATTGCTGCTATTACGTGCTGACCTCCAAAGTTCTTTGAATTCTCACTTAAGACCTCGCAGCACCGTGTTACAAGGTCCCATATGGGTCTGTTTACTTCCTGAATTTTGGTCCTTGCTAATAAATCAGTTGGTTAGTTTTTTAAGTGAATTTGGCCACTTTATGAATGACGGTAAAGTATTCATGGCCCTATGTTCTAAAAACTCTCTCAGCTCCACCAAGTCAGGAGGTAAGGTAGTTGTTGCCCATTTTGTTCTTACCAGCTCGCAAATGCCCTCTTCCGTACAAATTGTTTGCAATTTTATCAATCTGGGTGTATCCCTGTGTAGATTATAGGTTAGACTTGCATAATAGCTCATTCACTATCATGGGGAAGGCTTTCTTAAACTTAATAAAGTCTATCTTTACTTTAGATCTAGCTGGTAATGTCATTCAAAGTATCAAATTAATTGTCACATCAAATCCAACAACTTGCCAAGGTTAGTGTTAATGTAACTATTACAGGAAAGTAGTTTTAGAACTTAATATCCTGAAGCTAACTAAAGCAGACCTGTAGAAGCCTCATCTGATTGGTCAGCCTTTGACAGCCTGAACCAAGCTGATCCGTAAATAGGTGTGAAGAGGTCAGGGGCTGAAACAGTACAGGCATTTTGTGGGAGGAGATGTTACTCCTGGAGCAACCAGGGAGATGAGGGGAACTGGGGAGATAAGCTGGACTTCAGAGGCAGGAAAACAGATGTCACAAGACACAGGCCAGCCCCTACTTCTTTGATCCCTAGCTAGATGGAAGACCTCCATTTAGATTAGGAGAGGGGCTGTAAGGCGAGTGTAATGGGTTGTTAACCACACCTTTGGGTTGGATTACACAAACACACACAACAAGGAGGGCTTTTCTCCATTTTGATTTCTGTCAGAACAGTGCATTCTGGGTCAAACTTATGCTACACTTTGCAGGAAGCGCTCATAGCAGAGGGATATAACTTCACTCCTATTGGTTGGGGTCCTCCCTTGCCTGCTCAATATAGAGGATAAATATGGGAGAGCTACAGGAGCTCGTCAGAACACCTGCCTGAAACAAAAGAAGAAAAAGGACTGCCTTACTGGAACCTTGGACTGCACCACAGATGGCTTACACTCAAAAGGACTGCACCTGCTGTACTCTCAAAGTTCCAGAAGAAAGGACAATGCCCATCTCAGAGGAAAAGTGGTGGACCCACTGATCAGCAACAGGTACAACAGAGCTGGAAGAAGTCACCTCAGAGGTTGAAAAAGTCACCTGCAAGACCAAAGAGAGGATCCTCTCAACTGACGAGTCGCAACTGGATTTTTCCTGGGCTGTACAGGTGCATTGTGGGAAATTAAGTCTAGGCCCCCTTTAGGTAATACGGAGTCTCTGAACCCTTGGACTGAGCTAGTGGACACACATTTTCCCCAAAGAAACTAAGAAACTACAAGAACTGCAAAGAAAGAAACTTTCTGCAAGGTTTTCCAGAAATATTCTAGGAGGTGACCGGCTCGATGTTGAGAGTCAAGCCGCTGCCGTCCACTTATAATTTGGTCTGACCGCGCTGGTTTGTCCTGCTGAAAACTTTGGAGCTCCTTGCTGTCAATGTCAAGGACAAAGACTTCAAGAGACTCAGAGGCATCATGCTGCAGCAGGCTTCCATCATCAAACAGAACTTTGGTTCCTAGAACCCCAAAGACCCTCTGACAGCCCTGTTGATGAGAGAAAAGCTCAGGGAAAAGACTAAGAGTCTGATTTATCCATGCTGATGGAATCCCACTCACCGTATTTAGATGTGTGCTGGCTGAATCGCCGTCCACGTCAACAGAGTATTTCCGTTGCTTAAACAGTTCACCGCAGTAAGTTGACGCTGCAGACTTCTCTGCTGGATAACATTACTCCATCACCATCAGGATGGTGGTATTGTGCCAAGCCTAAGTCAGAAATTTTGGGGGGCTTTCTCTGTTTCCTGTCCCTTATTTGCTTTCTCATTAATTTTGTTGTGGGTCATAACATTTATTTAATTTTTGTTTGTTTGTTAATGGCAGGAAGGAGAAATCCCCGCTTTGCAGAGGGAGAATTGTTAGTCATGGTGGATGAAATTAGTAGAGTAGAGCCACAATTGTTTGGAGCCTAAGTACAAACTACCATATCTCAGAAAAGGCAAATGTGGCCACGATAGTTGACAGAGTGATTGCTGTGGCAAACAGCCTGTGCACACAGGAGGAAATTAGGAAGAGGTGGAATGAACTGTGGGGGAGAGTGCTATTTCTGGCCTCCAAGCATCACTTGCAGGCCCAGAGGACTGGTAGTGTTTCTCCCGGCACCCCCTCACAACTTTTTCCCTGGGAGGAGTTGTCGCAGAGCCTACATTCTGAAGGCTTGACGGGAATCCCTGGTGGAGGGGAGACTGGTAAATTACACTTTTGAATGTGTCACTAAACCTAAATCTTGTTTTTGATTTTCAGTTAGCTGTTTCTAATGTGTTTAGCACCTTTTAAAAACATAAAAACATACATATATTTTGATAAGTTCTTTTGTTGTCTTGTTTGTTTGTTGAATGCATTTTGTTGAATATAAGATTACAAATATCAATGTCCATAACATTTCACATGATGTGAAGTTGCTTGTAAGTATTTTTACACCAAATAACATATTGCATATATGTCTTTAATATTATACATTTCTTTTCTTTTCAACAGCATATTCTCACCAGGTATAGTTAACTTACAAATTTGCAAGTGTTGTTAATGTTTAATTGAAATGACTACAATTGCCATGATGCCTTGTTTCAGGTTTGTAAAAATCATATTGAAATGTTATCTTGCTGATTCTTTCTTTCCCATCACATTTTCACATATGGCAACGTGTTATGTCTTGATCAATTTCTATGTCATGCTCTGTTTTGAAATGTTTGTGTTTAATTTAGTATGATGTTCTATCCCTGTTATTTGATGAAATTATGGTTAATTGCTTCCCAAATCATAGTTTATTTACTTGAAAATTGTAATTGTGTATGCTGAATATATGTGATTATTTTTGTGAAAATGTACTCTGCAATGTTTATATCTTTCTTTCTTTCTTTATTCGGTTTTACAAAATAAGAAAACCATAAAAGCAACACATCAGTTAAAAACATTTATTCGTAATGTTACAGAATTACTGTAATTTGTCGTCACTATCTGTATATAAAAATCATCCAATTCACAGATAAAAGACTATTCACAAATTTGTTCTATTTTTAAAAATACATTTTAAAAAATTAACAACATGATAGCAGATACATTCGGAATCTAGAAACTCGAGTCGTAACATAGCCGGGCGACAACGCCTAAGGCCCCAGAATTTCAACAGAGGTAATAACCAGAGTTTGCGATGGCCCTGATAGAACTTACAGAACAGGACAGTGTGTATAGTCGTCTGTTCTGATATTTCTTCGCAGGGCATGGCGAAAGAATTGGGTCCCAACTATTTCTTACAGGAAAAGCGACTAATCGGTGGAAGAGATTTAACCTGAATCTCGTCAGAAGAAGTCTCTCAAAAATGCTGAGGTCAAATGTCAGGTAGGGCTGAATTAACAGGGTGGTCTGAACCGCAATTGCATGTTGGGCAGAAGCTTTCGTTGCTTCATTCATGAGCCTTAAATTTTCTAAATGGCTCAGTGCCCTAGCTTTCAGACCTTTCCTTGAAATCTCACTGATTGTCTCAGGTGATGTATAGTAAGACTCTAACCCTAGGTCAGTTAAGAAATTTCGCACATAGAGGAGCCAACTAATTTGCACTGAGTGATCTAATAACATACAATCTGTCATGATTTGTTTAGTTAATATGTTCTTTTCAGAGATCCATGTTCGTCGCCAAAGAAGGAGTGGTTGAATTTTTGCCAAATCCCCTAAATACGGGATCCCCAGTTCCATGTGGCATGCTAATGTGGAAATACGTTTGGGTGCCGCTAAAAGGAACCTTAAAAATGTATTTTCTGCCACCTACAGGGCACTTGTGTCAGCGTGCCCCCATACTCCCGCCCCATACAGGGCTATTGCCTGGCATTTAGCACTATAAATTTTTAACAATTCTACCGGGGACCTTTTACCCAGCCTTTGGGAGAAACTTATAAGTGCAGCGATGGCTCTCTTGAAAGAATGTTTTCGTGCCTCAACTGCGGCTTTCCAATTCAACTTATTGTCTATCATGATGCCTAAGTAGGGATAATGGGTCGTAACTTCAAGTTTTTGTTTACTAAGAAATATATCTTTGACCCGTTTTTTCCCTATACCTGCTGCCATTACATATGTCTTTTTTATGTTTATATGTAAGTCAAGGCTTCCCATAAAGTCCGCATACCTGTCCAAAGCCTTCTGCAATTCGCGTGGGGTACGCGCCAGTATCATGGCGTCATCCGCGTAGAGCAGAGCGGGGATTGGGCGTTTTTTTACCTGCGGAAGGTCCTGGCCCCCCCCTCAACAACTCCACCTCCAGACCATTTGTATACAGTGAAAAGAGAAAGGGGGCCAGGACACAACCTTGTCGAACCCCACGCTCTACTCCAAACGACGCAGACAATTCGCCTTTTACACAGAATCGTACCCTCGCGGATGCCTTGGAATATAACTCCCTTAAAAAATCTACAAGAGGGGCATCAACTCCTGATTGTGACAAAACTGACCAAAGTTTAGAATGGGAAACACAATCAAAGGCAGCGGACAGGTCTACATAGACCATATATAGCTTGCCCCGTTTTGCGTGTACATATTTGCTCACCATCAATGATAGATTCAGGGCCTGTTCTGTTGTGCCAAAGCCCTCCCGGAACCCAAATTGGAGATCTGAGAGGGCCCCACCATCCTCCGCCCACCGCTGTAGACGCTCGAGCACCACTCTACCCACGACCTTGCCCAGCGAATCCAACAGTGAGATTGGACGATAGCAGGATACCTCTTACCGGTCTCCTTTTTTAAATATAGGCACCATAATGGATCTGGTCCAGGAATCCAGCAGGCCCTTCTCTGTTACAGCCATAAACACCCTGGTCAATATTGGGGCCCAGAGATCTGTATTGTACTTAAATAGCTCCACAGGTACCCCATCGGGTCCCGGAGCCTTCCCGTTCTTACTCACTTTTAATGCACGAAGCACTTCCGGAATGTCAAATTCCAATGGGATAGGATATGAGACCAGAGAAGGACTACTAATATGAGATACCTCAGTCCCTATTTGTGCTGGGTCTTTCTGAAATATTTTTGAGAAATGGGCCACCCAAGCTGATTCCTCAATTGCTACTTCTATTTTTGGGAGGTTTGTATCATCAACTAGAAATGGGGATTTTACCACTCTCCAAAAGGCCTCGCTGTTTTTCTCTAGGGAGCTTTTATGGAGTTGGTCCCAAAGGGCTTGTTTTAGTTCGCCCTTTCTCTTCTTCCGTACAATAGTATACTCCTTTCTGAGCATGCTGATTTCCTGTTGATCTCTATAAGATTTATTCAGTGCTGCTTTTAATTTGTTATTTGCTGCTGTACAGTCATGGTTAAACCACCCTACCTTCCTAAGTTGATCTCTTTTAGACTTTGCTATCAGTAATTCACTTGTTTTTTCAAGAATTACCGCAAAGTTACTTAGAACTTCCTCCTCTGTGGCTTCTAGGTCTAGGCATCTAATAATATATGGATAGGCGGCTCTAATTACCTTTTCGGTAATTTGTCTAGGGTCTAACATCTCCCATCCTATAGAGTAATCATTTTTTTTGTCTAGATGTAAAGTTTTCTGGCTTAGAGCACTAGCTATAATCTGTGGATAAGAGTGTGTAGGATTTAAATGAAGATATAGGCGGAGGGCCGAATGGTCACTTAGTACGTTGACTAGTACATCGAAATGTCTGACTCTACTTGCCAGGATGTTTGATATTAGAACATAGTCAACTGTTGTTTCGTGCCCCCTCCCCAGGTATGTTGGTTGGAGCCGGTCTAGAGTTGGTTCCAATTTATTTACTATAATGAGATCCAATGCTGACATGACTTCATTCACGTACAAACCTAGCCTAGAGTGATTGAAATGGACTATAGGACCATCATGTTCATCCACCAACCCACAGATGTTATTACTACTCTGTGGGCAAGAATGCAGGTTGAAATCCCCCCCCATACAATACTTGTGTGGCCTATTTCTCCATAATCCTTTGTCTGCTTGGAGAGTTTGTCTTGAACAGTCGACAAAACCTTTAGAACCTGCCCTTCCGCTAGGTTATTATAAAAGTTGAGCAAAAGGATAGTCTCTTTATTGCTAAAGGAAAGACAGAGAAGCTGATAATTTACATCCAGCTGCACAACAGAAGTTTTCAGTCCTTTTATTGTGTTAGCTATGAAAATAGTCAGTCCCCCTTTAGGCCTGCCGGCCTGCCCATGATGCCTGCTAGGGCTGGGGAAAAATAAGTTTTATATCCTAGAAGATGGAGTTCAGTCGTGGACAATGTCTCCTGAAGGCAAATTACTTTATACATCTCCAGGAAACCCAGGGCACTACCGTCTTCGACCTTGGGACGGAGACCCGCGATGTTCCAGAAGATGACATTTAATGCTTGGGAGTTTTTTATTACAGTGCCACCCACTAGGGACCTGGGGACTATTTCCTCCCCTCATCGCACCAGGGTGTCACCCAGTATGGGGGAAAGGTCTATTTCCTCCCCGTTTCCCGCCAAGGTGCCACCAATGTTTATATGATGACTAATGCCATATATCCTTCTAAATAGTATAAAGGTCAGAATATTAGCCACTAGGACTGGGAATGGTTGCATTCACAATTCACCTCTCTACTGTGTTGTGTGAAATGGTTGGTACATTTTACGTATGCTTTCTAATCATCTTATTGGATTTCAGGACATCTTTTAACTTGCTTATTTGAATTAGTGTGCCATTTAAACTTTTTGTTTAACCTATTATGATACCAATGAAAGATATCATTATAATATTTTACTTCTAGGTTGCTTCATTTTATTCAGTGTTTTGTATAGCGCAAACTTCCATATTTTTACAATTTGCATTTTTCATTAATTCACAATACATCCAACAGTCTGAGTATGTGGACAACCATCTACCACTGAGGATACCTCCACTCCAAGCCAGGATCAAGCCTTCAGTGAGGACTACACTTCTGCAAGTCTGGTTGATGGGGTGCAGCTTGGTCCATCTACTCTGTCTGGGCAGATCGCCCCAGTGATTCTAACTTGGCCCACACCTATAACCCCCGCCACCAGCTGTTAGCACACCTCATCCGAATGATGCCCCCACCTACTGTGTCCAAACCAACATCACAACAATATTGTGCCCCCTAGGCCTGGCTGCCATTGATACACCACCACCACTACCTCCAGTTCAGCCAGGAACCAGTGGGATGGGGCACACTGGGTAAAGGGCAAAGGTCAGTGGGGGTAGGGGTCATGGGAGGGAATCTGTTGGCCTGCATAGTGAAGCCACTGTGGTCACTGTCACCTAGGCCACCATCAATCAAGTCTTGGACCTATCCACTAGTTCAAAGACATGATGGGCCAGGTCCTAACAGAGCTCCGGAAGTTGAAGCAGATGCAGAGGGATTACGGTGTACAGATGAAGAATCTGAACTCCAATTTCGTCTCCCTGACTGGGGTGCTTCATGATATTTTCACCGATATGTGCAGGGCTGTTCTAACATCATCTACCCTTGCTGTTGTCTTACTACATCTGGCCTAACTACATTTGGCTTAGCCACAGAAACAGAGGCCCTGCCACAACAGGAAACACCTGCACCCACATTAGTCCCTGCAACTATGGTTACACCCCACTCCCCCCAGTATGGGACGTTCAGGCGGACTAGCAGAAGAGGATGGGAACACCTCCATCACCAGCAAGAGACGTAGAACCTAATTTCCTCCAGTATGAGACTACCATTCACTCTGTGGACTATTTACTGGACACATTTACCTTTCTGATGCTAGTTGTATTTTGGACATTGGACTTCAAATAATTTTGACTCTGCCATTATAGTTTACTTCACCATAACTGACTGTTTTAAATTTTGGTTTGGGTTTTTATTTCATCCTGTGTTATCTTCTGGGGTGTATGTTGAATAAAAAAAAAACTGACAAAGTCAAAGACAGCTTTTGTATTTCATTTCTCAGTTAGTTCTTTCTTTTCTTTACATCATACATTTTAAAATGTACACATTAAAATGATTACTGAGACATAATTAATTTCCATGTAGGCAATTTGTCCCACATTTTTCTTAGAAATGAGCAAAAATAACACAAAACACAAATCATTAAATAGTAGTTTATTAAATTGGAAGAAATACATTTTTGTCATTTTTATTGAGCATTACAACCCATGCATAATCCAAATCCTTAGAGACTTTTTCTCATTTACAGTTCCATACCATGTCACCATGGAAGAACCGAATATAATCAAATACATCATATCAAATTGGCTAACTAATATTGATTTATGTCATCAGCTGGAGCCAGAATTCCTAGGCCCACAATAGGAATCCCACATCAATGACACCAATGGTCTAAATCATGGCAGTGCCCCAATTAGTGGCCACAGGATCAATCCAATACAGGGTGGCAGAATCTGGTGCAATGTCACTACAAGATGTTCTTTTGAGGATGATAACACATTAACAGCTTCAGACACTTAACAAAAAATGAGGATGTGGCAAAGGTGAAGAAGGATTAGTACGCTTTGTGTCAAATAACACATGCGGTTAGACTACTTTAAGCAACACTTATTGGCTTGGAGCCAACATTCCACAAAAAACAAGTCTAACGCAATCTTAAAAACATCTATTCAATCACTGTGCAATTTGTCTTTGTACAAGATATGTACTCCCAAAATCTGTGTGTATCTTTCACAGGATCATCTCATGTTTCCTTTGTGCTTTACAACAGTAGCATATAACTGTAAATGTCACAACTTTGGAATCTCCAAATGAAGATGACATGAAAGGATTGTGGCAGCTTTCTCAGCACCCACAGGTGAATTCTGTTTTTATCTCTACTGATAAAGGATGATATCCAGAAACACGTGTCTAGAGATTAACAGCACACACTGCACCAACTTTGGTGAAACACTTCAACAAAAATTCAAGTAAGCATTTAAACTGAACTGCATTTACCAGGATGCCAAGGGGCAAACTGTGCTGGAAGGAGAAGCAGTGTGCTCCCATCCCCCTTCTATTTGAAGATGAAATGATGAAGAAACCTAAAACAGATTAAAAAACAAAAGCAATTAGTTGATTACATCACAAAATATTCACATAAATGAATAATTTTTAAGGACATATTTTCTACGAACAATCAAAGATAAACAATGTAAATGAACAGAGTGCTCAATATGTCAAAACGTTGATCAACAAACACCTTGCATTGTATTTTTCTTAACTTCCTGCCTTTAAAAATGTCCAGCACAGACAGTCATCCTCATTATATTAAAAGTTGGTTTAACATGTAATGTAACTAACTGAAAATATATACTCACAGACATGTGAAGAAGCTGTCAGTAATATCTTGACATAAGTCAATTAATTCCTCTTTCCCACTATCATCTTCATTTGGTATTTCAACATCCTTACCCGATACGTTTTGGTGGTCTCCAAGCTCTGCAATGTATTGGATGCTCCGTCACAGGGCTATGCTGTGCAACATGCAGCATGCCATGGTGATGTAGTGCACCTTATTGGGTGGGCTGGGGAGGGCTCTACCAGTCTTATCCAGACACAGAAATCTGTTCTTTAGGACCCCAAAAATCCCCTCTATTGGCCTCCAGGCTCTACCATGGGCCCCATTGAAGAAGACTTCCTCTGGCGTTGTTGGATTCCTCAGCGGTGCCAATAATCATGGTTGGCAGGATAAACTGTGTCTCCCATAAGAAAATAAAATGCCTAAAAATGCAACAATATTTAAAATCATTAAACTTGAAATTAACCAAACAACATATTGACAGGTTTTCCTTACTAACAAGCCAAGCCATCTCAGATTCAAGTTGTGACATTTGCAAGGATATGCTGCATGTGCTTAGTACAAGGGATGCTGAAATCAAGCACACACACTGCAAGTCAGGTAAGCACACTACTTGCACATTGATTGAATGGAAGTTCTTTCGCTTGTGGTTGACTTCTTCTCTGGCGTGCAGTGGCGCTAAGGCAATATGTGTGCCATCAATTGCTCCAACCACATGTGGTAGGCATCCCAAAGCATACAAATCTCCCTTCACGTTGGCAAGATCCTCGTTTGTGTGAAACTGGATGAAGCTGTTGATGTGTCTCATGATTGAAGAAAGAACTTCTTGCAGTTCTCCACTGAAAGTTGCTTGTGACATTCCACCAGATACAGCCACAGAGTATTGGAATGATCCTGTGGCCACAAAATAGAGTACTACCATTATTTTTACAAGTATTGTTATTGTTTTGGTGTTCCTAATGTGAGGCAGAAGATCTGGCTCCCGCTGATGACACAAATTAAGAAATGTTTGCCTGTGCAATGTGAATTTTTTGACAATGTCCGGTTCTTCCATGGTGAAAATTGTCTGAACACTTGAGGTTGTCTTCGTCTCACTCTCCCTGGGTTTATATATCTTCTTTTCTAATAATAAAAATGCTGCATATGTTTGCTAACAGAATTTTAATTAAAACACACATTTCAGCAAGTTTTCAATACATAATTTGTTTTACAGAATTATACAGTACATTAATATTGTGTGGTACAAATATATATATTTTAAACTTTTTACAAGTGTAAATGATACATAAAAAATATACACAATCTTATTTATTTATTTATAGCAGTATAAACAACACTGCACACATATTTCATCTAACCACATTGCCCCACTTAATTACCAGGCCTGGGTGTAGTTCACAGAGTTTTGCTATGCGGAACTCCGTGAAGTTACAAAAAAACTCAGTGAAGTTCAGCGAGTGGTGGAGTGCAGTGCGAACTGCAGTTTGTGCTGGTATTCCTGCCGCTTGCATAGAAATTCTACCCGAGCGGCAGCTCGTGCTCGCGAACTTACCGTTCGCAATCACGAGCGGGGAAAAAACTCTCCTGCACATTGTGAAATGGAGTTTTCTGCACTCCGCGAGCTCCACAGAGTGCGGAGTGCTTAAAACTCCGTAAACTCCGCAAACGGAGCGAACTTCACCGCCCAGGCCTATTCATTACACTTTTTTGGGAAAACAAATTAACAACATTAGCATTTTGTATATATAAACAAAATAGCTGCCATTGGAAGTTGACCATGTACTGGGTGTGATATGTTTTTGAAGCTTGTAGCATGCACGGATACTCCGAGGAGTGTCCCGGCGCGGACCTTGAGAAGTGGAGGAGGGCTGGTTAAATGAAAATGAACGTTTTCAGTCTTTTTTTGAAAAACGTGGGGTCCTGGATGCTGTAAAGAGCAAATGGAAGTAAATTCCAGGCTGAAGCAGCCATAAAAGCAAGGGAGCTGCCACCCATCCTTTGCAGACTAAAGCAAGGTATATGGGCTTGGAGCTGAGAGGCTGAACGAAGCTGTCTAGCTGGGGTGTAGAACATAAAATGTTTCCTTAAATAGATAGGACCGGAGAGGCATGCAGGGCAGGATGCACCAGGACCAGCGCTTTGAACGTAACTCCTTCAGCTACAGGCAATCAGTAAAATATGCGCAGATGCTGTCTTACACTGCTTCTTATTGGGATGTTGAAAAGAAGCCTGGCTGCAGCATTCTGGACTACCTGTATTCTGTGAAGCAAGTAGCACAGTTGGCCGATGTACATGGCGTTGGCATAGTTGATACGTGAAAGTATCAAGGCCCGAGTAACCGTTTCCTTGGCTGCCCTAGGGAGGAGAGGGAGAAATCTTCTAAGGGATTTCAGTATCCTGAAACAGTTCCCAGTAAGCTTCTTGATTTGAGTGGGAAAAGACAGGTTCTCTTTGAACCAGATCCCAAGATTCTTAGCGGGTTGCCCTGTTGAGGCAGGCAAAGGATATTCAGCCCACCAGAGCGCTTCCCTAAACTGGGGGGGAAACTTCCATAGAGGAGGATTTCTTATTTGTCCTCATTGCATTTTAGTTGCGCAGAGGAAAGCCAATGAAAAACTGCTGTAAGACAGTTTTTTGCCGAGGAGGTGGAACACTCGTTTTTCCCCAAGTAAACAGAAGCTGAGTGTCATCAGCGTATGCAATAATTTTGGACCCAAGATCCTCCACCAACTGAACCAAGGGCTACTCCACGATGAGCACAGTCATAGGTTAAAGTTTGTGATAGCAACATACAAAAGCTAATGGATGTGTCCTTCTAAGCTGACGATTGCAAATGTTGTGTACATATATGCAGCGTTTAAAAGAAAAGCTCACTTGCTTCCTATCACTGCAGCCAACAACACTTTCCCAACTTTTTCTGATGTTTCCGGCCTCGTGGACTGCCAGCTCAATGGCTCAACAGAGTAACAGGTACATTTTGTAAATGACTATGCAATTCTGACTAACTTTTATCTTTTTTTAACAACACAGGCTACAATGTCCCTTTAAGTTCATGAGTAAAGTGTAGTGGTTGAAGTGAAGTATGATTTTTTTTAATTGCCTAGACTTATGAATGTGTGTATTTTAAAACACATAATTGCAAAACACCACAACATTTGTATGTGTTCTATGTTTGACCCCCAATTTATAATTTGTTGTCGATTGCTATGTACATATATGCTAATTTAATGTGAATTCTAAAAAATTAACATCATTTTAATTTAAAAAACACATGATATTTTCTAAATACAACATATATATATATATTACCTACTGGTGATCGCCAGTAGGTAGTTATAGTTAGGGCCTATTATCCATAGGAAATTCATAACATTCTTGTCCCAATAACTTTGGCGCCGGATGACGAAACTTCGCGAAAACTTTCAAAACTGGTGGGGCGCTCTGGTCAGCTCCTATCCTAAAAGTTTGGGGGTGATTCGTCAAGCGGGAGCTGAGAAAAAAGGGGGTCTCAAAACGTGTTTTGCCTATGTTATTTCCCATAGGAAATTTTGGAACAGGCTACGGCCCGAACTGCTAAACGGAATTACACCAATATTTGCAAAAAGGTAGCCCTTGGCTCAGTAAGAAACCTTTTTTTAAATTGGTGTAAATCCGTTCAGTAGTTCCTGAGAAAATAAAAAAACAGAGGTCAAGAAATCAATTTCCTATAGGAAAGTTTAGACACAGTGTTAGAATCCGGGGTCTCTGGTTGGCGCAGGTATGCACTAGCGACAAGCAGGGACCCTTTCCTCTAAGTCAGGGCAAGGGATTACTCTTGGAAAATAACCCCTGCTCACCCTCTAGGTAACGTGGCGCGAGCAGTCAGGCTAGATTCCAGAGGGCATGAGGTTAAGCATTTACGGTATCCCACAACAACCACCAACCCACCACACAGAGACTCCAGACTGTAATTGTAAAAATAAAGCTATTTATATATAGACTGTTTAAGCAGGCTTCAAATACAGTCTTTCACTTTCAAAATAGGGTTCCAGTTACTTGTTGGCAATGTTGCAGAAGGCCACAGTTCTTAAAAGGCAAAGTTAGGTGCAAATTTCCACTTCTTGGGGCCCAGTGCGCACCGTAGCGCCTTCCGTACGTCTCGTACCGGAGTTGGTACGCGCCGTACGATGCAGGTACGATTCCCTCTTCGCCTCACGCTTCCCGCGTGAGCAAGCGTACGGGGATTTAAACGGTACGGGCCGTACAGTCGCACGTACGCTCCATACAAGCTTGGTACGAGTCCTACTTCGCCTCACGCTTCCCGCGTGAGCAGGCGTACGGGGACCCAAGCAGTACGTGGCGTACAGTCGGAGGTACGCATCGTACAGGGGCGCACAGTACCTTAATTCTTTTATGGGGAGTTCGCGGCGGCCTCGGCAGTCATCAGAGGGGCGTCCCGCGTCGCGTTGCAGTCCCGCTTGGTAAGAGGACGGCGATGCTTGGTGGGGCGCCTCAGGACTTCCACAGCTCACTCGAGGGACGAGGAAGGAGGGGCGGCTCGGGGGTGAATTCAGCACGAGCCGCTGCAATTTCATCCAGCGATCGCGAACCTTAGCGGCGTCAGTCCTTGCGATGGGCTCTACGGCTCGGGGGCCACTGAGCCTCGGTGCTCAGAGGGAGACAAGCCTGTCTTACGATGCGAGCTCTGGCTCAAGGGGGCAGCAGTTTACTTTGATCAGGCCAGTCAGGGCAGGCCGTCACGGTGCTCACAGCAGCACAGTCAAGCAGGGGTCGCGGTGCTCGGCAGGATGGGGCGCACAGGTTCTTTGGAGTCGGGAGGCAATTCACCCGCAGCAGCTTCCTTTTCCTCTTGGGAGGGATAGCGCCCACTGTTCCTGGGGCGCAGTTCAGGGGGCAAGTTCACCAGCAAGCCCTTGGAGATTGTTCACAAAGCACAAGTTGATTGCAAAGTCTTTCTCAGTCTTTTCCTCTCCTTCTTGCAGCTAGGCACCCACCACAGGCCAGTCTCTCAGGCTTAGAGACAGTAGTCCTCCATGTAGCTTTCCCAGGTCCTCCTCTTCAGGCAGAGTTTCTTCTTGGCGTAAACAGGATCTGATTTCTTAGGAGCAGGGCTCCTTCTTTTATACACAGTTTCTTTTGTTCTTTGTGGCCAGGGGGCCTGTACCTGGCTCAGTCCGGTTTTGGAGCACTTTGTTGTGGTGACTCTGCTCTTTCCTTTCAGTGCACAGGGCAGAGACATAAGCCGCTCCACAGGGGGCGGAGCCAGCATTTTGGTGGCAGAGCACAGGTCTATTCAGAGTCAAGGTGTACTCCTCCCACCCATCCTGGTGTAATCTCTCTACCCACCACCTGGCAGCCAGCCTGTCTCCTGGAATTCCCCAGCCCTGCCCCTCACTGAAACTAGGCAGCACACACACACACAGCAGAGGCGGACTGAAATGGTTAGGCAAGTAAATACTAACTTTCTAAAAGTAGTTTTTACAAACACAGGATATTAAAATAAACTTTACTAAAAGATGTATTTTATTATTCTAAGTTCAGGCATACTAAACTTGAGTTTCTACCATGCTCTCTGAGTCCGCTGGGATTATAGAGTTTATTAATTCCAGCAGCCCATTCTGGCCTATGGAGAGCAGGTAGCCTTTCAATAGTGAAAAAACGAAAATGGCTGTAATTCACTATTAGGACATGCCACACACATTAGGGCCTGTCCTACCTTATGCTTACAATGCACCCTGCCCTTGGGCCTACGAGAGGGGTGACTAATATGTAGTTAAGGGAAGGTTTAGGGACTGGCAAGTAGGTGCACTTGCGCAGTCAGCATGACAGTACCAGACTGCACGCAGGTTCTGCAAAGGCAGACCTTAGACACATTTTACTAGGCAGCTTCTGTGGGTGGCACAACCAGTGCTGCAAGCCCACCAGCAGCATTTGCATTTACAATCCCTGGCACTCCTGGTGCACTTTACTAGGGGCTGATAGTAAACCAAATAAGCCAAACATGGAAACCGATCAATGTATACATTTTATAATAGGGAGAGCATATGCACCTTAGCGCTGATCAGCCGTGGTAAGGTGCCCAGAGTCATAAAATAGCCAACAACAGGTCAGAAAAAATACAGGAGGAAGGCAAAAAGTCCAGGGATGACCCTGCAGGAAGGGCCAAGTCCAACACACAGTTATAGCAAAAACTGCTGAACGGAATTATACCAAATTTGGCAAAAAGGTACTGCTTGGCTCAGAAAGCGTCCTTTTTAAAAATGGTGTAAATCCGTTCAGTAGTTGTGGAGAAATTAAGAAATAAATATAGTGATATCTATGGCCGTGGTGGATCCGCGCACCCTCCCGATCACGAGCTTCATGCTAATTGGCTGTCAACACTTCAAACCAGGAACTGTTGGCAGCCATCTTGTGCCTCTGTAGAACCGAGGCACAAGAAAACAGAAAATGAAACGCGAAAAACAAGAAAAACAAGAAAAGGGGGCAGGGTAGAAACACTCTGACTCCCTAGGCCTGGTCAAGGGGTCCCACAAGGACCCCCAGTGCCCAAAAAAGCATTTTTTTTAAATAAACGGCGAGATTCGAGCAGCCAGCGCGAATTTCGGGCGAAAAAAAAAAAAACGAAGCCGGGCTCCCGCGCTTCGTTTAATTAAGTCCCCGGGTGGGCCAAGTCCCGGGGGCAGGTAAAAAAATGTGTGGGGGGGGCCCCAATCCAATCCCCCCACACTGAACCGGGAACCGCCACCCTCCGGTGCTTATTTTTTTAAATAAAATAAACCTGTGGGGGGCACGCCCCGGGGACTGCCACCTCCCCGGGGCACTAATTATTCAAATTAGGGAGTCTGTTACAGACCCCGAGCCCCGGGGAGCACCCCCCTGGGGCTTTGCATTAGGTGGGAGGGGGGCCGCGCGGCCCCCCTCCAGGAGCCAGTGATGGCCCTGGGGACCGCCACCCCCCAGGGCTGGCTCCTGCAGTGTCCCGGGGTGCCCACCCCCGGGACACTGCTGTTTGCAATGACAAGTGTGAACAATACTGGGTGTGGCTCTGATCAGCAAGGCTGAGCCAAATAACTGTGTGAACAAGGAAGTGCCAATGCTGATGAATAATTCAAAACAATCAATGAAACGTGGAAGATAACCTCAAACAACCATGCAAGTACTAGTTAATAGTATTTATTTCAATCACTTTTCATAAGGTTATTGATTCATCTTGTATGGAAAATATTTTTGTGTACAAGAATAAGAAGCCGTTAACAAATTTAAATACATGAACAGATGGACACATAGTAGAAAAAAGTTAGAAAACATGAAAGAAAGCTACACTGCACTCATCTGCCTGAAAGACAGACACGATACTTTGAATGAACATTCATACACCACTCCTCATACAACCCAACAAACATTCAAACACACTTTCCTTTGGTAGCCTATTTATAGCTTATTGGAGTTCACCAAAGGACCCATCAAACCTGGTGAGAATTGAACAAAATTATATAAAGGTGCATAACAAAAATTGTTGCTCAAATCCTTCACAATTCAAGTAAGTTTGTAAAAATGCACCAGCTTGATATATTTACACCAGTGTTTGTCAATACAATAAACAAAAGGTCACGCGTTTCGAACCCCTAATCCTTGAATGGGGGGTTCTCCTCAGGACCAAGACACTAGAACGAAAATGAAAGAAGAGAGGGTGTAACTACTCCTGTATAATATACAAGCGCCTCAGGATTCTAAAAACTGATAAATGGAACTCGTTGTGTACGAGTCTTACCAGGGTGGCAGTGTGAGTCAAGCTTTTTAGACACGGGGCCAACTAGAAAGGCAAAAGTTGAACTGTGTTAGCACTAGCAGTGAAAACATAAAACAATGTGTAAAACTGTCCGAGTCATAACAGTCATTACGATCACGCCATTTACTCACATCTAATGGCGGAGATGGTCTCTTGGGAAGAAAAGTAGAAGTTTTCTTATAGTATAAAGTTGACAACTCCCATCATTGAAGTGGGGCGAGGAAGCTCTATACAGGCGAAATAAGGGAAATTAAAAAATGACACCGGGACCGGTGGGTGCATAATGAGGCTGTTAGAGGTGTTGAGGGGAACATACCTTAGTCGTCCCTTCATTACCCCGCAATGTGAACTTTCAAACCGGAGACGGCGACGCCGAATCTGTACGAATAAAGGAAACATTTAGCTCGAAGCAGTCCAAGCCATGGAAAGAGGGAGTCTGGGCGGTTACCTGAATCACGGCGAGAAGCACTTTGATTTGCAGTGGAGTGCGGGCGTTTAGCTCTGTGAATACTTCCGTAAAGAACCTAAATGGGATTGTGGGATATCCGGAATTGTGGGTAATGTAGTTCCAAAATGGGAATTGGAGTGAATCAGAAAAAGAAAACTGCGAGAAAGATCGTTGTGCTGGTTTGTGCTTCAACTCAAGTGTGGATGCTGAATCCTTTAAAAAGAGAGTTTTTTGGGATGGAGAAAAAGGTTGCTCAGTGCGAATTAGTCTCTAGGGATGAATCGAAGAGCTGAGGCAGACCGAGCTCCCGTGCTGTAGCTGGAGTCTCAACCATTATAATCTGTAAATCTCAGACAATTCGTTGAGGCCATAAATGAAGGTGTCAAATTTCACAATTAGCATGGCTTCACGCTGTGATAGTTTCAACTCGAGATCCCCTCCTCGGGGGTCGCATTCTACCTTTGAGATTACCGTCCACCTGAGATCTTGATCGGTATGTGCCATTTTATGCCAGTGGTTAACAAGGGGAGCTGTCTCCACATTTTTCCTTATTCGAGATTTGTGTTGCGTTATCCGATGGCGCACCTCCTGATTAGTTTTGCCAATATATAGCTTTCCACACGGGCATAGAATGCCATAGATGACGTATTTCGTCTTGCAGTTGGAGAAAGTTTCGTGCTTCCAATGGATGCCTTTATGGGAGAATAAAACTCTTCCAAACGTTTGATCGCAACAAGAGCAATTGCCACATTTGTGGTGGCCTTGTATGGGTGCAAGACCCAACATTTGTCTTAATGTAGGTTGAGGGGCTTTGTCTAGTGATGCCCTAACTATGTGGTTGGCCACATTTTTTTCTCTTTTAAAAGCAAATAAGGGGACATCCCCCAAAGTGGAATCCAAATTCTGGTTTAGATGCCAATTCTGATGAATTACTTTTTTCAGTTGATTCCAGTTGGGACAGAAAGTGGTGACAAAAACCTGGCGATCTGTAGAAGATTTTTTCTTTTTAGTCAACAATGTTTCTCTGGTGGGTCCAAAAAGCTCTCTTCTTAGCCGATTTGACCAGTTTTTTTGGGTAACCTCTATCTCGTAGTTTTGCAACGAGATGATTGGCATGAATATTGTAGTCATCCTTGAAGAAGCAGTTCCGTCTTATTCTCAAGAACTGTCCATATGGCATATTTTCTTTTAGGCTCCTGGGGTGATTGCTTGAGAACAAGAGGGCCTTATTCCTGTCTGATGGCTTGGTGTATAATGTAGTTACTAAACGCCCTTCAACAGGGAATACTTCGACATCAAGGAACGAGATCTTAATTTTTGATGAATTGATGCTAAACTTGATGTCTGGCGATCTCTGATTGAGCCAATCGAAAAACTGACCGAGTTGGTCCTCATCGCCAGGCCATGCCATAAAAATATTGTCGATAAATCTCATTCAAGTTGTGATGTACTGGTTGAATGGATTGTTATTGTATATGAATTTATCTTCGAACATAGACATTTACAGTACTGCCAATTCTACATTGATGTTGTTTTGCTTCATGGTCAAGCAGCAGTAGCAAAGGCAGGATTTGGACCATCGGCTCCATGTGTAATGAAAGTGTGAAATTAAAGGAAGGTAAGTTTTGGCATTATATCAGTTCTAATCTGCCTACTTAGGTGTGGAGGTTACCCCGTCACAGTTACGTTGGCGGGAAGGCACATGATGATTGGCTCGGTGGACAAACTGGTTGTCCTCCTTCTGACAGCCGCTTTTCCCTATGGCGCCGTCAACATGGGTTAACAAATCTGGTGGAGACAGCGGCGCTCTGACAATCTTTCATCCATCGAACCGGCAGCATCTAAATAAAGCAGGCAGACCACCTGGTACGCAGCTGGAGAATCTGACAGAAAAATGACTGCGGTGCCAATTCCGCCAAGATCTAAATCAGGCCCTAAGTCCGAAGGCAAACTTTTGATCGGATCATAGCACTCATCCTGTCCAGCCCACACTCGCGGTCAGCCTAAAACTATTACTTTGGCACAGTCCATTGTAACAGCTTTTTGTTTATTTTTTAAAAATACATATTTGCGGTACCCTACATTCAATTTTTGTCAGTTTCCTGTCATTTTGAAGACAAATATTTTTTCTGTTTACTGTTTGGGGGATATTATATGCTTTACACATACCTGTCTCCTACGTTAAGCTATACTGCTCATTTGCTCAGCTGCCAAAAGTTGAGCAGGGTTTCATTTCTTAAGACTTCACTGGACCTATTAGCGACTGTGGTATTATTACTAGATGAAGATAAATACCCCTACCTACTGATAATCTACTTTCTGACAATATGTATTTGATATTTCTACAGTGTCTTCTATGCCAAAAGGCAGTACTGTGTTGTAACCTACTGTTCTTTGAAGGTTTGTGTCTTCCGATTGTCAGTTCTGCTGTCAAGAGTAGCCTGCTTCCTTTATTTTTATTTCAAATCAGACTTGTATTTCAGTGAAGCTTGTTATAAAGCTCTCTTTTCAAAAAAGAGTCAAAGCTAATGTCATTGCCAATAATTATGCAATTTCACAGCTATTACCTTCACAGCTATTGCCATATGTTCAAAGCTTTTTGCAAATGGTCCAATTTGCAGGATTGGGCTCTCTGAAACAGGAAAAAAGCTTTTTTAAATGTACAAAAGCCAATTTTGATTTAGACCCTTCCAAATATCAATTCGCAAGGGTATGTATTAATGTTTTGTGACCAAATTACAGTTGCAAAACATTAATTTTTTTACCCACAACTGTAGGTAGTGCTAACCATTTGGAAATGGAGGGGTGCCAATATTTTTAAGAGCAGGTTTTGGTCCCACGGCACACTGTCTACTCTTAGAAAATGAAACTTAAAAGTTTTATTTTTATTTTGAAATGCATCCCTTTTTTCCTTTAAGGAAAATGGGCTGCATTTCAAAGTAAAAAAGTTTGCTTTATTAAATCGCGATCACGGACATTTTGGTCTGCTTACCCCAGCAGGACATCATTCCTGTGATTGCGGGAATTCCTAGTGGGCCACAAATTGTGACCTACCTCATTATTATCCAGGAGGCAGATCAATTTTCAACACTGCTAGTAATTGCTATTTTATAATATAGGGCCAAATGTTTCAAAAAAAATGTTCGCGACTCTCAAATAGTGATTTTTACCGAATCGCTTTTCGGGAATCACAAAGTGCTATGTTGGTAGGAATCACAAAATATTTTTCAATTCCGTAACCCCTTCGCTGCTAGGCCTTTTCCCCCCCTGTGCTAAGCCTTTTTTTTGGCTATTTGGGGTAGTGCGCGTTTTGACCACATAAGGTATCCACGCCAAATTTGCGTCCTTTTCTTCCAACATCATGGGGACTCTAAAGGTACCCAGGGTTTGTGGATTCCCCTGGAGGGGTCCCAGAAATTAGCCAAAATACAGCTAAAGTTTGTTTTTTGGGGGAAAAATTGGAAAAAAGGGCTGCAAAGAAAAGCGTCTGGGTTTTTCCCTGCAACTGGTATCAAAAAAGGGTTTGTGGGGCTGATATCACCATTTTCCCAACTTTTAGGGAATGACAGACTTTTGTCAGAAAACCAATATTTTTTACACAGTTTTGGCATTTTTCTTTGACATAGCCTATTTCTGCAATTTTTTGTGCCTTCAACCTCCTTCCAGTTAATGTTAGAAATGGGTATGAAAGCAATAATGGATCCTGGAAAGCTATACATTTTAGAAAAGTAGACAAAATTCTGAATTCAGCAAGGGGTCATTTGTGTAGATCCTTCAAAGTTTCTTTATAGAAACTAAAATTAGTTGAAAAAAAAAGCCTTTTGTGTCAACGTTTTCACCTGTAACTTCTTCTAATTATGACAGCTCTTTGAAAGCAATATACCGTTACATCCGCTGGACCTTTCTGGTTGTGAAGATATACAGGACTTGTAGGTTCACCAAGAACCTGACAAACCCAGAGTCAAAACCTGAGCAGCAATTTGCAATGGCTTTTTATTATGTACCGGGTATATAGCACTTATTGTGGGAAAATTTATACATGGAAAAATCGGTATGAAAGACAGCTATGTATTTCTGAAATGGGAACAAATTATAGAGTTTAGAAACAGTAGATATTTGCACATATTCGAAATTGGGCATACTCATACTAGCTTGAGAATTATCGGTCATTTTTCAAAATGACTTCTTTTTTACACAATGTCTTTCATTTGGAAGGCAGAAATGCATCGAAAGTCAATAGGTAATAACAGTTGCTTTACAAATCTGAATTACCCTAAGTCTCCCGATAAAAATGGTACCTCACTTGTGTGGGTCGGCCTAGTGCCTGCAACAGGAAAAGGCGCAAAACGCAACGTGGTCACACCTCAATTTCGCAGTGAAAAATGACCCTTTTTGGCAAAGTGCCTAGCTGTAGTTTTTTAACCCTAGCTCTGCTGGCACCTAGGGAAACCTAGCAAACCTATACATTTTTTAAAACTAGACACCCAGGGGAATCCAGGTTGGGGTGACTTGACTGCCTCCCACCAGGTTCTGTTACCCAGAATCCCTTGCAAACCTAAAAAATTGTCAAACAAAACACATTTTCCCCATATTTCTGTGGTGGAAAGTTCTGGAATCTGCGTGGATCCACAAATTTCCACCAACCCTGCGGTCCCCAAAGTCTTCTGAGAAAAATGGTGCCTCACTTGTGTGGGTCGGCCTAGTGCCTGCGACAGGAAACGGCGCAATGTGGACACACCTAATTTTCGCAGTAAAAAATGACCCTTTTTTGGCAAAGTGCCTAGCTGCAGTTTCTGAACCCTAGCTCTGCTGGTACCTAGGGAAACCTACCAAACCCACACATTTCTGAAATCTAGACACCCAGGGGATTCCAGGGAGGTATGGCTTGCGTGGATCCCCCAAAGTTTCCGTACCCAGAACCCCCTGCAAACCTCAATTTTAGCTGAACAATCCACTTTTTTAACACATTTTTGTGTTGGAAAGTTGTGGCATCACAGCGCTGACACAAATTTCCTACCACCCAGCGTTCCCCCGCGTCTCCCGATAAAAACGGTACCCACAACAGGTCAAAATCAACAGGGGTATACCCAAATAACCCTTTTTATACCTGGGTAAGGGACGTAGTTTTATACAATCACAAATGGTATAAAGGAATAAATACAAAAACGTTTTTGAGTAGAGCACATTTAATTACCCTCTCTACAATTATTATTCTTGATGAATTGTATCAAAACATATTTATAATCTACATAGATAATAGCACCTAATCAAGAAGAGAAAAATATATATACACACAAACATGACATAAAGCACAACATTCTATACATAAACCAAAAAAAGGACATCAATGTATAACACAATAACCACTCGCAGCTGAATCTCTGGGTGATTTTCTTACGGACTACTACGGTGTGGGACTGCGAGGACCAGCAGTCCACACCACCTACAGCTGATCACTCTTCCCGCCCCGCCTCTCTGGTGCATAAAACGGCTCGCGGCCCCCACTTCGCAGGAGCCGCTCGCAGCTGAATCTCTGGGTGATTTTCTTACGGACTACTACGGTGTGGGACTGCGAGGACCAGCAGTCCACACCACCTACAGCTGGTCACTCTTCCCGCCCCGCCTCTCTGGTGCATAAAACGGCTCGCGGCCCCCGCTTCGTGGGAGCCGCTCGCAGCTGAATCTCTGGGTGATTTTCTTACGGACTACTACGGTGTGGGACTGCGAGGACCAGCAGTCCACACCACCTACAGCTGGTCACTCTTCCCACCCCGCCTATTCGGAGCCCAACCCCAAACGTCACTATATATTCTGACGCTAGTCGCTGCTCGGGACGCGCGCGGGACGTGCCGGGCGAAGCCCGGGCCAATGGCGGGCCCGTTTGAGCCCGTTCGAGACCAAAGAGACTGGACTGGGCCACCCCCTAAGCCCGTTCACCGAGGCAAAAAGATAAGTGTAACAGTAATCTATTTAAGGTATCCTGCTTGACAATGGTGGGTGGAACGGGCAAGGGAAGAAGCACTGTGGGAGGCGTTTCTATGGCAGGCACATTGGACAATTTTATTGTAAGAGCTGCTACCCTCCTCGAACGTGAAATTGACCTTACAGAGCGTCGCCTTTCCCTTGACCCCGTGTCTCATAAACGTTCATCATTGGGAAAAATTGCAACGTCTGTTACACCCAAGGTAAACACCAAAACTTTTACCCTTCATGATCCCATTGTCCCTGATGAAGATAATAGTGATGTCTCTATGGATATAACTACGGAAACTCAGAGCGGCAAAGAACGGAGAAGCATCGTTAGGCATTCTACTTCTAAAGTAGACCATACGACTGCCCAAACTGAAGGTGTATCTACTCGGGCACAAACATACGTTGTTACTGAGGCTACTACCTCTTCCTCAGCTAAAACTCTAGGAGCTAAACCTAAACAGAAGATTCCCCAGCGAGGGAAAAAGGGCAGTCAACTGAGATCGACGAATCCGAAAAACATAAAATCGTTATCCAAGAACCAATCTAGTGCTGTTGATCAATTTCTGCCTACAGTGACTGCAGATCCAGTTATTAATTTGGACCAGGGACTCTGCTCCAAAATTGAGGAACTTTTTGCCCTTTCTACTCGCTCTATTCTGGACAGACTGAAGCTCATTGAAGAGCATCTTAAGAAACTTGAACAAATGGCCCTGTCGAACCTTGAACTTAACCAAATGTTTAAGTCAGGATTATCAACGGTCCCTACTGTGCAGTTTTCATCTGGCAATCAGTCTGCTAAGGCCAAGGGTAAAACTCCTGTACCTTTGGCTCCTACTTTCGAAATCCCAAAGGGATCATCGAGGGATAAAGGTGTGAACCTATTAAGAACTAATACTAACTCAGATCCTAATGGTCCTAAAGATCCACTTTTAAGCGAAAACCCATCTTTAAGACATAGTGATGTCAATGAAAATGTAACATGTGATCAGGCCCAGAATTTTAATGAGACAGAAAATAGCTCCATGCACAATAACAGGAGAGGTTTTTTGTTACCTAGTTTAGATTTGCCGCCAGAATCCACTCCCTATGTTATCGTATTAGCAGGGGTTCCTGGTTTGGACAATACTGCCACTGAAACATACCACGAACTAAAGAACAAAACAATGCACTGGCTTAATTCTAACCGACCACTCCCCCCCTACATACATAGTAAAATGTTGTTTGCTCGGAGAGTTAGTTGGGTGGGCAAGGGTAACAAAGATATACCAGGGGATTGCATCGTTGTGAATTTTAAAGACACTCAGACCGTAGAATATATTCTGCAGGAGCGTCCACTTATGCCACACACAAGAATTCGGCCACTTCCCCTTGGTTATTTTTATGGTTTTAATCCTTACCAAACAAATAATGGTACCTGGGAAAAGGTCAGGAGGGGCAAAATAGTTACTGACACTCAAAGATGCAGGTTGGCTACAGCGGATTGCGGTTGGTTAGAGGCCTTTCCGACAAAGAACAGATTTAGTGGCCTTGACGTGGTTGATTGACTGTGCCCAAAATTCAATGATCCCGAATCGACACGGGAGTCGATAACTGATGACAGGAACAAGCAAGCTAGTGAACATAATGTATTTTCTGGCTGCTTGGCAGTTTACTTGCCGTTTGATCCAAAGGACAACTCTACAAATGTTCTTTCTATCAGTGAAGTGGGGGAACAAAATAACTACCTTTCACCGATTGAAAGCCCCAGAGGAGCTCTGGTTACTGGGGACTCCTCTCAAATTTCAAACACAAGACCATTTAAAGATGCTGATAAAGTCTCTGATTTAAGACTCCTCTCTTGGAATGTTGCAGGGTTGTCTGCCAGGCTAGGGGATGCAAACTGCATATTTTTTTTACAACAGTTTTCTATTATTGGTCTACAGGAATGTTGGTCAGTGGATCCTATCCATATGAATGGTTACCGTACCTTTCACACACCGGCAATTAGTACGTCTAGGGGGAGAAATAAAGGAGGTCTTTGCACCTATGTATCTAATTGTATGAAAGAAACAAAAATTCTTTTTGCCCCAGTCTCGGATTTTTACCAGATTTTGACAATTATGTACGGGGGTAAACAAAATGTAACTCTGATAAATTTTTATAATAACATCCCAAAAGACGAATGGATATCGACCTTCAACGAATTACACAAGATCCTTAATAACATCGAAGGACAACAAGCTGCGGATACTTGTGTGATCTGGATGGGTGATTTCAACTCCTCTTTATGTCCACACAGCAACCTTAATATTTGCGGGTTGGGCGAGGTTGTAGACGTCCCCACAGCACACTTTTCTCATACGCCTTTGGGTAATCTTTTAAACAATTTAATATTTTGCCTGGACATGGGGTTCGTCAATGAACTCTGCTCCCCCTCAGTCCCCTTTAATACCACCTTTATAGGTAGGGGCTGTAAATCAGTTATTGATTTTATGTTAATATCCAAAAGGTACTCTAGCCATATTCGCTCTTTTGAAATATGTGAGATAGTCATGAGCGACCATTTGCCAATCAGTATGTCCATCTCCTCCCTGGGGGGCAGTGGAAAGGCTAATACTGTGGTCCAAAACCTATATAACTATAGGCTGGGTCTTGCCAGGAAGAATGGTTACGCTCTAAAATGGGATAAAGTGGAACCAGTGGCTTTTTTAGAAATCTAATTCAGTCTAAAGAGAGGGAATTTGATACTTGTCTTTCCGAGAACGATGATCCTACTAATGTGCACAACGCTTTCATTAGTATCTCTGAGGAAATACGAAATTTGCTCTTAAAACCTCAGAAATCAAGGGAGGCCGGAACAAAGAGGTGGTTCAACAGGGATTGTGGCAAGACTCATGCCTGTTTAATGACACAGTTAAAACGAGACCCTAGGGATATGGCTGAAGTCAGATCTGCCAGATCTGCATATCAATGTGCACTAAAAAATAGGAAAAAACAGATAAAACAGGAAGCATGGCAGACTCTGCGAGAAGCCTCTCAGTCAAAAGATAATATTGCTTTTTGGAGAGCTGTAAATGCCCCTTTTTTTAAAGACAACTCAACAGACACAATTGAGATAGCAATTACGGAAGAGGCTTGGGTGACTTATTTCGGGGAGCTCTATTTAGCAGAAACCGTGGAAGATCCAGGGTGGGGGCTTAACCCATCAGGACAGGACATTGTTCCATATCCAATAAATGTTGTATTCCTCTTGAAAGACGTCTTGGCAGCCATTGATAAGAGTGTGGCAGGAAAGGCCCCGGGTCCCGATGGAATTCCTGTTTACATCTTCAAGGCTAATACTGCCTTGTGGGCCCCGCTTTTAACAAATGTTCTAAATAGCTTTACCAAAGTAGGATTCCCTTCTACTTGGCAGGAAGCAATTGTGGTTCCTATTTTTAAAAAAGGCGACCGAAATGAGCCTAAGTGTTACAGACCGATTTCTTTATTGGACTCGCTTATGAAGATCGCCGGAAGAGTTATACTCAATAAATTACAATTATGGGTTGAAGACAACGGTATTCTCTCACAGTTTCAATATGGTTTTAGGGAAGGCCTGGGAACAACAGAGCAAGGTCTGAACTTAGCTCTTTTAGTAGCCAAATACGTTGAGGCTAAAAATGAAAGCTTATTTCTTACTTTCGTAGATCTAAGCCCGGCTTTTGATTGCCTCAATCATAACAAACTTTGGTCTACACTGCAGGATATGGGAATAGACCGAAATCTCTTAATTTTTATCCGGGAACTATATCGAGGGGCAGGTGCTCGGGTTCGTTTTGGTGATAAGGGGGATTGTACTTCCAAATTTGCTATAGGGAAGGGTGTAAGACTGAGGAAATATGAATTTTTATGATCAATTGTGTCCCCTATCTTAGACCCCAACGGCTCCATGTACGTGCTACAAGTACATGTATGTTCCCTCCACTTCCAGCTATGAAGACGTAAATACATTTGCGTCCAACGTTAACATGTCCTTTGTCAGATCCACCCTGAATGGGTCGAATATTCCTTTCCTAAGTATGCCTTGCCACCGTCTTTATATGGTGCACCTTTCACGTTTTTCAGCTATGGCAAGTTAGGCCTGAATTCTGCCATCGAGCCTTTTCCTGCCTTCTGCCTCTGAATGCTCCAGCCTGGACCTGCATCTGTATCCATGACCTTTGTCTTACTCCCTGCGCGGCTAACGGTGCCTGGCTCGGCCTGTTGCCTGCCAAGACTGTATTTTGCCTTCAAGTTATCTGCTCCGCTCCTTGAAAAATACATTCCTGTCTAGTAGTTTAGGTAAACATCCTTCCAGCTGTAGAGCAAAGGGCCCGGCCTTACTGTCTCCGTGCAAGTAATTCATAGCTCCTGTTGCCACGGTGGGCCCATGCCCCTTCGCATCTCATGTAGACACGTAGACGCTTATACACGCACTAGCAGTCAGTATAGAATAGCCTCTGCCCGAGAGACCTTTCCTTCCAGATAATACAGTTCCTTAAACACAAGATATTAGATACGATTTGGGATTAGGTTGTTCTGACATCCCAGACTTCTGTCTCCTCATGTAGGGCTAAATGTCAAGTCCCCTTCACCCTCCAGTTACACGTCAATAACACGTCATGCTGCTGCACGCGCATCTCTGCCATGTATTTCTGCTGACATTGCAGGATTCTCTTATGGATCCACCCACCTGTGACATCCTCATAATGACGTTTCTAGTACACGCCCTTATGCACGCCTATTACAACGCTTTTTTCATTACGTATGTGTATTCTTATCTCTCCTCTCAACTGTTACGCCTTCTGCATCTGCCTTTACTGTAATGCATTGACTATATATATGATAACCTGTCAATAAAGTATGCTCGATCCCTTCCCGAACCTTCGTGGTGACGGAACCCGATTGCCTGGTTCGAACCAATTCCTTTCTAAGGAATAAACCCCTTTTAAAACCTCAAATATCACGGATTCTGCCTCTTATTTATTCTGAGTTATCCTTATTGAACTTTACCGCATAAATTAAGTACAGGTAATTTAAATTTACCACATAATTGGTGCCCGAACAGGGACTCCTCCCCCACCCCACGCGCCGGAGGTGCATTGCAGACCCGGTCCCCTGCCACAGCCGGACGGACAACTACGCGTACCCGCAGGATTTCCTGTACCTCCCTCAGGCCAACGGAAGTGACTGAGGCTGCGATCAACACCCAGACGAGGCGGTGAGGAGTGCGGAGGATCCCGACCAGAGCCTAGCTGAGAGAGCAAGATCCGAGGTATACAGAGGCCCACCAGGTTCCGAAGTTCCGAAGTATCTACGTCACGAGTCGAGTCGAGTCCAGTCCGGTCCAGTCCAGTCCAGAGTTTCCGAGGCCTTCCGTTCCGTGCTTCCCGGTGAGTACCGTTGCCGGGGACGCATCTAGACGTGCGCATTAATTTGTGCCGGTCAAGACAGGTTTGGGTACACAGACCCGGTCTGCACTGTTCTAGCGGTGTATCTGTACTGTTTAGCAGTACATCCAGTATTATGCAGTTAGCTAGTTTTATTCTAATTATTGTTGTTCGTTTAAAATGTTTTAATATGTTTTAAATGTCGTGGTATGAGTGATTGTTCGATCTTCATTACTGTGTTTATTGTATAAATTGTGTTCAAGTCCGAGTCAGAATCAAGTAGCAAGGTCTAAGATGCCGTTCTTCTCAAAATTAAGACAGATAAAAACTAGAAAAGGGATAATCGAGGAAGCCGTTCCCATTCCACCTAGGGACACTCCAGGGTACTTTATGTACCATAAACATGGCCTAGATGCCGTATTGTATCTCGATTTGTGGGTGGACTACACCAAGGATTTAGCAGAGAATCAGAGATGGCCCGCTGCTGGGACATGGGATGCAGATCGCATCATGAGAATAGAAGAAGCATTATGGAAAAAGAAAGCCAGACAGTCACAGAAAGATGCCATTGAATTATGGCGTAAAGAATCGCATAGACGCAAAGAGAAAGCGCTCAGAAAAGAAGAGAAAAGTAGGGAGGATTCAGACAAAGCCCGAGAAAACGTATTAGTTGAGGAAGGTATCCGAGTAAAAGCAGAACAAATAGACAGACAACGAAACACTCTTATGAATGGTATGTATCCTCTTCTGGCCGAGGGTTTAACTAAGGCCACCCTGGAAGTACCAAAAGATCCGCCACCTCCATTGTTTCCGACTAAATTGCACCACAAGACCGCAAAGGACATTTTCCTTTCTTCCTATTTAGACGATGCAGCCCCCGAATATGTTAATGTTCCGCCGCCGCGCACACCACCTGCTAACGGCGCTCGACCCCGAGATAATCTGCACCCCACCTCTGCAGCAACATACTCCTCTTTCCGTTCCAAACCTTCCGCCTGTTCCTCCACTCCTTCCTGCACCTATTCTCCCTACCTTACACCCAACAAATCCTTTTGGACCTGGCACCTCAGGAGGTGCGAGAGGAGGTTTTCATACGCCACCACCAACACATCGATTGACTTATAGGGATTTAGCACACCAACGTACACCTCAAACAGCGAATTACGACATACTTAAAGAGCCTCTTACTGACTGTAGATATGATCCAGTACCCGGTAAAGACGACAGAATGATGCTATCATCAGTACGTCTACGACGAGTTGCGAACTATTTAATGATACTACCAGGAATGATTGATCATCTAGACAAAATACATCACTTTGTCCAAACAGGGCAAGGTCCCGAAAGTATTGGTGAAGCCATGGCATACCAGAAAGTGGACACGCAAAAACTGTTGTTACGCTTCTTCATAAACTGTTTGGTAAGAAACAGAGATAGGCCTGGTGTAGACCCGGAAGAAATGTAAGCACTTAACAAATGGGGTCCGAATATAGCAGACGGAAAACATGATAAACAGAATAGTATAGAAAATATGTACCGAAGGATCCGAAAAACAGTAGAACAAATACATGAAAGAGAACAGCCTGAAAGAGAAATAGATGCAGATAAGACTGAATCCTCAGAGGAGGAGGAACAACCAGAAACGACAACGGGACAATTACAATTACCAGCTAGAGAAATGATAGCTTATGTAGGTAAGGGAAGATCTTTTAATAGTTCAATGCGTCCGATACGTCCAGAAAGTAAGAGAATTTTTCAAGCAGCCGTGTCAAATCCAAAGACCCCCGAACACTTATTTCAGGCTACTGATAAAATACTTCAAGAACGAATGGGGTACCATGTACTCGATTCTATGGATGAACAAGATTTAGCCAGGTCAGCAGTACAATGGGCTGACAGTTCTGATAAATATGGTGATGACGCGCTAGTACACACGTTTTTGAATCTTTCACCAGACGAACAGCGTTTAGCTGGTATGTACATGATACAACACCTCCTTATAGTGTATAAAGGTCAACACTCCGATCCTGGTCCCCTACCTGATATACTGATAGAACTACTCATGAAGAAATGGAGAGGTCTAGGTACTGATCTAATTAAAGTAATTCTAGAATATCGGCACAGATACAGTGCCTTCCTGTGTCCACAGCTTGATCCAGCTCCCTCCATGGAAAGAAAAATGTATTGCATAGACAGACAGAATCCCTTACGCGAAGTGCACCCAGTTAAAAATGATGATAATACTTTTAGACGCGTGTTTGTGTACACGCCCATAACTAAAATAGAACTATTGGAAATGAAAAAATTAGTGCCCAGCCATGACAAAGATCCAGCAGGTTTTCACCGTGAAATAAAAGACATGTTACTCATGGGTGATTATACCTATCCTGACATTATGAAAATATTAAAAGTATTATTGCCTGCCGGTATTTACGAGAAACTCAAAGAAAAAGAATGGGAGGTGGGAGAGCAAAAGATTGATTGGGCGGCATTAGAAAACGAAGAAAATACCCGAACTCCAGGCCTAGGGCTTGGGGACAAAACTAAAGCGTTACCAGGATTGTTAGTACAAGTATTGCCACGTTTATTAACTACGAAAAAGGAAGACTGGGGTGCAATCTCAGCCTGCAAACAGAAACCCGATGAAGACACTAGTGATTTTTATTCCCGATTTGAAAAATGTTTTGGTATTAATAGCGGCCTGAAAGCAAGTAGCGATTCATATCCACATCTCTTTGTAACAAAATTAGTCGAGAATTCCCTACCCCAGGTTAAGAACAGAGTATTGAAAGTCGAGAGCACTTGGCAAGCTAATACCCCGTCACAAATGTTACAAATGTTACAGTACCACCAGAATAGAATTAGAGAAGAACAAGAACACGAACAAAGACGTATGAAAGACACGAAAATGAAAATGCTCGTTGCTCAGTCAGTTCCAGCTGACGGTCATAAAAAGGGTGCGACACAGTCCAGTAATTCAGCGGCTCCTGTTAAAGGGACATGCAACTATTGTAAACAGCCAGGTCATTGTATAAACGATTGTGCAGTTCTGAAACACAATATCTCTACGGGTAAAACCAAGGAGAGACCGCGTCCACCTAGACAAGACCCGATCCAACCACAAGTACCTCAGAATGTACAGCCTATGCAAGCTTCACAACAGACCGTAGCAGTACCGCAGCCACAGCCTATTGCCACAACACAAAACACGACACAACAGATGTACCAGTATGCACAAAATGACTATCCCGATTATCAGCGATACACATGAAACAGCCTAGAGAGGGAGGTTGGCTTGCCTCTTATTGAGGTTCCCGTAGATCAAGAGGGTCCTTATGTACATAGTCAAGTATTGGGGAAAGACAGAAAGTTTTTAATTGATACAGGGGCAAGCAGAACCACTATAAGTCACGACGAGGTTCCAGGGGCACCCCTCTCAGGCTCACAGAATGTTTCCCTTGGATTTTCAGGAAAGCCTATTGCTAACGAAGTATCGCAACCTCTTCCTCTTGCAGTTGGTCCATTGACACGGACTACAGATTTATTGCTTACAAAATCATGTCCAGAAAACTTGTTAGGTATAAAGACACTGAAAGCTCTAGGAGCTGTAATATGTTGTTCCCCGGAAGGGGTACGACTATTTTTGCGTGACTTTAAAGGTCACTACGTATTGAAGGATATAGATCGCCGGTTACAGAATGTCCCTGCACATTTATGGGCACAAGGCCCCACTGATGTAGGTTGTATGCACATTACACCATATCGAGTCACACTCAAAGCAGGAGTGGTATTACCACGAATTCGACAATACAAGTTACCTCCAGATGCTGTAGTGGCTTTGCTGCAAATCATTGACGAGCTCATTGCACAAGGAGTGGTTGTGGAAACCGACTCCAATGTATGTAATTCTCCTATCATTCCAATTCTTAAACGTACTGATCCAAAAGCACCCCCAGTTTATCGATTAATTATTGACCTGCGCGAACTGAATAAATGCATTGTACCACAGTATCCCGTGGTTCCAGATATCTCTTCATTATTGACAGCTATTGATTCAGAAGCAACGTTCTTTACTGTCATTGACCTCAAGAACGCCTTCTTTAGCGTCCCAATCGATCCGGAAAGCCAATATTTGTTCGGATTCTGTTTAAATGGACGAAGTTTCAAATTTGCACGCGCACCTCAAGGATTCACAGAAAGCCCCAGCATCTATAGCCAAGCACTGAAAAGACAACTTGACAGTATCCACATGCCTGTTAACACTGCCCTGCTTCAGTATGTCGATGATCTGCTGATCACCGCCCGAAGCGAGCCCGAATGTGAAAAAGCATCACTGACGGTTTTACATTTTCTGGCCGACAAGGGGCACAAGGTGTCCCCTTCGAAGCTGCAATTCTGTGTTCAGCAAGTTGTGTACCTTGGGCACTTGCTGTCCAAAGGGGGGAGACAGCTCACACCTGACCGCATCCAGTTAATTGTAAACATGTCACCACCCAAGACACAAAAGGAGGTGCGGGCCTTTATAGGCCTCACTTCGTACTGTAGACAATGGATTCCCCAATATGCATTTCTAGTAAAGCCACTCATTCAGTTTACAACCCAGGAGGCAGCGACATTGACTGTCCTCCCTTGGACTCAGGAACATACACAAGCTTTTGAGGACTTAAAGAAAGCCTTATGTCAAGCACCTGTTTTAGCGACACCATGTTACAGTAAGCCTTTTACACTATTTGTCACAGAACGCGAAGGTACTGCCTTGTCAGTACTCACTCAGGAACAAGCAGGTTCACACAAACCGTGTGCTTACTTTTCTAGCACATTAGATCCAGTAGCCCAGGCTCTGCCTACGTGCCTGAAATCAGTCGCAGCGACAGCTTTAGCAATCAGACAAAGCGATTCCATAGTATTAGGACATCAATTGACAGTGCAAGTTCCACATTCCGTGGAAGTTCTTTTAAACCGAACACAGACCCAGCACTTGACTATAGCACGACTGACAGGTTATGAATTGACATTGTTTCAGCCACACATAGAAATCAGACGCTGTAGTACATTAAATCCTGCCACACTTTTGCCATTAAGTGGAACAGACCCATTGGCACATGATTGTATTGAAGTCATTACTATTACGACGAAACCAAGACAAGACTTGACAGACATTCCATTACCAGATCCAGACCTGACACTTTATGTGGATGGTTCATGCATGAGAACAAGTACAGGAGAGTTAGTGGCCGCTTACGCAGTCACGACAGACACCGAAGTTATTGAAACGTATTGTATTGACACCTTGTCAGCTCAAGCAACAGAGCTCATCGCTCTGACACAAGCCTGTATTCAAGCCAAAAATAAGAGAGTTAACATATACACAGATTCACGTTATGCATTCGGAGTTGTACACGACTTCGGAGTCCTCTGGCGAGAGAGAGGTTATTTAACTTCTCATGGTGCCAACATTCAACACGGTCCCCTCATTCAAGCTCTGTTAGACGCAATACATCTGCCTACTGCGATATCTATCATGAAGTGCAAGGCCCATACAAAAGTCACCGATATCATTTCCCAGGGTAACGACCTGGCAGACCGAACAGCTAAGCAAACAGCGCAGAATCGGACTCATGCAACTGACTTGACAAAGACAATAGTTCCGACATCGACACACTGCATGACAGTTAGGGATCCCGCCCTTGATGTAATTGACATACAGACACATGCTACACCAGAGGAAATCAAGAAATGGACTGAACTAGGAGGGATCCAAACAGATCAGGGATGGATGACGAAGGGAAAATCTACATGGTTTCTCCCCGACTCCATGGTTCAAGTTATCATTAACACAATACATAGTCCAGCGCATCTAGGGGAGAAAGCTATGCTAGACAGTATTCAAAACATCTGGTTCAATAAACACTTACGAGCAGCAGCCAAACAGAAAGTGCGTACTTGCATGATTTGTTGTCAGTTCAACCCAGGTAAAGGCATTCCTGTAGAGCAGGGTGGATTTCAACCTCCCGATCACCCTTTTGAAGTCCTCCAGATGGATTATATCCAGATGGAACGTTGTCGAGGATTCAAATATGTCCTCGTAGTTGTATGCGCACTTTCCCGATGGACAGAAGCATATCCAGTCCCAGATTACACTGCTCCGACCACTGCCAAGCAGCTGGTTCGTGAATTCTTCCCACGGTATGGTTTGCCCCGTATCGTGTACTCAGATAACGGTCAGCCGTTCTCATCCAAGCTAGTGAAACACATTACACTCCTGTTAGGCTATCAGTGGAAATTCCACTGTGTCCGGCATCCCGAGGCAGCAGGTCTCGTGGAGCGTCATAATCAGACTCTGAAAATTCGACTTTCTAAAATCTGCAGAGAGAAAGGCGTCGACTGGATAGTAGCTTTACCAGTTGCGCTCTTTTACATGAGAATGATAGCACATTCTCGAACAGGGCTATCCCCGTACGAGGTGGTCTTCGGTAGGCCACCAAATATGTGGGGGACGCCTATACCTCGTAAAATCACTGATGTTGATTGTAATATGCTGACAGATTACCTTGCTTCCTTGATGTCTGCACTACAATCTTGCCGTTCACAGGTAGCTGCAGCCTTTCCCGACAACACCGAGGTGAAGCCCCATGAAGTGGTTCCCGGTGATTACGTGTTTATAAGAAATTTCGACAGGAGGAGCCCGCTGGAGCCTCGCTGGCAAACGCCGAAATTAGTACTTCAGACCACGAGGACCGCAGTGAAGATTGAGGGTCGCAAGGGTTGGCTACACTCGAGCCACATCAAGAAATTTCACGGACTGTCTTCTGATTTGAACTCTCAGCCCTGCCCTCCTCCACAGACTGACTCAAAACTCCCCCTGGTCGAGAAAACTGCTTCCCAGGAATATAAACTGAAACTAAGGTCTAGCAAGTCAGACAGTTTAATTGTTTAAGTCCTCTCCTAGGTGAATCGGTTAAATTAGTTTCTGACATGTATCCTCTAGACCGAAATAGAGAGAGAGATAGACAGCAACAGCTCAAGAAACGTGCATATTGTAAATCACTTCGTAGTCACTGTATAGTGACATTATTGATTATGTTTTTTCTAAATCTTCTGATTATTGCTGCAAGTATACTGTTGCACATATACTACCCTATTTTCAAGCGTGCACGTTCTGCTTTCAATGTTACTGCCGAACACTCTTTTAGCGAATTACCTCCGCATGAGTTGCCCTACAGACTTGCGCTGCGCAACAACACATTCATTCGTATGTTACATCACTCCCATCAGACCAACAACGCTACAAATTGTTGGATATGTGGCCGACTCCCTCCCTACCAGAAATACAAGGGAGTTCTGCCCCTCTTTCCGTATCCGTTCACACACAATGGTTCCTGTGGTGCATGGTTTAGTTTGATTAATTCTTTGGATTCAAATACCGTAGTTTACCAGGGCAACTGGGTATGGGGAAACCTGAACTTAGTTTTGCTTAAAGCCTGCTACCCTAACAAAGAGGGACTTCCCAAAAGGACAGGAACTGATCTAGAAAACGAAGTATATGGATTAGGTAACTTTACACTTAACCTCATGATTCTGAATGTTGAATCCGAAGCTGCACCAGTCTTGCCTGCTATGTCAGTATTACCAGTTAAAGGTGAATTATGTGCAAGAAAGAATGGTTCAGTACACCTGGGTCATAGTAAATGTACTACTGTGATCGAATTCAGTGATCAAGGCAAGTCTACATTTAGAGCTTCCCGTCATTCCTACTTCATTTGTGGTCATACCGCATATATACGTTTACCTCTAGATTGGGATGGTACCTGTTACATTGCATTCCTTCTGCCACCTGTTTTCCTAGCCCCTCCTGATTATCATAGAAATATCCATCTAGTACACAATAGACCCCAGAGAGATCTCCCGATTGTCGACTACACTGAAACGGCATGGGAACAATACACAGACTTCAATAAAGGTCTCTTTCCCTACATAGGTGTTGTCTCTAATAGTAAACTGATACACAAATTAACCAGAACCCTTGAAGCAGTAGTGAATGAAACTACTTCTGCCCTAGGCAACTTAACGGAGGAGCAGTCTGCGATGCGGATTGTTGTTCTCCAAAATCGTCTTGTCCTTGACGTCATCCTGGCCGATAGGGGCGGAGCCTGTAGAGTCATCGGATCAAGCTGCTGTGTTTTCATTCCAGAAAACGCGCCATCAGTATATAAAGCCATAACTCGTCTTCATAAGATTGCAAGTCAGATACACCAGAATCCAGGCACCTGGACTTGGTCCGGTTGGTTCTGGAGTGTGTTGTCAGCCTGGGGATGGAAGGTCCTATCCTTCCTAGGTATTGCCCTTCTCATAGTATTCAGTTGCTGCCTGTGTCTACAATGTGGGCCAGCGATTTGCGGCCTGTGTGCCACATCATGTATTCCACATTCAAATTCTCATTCAAAATCCTGTAAGAAGAAAGAAGAGCAAATGATGTTACATGAACAGATTGATGGATTCATGAGGATCGATATATCATGAAGGGTCCGTAGGGGACAAGGAGGGAATGAGGAAATATGAATTTTTATGATCAATTGTGTCCCCTATCTTAGACCCCAACGGCTCCATGTACGTGCTACAAGTACATGTATGTTCCCTCCACTTCCAGCTATGAAGACGTAAATACATTTGCGTCCAACGTTAACATGTCCTTTGTCAGATCCACCCTGAATGGGTCGAATATTCCTTTCCTAAGTATGCCTTGCCACCGTCTTTATATGGTGCACCTTTCACGTTTTTCAGCTATGGTAAGTTAGGCCTGAATTCTGCCATCGAGCCTTTTCCTGCCTTCTGCCTCTGAATGCTCCAGCCTGGACCTGCATCTGTATCCATGACCTTTGTCTTACTCCCTGCGCGGCTAACGGTGCCTGGCTCGGCCTGTTGCCTGCCAAGACTGTATTTTGCCTTCAAGTTATCTGCTCCGCTCCTTGAAAAATACATTCCTGTCTAGTAGTTTAGGTAAACATCCTTCCAGCTGTAGAGCAAAGGGCCCGGCCTTACTGTCTCCGTGCAAGTAATTCATAGCTCCTGTTGCCACGGTGGGCCCATGCCCCTTCACATCTCATGTAGACACGTAGACGCTTATACACACACTAGCAGTCAGTATAGAATAGCCTCTGCCCGAGAGACCTTTCCTTCCAGATAATACAGTTCCTTAAACACAAGATATTAGATACGATTTGGGATTAGGTTGTTCTGACATCCCAGACTTCTGTCTCCTCATGTAGGGCTAAATGTCAAGTCCCCTTCACCCTCCAGTTACACGTCAATCACACGTCATGCTGCTGCACGCGCATCTCTGCCATGTATTTCTGCTGACATTGCAGGATTCTCTTATGGATCCACCCACCTGTGACATCCTCATAATGACGTTTCTAGTACACGCCCTTATGCACGCCTATTACAACGCTTTTTTCATTACGTATGTGTATTCTTATCTCTCCTCTCAACTGTTACGCCTTCTGCATCTGCCTTTACTGTAATGCATTGACTATATATATGATAACCTGTCAATAAAGTATGCTCGATCCCTTCCCGAACCTTCGTGGTGACGGAACCCGATTGCCTGGTTCGAACCAATTCCTTTCTAAGGAATAAACCCCTTTTAAAACCTCAAATATCACGGATTCTGCCTCTTATTTATTCTGAGTTATCCTTATTGAACTTTACCGCATAAATTAAGAACAGGTAATTTAAATTTACCACAAGACAAGGCTACATATTAGCTCCATTCTTATTCAATTTATATATTAATTTGGTAGCCTCTCACCTCTTAGAAGATAAGCAAGATTATCCCAAAATAGTAAATTCCTATATCCCCATTCTTTTATATGCAGATGATGCAGTGATCATGGCTCGGACCCAAGTGGGACTCCAGAGATCACTGAAAAACTTCTCAGACTATATGGGCAACAGGGGCTTAAAGATCAACATAAGTAAGACTTTTAATATGTGCTGCCCCAAAAAGAAGAATATCACCTGCAAAACCGTTTTATCCAATTCAAAAATTGATACGGTAAACACTTTTTCTTACCTAGGTATCAATTTCGAAAAAAAGGGTTCGTGGATCGTAGCAGGCGAAACAAGAAAATTAGCGTTCACACGAGCAATTGGGGCAGTTAAAAATGTTGCCAATAAGGTAGGAGGACGTCCAGTACCTGCCCTAGTGGATATTTATAAATCTAAATGCGTGACTACGGCGCTATATGGTGCAGGGATCTGGGGGATAGCGAATAACGACAGTCTACAGCTCTGTGAGAATGCTTTTCTTCGCTATCTCCTGGCAGTCCCGGGGTCCACTTCTACTTTTGTATGTCATCAAGAGCTAGGCCTACCTTACATTGAGGACCTTATCAAAGTTGATCCGATCTTATTGTGGCACAAAGTATGGTCCTCTAATGAAACAGGCCTGAATAGGGATATTATCCTGGATTGCTTAGGTCTTGAAGGGGTCTCAAAGATTTCCTGGTTTAAGTACATAAAAAATATTTTGGCGGCTGTGGGTCACCAGGAATACTTTGATGTACCGGATAGCATGGCAGGGACGTCAAGGAAGAAGCTCAAGAAATTATGTTTACATTTCTTGGAAGACAAACGGTGTCAAATAGAGAAATGCAAGAGCACTGTCATGGCAAATTGCTTACTTATACAAAATCAAGGCATTCAGCCATATTTGTTGCAAGTCCCCTGCTGCTATTCCCGTATGTTACTGACTCGCTTTAGGGTGGACATCTTTTTTAGATTAGTCACTTTCCCGGAGATGGTCAAAAGAATTAATTCCCTGCCCATGTAACCTTGTTTCTGCTCAATCCACCCTTCATTGTATTTTCTTTTGTAAATTTTATTCAGGTCCTAGGAAAGGAATTTTAATCCCTGTATTAAGAGAGTTTGGCCTGAGACAATGTAGAGCGGCACTGTTAAGATTGCAAATGCTAGATGACGATTTGCTCATGCTCTCGGTGTCAACGTTTCTTAAAACCATTATTACATTTAGGTCCTCAATGAATTAAGCTTTTTATTGTAATTCTTAAACTGTTATTTAAATGTTAATTATTTGTAACTTCGATGTATTCACTTTGAAATGTTTTAAACTGTGCTTTTATGGTTTTTGATTTTAAAATCGAATAAAGCTATTAGAACTGAACTGAACACAATAACCCTAAGAAAATTGTTCTCACTAGTGTCCTTCTTACAAATCTGGAAGGACCACTAAGAGGTAGTCCGAGTGGTACACTTAAGATCAGTCAACTAGTACAGGTCATTCTAGTGTACCATCATACAATTCCAAACAATCACTATATTTCCAACGACTCCTCCATAAGGAGTGTCTATGTGACCACGTTTCAGCCTTAATACTTCTTAGGCCTCCTCAGGACAGGGTTAATACATTACTGTACAAAAACTGAAAAATAATAAAAAATAACAATATTACTTCAGACCTCCGTTGTGTAAGGAACAAGCTGGTTAAGAATAGTGAATGCCCTCAGAGCCTGTAACAATCACCAACAGACCTGTGTCGCTCCAACTATCCACTTATAAAGAAGAGATCTATTCGAAAATGCTTTCACTACATCCACCTAGTGCCAAAACGAAAGGGACTAACCACTCAACCCCACCAAAGGAGTGATATCAAGAAGAAAAATAGAAACCATATACCCGTAATCAAAAAATGCCCAGTGTGAAGAACTTAAACCTCTCAAACGTACATCTCTCAGACTGTCACAACAGCCAATAATTCGCAATATGCAGCAACTCCTAATTTTCTAGGCTCTCAGGTTGTGGTACACCTGAAAAAACAATATGCACACCTCTTATAAGCTCAGGCGCCTCGTCTCTTAGTCAAAATGTACTAAAACCGGATGAATCTTGCCATCCATTGTGCTTACCTCCCTTGACAAATGATGGGGCTCCCTCAGTCAGTATATAATAATTCACGCTCTTTGTTGCCTCATAGCGCCATATACTCAAGGATCATGCTCAGCCTATATTGTGGGAACACATAAAGTTTAAATAAATACCCCCATCCAATCTATACTCCAAGAAGGTGCGCGCATGACGCATCCGCGCTCAACATCGCTAAACTTACTTATTCTCGAATATGTAGTGAAATCAATCACTTCTCCGGCTCTCTATTAGTCGCCCGCCGCGAAAAAGCATCGGATGAACGCTCGCCACTCCGTAAAGTAACTCCTCTACCCGGCGTGTGTCATGGCGTCATAGGGGCATGATAATAGAAATAGGACTGACAGTTTACACAGGAAGTATCCTCCATATTGTGAATCTCTGCAAAGTCGTGGCCAAGGTAATGGGCCGATACTTCCAATAAATCTATCATGGTACATTTAAGTCCATGCCTAATCGTGCCGCATCTCTTCCAAGTTTACACGCGAGCCTGTAATAAAAATCAACCTCCTATCTATCCCATTTTAAAACAAGCATTTGCAATGCAATAGGTCTCGCATTTGCTGGAGTTGGAGCTGTTGGTATTGTAAATGACAATGCCTTTTATTTAAGCGTTTTGAAAACCTGGAAGCGGTGTGTAAATACGCGCTTTGTACTTATAGTTGCTGCTCACGAGAAGCAAGGCTGGCAGTAAAAGAGGCGTACTAACTGCCAGCTTTGCTTCTTTTACGCACCACTTGCAGGTTTTCAAAACACAAATAAAAGGCGTTTGTCATTTGCAATGCCAACAGCTCCAACTCCAGCAATTGCGAGGCCTATTGGATTGCAAATGCAATAGGTTTCACCTTTTTTAGAGTTAAAGCTATTGGCGTTGTAAATGGCTTTTACCCATGTGTTTTGGTTTGGAGTGTAGTGCATGTATGAACAGAGAAACAACTGCAGCTCTGCCTAGAGGACTTACAATGATGAATTACAGACGGGACCTGAGAATCAGATAGCAGCACTGTCTAGAGGACTTAGAAATGAGGAATTACTAATGAGACCAGAGAAGCAGGTAGCAGCACTGTCTAGAGGACTTAGAATGGGGCTACTGGGAACAGATTCACAGCTGCAACCTGCCCAAAGGACATAGAATGCGGGATTACCAACGGGACTAGAGTAGCTCCTCTATGTCATAATCTGGACTCCCTGGTCAGACAGCTGGACGAGTAACAGAGTAAGATTTTAAGTAGAGGCCAGTCAGTAGAAAGATGTATGTGTTGCCCGGACAAACACCCACCCCTCTCCCTGGTCGGTAATGGATGAACCAGGTCCCTGGATGCCAATGTGCAGCCGTCCGTCATCCCCACCATTCCAGGCCATGGCAGGAAGCTGAGGAACACACAGAATCTCTGTAAACTGCTGGACACATCAATGTTTTAATGCCCTGCCAGTTCAGGAGAAAACAAACTGTGTGCAGATAAGGATACTATTCTTTCACCAACAGAAGAAATACACAGATGTGAAAGTCGTGTCTTTAACTTTAGCTTCTTGGGCTTAAAGGATTTAGTAAAAAGTAAGAAACAAGGAAACCCTAGAGGTCAGACGGGACCAAGGGTAGACATATATTTTTAAGCAACAGTGGTCCCATTCAGTTAGGGTAGGTATAATATCACAATGAATACAATCAGAAATTGGAGTTATACATGTAGTCACTGCAGAAGATAGATGCAATTTATTGATTATGATTTAGAAGCAATTAATAAGCAGAACGATGAGTGAGCAAACCGTGACGAGGTAAAAGGGAAATCAGTCGATTTTCTTAACCCAGGCAGGTGACTTTAAAAGGTGACTTTTTGGTGTGTGAAGAAATGCAAATACAAAAAAGTCAAATCAGCATCTCATACTCAACAATCGAAAAAAAAATACAGTATAAAGTTTAGAGACGTAAGTCGACGATGTTTCGATCCCCATGAGAATAGTGGGATCTCTTCAGGACAAAACGATGACAAGAATGCCTGGGAAGTTAGCCTGGGTAAGTATAGGTGAAGAGGTAAGAAAGGGTAGGGGGAGAAAAAGGGGGTGGGAGGGAAGAGGAAGAGTGGGGTAACATTAGTTGGGTTCAAGACCAGTTAAAGAGATTTAGGTACATACAAGGAAATATACACGAAAGGAAATACAGGTTCAAGAGGCTTAAGGTGAGCGGTAAAGATATGCCGAAAAAGAAAAAGAACAGTGATAAGAGTATTAAAATTGTGCTATCTAGAAGAGCACTCAGATCAGAAGTTGACCGATAAGTGATAGAATAATGGGGTATAGAAATTAAGTAAAAACTATGGATGAGGGGGGAGATAGAATGATGTTACAATGGAGAGGTGTGACAGTAGAAATCGACCCAAGTGGTCAATGTAAAGGTCGATAGTTATATAAGAGATTATGAGAGTGGAACCCAATTAGTAAAAAAGTAGAGGAATTAAATACAATCAAGGTGACAATGGGAAAAGTAAACAGCGTGCTAGAAAGTGGTTATAGAGGAAAGGAGCAAGTGCGGTGAGTGGCGGTAGGAGGGAAGGGACTTACAGTGTAGAGATAGGGGGGCGACCTGCAGCCGTAAGCGGCGATGGCGTGTAAGTGCGAGGACCGGAATCGGTCGCAAATCCGAAGCATGGTTTACCCGGTATGGGGAACCGAAGTCATGATGCCGGGGAGGCGTGAGGCGAATGCGTCTTGCTGAGTGCAGCTGGTGCCTCAGAATGGATTGTAAGGTGGGTCCTGGCCGGGACCTCGAGGAACAGAGTTCACGTTGGGAAGGTACTTGGCTCCTGAAAACGGGGGAGAGAGTAGGGTTTAGAGATCGGGGGAGGGAAGGAATACAAACAAGGAAACTGGAGGGCGGGGCACAAGGTGGCAGCGCTTACCTTAAGATAGGTTCTTGAAAGAAACGATTAAGCGTGGCCGCAATCTCGAATGAGCAGGATGGGTTGCAGTTCAGGTGGCGGAAGCTCGGAGGATACGAGCGAATCGGAGGGGCAAGGGAGGAGGGCTCTATAAGTACCGCTCAACAAGTGGAAATGGTAAAGGTACTAGTGGACAAAGTCATGAAGGCGGCCATGATGGAAAGGGTAGAAGGAAATGAAAAGTGAGTGGTGAGAGTGGGAAATGGAGGCAGAAGTAAAGATACCCATAACATGGGCAAGAGCCTGAAAGCAGAAGGCCAGTGCAAACAATAAGGAGGAGGTATATGAATAAAGAGAATATACGGATAATGCGAAAGGAGGCAGAGGTGAATAGTAGAAAGAAAAATATATAAGGTAGGGGGTGCCGGCATGGGTAATTGAGAATAGAGGGGAAGAAGCGAGTGGTGGAGACTCAGAGGGTCTAAGTAGTAGGTGTCAAGGGAGAGGAAGGGTAGGGTTATGGGGAAGAGAAGGGCAAGAGATTTAATAATATAAAAATCAAAAGGGAGTATAAGTGAGAGAAAGTCAATTGAAGGAAGGGGGGCATGAAAGAATGACTAGAAATACAATGGAAAAAGGAATTCAGACACAAGAATAAGCATTCAAAAGTATTGAAAAGCAGTTCACAATTACAGACGTTGATTATCAGGTTAAAGCAGGTTAGACCAGTCCTCCAAACGGTTCAACCCTGTTTGGAGGCTGTTGGTACGGATTATCCATTTTAGTTCTTCCTTATTCAGAATAGCAGCAATGTTTGTATTTCTTGAAGGCTGTTGGATCACACTGATGACTTGCCACCTTATGTTATCTTCAGTGTGATTCATGCAAGTAAAGTGTTCATGCAGCTTCTGTTTTGGCAGATCCGGATTCTGATCTTCTGTGTCGTTTGGCCAACATAAATCAAATTGCAAGGACAAGTGATAGCATATATAACATTGGAGGTGTTACAATTGGAAAAACAAGCATTTGCAATGCAAGCGGTCTCGCCTTTGGGACCTTACATGCATTTAGCTATGCAGCACATTAGCCTGGGTGCTGAAACATCTACTGTTCTTTAACATGGAAGGAAAGTAAGCACCAAACTGCGTGACATGCCAGGTATGGGAACACATGGAGAGAAATATTGCCTTTCAGTGGGAAATGGTATAGTCCAAAGCTCTTTTTTTAATATAAATCGGGGACTTTTGCAGTCATATCACTGAAAATACAAGATTTGAAAAAAAAATTATTGTCTATGGGTGCTTGTGGAAGACCATTTCTATGGACTAGAATCTAGAGAATGCTAAAGTGATTCTGGTATTTTACTGACCTCTGCTGGTAGTTTTCTATCAAGAAAGTTAAATCGAGGCAGTTGCCAAAAAATAGAAAAAAGAAAGTCCCTCAGTAGAAAGCAATTCTGGTATTTTACTGACATCTGCTGGTCGTTTTCTATCAAGACAGTTAAATAGAGGCAGTTGAACGGAAATAAAAGTCCCTAAGCAGAAGCAGACAAGTCCTAGGGCTGATCTCCACAGCCAGCCCACAAAGTACATACACCTATAAGTATATACTAAAGTATATACAATAGGTCTCGAATGCTCGACCTAATAAGGGGCAAGTAAAATACTTTTATAACAAGCTGTGGGCTATGGGGTCTGGTATCTGCGGCGAGCGCCCCCTTCGTCTCCTGCGCGTATTTCACTCAGCAGCGCAGTCCTGCCAGCTTCGTTCTCAGATCCTCTGGGTCCGGAGTGAAATCTGATCAGAACGAGGCCTCAGAATCAAGTTTCAAAACAAGGCGAGCCTCGTGGATGGCAGCCATTGACTCTGTCACAGGAGCGTGCGTGTGATGTGCACAGTCTCCGTGCGCCAGGGGACATCTGAATCCACGATGACAATGACAGGGTGCAAACAGGGAGCACGTTACGGCGTGGGGCAAATAAAGACGAGAGGAGCGGGGGTAAAAACTCTGGTGTGTATTAGAGGGGCCCACAGAGGCACCCCATACATTTCACATGCCCGGAGGCACCTTGATGTGGCACAGGCAGTGGAGAACCAAAGATGGATTCCTGCAGTATGGCACAACACCCCACCCAGTCTAATTGATGCACACGTACCTAAACTTAGGAGTTTAAAAGAGACCTTTTTCTGTACAAAGAATTGCGTTTCCCCATTTGCTTGCTTGCATTTAGGAACACATTTAATAACAGAATAAACTACTATAGGTATGCAAAACCTTGCTTTCTTGGGGTACTGTGAAGAGAACAACTTCAGTCATAATTGCCAACGCACCTCCTTCAGTTACGGTGGTAGCTGAAAATGTAACACAAGACATAAGATCACGAAATATATCTGAATAACTTTGAATTTTACTATGCATCTTCTGCTAATTCAAGCTCCATGAATGTTGCCAAGCATTATTGAATTCCATGTTAAAGGATGCGATAGAGAAATAGAATTATAATAGGGTAAAAGTTTGCTTGCCCAGAGGCCACTTGGAAGATGGGGGTCCTAAGCTTAAAAATGTCTCTGGGGCTAGTGTCGCCCACATTTTTTTCCTAATGTTACCACAGTCTACGTTTTGATTGTGACTTTCTCACGTGCACTTATTCATGATCAATTTCTGAGTGAATGCCAGATTCGGATATGTTGCAGGCATGAGAGTGGTTCTGTTTTCACCTCGAAGTATTTCCAGGCCACCAAGATTCAGCGTCTGTGATGGGCCGGTCTGCCTGAAATCACAGGGTGCTTACAATGTACTACTTCTACACACACTACTAATCTCACTCCTGCTTTTGGCGCTGCAAGGTCACTGGCTAGCTGAACTTGTACTGAAAAGGGTAAAAATTAACACGATTCTAAATAGTTACTTCAGAGATGAACATATCAATGCTTTATGTTAGCACTTACACCCTTGAACTTCCAGGCACCCGAAACCCATATATTTTACCATTGGCCAGCACTCTGTAGTTAATACATTTGATCTCATAGTTGGAAAAACGTGTGGTTATGATGACTTTTGCATCTTTGAGACACTCTAAAGTGGCAGTACAACCCCATGGGGCTACTTTACCAGCATAGGGAGCTAGGAGGCAAAGTTCTACTTGAGAGGCTCCGATGCTGCGTGTACTCTTCCTATTAATTCGTCTCACAGAAAGGCAAGCCCTGAATAAATTATTAGGAGTTACTGATCCCCCCCCCACTAATAGAGGTCTTCATTGTCCATACATAACAATTGCACATCTCCCAAATCACGCATACTAGACATCACATATGGGATCAGTGTGAGGGGGGGAGTTAATGGGAGGGTACTGGCACTTTTTTGGGAGCAAGCAGGTTTTCCGATAGTGCTTACCAGCACTTCTGTATTTCCATTTAAAGCACAGGGCGGTGGTTACAAGCAGTGCCAGTTGGCGAATCTCCTCTTTTAAAGGACCAACCCTGTTATCTGAGGACTTTAGTTGGTTTCCACATGCTAGCACTTGTGCGATGCACTCTTCCAGAGAGGAGGCTGGTGTTTGTGTGCACTCGTTGCTCCAGGGGACTCCCTGAATTCCGGTGCGACCCTTTCCAGGCGGCTCCTGGCGCAGCGCCGAGAAGCTTCAGACGGGCGGGAGACAAGGCAAGTTGCCACCCGAGCACAACCTCTGAACGCTAGCATCCCCAGAGAGATTCAGCATCCCTACTTTCCCCCCGTACCTTGCTACACCTGCTGGTCACCGTCCTCATTAAAATCTAACGCATCAGTGCACAGGGGCAACATGGCAGGTAGGGCTCCCAGAGGCTGGGCTGGGACGTAGCGGCGTAAGGGAGACGGGGCGCTCCCCAGGAAGGTTCAATTCGCTGGACCTCGGGCCGGCTGACATGGCCCCGGGCAGTGACTTCAATCGTCCAGGGAGCAATTCTGGCGGCTGCTTTCCAGCGCGATGTAAAGCGTTGTGTACGCAGGACGGATAAGAGGTCCTGGCACTGCGGCAGCAACAAACAGCTGATCTGGTAGAGAAGGCAGGGCTCTGTGTCAGCTGTGCCACAGCATAGCGCTGTACCGGCCGAGTCAGGAAGGTACGGCAATGTCCGTCCAGCAGTTTCTTGTGCTGCACAGAGAAGCAAAAACCGGGTTTTTAACCGCGCAAATCATGGGGCTGAATTTCCGAAGAGATCTAGAACTATTATGAAAGCAGTCATAGCACATACACATGGCAGAGACACCTCACCCTCACAAAACTATGGGGGGGGGCGGCGAGAAGACATCAGACTGCGGGGGGGGGCACAGGAAGAAAGTAGTCTGTGCTGTGTAGGGGCCAGTAGCCATGGAAGGATACAAATGACTGACATGTCTGTCATGGGGAGCGACTAACAAGTTTAAAACCAATCGGAAGGCAGCATTTATAACCTAAGCCAATGAAGAAGATGGGCCAGAGAGTGGGCGGAGCTTCCACGAAGCTCCCACACTATAGTGTATACTGCATGCCTCGCAAAGCGATGGCACCACATTCGTGCTGCAACGCTAGTGAGACCTAAAAAGGGACAAATACATCATAGTGAATAAACAAAAATAATGCAAACAAAACCAAAGACATAATAAATCCTCAATCTTGGCTGCATATCTACAAAAAGCCATATCTTTTTAAAACAAGAGGATCTACTCTCACCTACTCCATACAAAAAATCACAAATTAAATACAAGTGCCTCAATTTCTAAGTAAGGTACCCCTCAGAAATAAACAGACCCTTGCCTGTCGCGGGCACTTGGGCCTCCCACACGAGTGAGGCACCATTTTTATCGGGAGGCCCTGGGGAATGCTGGGTGGTAGGAAATTTGTGTCAGCCCGGTGATGCCACAACTTTCCCACACAAAAATGTGTGAAAAAAGTGATTTTTTCAACTAAAATTGAGGTTTGCCAGGGGTCTGGGTAAGGAAACGATGGGGGATCCAAGCAAGCCATACCTCCCTGGAATCCCCCGGGTGTCTAGTTTTCAGGAATGTGTGTCGGTTTGGTAGGTTTCCCTAGATGGCTGCCGAGCACGGGGCCAAAAACCCAGGTGACCCCCCTTGCAAAACCAGGATGTTTGGTGATAGGCAATTTTGATGTCGCCTCAATACGTTTTGGGCCCCTGCCTGTTGCGGGTACTTGGGCCTTCCACACGAGTGAGGCACCATTTTTATCAGGAGACCCGGAGGAACGCTGGGTGGTAGGAAATTTGTGTCAGCCCGGTGATGCCACAACTTTCCCACACAAAAATGTGTGTAAAAAGTGATTTTTTCAACTAAAATTGAGCTTTGCAGGGGATTCTGGGTAAGGAAACATTGGGGGGTCCACGCAAGCCATACCTCCCTGGAATCCCCCAGGTGTCTAGTTTTCATAAATGCATGGGTTTGGTAGGATTCCCTAGATGGCCGCTGAGCACAGGGCCAAAAACCCAGGCAACCGCCCTTGCAAAACCAGGTTGTTTGGTGATTGGCAATTTTGATGTCGCCTTAATACGTTTTGGGCCCCTGCCTGTTGCGGGTACTTGGGCCTCCCACACGAGTGAGGCACCATTTTTATCGGGAGACCAAGGGGAATGCTGGGTGGTAGGAAATTTGTGTCAGCCAGGTGATGCCACAACTTTCTCACACAAAAACGTGTGAAAAAAGTGATTTTTTCAGCTAAAATTGAGGTTTGCAGTGGATTCTGGGTAAGGAAACGTCGGGGGATCCACGCAAGCCATATCTCCCTGGAATCCCCCGGGTGTCTAGTTTTCAGAAATGCATGGGTTTGGTGGGTTTCCCTAGATGGCCGCCGAGCACGGGGTCAAAAAACCAGGCGACTGCCCTTGCAAAACCAGGTTGTTTGGTGATAATCAATTTTGATGTCGCCTCAATACGTTCTGGGCCCCTGCATGTCGCGGGTACTTGGACCTCCCACATAAGTGAGGGCACCATTTTTATCGGGAGACCCGGGTGAACGCTGGGTGGTGGGAAATTTGTGTCAGCCCGGTGATGCCACAACTTTCCCACACAAAAATGTGTCAAAAAAGTGATTTTTTCAACTAAAATTGAGGTTTGCAGGGGATTCTGGGTAACGAAACTTTGGGAGATCCATGCAAGCCATACCTCCCTGGAATCCCCCAGGTGTCTAGTTTTCAGAACTGCATGGGTTTGGTAGGTTTCCCTAGATGGCTGCCGAGCACGGGGCCAAGAACCCAGGCAACCGCCCTTGCAAAACCAGGTTGTTTGGTGATAGGCAATTTTGATGTCACCTCAATACGTTTTGGGCCCTTGCCTGTTGCGGGTACTTGGGACTCCCACACGAGTGAGGCACCATTTTTATCATGAGACCAAGGGGAACGCTGGGTGGTAGGAAATTTGTGTCAGCCCGGTGGTGCCACAACTTTCCCGCACAAAAACGTGTGAAAAAAGTGTTTTCTTCAGCTAAAATTGAGGTTTGCAGGGGATTCTGGGTAAGGAAACGTTGGGGGATCCACGCAAGCCATACCTCCCTGGAGTCCCCTGGGTGTCTAGTTTTCAGAAATGTGTGCGTTTGGTAGGTTTCCCTAGATGCTGGCAGAGCTAGGGTTCAAAAACTACAGCTAGGCACTTTTCCAGCGTAATCATTGGCGTCTAGTGGGTTTTTTGCCCACGGGGGGGCAGATTGGGGGCTACTGCCCCCATCTTCCCCCGGGGGGGGCAGAAAGGCTGTAATTGTTGCGGGTGGGGGCATTGGCATGCCGGTTTTGGGCGGCCCCCACCCTAATTAAAATTTGCCCCAAAAAATTCCTAGTGTCTAGTGGGCTTGTAGCCCCCCCTGGGGGGGAGATTGGGGGCTAATAGATGCCAGGGACTTTTTTGGGCAAATTTTAATTAGGGTGGGGGCTTCCCAAAACGGGCATGCCAATGCCCTCACCCTAATTAAAATGTTCCCAAAAAATCCCTGGCTTCTACTGGGCTTTTTGCCCCACCGGGGGGCAGATTGGGGGCTAATGCCCCTATCTGCCCCCCAGGTAGGGGCAGGAAGGCTGTCATTTTTGCAGGGGAGGGGGTGGGGACATGGGCATGCCTGTTTTGGGCAGCCCCCACCCTAATTAATATTTGCCCCCAAAAAATCCCTGGCGACTAGTGGGCTTTTTGCCCCCAGGGGTGCATATTGGGGGCTGATGCCCCCATCTGCCCCCAGGGGGGGCAGGAATGATGTAATTTTTGCAGCGGAGGTGGGGAAATGGGCATGCCCGTTCTGGGCTGCCCCACTCTAATTGAAATTTGCCCCCAAAAAAACCCTGGCGCCTAGAGGGCTTTTTGCCCCCCGGCAGGGCAAATTGGGGGCTAATGCCCCCATCTGCCCCCCAGGGGGGCTGAATGTCCACTAGACGCCAGGGAGTTTTTTGGGCAAATTTTATTTAGGGTGGGGGTGCTCAAAATGGGCATGCCAATGCCCCCACCCTAATTAAAATTTGCCCAAAAAATCCCTGGAGTTTTCTGGGCTTTTTGCCCCCCGGGGGGCAGATTGGGGACTAATGCCCCCATCTGCCCGCTAGGGGGGAAGGAAGGCTATAATTTTTGTGGGGGAGGGGTAAGGGCATTGGCATGCCCATTTTGGGCAGCCCCCACCCTAATTCAGATTTGCCCCAAAATATCCCTGGTGTCTAGTGGGCTTTTTGCCCCCGAGGGGGGGGCAAATTGGGGGCTACTGCCCCCATATGCCCCCCAGGGGCGGCAGAAAAACTGTAATGGGGGTGGGGGCATTGGCTTGCCCGTTTCGGGCAGCCCACCCTAAATAAAATTGCACAAAAAGAAATCCCTGGCATCAAGTTGGCTTTCTGCCCCCGGGGGGCAGAAAGGCTGTAATGGTGACGGGGTGGGGGCATTGGCATGCCCGTTTCTGGCAGCCCCCACCCTAAACAAAATGGTGCAAAAAAAAATCCCTGGCGTTTAGTGGGCTTTCTGCCCCCCCCCGGGGGGGCAGATTGGGGGCTACTGCCTTCATCTGCCCCCCAGGGGGGCATAAAGGCTGTAATGGTGGTGGTGGGATGGGAGCATTGGCTTGCCCATTTCGGGCAGCCCCCACCCTAAAACAAATGCACCAAAAAAATCCCTGATGTGTAGTGGGCTTTCTGCCCCCCCCCCCCGGGGGGGGGCAGTAAGACTGAATTTGGCCCATTTTTATATGGGGGGAGCGAAGGCCCTTGTTCAAGGGGCCGCTCCCCCCCTGGTGTCTAGTGGGTGGATCCCTGCTTGGGGATCACCCTCCTGGGGGGGGTACCATTGGAAAGGGGAGATTCTCCCCTTTCCAATGATAACTCTCCCGTCTTTCTACGTGCCCGGGGGGCTGCGATAGCCCCCTGAGCACATAGAAAGTGAAACTGGTTTCTGCCCATGAAGACAGCGCGACGTGCGTGACGATCTTCATGGCACAGAAACCAGGGAGGGGGCCTCGGGAGCTGGGGAAGCTCTTCCCCAGCTCCCAAGGTCAGAAGGGTGAAATAGAAATCCCTCTGCTGTCTGCAGCAGAGGGATTTCGTGCCCCTGGCCTCATGACGGAATGGTTCCGTCATGAGCACAGAGGCACCAATGCTCATGACGGAACCATTCCGTCATGAACATCGAAGGGGTTAATATTACCTAATAGGGATTCTGTAAATAGGGATTCGTTATTAGGTAATATGACTCCATTCATGCCTATTGGCTTAAAGGCCCATAGGTGCGAATGGTTTTGCATTAGCTAATTTGCAATTACCTAACTGGTAATCGCAAATTAGAAAATGCAAAGCCAAGGGTACCTGGGGGCCTAAGTCCCCCCTGAAGCACCCACAAAATTTAAATTGTGCACATGTAAAGTGCACACAGGCCCTAGGGGCATGTGTGCACAACATGGCACTTTGAAAAATGCAATATTTTACACTTTTCAAAATTCAAACTTGAAGTTGATGGTAATTAGAGTTTCCTAAAGAACCAAATTGCGATTACCTGAAGTGCGAATTTAAAAGAATTTTGCGATTCACAACATTCACGAAAGCAAAATGCTTTCATACATCTGGCCCATACTCTTTTGTACATTATTTCAAATTGCGATTTGGTAAGGATCACAATTTGAAAATTACTATTCCGACTCCTTGCACTTTTTGCCCTTAGTTCTGATTACTATTATGTTTTTGAGCACTGCCCCGCTCCATGATGATTGATCACTGCTTAATGCACCTATCCTTCAGAAAGGATTGACTATCTGAAATCTATAATCGGAAATGGAAAAAAGAAATCCGCCCCATTGTGTTCCGTGTTCCTAACTGCCAATTAGCCCTATGCCAAAATACATAATAGTATGTGCACAATTATTTTTTATACAATATGATATGACGTTTAACCATTTTGCATCTGAAGTGAACCTCTTAAATTAGCTTGTTGCATACAACCCAAGTAATGGAAGTTGGAAAAACAGGAAAATTATACATTGTAATTTGCAATAGAAAAAGGAGCTTCTTTTAAGGAAAATCATAATACATCGTTTGTTAGTGCTGAAATGTAGTAATGGGAAAGATTCGACTTCCGGGTAAATGATTTAAATACTAATAGTGTTGAATAACTAATAACGCTTTAAAAGCATTAGTTTTAACCATTGGGAAGGTAGTACCTACATGTCAAATGAAACATTCTCTGAATGAGCTCTAGGTAAATAATGTATCCATTAAGAGAGTAAGCTTTCAAAAATAAGAATGAGAAGAATGAAATGAAAAAAATATTTACAATCGCAACACAACCACTAACTGAACACAGCAGAAAATAACAAAGAGATTACTACCGCTAAAACAATGCTTGCATAAAAAATAGAATCACAAAATGGTTCACTGTTAAACTTAAAAGAAACTTTTATCATCCTGCATCAACTACCAGGCGATGCAGCACCTTAAAAAGATACTACTGTGGTACATAGTACATATCAAAGATAATAAGCATTTTACAAAGAGAATAAATGACCATGAAACAAAGAACAAACTTAAAACAGCACGTAGGTCAGAAAATAGAATCGAGGAGAAAAATCATACAAAAAACTACACGTGAAATAGTGCCCCACAGCAAATAAAATAACAGCACAGGCTGGCTAAATATTCCAGAGAGCATCCAAGAGAAATATTTAAAAATAATATCCTGGATTTTGATGATGTGTGTCAAGTGAAAAGTGAACCTACTGAACAACACATATTAAGAATTATAGGACAATATCCAGGGCTTGCATTTCTCTATGTCAGACACCACAGTGTAATGGCCTAGAGAACACAGCTGTAAACCCATGAACTAGGACTCCGTTCGAGGTGAAAAGAAGGCTAAGATATGGCCAAACTAAGCAAATATGCTACAACCAACACAGGTGCTCATTAGTTGTGTTGGGACAATGGTAGAAATAAACAGAGGAAGAATTACCCCATGGTCCTTCCTGTCCTCGTCCCATTCATAACTTGTGTGGAAATAATCATCTCCCAACAGAAAACAAAGAACAGAGGAATGCTGGGACTATAAATCCAACCCCTCCCACTGGGAGTACAGAAACAGTAGTTACCCAGCATTCCACCTGTTCTTTTTTGCTGTCCATCGACAGGAATGGAAATGAGGTGCTGGTGCTGCTCCTGCTAGGCTTGAGTGGCGGTCTTCTTCGGTCCCCGTGTGGCTGCTTGGCTGTTCTGGATGGGGTGTGTTCTGCTATGCCCCCTGGCCTGCCAGCTTGCCGGGAGGAGTGGATGTTTCTGGCTGGCTCTTTGAGGTGCGAGCAGACATTGTGATATGGAGTGTCTACCGGTCCCCCAGGTGAGTATCGCATAGCGGTTTGCCTGTTTACTTCCTGGGTTTTTTGGGCCCACAGCCTTGCCACCTCGTACGCACCTGATCTCATCTGACTCTGAAGTTGAGCTGTGTGGGGCCAGGTTAGTACCTGGCTGGGAGACCGCCTTTGAATGCCAAGTGCTGTAGGCTTTTCATCTACAGGTGTTGAGCTACGGGATTTGGATATCATTTCCCTGTTGCCCGGGCGGTTCTCATTCTTTGGCCCTTGTTTGTACGGCCTGGGGCTGTTGCTCTGTGGTGGGGTCATGCAGTTGTTGGGGTCACAGGCCCCTCCATTGCCTGGATTTGGTCGCCCTGTGATGGTACAGCTTTGAGGTGGTCTTATTTCTTTGACCCTGTCTGGTTGGAGGTCCCGGGCTGTGCTGAGGTTGCCTCTGGTGGGTCGGCTTACCGGTGTGTCAGCTTGTAGGTTGCCCAGACAACTCTGTTGGGGCACTCCTGGGCTGGCTGGTGGAGCTCTAGTTGGGCCTGGCTGTTTTATTGGGGTTCTGCCGGTTCTGGGGTGTATTCCACCTGGTGCCCCCCCCCCCTTGTTTTGTGCTGTTTCAGACTCTGGCCTTTCGTATCGGGGGTGTCCTGTGGTCTCTGGCTTGCGAGGTATCTGCCTGATGGGTGGTTGGTTCCTCTGAGGTCAAGTTCCCGTCCTGGAGGGGGGATGACGGTCCTGCCATTTGTAGCCTCGACCACAGTTCCGGCTGGGCCTGTCATTGCCTGTGCGACTGCTCCGTGCTTCCCTGCATAAACCACATGGGCCTGCTCTCGAGGGGGTGTCAGTCGGTTGGCTCACCCCTCCACCTCCTGGGGGTGTGGTCACATGATGTTTGTTCTTGCCGCTTTGGGTGTCTGCCCGCCTTGCTGCTAGTTTTTCTCAGTGCTTGGCACTGTGGACTTGTACTCTTCGCTTCTCTGATCCTTCCTGTTTCTGGGCTGTTGTCTCTCTGCCATCAGCTCTGTTTTCTGGGTCGGTGTTTTGCTGTTTCATTTTCCTTATGGCCGCTTGCTCTCTGCCATCTTGTGTCTGGGCCGGTGGGCATGCTTGGGACTCTCCCTGTGCTTTGAATTGGGGTTTCGGTTCTGTCCTTCTTCTGGCCTCTGCTCTCTTGTTTGTGACCCTTTGGCTGTTGCCTCCGTTTTGTTTTGAGCCTGGCTGTTCTATTCACATCTCTCGCTGGTCCTGGCAGTCAGGCTGAAGCCTTGTTTGGGCTAAGGTCCTGCGTGGTCTGTTGTTCTGTGCCAGGGTTCCCTGCCGGCTTCCCTGCCCTTTGGCTTTTGCCTGTGCTCCCTGGGTGTGGGTTGGACCATTGGGTCCTCCTACGCTGGCGGTTGCTTGGCTTCGGCTCTGGCTTCCAAGCCGCTTTTTTTGGAGTGTTGGCTCTGATGGCTTGGTTGAGGCTGGTTTCCTTGTCTGTCTTTCTGCCCTTGGGGGTTTTCTTTCCTGCTCTCACCTGGTGCGTGCCGGGCCGTGGCTTTGGTGTGCCTGTTTGGGCTGCTTGGATTCCGCCCTGGCTTCTTGCCCTTTTCTGTTGCCTCTGGGGCATATTGGTGGCTGGTTTAGGGGCTTTTTCTCTGTCCTCTGTGGTTGGGGTTTCGGGGTTGTAGCTGTTGGCCCTGTCCTACCCCTTTCAGGCCAGTGTGGCTCTCAAGTTGGTGACCTCCTGTCTTTGCTGGACTGTCTGTGCTTCGGTCGGCTGGCTTCTAGGTCCCTTTGGCAGCAACTGCTGGTTGGTCTCTGTGCCGCCCTGTTTGTCTCTCCTCTGGCTGGATTCTTGTATTTGGCGTTTTCTACTCTGGTTTGGTCTTAGCCCTTCCTCTGCTGGTGTTGGGGATGGCTAAGGGTGGTCCCTTGGTGTGGTCCATGATTGTCTTGGCCGATTGGTTGGCTGGCTTTTCTGTTGTGGGGTTTCCTCCTTTTCGGTTCCTGGCTGGCGATCTATTTTCCATTGCCCTTGACCAATCTGTTGGTTCTGTAATGACTGGTGGCTGTTCATTGTTTGTGTTCCCAAGTGAGTGACTCTTCTCTGGTGGTCAATGTGTTTCAGCCTTCTCCGGGACTGTGGCTTTCCTGCTCCGGTAGACCCCCGGGTTTGCTGTTGGGGTGTCCTCCTGGGGGTGTGTTGTTTGGGGTGGGGTCTTCCCTGTTGTGCATCTTTGTCAGTGGCCTTGGGAGTTGGCCTTGCCTGCCTGTGCTAGTCTGGCCTCTTGTGTCTGGCCCCGGTTCAGTTTGGTTCAGGGTCTGGCGGTTTCTGCCCCTTTGCCTTTCCTTGGTTGGGGTTCTGTTACTTGCCTTGCTCCTCGTGGGGTAGTGGGCTTCACGTGGTTCTGGTCTCTAGCTCTTCCCTTGTCCTTCCCAGCTTGGTTGGGGCTGGAGTCTGGCTGCCTCGTCCTCTTGGTTGGTCTTTAAGGAGCTGGTTTTATTTTCGGTGCTCGGGCCTGCTCCCTTCTGGGTCGGAGGGCCTTTGTTGGGCTGCGTTCCGTGTGTTGTTTAAAGGTTTCCCTGGCACTTTTGTGTGTGCCTTGGTCTTTGCCTCTTGGCTCGTCCCTGGGCTCCCACTTTGGCTTCTTCTCCTGTGCTGGGTGATTGGTGGTTGTCCTGTGTCGGTGGTGCTGATGGTTGGTGCTGGACGTTCCTACCCTAAGGCCTGGTCCTCCTATGTGGGGCTTTGGTGGTGGTGTCCTCTGGGTTCTCTGGGGGGGCTGGTTGGAATGGTTTGGGGGTTGGTGATTGGTGGGTGCTTCCTCCCTTCCGGGTTTGGTCTGTGTTGCCCTACCCTTGGTTGGTCCTATTGGTTTGTGCCTTCACCCTGTCGGCTGGCCCTCTACTTTTTAGATTGGTCTACAGTGGGACTCCCCGGTGGTGTTGGGGGTTTTCCTTTGGTTGTCCCTTTTCACCCTTCATGCCTGGTTGAGGTTGGGGCTGTGGGTTCTTCTTTTTCCCCCCTCATCTTTCTTTGGGGTTGCTTGTGGGCTTCCTTTCCATTCTTTGCTTGGGCTAGCTCTGTGTCTGTTCTGCTGCCGGTTTGGTGTGGCTGCATGGTGGTACTGGGCTTGTCGGCCTTTTGTCCGGTGGGCACCCTTGTGGGTTTTTTGGGCCCTGTTGGGGCTTCATCTTTTCTGGCCATCTGGGTGCCAGTGGTGTTGGTTGCTTCGGCCCCTGTTTCCTTTCTGGGGCTTTGCCTTTGGGGTCTCTGTGGGGTGCCTCCTTTCGGCCTTGGTTTCTTTGCCTTGGCACCTCTGTGGCATGCTCCCTTCTGCTTTGTTTGGGGTTTGCCTTCGATGGGGCATAGGTGCCCTGTTTCTTTTTTTTCTGGTTGGCTGCCTCCTTGGTGTCACTGTTGCCTTCTGCTTGCTGGGGTCCCATTTTCCGGTCATTGGTTCTGTCCATGTTTGCCTGTTCCTGGCTTGCTGGTGTGTCTGGCTGTTTGGTGTCTTCTTCCATGTGTGGCCTCCTTGTTGTCCTGTTGTTGGCTGTCTCTGGTGCTTTCTTGGCGGGTTCTCCTCTTCCCTTGTTGATTCAGGGGGTTCCTGGTATGTGTGGGCTGTCCTCTGGGTGGTGCCAATGTGGGTTTTCCTCTTTTTTTCACATTGGTAGTTTCCTGCTTGTTTGGAGGGGGGTGTGACCATGCATTTAGGTGCGGTGCTTTTTTCGGACGTTGTCCTCTGCCTGTCTTTCCTGTAGTTTTCCCTTTTGCATCCCTTGGGTTGCTGCTTTTTGTGTGGTTTCGTGGGTGTGCTTGAAGGTTTTGGAAGGTCGGTTTCTGGCTTTGCTTTTCCTCCACAAGTAATGAATGGGACGAGTACAGGAGGGACCTTGGGGTAATGCCCCATTACTTACCGGTGATCTTTGTTACGCCTGTTCCTGTTGTCTTCGTCCCATTCATTATGACCTGCCCTCGCTCCAAAACAGTCGGCCTTCCTGTTGGGGACTTGATAGTTCAGGTGGAATGCTGGGTAGGTACTGCTTACGTCTTCCCAGTGGGAGGGGTTGGGATTATGGTCCCAGTATTCCTCTGTTCTTTTTTTCTGTCGGGAGATGATTATCTATACATGTAATGAATGGGAGGAGGACAACGGGACAAGGAGTAATGAAGATTGCCGGTAAGGAATAGAGAATTAATGTACCTTAAGACCACATTTGGATATGTTGCCTAATGCCAGAACTTTACATCATATCCTGCATGCAGAACCTGGCATTCCCAAATGTCCCATGATTACAAGAACTAATAAAACAAATTATAATTATCATAATTCACTTACAAGGAACTGTCTGCAAAGAGCAGTGTTTAATTTGTAAATGAAAATAAATGCAGGCTATCTGTTCTTTATTCCACCGCAGGAATCTTTCTTCCTCCACGCCTGCTACCTTTTTATTTCACTCATGCATTCTCATTTTCCTCCCTCCCTTCTCCTTTAGTCACCCTTCTTTCCTCCTTCTTGCTTTCTTTTCTGCCTTTGTTTTTATTGCTCCAGGTCGGAGTCTGAAGGTTAAATAAAATAAGCATTGGTTCCAAAAAAACGAGAGCTTGTGCCAGCCCCCTTGAGGCACCACCACAAATCAAGCACTGGCAAAAAGCAGGTTATTACCACTAGCAATTGTTGAAATTTCAACTACAAGGTTAGAAAACCATGTACATGTACCAAGCCACAATTCTGCGCTTGGCGTCTGGTTGGAAAATGTGCAGCACATCAGTTGTGGTATAAACACGCACTTTTGCGCATGCGCAATCCAATTTGCATGAATTAGCAAGGCCTTGTACTCTACAATATTGGGTATTAACGCACCTACCAAATGTGGTTAGGGTATTACTGCATTTACACCTCACTCTAAACGCGCCGAAAAGGTGCTGAAAATCGAGGCAGGAGGGTGAGACTCGGGAATCTAAGGAAGTGCAGTCATGGAAATGAGAAAGCTTCTCCCCTAGGATGCGATCTCTCCTTGCAAAAGTGCATGAGATGGATGGTTAGGCGCCGCAAAGTCCATATGGACAAATGAGGTATCAAAAACTCCATTCGGGTAAAAAGGTCACATGTGCTTCAAACTATCTCGTGACTCAAAAATGTCCTTTAGCTAAACAAATTATTTCGTGAAAATGTGTTAACCGCGAATAAATGATCGTAAAGAAGGTCTCTAAATGTTTTCTGCCATTCCATCATCGAATAATCATGTTAAAACCACTAATCATTGCTGTGGTGATAAATGCTGAGAGCTCACAATGAACTTTTCGTCATAATAGATAATGATTTGTAATTTGTGTGCATGATTGAGTCAGAGGACTGTCACATGTTGACGAGAAATCATTAGACTGTCAGAACGCACGCGACCTCTCGAAGGGTTGATTAATCACGCTATGCTGACCTTAATCTAAGGTCCCAATTTTAGACGGATGCAAGGAACTCTTAGGGGACTATAATATTGACCTGGGCAAACGGTCAATGACATTGGACAGTGTCACAAACAAATGTTTGATTTCATGAACCAGACTCTCCGGTTAGAAATATCAGACAGGATATATCTTGCTAAAATAAAATTTAAAAAATAGCCTGAGATCACCAGAAAATGGCTCAAGAGAGAGCAATAAAGCAGTGTGCAGCCAGAGAAAACCGCCTTAAAAGCCTGCAGTATAAAGGGGGCTCTCATTCTCTAGACGAGTCATCAGACTATGAAACACTGACTGCAAGAAGCGTGGAAGAGGTGTGGCGCAGCGGCCAGGGCGTCTGACTACCGGGGCTCACGGTTCGATTCCCGGCACCGGCGGCAGATTAGCCCAGCACCATGTGACTCTGGGCAATAGCTTGCTTAATCTTCCCCACATCCCCCAGCGCCTTGACACCTTCGGGTAATTGTTCGCGCATTACAAATACTGGATAGTTAAAGATGCTGTAGATTTTGTAAGACTGATAAAGTACCTTATTCAGAGAGTAGGTCTGGGCATGACCATAGTTTGCCAGAGTCTGGGTATACACAACACTGCGTGACACATGCAAAAAGTATGATTTTTATTATTCAACTGCACAAGGGCATTACTGGTTTCAGCTCAGGTTGCAATGAGTACAATTGAGAAGTCTATGGTTCTTTTTAACAAAATCTATACTGCCTTCATTGCACAATTATTTTCTGTAATATGAATACTTACTAACAGTTTTTGCATTCCTACGCCATGCCTTAATTAGTAGGCATGATAAGAATATGCCCGAACCATGTTGTGTAAGTGAGGTACCCATATAAGATTTGGAATGACTCCCAACGTGCTTACTATTGGGTGAGTGTGATTCTAATTTCCATGGCATGCCCTGGTTACACTTCTCTCATATTCATTGGAAAGCCTTATTTCCACAGCCATATGGAAATCACGTTCTGTCTGCACTGTCTGCATGTACATTAAACACATGAAGAAAAGATGTATCTCTGTCCCTTTGATATATGACACATGCTTATATCGATGTGTTTTTTACTAGGCATAATTTAAAACTTTCTGGCTTATTAAAGACTTAAACCACCAGATATATTGCGTCGGACTGGTGTATTATATGGAGCAAGGGTATTACTGCACAGGTAACATTGTTTCTTTATAAAGTAGTATAAAACAGCCACATCAAAATGAATGCCTATGCCACATTGTGGGAGGCAGAACCACCTGCGTCTGAGACCGTCTGCAAAAAGAAGATGTTACAATAATAATTGTTAATACAATATTAGGGATGCTTTTTGACAGTTTTTTTCTCAAGTTTGGATCAATTCTCTTTTATTGAATTTCAGAGCTGTAGATTATAAAGGAGCAAAACGTATAGCAAAATAAGTCACTTACAACCCAGAGACAGGTATGTGCTGTTTCTTAGGGCATTATGAGACATTGCCCCGTTAACAAACTAACCTCTCCCCCACCAACTCCCTGGCACTCACACTTTCTAAGTGCCACTAACTCACCATCAAGCTGCGTAGGTGAAAGGTGCTTAATGAATTGCCCCCCTTGAACCCCCCTCTGACCTGCAACAGGGCTTGCGTGTGTGGAATCATCACACACGGGTAGCAGGTGTAGTAGTAGTTTATTGAATATTTGATAACAAGCTTAACAAACAGATGTACATATTAAAAGCATTCAGCATACAAAGTTAAAACGTCCCATAAGAAGAACAAGCAGGTCTGAGTTCGGTACAAAAAAGATTAAACTGAGCTATTCTAAAAAACAGAAAAATACGGGTAGATTTATGAGCCCCTTGCGCCACTTTTGCGTCACTTTTAACATGGGAAAAGTGACGCAAAAGTGGCGCAAGGGGCTCATAAATCTGCCCCATAATTTGCAGCATATTGTATTGCTAAAAAGCAATGGGCAAAATAGCAATAGCAGCATAGGCAATAGCAAGCCCGTTTAAGGCACGAAAAAGATTAGGCTAAGCAGTTGTCAAAACGGAAAAACAGGATTTGCAGCATATTGGATCGCTAAAAGACAATGAATAAAATGGCAGTAGCGACATAGACGGTAACAAGCCCATTCGAGGCACACAGTGCTGGCAATTGTGCCATGTGCAATGGCACCTTTGAAATGTAAGGTGTATCAAAACATTTTTGCAAGCGCAGACCTTCCGTCTCAGCCTGCACGGGTGCTCAGATTTTAAAGAAAAAATGCAGTGTGCAGGGCAAAATAAGAGGGGTGCTTAAGTTGAGACACTTGACGTCATGTTGTTGGCAGCACCGATGGAAATAACATCGTCCAGTGTGGCCACAGCTATCCGCAGAAACTTAACAGTTTTAACGTTTAATAAGGAGCTCAAAGGGTTATGACTCGCTATTGCTGCCAGTCGGCAGGTGTAGTAATTCAAGATGTTTAGGGCGTGTCAGCTTGTTGAATTCAGTCGAGAGGAGAATGATATATAGGGCACTCATTTCTCTGTATGTCTCCATTATCAGTTCCACAAAAAGTTTTACCTTCTCCATCCATAGTAGATACCAAATCGTATGTAGCTTGTGCTTTGTGTTGGGAGCCTGTCAGGACCCCACAGGGGAATTACTGCTTGTCACGCTTCCCCCCGTGCGAAAGCGATTAGTCCCCCTTTAGAAATGTCATTGGATATATTAATGGGTTACGTAACCCGAACCAGACATCTACTGGCAAGTGGTGAATAGGATTTTGAGAAATGTATCAACTTTTTTCAGGGTAACATCCTAGTATGGAGGCAGCTTTGGCCAGCCCCAAAGCACGTGGAGCAGAGATCTCATTGTGCCACAACCTCACCAGCATCGCTCTCCGCGGTCTGGGCACCATCTATGTACTCGGTCTGAAGTCAGATGCCAATATCTCACTATCTCCATAGCTGTTTCTATGCTAGAGGTCACGGCGTTGTATGCCATGTGTCGGGCGTGATGAAAAATACCTTCCCATTCCTTACGAGATAGAAAGACGGCCCTCGCTCTGCCTTCCATCGTTTCTGCCCTGCATTATTCTCCTATAGGGCGGCTGTGCCAGGAGGTTATATAGTTTGTGCATTTTGCTCCTCTCGCTGACTTTCAGCGAGATCCATTTTGCAAAGGGAATGAGCACCCTTTAAGCATAAGGTTTAATGGAGGAATGGGTAAACCAGTGCCAGATCTGGTAATAGTGTATGCATTCAGATTCCGGAAACCCATAGTCAGTTTTCATTCTATCAAACAGTGGCAGCTGGCAGGGAATGGTGGTGGGCGACGGGGTTAGAAAAAAAAAGAAGAGTTACCCTGTCGACGATGGTCACGAGCTGCAGTCTCTTCTCCGTCCTCGCTGTTCTTCTGGCAGCACCATGGTTACCAGGCTCCCCTAAGCCAATCACGACGCTCCTCTCACCATGACAGCAGCATTGTGATTGGTCTGAGCGCCATGGCTCGGTGTTCAGATGGGGGACTGGGAGGCTGTGCATGTTCTCCACCCAGGCTGTATAATACAGCTGGTGGAGAACATGCTAAGTGCGCATTATTGGTTTGTCCTGCCCAAGACTACCGGCCAAACCTTCATGCACACTTGGTGCAACAGCAACCACTCATCCTCCCTCTCCCTGTAACAAGTCCAGCCCCGCCCAAACCTGGCTCGATCCTTGCAGAAGAAGAAAATGATAATAATGTAACATTACTAATGTTGCGTTATCATTTTCTTTTTCTTTTTACGCTTAGTGGGGCTAAACTCCTCCGAATAGTGGAGGAGCCACCCCTGCTATAGAATGAGATTAACCCATCCATGTCAAACATTTGCCTGATTCTTTTGTATCCAGCTTCCTGCCAATGGAGAAAGCTCTTTGGTTGGATGCCCAGGGTAACGTCCAAGTTATAGAAAATGTTGCCACAGGTCAAACAAGCAGTTTACGATGAATACACAGCCTCGTTCCACTCCATACAAAGTGAATATTTGCAGTCTGCAATGCTTTCAGAGTGTAGGTAGAGGTTTGAGTGGTAGAGCTTGGAATAGGTATAACGCCTTAGGCAGATTGGTCATTTTAAATGCTGCAATACTATCCCAGTCACAAAAGACAATACTGGCGCAATTGAGTTAAATCAGACCTCATTGAAAAAGGAGACAATGGTTGATCACTACTGTTTCTATGACTGCTGGTGCCTCTAACATAGAGTATATTAACACCTTTTTGTCCGTAAAGGAGATAAAAAGTCAAGTGAGGACTGGCATCAGGGACTGACAGAAGGCTTTATAGTATAACGGGATAAAGTCGTCCGTGCCAAGGGGCTTAAACGATTTCAGCCATACTATGGCTTAGATTACCTCCTCAGTTCTAATGGGTTCCTCCAGGCTCGTTGCCTGCAGTGGAGTAAGCCTAGTAATTTGGGCACCTCATAATTATGGACCAATACCATCGTTGTGCCTATCTTATATAAAGTTTGATAAAAATCACAATTTGCTCAGTTCCTGTGGTGAGGGCTTAGCACCACAGCGCACTAGTTGATTATTGAATTCAGGAAAAGTATATTCAATGAATGTTGGTGCTCGCTCCTCGTGGTCCACCGCACGTTAACCACCCTTACAGACAACAATATATAGAGAGGAGGAGCGCCAGAAAGTTTTACTTTCAGTTCGTGTCCCAATCAATTATTGAAATCCTTCTAATAATAAGTCCTCAGGCAGTAGATTTAGTTCAAAGATCAGCCAACCCGTTTCATCCTCAAAGGACATCATCAGGGCTTTTTTTGTGATTATGAAGACTCTACAAGAACATTTTCTTATCTGTCTTCTGATTTCAGCCCTGATGATGTCCTTTAAGGACGGAACGTGTTGGCTGATTTAATATGTGGAGTCTGATCTAAATTATGGAGCACAGCTCAGCTACTGGAAATAAAGTCCAGCAAGTTTGAAATGAACTGTTGTTGATTTATAATATAGAAGAAGATCTTTGAACTGAATCTACTGTCTGAGGACTTATTATTAGAAGGATTTCAATATTTGATTGGGACACAAACTGAAAGTAAAACTTTCTGGCGCTCCTCCTCTCTATATATTGTTGTTTGATAAAAATCACTGAATGTCACAGCTACTTCCTCATTTCCAGTAACCTCTGCACCTCTTGTGTTTAGAATGATATGTATTCTGTCATTGGTTTGTTTAGAGTGCAGCTTGTGTTCCAACAACTTACTGCGTTTGTCGCCCCCATGTAGAATTTATTGTGTTGTAGATGCAGTAGTGCATAGTGCTCCCCATAAAGTGTCTATCATGGCATTTCTGGTATCGTTATCCTTAATAAAATTCAAGATTTCTTTAGTAATTGTCGCATTGTCTGAACTTTGAATAATAATGTCTCAGAATCTCCATGGTCCAGAGACTCGTCCACCCCCTCCTGTCTACCCTAACGGAAATAGACAGTGGTGCATGGTTGGACAGCAACATGGGCTCTGTTCGCACTTCCCGGAGAGCCGCCTGCAGTGCCTTGGTTACGAAAACATAAACAAAACAAGCATATGTTTTGTGGGCAGCAAAGATATGCATAGTCTCTAAAATCTGAATATGTGAGGCTCGACAGGTACTCCAGGCCTCCAGTCTCTGGTTACAGCCATGCAAAGGCTCCACTAGAGACAGCCCCTGCCTGGCTGAAGCGATGAACGAAGCTGTCAAAGTCATTCTTCAGTTCCTGGTTGAGGTTGCCCACCTCAACATCTTAGGATCTTGGGATTGGAGGAAATCAGTAACAGCACCCTGCAGGAACTGCTTCTGGTTTTAGTTGAGTGACTAAACAGTTGCAGTTGTATGACCTACTCTATGGACTTTTGCCCTGCTGTATAATGAGCCCTTTCTTATCGGCCAAGATCTGACTAAATAGGGTCTTCACGAAGCCAGCAATGTCCATTTCCTCCATGGCCCTCCCCTTATTCAGATATTGTTCTGGAATGAGTGATTTCCTAAATCCTTGGTATGTGCCTGGAGAGCAGCTTCTTATTCCTAGATGCATAACACCTGCTCTAGACGTTCCAGTTTCTCACCTCTTCTATTTTAGTTGTCCTTATCACTGATTTCCCCAAGGTCCTACTTCACTTCATGCAGTTCCTGTAAGAGATCATGTTTCACCCTTTGATGGTCCTCTTGGAGCGAATCAAAACAGGATTCCATGGATGCCCTGGTCAGTAGCGTGATTGCATCCCCCCGTCCTCGACGGGAGCTCTTCTGCGGGGTCAGGCATTCTTTGGTGGCAGCATTAGTGGATCATTTCAGCATGCCTCTCATGTTATGATCTTTTTTGACCTTGGTCGAAGCTATATTTTTGCTACTTGTCTATGAACAGCCCACTGATCGCAAAGCGAGCTGGAGTGGCCTTTACGCCCTATAGGCTCTGGTCTGATATTGTCTCACAATCTAGCCCCCACCGTCACCGGGCAGGTAAGCTCTGCAGTCCAACCGATTTTAGGGGCCTGTTCAGTGGGACCAACCCCTGTCAGTGCACCAATGGTTCAACAAGCCCAAGCTGTTGAGAGACCCAGCCAGTGACATCCCGCCCTGTGCAGTTCAGTCCGAGAGGTCACAGGCATTTCACCGCTGGGGGCCACACCACAGATCAGGCACTGACCATAGAGGGGCGATCCTCAGTCACGGGCTAAGTGAACTGCTGTATGCTTCCTGGATTAGTGGGATCAGCGGAGGTCTGAGATGTCAGCCTTTGGTGCAGCTCATCCTGTTGTCCATGCACCTTGGGTCTTGAGAAAGCTGCTGCACACCGCACAGACCGACACTTCAACAGTGAGCCAGGGGTCTCACCCCCAGTCTACGCAGCCACATGCAGGCTCCCGCTCACTGCTACTCCACTGGCTTTATTGCACCCCCAGTCATGCTCTGGCCCCCCTGTGCAGCCACACAATCCTCACTCAGTCCAGGGAGCTCTGCTAAAATCCTTGGGTGTGTTCACCCACCCCTCATGCTGGTACTGGCCCTGAGGTACCAGCTAATGTGCTGATTCTGCGGCGGGCATGTGGAGAAGCACAAGAAAACCCTCACATGATGATGATATGGAGCTTATTAAGCACTCGAATGCCGAGGCGTCTTGGTGCTGGTGTGTGTACGCGAAGAGCTGAGACTAAGCTAAGTCTGCTCGGGTGAAAACAGCTGAGTTTTCAGAGCTTTCCTGGAAAGTAATAGATTGGATTGCAGCACAAGCTTGGCTCTAATTGGCTGCTAACCAGTGGCAACCCCGGCGTAGCATCAGGATTGCAAACCAAGCCTTGGTAAAGGCCCAGAATCCTGACTGCAAGATATTCACAGCCCCACAGCTGGATCATTGATATACGGCGGATAGAAACTACGGAATTGTGTAAGCGTAAGCGGAGTGGGCAGAGCCGGCGTACGCAAGTCAGGGGCGCAACTAGAGCCAAATTTCGGGGGAGGCTGATAAAAATTTCAGGGGGGGGCCTAATTCTTCCAATCATAGGCAGAGTGGGGATGCAGGGGCTCTAAGAAGAGGTGAAATCACCACAAAGCCTCATTTACAGGTAAATGGTCTTTTAAAGACCTGTGAATTACTCGGGTGCCGCGCTGAGAGTTGCGCACCCGACACGTTCACACTAGGGGGCCGCGCTTAGAGCCGTGCATCCAGCATGTTCACACTAGTGGGTCGAGCTGAGAGTCGCGCACGCAGCGCGTTCACACTAGGGGGCCGTGCTGTGCGCCGAGTTAGGATCACCACTAACCCTGGGCGTAGTTCGCGAAGTAGCACTTCGCGAAGCTACGCAAAGTGCAGTTCGCACTACGCGAGCTACGCGTTGCACTTCACGAACTGCGTAGTACCTTGTTTGCACTGTGCCAGATGTCGTTTTCAATGATTGCACAGTGCGGACAAGCAACCGGCACTGTGCAATCATTGAAAATGGCATCTTGCACAGTGCGAGCTGTAGTTTTCTGCTGCTCGAGTAGATTTTTACTCGAGCGGCAGCTTTCTCAACACGAACTGGTAGTTTCTCATCGCGAGCAGTCGCGAGCATACGTGACCACTCGCAATGAGAAACCTGACCTCCTCGCGTTGGGAATCTCGCCGAGAGGTTTATTTTCCATGCTCGCGATCACCAACTTGATGTTGCTGATCGCGAACAAGGAGAAAGTCTCGCCGGGATGTCATTTTGCTTGCTCGCGGTCACCAACTTGATGTTGAGGACCGCGAGCAAGCAAAAAATGACCGCAGCACTACGCAACAATACGCTACGCGTGTTCGCACTGTGCTACGTGCAATTCGCGTAGTGCGAAGTAGTGCGAACTTCGCAAACTACGCGAGCGTAGCGTAGTGCTTTGCCCAGGCTTAATCACCACTCCAAACTTTTCTAAAAAAAAACCATTCCACTTCAATTCATTTATATTCGCCCTGATGACCCCATCCCCGGGTCATGCCCAATTCTTGAATGTATTTATTAATCATTAGGCCACGTGGTCCCCTTTCCCTGGTCCACTTCTGGTCCCGTGGACCCCATCCCCCGGGGCCGGGCCTCTTCATTGGGGACCGTGGGGGGAGCCCCAATGCCCCCACGGTCCCAGCCAGTTCCCACCTCCTGCGGGAGTCGGCATTGCTTCTGGGCAAGAGGAGCTGCTAACATACAGCTCCCCTTGCCAAAAAGCACTAGCCCACCCGCGGGCTCATTTAAATGAAGTGGGGGAGCCTCAGCCTCATTTGTGAAAAAAAGTTCATCTGGATTTGTCCACCCAGCGCGCATACTGACATTTAAAAAACTAAAAAATGAATAAACTGTGCCTGGGGGTCCTTGTGGGACCCCCCTGAGCAGGCCTAGGGGGTCAGGGTATATCTACCCTGCCCCCTTTTCTTCTTTTTTTAATTTTTTTTGACTGTTTTCTTTTGACTTGGTTCTACTGAGTCACAAGATGGCTGCTAACACTTCCTGGTTTGCATTGTTGGCAGCCAATCACAGTGAAGCTCGTGGTCGTGGCAGCCAATCACAGTGAAGCACATGGTCAGGAGGGTGTGCGAACCCACCGCTGCCCCAGATATCGAAACTTTTATTTTTTGAATTTCTCAGCAACTACTGAACGGATTTACACCATTTAAAAAAAATGTCACTTTCGGAATCAAGCACTACCTTTTTTCCAAATTTGGTGTAATTCCGTTCAGCAGTTCGGGCTGTAGCCTTAGCTAAAGTTTCCTATGGGAAATTGATTTTTTGACTTTCATTTTTTGAATTTCTCAGCAACTACTGAACGGATTTACACCATTTAAAGAAAAGTCGCTTTCTGAACCAAGTTCTACCTTTTTGCCAAATTTGGTGTAATTCTGTTCAGCAGTTCGGGCTGTAGCCTGTAATACAATTTCCTATGGAAATTACCATGGAGAATACACTTTTTGAGACCCCCCTTTTTTCTCAGCCCCTGCTTGATGAATCACCCCCAAACTTTCAGAATAGGAGCTATACTTGGATAGACCTTTGTTTTGGAGAATTTCGCGACCATTCGTTATACGACGCCAAAGTTATTAGCAAATCAAAAATGCTTTTCCCATGGAAACTAGGTTCTAACTATCCTCACAGGAGGATGACAATCAGCACTACAGGAAACAGGAGACAGTGCGACTGCCGACGCCCACTTGGGTGGGTTCCAGCAGGACTTAAATCAGGTGCTGAGAGTGAAACGCTGTTATTGACTTTGCCCATGATTAAGTGCGTGTCAGCACGAAACGCGTCAGACGATAAGAAATTTGGGGAAGTGTGCTGTTTCCTTGGCTGCAGCTCTCCATTTAAAGCGTGAGAATTTACCCCCCTGTGTGCGGCTTCCTTTAAGCGGACACTCTTTGTTTGGAGTTAATTACGGCTAGTCAGGTCGGACGAGGAGGCCCCGCCGTGGTGATGCAGACCTGTGCTGACGCCAGCTGGCGTGCGGCATTGCGAAGGACAGGAGGGACACGGCGAGAGTTATATGGTGTTGCCAGGGCAAACAAGACATTTGCCAACCCACTGGGGATTTGACTGGTCAGAAAAGTGGCAGCGCTTACACCACTCATAGGAGGATGACAATCAGCACTACAGGAACCAGGAGATAGTGCGACTGCCGACACCCACTGTGGCGGGTTCCAGGACTTAAATCAGGTGCTGAGAGTGAAACGCTGTTATTGACTTTGCCAATGATTAAGTGTGTGTCAGCACGAAACACGGCGGGCGATAAGAAATTTGGGGAAGTGTCCTGTTTCCTTGGCTGCAGCTCTCCAATTAAAGCATGAGAATTTACCCCCCTGTGTGCGGCTTCCTTTAAGAGGAAACTCTTTGTTTGGAATATATATATATGAACCCAATCGCTGCGCAATGTAGTGCATTTTCTGTTTTAATGAATATTTGTTTTAAATAGAAGCACCAATATGGCGCATTTCAGGTTGAGAAAGGCAGCTTGTCTTCTGCCGAAACGCGTGCCTGTTTGTCCATAGCCTGATGTAACCTGCACAATAAATGAGAAAACCCCCATGATGACGAGTGCTTTCTCCTTAATCAGATATAGTTGGGGATATTTCATATATATATATATATATATATATATATATATATATATATATATATATATATATATATATATATATATATATTCACTGAAAAAACATAGGTTTCACACATGTTATAGTTAGCAGGACATTTCTCTCATACAAAACCAATGAAATTCCCCCGTTATAGTTAGTTCAGCTAACTATAACTCGCGTGCCCGCAATGCACTGCTGATGACGTCACATATTACATCACTCATGACATGGTCAGTGACATCACTCATGACATCACTGATGACATCTCAAATGACATCACTGATGACATCACTCATGACATCATCCAGTGAATGTGTGTATTTCTGATAATTAAATATGTTTTATATATGTATATCTCAAGGTCGATGGAAGAATAAATGGGTATATAAGTGTCTAAATGGATGATTTGTTATTGATAAATTGATTGTGTAACTGACTGATTAAGTGTATCATAGTGAATACATGGCTTAGTGAGTAATGTTGAAATATGTAAATATCTGTATCAGTCTCTCACTTTGTGTATAAGTGGCTGCATGGGTTGGTGAGTAGCTACATGAGTGTCTATATAGGTTATTAGTTGGTTTTTGGAGTATCAGTATAAGTGTCTGATGTCTGTATGGTTCGTTGGGGGGTATTACATAGTGCATAGGTGCATGAATGAGTGACTCACCGTTTGTATGTGTAGAAGACAGCATGTGTGCAGGACTGTATGGGTGGATGAGTGTGTGCATGGGTGTGTTAGTGAGTGAATGACTGTCTGAATAGTGTCTCTATGAGTAACTACATATGTTTTAAACTAGTATATGTGACTATTGGTGTATATAAGTGAGTATTTATTTATTTGCGGGTTTATATAGCGCTGGAATCGACTCCAATGGAGTATCTCTGCGCTCTGGAACGGGTTTCAGCTGATCATTAGCAGACAGGGAGAGCCGTCTTAGATGTCACTTTTAAACAACAAAGTTTTAAGCTGTTTCCTGAATTGCAAGTGTTCGGGACATAGTCTTAAAGTTAGGGGTAGACTGTTCCACAGTGTAGGTCCTACGACTGACAATGCTTTACCCCCATGTCTTGCTTTTTTGGCACGGGGCACCACCAGCAGAGAACCATTGCTGGATCTCAAGGACCTGGTAGGAATATAGGGAATGAATTTGTTTTCCAAGTACAGGGGACCTTGGCCATTTATACTTTTGTGGATCAGGCAACAGATTTTAAACTTAGTCCGTTGCCGGATTGACAGCCAATGCAGTTTTTCCAAAAGAGGTTTAGAAGCTGTTCTCGGAGGGGCGTTAAGGACCAGTCGAGCTGCTGTATTCTGGATCACCTGTAACTTGGCCAACACTCCCTCATTTGCTGCGAGGAGCAGGCCATTACAGTAATCCAGCCGACTTAGAACAAGAGCCTGCACCAGGGTCCTCCTGGAGGCATCCGGCAACAAAGGAAAAATCTTACGCAACAGGCCAATAGTGTGGAAGCATACACCTGTAATATAGTTGGTATGCTGCCTTAACACTAAATCCTGGTCAAGGCGTATCCCCAGATTTTTAACAACCTGCTTCGGTTCAGGAACCATACCCAGATCCGGGGGCCACCAATCGGGGGACCACAGTATCTTGGCCCCTCCAAACAACATAATCTCTGTTTTGCTGACATTGCATTGTAGGTAATTAGATGACATCCATTGCCCTACAGCCTTCATGCCTGCCGAGAAAGAGTTCTTAATTTCCGTCGTGAGGGTTTTGAAAGGGAAGAGGAGCTGTGTGTCGTCAGCATAAGACACTGGAATAAAACCAAATTCGCGCATCACTCTTGCCAGGGGTGCCACATAGATGTTAAAAAGTGTAGGGCTCAGACAGGAGCCCTGTGGCACCCCTTTCGTAATTTCTACTTCCCTGGAACGGTAAGTACCCATGGTGACAGTCTGGGTACGGCCAGTAAGAAAGCTTCTCAGCCAGGCAAGGGCTTTGTTCTTCACTCCCATGTTCGACAACCGGTCAACAAGAATGCTATGTGACACGGTGTCGAACGCTGCCGACAAGTCAAGCAAAACCAAGATTACAGAGTAACCCCTATCTTGAAGCATATGTAGGTCGTCTACCACAGACAGAAGAGTAGACTCTGTACTGTGTTTTGGCCTGAACCCGGATTGTGAGTAGTCCAGGCCACCCACATCTTCAACAAAGCCGGACAAGTGTCTGTTGACATGTTTTTCTGTCAGTTTCCCCAGAAAAGGAAGCAGTGAGATAGGTCTTAAATTGGTAAGCTCGGTCCAAGGAATAGATGTATTTTTCCTGATGGGCCTTACCAACGCACGCTTCCAATCCTTGGGAACAGAGCCCAAGCCAAGAGACAGGTTGACCAGTCCTTGAATCATGGGGCCAAGTTGTCCAGAAAGGATGGGCATAAGTTTGGCAGGTATGATGTCATCCGGGCTACCACTTTTTATCTGGGTCATCAGAGCCAATAAGTCTGGGGAAGAGATTGAGGGAAAGGTGTCTAAAACTTGTGTATTAGGCACATGTTCAGTATCATTAAAGACCTGACAGGGGACCATGGCAGTGGAGGCGAGATTAGAATTGACAATATTCTCATAAATCCTGTCTATCTTATTAGAAAAGAAGGACGAAATTTGATCACAGAGAAGTTGGGATGCTGCTTCAGAGCTTTCGCAGGCAACTGGCTTCACAAAAGACTGTAAAACCTGATAGAGAACCCTTGAGGAGTTCCCTGCCGCAGCAATTTGTGATGCTATATGGGTTTTACGTGCCCCACGAATGGCTTTGTGATAGATGGATAGAGAAGCCCAGTATTGCTTTCTATCCTTCTCCTGATGAGAGGTTCTCCATCTTTTTTCCAGCTTCCTAGAGTTCTGTTTTAAAATTCGAAGCTCATCAGAAAACCAGATCTCTTGTTTATTGGCAGGGCGTGGTTTAAATTGTCTCAATGGGGCGATGATGTCTATCGTTCGCCTAGTGGCTAAATCAAATTCCCTTAAGGCACCATCCATTCCCTCTGAGGCAGGGTAGGAGGGGTTAATAAAATTATCTTTAAAAGTCTGTTCATTAACCTTATACCAGGGGCGGCGTTTGCAGGGAAGAAAAACTGATTCATGACCAATATTTTTATGTTGAAAGGTATGAAATTCAATAACAAAATGATCAGACCAGCTGGTTTGAATAGGCGGTAGACATGCGATTGAGGGATGGTTTGTTAATATGAGGTCTAATGTATGTCCTGCCCGGTGTGTAGGTCCAGAGTTAACCTGTGATAACCCCAGAAGCAAAAGGTCCTGTAAAACCGACTGGGCTTCTTTACAATTTATTAGTTCACTGTGAATGTTAAAATCTCCAAGTAAAATAAAATCTTTATCATTGCTGATATATGGAGCCAAAGATTCGAGTAAAACATTAGAAAAGTTAGCACATGAGCCCGGGGGGCGATAAACTAAGGCACCCATCTGCGTGGCTGTGTTTTTTTCAGAGGGAGTGATTTTAAATATTATTAGTTCAATTTCCGGTGTAGATAGCTCAGTTACCATAGAACAGTCAATATCTTGTTTGTGAACAATAGCAATTCCTCCGCCTATTTTCGAGGGTCGATCTAATCTAATAATTTTATAACCCAAGGGAATGGCTAATGCAATTGTAGGAGTTGAGCAAGGTTTTAACCATGTTTCCGTGAGAAAGCATAGATCTGGATTGCTAGTGGAAATTAGGTCCCATATCTCAGAAGCATGTTTCGGTAGAGATCTTACATTACACAAAAGATTTTTCCTTCTTGTAGTAGCACTGGCAGATTTGTTACTAGTGTTACCGGTGGGGGAAAGATCCGTCCTAGAGCCATGAGGATGAGTGTTCTGGCTGGCAATGGTAAACTGGGTCTGACAATGGCGGCAGGAGAAGGGGCCTTCCACCTCTACATTACCTCCTAGTCCACATATCCGAATGGGGCTCACGCCCAGCTGACGTAGCGTCTCACTGGAATATATGATCCTCGTTGTGGCGGTCAGCGATTGGATTATCGACGGTGCCCCCATTGCCCCTTGTCCCGTCCTGTCGCGGACGGGCGCAGACGGGCTGGTCTTAGGCTAGTCTTTGGCGCCGTCAAGGGCGCCCCTCTGCGCGCAACCGCTGCGCGCTCGGGCCGACTGCTGGCTAAATAGTCTCTCGTCAGGGCTACTAGAGCGCTAACCGCTCAGCTGCGTCAATGTCAGTGGGCGTGTCTGGCTCTCACCTGCCCCGCCCTCCGCTCAACGGTAGCCAATACCGAGTCGGAACGGGGCGGGCAGGCAGTGACACCGAGCACAGACCAGGTTTGAGCCCTGAAGGCCCCCGCAATCAGCGGACAGTTCAAGTAGGTTAAAATTACTCAATCGAGCGCTACGTGAAACGAGCAGAATTAACAATCTTACACACCAATCATTAAAATTGCTACATTAAAATGAATATAAAAAGTGTGCAAAATACAAAGTGCAAAGTAAGACCGGCGTTTTAACCAGGTCAAGCAATTCTCTCGTGACAAATCACCACTCTCTCCGGGCAATGACAGCTGACGCCGGGCGCCAAGCGGATTAGGAAGACACTGCCACCGTCTTCCCTTACCGCGAAGAGCCCAGGCCTCCTTCCGCCTAAATAGTCTCTCGTCAGGGCTACTAGAGCGCTAACCGCTCAGCTGCGTCAATGTCAGTGGGCGTGTCTGGCTCTCACCTGCCCCGCCCTCCGCTCAACGGTAGCCAATACCGAGTCGGAACGGGGCGGGCAGGCAGTGACACCGAGCACAGACCAGGTTTGAGCCCTGAAGGCCCCCGCAATCAGCGGACAGTTCAAGTAGGTTAAAATTACTCAATCGAGCGCTACGTGAAACGAGCAGAATTAACAATCTTACACACCAATCATTAAAATTGCTACATTAAAAATGAATATAAAAAGTGTGCAAAATACAAAGTGCAAAGTAAGACCGGCGTTTTAACCAGGTCAAGCAATTCTCTCGTGACAAATCACCACTCTCTCCGGGCAATGACAGCTGACGCCGGGCGCCAAGCGGATTAGGAAGACACTGCCACCGTCTTCCCTTACCGCGAAGAGCCCAGGCCTCCTTCCGCCTAAATAGTCTCTCGTCAGGGCTACTAGAGCGCTAACCGCTCAGCTGCGTCAATGTCAGTGGGCGTGTCTGGCTCTCACCTGCCCCGCCCTCCGCTCAACGGTAGCCAATACCGAGTCGGAACGGGGCGGGCAGGCAGTGACACCGAGCACAGACCAGGTTTGAGCCCTGAAGGCCCACGCAATCAGCGGACAGTTCAAGTAGGTTAAAATTACTCAATCGAGCGCTACGTGAAACGAGCAGAATTAACAATCTTACACACCAATCATTAAAATTGCTACATTAAAAATGAATATAAAAAGTGTGCAAAATACAAAGTGCAAAGTAAGACCGGCGTTTTAACCAGGTCAAGCAATTCTCTCGTGACAAATCACCACTCTCTCCGGGCAATGACAGCTGACGCCGGGCGCCAAGCGGATTAGGAAGACACAGTATATGTGAGAGTGAGAGATTGAAAGAGTTCCTGTATGAATAAGTATGTGTTTCTATAAGTGAAAGTTAAAAAGATTAAGTATGTGTAAGTTTCCGTAGAAGTAAGTGTGGTGGTGTGTGTATAATTGTATATGCAAGTAAATGTATGTTTGATTCTTTATTAGTATGAGTGACTATGTGTGTGAGTAACTCTATGGATGTGTGGCATTGTGTAATAGGATTTATAGGTGTATGAGTACATATGATGAGTGAGTACATGTAAGAGTGACTGTATAGGACTGTTGGAAAATGAGTGGATGTGTATGTGGATCTTAGAATTACTGAGTAGGTTGTTGTAACTGGTATTGGTATGTCCATTGTTTTTTAAATTTTAGTCTCTATTTTTGAATGTGTGTATCAAAGGTTATATTAGAGTGAGAGGAGGTGTGCCACTCTATCACAAGGATGATGTCATCAGTGATGTCATCAGTGATGTCATTTGAGAAGTCATCATTGATGTCATGAGTGATGTCACTGACCATGTCATGAGTGATGTAATATGTGACGTCATCAGCAGTGCATTGCGGGCACGCGAGTTATAGTTAGCTGAACTAACTATAACGGGGGAATTTCATTGGTTTTGTATGAGAGAAATGTCCTGCTAACTATAACATGTGTGAAGCCTATGGTTTTTTCAGTGAATTTGCAAGGTTTTTTAAATGCTAATTCCTAACTATAACGTGTGTGAAACCTTTGGTTTTTTCAGTGAATTTGTACGGTTTTTTAAATGCTAATTTTAGATTTTTTAAAATATTTTTTTATTTTTATAATACCAATAAAATTACTAGGTATTCATTTATATATTATCTGTATCCTTTTATTTGTTTTTGCTCTTTTTTTTAAATTTCAATTAGGATAAAGTTGAACAGTTTATTTAATTTTTGCAATTAATTTTTCACCTTTTTTTTTTTTTTATAAATTCTTGAGGTGCGTGCTCTGAGCACGCTCCTAGTACGTTTTCGCAAGTTTTTGCGAATACCGTCGTACGTTATTTACGTACGCATACATACGTTATAGTGCGCGCTGGGAGCGCGCACCCGGTACGTAAACGTACGTACGTACGCATGCGTGCGTGCGTCGTACGCGCTCCACGCGGTTTACTTCCGCATACGCTTAATTTACGCACAATAACGTTCGCGTATACGCGTGTTCAACGTATACGCGTTACGTGCGCGCATATGACGTATATACATGCGCTCCGACGCGTTCGCGCATGCGTAATCACTAGGTGCGCGCTCGGAGCTTGCTCAGTGCGCGCACCTCGGGTTATATGCTTAATAAAAGAACACTTCTTATTGGTTAACATTACTTTCATTTTCTGATTGTTTCAACACCACACCCAATCCCCTCATGGCAAGTCATGTGATCATGATTTATCACTTTTGATTGGTTTGAAGTACTTTCAGTTCTAGATTCTTCCCAAACCACACCTACTCCCCTCATTATTAGTTCTGATTCCTTTGGAGAAGGAGCTATTCTGTTGTTGAGAGACAATGGCTGAACAGCAACCATCTTCAGACAGTGACCAGGACACTCTTGAGAGGCAGAGGAACAGGAAGCAGAAAGACAGCTTCATATGGCAGTTTTTCACTTTTCCAGAGGGACTTAAGAAGGTAAATGCACCTAAAGTTACATGTGTACTTTGTCAAAAAGTCTTGTCAGGTGGGAATCCTAACAAGAAATATTCTTTTAGCATTCACTCTATGTTGAGGCATGTTGACAAAATGCATCCAGTGACTTTTCGTCGAGCTTCTGGAGCAAACCCTCCACCTGCTCTACCGACGACATCTGCAGCAGCTCAGCCGAGCACATCTTCGGCAGCTCAGGCGAGCACTTCAGCTGCAGTGGTGCCTTTGCCTTCTTCTTCACCTCGTTTTGGACCACCTTGTTTTGCTAGGTTGTCCACACGCTGCACTGTTTGCGGTAAACTTATTTCTGTGGGTGAGACCAGTCTTGATCTCATTCAGAGAAAATTTGATGCCCATGAGTGCAAGTAGGCCATAGATGTTTTTTCTTTTTTTTCATTTTTCTCTTCCTGTTTCCCTCCATTAACTCAAGGGCTCTTTTAAGAGCCACTTATAAACTAAACCCCCCCAAAAAATTTTTGAGGGATTTTTTTAAAAAAATTTTTGGAGGTGCGCGCACCCTGCGCGCACCCAAGGTTTTTTTTAAATTTTTTTTTTTATTTTTTTTTAAATTTAATGTACAAAAAGAGGTGAAGAAATGGAAGCATGAAAAGGGAGGATTGAGTAATACTAATATTTTTCACTTATTTTTTAAAAAAAATAAATGTTTTTGAAAAAAAGAAATTTAAAAGTATTTTGCAAGGGAACAAAATTTTTTTTTTTTTTTCTTTCCAGTTCTGCAAAAAAAGAAAAAAAGTATTAATATTCAATCATACATTACAAAAAGCATTACATGTTTTTACATATTTTACAAAGCAATTTTTTGCCCTTTTTTTGCTGTTTTCAGAATTTTTTATTTTTCACTTAAAATAGTGAAAACAATTGTATTCATCATTTAACAGTGGGCAAAAAAAAAACAATCTGAAAGATTGTTTAAAAAAAGCCCTAAAACTTTCCTCACTAAAATATACCTTGTTAGAAATATTACATATATATTACAAGTACTTTTCTAGATGAATAAAATGTTTCTAGACAAACCGTCTTTAAACCTTGTCGCAAAAGCACACATGCCAAAATAATTTCTGTCAAAGGAGTCCACAATTGTTTTTATTACTTTTCCTTTAGGCCAAATAGTAATCTCAAAATCCTTTTTAAGTGATATCTTCAATTATAATCTTTTAAAATTACAAAAAATGCTTTCTTCAGATGCAGTTTTTAGTTTTCAAAATTTAGGTTTCAGAAAAATTAAATAAGAATTGGGTAAATCATAAGGCAAACGTTGCTTGAAAATCAATTGGGAATCATTACACAGTGTCCAGCCTTTTTCACATTTAAGATAAACTGTGTAATGTCCAGAAGTTACAGTAGGTCCTTCATGAAAAATTATTGCAACTGTAACAAAAGTTTTTCCAGGAATTGATAATTGTTGTCCTGTAAACTTCTTTATTAAAGTATCCAATGTTGAACCATCAGCTCTACAACGTTGCATCATTAAAATTACATACTGACCATATTTCTGTAAAAATAACGTGGAAAACATGTTAGATTTGCATTCAGTACATTCCATGTTGTGATTGGGATCTTTAACTAATTTACTAAAAGTCACTGATTCACTCTCTGGTAATGGTAACAATATGGACCTTTCTGAATCAACATGACTACTACATGTGTTCATACAATTTTCACAGCAATGTTCCCATTTGTAAGAGACACCAAATAACTTTTCTACTTCTACTCCTTCATCTTCAAGTACACTCAAAATATATATTAAGAATTCCTGTGCATCTTGCTGGACATTTTCTTTAAACTGTGTAGAACCACAACATACATCTAAAAGATTTCTAACATCAGTAGCACTTTCAATTTCAGTTTTATCAGTACTCAGCTTCTCAAAAAGGAGACTCAGCAGAGAACACAATCTTTTTCCATGATTTACTATTATCTGTTCTAGCAACTTTTCAAGATAAAATACAACATTCAGCACTACATTTGCATAGCAGTTGACACCAGAGCTATTTTCAAAATGGCAACCAACAACCTCTTCAACACTGTCCTTTTTCTTTTTCCTTGCTATCACATCACTGTCCTTTTTTTTTTTGTTCTGTTCATCCACATTACAGATATTTTCAAATCTCCTTTTCCGAGAAGCAACATGTTTTTCAATCACAGGATACTGACCTAAATGAGGAGCATAGGTTCTTCTTAATCTATTATACTCCTTTACACAGTTTGTATCAGTACTAACTTTTGAGTCATCAAAGTCTATCATAAATAAACCAGATAATGTTTTCACTCGTGACAAAGCAACATATGCCACACCTTCTTTGAACACAGTAGAACCAATGTTTACAAAAGCACTATCTACAGTCAATCCTTAAGACTTGTGAATAGTTACAGCATATGCTAGAGAAAACGGAAACTGCTTCCTACGTATATAAGTCTTTCACAAGCATGAAACGAACTGAACAACGACAAATGTCTTTAACTTCTTCTATCTGATCAAATTTTAATTTTAAACATTCAATTCCTTCTTTTTTCTGATAATTAATAAAACCTACAACTCTTCCCATAGCTCCATTCACTAAACCTTTTTCTACATCCAAATTTCTCCTTAAAATCACTCGACAATTCATGCAAACATATAGATTTTTTTCTAATCCAGCTGTTTTGGAAATGTTCTTCTCTAGTGAATCCAATTTATTTTTCAGTTTGCCTGTTAATGTAAAAGTAATTCTTTCATGCTGAATTGTGTCCTCTGCTTCCATTTTCTTAAACTCTTCCTTTTCCAATTTCAAAAGTTCCTCATTGAATATTGAGCACTCACGTAGTGTTGGTATTAAGCAGATTACAGTATTTTTTTCTGCAATGTTCTGGTATATTTTCTTTGCAACTATTTCTTCATTTGGAAATAAATTATGTAGCAACCGACTCTGTAATGCTTTTTTGCCAACTTCTGTGAGTAGTCCAATTCTGATATCTTTCAGAATACTTGCATAATCTTCGTCGTTTGCTTGTCTCATATTGGTAGTGAGTTCTTTGTACTCAAAGAACGACCAAATATTCGCATTACCAATGCTTCCTAATGACTTCTTCGTGTCTTCATGTGTCACAGTATTAAACACTGGTTGTCCTTTAACTGGAGTGAGCTGCAGAAGATCCCCCAAAACTATGATGTGTTTTCCTCCAAATAACACGTCATAGTCTCTCTTAAGAATTTGTTGCATTCTTAAATGCACAAAGGCAAGCATTAAATTTGAAACCATGCTCGCCTCATCAATAATGAGAACTTGCATCTTCTTCAACACTCTTGAAACTTCGAGGCATGCTTCTCCAGTTAGCTTGTGGTATTCTATTTTGTTCTCATGCTCCACTGGTAACATTAGCAAGCGATGTAAGGTAATTCCTTTTATGTTATAGGCTGCTAACCCAGTTGGAGCAGTTACCACACAAGACAAATTTGAAGCTGTTTTTTGCTGTAGATAGCTTCTGATGACTTTTATTAAGAAACTTTTACCAGTTCCAGCTTGTCCACTCACATACATCCTGATTGGTTCAAATGATGTGCATGAGCACTCTTTCTTTTCATGTAGTAATCCATGATCAATTTTTTTGATGACTTCTTCATAAATTTCTTTTTGTTCTTCATTCAGTTGTTGTTCCAGATTTAGTAAGTCGATTGAATCTTCCTGTGCTTGATTCATAGCCGTTTCCACTTCAGTCATGGCTACTGCAGCTTCATTTTCTATGATTGGTTGTCCTAGGGGATCTTGACTAAGTGTTCCTGAACTTTGGCTGTCTTGAGAACTGTCTCTAGCTACTTCAGCTGCAATTTTTGCTTCCTGTTCATTTTCTTCATTTAACATTTGGACATAAGTTATGAAAGTACTGCATTCTATGCTGTCTTTGCAAGCATTAAAGGAATCTTCATAGCTTTGAAATTCTCCCAGTAGTTCGTCCTCTGAACGCCTTGGTTTAAACAGCTGTAAAAGAGCCAAGTAGTAAAATTCCTTTTTGTCAGTAGTTTCGCAACTGAGCTTCCTGTGATTTATCAAACTACCTTTTGTTTGCTTCACCAAACATCCTTCCTCACCAATGACTTTATATTTTCCATTGTTGATGTCTTCTGTGGCTTTCCGTGAATAAATGTAGTTCTGCAGCACTTCATAGAGACACATGTTCTCAAGATGATGACTTCTCTTTGGGTAATATGTGTCCAACATGTTTGATTTCAAAATATCTGTACTTTCTGGGTCATTCTCGGCCAAATATTCAATTTCTCCAACAGATTTCAGTACCCGATTTCTCATTCCTGCAAGGCCTAAGCTTACCCAAATTATTCTTCTGGATTTCGAGTAAAGACTTGCAGATGATAACCTATCTGAGCATTCGTAGGATCCAATTTCTCGATGCGATAACATCTTTAAACTGAAACTGTACAGCTTCTTACTGACAGTCTTCTCATGAGAAATCTCTTCCCACATTTCCTTCAATTCTGTTTTCTCAGATTTAGTGATGTAAGATGTCACATACCGAGCAACAGCAATAGAATTGTCTGCCACATACTGAATATCCATGTTAGCATTCCACATGGATAAAATGACTGGGTTGAAGTCATTTATACATTTTGACTCTTCATTTCTTTTTAGGTTGTAGGTATTTTTGGGAGATTTTCTAGTTATAGTATGTCGCACAGCTGACATAAAACTGTTGACTCTTCCTTTTGAAAGAACAGGTCTAGGAAATCCAAATCGACACTTTGTGTAGAATTTATCTTTCGTCTTGTAATTCCGTCAACAGTATTTTCCACACCGATGACTTTGAAAACGTAAAACTTGCTCTTTTAACTTTTTCTCTTCTGTGCTTTTAGGTATAGCACATGTTGCATATTCTTCAATGAAAGATAACACTGCTTCATCAGTATCTGTTCCAAACTTTGGGGCATCCTTGATCCACAACAGCATATGAATATGAGGAGCACCTCTTGCCTGGTACTCTTTTCTCCAAAAGAAATCCACTACTTCTCCAAGAGGTGGATTTTTTTTATTGCAGATGAAGGACCTCATAGCCTCAAATCTATGATTGAAATATCTGCAAACATTAACTGGATCCAATGAGCACAGTTCTCCAGCTGTCTTGTATTCAATGTTTTTAATGTTTGAATTTGCCTCTCTTAGAAAATCCAGTAAATCATCCCAAGCGTACTCGGCACAGCTTAGGGTTAGAAACCATGTAGGAGTTCCTAAATTCCGTAACATGCATTTTAATTCACCATGGCGTCGGTACCAATATTCATTTGTCCCACGCTGACAAGCCATCAGATTGATCAGTTGTGTTTCCAAATGATCATCTCGGTGCTGCACTTTCTCCATAAAATTCTTAGCAGACACATTTTGTAAATGTACTGCACTTTTTAAAATGTGATTTACTGCATAAGATAATAAGATAATGCAGACAAGTCGCTTTCAAATAAAAGATGGAACAAATAAGGAATACTTTGACGAAATCTTGGATCTTCTGCATATAGTCTTGTAGTCCGATACTCAGAAGCTGGAATCTGTTCTGGACGCTCATCGTATCGTCCTCCTTTTCCTGTAGGAAACAGCTGGGGAAAACATCGAGCTTCCAAGCTCTCCTCCCATACACTCACGGGAGTTCCTTTTGCTTTCTTCATCTGAAACAGATCAATAGTGTCTCCCATAACTTCTTTTGAATGAAGAGGATGTATGCTAAAATGTTCATAAATTTCTTCTTCCTTTGACTTGTCCACTTTTTCAATTTGACCAGTTGGTGTTTCTGTGTCTTCTTGTAAATTTTCTTCTTCTTCTTCTATATAAATTGATTCATACCATTTATTATTTTTTTTCAAATACAAATTTGCTCTTTGTACTTTTCGTACATCTACCAGCTCTTGCCAAATCTTCTTATTCTTTGTAGGTACACCATTAACCAGAATTACTAATGGTTCAGTTTCCAAAGTATCTGCATCAATAGTTTCCATATTTTTTTTCAAATCCAAGGGCAAATACACCACTCTTCCTTTTAAACCTCTCAGTAAATCAGAAGGAGGTAATTTACCAGTTTTGGGCTCCATACGTACTATGGTCTGGAACGGATGAACACATTGAATGAGTATAGACTCATATGTATTTAATTCAGAAAGTTCGGCAGGAATAGCATCCAATTCTAAATTATTATGTACGGCATTCTATTTTCTTCTAACTTATTATAACAGTATTTACAAATACGCTGATCTTCACCCAATTCAAAACAATTTTCAAGAAATATATATGTTGCAAAATCCTTCCACTTATAATTATCTTCATTTTCACTTTTTTTATACAGATCAACACTCCTTGTTTGAATTTTATAATGACTTCTGCGGCAACAAATACAAGTAATATTTGGTCTTTCATTAGAGGTGATAGTAAATTTTGTCATTTCATCCTCAAAATTTTTAGTAATAATGAGTTCTACATTCTGTTCCTCATTTTCCTCATTTACTGTGTCCTTTTCTGCACTTTCTTGTTCTGGACCAAAGTAACAAAACTGAATCTCATCAGTAACCTTCACTACATCTGATACAGATCCACGGAACAGAGCATTATTCAACTCATTCAACTTTACTGCTGGACTTTTAGCAAAATACAATGTTCTCACAAACTTTCTCATTTCAGTATGATGAACAGCCAGCATCCTAAAATGATGAAAAACACTTTTACACACTTTTCTAGATAGACAAGCCAGAGAATGTCCCTGTAAACCAGTTTTTTCTCTGCATGGATCTAGTGTTTGAAGCACCTTCATCTTCTGTTTTACACTCTTTTTACTATATTCTCTTAGAAAGTCACGTAATTTATCAATAGATTCCTGACGCACAGTACAAATACTACTACAGTTCCAAATGTACACTGGGGCTTTTGGACGTCTCCCCATAGCCTCAGCAGCCATTACTTCTTGCTCATTTCTTGGGACCATTTTCTCTTTTTGCATCACACAACCATCCTTAACTTCATATGCTCTACCATTGGTGTCAACTGCATGCAACAAACTATTACTTTGAAGATAACTCTCTTCATTAAAAAATGGTTCAGTACTTGAACTGTATTTCCATTCTCCCAAGAACACTTTACAAAAGTTACTTTTTTTCACTTCTCTTTTCCTTTTGCTTTGTGACTTCATTGCATTCACTAATTTTTCTAATCTACGCATCCTATTCAAAATTAGAATAAAAAGTTTTCTTTTTATTTCCAAAGCCTTACTTACAATATTTTCTATCATTTTTTTTTTTTAATAAATTTTGTTTTTTTCTTATATTTTTTCACATCCTTTAGTAAATTTAACATCACTCTTCTATGAAACATTTTTCGACGAATGTTTTTAAAATCTAATTTTCGTGTTAAATCTGTTTGACATACTTCTGATTGTACATTAGCTTTTTTTTTTTGCTGTTGACTGTGTTGTTGCTTAGTACATAAAACTCTCTTTGTTTTACAGTTATTTTTGCAATTTTTTTGTTTTTTGAAAATCTTTTTTAAGAAATCTCTGCTTTGCTTACCAGTAGACTTTTTCTTTTTGCCATCCCTAGCTTCTCCTGCTATTTTTTTTTTCCCAGTTTTGTCCAGATATACTTGTTGTTGCTTTTCTTTCCTTTTTCTTGTCCTAAAAGGCATTTTTTTTTTCACTGTTGCTCAGCAATACCTGCAAGGAACTAAAACAAAATCCTTTTTGTAATTATAATTCATTAAAATATTTTTTTTTACTTTTCATTTATTTCAAATGTTTTTCCATTTGTCTCTCATTTCAGATTTACTAATTTGTGCACAGTACTACCCACCACAGTTGAAAAAAAAACAAGCTGCCCCTTTCCTGCAAGTGCATTTTTTAACAGAACAACTGCAACACAAATTATATCTGTGGCCACAATTCCTGTGCGCACACAGCCTCATGGTGTGATTCTAAGCAGAAAACAGAATTTGATTTGCAAATTCAAAGCACATTTACTACTCTGGTAGATCAAGTGATAATTGCTGTTACAGCCTTACACATTTTACCTGGAAAATCACAGAGGCAGAAAAGAGCACATTTCCTAACAGCTACTTCATACCATAAGTATCTGCAACCTGGGTGAGTGTTTAGAGTAGAGCAAAGAAAATGAGGCCTTGGTGACGTTGAATGTGTTTGCATTACACACAGACCTGAGTAGTACGCATGGGAGTGTTGGAGAAGCTGCTGCGTGTGTCCCAAGAGTGTGTTTCTGCAGACTATGTATTGTCAGCTGCAAGAGACATGAGCAAGGAGATTTCCAGAACTGCATGAAGACTACAGGGATGTACGTAACAGTGCATGTGTGCTAAGGGATAATTTGTGTAAACACAACAGGCTGCCCCTTTCCTGGGACTGCAATTCTTACTGAACAACATCTTCACAAATTAAAACTCTGCCCACAATTCCTGTGCGCACACAGACTCATGCTATGTTTTTTGGAACAAAACAGTGTCCCTGAATAGTACCAAATTACTGTTACAGCCTGACACATTTCCCTTATCATTTACAGAAGCAAAAAAGAGCACATGTCCTAACAGCTCCTTAAGACCATGACCATGTGTTACAGGGTGAGTGATTAGACTAGATCAATTTAAATGAGGCCTTGGTGACGTTGAATGTATTTGCATTACACATTGCTATCTGAAACAGCACACAGAGCTGAGTACTACACATGAGAGTGTTGGAGAAGCTGCTGCGTGTGTGCCAAGAGTGTGTTTCTGAAGACTGTGTATTGTCTGGTGCAAGACAGATGAGCAAAGAGACTTCCAGAACTGCATGAAGACTGCAGGGATGTACGTAACAGTGCATATGTGCCTAGGGATAATTTGTGTAAACACAACAGGCTGCCCCTTTCCTGGGACTGCAATTCTTACTGAACAACATCTTCACAAATTAAAACTCTGCCCACAATTCCTGTGCGCACACAGACTCATGCTATGTTTTTTGGAACAAAACAGTGTCCCTGAATAGTACCAAATTACTGTTACAGCCTGACACATTTCCCTTATCATTTACAGAAGCAAAAAAGAGCACATGTCCTAACAGCTCCTTAAGACCATGACCATGTGTTACAGGGTGAGTGATTAGACTAGATCAATTTAAATGAGGCCTTGGTGACGTTGAATGTGTTTGCATTACACATTGCTATCTGAAACAGCACACAGAGCTGAGTACTACACATGTGAGTGTTGGAGAAGCTGCTGCTTGTGTGCCAAGAGTGTGTTTCTGAAGACTGTGTATTGTCTGGTGCAAGAAAGATGAGCAAAGAGACTTCCAGAACTGCATGAAGACTGCAGGGATGTATGTAACAGTGCATGTTTGCTAAGGGATAATTTGTGTAAACACAACAGGCTGCCCCTTTCCTGGGACTGCATTTCTTACTGAACAACATCTTCACAAATTAAATCTCTGCCCACAATTCCTGTGCGCACACAGACTCATGCCATCATTTTACACACATAACACAGGCTGCCCCTTTCCTGGGACTGCATTTCTTACTGAACAACATCTTCACAAATTAAATCTCTGCCCACAATTCCTGTGCGCACACAGACTCATGCCATCATTTTACGCACATAACACAGGCTGCCCCTTTCCTGGGACTGCATTACAAACTGAACAGCATCTTCACAAATTAAAACTCTGCCCACAATTCCTGTGCGCACGCAGACTCATGCTATGTTTTTTGGAACAAAACAGTGTCCCTGAATAGTACCAAATTACTGTTACTGCCTGACACATTTCCCATATCATTTACAGAAGCAGAAAACAGCACATGTCCTAACAGCTCCTTAACACCATGACCATGTGTTACAGGGTGAGTGATTAGACTAGATCAATTTAAATGAGGCCTTGGTGACGTTCAATGTGTTTGCATTACACATTGCTATCTGAAACAGCACACAGAGCTGAGTACTACACATGAGAGTGTTGGAGAAGCTGCTGCGTGTGTGCCAAGAGTGTGTTTCTGAAGACTGTTTATTGTCTGGTGCAAGACAGATGAGCAAAGAGACTTCCAGAACTGCATGCAGACTGCAGGGATGTATGTAACAGTGCATGTGTGCTAAGGGATAATTTGTGTAAACACAACAGGCTGCCCCTTTCCTGGGACTGCATTTCTTACTGAACAACATCTTCACAAATTAAATCTCAGACAACAATTCCTGTGCGCACACAGACTCATGCTATGTTTTTTGGAACAAAACAGTGTCCCTGAATAGTACCAAATTACTGTTACAGCCTGACACATTTCCCTTATCATTTACAGAAGCAAAAAAGAGCACATGTCCTAACAGCTCCTTAAGACCATGACCATGTGTTACAGGGTGAGTGATTAGACTAGATCAATTTAAATGAGGCCTTGGTGACGTTGAATGTATTTGCATTACACATTGCTATCTGAAACAGCACACAGAGCTGAGTACTACACATGAGAGTGTTGGAGAAGCTGCTGCGTGTGTGCCAAGAGTGTGTTTCTGAAGACTGTGTATTGTCTGGTGCAAGACAGATGAGCAAAGAGACTTCCAGAACTGCATGAAGACTGCAGGGATGTACGTAACAGTGCATATGTGCTAAGGGATAATTTGTGTAAACACAACAGGCTGCCCCTTTCCTGGAACTGCAATTCTTACTGAACAACATCTTCACAAATTAAAACTCTGCCCACAATTCCTGTGCGCACACAGACTCATGCTATGTTTTTTGGAACAAAACAGTGTCCCTGAATAGTACCAAATTACTGTTACAGCCTGACACATTTCCCTTATCATTTACAGAAGCAAAAAAGAGCACATGTCCTAACAGCTCCTTAAGACCATGACCATGTGTTACAGGGTGAGTGATTAGACTAGATCAATTTAAATGAGGCCTTGGGGACGTTGAATGTGTTTGCATTACACATTGCTATCTGAAACAGCACACAGAGCTGAGTACTACACATGTGAGTGTTGGAGAAGCTGCTGCTTGTGTGCCAAGAGTGTGTTTCTGAAGACTGTGTATTGTCTGGTGCAAGAAAGATGAGCAAAGAGACTTCCAGAACTGCATGAAGACTGCAGGGATGTATGTAACAGTGCATGTTTGCTAAGGGATAATTTGTGTAAACACAACAGGCTGCCCCTTTCCTGGGACTGCATTTCTTACTGAACAACATCTTCACAAATTAAATCTCTGCCCACAATTCCTGTGCGCACACAGACTCATGCCATCATTTTACACACATAACACAGGCTGCCCCTTTCCTGGGACTGCATTTCTTACTGAACAACATCTTCACAAATTAAATCTCTGCCCACAATTCCTGTGCGCACACAGACTCATGCCATCATTTTACGCACATAACACAGGCTGCCCCTTTCCTGGGACTGCATTACAAACTGAACAACATCTTCACAAATTAAAACTCTGCCCAAAATTCCTGTGCGCACACAGACTCATGCTATGTTTTTTGGAACAAAACAGTGTCCCTGAATAGTACCAAATTACTGTTACTGCCTGACACATTTCCCATATCATTTACAGAAGCAGAAAACAGCACATGTCCTAACAGCTCCTTAACACCATGACCATGTGTTACAGGGTGAGTGATTAGACTAGATCAATTTAAATGAGGCCTTGGTGACGTTCAATGTGTTTGCATTACACATTGCTATCTGAAACAGCACACAGAGCTGAGTACTACACATGTGAGTGTTGGAGAAGCTGCTGCTTGTGTGCCAAGAGTGTGTTTCTGAAGACTGTGTATTGTCTGGTGCAAGAAAGATGAGCAAAGAGACTTCCAGAACTGCATGAAGACTGCAGGGATGTATGTAACAGTGCATGTTTGCTAAGGGATAATTTGTGTAAACACAACAGGCTGCCCCTTTCCTGGGACTGCATTTCTTACTGAACAACATCTTCACAAATTAAATCTCTGCCCACAATTCCTGTGCGCACACAGACTCATGCCATCATTTTACACACATAACACAGGCTGCCCCTTTCCTGGGACTGCATTTCTTACTGAACAACATCTTCACAAATTAAATCTCTGCCCACAATTCCTGTGCGCACACAGACTCATGCCATCATTTTACGCACATAACACAGGCTGCCCCTTTCCTGGGACTGCATTACAAACTGAACAGCATCTTCACAAATTAAAACTCTGCCCACAATTCCTGTGCGCACGCAGACTCATGCTATGTTTTTTGGAACAAAACAGTGTCCCTGAATAGTACCAAATTACTGTTACTGCCTGACACATTTCCCATATCATTTACAGAAGCAGAAAACAGCACATGTCCTAACAGCTCCTTAACACCATGACCATGTGTTACAGGGTGAGTGATTAGACTAGATCAATTTAAATGAGGCCTTGGTGACGTTCAATGTGTTTGCATTAAACATTGCTATCTGAAACAGCACACAGAGCTGAGTACTACACATGAGAGTGTTGGAGAAGCTGCTGCGTGTGTGCCAAGAGTGTGTTTCTGAAGACTGTTTATTGTCTGGTGCAAGACAGATGAGCAAAGAGACTTCCAGAACTGCATGCAGACTGCAGGGATGTATGTAACAGTGCATGTGTGCTAAGGGATAATTTGTGTAAACACAACAGGCTGCCCCTTTCCTGGGACTGCATTTCTTACTGAACAACATCTTCACAAATTAAATCTCAGACAACAATTCCTGTGCGCACACAGACTCATGCTATGTTTTTTGGAACAAAACAGTGTCCCTGAATAGTACCAAATTACTGTTACAGCCTGACACATTTCCCTTATCATTTACAGAAGCAAAAAAGAGCACATGTCCTAACAGCTCCTTAAGACCATGACCATGTGTTACAGGGTGAGTGATTAGACTAGATCAATTTAAATGAGGCCTTGGTGACGTTGAATGTATTTGCATTACACATTGCTATCTGAAACAGCACACAGAGCTGAGTACTACACATGAGAGTGTTGGAGAAGCTGCTGCGTGTGTGCCAAGAGTGTGTTTCTGAAGACTGTGTATTGTCTGGTGCAAGACAGATGAGCAAAGAGACTTCCAGAACTGCATGAAGACTGCAGGGATGTACGTAACAGTGCATATGTGCTAAGGGATAATTTGTGTAAACACAACAGGCTGCCCCTTTCCTGGGACTGCAATTCTTACTGAACAACATCTTCACAAATTAAAACTCTGCCCACAATTCCTGTGCGCACACAGACTCATGCTATGTTTTTTGGAACAAAACAGTGTCCCTGAATAGTACCAAATTACTGTTACAGCCTGACACATTTCCCTTATCATTTACAGAAGCAAAAAAGAGCACATGTCCTAACAGCTCCTTAAGACCATGACCATGTGTTACAGGGTGAGTGATTAGACTAGATCAATTTAAATGAGGCCTTGGGGACGTTGAATGTGTTTGCATTACACATTGCTATCTGAAACAGCACACAGAGCTGAGTACTACACATGTGAGTGTTGGAGAAGCTGCTGCTTGTGTGCCAAGAGTGTGTTTCTGAAGACTGTGTATTGTCTGGTGCAAGAAAGATGAGCAAAGAGACTTCCAGAACTGCATGAAGACTGCAGGGATGTATGTAACAGTGCATGTTTGCTAAGGGATAATTTGTGTAAACACAACAGGCTGCCCCTTTCCTGGGACTGCATTTCTTACTGAACAACATCTTCACAAATTAAATCTCTGCCCACAATTCCTGTGCGCACACAGACTCATGCCATCATTTTACACACATAACACAGGCTGCCCCTTTCCTGGGACTGCATTTCTTACTGAACAACATCTTCACAAATTAAATCTCTGCCCACAATTCCTGTGCGCACACAGACTCATGCCATCATTTTACGCACATAACACAGGCTGCCCCTTTCCTGGGACTGCATTACAAACTGAACAACATCTTCACAAATTAAAACTCTGCCCACAATTCCTGTGCGCACACAGACTCATGCTATGTTTTTTGGAACAAAAGAGTGTCCCTGAATAGTACCAAATTACTGTTACTGCCTGACACATTTCCCATATCATTTACAGAAGCAGAAAACAGCACATGTCCTAACAGCTCCTTAACACCATGACCATGTGTTACAGGGTGAGTGATTAGACTAGATCAATTTAAATGAGGCCTTGGTGACGTTCAATGTGTTTGCATTACACATTGCTATCTGAAACAGCACACAGAGCTGAGTACTACACATGAGAGTGTTGGAGAAGCTGCTGCGTGTGTGCCAAGAGTGTGTTTCTGAAGACTGTTTATTGTCTGGTGCAAGACAGATGAGCAAAGAGACTTCCAGAACTGCATGCAGACTGCAGGGATGTATGTAACAGTGCATGTGTGCTAAGGGATAATTTGTGTAAACACAACAGGCTGCCCCTTTCCTGGGACTGAATTTCTTACTGAACAACATCTTCACAAATTAAATCTCAGACAACAATTCCTGTGCGCACACAGACTCATGCTATGTTTTTTGGAACAAAACAGTGTCCCTGAATAGTACCAAATTACTGTTACAGCCTGACACATTTCCCTTATCATTTACAGAAGCAAAAAAGAGCACATGTCCTAACAGCTCCTTAAGACCATGACCATATGTTACAGGGTGAGTGATTAGACTAGATCAATTTAAATGAGGCCTTGGTGACGTTGAATGTGTTTGCATTACACATTGCTATCTGAAACAGCACACAGAGCTGAGTACTACACATGAGAGTGTTGGAGAAGCTGCTGCGTGTGTGCCAAGAGTGTGTTTCTGAAGACTGTGTATTGTCTGGTGCAAGACAGATGAGTAAAGAGACTTCCAGAACTGCATGAAGACTGCAGGGATGTACGTAACAGTGCATGTGTGCTAAGGGATAATTTGGGTAAACACAACAGGCTGCCCCTTTCCTGGGACTGCAATTCTTACTTAACAACATCTTCACAAATTAAGTCTCTGCCCTCAATTCCTGTGCGCACACAGACTCATGCCATCATTTTACGCACATAACACAGGCTGCCCCTTTCCTGGGACTGCATTTCTTACTGAACAACAACTTCATAAATTAAATCTCTGCCCACATTTCCTGTGTGCACACAGAGTCATGCCATCATTTTAGGCACATAACACAGGCTGCCCCTTTCCTGGGACTGCATTTCTTACTGAACAACATCTTCACAAATTAAATCTCTGCCCACAATTCCAGTGTGCACCCAGACTCATGCCATCATTTTAAGCACATAACACAGGCTGCCACTTTCCTGGGACTGCATTTCTTACTGAACAACAACTTCACAAATTAAATCTCAGACAACAATTCATATATACACACAGACTCATGCTGTGTTGATAGGCACAAAACACAGGCTGCCCCTTTCCTGGGTTATCAATTCTTACAGAACTAATGCTTTTTTCAAATGTGCTGCCATTTTCCTCTCTTTTCTTTCAAAGTGATTTCTGCTAAATGCTAACCATCACAATTAAAAAGAAGCTGTCCTTTTCTTTCAACTGCAAGTCTTACTTTTCAACAGCAACACAAATTAAATCTCTGTCAACAATTCTTCTCTGCACACAGACTCATGGTTTGATGGTAGGCACAAAACAGTATTCCTCATTGTTACCAATACACATTAACTTAGGGTGAAAACATACTCCATAATATTTTACATATTCAAAACAGTTAAATATCTCCCAAAACAGAAAATGTAAATCACAACTTTAAACAAATATTCACAATTCTTTTTTTATATCTAAATTAACCACAAACACCCCCTCTCAAACTCATAACTCACCTTTAAAATTAGTTAGTTGTGAAAGAAATGTGGCAGTCACACAGCAGTTTATCAGACCAGAATCTCTGAGCTGAACACCTCTCTCCTCTCAGCAGAACCAGTTAATGGCACAGTTTCCCTCTCTTTTTTCCCACATATACATGTTAATTTCAAATCTCAGTGCTTCCCACATTTTTTCAAATGAAATCACACATTTCTATTGGATGAAAACTTCAACCCCTTTCCAAATGTACCCTTCCCCAACTTGACTTCTGCCTGCTACCATAGCAACAGGTCATGGAACACTGCTGTGAAGAGAGAGGTCAGAAGTTCAGCAGACAATGTTTCATATGCAAAGAGCAAGAGTGCTTGACTTTTCAAACCTAACAGCCAATCCATAGTAATGTTCTTTGGTAACACATTTTTCTGTACCAATACAAAACATGCTTTTTAAAATTTAAACATACAGCCTAGTTTTTAGTGTAGAATGGTTTGAAACAGCCAATGAGTTATTTTTATAAAAAAAAGTATGTGTGCCCCCATTTTTCAACTGTCTTTCATTTCATATTGCCATTCTACTGAAAGACACCTCCTGAGTGCATCCAGATCTCCTTTGAAGATGTTCACAGTGTGGATTGTAGGTCACAGCTATGTCTTCTGGAGTGAAAAATTTGCAGAAAAAAGAGGTATGGTGAGAGACCTTGCTTTGCCAAATGTAGATATTAAATGGATTGGTCAGAGAGGGTTAAAGTGGCACCAATTAATGCCTTTGGTGAAAACCTTTGTACATCTCCCACAGCCTAACCTTATTATTGTGCACTGTGGTGGTAATGACCTAGGCACTTTAACTGGGGTAGGTCTGGAAATGCTTATGAAGGACACCTTTGTGCAATTGATGGCGCTTTTTCCACAAACTGCCTTTGTATATTCGAACATATGCCAAAGGCAAAAGTGGAACTGGTCCAACCAATTTTGTCCGCAGATTGACAAAGCAAGGAAGCACGTCAACAAATCTATTTCTGCTTTCCTCAGAGACTATGGTATGGGATCTATATACAACAACAACTTGCGTTTCAACATGCAAGACATTTATAGAGGAGATGGTGTACACTTCACTGATGAAGGGAACAGAGTCTTCCTCTTGAACTTTAGACTATGCATCGGTACTTACTTGTAGGTACCAAAAAACAAACAATAAACACAAGGGCTCTTTTTAGAGCCACCTTATATCTAAACACTTAAATGCGATTTTTTATTATTTTTTTTAAAAAGTTTTTTTCGGGTGCGCGCTGGGTGCGCGCACTCGGCGATATTTTTTTTCAAAATATAATTTTTTTTTTTGCCCTACAAGGTCCTACTGTGACCCCCTTACAATGCCTAGTGGGTCAATATCTCCCCACTCTGCCCCCTTTTCAAGTTCTCCCCGCCGCTTCCTGATTTCCACCGATTCGAATGTTTACTGACATCTAACAACCAATCAGAAGTGCGCTCGCGCACGGCAAGGTGCGCGCACAGTACTTGCTCAGTGCGCGCTTACAGATATATATATTGATTTAAATGCTAATTTCTCAGGAAATACTGAACAGATTTACACCAAACCTGCAAAAGGCACTTCATTGACCTTATGGCTACCTCTCACATAATTCTGTTCAGCCGTTCGGGCTGTAGCTGCGACTAAAGTCCCTATGGAAAAATGCATGGGGAAAACGCGTTTTGGGACCCCCCCCTTTTTCTTGGCCCCCGCTTGACGAATCCCCCCGAAACTTTCAGGGTAGGAGCTGAGCAGAGCGCCCCATTAGTTTTGAAAATTTTGCGAGGATTCGTCAACCGGCGCCAAAGTTATTCAAAATAGAATTTTGAGATTTCCTATGAAACACGGTCCTAAATATAACTACCTACTGGCGACCGCCAGTAGGTAATATATATACACATATATATATATATATATTCACTGAAAAAACCATAGGTTTCACACATGTTATAGTTAGCTGGACATTTCACTCGTACAAAACCATTGAAATTCCCCCGTTATAGTTAGTTCAGCTAACTATAACTCGCGCGCCCGCAATCTACTGCTGATGACGTGACATATTACATCACTCATGACATGGTCAGTGACATCACTCATGACATCACTGATGACATCTCAAATGACATCATCCAGTGAATGTGTGTTTCTGTAAAATTTAAATATGTTTTATATATTTATATCGAAAGGCCTGTGGAAGAATGAGTGGCTGTACAAGTGTGTGAATGGATGATTTTCTACGTGCTTAATTGACTGGAAAAGTGAGTCATTAAATGTATCTTACTGCAGACTAGTGACTAAACTGTGTGAATGTCTTCATGTTTCTGTCTGTTGGTGTATAAGTGGCTGCATGGTTTTGTGATTAGCTATATGAGTGTCTATATGGGTTATCGATTGGTTGTCTGAGTATCTGTATGGGTGCCTGAGTGTTTGTGTGGGTAGGGTGTGTGTGACTCTGTCACTAGATGTGTGAGTGGGTGATTCTATGGGTGCATGGTTTTAAGAGTGCAAGCTGCCTTTCTCAACCTGAAATGCGCCATATTGGTGCTTCTATTTAAAACAATATACAATTACTGATACAAGCACACACTCATCCATACAGCCACTCCCGCATTCACACACTCACATATAGATAGTTATATACTCTTACACACATATACACTGCGCTTCACATATGTAGTTACTGACACATGTACTACTGAGATATACATTCAATCACTAACACACCCTTACATACAGTCACCCAACCATACAGTCCATCACAGTTGCACTCTTAAAACCATGCACCCATAGCATCACCCACTCACACATCTGTGATGTCACTGACCATGTCATGAGTTATGTAATATGTGACGTCATCAGCAGTGCATTGCGGGGGCGCGAGTTATAGTTAGCTGAACTAACTATAACAGGGGAATTTCTAGGGTTTTGTATGAGGGAAATGTCCAGCTAACTATAACGCCCCTGAAACCTATGGTTTTTTCAGTGAATTTCTAAGGTTTTTTAAATGCCAATTCCTAACTATAACGCCCCTGAAACCTTTGTTTTTTTCCAGTGAATATATATATATATATTATCTACTGGCGGTCGCCAGTAGATAGTTATAGTTAGGACCCTGTTTCCATAGGAAATCCGCAACATTCTATTTGGAATAACTTTGGCGCCGGTCGATGAATCCTCGCAAAATTTTCAAAATAGGTGGGGCGCTACGCTCCGCTCCTACTCTGAAAGTCTCGGGGGGATTCGTCAAGCGGGGGCTGAGAAAAAAGGGGGGTCCCAAAACACGTTTTTCCCATGCATTTTTCCATAGGACCTTTAGACACAGCTACAGCCCGAACGGCTGAACAGAGTTACTTGAAATTTGGCAGAGAGGTAGTCCTCAGGTCAAGGAAGTGCCTTTTGTAGGTCTGGTGTAAATCTGTTCAGTAGTTCCTGAGAAAATAGCATTTAAATCAATATATATATGTGGGCGGAGCCTAACCACACATCTCATCCTGAGATCTGATTGGCTGTCAGCACTTCATCCAAGAAGTGTTGGCAGCCATCTTGGGACCAATATACATGATAGCACCTCATTAAAAAGCATTGCAGTTAATAGAAGATTTTAAGACTTTAGTTACATTATAAATCATTTGTTGATGGTACCATACTCATTTTAGGAATTGTGGTATGTTCTAAGGTGATTTCACCATGTGAAAAAGCCTTCTGCTGGGATATCATGATTGAGAGAAAAATATTTTCTCATGCTTTTACCACAGAGGTTTGGAAGGTGATCTATAAGCTAAACTGAGAGCTTATTTTCTGTAAATTCACATTATCTTTCTCAGTCATGTGAGAATGAAGTCTGACATTCTCAGTAAAACATGTACATCCAACAAGGGCAGAGACTGTCAGTTGATTCCTTTGTGTTCTACTGCAGCTTTCCAGAGTGTTCCAAAGAACTACTAGAGCGCTAACCGTCCTACTTATGATAAATGTATGGCACACCTGAAGCCATCTTGCTTGGATTAAAGTGGTAACTCTTAAAACATTTAATTTAAAAAGGAACAAAATGAGGTGGTTCATTTTTCCATAAAAAGTATGATTAGTGCTGCATAAAGAAAAATTAGGGCACATTTTGAGTGACTTCTCAAATCCTGGCATGCAGACTGAAACATGCACTTTCAATACCAGCAGCAGTTTTCCCTGGTGAGCAGTAGCTTTACTACAGTGATCTAATGAGCAAAAAGAGTGCTAACATTCTGATTTTATGGCAAATGTGTGACACATTTGAATGCCTTCTTGATGGAATCAAAGTAAAAAACTGAAAGTATTTCCTACTGAGGAGACTGCAGTAAATGAGGAAATTAGGAAACTTCATAACAAATAAGTCTCCCAAGATGGCCACCAGAGACAAAAGAGCCCAAATGTAGCCCAAATATCACCCAGATGTAGCCCAAGTATAGCCCAATGACAGAATGTCCAAGAATGTTCTTAAAAACAACTAGAGCACTTACTGTCTTCATTATGACAAAAGTATGGCACACCTGAAGCCATCTTGATTGGAATAAACTGGTAACACTTAAAACATTTAATTTAAAAAGGAACACAATGAGGGGGTTCATTTTGCCATAGAAATTATGATTAATGCTGAAGAAAGAAAATGAGGGCACATTTTGAGTGACTTCTCAAATCCTCTTCTATTTCATTAAAAAATTCTGACATGCAGACTGAAACATGCACTTTTAATACCAGGAGCAGACTTCACTTCCATGGTGAGCAGTAGTTTTACTACAGTGATCTAATGAGCAACTAGAGTGCTAACATTCAGAATTCATGGCAAATGTGTGACATATCTGAATACCTTCATGATGGAATCAAAGTAAAAAACTGAAAGCATTTCCGACTGAGGAGACTGCAGTACATGAGGACATTAGGAAACTTCATAACAAATAAATCTCCCAAGATGGCCACCGGAGACAAAAGAGCCCAAATGTAGCCCAAAATCACCCAGATATAGCCCAAATATAGCCCAATGACAGAAGTGTGCAAAACACTTATTATTTTGTGTTTTTGCAGTGTTATATAGTGCAGACTTGTCAGGTATTGGAGTGCTTTACATGAGCATTGGTTACATCACACAAGAACAAATTCATTTTGGTTGTAGACATGGGGAGACTAAGTGATTTGACCAGAATCACAGAATGTCGAGCTGAAGCAGAAACTTCAACCTGGTTCCCCAGTTGCAAAGTCTGCAGTTCTGGAAGTAACACCACATCCTCTCCCCTAAGTGCAACATTTAATCAAGTTGTCAACTAGATAAAAAAACATAAAGATAACAAATAATTTAAAAGTGCTTTGACCCTCTCATACATGTAATTTCTAAAGGAATGCTCTAGGTATTACAGTTTTGATTACATCAAGATGATGTCAGGCGCTCCACACTTTTGTAATAAATATAGAATGTTAGCAATCTAGTTGTTCATTAGGATACTGTTGAGAGGCAGAGGCCAGGGGCACGGACTCTGAAAATTGAAGGCAGGTAGGAGGGTGCAAAGGCAACAATTTAACCACACTGAGCAGGCAGGAAGGGCCGTGGAAGCACAACAGACTATGGAGGGCAGTGGAAAGGGGGGCAGGGGCAACAAACCAACAATACAGGACTTGCAAGAGAGGCTGTTGGAGGGAAGATCTATTACGGGTCAAGGAAGCTAGGGGCGGTCCCCAGAGCCCCGGGAGCCACCACAGAACTGAGCAGGAGAGTGAGTCAGGGACAAAATGGGCACCTTAATTTGAGCCGGGGTGCCTAGGAACGCTTGCTCCAAAAATGAAGAAAACAGACATATGAGACATGGAATTGGAGGCAGAATACAATGGCAGTTTAATGAGAAGATGCAACTTCAAAGAAACCGCAGAATAGAGACCTAAAGTACAAAATACAGAATCCAGATAATCATACAGCTGTCATGATATTCTCTGTATCTCAATTAATGGACTGACAGAGAGAGAGAGAAAACACATCTATAAATGCATCATGAGAAACAAGTTACACCAAGGAAAATGTTACCTAGGGACACTCACATTTACTCTTAGAGCAAGCATTCCTGCAATTACAATACAACATCTTTTAAATGCAAAAGTAAAGAGAACAATGGTTAAACATAACATGACATTTCATATAGGTAAAATAGAATAAGATACTTCAAGCAAAGCCGAGCAAGACATTTTAAGCAAAGGAAGACAAGAGCTCCCAGTTCTTGGGGAAAACCTGCACAGCCTGTTAACCTACATACAGACGGCGAGGTTGTCCGTCGATATCTGTGGGTGCTCCCTTTTTATATCATTTTGTGGGCTCCTTTGCACGCTACATCTACCTACGTATGCTACCCAAAAGCTTCGTCTGCAGATTTTACCAGACATTTCGTCATTTACCCACTTAATGCTGACAATGGACTGGGTGAAAAGGTCAGTCTCTCAGGCCAATCGCTTATCGTAAGTTCCATAGAGCAAGCAGAAAATAATGGGTATTGTACAGGAATTCAATATATTCATGTATAAAATCTCCTCAGTTCTCCTAACTTGACGCTCTGCGGTTGCCACTTCCTTAAAAGCGGGAAACCTGCCCAGGAAGCAAGTACCAGTCCAGGATGCAGCCTACTGTATGTCGACAGCTTCAGGGGGATGTTGAACTTTGATACCGAGCACGGAGCACTCGGGTAGGGTGGGGGCTACTGGTTTGGAGCAGAAGGCCTCGCAGACCTGCCTTCAGACTGCTATACACTAAAATTGCAGAGCTATGGTCAATTTAACAAAGAGGCCTACATATTGAACAGAAGGGCCTACACAGGGGTTTTATGCTGGCTGAGTGGTAAGGATGTCTCAGGATAATTATATAGCAACACAGGACCCGCTGGTCAATTTAATACGGCCTACAAATGCGGCTGGCAGGGCAAGGACAAGGGTCTCATACTTCAGGTGTGGACAGAACGGGCCAGGGGCCCCCTGTGATACAAAATCTACCCTCCTTCAAGGCTGTGGCAATGTAATAGACCATTGTGGGCAGAAGGAAGAGGCAATGGTAGTACAACCATACATGCCAACAGACCCGATTCAGCCAGGAAACGTCCAATGTTTTTAAGCTCAAATGGGCTTTATTTGATCTGTCTCCTGTCTACAATATCCTCTTTTTCAATGTAACTCAAAGGGGAAAATCAATACCCCAGTTTTTTTTCAAAATCTCCCTCTTACCAAGTTCAAAATGTTCGCAAGTATGGTACATTGGATCATGGAAGGAAATGGGATAGGGACATGGACTTGGATAACAGAGGACAGGAGAGACATGGAGAGGTGCACCAAACTGACCCTGCAGGGCAGGCATCAGGGTTTGCAGCAGCACAATACACCACACAGGGCATGCAGGACGGGAGTGCAGCACAACAATCCATAGAAAGCAAGAGGGAGGGGACAGGACCATGCACATGGACAACAGAGAACAGAGGGGCAAGAGGCAATGGTAGCTAGCTTACCATAATGGACAGACAGGAGAGAAGGCTGCAGCATAACAGACCATAAAGGGCAGGAGGGACGGATCAGGGGCATTACAATGGAACAGACAAGCCAGGAGGGAGGGAGTAGGGGTCTGCACATGTAAACAGAGGGCTGGGGGCAAGGGGGCAGGGCAGGAGCAGCAAGATGGCCATGGAGGTCAGGCAGGATGGGCACTAGAAGCAAGACACAACATGAAGAGCAACAGTGAGACTGTGATGGCATACACACAGACCATGGAGGGAAGGTGGGAGGGGGTCAGGGGCAGCTAACTGACCACACAGGGAAGGTGGGAGGGGCCATGGCAGCACAGAAGACCATGCATGGCAAGTGGGAGGGTTAGTGGCAGCACAATGGCTATGATGGGCAAGAAGGAGGGTGCAGGGGCATGCACAAAGGACGATGGAGGATAGAAGGGAGGGTCAGGACCTGTGCACAGACAAGAAAGTTCAGGGGAAGGGGCCTCACAACAGACCACACGGGGCAGGCAGGAGGAGCAGTTGCAGCACAACAGACCAGGGAGGGCAGAAGGGTGTGGCAGTACAATGGACCATGTAGGACAGGAGGAAGAGGATAGAGGCATGGCATGTGGACAGGCAGGGTGGAGGTGGCAGGGACAGGTTACAGTCATCTGACAATGCTAGGCAGGTGGGAGGGGAGTGGCAGCTCAACAGAACACTCAGAGTAGATAGAAGTGGCAGGTCCATGGGACATGGTGGGCAAAAAGGATGGAGCAGGGGCATGCACAAAGACATCGGAGGGCAGGGGGAAGGAGAATAGGGGGCAGCAAGCTAAGCACAGAGTTTAAGCAGGAGGTCAATGATGGGGCATAGAATTGGGCAATGGAGGGCAGGAGGAGTGGACTGGTACATCATACTAAATTGAGGGCAGTGGCAGCACATCAGACCATGCATGGCAGGAGGGAGGAGGCTAGTCCATGGATTCACACAACAGAGGATAGGGAGGAGGGGGATGGGGCAGCAAGCTAACTGTTCAGAGAAGGCGGGTATTAGAAACTTTATTGTTTTTAAAACATTTTGTCTGTGCAAACTACTTAAAATATGAACAAGTATGCAGCATAATCTCACTTTTATTCAGGAAGAAGAAGACGTTAGTGACTGTGACTCCGGGCTCACTTGGCAAAAACACCCCTGACCCTCCACCCCCTATCGCAAAATGTAATACCCGTGAAAAGGGTAGGTGAACACAGTGTTATATAGAACATAGTCCTGAGAGCACGATTGAAAATGAAAACTAGATATAGTGTATGGTATAAACTATGCACCAAAAAGTGTGATATAAGATGAACCAGGCGTGAAATATAATATGCAATACATTGTGCGCAATGACAGATTCATTGGAGAGCGCGAGATAGCACAGGCACTAGCGTGTGCTATGCGATATGCGCCTTGAAGTGTAATATGCACAGGGCAGTGTTGTGTAACCTAACTAGTCTCTAAAGTTGTAATATAAAATATGTGCTGGGGAGTGTAACGTTGCATATGCACTGTGACAAAGATATGGATCCCAAATTGTAATATGTATGGCATAGCACTGTGCGTTATAACATAGGCATCGAGGAAGGCACGTTAGATGGGGCAATATAACCCGTGCGAAGACAGGTGTGGCATGACATTTTCACGGGGTGGTGTTACAGTGCACATGGGCTAGAGAGTGTCATAGCATATGCACTAGCTAGTGGAATACAATACAGAGGTGTGTGGCACTCGGCAGGCAATGGTGGGTGTAACACAGCATTGGGCTCTGTCAGGAGCGCGCTGTGACTCGCAAGTGATGTTCGTCCCCTTTCCAGAGAGTAAAATAAAAAGTATTACACATCCGGCAGTGGATGTGTGTTTTATTAACTGTGAGGGGGGTTTCTTGCATAGTTTTGGTCGAATTTTTGTCGAATCCCCTTTGAATGGCTTGGTGTGCATGTGTATTAAATGTGCCCGTCAATAGCTACCCATGTTTGTATAAATAAACGACAAGGGTGTCTACCGGGATTAGGCACGGTAGAGCATCAGACATGTCAGAGCTTCACTAGTGGTGTAAATACATTCCACGTGGATTAATTGCATGCATAGTCGCCTTTTAATGAATATCACGCAAATCGTCATGGTGATAGGTACGTACGGTTTTCCAGCATGTCCTAGGTGTGTCTATAAATATATATTTTTTAAAAATAATAAAAAACAGTGGCCGGCCCTGGGGATTGGGGTCAAAAAAATATAATTAGGAGACAGGCCCTGGGGGATGGGGTCATCAGGGCCAATAAATTAGAATAAGAAGGGGAACCACATAGCCCCCCTTCTTAAAAAAATAAAATAAATAAAAGACTGGCATCGTGCCGGAGGCCATGCCCCCTCCATGCAGCACTCTGCAAACGCGCCCCCAACAGGCATCTCCAGTATGCGCCAGGGAGCTGCGCTGCAGACAGGTGTTCTGAGGCCAAGCCCCTTTTTACACCTCTCTGCAACGCAGCTCTGTGGCGCTTACTGGAGGTACCTAGTGGTCTAGTGTGACCCTAGGGACCCTTAGGATTCAAGGGGACTTAATCTCTCAACTTAGAACAGCCACAGGGCGCGTTTACACAGTGGTGAAGGGAGGGGACGGGGCCTGAGGTGACGTGTGCAAACACGCACCATGGCACGTTTTAAATTGGGGATATAATTTCCCTTCAATACTGAGGGCCCCTGGGGGCTAACTAGCCCACCAAGTGCTTCCAGTAAGCGCCACTGAGCTGCATTGCAGAGAGGTGGTCCAGGCCGTGCCACTTTTTACACCTCTCTGCAACGCAGCTCTGTGGCACTTACTGGAGGTACCTAGTGGGCTAGTTGGACCCTAGGGACCCTCAGGACTCAAATGAACTTAATCTCCCAACTAAAAACGGACACAGGGCGTGTTTACACAATGGTGAAAGGAGGGGATGGGGCCTGAGTTAACGTGTGCAAAAACGCCCTGTGGCCTGTTTTAAGAGGTAGTTTTAATCCCCATGCCCTATTATATACTAGGGGCTTATAGAGGAGGTAAGGCTAATCACAGGGGGACCCCAACGCATAATGTTCCCTAGTGTATGTAGGTGTTTTCACTGTATTCTAAGTGTCTTTTAACATAGCACTGGCTCTAGGACTGGTTAGTCAGACTCAGTTACCACCAGTATCCGTCCAAGTTGAGGGTACAGGATGATTTTGCAACAAGGCTTCTTTCTGCTCTTCTTTTTGTTCTTTCTGCACGTTATCCTTCTTCCTGCACTTATCTTCGTATTTGAGGACTTCTGTTGCTTCTTTCTGCACTTCTTTTGTTTCTTTCTGTGCATTTTTTCTTCTTTCTTCACATGTCCTATCTCTGTAGGCATAGTTAGAAATTAGCATTTAAAAAACCTTTGAAATTAACAGAAAAAACCATAGGTTTCAGGCACGTTATAGTTAGGAATTAGCATTTAAAAAACCTCAGAAATTCACTGAAAAAACCATAGGTTTCAGGGGTGTTATAGTTAGCTGGACTTTTCACTTGTACAAAACCATTGAAATTCCCCCGTTATAGTTAGTTCAGCTAACTATAACTCGCGCGCCCGCAATGCACTGCTGATGACGTCACATATTACATCACTCATGACATGGTCAGTGACATCACTCATGACATCACTGATGACATCTCAAATGACATCACTGATGACATCACTGATGACATCATCCTTGTGATAGAGTGGCAGACCTCCTCTCACCCTAATATAACCTTTGATACACACATTCAAAAATAGAGACTAAAATTTTCAAAACAATGGACATACCAATACCAGTTACAACAACCTCTTCAGTAATTCTAAGATCCACATACACATCCACTCATTCACCAACAGTCCAATACAGTCACTCATACATGTACTCACTCATCATATGTACTCATACACCTATACATCCTGTTACACAATGCCACTCATCCATAGTTACTCACACACATAGTCACTCCTGCTAATAAAGAATCAAACATACATTTACTTGCATATACAGTTATACACACACCACCACACTTACTTCTACGGAAACTTACACATACTTAGTCTTTTAAACAATCACTTATAGAAACACATACTTATTCATACAGGAACTCTTTCAATCTCTCACTCTCACATATACTCACATATATACACCAATAGTCACATATACTAGTTTAAAACATATGTTGTTACTCATAAAGACACTATTGAGACAGTCATTCACTCACTAACACACCCATACCCACACTCATCCACCCATACAGTCCTGCACACATACTGTGTTCAACACATACAAACAGTGAGTCACTCATTCATGCACCTATGCACTACGTAATACCCCCACCGAACCATGCAGACACTCAGACTGATACTCAAAAAACCAACTAATAACCTATATAGACACCCATGTAGCTACTCACCAATCCATGCAGCCACTTATACACAAAGTGAGAGACTGATACAGAAATTTACATATTTAAACATTACTCACTAAGCCATGTATTCACTATGATACACTTAATCAGTCAGTTACACAATCAATTTTTCAAAAACAAATCATCCATTTAGACACTTATATACCCATTTATTCTTCCATCGACCTTGAGATATACATATATAAAACATATTTAATTTTCAGAATAACACACATTCACTGGATGATGTCATCAGTGATGTCATCAGTGATGTCATTTGAGATGTCATCAGTGATGTCATGAGTGATGTCACTGACCATGTCATGAGTGATGTAATATGTGACGTCATCAGCAGTGCATTGCGGGCGCGCGAGTTATAGTTAGCTGAACTAACTATAACGGGGGAATTTCAATGGTTTTGTACAAGTGAAAAGTCCAGCTAACTATAACACCCCTGAAACCTATGGTTTTTTCAGTGATATATATATATATATATATAACAGGACGGTGTCCTTCGACGGGGTGGCACTCCTAAAAGGTGTACATCTTTATTCAAACACAGCAGAACCAGCAGATATAATATTAAATTAAGAAATCCAGCCTTACGCGTTTCCAGCTATGCTGTTTTTGATCACAGGCAAAGTGTTGAGTAGGGTAACAGAGTCTTTGCAGATATTTAAATAATTCTGAATACTGAACCACCCCCAGTGGGCGTCACGTGATTTGCAAGTGCATCATGGTAACAGTAGTTCTGCGGCTCTTCCCCAAGTGGGTTTACCCACGCTGAACACTAAAAATAAAAACAGGGTGGCACTCCCAAAAGGTGTCCATCTTTTTTTTTTTTTTAATATAATTTTTTTATTGGCATTTATGGTAATTATCACAGTACGATATATGCATTTCCAGATCAACAGCTGGTGTATGGTTCCATGGCTGGAAGCAGTCAACTTCAAATTATCAAAATCAATGGCAATAAACATGTAAGCAGCCTTTCCCAGAGTGCAATGCGTTCCAGCTAGTAGTTCTTCAGCCTGCAACAATCTTTGTATATCGACTACGATGATATAGGCCCATTATAGCAGTGTATACTGTGGGGAGTCTTTCCATTTTGACACCTTCTATGCTCCCTGGATAGAAATTCACTTTCAATCAATCATAGTATTTGTAAACCGCACTACATACCCGTGAGGGTCTCAAGGCGCTGAAGGGGGGGAGGAATGCTGCTACTGTTCGAAGAGCCAGGTCTTGAGAAGTCTTCTGAAGGTCAGAAGGTCTTGAGTCTGCCGTAGGCGGATGGGGTGGGTGCTCCATGTCTTGGCGGCGAGGTGGGAGAATGATATGCCACCGGCGGTCACTCTTCAGATGCGGGGGACAGTGGCGAGGGCGCAGTCTACGGAGCAGAGCTGGCGGGTGGGGGTGTAGAAGCTGAGTCGGCCGTTGAGGTATGCTGGTCCGGTGTTGTGGAGTGCTTTGTGTGCGTGGGTGAGGAGCTTGAAGGTTATCCTCTTGTTGACGGGGAGCCAGTGTAGGTCTCTCAGGTGGGGTGTGATGTGGCTGCGGCGAGGGATGTCAAGGATCATGCGTGCGGAGGCGTTCTGGATGCGTTGGAGCCCTTTAGCAAATCTATGGTCTATCTATGCTTAGAATGGAAAGGAGAAGTTTATTTGTGGATTCTGTATCTCATATAATTATGGCTCAACCTATTGAGACATTTCAAGCAGCAGAGTATATTATTGTATCTTGTGAATTTAATTCTACTATTTTTATATACAGGATTGATCAATATTCTAAAATAAACCCAATTAATCTTAATTATTGATTCCTGGTCCGAATTGTGCAGTCATATTGGCCTCATGAGCAGGAAATATATTTCTGAGCGTTGCTCCCATACAGTGCATCAAGTCAACTAACAAAGGTCCATCTGACCAATTGGGAAATATCTTTAAAGACATTACAAAAAGATTAAGGTGTAAGTCCCAGCAGATGATTAGTTACCGAAGCAGAGGAAGCTAGAATACCAGTGTATGAGATTAAGAATTGCTGAAGCCCAGTTCCAGCCTTTAAAGCCCATGTCCCAGTTCTGAGGATCTGCCATGTTCCAGCAGTTGGAAAAGGAGTTGTAGCAATGGAGGAGAGTGAGTATTATTGGGGTCGTGTGTTGTAATTTTGGATGTCAAGTTTGAAGCATTTTGTTAAGAATGTCTGATGCAACATTCCATCATTTAGTTGCTGTGCAGATGTAAATGCGCTTAATGTTGAGCCATTTAATTTGTTATCGGACTAGACATAGCTAAGAATCTATTGCGTTGTCATTTGTCTGCTACGTTTTGTAGCATCTGTCATGAGGTACCATCAACTGCACAATTGAGAGAGAGATCTGAAATCTTGTTGTGAGAGTAGTAATTGGGATTGGTGCATGTGGAGCTTGTTGCACAATGGAGGAACTGCATTAGACTGGGTAATTCCCGCAAGTCAAGGCTTCACCGTGTGTGAGTAAGTCAGAAAGTCTTACTCCAAACTATTTCTTGTGTGATGAAATACTTTAGATTCCTTAGTGAAGCAGACAAAAGTTATTTATTGTATTTTCCTAGTGTTTTGTTATTATGTTTGTTTAGTGTCAGAATCCCTCATCCGTAATGGGGGAAATGTAATGAGATTGTTGGAAAAGTTGCAATTGCCTACAGAAATTGCAGTCGTAAAGTGTTCGGCATACAGGAGAGGGGATGTCTAGGTGACAGTTAGCAAACATTATGCTGAAAAAGATGCACGGCATTGTACCATGTGACCTGAATATTTATTGGAGAATATGTAAATAAATCTGAAAATGAGATCAACTAATTTTTATTTGCAGTGGCTAATTCTTGGGAGGAAGTCAAGAGGCTGCAGGATGAAGTAGCAGAGGCAGGACAGCAGGGTTGGGTCTCAGCAGGGCGTGTTAAGTGGGATGATGAATTCTGGGTCTCAGCAAATGGAATACCCGTGTTACCAGATAGTTTGCTGTCCCCAATGGCCAGGCATTTCTATGGACCACCACATGTTGGGAGCGATGGCATTGTCAGATTGTTTCAGCAGAATTGGTTCAACCCCTGGTCAAATTGATGGCTGAAGGATTGTTCTTCAGAGGTGTTGTGTGCCAGAAGATGAATGTAGGGAAAAGAACACTAGTGGCATTGATACATTTATGGAGATCAGGAGGACCATTCAACAGAAGTCAAATGGACTTCATTGAGATGCCTTGGTGCAATGGGCTGAGATATGTCCAGGGTGACTGTGTGCATTTTCTCATGTTGGATGAAGGTTGTTGCCGGAACTGATCCCCAGGTTCAGTTTCCCAACATTCCTAGAATCAGACTGTGGCACTCATTTTAACAATGAAATCCTGGGAATGTTCTGAGCAGCAGTACAAACAAAACAGAGACTGCACTGTAGCTAATGGTCTGAGGCATGTGGATTTGTGAAGTACGCGAATGGCACACTAAAATCCAGGCTATCCAAAGTGTGTGCATCAACTTCTCTGAAATAACTGGATGCCTTGCCATTAGTGTTGATGAGTCCTCGCAGAATTCCTGATCCGAAAACAGGGCTGTCTCCCCATGAATTTATTATGGGTCGAGCAATGAGGCTACCTGCAGTGCCTTTAAATGCACTGGTAAACATTACAAGTGACATGATTCTCAATGATTGCAAAGGACTGGCTTAAGTGGTGCATTCTGTATCTCACCAGGTTGGAACTACCTCTGCTCTCCCTCACCAGGACCATTTCCAAGACATTCGTCCTGTGGTCTAGGTATTGGTGAAGAAACGTGTTATGCAGACATGTCTGGAACCTCATTGGCATGGCCCTTTCCAACTCATTCTATGAACAAACACTGAAGTTAAGTGTAGCGGTCTGCCCAATTGGGTGCATGCTGCCCATACTCACAGGGTGGAGTATCTCCTTGATGATGTGACATGCCTCTTCCTGAATTGCAGACAACAATTGAGGAGAACCGAGAAGAAACTGGAAGGACTGCAGAAAATCAAGGAGACCTTCAAACTGCAGTGGCAGCCCAAGAATCATTAGCAGCACATCCTTTGCCTGAGGTGGGTCTTAATGTGTCAGGCCTGGAGTCTCGACAAGAAGAGAGTCTTGGCCTGTGGTAGATGTGAAAGCCGATCCTGACCCTGGCAAAGGGCCTTGTGGAGTAATCAGCTGAGTTAGAGCTGGAGACGCCTGACTGAGAAGGCAAGAGGGCGTGAGACCACAGTTGCCTGTGGACCGAGTAACATATACTGTCAAGGAGGATACTTACATTTTTGACTTCAGTAGCAGCGAAGATGAACAGCCTGCACCCAGGTGATCCAAGAGAACCAGAATATCTTGTCGGAGGATACTTTGTGGCAAATGACAGCAACAGGCTTTTTTGTTATATGGATGATATCAGTGACGTATCAGGTACACTTCAGTGAGTCCACATTTGTTGCTGAATGACACTTTGACCTTGTTTTACTGTTAAATGAAAAGACCCGGTTTGTGCCTGACCTGGTCTTTAAACTTTGGCATTTATTTCAACTAAGAGACAATTCAATTAACTTTGTTTAAATAGAATTAAGAAGATTCTCTGGGCCCAAGGCTTCAGAAGAAGTGTAAGGGTGCAATTTTGGAAGAAGATGGAGTAGGATTAGGGAAGACTCACGCAAATCTTTGTAAATAAGGGAAATGTACAATATTTTGAACTTGGTTTTGCAATTTCCACAAATAGAAATGTACTGAATGAATACTTTTGCTGCTATTTTCTACTCAAAGTTCTGATTTCAGTGAAGTCATGGAAACTAGTGACCATAAGAGATGTAGCATTATAGGACATGGTATGTTTGAGGTGTTTGTTGTAGGGTTAATTGTTTTCCTATTAGGATCATATTCGTCTTCCCCTTCCAAATCAACTATAACAAAGCCTAAATTTACCCTCAGTGTTCAAGGCCCTACCGATAGCAGTTTGAGAACATTTAATTTCAAGGCATTACCTGTATTTTACTCATGGGCAACGTTTTCTTCAAGTGTCTATTTTAAGTTGTTGTATGAGTATTTTGATACCATGGAGGCTACAGACTTCTATGTCTGTATATAGTTGCCTGCCTCAGCTGCGAAGGGAATAACATGCTACCACACTGCTCTCACATATTGTATTGCTTGCAGCCTTTTGCTTAGCCATTTATATGGACAAGGGCACTTCCAGTATTATTTTTTGAATTATGATATAGTTCTTTCTGAAGTCCCTATTTATAAGCATTTGAATCCTCATCCAAACATTAAGGAAATGGACATTGCTGTGAGTTTTTTTAAACCCACTGCAAGATTAGAAAATGCTGCTGCTCATTGGCACAATTTGACTTGTTTCCTGACCGAGGTTGAGAAGACATTTTTAGATACGGCGGAGGATAGGAGTAGGGAAAAGGATGCCAGCTGGAGAATGGGTCAAAGTAAGAAATATAAAAAAAAGGGCTATTGAAAACTTAAAGCACCAAATATGTGCCCTGTATTGATAGCTATTAGAGCTATGGTTATGCAGAACTGTCTTGCTTTAGACATCCTCTTTAAGATGTTGAAAGTTCATCAGTGTTGCACCTATTTACCTGACAAGAGTGAGGAGCTCATTCAGAACATTGCTGATTTGAAGGGAGCTCCGGAAGAGTTAGATGTGCAGATGCTTGGGTAGCAATTGGAAGTGGATTTGCTGCAGTAGGCAATGGGTTTGGAAAATAAGGAAGTGAAATATATATTACACTCCATTTTGAGACCCACTAATTGTCATTGGTATTTGTGCAATTTTTTTTCTTGTCATGGTGAAGGGGTGCAAGTGTATAAAAGCCAAGAGAAAGGAGTAACATCGAAGGGGAGTAACGAGAAAGAGAAGGGATGTAGAGCTAGTGGAGAGTCAGTGTAGGTTTTGTAATGAAATGAAACATCTGGATAGCACAAGACATAAAATGCTGAAAACATTAAGGTTTCGAGCTGGTCTCATGAGATACGATTCATGTGATATTGTGATGGCTATCATAGCCATCAGACTGGTGCTTGGAGCAGTGTAATTTAGTCTCCTCACTCTTTTCAAGTAACAATTACACATTTACATATTTATATACGACATTTATATACAATGTGACTTAATTTTATTAATGTGTATGATGAATTTTAATCAACTAATAGAATGTGATCATTCTAGTTAGAATGAAACTATGCAAAACACACTTGGATTGATTAATTGATGATTAATAATGACATATTCCGGTTTAACATTTATTATCAATATATGTATATGTATGCATAATCTTGTAATCAGAGTGCAAAGACATAATAGGTTTAGTTGATCAATTCTCTTCAACAAAAAACCTCCAAATTATTTTTTAATTATATCCCAGGTAACCTGTGAATGAAGAAGGAATTGAGTGGTATACCTGTAGATATTTTTGATAATATACATTCCACCTGATCTCTGCTTCTCCAGTTTTGATTTATCTAAGAACTCCCATTCCATCTTTGGTTGAGTCTGCCCTTGTGGCACCATTGTATCAGGGTGTAGATAGATGCCGATGATGAAGCATGTCACGATTAAGTGAGAGAGGCATCTAATCAAATATCTTTGGATACTCAAAAGGTTCAGTAGAAGGATCAACTCACTCAGTACAATAATTCCATTTGCTTTTTGTGTGTGTTTAGAGAAATAATCATTGTCTGTATTAGACGACTGATAGTGAGGCCTGCATGGAGAAAGCTGGCAGCAACTTGGACAAATAATGGTCAAAGGAGGCGTTCTGTTTATCACATACTAGAATGGTGGGAAGCTCAAAGTTGACCTTTGAGGTCCCAATTTCAATGAAATGGGATCAAAAGCGAGTGTACTGATTTCGTTCATCTTTAACAATGTGGTTGGTTCCAGATAGTGTAAGAAGAGATAAGGATGTTTTGAAGCTACTATTATTTTAATTGGTGTTTCCATAGTTAGTCATGCAAACTTTCCCCGACTGTGAAAAGGAACACATCTCTCTTGCGTGGCTTTTCCTGAAGCGTGAATTTTTGTTCCGAATGCTCTTTCTATTTCCTCTACCTTTTACCGAAGTTTGATTCCATGCTGATACCTTCTATGCTCCCTGGATAGAAATTACCTTTTCCAAATCTGTTGTGTATCTATGCTTGGGCTAACCCATGTGGCTGATGTGGCAGGACTTTACTTACCATAATCCCCAAGGCACCAGGAGGCGGTCCCTGGTACAATCATCAAGTGGACAGCTGTAGCAGAGCTACATAGCACGTTTCATTGTCCAGCAGTAACCGTCCTGCGCCCATCAGTGACAGGAAGAGGCAGGGCCACTCCCCTTGGCCCAGTTTATTATCACCATCATGCCGGGAATACTTGTGTGATCTTGAAGTGCTTCAGAGTGCCAGTAATGGATGTAGCTCCAGGCCAGAGCTGCTTGGAATAGTTGCATGATCCTGAAGTGCTTCAGAGTATCCCATAATGGTTGCAGCCCCAGGATGGAACTGCTTGAGACCTATTAGATCTGGGATCTGCATAATTGAACATTGGAAATAGATACAACCACAAGACATCCCTGATTTTGAATGTGCCCACTGATCAGTGACAGGATACATGACTTACTGATGATGGCTTTTCGCCAAAACGCGCATAGGAAATTGGATTAGTCAGCCTTGACAAATAAAAGGAATGAAATATACAGCCCTTAATTTACAAGATGCCTTATGAAGAAAGAAGAATATATTGTATTGATTGTTTGTTTATCATATCGAACAACAAGGATTCTTGACTGAATGTTAAAATTTTAAATAAGAACCCCTTTCCTTTATTGAATGCCAGTTGATTAAGTATCCACCAACTTAAAAAAGAAAGGCATGTTATATCTGTGTATGGACATTGAAATAATCATGCGGTGGTGATGCAATGTACTGTATGGAAGGATGAGAGGGGATGTATGATTGAATGTTTGAGATATTTTTGATATGTAATATGAATGGTATGTTTTAGAAGAAGTTTAAATCCTAATATGTATGTAAATTGATATAGATATAAATAACAGTTTTTGATATAAAAAATGTGCTATATACTATATTTGAATAATTCAGGGTCTTTGGACATTGGTTAGTATGCCCCATGAATATAGGAATAACATGAAGTGATTGTTGAAACTTATAGTTGCCTAAGAATTTTCAGTACAATTTATTGTTTTGTCCCTGTCTGAGGAACCAGATTCTTTTTCAGGGGAACCCCTATATATTTGCAGTTATCACCTTCAATGCACCCGGGATAGAAATTCCCTTTAGCAAATCTATCATCAATGTATGTTTAGATTAGAAAAAAGGTGTTTCTTTATGGAAAACCTGTTTTTGATAATTTGCTTTATTATTTTTGTGACTGTTACTATTCTCCATCTCATATCACTACAGTTCACCTTATTGAGACATTTCAACCTGCAGACTATGTTATTGTGTATTGTGAATTTATTTCTATTCTGTCTATATACAGGTTTGATCAATATTCTAAAATATCCCATTTCATCTTAATTATTGATTCCTGGCCTTATTGTGGAGTCATATTGGTTTCACAAGCTGGAAATATGTTTCAAATATTTTCTCACTTACAGCACTTCAAGTCAACTAACAAAGTTCCATACGACCAATGAAAAATATCTTTGACAACCTTACAAAAGATTTAGGTGTAAGTACCAGCATGCTATCATATGAAAATGTCATAACCCTCCAGTTCTGCTTACGCCAATGCGATATTCATAACACATATCGCCATATGCTCCTCACTCTTATATACCAGTGGGATACAATAGTTTAAAAAAAAACTAGGTTGGAGAACAATGCACTGGGATTATAATTTAATAAGAGACCATAATCTTCAAAAGGTGTCACTATTGCAAATGGATTAGTGGTGGAACTGTCAGCCTTAGGGTGTTCTCCTCTTAAACATTTTGCCTTCCTCCTCCATTTTTTGCTGATCTCCTTTTTGCTAGCCTCAGGACTCTGTACACTTTACCACTGCTGAACAGTGCTAAAATGCATGTGCTCCTTCCTTAAAACATGGTAACATTGGCTTATCTCTAATTGGGATATTTAGTTTACGTATAAATCCTCAGTAAAATGGTACTACATCTGCCCAGGACCTGCAAATTGAAGGCTAATAGTGGGCCTGCAGTACTTATTGTGCTACCAACTTATGTAGCCCTTTAAACATGTCTCAGGGATACCATTGCATTTTGTGTGTGCAGTTTTAAAGTGCCATCTTGATCGGGCAAAAAACCTTTTGTCAGTCTCAAACCTTCCTTATTAATATATATATATATAAGTCACTGTAGGGTAGGCTCAGAACAGCCTACATAGCAGGTTTCAAATTAAAAAAAGTAGTACACATAATTTGAAGTGTTAAATGTCCTGCTAGTGAAAAACTCAAATACATTTTTCACTATTGCAAGGCCTGCCTCTCTCATAGGATAACATTAAAGTTACCTCATTGCATTCAATAAGCTGTAATTTCCAAATGGGTACAGGTAATCAGTTCATGATTGGTGTCTTTGGAATTGTAATGAAAAATCCTCTTGTGAGAAGGTGGTTCTGCCCATCTAATCCACCCAGATGCTAAGCTTTTTAATCACCTGCTTTTTTACGATTTTCTGGGGGTAGCCTTATAACCTATGACTCATCCACAGTAAGCACATGGTAAAATGGACTGCATGTGTTTACCGTGAATGTCCACCTTTTAAGATATGGCCACTGTGACACAGCAAGGGTAAGCGGCAGTTGGCTGGTTACACGTGAACACGCCCGGACACCTGTGAGGGGTGCACATGGGAGACTTCCATTGTGTGCAGCCCAAGAATTGCACACAGGTATCCAGGTACAGAAGGGAATCTGCAGGGTTAGGTATTGACCTGGTATAGCCCTTATAATGATGGTGTATACAGATAGGGAAGGTCAGTGTGGTTTGTCATCTGGTCTGCAGTAACACCTCATTATAAACTTATGGAGAAGGCTGTCTTAGAGTGCAGCTCCAGTACCCCTTGGTCTACTGATACCAGAGTCATACCAATGTACAGTGTAACCTATGTGAAAATAAAAATTCTGTAAAGTATAAAGACATATCTGTACAGCTTATGAGTCATTCAGGTATGTCATATTTCTCTGGCTCAGCCCAGGATCACAGCTCAGGCCTTTTATCACCCTATTAAGCTGGGTTAATTGCTTTTCTCTCCAGCAGCAGTAACAAATGCCTCCCCCCACAGAGGGAGCAATTAACAGTGCTTAAGCCAGCTCCTGAGGAAGAAAGAGTGGGGTGGGCTGCTCTGCATCAATCAGCCAGCTGTCATCCTGTGCAAGGAAGACGCCAGCTCAAGCTCAATAAATGAAAGGAAGGAACCCGACCCTTGAGTCAAACCAGGAGGGTGGCTCCTTTGATGTTTTGCTGGGGCAGGTCGTGATGTCAGTAAGGAGTAGAGCTGAGACTCCCAGGGCACATGTGGCAGGTGACACCATCTTGAAATATCCCAGCAGGTTGTGAAGGGAAGTTAAGAAAGGGGCAGAGAGGTGATGTGGCACACCAGGATAGGCCAAAGGTATATCCCTTCTGGAACTTCACACTCCCACTTAAAAGGGTTCTGCACCGGGGGAGCACTCTCTCTTGGCTGTGTTTTTCTTCTAGACACTGGGACTGCAGGGTGAGGCCATGGACAATTGAAAGGAAGACCGCTTGACTGCCATCTGGCCTAAGGACTCTAACTTTGATTGACCACAAAACAATGGAGCACTCCCCAGGACCTGGTAAGTGGGTCCCGTTACACACCATAAGGACTAGTCAGGGGAAGGAATGGGCTTCTGTGAAAGGAAAGAGTGCAGCCCAGAGGAGAAGAACAGAGAAAGGCTGGTGCAGGGAGCCAGTGAAAACAGCTCCCTGCAAAGTTAGTCATCTTTGAGGCCAGAAGGCCTGACAAAAGTGCTCCAGGTGGGTACGGCTCCCCAGCAGGAGCCAAATGAGATCAAAAACATAAAAAAACACCCCAACTGGGCCCGAGATATGCCCTTGTGGAGTTTGATGACCTTTTACCTCTTATCAGTGAGGCCTCGAGCATGTTGAGCTCCACGGCCAAGTCCTTTGATCCCGAGGGATGGGCCAGGGCACGGGGGATTGCTGCAAGCAGTAGGGCCAGGGTGGGTGTGTATGGGGCCCCCTTCTTGATGCTCCCACAGGCCTGGGGAACCCACCCCGAGGTCAATTTCATGAAGGGGGAACCAGGACCCGAAATTCAGACTACTGAGGGCCAAGTGATGGCGGAAAGTGCCATCACGCTCCCCCGTGAGAAGCAGGAAGAGACTCAGGACCTCATCCCTAGGCTCAAGAAGGAAAATGGCTACCGAGCGCTGTCACATTCCCCGGTGAGTGCAGGAAGGGGTTTAAGACCCCATCCCTCCACCCTGTGTGCAGATGAGAAAAGGGGGAGTGTGGTGGCACCATCCCGTACCAGTGACTGGGGAGAGCAGGAAGGCCAGCCACCCAGTGCGTGTCTGCCCTCAGGAGCGGACAGACCAGAATGATTCTACGGACTCCCACAACAGCACACCAGAGTGCTAGCTGCATGGGGAGTGTGAAGATGCAGCTTGGGTTGGGCTCCTCAAGCTGTCTCCAAATGAGTAAGGTTGTTTGTGGGGTGCCCAGGTGAAACCGGGCACCCTGAAAAAAAGAGGTCCGGCACAAGGCCGCTTTAAAGAAGAACAAAAAAAACAAGAAGGAAGGAAAAGTAAGGCTTGTCTCTCCTCGGCACAGCAGAAGAGCCACTAATAAAAAAATGTCGGCACTCGCACGGAGCACCCCATAATGCCCTGTGGGGCCCGTGCACTTTGGCCTGTATTTGACTTGTTTCTCCCTTTGTGGTGTCCTCAGGATGACAGGGTCACAGCCAATGAGACCATAAAGTACAAGGGATAGCTGCAGGAGCAGCACAGCCCCCCCTCTAAGTTGGGGGGACTCCAAGATTTTTTTGCTATTTTTAAGCACTCCCAAGGCTGGAGCTTTGCTCTACTTCTGGGATTGATGTGCCCTGTAAGGGGAAAAACTATGGCTGCAGTCCCTGGAGAATGAAAGTGTTCAATATGAGGTTTCATGTTGTGTAAACACTCTCTCCGGGTGAAAGGTGGTAATTGCACATTTTATAATTATAAAAGTGATTTTCTTTAAGGGCTATGTCCAAAGTGCCTATTAATGCTGGGAGTGTATATTGCAACAAGATCACCGAAGCACAGCTCACCACCTCCCTCAGCAAAACCCCTCCACTGACATCCATGGATTCTAGCACCTCAGTACGCAGCCTCCAACAAATAGATCTCAAACTGCACCGACACTCCGGCCCCCTTAAAGAAAGCCCCAAGAAGGCGACACTCTAAGAAAGACAGCTGGGTCTCTCCCACCCTTCATGCGTACAGATGCACCTGTAGACAGCTCGAGAAGAGATAAGAGATAAGAGAGCAGCAAGACCCCGGAAGACCCCTCATCCTTCAAGACCTCTGTCACCGCACACCACCACTTTATTAGGACAATGAAGAAAGCGGCCCTACAAGAATGAATCAGCACCAGTGCAATCAACAGTAAATAACTTTTCAACATAGAATTTGCCAGAGACAGCAGACATTCCACCCTCCCAAGCCCTCTGCAATAACCTCGGCACCTACTTCCACTGCAACATTAAGGAGATATACAATAGATTTGACAGCCTCGACACCCAAGACCCTCCCACGACACCCACAGCCATGGCACCCTACAATACCGGACCCCAACAGACCTTACTCAACTGGACTTCCCTCACCGCTGACGACACCCTCATGATCATAAAGAACATCCATTTTGGTGCTCCCTAGGACCCCTGCTCGCATCACATCTTCAACAAGGCCAGCACCACCATCAGCAGCAGAATCGACTACGCTGGCATCAGCCAGATACTCCTCAAGAAACTGCAGAACATTCAGAGCGCCTCCGCTATACTCATCTTCAACATCCCCCACCACAACTACATCACCAGCCACCTGTGAGACCTCCACTGGCTCCCAGTCAACAAAAGAATCACCTTCAAGATCCCCACATAAGCTTACAAAGCCCTACGCATCGTGGTGTACCTTAACCACCTCCTCACATTCCACGCACCCACCAGAGACCGCGACTCCACCCAACTGGCCATGGCTACCATCCCACATATTCAGAAGACCATAGCCGGAGGAAGATCCTTCTCCTACCTCACAGCAAAGACGTGTCTCTCCACCTCAGGCAATCACCATCACTGCCTCAATTCAGGAAGGACCTCAAGACCTGGCTCTTCAAATAAACCACAGCACCTACGACGGAGCAGCAGCTCCCCACCCCAGCGCCTTGAGTCTCTTACAGGTGAGTAGTTGTGCTTTACAAGTCACCTTGATTGATTGATTTTGTGCAACAACCTCTAGGGGTGAAGGTCTGTAGTTGTCTGGTGTTATGATTATAAATGTGATGCTCTTTAAGGGCCATGAATAAATTGTGTTATTCATGCTAAAAGTTATAATAAGTATATAGATCTCCCAGTCATGCCTAGACATTTCCTCTTGCTAATGCTTTATTTGAATGATGAGATTAACAGTCACTCATGAACAACATAGATATGCTTTATTGCAGCATTAAGTGTTCTCGGTCATGTTTATATGTAAATATTGCACTTATTCCTCTGATGATGTGCTTTTTGGGATAATGAGGTTGCCAACCACTCCCTTAGATGCCAGTATTAAATGCTCTTACTCCAAATTAATTTCAATGCTTGCATTTAGGGACAAGTTAATGTTTAGACATTTAAGTTGTGGTACTAAATCCTTCTCTGGGAGGGGCAAGAATGTTTACCCAATGTCATCAAGAGGTATCTCCATTAGCTTGTGTATATTTGGTGCATAGTATTGATTAGTGTGTGTGTAATAAATGTACTTTGTTCTCTTTCTAGAGACAACACACAGACTGGACAATCATGTATTAAGTGTTATTATTGTGTATATGTACATGGTGATAACTAGCCCACACTATCTCTCTTGAGTAGGCCTTGGACTGCTCTGCTTCGCTTCCCTATGAGAGTCAAGCTCTACGAAGGGGTGTTTGATTCTCAGTAGAGGATAAATGTAGACCTACTACTTATGCAGGCCACACAACTAATGACTCATTCCCTAACACCTCTCATATGGTAAAGTCAGTTTTAAATTACAATTCTGAATATGCCACTTGTAGAAAGTTGGGATTTTCCTGCCATAGCCATTTAGTCCCTTTAGTCTGTTCCTGGGTCACATGTCTTAGTGTAGCTGACATATGGACTTTGTGTATTCCTCCTGGACATCACACACAATAGAGAGCTTAGGTGTGCCTCGATGGGGCATTACTGGCAGGATGGGAGGGCAGAATTTACACAGTCCTACATACACTAAAATAGGCTGTGTTCTGCCTCCAAGCAAACTGCTACATACCCCGTAAAGTTAGTCTGGATCCAGGACAAGGAAGGCAGGATGCTTGGGGACTTCAAAGCGGATATCTAGAAATGTTCCCACCTTCCAGAGGAAGGGAACAAGGTACAAATATTGCACCTCAGACACCACCTTTTCAGTACACGTCTGCACCTGCGGCTACTCTGCCTGGAAGTAGGGCTACTGTGCTGTTGAGAGGACTGCAACTCTGCCAGACTGCTTCCCTACTGTCTGCTGCCTTGATGGACAGCTCCCTTGCTGTGCTGACCTGCTCCCTGCTGTCCTCTTGCTGCCTGTTTGAGAAGGACTGAACTCAGGACCCCAAGGTGACTCCAAGGCTAGTTGGCTAGCCTCTTGACTAGAGTCTCAGGTACAGAAGGCCGCATCAACCCCGAACCCAGCACCTGGACTCAGCCTTCTATTAGACCTACCCAGCCAAGTTGTGCCACTCCAGTCCTGGACCCTTGGAAGCGGTCTGAAGGTGCTCTGCCAGTCCATCTGTGGATGTAGCAGAACCAACAAATCTCCTCTGCTGCATTGTGCAATCCAGAGCAGAACTGAGGGTTCTCCAAATGCAGGGACTGTGCATTTACTTCGCAGCCCACATCAAAACTGCCACCTGTGCAAAGCTTTCCCAACGCAGGCCCTTGCACTGCAAATCTCTCATCGATGGCAGCCTTAATGACGACGCAGGTTCTTGCACCGCAGCCTCAAAGCTCCTCGAAACCGACTCATCAGCTCAACTGCACAATGCATCCTTGAAGCTTGACTTCACATTGCAAGCTCTTATCGACGAGATCCTCAACAGTGATGCAGGACTTTGCATTGCAGCTACACAGCACTTAGGAACCAACAAATTGCCTTGACTGTGTGACACATCCTTGGTGCGGAACCTCACAACACTCTTCAACCAGGATTTTTAGGCTCTTGTTTAGCGGGCCTAATTGGGTCCCTATAGCCAGCCAGAACTGCATCTCGGCCCACCAGAAATTGTGACTTTGTTGCTGGCTGGCACGACCAGATATCCACAGTTGGCGCTTATTTTCAATGTAATCTTTAATCCTGCATAGCTCTGGTTCTACTAATTTGATTTTTGTCATTTTGGTCTTGTTTTATTGATTTATTGATTAAAAATGTGCCTAATTTTTAAACTGTATTGGAATACTTCTGTGGTGTGTTTGCACTGTGTTTCTGTTTGAAGTGTTGCACAAATACTTTCCACAGTGCCTCTGGGTTAAGCCTGACTGCTTTGTGCCAAGCTGCTTGAGGGTTGAGAATAGGCTAAATTTGTGTTTGCTTGTGACTTCACCCTGACAATGATTGTGGTTCCTGCTTGAATAGGATATCACTGTCTTCCGTCATTAACCCAATTTCTTACCATTAGCATGCAATGGTAAACAATAAATACACGCATATTTTATTATTCAGATTAGCTTTTAAATAAGGCCCAGGCCAAATTGCTGTTAAACCGGTGTAAACATGTGTAATTTCAGAAATGTCATATATGCTTGTTGCATGGAATTCCCAAAATTACGACACTATGGCATGTGGAGTAATTACACCACATTTGCTGCACAATTTTAGAACAGGGTCACAAGAGGAATACGACCGAGCAGAACGTGAATGGGTGTTGTTAGGGGCCTTTGTGTTTATTTTGTGCCATTTTACTTAGCGTGAAATCTGTGAGATAATGGAATGTATGAAAAGTTGTGAAATGTGCACTCTCATCCAAAATGGATGCAAGGGAGGATTGAGGGCTAACATATATTTAAAAAATAATAAAGCACTTAAAAGCAGAACATTTAATATTTTTCACAGAAAAATATTATAATTAAAACAAACAGCAAGTGAATCCATTCTTACAGGTGTTAAAAAAGAAAGCAACAACGACTACATTATCAGAATTAAAAACCCAATAACAAAATCTAGCGCTGAGGCAGCAGTGCCTAAACTACTTATGTAAAGCCACACTTTCCCAAATTCAATAAATAACTTGTGCTCTGGACACTGGAGCATGATATGAGACAATTCATTAAATCTATCTAAAGAACTGTTTCTTTTTGATAGAATGTTGGTCTCAGTCGAAGTATGTCAATTGAGTTAAACTCCCATCCTAAATATTAAAGTTCACAATGCATGTTAGGGTTATGTACTTTGGGTAGATAAACAGCTACGCCAGGAATATCCGTGGCTTTGCAACAAGTGTAACAAGGATTTTGCTTATGCTTTAGCTGGTTCTTCATTAAAAATCATTACATTTATGTTGGGATGGAGAACAAATACCTGCTGCCATTCAATACAAGCTGAAGTTAGATAGGGTGGGAAAGCAACGGAGAGTGAGGAGCAGCCCTGGCTGCTGAATTTGGGCCCTAAATTCACATTACTTCATTAGTCAATTATTTATTCTAACCGCATGGGGCTAATAATGAATGCAATCTGTGTGACCATATATATTTGTTACTGTCTTGGGCAATTGATACTCTTTAGAGCCCAGAGTAGTAGATGGTGAGTCATGTCTGGTGCATTGGTTCATGTACTCTCTGGGGATATCGATGCTCTTTTTCACACTGAGACTTTCTGTGCTCCATTGAGCCTGGGATCATTGATGCTTGACACAAATGGAAGCAAATTTACTGTCTGGGCCAGTCATTGATTCACTTTACAGCTTTTGGCTATTATTTCATATTGCTGTCAATGGCCATTGATACACTGCCTTGAAACCACTTGACATAAATGGTTGAGGTAACTGATGCAGGTACTGCCTATGGACAATGACACATATACTTGCAGGCGTCATTCAGTTATGCATGTATTTTCCAGGGCCATTGATTCATATTGCTTTTAAGTCGCAATAAAACACATTTCTGCTCTGGACTATGGGTGCTCTTCGCTACATAGAGTCAAGGATGCATATATCTAGGACCTTTGATAGATGTTGGTGGATGTGGTAACTAATGCTGATTACTGCCTGTGACATTGATATTTATACTGCCTGTAACCACTGAGGCATATGCTATCTGAGGTCATTGATTCATGTGCCAACACAGTCAATGGTGTATAAAATGAGGTCACAAAGGAATATGCTGTCTCTGCCATTAACCTATATATTTTAAAGACTACTGACGCATATCTTCTGCGTGACCATTATTGCTCACACTGACTTAAAGTTAGTTTTTGTCTGTTTGGAGGCCAGCAAATCAGTCAATCATAACACTTCATTCGGCCAATGTTGCCATAAAAGCACATATAAAAAACATAAACCTACAGATATAAATATGTATAAAAACACCTGCATTGAACAAAAGTATTAAACACCACCTGGACGCAGTTGTTCTATAAATGTGTACACAAGCAAAATGTATTACTGCACAGCCCTGGTAGCTCCCTCAGCGTTAACCTTATAACTTAAAAACCTCAAAAAAGGTCCAGGCTGTTATAAGGAAAAGGCAGGGTCTCCACCTTGGTTAAAATGTCTTAGGACCTAGGGGGCTATTATGATGGCGGTGAATTCGCCACCGGCAGCCTGCCGGTGACGGGTTCACCGCCATCATGCGGTCATTCTGCGCACGCCAGATTAGGATGTCGGGCAGTGTGCTGGCGACGGAAAGCCCGTCCACCACGGGTCCGACACAGGCAATCGTTACGATTGCCTGACGGACCCGGCCAGCATACCTAGAATGGTGGTGGTACCTAGCAGACAACATCTGCCACATTAGGATGCTGCAGCGAGCCAGCCTTTCAATGGCAGTGCCTCCGCCATTGAAAGGCTGGCGGCGATTGACTTTTGGGGTTTGTTGCGGGTCCCCCTTGTGTAGGGGCGCTTTTGTTTTGTACTTGGGGGACACCTATTGTGCCCCCCTATATTTCCCTGCACCCGGTGGTAGGCACCGCGTGGTGCCTGCCACATATTGGAGGGAAAACCAAAACTTGCACTTTTAACATTGGGGAAGGTGCTGCAGCCAGCAACACCCGCCGCATTGTTAAACTGCCTTTTGTGCCGCCATGGTGTGGGCCGCATTGTAATTTGTGGTGAGGGACCGCCGCCATTTAGGCGGGCGGTCCCTATCCCTGGAACGATGGCGGACGGACTGAAGTTTGGCCGCCATCGTAATGACCTCCCTAGTTAGGACGAAACGTATGTCTTTCTGAACTTTATGGCCAAATGAATATAGCTGATCACTAAATAGCAAGTAAATTCTGTTTCTAAGTGCTGTGAAAATTGGAAGCCATCTTTATAGGATACAAAACCTTTCAATTGCAAAATTGAGCGCAGAACTCGTAATTAGGCCGCAAGCCCATTAAACAGTTGATCTTCCTGTATAAAAGCAAATGTTGCCCCATTGGGACGTATGGGACAGGATTCTGGGGTTCGTTAATTTAAGACTTCCGTAATCCCAAGATAATGAATTCCTGTGTGGGCTCTTAGCTGTTGCCAAAACCACTGCAAGTCATATCCCACACGCAGAACTGGGACTCCTCTATTTGGAGGATCTTGTGATAATTGCTCATTTTCTCTTGTGGATCAAAAAATGGTGCTAGCGGAAGCTAGATTGGCTAGATTGTAACAGTGTGACCTGCCCTGGATACAGCACCATTTTCAGTGTTTTGGCATTTTCTACTCTATTTAGCATGTTTTGGTAAGCTGTAGACATATGCCTGGGCCTAGTTAGCATTTATTTTGTACTGCATGTATAAATATCAAGACCATACAAAGAAAGGTATGGTAATTTGTAAGTAAGATTGCTTTAAGAAAATTGATGCCTAGAGATGTTTTACATTGTAGCGTGCACCAAAATAAAAATAAAATTGCATCAATCATAGCATCTAATCCGCAATTTTGTTTTTCTTCATCAAGTAATCAGTGTATTGTTGTCACCCTTTTCAAATTCAATGTAATATGTTTGTCTATTGAGCACACACTTATCAGAAACAATGTGTCTTTTTAAAATGACACATACAAACTCTCTACTAGTCATACATAGGATCTCTATTAGTCAGATATCTATCTCTATGTCCATCTCTCTATCTATCTATCTATCTATCTATCTATCTATCTATCTATCTATCTATCTATCTATCTATCTATCTATCTATCTATCTATCTATCTATCTATCTATCTATCTATCTATCTATCTATCTATCTATCTATCTATCTATCTATCTATCTATCTATCTATCTATCTATCTATCTATCTATCTATCTATCTATCTATCTATCTATCTATCTATCTATCTATCTATCTATCTATCTGTCTATCTATCTATCTATCTATCTATCTATCTATCTATCTATCTATCTATCTATCTAAAAAACAAAGTTGAAAGTAGTTTACATCACTCAAGACATGTTCTATGACATCATTTATGACATCACTGATGACACCTCAAATGACATCATTCAACTCCATGCAGACAGTCACCCAGAGGCAGACAACCCTCCACACATTGCCTTTGCTCATGTGTGGTGTCTGGTTATTCGCAGGGCCAGTGTTTCAGCCAGGCCCTGCTTCCAACTTCCGAAAGGCAGCCAATCCTAAGCAGCACATAGCCTTTGAGCTTGGGTGAAGCCGGGGGTTGATAACAGGGCTTGGTCTGCCGCCAGGCCTTGGCCACACTCACAGCAGGCTGCCAAGTGTGCACAGTCTTTCCTGTACGTAGCATAGGGTTGGTCTTCGGGCCACGGGTATCCTACCACCTGGGACAAAAAAAATATATATTGAGGGGATGGGCGTGCATTTCCCTCCCTGATCCATCCTAATTCACCCGGGGAACTCCATCTTCTGGAGCCAAATACAATTAAATAGTTAAGGAGGGCATGCAGCCCCTTCTCCAAGCCTTAATAGGCCCCGGGGACCATATCCCATAGGGCCAAATACAATAATAAATGGGAGCTAGCCACACAAACCCTTTCCCCAAGCCTTCTTTAGCCCACAGGGACCCCCTTCCTCCAGAGCCAAAATCTAAGTGGCAGGGGCTGCAGACCCTTCCCAAGCCTCATTAGCCCCTGGGGACCGCATCCCCCAGGGCCTTATATATTTTTGAGGGAAGAGACGCATGTGCCCCCCTGCCCGAACATCCTTAGGCCCTGGGGACCCGATCCTCCAGGGATCTGGGGCCTGCAATATTTAAAAGTGGCCACCCAGGGAACCCACCATACACACGTTCATGACTGCAGGGAGAATCCCTGGGTCCTGAGGTCCCAGACGCCTCCCTGCATGCTGGGGGAGCTGGTGTTGCTCCTGCCCAAAGGGAGTAGTAGATTAAGTTGCTCCCTCCAAGCAGGGAGCAGTATCTTGATTTGTTTCCCTGCCCGCTTCAGTGTGGGCGAGAGATCAGAAAAATCTGCTCCCAACTGGCAGGAGCCTTTTTGAAGCTCCCACTGACTGGAATCAGACTTTGTGGCTGGAGTTGCAAGTGCAAAAACCGGTTCCAATGCGAGCTCGTTAAGATTTCTTCAGGTTTTTTCTGTGGTTGATAGCCAAATGGCAGAGCCCATGTCACCACAAGTCAAGTAAGTGGCACTAATTTCTATAATATCAGTTTCTTACTCCTCTTTCGTTCCCGAACATATCAGCTAACTCGCAATATATGTGGCCTTGGCCTTGGCACTTACTGCCCTGACAAAAGGCAGTGCATAGAATAAGGCACACTTACCTGCTGCTGACTGGAGTGTTTTTTTTCAGGCTATTGTTTTCAATTTGGTTAGGAAGTTCAGTGTCATCCTGAGTAAGGAAGAACAGCTGTTGTTTTGGCCAGAACTGAAGAAGGGCTCCAAGGTCCAAAAGAGTTCTTATGAACCTGATTTGGATTTCGGCGGACGGGTTACTCCGGCACAGCAGTGACTGATATCCCATCCACTGAAATATAAATCCCATTGGATAGTATGGTATTTATAGTTTGACAGACGGGATATCTGTTGTCCTTGTTATGGAGTAACCCATCTGCCAAAATCTAGATCAGGTTCATAAGCAGGGGGGATCTTGAAATTGGTGTTTACTCCTCTACTGGTGGCTGGTAGCCAAAGCCTCTGTTGGCCTGATGTACTGGTGTGGCACCAGGCAACGTTTATGCACCACTGAATCTTCAGCAGATGAAAAGCATTTAAATGCAAACAAAGGAATCTGTTTGGTGACTGGTTAAAGGCTTATTGGATGCCTCACAAGTAGCATGGATCTTCAGAAAATGTATTGATCTAGCATTGCGCTATTAATTTCCTAACAGGAGATCTTGTGCCTACTTCCTGAAAATAAATGCTGTATTTACCTGATCAATGATGCACTCATGCTTTTTGAGTGGAATTATTTGAATTATTCCACACATTTGCACAAGTAAAATAAAGGCAGATGAAAAATGAAAATAGAAGGCTGCTAAATAAAACAGAGCGCATGGCTTGGCTTCTAAAAGAGGGTGTAAATTACAGTTATGTTTCTAATAATAAACTACCCTTCTGTGCATACTTTCATTATCATGCAAATGTTTGATCTGTACTTTCCCCCTGGGAGGTTACACATATATTTGTATTTTTAAAGAGAACTTCATAGTTGGACATTGGCACTACAGTGTTCTTTAAATTCTTTAAAGTCAGGACAGGGTAAGCTATTTTCCACCCAGGGTGTAATGTAAACATTTTTATTTGAGCAATATTTAATATCTGTCTCAACTCTCTTTTGTTTTATTGGCTATCTGCCTGATCTTAATGAGTCCATCATTTACTTTTCACAGTGACCAGTTATACATATCTTTAATTACAAAAAAAAAATCTCCTGAAATGTTACCTATTGATCTATAAAGATGTTGATTAAGAACATTAATGCTACAGAAGGATTTGGTAACCTACGCAGGGGATATGAATAACAGAAGTGGCGGAGTGAGGCGTTAGCTGTCATGGCTTAACACCTCACTCCTCCACTTCAGAAACACAAGGCTGCACCATATTTACAACAATATGGTGCAGTCCTGCGTTTTCCCCTGTGCTGGCGCTAGACTCAGCAGTGAAGGGCCTACGCAGGCACCCTTGCACCATAGTGCAAGGGTGTATGCATGCAGGGGAAGATTTTTTATGTATAGGAAGGTCCCCCTTCCTGCACATAAACAATCTTGAAATGCCATTGTGTCAGTTCTATGTTTGCTGCTTAATGCAGGACATTTGGAAGTCACAAAATGTATTTCTTTTTTTAAAGATTGTTTATGTGCATGAAGGGTCACCTTCCTGAACATAAACAATCTAAGGCTTTTAGCTTTTTACATGTGTGCTGCACAAGGCAGCACACATGGAAAAACGAGGAGAAATAAAGCATTTCTTCTCGTTTCGCCAACTTAAGAACAGGTGTTCCCTGGTCCGAATTTTGGCGCTGCCCTTGTAAATAGGGGGCAGCATCAAACTCAAAAGGTATTGCTGTGGAACACCCACCGCAACACCCACCGCAACACCCACTGCCCACCCCTTTCATGCTAAGCATTGGGTTTAAGGGTGCCTTATTTACAAGACAGCGTTAAGCCACGTTAGGTGCCTAACGCTGCCTTGTAAATAAAGCGAAGCCCCTATCGCCACAGAAACGTCACAAAAAGTGACGTTCCGTGGTGATAGGGGCTTGTACATATGCCCCACAGTTTTTTGTTTTAGAAACTAAACAGCTATAAGTCTGCTGATTGTACATTGTAAGTTAGGTTCTTCCCACTTACAAGAAATCATACAAAAACCAATATGCTGAAAGAATAGGTTTTTGTGAGTTGACTCATGACAGTGGTATTGGACTCTACTGAGAAATTTGCTGGAACAGTTTAGAAAGCAATGCTTATTTTGGAACAGGATTTCTTTTGTTTCCCCTGCATAGGATAATATTGGCTAACATTATGCACAGGCTTGTTTAGCCTCTGTCTGGGTCATGACCACAAAGAACTTTCCCGGACAGTGATTTTAAGTTGGAAAAGTGAACTTCGGATATATTGCGCCTGAAGCACAAGGAATGTTTGTCTCAGCAAAATATATTGCGTTGGACAGTAGACCCCCCCCATTCAAACATTTGCATTTCCAGTTTGTAGGTATTGTGATACCTGTTCCTTAGGGATGCAAAGCTCACAATACCACAAACAGTGGGACAGTGTGCATTTATTATCAGGGAGTCCATGGCCAATGTCTGCTCATCTTGCTCTAATCAGCCTGCACACAGATAGTGCACGCTGTCAAATATTGACAGGTTGACAGGTTACACGTGGTAAAAGCAACCATAAAAGCTTTGCAAACACAAAAGTAAATGCAAAGCATGTTCACATGCCACTGCGAATCATTAGTGCGGAAAAATTAATTTACAGCCCCCCTTTCCCTTGTAACACACAGATTTACAACATCTGCCTTGTAATGTGTAGCGCCATTTACAAATCACAATGCAGTTTAATTTCTGACATGTACAGATGAATAGGACACTTTACGCCACACGCATTTACAAAGTGTGCCATTACCCCGTGTTTTTTACTTCGCAAAAACTTCTACAACGCAGGCCCCTACAAAGCAATCCATTACAAGGCATTGTCCATTACAACGCAGTTTACTAGTCTAACTCTCCCGAGGCGTTGTAATGGGGTATGTGTTGTAATGGTTTGCGGTTGTAAAGCCCTGAGTTGTAAAAGTTTTTGCGGAGTAAAAAATGCGGGCTAATAACATGCATTGTAACGCATGCGGAGTAAAGTATGTTTCCCATACTGATTGATAGTGAAGGTTCAAAGTGAGATTCGTGGAGAGTTTTGACCAGGGACATATGACTGACTGTTTATGGACAATCAAGTATGAAAAATAAAATATCTTCTCCTTTCGGTTGTCAGGCTCTCTGATTATGTATGTGTGAAAGCAATAATGTAGTGTTTCTCAGCATCAAGAGACATGTCCGCATTACATAACAACAATTTTGTCATTTCTATAAAGAAAACAAAGACAAACCTTCAATGGCTGGGAGAATTCTGGTCGAGTCTCCCAAATGGGTCGTACAGATGTGCACAGAGGCAATGATCATGTTCTTGTCCAATAGTGTATCACAGGCTGACCAGAATACTTTCAAGAAAAGGATAGATGTCTCCATACAAACTGTTCAAGCTTAGAAAAAATCATGGCAATTAGTTACCAAGACATAGAAATGTTCAGAGTTGAAAGCAAATCTCCAAGCTTTGCCCATTCCCCTAACCTTGGTATTTTCTTAGCATTTTTTAACTAAAACCTTTGAAAACTCGAAATTCCTGTCCTTTTTTTACAAATTTTATACTCTTTAAAAATGTCTTCCCTTTTCTAAAAATATTTTGTAATTTATTTTGTCTCTTCCAGACTTAACTGTTGCTTGGAACGGCTTGAATCCAGCATGCAGTTGTCTGGAGAAAGTTTTCTCAGTTGATCTGTTTATTACCTTTACAAGACATTAGCCTAATTAGAAGGTTGTATGCCACCTTCCCATATTAATAATTCTAAATCTCATAATGCTTCATTAGCATATGAATAAAATGTGAAGCCAAAGTATCTATTAAAAAAAGTCAGAGACATCACATAATCTCTGACTAAGAAAGAAAACAACCATGAGCCTTGTTTGATTACACACAAGTTGTAAAGGGTTGTTATGAACTAGGAAAGAAAAAGCAGGTGTTTGGTTATTCGAAAGGAAGGATGCTGCCCAATTATGACCCATTTTTCCACTACTCAGAATTCCTAGTTTAGCTAGCAAAGAACAACAATCAACTTTGATCAATGGGGCAAAGAGATTGAAAAATGATCACCATGGCAGCATACCTGTCATCCATGATAAAGTACAGATCATCACACTCAGAGGCTATAACATTGACTTTCTATTGTGGAACATAGTTCAGGAAAGGCCAAGTATATCTTGTTTTTTTTAAAGTTGAAAAGCTATCTAGCATCAAGCTTCTCTATGATCCTTGAGTTGGTAATACAGAAACGGGTTCATCACTTGGCAGAATTTTGATATCCAGCTTGGAATGCTTCAGTGCAAATCTAACTCCATCCTAGACACCATCTCCTTTGACTTTTTCAAACTGCTGGTCAGGACAGATATCTAAAGAAGAGACTGAATTAAGAGCATGTAACTAATATTGTCTGTTCCATTGATGTTGTTTTATAATAATGTTGGATATTTGTGTGAAAACGCTTTCACCTCAATGCACAGACTTTGAGTAGAAAGGAGTTTCCTCTGATGGTAAAGTAATAATCAGTGTTAAGGTTTTCATGATGTTTTGTATGTCTTTGATAATTGTTCAAATTTTTCATTGAACAACCTTGTTTTATCAATTGAAACCTTTGTTGTATAGTAATCTGAGCCCTGTTGGTTGTATAACATTAAAACGCATGCCCTTAGCATGCATGCCTTTACCATGCATTCTTTACCACGCATATACCCTTACCACACACATCTTCACTACACATGGTTTTACCACAAACAAACATAGAGATACATTATATAAACCATTATCACGCATACTGTTACCACACAGACCTTTACCACAGAAACTGTTACCTAGCTATTTTTTTCGATATTTAAATAAATCGTAAAATATATGGGTAAAAATGTAATATCTACAAATATGATATAAATATAATTTAACATTACAGACTTTAGAAAAACGTTTTATTTTAAAAAGTGATTTTGTGAAGCATTTCTCCATTAAATAGAACAGGACACAACAAAACATAACTCAATACAGTGCATTGCAAAGATTCTGAATATAACTATAACTATATCACAATGCAATACCACAAAATACATCAAAACACCATACACATGTTTGCTCACATACATATATTACAATGCACATTTCAACACAATGGAAATGTTTTCTGCAATCGAAACAATTACACAGGTATACTAGTTCAACCCTTTCAAGTTCTACACAATAAAGCACCTTGCCCCCTACCAAGATGTGGACAAACCCTGTAAAGAAGGTCAAATGCTCATTACTGTTAAATACAAAAATATTGATAGGTTTAGTCATATTTTGATTCAGGAAAAACATAGTTTGCAACACTAAGGGGCCAAATATGACGTCGGTCAGAATTGCCTCAGACCAACAACACTGCGGTTTCAGAATTGACCCACCACGGGTTGGCGGTTGGAAACAGCAATTACGATGCGACCACACATGGTGTGGTTGCAATCTCCCATAGAGAAATGGGAGGTTGTATAACTCCCTGCACAGTGTGGCAGGCACCTCACAATGCCTACCACATGGTGCAGGGATTTCTAAGGGGGGCCCAGAGGTGCCCCCTGAGACCCCAACTGGAGGCCATGGAAGAAGGAGGGCCCTGCATGGAAAGCCTGTTGAAAACTGATGTCATAATCCTGGAAACGTCGCCTGCACAGGATTATGTGGTCATCCCCACTGACCGACGGGCTCCTAGAGCCCATCGTGAGCCAGTCGGATTGACCGGCCGGTTTCAAATCCTTCCGCCGTCATTGTAATACAGTGGATGGATTTGACCCCTTGGATGTTGGTCAGAAAGCCTTCGGCCTGCGGTCGGAGGCTTTCTGACCGACATCCAAATTTGTCCCTAAATGTTTTGTAATTTATTGTTAACCTTTAAAAACATATAAAACAGGTATCCACCATTTCGTAGTCAGTGGTACTCTGCCTTCAGACGTGACCACATACACCAGAGTGAAGAGAATTCATCATGAGAGACAGTACAAAACACTGCAATCTATCAATCCAAGGTTAGTACACATAAAAATAGCAAGGTATATTATAAGCCCAGACATTTTTAATTGTTTTCAAATTTTCAGACATTATGAATCTTATGAACACATCACCGATTGTGAAGCTTTTCAAATTAAGTTAAAACACGAACAGTTTTTTCCTTTTCTGTAATTTAATGATATTTCTTCAACAGTAACAATGTTCATTTAAAAAATAAATATAATTTGACAAATTGATATCTACTCAGTGACTGGGCGACTGATTTACTATATTAACTCCGCCAAGTGTTACCTCAGGGAAGGTGCTGGACAGTGTCTGGCGGCCAGATTTCCTATTCCAACTCCACCAAGCGTTACCTCAGGGAAGTGCTGGACATTTCCTGGGGGCCAGATTTTCTATTCTAACTCCGCCAAGTGTTACATCAGGGATGGATTGGACAGCGACTAGGGTGCACGTTTAACGTTTTTTTAGAACATTGAAGCAGCAGCAAAGCTTCAAAAGAGAAGAAAGTTTCTAGAGACTGACAAGGGCCCTAAAATTATCGATTCATTACAAAGATTTAATTTTCTCAGTTTGAACAATACAAATTAACAAAAAAATTTCAACAGACTCCATCAGTTAACATTACATTTTTTTTTATTTCTCAGCAGGACCAATCAGAAAGAAGAAAATAATACTTAACATGATAACATCCTACTAATATAATTTTCTTCTATTTCTTTGGCAGATCATTTAAGAATGGGAAAAACAAGACAAGCCAATTACATTAAGAGGTCAATTTCAATGTCATCCGGAAAGGCTCTGAATGGCTTTCGGTTAGTCCAAATCCGATTCAGAACCCGCCTTTCCGACCGACTTGGGCATGTTTCCCTATGAGCGATTATGATGGCCGGGAGGAGTTTGAACTGTCCGACTCGGTTCTGAAAGGCATTGTGTGTAACCGAGTCAGATGGAGCCGAATCGTAGCGGTCTAAGGACAACGTTTTCAGCTGAGCGATTAGAACGTCTGATTTGGCCAGCCTTTCCAAATCGGTTGTTCCGAAATAAATCGGCTGTTGGAATCTGACTTTGGGGGCCTGTAGCAGGCCTCCCTTCCCCCGGGGCCTTCCGAATCGGGCCCGTTAGGGTACCCATGGGACCCCCTTGTTAAACCATGCACAGTGTGGCATGCACCATGGAGTGCCCGCCACAGGGTGAAAGGTTTTCCCCAAACACCCCTTTTGTCAAAGGGAGCCTGTGTTCCGAATGAGAACACAGGCTCCAATTGAAGTCAATGGGAGTCCGACCGAATCGTATCCGGAAGCATCTGGCTGCATCAAAATCGCTCGGTCGGACTCCCCCATCTGAGTTGTTCGGAGAGCATTCCGCAACCGATTCAGTTGGAATGCTTTTTTAATGACATCAAAATTGACCACTAAATTGAAATGTGGCAATAGACTATTAAAGATGGAAGCTATATTTATTGTTAGGATAGATTAAGTGAGCCAAGGAAACATTGGAGGTGTGTTAAATATTTTTCATCCCATTGCAAAGGAAGAGCAGTTATTCTTGGTGACACAGTGGAAAAAAACATAGCATAACCATTCTGCCTCTACAATAGAGACTGAAGTAAGGGAAAGCATTTAACAAATGAAGAAACATGCAGCCACCTCCCATGAACCCTGTGGCTCAGTTCTGAAGGAGGTAGCCCAGAATATACCCATGCATGTTGCCAGTAGTATGCCCACAATCCCAATTTAAGAAGAATGGTTCAACAATAAAAGCAGGCGAGTAATCCCCAAACAGTAACTCCTCAGTTCTACTCTTACATTAATATCCACTCTGAACTTACTATTTCTTTTACTAACAAACCTTTTCTATTCTAATATAATGAGAAACCTCTTGAATTAATATTTATCTTCAGTACAGTACATAACAGAGTAACCCTGGAGAATAGCAACATTTTGAAAATGTATGGAACTTTTAAATCAACTCTCCATCTATTCAACCAAATTTATACTATTCATGCAAAAATTAACAACACTACCATCCCATTATTTTATGGTATACTGCTTGACAGCGATCCTAAATTTACACTGAACCTTTATCAGTTGTAAAATCTAAAACAGTAGTTCAATTCAATTCAATATCTTTATTCAGAGGGTTTACCCTTCCATAAATGTATATGCATATAAAACAATGGCCATTATATCAACACAAGTATATTGATGTATTATTATAAATCAGATAAAACATATCTATACATAACACCATAAATTAAAAACAAGGATTAAAAGCACAAGATAGCAGCAGGTTGTTATAATAATAAAGTGCCATGTGCCCTCACACCATGTCTCAAAAATGAGGCTACATGTAAACATGTTTCAGTATCAGACAGTTGGAAAATTGATGAGAACTTTTCTCCACTCTGTCTGATATCACGACATCTTCTTTTAAAAAGTGGAAGCAAAATTAACCTTGTATACAATTCATAAAATTTACAAAACAGTAACAAATGTATCATGGTTTGGCCTGCCTTATTATTACATGGGAAAGGAATAGGAGTAAGATTTGGTTGGTATCCAGACGGAAAACACAATAAATATTTAATTGTATCAGCACAAAACCTAAATGGTAGGGAGCGCTCCCATCTCCCACAATGCTGTTCTAAGTAAACGGGTAGTAGCACGGAGATACTCTGCGACAAATATGCAGTTATCAGTGGTTTCCCTACTACACTATTAAGATGGTGTTTACATGCTAAGTTATAAAAAGTTGAGGCTACTTCCTTTTTGTTAAAGGTAGGGCATAGATCTCTCATTGTAAAAGCTTGCTCCATGCCGATTTTCCCGAATTCCAATTTTAATATATATCAACCACGGGATTCGAAGGCCTTTATCACAGGAGATGCAGTCATTTATTATATCTCTTGTGAGCAATGCCTGGTCATTACTCCAATTGAATAACCAAAGTAACAATGGTCTCACTCTAATAAAATCAGATATGTATAACAGATTTAATTCTTCATGGCACCAATAGGTGCCTGCAGAATCTGTTTTCCTCTGATTGTATGGTCACGTACTTTGCATCCCCCCAAAAGGCGGAACTGTGGGTGGCAATTGGAACACATTGGTACTTATATATTTGTAACATTGCTTTCAACTGCTCCCTGCCACGGGGTTGAGGAAGGGAGAGCAATGATCTAATTGCCTTTGAGAATAACATTCTACGGTGTGCGTTGGAGTGACCAAGCTCCAGAAGACGAAAACATACCTCCTAAATAGGGAAAGCTCTTAACACTTGTTAAGGAGTTATTTTCTACCTGCATACAAGACAATTGAATACACTGTGGCCCACATGCCATAATATGAGATTTTTTAAAACTTGTTTGAAGATCAAGATTAAACATAAAATCAATAAATGCTGACACTAAAAGGCGTAGTGACCTAGGGGTACGGCCATTAAAACTGCATCATCCACATATAAAAGTGTAGGAAGGGGTTTCCCTTTGACAGATGGAACATCACTGTTATGGGAGACAGGGATGGGTAGAGATCGTTAATGTATAGTATAAACAGGAGAGGTGCTAACACACAACCCTGTCGAACTCCCCTGCCAATCTCAATACCATTGGATACATTCCTGTTATTATTTATTCCAACTTTGGCTTCCTTACCCCTATGAAGAAAGGAAAAAAGTGAAGAAGGGGGGCTTCCAGACCTTAAGTATCAACATATGCCATAGTTTCTACCAATTTACACTGTCGAAGCAGCACTTAGATCCATAAATGCCATGTATAGAGGCACGCGTTTAACAACTGTGTACTTGCCAATTATTAGATTCAAATTGGCACATTGCTCAATTGTCCCCACTTTTCTTCTAAATCCATATTGGGCAGGATATTAAATTGACTTTATTTGGGCCCACTCCTGGATCCTGTTGTAAATAACACGCCCCAGAACTTTTACAGTTGTGCAATTATTGATATTGGTCTAGAACAACTGGGGTCTTTTTATAAAAATATAGGGACGATGATCGAAGTGCACCAAGAATCCAGTATGTCTGTATAAGGTAGTTTGCTAAACACATTCGTTAAAATAGGAGCCCAAAGTTTAGTTTCCAGTTTTAATAGATCAATTTGTACTCCATCAGGCTCCGCCGCTTTACCACCCATACTTTGCGATTGGGCCTATTCTATCTCCTCTATCGTAATTCTAACATCTATTAGTTTACTATTATCTATAGTGAAACTATCTACGTTAGGGGGAGAAACATAAACTTTGCTAAAATGATCTTCATTAGTAATATGGCATGAGATTGGGGAGACTGTCACATTTTTACGTCTTATGCCAGAAACTGCGGCCCAGAAGTTCTTGCTGTCCTCCGTGTTAGCTGCTAGTGCTATTGTTTAGGCCTGGGCATAGTTCGCAGAGTTTTGCTCTGCGGAACTCTGCAAAGTTACAATAAAACTCTGTGAAGTTCCACGAGTGGCGGAGTGCAATGCGAACTGCAGTTTGTGCTGGTATTCCTGCCGCTCGGGTAGAAATTCTACCCAAGCGACAGCTTTCATTCACGAACTTACCATTCGCGATCGCGAACTTACCGTTTGCGATCGCAAGCAGGGAAAAAAACTCTGTTGCACATCGCGAAGCGGAGTTTTCTGCACCCCACGGGCTCCGCGGAGTGCAGAGTGCAGAAAACTCTGCAAACTCAGCGAACGGAGCGAAGTTCACCATTCAGGCCTAATAATGTCTCCCATCTGTGAGAACCTGCTGCCAGCGCCTAGCCATAAGAGTCTTATAATGTTGCCTCACGGCAGTGATTAGTACCTTGTTTCTGGGCTTCTTCCCTAGGGCAATCATCAGTTATTGATTGGCTGCTGTACAGTCATGGTCAAACCAGCCATGTAACTTATTGGATGGGCATATTGGTCTGAGAAGGTTATTTTTTATGCCTAGAAAGAGTTCTTTAACCCCTTCGCTGTGGCACGAATACCGCCGCGGCGCTGGGGGGGTTTGGGGTCAGCGCGGCGCCGCCATGCTCATGATAAAGCCACGCCGTTATGAGTCACGGGCGAGCTGTGCTCATGACGGCGTGGTTCCGTCATGACTCCGCCCACTTGCATTGATCGCCCGCACAGGCGGGGAATCAGTGCCGCGTGGGCGGAGCGGCCGCCAACGGCCGCAGCATGACGGAACCACTCCGTCATGAGCACACGGCGCCCGTGGCTCATGACGGAGTGGTTCCGTCATGAGCAGGGAACGGGTTAAAGGCGCCCACTATGTTAATAGCACTGGCCTCTTCAGATAGACAGGCCTCCCCTGATCTCCGATTCTCTTTCAGAACTTTCTCTAAGGTTTGTGCTGGGTCGCGCATTCTCCCGACCAATTTTAAATTGTCCTTTGTGGGTTGTAGATTGCAAGCCCCATTCTGCTGCTTGTGTACATTCCTTGGGGCCATTAGGAAGACAGCCTCTAGTGGGTTGTGATCACTAAAAGTGGATTCAACAACTGACCCATAAAGCAGGGCTTGTACTAGGCTCCGGTTGATAAATAAAAAATCAATCATAGATGGAGACCCTCTGCATTTATAGGTTGGAGGAATAATTACGTCTTTCCTTGCAGTTGCCATGATATCTAGTAGGTCATGGGATTCCACCATTGACCCCAACTCCTTGCTTCTGTGGTCTGACCCTCCCTGTATATTGCCCATCATTTTTCAATCATTTGGGAGGTGTGCACTAAAATCACCGGCAAGGCAGAGGTGTAATCCCTGGCCCCGAATAACAGTTTTATCAAATACCTTGGTGAGAAAACTACTTAATAATTCTAGAATAATTGGATTGGGTACATTGTTAAAATTGTTATTATAAAAATTAACCACATTAAAATTCAAATGGGTTTTGCAGCAAAGCACTTGGAAGCTAGTACTGGCAGTCTCCAAGACCTCCATGTGACCGCCAAGGGCAATATTCAGCCATACTGATATTCCACCTGATACACGACCAGAGTGGGAACTGGTGGCAGGAAGATTATAGCACTGGTACCCATCTAATATAGCGGGTACCACCACCCATGTCTCCTGAAGCATGATTATATCATATTTTTAATTTAAGAGAACCATTCTGACACAGATATCTTGGCCAGAATACGACAACATTCCAACTCTTGATGCGCAGCCTGTTGTCTGGAATAGACAGTGCCGTAGGAATATGGATGAGTTTCTTAACAAAATTAGGCAAGAGATGTGCAGGGGCGGCAGCCACTGGGAGTCATTCTATGTTTTCTAGTGTGCTAAGAATTTCAAATCTATTATTGCAATTCAATAAAGGTTCTACCCTATGAGGGAGATTATGAATAATTGATAAAATTATTGGCTTGTAAAAATAGCAGAGGGGGAGTAACACGATTTGCGAATTAGCATGGGACAATGATTCTCCATATTTTAAAAGAATATGTACCTAGTTGTTAAATCTAAAACAGTAAATAAAAGTCCTAGGAAAATAATAATTGACTTTAAATTACAAATGAACAATACAATTGATAAAATGTACCCCAAAACTCAAATTCAAAGATGTTTTTTCACTTTTCCCAGGCATATTGGTAAAAAATGTAAGAAAAACCCCTGGTCAAGGATTATGTGTCAAATAGTAAATTGCAATATGAACTAAAAAACTAACTGAATTGGGTTTTATACCTCCTTAATGTGTGTATGACTTCTACATACAAGCAGAATAGTCTTCACAAAACGAGGAAAAATTGGCTCCACTTCTACATTACTTCGAAGATTCATGGATTAGCAATCTAAGCAGGTTGTGTCACAGAATTAAATCAAGGTTTCCTACTTAATGGTGGAATTGTTACTAAAAGTGCTTAGAAGGAGGTGCAAAATACAATAATGCCATAAAGGTTAGTCATAACTAATTCAACAACTCACCCCAATCTCTATCACTTCCTGGAAATTTTGAAAAAAAAACAAAGTTTCCAGGAAATGACACTGGCCCAGGCATTGTCCGGTACTCTGAATCATCAGATATCCCAAAAAAGTAAAGAGATGTCAGAAAGACTATTGACAAAGATACATCATTTTCCATTAATGAGAGCTTCACACTACCTTGCTTAAATTTTGAACTACTAACTTCAACAAATAACCTCTAAAATTACTCTCCTGTTTTGACTATATAAACTGATTAAATTGGCAATTTCTAAATAAATGTTTTAACAAAACATTCTTTGAGTCCCTACTTGTAATTGTATCATTTATTCAACTCTTTGTGATATTTTAAGAAAATTCCCATTGAGTGTCTCAAATAATGTAAAAATCCAAAGAGTTCATTACAAATCTAAATAACCCATGATTTATTTATTTTTTTTCAATTTAAAATTTGATTTTGCATTCTTCAACCATCCATAATGTATACATTTCCCAAAATGAAATGAATAGAGAAATTCAAAACCAATCCAATAATACAGAATTTTTTCTTCGAAAGAGTTGTCTTCTTCCAAAATTGAAGAACAATAGAAAAACACAATGCAAAAAAATTAAAGTGTCACTTTTAATTCAAGTAGGTTGAAAAAAGTTGTTAACATGATTTCTTCCCTCTTTTTTAAACTTAAGTTCACATTTTTAAAAAACCTGTATGGGGTTGTTGAACTTATTAAAACTCAAATAACATAACTAATGGTAATAAATAACATCTACCTACCTCCCTCCATCTCTCCTTACAGTAATTAATGGCACATATATGTCCCAAAAGTGTTTACATTGTTCATACCTGACTGCAGATCCTCCTTGCTTTTGATCTTGACCACAACGCTTCACCAACTGTAGAAATAGCCCCTGAAACATTAACGTAAAGCTGGAAAAATGAGAGCAAAAAAAGGATAATTTCTTCTATTGATGTCAACGGGAAACCGTAGGAAATTTTTTAAATGATGTAAATAAATATGTTTAACCTTATTTAAAAATATGTTTTAGATTTTTAAATAATAAACAATATCTTATTGAATTTTATAAATATTTTTCAATGAAAGTTAATAATTATAATAAAAAGTCTAAAACAAATAAACTTGCCATGTACTTTAGATTTGTAATTAAATTATTAAAAATGTAGTTTTTAAATTGATTTTACTACTATTAAAATGTATCTCCTTGCATTTGTAGGTTTGCATTTTTACTTATAAATATATTTTTGAAAATATTTTATATTATTTATTGAAATTAATGCTCAAGTATCACAGTTGATAGGTGAGTATTAATACACTTCTCCACACACAACCCCTATATTCCTTACATCCCACTCCTAAAACGCTATTTTCATAGTTATTATTTAATTTACAAGAATTATTTTGGAAATATTAAACTTAATTTTGAATAGTTTACATATATAATACTCAGGTATCACAATTTATATATCTTATGAAAGGTATAGTTAGTCTTGTGCATTGAACTGTTTAGCTGAGAGAGGCCAAACATTCGCATCAGGATTAAGCATACTGGTCATTAACTTCTGTTCGTTTGTAGATCAGTATGAACTGCATAGTGTTGTACCTTATAAGGTAATCATCCAATTCAGATATATATTTTTGTAGTCAGTTGGGATAGCAATGGCAATGTGTAAATCAGATGCTATCTATAACCAAGTGTTTTTAACCTATTAAAAATTAGAAAATCATGAATGAGACCTTGACAAATCAAGGTCCAATAACTCATATTTAACCAAAGAGCACAGCTCTTTTTCAAACTTAGACTTCATTGTGGTCTTTTCCGGGTGTTACAAGAAATGTGGGCTGTTCTGCAATCACAAAGAGCAAAGTTGAGATTTTTCAATGCGAAGCATTTTTAATCTTTGGAGATGAAATGAAGAGGCGGGCATATCTCAGGCAATCTGTTGCTGGAATACCTGATACTGGTATAAAGATGACAGCCTAGATTTAATAAAGTTTTGTGCTGGGGGTTGTGTCACGTTTTTAACGCAGCCCTGGCGCAAAATTCATTCGTGGATTTACTAAGCCACTCATAGCCTGTAGTGTGGCTTAGTGAAAAAAAATGTAACACAACGTAGTGTGTAGTGCTGCATTGAGTTACTTTGCATTGGGGAGGATCTCAATGGGTGGAGCATGGTCGCTCCCATTCATCTATCAATGGATTTTGATACAAACCCAGATTTACTAATGACAGTAAACCAGGGTTTGAGACAAAATGGTGCAACTGCCCGAGGTTGGAGGAGAAATACCTTCATGTCTCTTCCTCTTTCTATTTGTGTTGCATTCTTCAGCATGCATAGAAAAAGAATATGCCTTTAAGGATTGTTTTGTGCAGGGAGGTATCCCTTCCTGCATAAAAACAATCCTATCTGTAAAGGAGGCATCTTTGCACAATGGTGCAAGGGTGCTTGTGTTAGGGCTAGCCTGCCTGAAGTGTGGCAACTCTATGAGAGAGAGCAGAAGTCTGCCATATGTTAGTAGATACACTGGGGCAGATTTATGTTGCACTTGTGCCACTTTTGCGCCGCCGTAGCGTCACTTTTGTGACGCAGCAGCGGCGCAAATCCTGCGCCATGGTGCGGGGTATTTACAACGTGACGCATCTGGGAGATGCGTCACGTTGTAAAGCCCTGCGCCACATGTAGGCGTTCCAGGGCAGGTGGGGGCGTTCCGGCGCAGGAACGCCTCCTAAAAGTGGCTGAGTGAAATCTACAAGATTTCACTCAGTCACTTTTAGGCCCATGCTGCGTCAAAACCCTGAGCCTGCTTGAAGCAGGCGTAAGGATTGACGCAGCATTGTACAGATAGGGCCCCCCAGAACATTGCTGGAGCTGCGTCGCGCTTGCGACGCAACTCCAGCAATGCGCCACTTTTACGGCACAGATGCGTCACGCATCTGTGCCATTTTTGCCCCATGGTGCGCCGCATTATAAATGCGGCGCATCCATGGTGGCGCAGCTGTGGCGCACAATAATTGGCGCATCCCTGCTGATATGCAGGGATGCGCCAGTTAACATAAATCTGCCCCACTATATTTCTGATCTCTCCCTTTATCTCAATGCAGCACAGCAAGTTGTCTTGCTGCATTGTGCTGAGTGAAAGGTTACTAAATCTGACACTTCATGGTGTCTTGTGTTGTGTGTTGACATAATAAAGCAAGCTTTTTTTACCTTTCTTATGATCACTTTTGAAGCTCAATCAATCTTTAAGTTAGCTACTTTATAACTCTAAAACAGGCTATCTCTCAGCAATATTGACACTAAAAATTACATCAGTGATGACATGGACCACCAGGCGCCAGGTACTGGAATGGCTGTATTTCGAGATATGGAATGAGTGTCTTAATGCGATTAGCACTAAACTGTTATGTTAAAAAGAGCAGATCAGTTAACTGAAAGCAATAAAAAGGAAGATAATGAAAGTCAGGAGCATAGCATTAATACAAAAATCACTTTCTTTTTTCCCTCTATGGACGTAATTTGACATTTCACTAGTCACAGAAAACAGAGCACATCTGACAACACATTAGCAGAACCTTCTTGTATTTTTGTTGTAGCTCACCTAGGATAAAGCTTTATTTAACTGTGCCAAAAAATGATTTTGTCAAATGATACATCACTTATACATGACTGTTGTATACGAGGTGTAGTGGTTAAGCAGAGGTATCTGAAACTGAAGGAATTTTCACATACTGTGAGCACTGCTAGCACTGAATTTAGACTCAGTACCTGATTTCAAGTTTGGTGGATGCATTTCCATCTCAAACATGACATATATCCTGTCTGCCTTAGAACAAGTGCATTCGATCCTCGGGCATTAGTAATTAAGTGGATGGGATGTCTGTCACTTTTGTGACAGAGTAACCGGCTTGTCAAGCACTAAACCAGACTATCAGTCTTTGTAACAGTTTTGGGCTGACTAGTGTCTTAAGTACTTGAATAGCTGGAGCGGGGATATTTTTCTTCCTTACATGGTTGTTTGTCATGGGAACTTTAAAGTAATGAGTTGCTTTTAGCTAGAAAAGCAGCAGGATTTAGAACAAAGCAAACAACAGAACATTGTGCAATAACAGATACAATACAACATAATGCATTTAAAACATAAGAGGTGACATCACAGCAAAACAGTCTAAGCAGAATGTACAACAAATGACAGAGTAAAATATAACGAAATCCTGTTCCAATAATACAGTACAAAAACACAGCAGCCTTGGTTACCTTTACTCCAAACAAATGGAGCATTCTTAGAAATGGATTAATGTAGGCCAGATTTACTAAGCCCTTGCATTGACCTTGGGTCATGCATGGTGACGGAAGGGAAAAGCGTAAGGGATATTTACTAAGTGACGCAAAGCCACCTTGTGTAGCTCCGTGTAGCTTGGTAAATTCAGAGCAATGCAAGGCACTGCAAATTGTTGCCTGGCGCTACTCTGGGATGGGACGGCATTTATTGGGTGGGTCTCAGCGTTCCAATGCATCCATCCATGGATTTTGATGGAATGGACAGATTTTATAAGGTCAGTAAATCTGGGCTTGCATCAAATTGGTACATTTTTCCAACATAGGCGCAACAAGGAGAAATATCTTTATTTCTCATTCTTATTTCCTCTTTTTTCCTGTGCTCCATTTTGAAGTAGAAGTAGAATGAGGGAAATACCTATTTGGATTGTTTATATGCAGGAAGGTGTCGCTTCCTGCACAAAACAATCTTGCCTTTAACACAGGCACTCCAGTGCCATGATGTAAGGTGCCTGCACCTACACCCTTGCACCATGATGCAAAGGTGCCTGCATTGGTGCTAAGCAGCCCCTGTGAGCCAGCACAGGCGGAGAGCAGGAATGCATATCTCAGTAGATATGTTTCATTCCTGCTCTCTCCCTGGCATGCAGAGCAGTGCAGTAATTTTTTTTGCTGCATTGCGTAGTATGACAAGTTGATAAACCTGGCTCTGAGTTTTTGGTTAAGCAGGGTGTGAGCCCTCCTCAAGCAACAACCACAATCCCTGTCAGGGTAAGCCACAAAAAGTCACTACATTACCTGTGCTTAAACCACTGGTAGCTTGGCAAGCTGTCTGGCTTAGCTCAGAGGCACTGTCTAAAGTATGTATGCAGCACTTAAACATTAGCACAGTAAAAACACAAGAAAATCCCACACTAATTAAATAAACTCGAGAACATTTAGTAAATTAAGTGACACCAATATAACAAAATTCCAATTACTAAAATCAAAGCTATGAATTTTTTAAGTTTTTATTAAAAAATAGAACCCAAAAGACCAAAGCACCAAAGACGGACATCTAGTTAAAAAATATAAGTACAAAGTCGAGAGTTATGGCCTACCGCATTGGAATTTGGTTGTCATACTAGGTGGATTGGGCCCAGTCTCCACTTACCTTCAGACTTACGTGTGATAAGGTGGCAAGACAGGGGCAAGACAGTAGGTGGTGTCCCCGTAAGACGCCCCATCACTGGGAAATCACTGGACGAAGTTGTGGTGAAGATCTTTATGTTGGGATTCAGGGCCTTATTATGAGTTTCCAAAAGACACACAAATGATGGACAGAAAGCAGAACAAATGAAAACATTCACCCCCAGTCAAGAGATCTGGGTTAAATCCATTATTCTTTTTCTCACCATGCCACCCCAGTTTAGACCCAGTTATGTGCAAATCAGTCTTGACCCTGTTCCTCATGGGAATGGTCCAGCCCGAACTTCCAAGCCAGGTCCTCCCTGGACCGGAAACTATCATCCTAGGACCAGTTTCAGGGTTTCACCCCTCATCAGCTAGGCTAGCTTGAATCCTGTGGCACAGTGAGCCCAGGACCCACGGCTGGGCATACACGACGCAGTAAGGGTGAGAAAGCAAAAGACACACGAATGATGGACGGAATGCAGAGCAAATCAAAACATTTACCCCAATCAAGAGATCTGGGTTAAATCCACCATTCTTTAGCTCACAATGCCATCCCAACTTTAGACCCAGCCATATACAAATCAGTCTTGACCCTGTTCCTCATGGGAACAGTCCAGACCTAACTGCCAAGCCAGGTACTCCCTGTACAGGAAACAAGCATCCTAGGACCAGTTTCAGGGTTTCACTCCTCATCAGCCAGTCTAGCTTGAGCCCAGTGGCACAGTCAGCCCAGGACCCACGTCTGGGCATACCCTGCACACTTGGGGCGAGAAAGTAAAAGACGCACAGTTCGAGCTGGACTGTTCCCATGGGAACAGGGTCAAGGCCGATTTGCATATGGTTCGGGTCTAAGCTGGAATGGCGTGTCATGCAAAAAAACAATGGATTTAACACAGATCTGTAACTGGGGTGAATGTTTGATTAATTGAACACTCTGTCCATCATCTGTTCTTTTTGTATTGGTCCCCCTAAGTGGAAACGGTATGCCCAAACGTGAGTCCCGTGCACGCTACACCACCAGATTTAACCTAACCTGGCTGATGAGGGGTGTTACCCCGAAACCGGTCTCAGGATGCCTGTTTCTGGTCCAGGGAAGACCTGGCCTGGCAGTTCCGGCTGGACTGTTCACATGGGGAAAAGGGTCAGGACTGAATTGCATATGGCTGGGTCTAAACTGGAATGAAATGGCACTCTCTGCCACCCTAAATCAAGATTTTGTCCCCTAAAAATGGCACTGAACTTTGCAGTACAGTTACTTACTAACACATTTGAATATGAGTACCTCTTGGCAGTCCTGAGATCTCTGTACTGGCTCCCCATTGAAAAAAGCTGCACATTTACGAGGGGCATATATATAACCTATCAAACTGCACATAAATTATCCAAGTTATTTAGTGTCAAAACTGCATATCCTAGCAAAAACATAATTTCCGGAAGCAGAGCATGACTGATGTTTAAAATTCCAAATATTATAAAACCTAAATCTTGCAACAGTTATTTTTCTAGAGTGCTTGCAAGATGGATATATTATTCTTCCAGACCGGAGCAAGGCCCTCATGTTTAAAAAGGAATACAATAACTGCCATCACAACTCAAATTATACCACTGAACTCCACTCCAATCTGTAGACATAACCGAGTTTATACAGCAGTCCTATACCATCCTACACATCTATGGGCCTGATTATGAGAATGGCGGTCCACAGGATCGCAGAACCCTTGGTGGTGCTCTGACCACTGCTTTACTTTGGGACCTCATGCAATATTACGACTGCGTCAGATGAAGTGAACCCCTGTATTTGTACCCCCATTACCTGCGAGGTGTGGCAAGTATTCCACACCATACAGGAAGGTGCAGTTGGCAGACTAAGTGCGGTAGTCTGCATTATAGGCTCTTCTATGACCCTTGCAGAATGCTGCAGTCAGACCGTCACAACACAGCCTTCCAAACCAGGATTTAACTCCTGATCTAGCGGGCGGTCGCACCACAGGTATAGCGGTCTTACAGCAGACAGTGAAGGTCCACCGCCGTTGCAGGCTCCTCTCTCCCATCACAGCAGCATCAGCACTATTGGAGTAAGCATCCTAATCTAGAGGTCTTATTCATTGATTTTTTTGCTTTGCTAATGACCTTGGCACTGATGATGAATATTCAAGAAACATTCCTCAAAGAAATTTCAGCCACTTCAGCTCTTTCCTAGAAAGTTTTGGGTGATCCATAAAGCAAGAAAAAGGGGAGTCTACCTTAACATATTTACTCTATGCAATTCCCCTTAGGAAATTTAGACAATGGTGAAGCCAAAATGGCTGAACGAACGTAACCAAATTTGACAGAAATCTAGGTCTTCTCCCTGGAAGCAAGTATTTGTGATTTGGTGTAACTCCATTCAACTGTTTTACAGAAAATGTTTAGATATCTTGTCTTGAGGTACTACTAAGGGAGTACTGAGGTAATAATCGGCAAGTAAAGTATACTCATTGGTAGAGGTACCCTGACCCTCTAGCCCTTGTGACCCCAGCAGGGGGTCAAAGTGAAAAATAAATTAGCGTTGTTGCAGGCTTGTGGTATTCTCACAGTACTCAGTGCTGAAATTTGTGAGAGTATTGCGAAATTACTGCAAAATGACAGCATGATTGCTGTGGAACAAAGAATAAGTTGGGTGGGTGTCTGTGGGCTGTTGAATGACTGTGGGGGGTTGGCTGACTGTGAAGGGTTAGCCACCTGTGGGGGATTGCCCACCTGTGGAGGTTCCATGCACAGCGCAGGATTGACTGCACGCGGAGGGTTGGAAGCAGGGCTCCCTTGCCATGCACTGTTTATAACCTGACATATTACACATATTATACTCACTGATGACATCTGATATTACATAATTGATTTGGTTTTCTCTGCAGTAGGATGAAAATATATAAATATATAGATACCTCACTCCGCTGGCGCTCCATTTTCCATCTGCATGCCCGTACCCTCTCCCACCTGTTCTTGGTGGTCATCTTGCTGCCCCTGCTTCCCCTACCCTCCATTCCCAGTGTGAGTTCCCTTGCCAACTCCTTCACTCCCCCATGTACTTTGTGAATGATCAGCTTACTGTTAATGTTCCTGCCACCTCCCTCCTGTCCCTGTCATCACCAATAAACCCATTCCCATAATAGCCTTTCATTTGTGGCTGTACGTGGCACACTATCCCCACCCGCTCCTGTTTGCAATTCGTTCTCTGTCTGGGTGCACCTGTTCCCTGCCACCAGTCCTCCATAGCCAACTTGCCGCCTCTGCACCAATCCCACATGCCCTCCATTCTTCACCTGAGTGCTCTATGACTCCCCCTTCCTGTTCACTGGGGTCCATGTTGCTGCCCCTAATAGCCTGTCCTCTATAGTCAGCTTGCTGCCCCTGGTCCTGCCTCTTGTACCTCTACTATGTCCCTGTTCTCCATGTGCATGCCCCTGTTCATCCCTCCTGCCCTCTGTTTTCCATTGTGCTGCCCCTGCTTATGCTAGCCTGCCCTCTTTAGTCAGCATGCTGCTTGCATCACCTTCTTGCCTATCTTCTGTTCACCATCTGCATGCCCCTGCCACCTGCCACCAGCCATTCATGTTCCTCTTGCTGCCATTGCTCCTCTTCTATATATACTCTGTTCACCATCTGCATTCCCCCACTGCCTTCCTTTTGCCCTCTGCGGTCAGTGTGCTGCCTCTGAGGGCCTACCCTGAATAGTTTGCTGGCTGTTCCTGCCACTGCCCACTTCTGCCTGCCCTTTGTTGTCAATGTTCTGCCCCTGTTCATGCCAACCTCCATTCTGTGCCCAGCTTGGTACCCCTACCCCAATTGCCTGCCCAGTGTGGTTCATCATGCTGTCCTAGCCTGTCTGCCCTCCATGGTCAATTTTCTTCCTTTTCCCTGACCTCTGCCCTCAGCCCTCTAGTCTCCCTGTCTGTGCCCAAGGCTCCTCCCTCCTGCCCTATGTTCCCCATGTGTGTATCCTGCCTCCTCCCTTCTTCACTCTGTGGTCGATTGTGCTTCCTCTGCCTATGCCAGCCTTACCTCTATCTTCAGCTGGTTCACTCTGCCTCCCTCACTCCAGTCCACAATCTCTGTCTGTGTGTACAAGTGTCCCCTCCCAACTGTTCTCTGTGGTCAGCTTGCTGCCCCTGTCCATACCGGCCTCCCCTCCATGGTCAGTTTGCTGCACCTGCCTTCGCCGCCCTCCATTTTCTGTATTCATGCACCTACACGCTCCCGGCTCCCTCCATAGTCAGTTGTGAGGCCCTTGTCCAGGCCTGCATACCTCGAATAGACAGCATCTCGCCCCTCCCACCTCCATCCTGCCTTATGTAGTCAGCTTGCTGCCCATGACCATGATGACAGGTCCTCTGACATTAGATTGCTACCTCTGCCCCTGTCTCATCCCCCCTCCCACCTGCCCTCTATTCTCTTCCTGCATGCGTTACCCCCCTCTCTTCTGACATCCATGGTCAACATGCTGCCACTGCTGATGGCAGCCTGGCTTCCATGGTCAGCTTGCTGCACCTGACCCTATCCCCAATGCCCTCCATTTTCCATCTGCATGCGATTGCCCCTTCTCTCCTGCTCCTGTGCCAATTGTACTGCCCCTGCTGGTCTGCCCTTCATGGCCAGCTTGCTAACCTGTCCCTTCACCTCTACATCACCCTATGTTCTCCATGTATGTGCCCCACCCTTCGTCAGGATATTGAAACCCTAACAGTATTACATACTCACAAACATATATTTGAGAATAATGCTCTCTCATCAATAGACACCATAAGGTTTGCTGAATCAAAAGTGATCTTAATCAGACTGCAATAGTTGAGAACATTTAGTAATCACATTAGTACAGAAGAGTATAGTTAGTAAAACATGTCAATTGACATGCATATGTGTAGTGCTGTTCCTGTAAAAAGTTTGGATCCTATAATACAGAGTGACTATATCGTAGTAGGCCAACATGCCTTGCATATGTTTTGTAAATGATTGTATGAATAAGACGGACACAAATGCTAACAAATTTCACAAATAAAAATAATAGTGGAACAGAAAAAGTAGATTATTTATCATAACAATACAAAGCATTATTCTTGGTGTAAAGCTCTTGAAGATCCATTAGGTGACTCAAGCTGTTACAGTGCTCGCTGATACCAAATTTGATAGTGTAGTATTGTGTTACCATTGATGATTATGTTTCAGTTACCCACCCACTAGTTAAAGAAGTACCAGGATGCAAAAGTATGACTTTTAAAGTGAGAAATCCACGCCCAATCGTAAAAGCTTATTAAAGGGACCCTACTTCCATCTGGTGTGAGCGTTTGCATAAGAAATGAATAGGCATGCCACTTACCCTTAATATTTTGCACCTCTTTAAATTAAATCACAGTTGAGTTGAACAAACGGCGTAAAGTATACCCAGCAACTCATTGGTGTCTTTGGAAAGATCTCCCAAAGATATAAATACAGTACACACTACAAGTCATGTTAGTCCCTTTTAAGCTACACAGCTCTGTAAGTCTGTGTTTGCATATTTTGAGATGTCACATTTAAGGCTGAAAATTGTCTTTGGCATTCCTTTTGGGATTCATTGTTATTAGGTGTATTAATACCAGTGAGTCAAATAAATATAACCAACATCTCAGAGGATGCACTAATGCAAATAAAAACACAAAAAGAGGAAACCAGGGGCATGAATAACTAATTTCTTTCCCAAAAATAAGGCAATCTTAATATTGTTTTAAGATTAGAGAATACCTTCACAAATCAGGTCCTTCTTTAATGGTTTTAGGCATACGACTGTCTTAAGTATCGAAAATGTTTTAATACATTGGACCCATGAGCTTTTGGGATTAATAATTGATGTGCCTATTCTAGATACAAACTGCTGTTCATTAATCTTAACTGTATCAAGTGAAAGAGAAATGAAATGAAATGAAAGAGACATTTATAGAGCGCATTGCTACCCTAAGGCCTCCCAGCCATTTGCTAAACAGACAATTGAGGTTTACTGCATGTCAATTTTAATTAATTTTACGCATTGTTTAGCTTTTTTAATATTTGCCTTGATTTTGGGGTGGGCTGTTACTATTGGAGAAGGATTAAGTTTTTTATAAAAGTATGATCTTTCTCAGGGATAGCAACGAGGGCAAAGATTAATGGAACAAAATGAGGATCAAGCAACTACCTGAGGGTATAATTGATTCAACCATTGTACACATCTTTTGGGGTCATTCTGCCACAAAGTAGGAGAATATTTCAGACTATTTGATTATGTCATGCTGCTAACCCTTTTCATTTCATTGAACCTGTTTACAATAGCAGCAAAGAATAGCTCTAATGCAATAAATCTTTTTTACGGGACAGTGTTGGCGAGCTGCTTTGTCAACTGCATTAATATATGCTTTAGGCTATCCCTTATTCCTCTCAGAAGTATATTAGCATGAGGTGGTGTGACCTGAACACCTGCAAGATCCTATCAAGCTTTCTACTCTAATGCTGTTAGTTTGTATGTGGGATGATCCACACAACCACACTAAACCAAGTAATGTTTTCTGACACGTCTCCTCTTGACAAATAGTTATAACATCCCTTATAAAAAACATTACTAACACACGCATTGCCCTGGTATTGGTACAGATGTTTACAGGTCCCTCAACAAAATGTAACAAAAGAGAAAGAATAGTTCAACATTCTTTTTACAAAAAACTCCCTGGTTAAGTGGTACTTGAGGTACCCAGGCCCTGTAAACTAAATTCTGCTAGTGGGCCTGCAGCACCTATTTTCCACCTTACTTACGTAGCCCTTTAAAACATGCCTCTGGCATGCCATTACAGCCTGTGTGTACATATTTAAATTGCTATTTTGACCTAGCAAAATAAACCTTTTGCCAGGTCAAACCTTCCTTTTTAGTACACATCACTTGGCCTTTGTATATTCCTCCCAGACAGCATCACAAAAGGGGACCTGGGTGTTGGCAGAATGTAGGGAGCTATCATCTACCCCATTTGCACTACAAAAGCACTGGCCCAGCTCACACACAAAGGACGTATAGCACACAAAACAGACTGGAACCAGGGCTGGGATGCAGGAAATTCAAGACACCTCTCTGGCGGGAAACTCAGGAAGATTCTCCCACTTCAAGGAGAATCCACATATCAAAAGGGGACCCTCAGATCCATTCTTCAGTACCCATCTGGATCTGTGGATACCAGAGAAGTAGGACATCCTTCTGCTCTGCTGCTTGTGCCGTGTCGTACTTGCAGAGAAAGAAGAATGAATGGACTTGTTCCCTTCATCCTAGGCTGAAGTGACTATAAGGATACGCTGACTGACCTCCTGCTCTAAGCTACAGGAGCACAACAGGATCTAGAGGCCCCTATGCAACTGCCCAGCTCACCTGCTGCAAGTGTACCAGCCTGGACCTGCAACTGGACCTGCCTGAACCGCGCTGGCCACTGGTGGATTCAGTTCCTGATCCCCAACAGGAGCCTCGCAGGTCCTGCACTGTTGGTTTGGCAGCAGTTGAGCTGCTTCTTGAAAAAAGGAGAAATCTTGAAGTTCCCAACCTCAAATGGGCCCCGTTAGCTCCAAGATTTTGCCATACGTGCAAGCTGCATACCCAAAGCTCAGGTGGGCTGGACTCTTCAAGCTACATCGAACACCAGCGATGACCAACAATGCAAGATCTGCACTTCCCATTACAGCATTGACAATCTGAGGTAAGCACCAACACAAATCTCCAGCAATGGTCATCCATGACACCTGACAAGATCGTCATGATACAGCTACCACCATCCAAGGTGCCCGGACTGTGGTTCGCAGTACAGCGACAACCATCTGTGACCCTCTCCCTGATCCTCGCAGCCTCTTTCACCGCAATGGAACTCTTCGGGCTAGGCTTTAGATGGTAACTTTTTCAGCTGGACTAACCGGGTCCTTGTATCCAGCCCACTTTCATCACGGTCGGCTAGATCTTCTGATTCACCCAGGCTCACCCGACACGATGACGTGAAATGATGATTTGTGCTTTTAGGATCAACTCTGTTAATTAACACTGCCCTTATATAGCAGTATTCAGCACGCCACCTAGAATTCAACAGGGCAGACCACGTTCACTCAACCTTCTAGATCGCAGTCATTGCCATGAGGATAATTCAAAACAAGACTAGGGGCCAGATGTACGACGCTTTTTAGCATGCACAAACGGGGTTTAGACCCATTTGCGCCCGTTAAAAATCTTGGGCCCATGTACAAAACCTAGTTTGCGACTTACTAATCAATTAGCGACTCGCAAAATAGGTTTTGTGACCCGCTATTAGGAAGGGGCATTCCCTTCCTAATAGTGACTCATGAGCCATGTATGAATGTTTTGCGACCACAATTGCGTTCGCAAAACACTCGCCCAGCAGGCCACCATCCCTGGGAGGGCCAGCCTTTCCCAATGGGGTCGCAAAATGTGAGTGCCTCATTAATATTAATGAGCCTTGCATTTCACAACCCCATTGGGAGTCGCAATCAGTGTCTCTGACACTGCAGTACATAGTAAATTGTGACCCGTAATTTGTGACTCGCAATTGAGCGCAAATTGCGAGTCGCAATTTACTATGGGCGTACATCTGGCCCTAGATTTTGATATGTTAAAGGAAACAAAACAAGTCAACCCTTACCCCCTGTGCTGCTTCCTTCCAACCTGCTGCTAAAGGGGTTGTCGAGTGTAGGCACATGGTCTGCATTCAGGGGCCCCATCCATACTGCCTATTGTAGTACTTATAAGCGCTCAGAAGGCGAAAGTGCAAGGGATCACTAGAAGAATGAGAAGATATGATCGGCAGGACAATTCCCTAAATTCCCTCGAGTGTATCTAAATAAAGGTAGCCCACAAATCTGCGTAAGAGAAACCCCCAGAAGTGACCACCAAGGACAGCTTCTCCATTCCCACTAGGCACCACAATTGATGTAGCCATGCAGTGTGGTCCGGTGCCTTGTCAGTGCTCCATACTGGGATAATTACCCGGAGGGCTGCATTCAGCGTTAGGGCCATTTGTCTTCCCCAGAGAAAGTGCAAAGGAAATGGTAATGCATTAGGGAGCCCCAAGATGGCGTATGCCAGGAATCGTGGGATGGTTGTTTTAAAAAACGATCAATATCTTCTAGAACTCGCTCCCAGTACCTAGTGAGTTTTGGGCAGTGCCATAAAAGTTGAAGTAAGGTACCAGCCCCCACCCATAGCCCCTCCACCAGTCTCCCGAGTTGCCCAGGTTCCACCTGTGGATGTGATTAAGGTGTAATACAAATTGGAGGCTATTTTTTATGCCTTTTCAGTGTTTATCTTTGTGTGTGCTGTATGGTGGACCCTATACAATATGTCCTCCCACTCGTTATCCAAGAGGGATCTGCCAAGTTCACCTTCCACCGCCTCTGGCACGCAGTTCATGGGCAGGGTCCTGCTTAGCCTCGATGAGTATTAATCTGGACATGTGGCTGAACTCAATAACCTGTGGCTGAGTCGCAAAAGCCAGAACAGGTCTGCTTCCATCGAGGAGTAGCCAAGTTTGAGCTGGGTAAAAGGAAGGAGACCATCCAGTTTAAATAAACAGCTGAGGTGGTTACCACCCCCCCACCCCCACCCATCTGCAATAGCGACCCAGCTCTATCCGGGAGGAAATTCTGAGAAAAGAGGTGTCTTAGGGGAAGGAAAAGTTGTCAGGCCTGCTTTAACGGCCACAATGTTCGACACATTCAGGGCCGAGCAAGTCACAGGTGAAGAGAAGAGACCCCAAGACCTATGTCAACAAGTAAGCCACATCTCCTTCCATATCTGAGAACCCCCCACTGCCAGGTACATTAAGACCCAGTGTTTCTCTGAGAGGGAACTGTTCCAATTAATGAGGTAGCAAAGCTGGGTGGCTTGGGAATAAAGCGAGAGCAAGGGTATCGCCAGTCCCCCCTCCTCCTTCGCCCGATACAATAGATTTTCTGAAGACTATGTTTCTTGCCCCTCATATGAAAATATTGATATTGAGTTTGAGAGATCGAATTACACAGACAGGTGGTGTCAGTGGCAGTGTTTGAAAAAAGGGTGTGAGGGAGTATGGACATTTTAACTTCTGCAATCCAGCCTAACCAAGACAGTGATGACCTGTCCCACTCTGCTAGGTCTTTGCAAATCTGGGCTTATAGAGACATGTAGTTTTGAGCAACCATCTTAGGTAGCGTCCGGGCAAAGAAGAGGCATAAATATGGAAGGTCCTCTGTCCCCCATGAGTAATCGAATCACACGCTCAAAACGTGTTCTGTATCCTGGGAGGCTGTAAGATTCAAGTTCTGGGAACTTCAGTAAATTGTACTGAAAGGCTGACACAGAACCAAAAAGCTGGGGTTCCACTTCAATCGCCACAAGTGAACTCAAGGGTTCTGTGACTGAAAAGATTATACTGTCAGCGTATAGACTGACCAAGTGGTGTTCTGTGCCAAACAAGATCCCAGTAGCTGTCCGGTTGTCCTGCAACCTCTGCACCAAGCGCTCCATGTAGAGGGCAAACAGGAGCGGGGAGACTGGGTAGTCCTGGCGAGTGCCTCAAAAGATGGAGAAGGGCCGGGACCATACTCCGTTAGCCTGTACTGATGCTTGAGGAGTACTGTAAATTCATCAAACCCACTTCCCAAACCTCTCACCTAAGCCAAACTGCTTAAAGGGTTCAAAAAGATAAGGCCAATGCACTCGGTCAAATGCCTTCTCTGCATCAATAGAGAGCAGGAGTGCCTCCCTAAGCGACCGCTGTGCCTTATCTATAAGATGACAGATATGTTTGGTATTGTCTCTGCATTGACAAAAAGAATGAAAACCTGATTGGTCTGGGTAAATAAGACCAGGCATGAGGGAATGTAGTTAGTGTGCCAGGACACTTTTGAAGAGTTATGCATCAATAATGAGCAGCCAGATGGGTCTATAAGAACCGCATTGGGTCGGGTCCTTACCAGGCTTTGGGATCACAGAGATGGAGGCCTTTAACAGAGACTCCATCAGAGTGCCTGAGTCAGAGAAGGAATTAAAATGTTGCATAAGGAAAGATGCCAACTCGGAGCAGTAGGTTTTGTAGAATATAGCGCTATAGCCATATAGGCAGGGGGATTTTAGGGGCTTCAGTCAGGCAAAAGTTACAATCACCTCTTTCATGCGAATGGGGCTATGTAATGTGTCAGCATCAGTGGAGGAAAAGGGGGTGAGGAGGGAGCAATTAAGGTAGTGTAGTGAGGCTTAAAATTCCTGAAAGTCCACCGCAATACCCTCGTGTTCTCTGACCTCCCCATTAGTGTCCGTAGTGATAGCCCTTACCAAGCCCAAAAATTGATTACTTCGAAGACGGTGTGCTAAAATGACCCTCCCTCGCTGACTGCCCAGATAGAATCTATGTTTAAGGCGGATCATAGCATATTCCGCCAGGCCTAGTTCTAGATGCTGTAGTTGCAAACGCTCCTACTCTAGCTCCCTCCATACCCTGGTGCACCCGATTACTTATGGTTGGCATCTAGTTCAGAGACTCTCCTTTCATGGACTTTCCATTTATCATGTTGCCTACGATTCTTAGCTGCTGCGTAGGCAATAGGCTCTCCGTGAATGACTAGCTTCAAAGCCTCCCAAACTGGGGACAGTGGCATTTCTCCGGTGTCATTGAGGGCCATATATTTCTTAAGCGCCTCACGGATTGCCTCTACCATGGTGGGGGCCTGAGTATAGAGTCCCTAAGTCACCAACCTGGTTGTTGAGAGGCAGGACGAGGCATCCAGGGCATCAGTGTGATAGGCGTGTGGTCTGAGAAGGAGCGGGGCTTGGTAGTAGTGTTGACCACCCGCACTAGCACTTTCAGGGAAGCCAAATAGTGATCAATGCTAGTATACGTCTTGTGCACAGAGGAGTAAAAGGTATAAAGGCACATGCATCTAGGTAAGGAATTGCGTTTCCTTAATAGCGATTTTTAAGGAGTTGCTATGCAGGACACGCAATTCCTTATGCATGTATAAATTGCTAAATAAATTGCTATTCATATACATTCCCTATTAGTGAATTGCAAATTGTGATTAGCTAATAGGAAATGCCTTCACATTCATTCTTATGGGCGTGGAGGCCCGGCCCTTAGGAATTAATAGGGAACCATTCACAAAATTCGAGATTATCAAATAGGTAATTGCAAATTGTGAATGTAATTTCAAGGGTTCTAGGGGGGCAAAAGGCCACCCTGACGCACCCCAAAAATAGGCATGTGTGCACATGTGACACACACACATGCCCCAAGGACATCTGTGCGCGCCACATGGCACTTAGAAAAATGCAATTTTGTGCATTTTTCTAAGGAATTGCAAATTACCATCAACTTGAAGTTGATGGTAATTTGCGATTACCTATTTTGCGATTGGATTTGGGCTTGATGCATCCCAAATGTCTAATTACCAGTCATAAAGTGGCCGATTTTGCAAATCGGTCCGTTTGCGACCAGTAATTCGCTTGACACATTTGCCCCATAGTCCCTGTCCCCAGGGTGAACCAGTGCCACAGATCTCTTTAACCACAGTCAGAAAGCCAGCGAAAGCCCTTCAGTGAAAAAATCTCCAGTTTGGCTGGATCTCTGACCCAAGTGATCCAGGCTAGAAACAATCACCAAGCACTTATCACCCCCCACCACCACAGATGCATAGGGAGTCTGAAGGACCTTGGCCAAGGAATCAATCAGAACCCCTCCTGATGCTCATTTGGTGTGTAGATGGAGACAAGTGTGAAATGATAAGTGCCCACCTGCACCTGGAGGCGCAAGAGGTGTCCCTTTATCTCTAAAACTGTACCCAATACTGCCCCATGGAAGTGTTTGGAAAAGAGAATGGCTACCCCACCCTTCTTATGGGGACCTGAGGACCATGACTGCTGAGGTAATCTCTGGAATTGCATCCTACAGACATATATAGATAGCAAATAAGTATCCTGATGTAGGCAAATGCCCCACCCCTGCATTTTAAAGGAGTGAAAGGATGGCTGAATGCTTCATGGGATTGTATAGGCCCAGCACCATGAGGCTTAGCAATTTAAGCTCTATGAGGGATACGTAGAGAAGAATGTGCAATGGTCAGGTCACTCCTCTAACCAGGGCAGGGACTGGGGATCGATGTGCAGGCTTGCAGCGACGGGCAGGGACCCCCGGATCAGGTTACTCCTGCGCATGTGAAAATATACAGAGGAAGGAAGAAACCCCAATAAACCAACCATACCCAACAATAAAAAATAGTCAAAGAATGTAGGAAAGCAGTCCATTAAATGAGGAAACATAAATACGGGATGGCTCCTTTAGGGACACCCAACAGGGATAACTAACTAAACCCCGCCGCCAGCCCCCACCCTCCACAGCCCACCTGCCGCATCCAGGCCTTACTTGTCCTTCTGTAGTCAAGGCCCAGCATTGTCCCCTCTGTTGCCACATAGGGAGCAAAGGACTGCCACATGCTCCTGTTCCATGGTGTATGAGTCAGGGAGAAGACCCACTGGGGTAGACTTTGACGTGCCCTGAGGCAGCTGCACCCAGCCGGGTGGTCTCGAGCAGATGCAGAATGTGCTCCCTGCTGCGTGGGATCAATGTTCAAAACTTTGCAGGCCTCTGCAAGCGATCGGAGTTGGTGAGTCTTGCCCTCTAAGTGGAAGATCAGGCAGAATGGAAGGCCACAAGAATAGGGAATGCCGGCCATCTTCAGATGATCTGTGACTGGGCGAAAGTTCCTCCTTTTTTGCAGAGTGATTATTGCTACGTCCTGGTACAAGAAGGGGGTGTGCCCCCAAAACTACAATGGCTGCACATCACATGCTTTTTATTTAGGATGGCTTCTTTAGTTTTAAAGTTGTGGATACAGACCAGGATGTTGGCTGCAGACAGTTTCGTTGCCCTGGGTGTCCCTTCCCGGTGGCACCTATCAAATTTAATCTCCTCTTTCTCGGCAGAACCAAGAACCGAACGGAACAACTCTCGTACCTATTCCTCCAGATCAGAACCTTCCAATGCAGTCGACAACCCCCATATGTGAATGTTTTTCCTCCTGGACCTATTTTCAAGGTCCTCAGCATGCGCCTGTAGATTGATCTGCTGCTCCTGAAGACAAATTACTTCCTGTTGGAGATTTTCAATCTCCGCATCCCTGGCTGAAGCACCATTCTCCAGGGCTGCTGCCCATTCCTCTACCTCATCTATGTCTATACACACCTCCTTCAGATCCAAGTAAAGGTCCTTCTTCACTTCCTGTAAGTCCTGGTGAAGAGAAGTAAATGGGGACTCCAAAAATGTATGGGTAACAGGGCCCTCAGAGGCCTCACTACTGCCCAGGTACCCAGGTCCACCACCCTTGACTTCGCACAGACGGACTCTCCAGGAGCCTGTCCCACAGGGTGCAATCCTTCTTGGACGTGGTAGAGCCATATCGTTGAAATCCACCCTGGGACCGTCACTCAAACCAGGAGGATGGCCAAGTCAGATACTGCGTGAGTGCTATTGGGCCCCAGGCACCAGCATCCATCAGTAGATCAAGACAGGAGCCTCTGCCGTCAAGCCAATGCCACCCAGGGATCCCTCCAACTAGAGAAGTCTCTGCCATAGGCGTAAGGGCCCAGTTTCGCTAGCAGAGTTACCAAACTCCAGGCACTACTGAGATGCTCACCTCATCTAGCTCCAGCCGGGCAGCCAATCACTGATGTCTTACCATATCTCAGTTACGTGCAGGTCTGGCTGGCTGCTGTCGTCCTTCAGGGCCGAGACGCTCTTGGAGGGCCGGAAAACTCCACCACACCACTCACTGCTGACAGAGGGCATGGCAGAAGCCCCCTACCCCCACTGCGCCAGGAGCCGCAGGCTCGGAATGCCCCTCCTCAGGCCTACCAATCCTCGTTGCCACAGGTCCTGATCCCGGTGTGGATGCCCCCGCTTTGAGAGTGTTGCAGGGACAACAGGTCCAAGATGCTGCAAGGAGACTCCAACAACATATCGCATTCCGCACCTATTATGCAAAGATCACTGCCCCATTTCCACAGCCAGGCAGGGGATGGGTGTCTAAATATAGTCCAAGGCCCCAGTGCCACTGGTTCCTGCAAGCAAGAAGGGCCCTTGAGCCACCTTCAGGAGGCGGCAGCTCCAGGGGTGGATACCACGTGGAGCAGGAGGGGGCAATGTGGCACCAACCTGGGGAGGGCCTCCTTCATGGCGCTGCCGGATGCTGGCCCCGGCATCACAGGCCACTTAGAATGATTCCTCTATGCAGGGCCCGCAGGGTCAAAGGCCCAACATCCGGGATCACCGTTCACCGCACCCTGCGGCTGCAGTCACCTCGAGGGTCAGGCCCAAGCTTCCCTGTCTCTCATCGAAGCCGCAGGGCAGGACATGTTGCGCAGGCCCCAGCCTGCCGATCTCGTTCTCCGCTGGGAAGTCTGGATGGGCTAGCCGGCCCCTTGCCAGGGACCTCAGATCTTCCTCGGTATCCGGGCAGGCCATCCACAGTCCCGGGCTGCTCCAATGCCGACGAGTGCAGCGTGTGGGGCCCTTACACCATGCTATGGAGGCGGCGGGACAAAGCGACAGGGAGACAAGTCTGTTTATAGAAGTTGAAGGAAACATGCACCAAGCACTAGTGAACTAATACTGGTCGGATCACAACGCAGTCTGTATTTTTGCACACTGACTTTGCAACCCAACCTACAATTTTAATGCAAATGATTTACACAATCATTGCAAGTAAAAGTGAACATTAAGGGCCTCATTACGAGTTTTGCGGACTGGTTACTCCATCACAAAGGTGACGGATATCCCGTCCGACGTATTATGAGTTCCATTATATGCAATTGAACATAATGGAACTCATAATACAGCAGCCAAGATATCCGTCATGTTTGTGATGGAGTAACCCATCCGCCAAACTCGCAATCAGATCCCAAGTAGGAGTTACAAAGTCCTACAGATTGCATGCGAGTGGAAGGATGGGGGCCTGCCAAAGACAGAACACCTCATCTTTGCAGCCTCCATCTCTGCATCCATGACCTCAAAATGAATTGCAAACCATTGATGCATTCCATTGTAATTTAGATTGGGAATTGGGACACTTCTGTCAGGCCCCTACACCTTCAATATAGAATGAGTTAGAATGTGCTTTGGGAGTCAGATATCATAACCAACTAGGAAAGTATCAATTCCTTTGTACATAGTAACTCTGAGTTTTGTAGTCACACGGCCTGTGATTTTGCGACTGCACATCTTGCCCTAAGAGAGCAGTTGACATAATCCACATACTAAAATGAACTTCAATCAGTTTTGGCATAGGCGAGGATGGGGCAGCTGAAATCTTTTCTTTAGCCCTATAGATGAAGACTCTCGTCCTTTTTTCACTATTGATATCTTCAACAAATGGGAAGGAATGATTCAGTACCTAGGCTTAAATTTACAATAGGTTTCCATTACTTTTCTAATGCAAACTTGACGCAAAGTGTCCAGGTGGGATTTACTATCCATGGCAAATCATGGCTTGCGCTGTATACTAACCCAAATTAATGCAACGTTGAGCAATGTGCTGACTTGTGTCTCTGTGTATCAAGGGAGCGTTGTAAGGGTGGTGAATGGGCGTTCCCATGCAAACGCCTGTTGGTTTTGACGAAAATCCCTATCTACAAAGAATTATAGATAGGGAATTGCGCCGAAATCCTATGCCTCCTCGAAGCACATGCAACAAGGATAATTTTTTCATTTCTCCTTGTTTTCCCACTTTGCATGCATGCTGCATTTTACAGGACACATACCAGATGGAAAAAGCCTTAAAACATAGTTTTTTTTACTGGGAGGGACCCTTTCTGGTACAAAACCTATGCTTCAGTGCAGGGAGTGTGAAGAACAGGGCCACATCTCAAAAACGGCACAGCTCTGCTCAGCCCCTTTCACTCAACCCAGCACAGTAACTTAACTTGCTGCTGTGTGTTGTGACTTAATACACACACATTATTAAATCTCAGTTATATTCTATGTAGCAACATTTAAACCGTGGTAAGACCCAAAAAGTATTGTAATTGTTTCATAGAAGGTCACATATTTAAATATATTTTGAAACTCTTTTTTCCACCATCACTGGATATTACGGCAAATTTTAAAATCATAATTTCCTATGCATTAAAAGACATAGGGCCTCATGTAGGTAGCCAAATACCGGTCGGTAACGGCCGATTTTCGGTAAATATGCCGTTACCGACCGGTATTCAGACAAGTGAGATGTAGGAGTCCAAAAACCACTTTTCGGTAAATATGAGGCGGTAAATACCGATTCATATTTACCGAATTCTAAAATACCGAATCAGATTTACCGAATACATACTTAACGAATCGGTAAATATGAAGTGGTAAATATGAAGTGGTAAAAATTAAAATGACATGTAGGAGCACTCGGTAATTAAGAAATCCAGGAAAATCGGTAAATAAGAGTCGGTAATTAACACGGATTGAAAGCAGGTGGTAACCATCAACAGTGCACATAAGCAATCCCAAAATGCAACAGCGTGGACAACATGGCCGCTATGTACGTCATTGCAAGGCGCCTACGTCTACAGGCAGCAGGACTGAGGGTGTGGCGACGGGAGGAACAAATCCACAGACAGCGCATCACACTATTCCAGCTGACTGATGCAGAGATACATGAGAGGTACAGGCTACACCCCGAAACCATCATGGACTTAATCAGGGACCTACACCCACTCCTGGACCATCCAATAAGAAGGGCGCACGCCATACCCCCACATGTGCAGGTGCTCTGCAGCCTACATCTGTTGGCATCCGGCAGTTATCAGGTGGTGATAGCTGCGGTGGGTGGGGTATCCCAGAGTTGCCTGTCACGTTTCTTCAGGAAGTTCCTGGATGCCATGATGCAGAGAATGCACCACTACATAAGCTTCCCAAACACACAGGCTGCACTGCAGAAAACAAAAACAGACTTTTATCACATGGCACAGTTCCCCCATGTCATCGGCTGTATTGATGGTACACACATCCCAATCTGTCCACCAGCTGACACAGAGCACATCTACAGGAACAGGAAGTCCACCCACTCCATCAATGTGCAGGTGATCTGTGATGCAGGGAACATCATCACAGATATTGTTGCAAAGTTTCCTGGGAGCACCCACGACTCTTACATCTTCCAGAATAGTGGGATCTACACACGACTGAGTGCCGGAGAATTCGGAGAGGGATACCTGCTAGGTAAGTAACAGTGACGCCCCTTGAAACCTGCAAATCATAGTGTATAGAGGCATGTTACTGATGGTTCCCTTTTACTCATCCAGGCGACAGTGCATATGCATGCCGTTCATTCATCCTCACTCCCTACCTACACCCAGCAACCCAGAGTGAGAGACGATACAACGTGGCACACAAAACAACACGCAATGTGGTGGAGCGCACGTTTGGACTACTGAAGAGCAGGTTCCGCTGCCTCCACAAGAGCGGAGGCGCACGCCAGTACAAACCCATCACCTGCTGCAAGATTATTGCCACTTGTGCAATGCTGCACAACCTTGCCACGAAAAAAGGGACAGATGTGGAACTGACATATTTTGAGGACAACGAGGATGAGTCAGGCCAGCCAGAGGGCAACGCAGCTAGAGTGCCAACTGCAATCGATGGGAGAGAGAGACGGGCAGAGATCACATGCAACTATTTCTGAGTAAGTGAGGGGACACAGCGAGTTGTGAGAAGTCATGACGTAGTTTTAATGTGGCACCACGCCATGAACACATGAACAGGCCAATCTGGCAATATACCATCTATACAAGGAGTATGTCCAGGGTTACGTCACCCAATGGGAAGTGGCTAAGCAGGGCTACATCAATGTTTGCGCATACGCGCTGCAGTGGTGGATTGCACGGCCTGTGCATCCTCACTAGAGCCAACCCCAAGCCGCCTGCTACTCCTGCGTGCTTCTGGGACGGGGGGTGTGATGCTGCTGCTGGTGTCGATGCTCTCCGCAGCATCCCCTGCAGCAGTTGTCGACGCCTGACTAGTCAATAGCACCCCTAGTGCACTTGTCACCTGCACCATCCCCCGAGACAGGTCGCTGCAGCACTGTGTTAGGCCCTCCTGCATCCTCACAGAGCGCCGGCACAGTAGAGAATTCGCAGTTGCCAGACGGTTGAGTGCCCTGCTGGTAGTGTCCCTTCTCTGGCGTTCCCGGCTCCGTGCTTCGATGTCAGCATCTAATTTGCTGCACAACTGCTGGATTGACTGGGACATGTCCCGAATGCCCGCAGCCATGCCGCTAATGTTATTGTCCATGTTGACTAATGTTGTCTTCATCACCCGCATGTGCCTCTGGACTGACATAACTGCCTTTGATTGCAGGCGCTGTTGCTTCAACATTTGGCCCTCGAGCCCCAAGAAGACACCATGGCCGTCAGTGGGTGCTGGTGGACTCTGGACACGCGACCTGCGGCGCCCTCTTGCTCCCGTCTGTGCTGCCTGTGAGGTGTGGGGCACAGTGGCATGGCTCCCTTCCTGGGGCCCGGTGCGGTCTTCTGGGCCCATGCTGTCGTCTGACGAGGTGTCTAAGGCTCGTAGCCTGGCTGCTGGACGCCTCCTCATTCTCACACCTGCAAGCGGAGATGTGGCCGGTGATTCGAACATGAGTGGCGATGCTGGCTCTGGTTGTGGTGATGCTGGCTCTCGGTGAGGTGATGCTGGCTCTGGGTGCGGCGAGGCTGGCTGTGTTGGTGGTGCGGCTGCCAGTGGGCCTGCTCCCTGGTCTGAACTTGTGCTGGCTAGAGGTGATATTTGTGGCCGGTGTGCCGTCTCTCCTGCAGCATGCCCTGTCATGCATGATGTCACATCTGTGGACAGAAATACAACATTGGCTCAGTGTCCCCGAAGGGCTGCATTGCAAGTGTCACAATAAATCATTTCACATTCCAATATGTCCTCTGTCTCCTTGTGCCTCGAGTGCGTGACATGCCTTGTTGCCCTGTGACATTTACGTCATGGTTAGTGTTGCCCTGACTACATCTCCCGGAATGCATTGCCTGTCTGCACTGACACGTGTGGACTGCAGTGTGATTCTCGTTTCACAATGGGGGATGTGGGATAGGGGTAGGGGGGGCTACATTGCTGTGCTTTCGTCTTACCTTGGTGTGTTGCGGCTCTGGCAGAGCTGTCGGCGTCCCCAAGACCCACGACGCTCTCCTGCTCGATTGTGGCCGCCACCAGCTCCTCCAGTTCGGTGAGGGCAGGTGCCCTGTTGGTTCCACCTCCGGTCTGGCTGGCCTCCTTCTGGATGTCGCCCATCTTCCTCTTGGTTACAATCCTCAGGTCATACCAGCGCTTTTTGAGGACCTCAATGTCCCTGTGGGTCACTCCCACAGCATTGACCTGCGCCTGGATGGCCAGCCATATGTTGCGCTTTTCAGCCTCAGGCACTTGCAGGGATTGCCTTCCAAACAGCTTCTGGTGCTGCTTCACCACCTCCTCCACCAGCACCTGGAGTTCCTTGGGGCTAAATTTCAGCTTCCTCCTCCTTTCCCCTCCGTCTCTCTGTGTTCTCTGGCTGGACATGCTGTTCGTTTACCCGCTCGCACATGCAACGGCTCCCTGCCTCTCCTCTGCACTCCAAGCCTCTCCAGGGTCGGCTAATTATGTACACCTGCCTGGGTGTGGCCACTTCGGCTAATTATGTACACCTGCCTGGGTGTGGGCACTTCCTGGTTGGGTGGGCTGTCGTTGCACAGGATTAGCTGTTTCGTCGAGTCATGTGATTTTATTTACCGAATCCGTACATACCGATTCGGTATTTTCCGATTCGGTAAATACCACCTCGGTATTTTCCGATTCGGTAAATACCACCTCAGTATTTTCCGATTCGGTAAATACCACCTCGGTATTTACCGATTCGGTGAATTCCGATTCGTGATTACCGAATGTTACCGAATCGGTAACTGTTACCGAATTTTTACCTACATATAACTTTCCGACTCTAATTTACCGATTCGGTACGGCTCGGTATTTAAGAAACGGTAAAATTTATTTACCTACATGAGGCCCATAGTGTTTCAGTTAATTAAGATAAGTGTGTTGGAAATTGCACAATAATCCATTTTACCATAACTTTCTTTGGGGCAAACCTCCTTATTAGCTCTGTGCAAGGTTGGATTTACTTGTTGCATTCGTATTCTACACACGGGATGGTGTGACAACATTTGCCCTGATTGCTTTTGTTTCCTAGTCCTACCAACATTTGTTCATTACCCCACAAAAGAAAAACAAGGAATCAAAATGGCAGTATTTATTAATTAAATCCTCTGAAAATGAATCATCCCAGAAGTGAGCCTGCATTTCTTGCAGTCCAAGGACACCTAAAGGATGTCTGCAGCTCTGAGCAGATTTACATTAGTACCTCCTGATTGGAGGTACCTTGAATTGATTTCCACTTTTAAGCTGATTCAAAGCCCTTGTAATGCCAAACAACCTTCAATTATATGGCAGGCTTCAGAAATGAGGTGCAGAAATATAGCCAAAAGCTCCAGCTGCCTGGTGTCCTTCAGCCCAAAAGTACTCAAAGAAAACTTGAATGAATTAATAAAGCCCTTTCTTTTTGAGCTTGGATATAGATTTTACACTCAACAACAACATTTTGAGTGGAATTGAGTGTCTAATATGTTTGTTACTAAGACTGTTGGTAAGATACGCTAAGGATGACTTGTTTAATGTTTCGGGGACTAGTGCATAGCATCGAAGTGAAAGATAAACACATAGCAACTGAAATTGTAGTTTTAATTGCGGCATATTAATAACCAGTAAATATATCCCCCATTCACTATTGACATTCTTGCTGCAGGAGATAAAATCAAAGCAACGCTCTGATGGCTTTCACCGTCCCACTGCCAAGAATCTAAGTACTTTATTTTCCTTTCTCTACCCTTGCCCTTTCACTCTTCTCCTTTTTACATATGAGCACTTCTCTGGCTAGACATGTGCATGAAACCCAACTGAGTGAGAGAGTGGGATCATGATCCCAGAGATGTACAGTGACATAAAGAGGACAGTACAGTGAGAGACCTAATGTAAAGGAAGAAGGGAGATGAAAGAGAGATAATGTAGAAAGATATGAAATAGAGAGTAAATAATGAAAGGTTAGATAGGCAGAAGGAACGAACAGGAGATATAGATAGAGGATTGTCTAGCTAGGGAAAGACTGGCAGAGAAATAGGTACATTTTAGAATGGGGTAGTGAGGTAGACAGATAGAGATAGGAAGAATGAACTTCCATGCATAATGATAACAAAAGATGAATTAGTGAGAAGTAAAAGCACTGAAGGGTAGATGTAAACAGAGTGACTTGTGGAAAAACAAAGATGAAAGGTGGAGAAAGCAAAGTGAGAGGATGTATAGAAAAACAGGCCAGTTAAAGTGTAGTGTGGAAGAGGGAAAGATAGAGGGGTGAAGGGTAGTAAGACAAATGTGTAGAGCAAAAAAGAGTAAGCTGAGAGACGTGAAATAGAGAAAAGGGGTGAGGCATATATACATTTCAAAAGTTGTGAGACAGAAAAAGAGAAAGTGACTGTGAGGTTGAGGGATGTATAATGAAAGAGGTTGAGAGAGGTGGAGGGGTGAGCTGAAATGGAGAAGGAGGTCAAGAGAGAGAAATTAATTTGTGTGTGTGAGGGAGTCAGGGAGAGGGAAAAGTAAAGGAGTTGGTGACAGAGGAAAAGAGGTAGAGAAATAGATGTAGTTAGAAATATGTATGATATTTAGAGAGGTGAAGGAAAAGGAACCGAGGTGGAATGAGAGAAAGAGAAGACGGAGAAGTGGGCTTGTGAACTAATGATGAGGTAAAGTGAGAGGCTAGGCATTGGGAGAAAGAGAAAGTGGTTTAGAGAGGTGAGATGATGAAGGAGATCTGAAAGAGATATGAGATAAAGAGGTGAGGTGGAATGGTGAGGCAGAGAAACAGCTGAAAGAGACAAAGAGAGGTATGGTAGCACCAACAGAGTTATAGATTACTGAGGGATCACTAGAAATGAGGTTCTGTGAGAAATGAAGTAGAGGAGGGCGAAATACATGAAGTTCAGATATAAAATGTGCAGTGAGGCAGAAAGAAAGGAATGACAGAGAGAGAGAGAGGGAGAGAGAGAGAGAGAGAATAAGAGAGAGAGAGAGAGAGAGAGAGAGAGAGAGAGCGCGAGTTGAGGCACTGAGAGGGGACTGAGAGTGATACATGTAGATGTAGGCACAGAGAGTGACCGATAGGTGAAATGTCGTAAGGGAGAGGTAGAGATGAAGTTGAGTGAGGTATTTTGGGACATTGAGAGGTGAGATAGCAATGAGATCATTTAAAAAAGCAGTTTATCATGAACAATATTATTATGGCAAGAATTTGAACCGAACACTCACTTTGTTAGGGAGCCCTTTGGAAGGTGGGGGGGAGGCCTGGACATTTGTTCACTTTGACCATCTATGCCTTAAAACGGCCCTGTTGCAGTCCCACTCTTTTGAGTATTGTGAATGAGATCTCTCTGGCATGCAATTATGTTGTTTTTCTTTGAAGTTTAACTGAATCTAGGTGATCCTTCAGGGGTCTGTGTCTGCACAAAGTATTGAAGTGCGCATGGGTGGTCAGGGCGGGAGCATGAAGTGTATATGGCGGGGGACATGGAGCCTCAGGTCCTTTGAGATCATTCCTGATGTCTTTTACATTGCTTAGAGCTAGGCTGTGTCGGACCTCGGGGTGCTTGATGTCTCAATTTACAGGGGTTAGAGGCGGGCACGCTGACAGAGGCGGGGAGGGGGTAGAGAGGGTGGTAGGGGGGGAGTTAGGGTAGCAAATGTTGACGATCTGGTTTCTCCTGATATGTGCATTGATGACTGGGTCTTCTATCGGATGCTATTGTATGCAACATTGGTTTATTGGTTCGACGGTTGGAAAACCTCAATAAAATATTTTAACAAAAAAAAAAAATCTAGGTGATCCTTCTAAATTCCATAAAATACTACCCAGAAATCTGACTTCTTAATTGGAAAATAGTTTTAGGCTATAGGCCCTTCTAATCATGCCGGAGTGAGGAGCCAAAAGCTCCTTGTTGATTATTAGAAAAAAAACACTAAGTGGTATATGGATAGGGAAAAGGCATCATACGGAGCATTCCTGTCATTTTTGGTACAAGGGTGGCTCCATTGTAAGCAGGGTTGTTTTTGTGCAAGAAGGGGCCTTCCTGCACAAAAACAATCCCCTGAGGCAGTTTCCTTTTTCTATGTGCGCAGAAAGAGGAAAAAACAAGAAGAAATATAGATATTTTTCCTTGTTACACCTTTCCTGGGGAAGCGTAGCATTTTGGGGTAGTCTCAGAACTACCAGGAATAGTAAATCTGGGAATCTGCCAAAATCCATAGATGGTGCATGGAAATTCCCACGCTCCACCCATGGAATGCCTCCCTGGGGCAAAGTAACACAATGCAGCGATTTGTGTTGCATTACATCACTCTAGATATATCAAAGTGGCCCTTGCGTGGTTTGATAAATCTTATTTGCTTTGCTCTTGCGTCCTGTTGTGCAAGGGCGACACAACCCTTTGACAAATGTGCCCCAAGGGCCTTGATTGGGGAGTAAATCCCAATCCCATTTCAAACAGGGGTTTGGGCAGTGTTCAGAATTCCAAGCTGTGTGATAAAAATCCCAACCCGACTGTTTTCAGCTGTGGACTCTTCCGGGTAAACCTGACAGACTTCGGGGCATATTTACAAGGACGGCGCTAAATAAACGCAAAGCGCGCTTAGCGCTTTTCTATTTATCGCCGTCTATCGCTGGATTATATCGCTCCGTTAGCGCGTTATTCACAACTCGTTTCCCCAGGGCGATATAATTACCAGCGATAGCAGGGAAATCACCGTTTTGCAGGGAACATCGCTGGTTTTCCAGCGATGTTCCCTGCAAAACGGCAATAACCTTGCAGATACGACCCTGTGGTCGTAAAAGCACAATCCACCCCCATATTAGGTATGCCTAAGTCTGCATTTTAGCAGACGTTAGTGTTCGGCGAAAACAGTGTTTTTCACCCAAAACTAACGTCTGTTAAAATGCGTTGGCAGCCTTGTAAATATCGCGATGTGCACATCAGCGATATTTACAAGGTTGTACTGCCCAGTGACGCCCACTTTGCATCTCATTAGAGATGCAAAGGAGGGCGTCGGGTAAAGGGTGCTAACATGCGCTAAAGCATGTTAGCACCCTCTTGTTAATAGGGCGATAGTTTTATATCCGCTTTTTTGGCTTTAAATTCCAAAAAAGCTGAGATAATGCCCTTGTAAATATGCCCCTTCATGAGGTGAAAAGCTGTGGTAAAAAGACAAAAGTTGCAGGTGTCATTGCGATAAATTCCAAATCTGGTTGATGTGCCTCGTTTCCAAGGTGAAAACTTGGAAAGGGGTGTATTTACCACAGTCGATAAATACCTGACATTGAGGTATCGACATTTACATGTTTTTTTAAATGCTACCCTTCATCTCAGAAGGCCGATACTCACGAACGTGTGTGTATTCAGTTATGACAAACTCAAGATGACCCCATTTTTGAACTAGCATACACCCTAACCCTAAATACGTAAGGAGCCACTCCATTTGAGTATTAACCCGATGCAAGCTGAGCCCCTAGGTACCAATGAGTATGGCAAGTAGATTAATTCATATTTCAGTGAGAAAAATGTAATTATGGTGCTGTATTTTCAAAGATCCTGTTTTTTCACATCTCATTTAGAGGCAGACGTCAGTCGGAAATCCCATTTTCTCCACCTAACTAAATTTTTAGCAAATCAAAGCCACCCATACTGCTGAATTAACCAGAAACAGATTTAATATATATATTTTTTTAAGGTTCACAGTTATTTTTCCGAGCATCCCTTCGCCCTAGAACACACACATCCTGACATAGCACATAGGAAGCGGGTGCTATTAGTGGTCTGTGGTAAACTCACCACAGTCCCATGGAATTCGGGCATTTTCTTTGTGGGATGAAAACAAACCAAACTGTGCAGATTTTGCCGACTGACGACAAAAAGCATAATTCCTCACTGCTGTCTTTTGCGCCTGAAATTGTAACTCTACTCGTGAGTTTTTTCACACATTATCGCTCCACAGATTTCCTCTTCTATCTTGCTCTATATCACGAGAATCCATACAATAAAAATAGGAATTTAACTGAAGAATGAGACCGGGTCGGGAACCACAAGGATGAAACTGATTCAAATCACCCTCTCTGGACAGAGTTACTAGAGTATACCAGAGTGCTATGAACACCCTTTTATTTTTTAGCAATGATGAAAGTCTGCCCTATATAGATCTCATAAATCCACTTTATGGTGAACTGTGCAACTACATGACACACATGCAAGCCCACTCTCCAAATTCGAAAATGCACTTGGGCGATAGCCAGATTGTCTCGGGCCCCACAGTAAACAATGAAAAAATAAAGTGTGCCGGAGGACTTTACTTCAGGCCCAGCCAGGCAAATTCAGACTTTCATCATTTCATAGATCGATGCATTGAGCACAATAGATTGGGCAGTGGGAATATTCGCTACATACAGCACATAGAAAGTCCTAAGTGATGCATATCGTGCTAGATAAAGCACAAGTCATTCTCATGTTTTTTTCTCACTCATAGGTTTCCAGGATGGAAAACATGACTATGATCAACACATTGGCCATGTCCATTCTCGGATATTTTGTTTCAAAGTGCATTTTGTAGATGCACTTTAAGGTGACCATGTGTGACTAGGAAAATCACAAATGCTGCTTGAAGACTTTTTCGCTTCGACGAGGGTCTGAAAAAAATGCCATCGACAAATTGCAGTTTGATTTATATAGCACATTCTGGCACTGACGAGGCATTTAGGCGCTTTTCATTGGCAAGCACGCTGCTCCAGAACTCAAGGTTAGAAAGTAATTCAGTGATTATTGTTGATTTTTTGGATTAAACTTGTGGTCTCAAGGAGATCCTTCAATGCAATTAACCCAGTGTTTTTTCCGGTGGATTAGGTCATTAGGAGCTAGGGCTCATCATTAATGGAGGACATGTGAGTTGCTACTGAAGGTTGATGTGACTTGTAGATGAGTTGGAGGAGTTTAGGTATTGTTCGGTTGCTGAAAAAGGCCTTTTGAGATGAGGTGTGGGCAACTTGCAGAAAAGAAATAAGAATAATGCAAACATGCACATGACTTAGAGTCGACTGTCCTCTGAGAGTGGAGGCAAACGGAGTGAAAAAATAAAGAGAACATCATTCAAAGAAAAGGAGTGGCAACAATAGAAATATTTAAATTGCATCAAAAAATGTCATGCAGATTTTTGGAATTTAGGACCTGGTTCACAAAGGCAAACTGATATGTTTGTGTAAATTTACACATTTTTTGATATTCACACGCTAAGAGTTAATAGCATGTTTATGACTGCAGCGACACAGCACATAAAGAGATAGGCCTGGGTGACACTCCTAAGGACCCCTATAAACAGGTAATTATGTTGAAACCACCTTCACCCATGGACTTTACAAACTTTAAGTACACCGTGGGCCATATTTACAAGGAGCTTCATTTTTAGTTGAAGCAGCAACAACGCATTATATGCTTCATATTTACAAAGTGAAGTACTTGGCACAATGCATCACTTTTTGCTGACCTGAGTAATTGTCTTCCCAGTGCTTCAACCAGCTGCATGATGTAACAAATGGAGGACAGTACCAGTTGAGAAGGACACTGCCATGGCCATAAGCACAGGTCAACAGAGAGACTGGCCATGTGGCACAGAGAAATGCTACTAGCCAGTTTTTCTGTGGGAGAGGGGAAGTCCACATCTTTGTCCTCTGATGTGTGTGGTGCATCACATGAGCAGGATGTTGGCGGTTCCAGTGGTGGTAGAGGCACACACACATCAGGGGCTGAAGATGTGAATCCCCTGTTGCCAGCAGCATTTCTCTGCTACAACAATTAGGACTTTCACACATCGTTCTACTCAGGCCCCCTCACTCGTACATTTATATGCCTCCTCACGGAATCCTGATTTTATGCCAGGCACTCAACTTATGCCACACACTGTTGATACCCAGATAATAGAGTGACTCTCATGTGCCTACAACACCAATATGCGTGACCATATTCAATGGATAAACATTTCAGGCTGTTTTGAGGGATGAGCTGTAGCCCAGATGGCAGAAGTGCTGGATTTGGTCACATATACCTACCCAAGCTTGCCACACAAATGGGCCCATCCACCTGAGCCTCAAACCATCCCTGACTCCTGCCCTTTGTGGTGGCAAAGAAGTTCATTCTATATCTTGACAGATCCCTGTTGCACATACTCCAACTTTGACGTGTGGCATGGCGAGACATTTTGCCTTCAGACTTCCTGGGGCCATGTGCTGCATCTTCACTCAGTAGTACCACAATGCTCTCTTCTCTGTCATCCCTTCCCAGCAGTGACACAACTGTGAGACTGTCAGGCACAGAAGTGCATATGTCTTGGTCAGGCTACCTTGCAATGCACATATCCCTGCTCAGCTTCTTGCAATGCAATGTCTCCTCATTCAGACACAGTGCCATTTCGACATGCTCAGCCAGCACCTACAATGCATGGCACTAACAAGGGGCCATCAGGGCCACACACAATCCTGTGTTTCTTCACACACGGTCCTCTGGTGTGCATCACTTGCATTCACCCCAACACCCAGTCTGATTTTGTTAATGACAGGAGTTTTGCAGGTCCCTACCCTGGGAGCTGACACCTGTGTGCTGTAATCTCCCACATCAGCACAGCTGTGTCCTATGTAGTTTCATGCAGTTTACTATACACGTGACTCTTGGCATGTTCCTAGTTGTTAATCCTTCACTTGCCACACAACTGACCCCCATCTCAGGTGTTCAGCTTCTCCTCTGACAATGTCTTTGCATTCCACTGGTTTACAGTGCAGATTTGTGTGCATGAGCCCAAGTTACACACAGTGGCATCATGGTACAAGGTGGCATGCATTGTAACAGTCAGGTTGTGCAGGGTTAATGTGTCAATGCATGATGTGCAGTTCAAATTCCATGTTTTTTGCTTTGTATTGTGTGACATGTAGTTCTGGTGACTCATGTTATACATTCCACTATGAGTGCCAGTATGCAAATGTGGGCCCAGACTGGTGCTGCACTTCACACATGGAAGGGATAAATGTGAGGGAGCTGGACTGAGCTGTGCCACATGTGACTGGGCAGTGTGACTTACATTTATGTGATGTTTAACAGTACATCGCCAGATGCACAGTGCAGTGGAGTGCTGGGACCCAGCTAACTGCACTACTAACCAAAACATTTTTTTACACATTGCCCATAGTTGTGACTTACCATGTAGGTCTTGTTGTTCCTCATGGGCTGCACTGTCTTCTCCTGGAAATCCTGCCGCCAACTCCTCTGAGATGTGTGCTGCCTCTGGCTCCTCCAAATCATCCAGCTCCTCCTGTGGCACTGGGCTTCCACCTCCGGTCTGCATGGCTGCCTTCAGGTTGTTGTCCAGTTCCTCCTTCGTCCTTCTTTTATAGTAATGCCAGCTTCTTTTGCAGTCAATGACTGTCCTTTTAGCTTGTCCCACGCTGTTGACCTTGGCCACTATGGACTGCTAAATGGACTCTTTATCTCCTAAGGGCAATTTGGAGGTGACAAAGAGCTGATATGGGTGTCTTGTCACCTCATTCATCAAGATGTCATTCTCCTCCTCATCGAAGTTGCAATACCTCTTTCCCTGGACATCTGTATGGACATCCTGGCCGGTTATGGGGTTGTTGGGGTTTTTGTCCTGGCTGCTGCTCTCTTCTCCCTGCTCCATGGCTGCCTTCTGTGAAGTGTGTCAAATTATTGTTTGCCAAAGCATCATTTGTTAGATGTTTTCTGACGCTTGACATGCTGAAAAGTGACGCTAGGGTGGTTAGCGCCTCTTTATGCACTGCTAACCAGCCTTACGTCAGTTTTATTCATGATTCATCTGTTTCCGCTATGACATCATGACAGCGTCATCTTTTTTTTGATACAGCCTGATACTTACGCCAGGATGCACCATCCCGCAAATATGGAACATCCATGGAGTTAAAAATGACGTAGCGAATCGGAAAACATTTTGACGCATCACTGATGCAATGCAGTGAAGCGTCAGAGTTTGTAAATAAGGCCCCATGTCTTTAATTCAGCAACATACGCTTGAATATTCATAGCAATTCACTTTCTTTGATGTACAAACTACGAGGTCCTGCCATTGTACCTTATCATGATGCACATAACTGTTAAACTCAAGGGCATAAAGCAAAAGGGTAACCAGCCCGCCTCAGAATGATGAGAGGGGCCTGAAGTCACCATCTTATTATAGATAATAAAAGTGCATAAGCTCAGTACGAGGCCCTCCAAAGGAATAGGCGCACCCCTGAACTGCAGATGCCTTTGTTACACCCCTGGTTACACTGTAACAATGTACTGTACTGTGTTGCCCTTGGTCATACAGCACTGCATTACAATATATTATGTATTTCACTGCACTATACAATTTCTGCAGTGTGCTGTGCATTTCTTTGAGCTCTACTATACTGTGATGAACTTTATTTTCTGTTACTGGAAAAACGGCATCGGTCTGTGTACTAGCAGAGTTAGTTAATGTTATGACATGGTTTGCTGCATGAGCCACATGGTTGGCAGATCTAGGACCTTTTGTGTTTTTTGATTTTTGGTTGGTGACACCCCGCTTCCGTTTTATCACGGGGTTTTGCGACCCGTCCTCTGGTGATTATGCTAGGCCCGTTAGGGGTTACCGTGGGCGCTGCATCCGGGCTTACCAGGGAGGAATGCTGAGACATAGTTGGGTGAGTGGAAGGAAGGTGCAATTGGGGGTGCCACCCAAATTGGAGATGCCTAGAAACAAACGGCCCTGTAATGTGCTGGGGTCTAGAGAGAGTCGTCTTTCAGTCATTTCTATTTCGTGGGTTAACAATAATTCGGCTCTCATGATGAATGCATCTAGGGTCCTTGCTACTTCCTTGCGCTTGCTCATAATGGGAATTGTGTACGGACAAGTCCAAGTTCAACACAAATACAGTCTATTAATTGGGATAGGGATTTGCGCAACAGTACCTGAGGGTTGGGTGAGGTGTTCTTGTGCAGGTGACCAGGTGTCAGAGGGGGGCCCAGCCCAGCCTCTTCCGGGCTCCGACGAGCGTGGATGGGCCCACCCTTGGCCCGGGCTTTGCCCGGGCGCGGCACGCACGCGTCCCAGCTGCGGGAGCCCTGGCCGCCTCTTATGCATCTCTTGGCACGCTGAAATTTCGCCGCGCCTCCCCTGGTGCAAAGAACACTGCGAACTGGAGTCCCCTCCTGCAACGATCAACACGGGCTCAATCCGGGATTGTAGAGTTATAATTCTTCCTGTATTATCATTGATTATTTATTAATATATGAAATTGTTTTAGTACATAGTGAACTGTTTAGCCAGTGTCTATCTTGCTTGTTTCCTCAAAAAAATAACAATAATTGTATTTATAATACTATTGATGAAGAGAGCACCTTAGTGGCTTGTATTTTGCACAAAGACAATGTTAACACTGTTTGGTAATAAGATTTTAGAAATATTCCTGCAGCAAGGGGGTTAAGTTCCATTGATTTATTATGGATTGGAAATAGGAGAGATTTAAAAAAAAATTAGGTACTGATCGGTAGAGGATAAAATTACTATTTGCATATTTTAAATGCTAACATGTGGGCGGATAAAGCATGCTAAAAAAAATAATCTGAAATAGTATAGGTTTTAATACGATTTGTGTTTTTTTATATTATGTGTGTACTTGAATTGTTTCTATTGCCTCTTTTAAGTTAAGCCAGTCAATCAAACTGAAACTGAAGTTACTGAACTGTATTTCACTGCATGTACTCTTTTGTATGATGGCCTTTTTTGCACTGTGCTGTATTGCGAAAAATATATTGTAGTGTACTGAGCCATGCTGTATTGTACTGCCTGTCAGTGTGCCATGCAGCTTTGTAGTGTATTGCCTGCATTGTACTGTATCTTGTTTATTGCACTGTAGTGAAGATACTGTGCTTTGTAGCATGCATTGTACTTTCCAGTGCATAAGTGACTATTTTCTCTCCATCGATCTGTCTCTCCCTGTTGTCTCTTTCACTGTTCTCCTCATGCCTACTTACCCTACCATCATCCTCTTTGCCGTGTGGTAGGCTTGTATGAAGACTTTCTACGTAAAGCCCCAGTTAGACATGTTGGTCTGGGTGAAAGGCAAGATCCTGTAGTAGTTGTAGTACTGCCTTAGTATCTTTAAGATAGGTGTATGTTTTTTTAACTAAGGGCCGGAGGAAAGCGCTGGCAAATTTAGAGAGTGGCTCAAGTATAGAGCCAATACCGGACACAATTTGAAGGATATCCTGGTCCAAACGAGACCGCGACCAACACTAGAGAGGGACCCTCCCTTTCTTAATCTCGCACCTGTACAGGGCCACCACCCCTGCGGCAACTGCAGCACATGCAGCCTCACCAAGAGAAGCAGGAATATCACGTTCACTAATGGAGAGGTCCGGGAAAAAAGAAAATTGACCAATTGTAACAGTAGAAACGTGGTGTATATCATCAGATGTCCATGCAGACTGGAAAACATCGGCATGACACTAAAACCTATCTTTCCAGGAGATTATGGGTAACCAAATTTGAGTGCCACGTTGTCTAGCCCTCGTGCCCTGGGCTGAATAGATTGCCATTTCTTGATTAGAAATCGCCAAGAAACGCGTTATCCAAACTTGAAAATTAGGAGGATCAATATCTTTCCATCTTGTAGCCAATATCAATCTATATACAGCCATACCCAAAAACAAACATGTCTCTTCTTCTTTACTGTGCCCGAGGGTATTGTCATGACCTAGTAGGAAGAGGGTCCGGTACATAAGAACCTTGTGACCAAATACCTCTTCCCAAAAATCAGATATTTTCAATTTGAGAGCAGTTAATTTTTGGCATTCGACAAACATATGTATTAAGTGGGCTGAACCTATACCACACCTGGGGCATTTATCGTCTATTCTTTTCCCCCATGCATACAATTTTGCCGGTGTAAAGTATAAATTGTATATGGTCTTGTATAGTTGGACCTTAAGAGTTGATGTTAAAAAAACTCTCCCGGCGAGAGAGAGAGCCTTGTCAATATCAACATTTGGATTGACCAATTTAGATGCCCAAAGAGATTCTTTTCTCTCCAAATCGTCATGTTGTTGTGCCAATAACAATTTGTAGAATATACTTATACTAGAATTTTTCTTACCCCCTATATATTCAAAAATAGAAATATTCAACATTGAAATATTTGGGAGTTTCGCAGACAGTATGGCATTTATCTGAATATATTTTTAAAAAAGTCAGAGGTCGGAATGTTAAATTTTATTTGAAGATTTGTGAACCTCAAGAAGTGCGTAGTGTCAAGAAAATCTCCTACTGATACCAGTCCGAGGCACTCCCACCTCTTGGCAATGTCGTCATTGATTTGGGGAGAAAGAAGAAAGGAGTGCCATAAAGGCGTATATTTATTAATTTTGGGGATATCCAAATGTTTGGAAGTTTTCTTCCACATCCTCCAAGCACTCTCAATAATTTTGAACTTAATTTTTTTATAGTACGATGGCTCTATCTGTCTCAGCAATAAACCTTCGGCTTTCTTCCCTACGGCTAATTCATATATTGAGGGGATCCCAATCAAATTTGGTTACCCATAATCTCCTGAAAAGATAGGTTTTAGTGTCTTTCTTTATTTAGTATATACGTCTGATTTTCTCTTGTCGTATTATGTTTTAAAATGTATAGAATTTACATGTCTCAACATGTCATTTGACTTATTATTTTTCTCTCATTAGATTCTATTGAATTGAAATATTGTTTTAATTTGTTCTATATATTTCTGAACGCATTGATGTTGCCTAATAAAAAAAATTAAAAAAAAAAGAAAAAAAAAAGGAATATATCGGCATGGCATCCAGACCAGTGAAAATCCGCATAGGCGAACACAAGAGCAATGAACGCTGTAAAAAAAATACGACTAAAATGGCAAGCCACTATCTGACCATGACCCACACAGAGGATGATTTGAGGTGGACCATCATTGAACAAATCCAAAATGAGAGAGATTTGATAGAAAAGGAACTACGATGAGTGTTCCGTTTGGGGACCAACACTACTGGCCTGAATGATGACATCCCATGGGCCCAACTGTCTTGATATATGAACTCTCCACCTTTTTCTCGCATGTAACCTGACCTTGCGGCGCATTGTTAAAACTATCCCCCCTATGAGACAACATCGTGGCCTCCTTTCTATAAAAACTCAACTGAGCATGAACCATGTTTGACCAGAACCTTTTAGACTATGCCGTTTTTTTTCACTCCGCAACAACATTCTGTAAAACTTTGGTATAGAGTGCCGCACTCTCCCTACGTTCCTCTTATTCCTCCTCCATTTCTGTATTTTCCACATAGTGTTTTTGATGGTTTTACTGTGGGGACAGTGCTTTTACTATGTCGCTCACATTGCGTTTAAAAGAGCCACCCTCTGAAATGCGGCGCTCAGTCTGCGGCCCCACCACGGGGATTTGACTCCTTTACCTCTTGTGAGTCATCAGAACTCTTCTATTTCAGTAAACAAAACAGGTTCGGCAACGCCACGCTCTAGTTGTGGGCTTACTACTAGCCTTTCACTCACTTCCGCCTATGTATCTGCATCACCATGGCAACATGACATGACGCTCAGATGCACGCCCCCGGAACAATTACTAACAACCGAGAGATATCTGCTTCTGGGTGTTTCGGAGCACATCTCCACACAGGTGTAGGCACCTAAGGTTAATTAATGGCAACATAAATAGAGCCTCCCCGCGGTTTCCTCTCCCACCATGGAGCCGCGTGTTGGCGTCATTTGAAGCGAGGCTGAGTCGACCGAGACGTAAGTACCTCATAGCTGTTAAGGAATACCCTTGTTTTGCAGGCATCGGACATCTGCCAGCAATTACCGAACCTCTCTCTCCTACTTTATTTAACAGTATTACGTGGGCAACACCCTTCCCTACCCGTTACAGAGGCTCAGGGACCGTTACCTCCTACATTACATAGTATGTATTGACCAATGATTGATGACATCATGTACATACGAACCTTTTGACAATTACTCTAGTCACATAAATAGAGTGTGTGATTTCTGCTCCGTGTGTGTGTGTCTCGTCTGTCTCCCTTTTTTCCACAGGTCTTTGCACTGATAAACCACAATATTATTAACACTAAGAACACACTACAGTCACCTTGTGGAATTTTCACTTCTTTAACCGTTAACCTTTCGCAGGTTTTGAGTGTTTGCGCTTGGGAAAGCGCTATTAATTGTACTTTCTCTTTCAGATTAACACATTAGTGGTACTATTAGGTATCGTATTAAGTGCATGAAATTCATGCATTTTTCTCATTTTATCACTTTTGTATATAGCACACCCATTTAGTATTATCAACATAGTGAGTACTGAGGGGATCTTTCAGTCCTGATGAAGAAGCCTTTGCTTCGAAACATGTTGACTTTATAGGAGTATCCGCACATTATAGGCAGGAGGTAGGACATCTCCGCATCACCTTCTTACCAGGTCCAGCCTCGACGACCTATTAATGTTTTTTATGTCCATGAGGCCAGGTCCTTTTTAATTCACCTACCCTTATTCACTCCAGACCCTTCCTCTCACTACCCCATCACCACACATAGTATTGTTAGAACAGTGCTCCCGTGTAGTCATAGGTTGTAGTGATAGAGATCAGGGTGTGTACAATATTCCCACTACCACGGATAAAGTAATCTCACAGTTACACGCACATGCATACATCATACGCTAGGGCCCATTTCACTAACATACGCTCAAATACTCTACCAGCAATCAACCTGTGGAAGGAAAACACTCCTAAACACCCTGCATCTATACCGAGGTCGATAAGACCTGGTTTTTGTGACTGTCCCTAAGCATAACCTATACAATATATACAACAATAATCAATAATGCAAACCCAATAATTGACAAAAAAGAATATCCAACACCATGTTTAAAATTATATTGCTTTATCTAAAATTAGTCAAAGGAAATCAATCAGAGTAAATCATTTCTCATAGTTACCTATTCTAGCTAAATGTCAGAACGGGTCAGGACAAGTCTCTCGGTAAATGTCTCTCAAGACGAAGTCCCTTCAGCATCAATCCTCAGCAACGCAGATTCGGTACGCGGCAAAGGCAAAATGGCACGTGGCAAAAACCCTCTCTAGGCTGTCATCTCTTATAGTTTCCAAACAATAGAAAGATACATTGGGAACATAGAAAAAACTATAATGTCCGCCGGACTTGCTGAGCAGAGCGAGAAGGAAAGGATGTAACATCGCTACATTTGAGAATCTCCGCTCAGGAAAAGTACACATAACGAAAACTACGGAACAGGAACCAAGAAAATAAAACATGTATCACAATAATCCTGCTTCTCCTCGGCCATCGAGCCACAGTTCAGAGCTTCTCTCTAAGGCTCCTTTGTTTCCCAAGGCTGCCAAGGACACTTTCACTTCTCTTGGAGACTTCCCAAAAACTGCTGCTGTCCTCATGGAAAGTTTTTCAACAAGGACCATGGTCAGTTAGCTTCAGGACCATTTCCAGCAGGGGTCTCCCTCGTCACAGTTTTCATATTATAAATCACAGCCAGGCTCACAATTCGGCCATCTTTTCTTAGGCCAACATAGGCCTCAATAGACCATCTTAATTAAAAGAGACAAAAACAACGTTACTACAGCATAGTGATTAAACAGTGTTAACCCCACTAATACCCTTATGTGTATGCATTTATCTAGCACTTGCAACATAGAAAAGCATTAATTCAGAAAGCGTTTTGTGCTCAAAAATAAACAGCACATAGCAACGTTTAAACATGAAAACACGCACGTTATTTTTAAAACAGCATATTTATGCACACCCACGTGTAACTCTCTCTTCTCTTGTTAGGACAAACGGATTGATTAATATAAACGCACTTGCACAAGACAAATAATTAATTATTAATTATTAATAAATCAGTACAACGAATAGACATGCCAGAGCTTCAAAAAGCCCCAGAATTTTCAAACTGAAAACTCTGCTCCAGCAATCCCCCCTTTGGTGATTTTATCACCAAATAAACCCCCCCAAAAAAAAAAAAATAGTGAACATTTAGTCCCATTTTAGGAGAAATTGGAAATGTCTTTTCCCCTTTACACAACATTAAATACCAGTCACTCTTTCATCATCCCTTTTTGTCTCTAAGTAAACACTCTCCCTCAATTCTTCTAGTTCAATTTCTTGAGGTTCTCTCTTCAACCTCTTGTTTTTCTTTTCCTTATTCAATTTCTTCCTCCCTCCCCTGTTTTTACAACACACACACACCAATCTTATTATTAATAAAGCAACAATTATACAAGTTAAGGGAAACAGTATTCTACCTATAATAGTACTACCTATTTTTGCAATAAAATCCTTAACAGCTAGCTATTTTAGTCCATAAACTCTCAGCTTCAAGTGGTACTAATTCTTCATGCAAATCAGTAATATTTTTGATATAGACCTTTAGGTCTCTGCTTTCGTCTGGAATGTAAGTGCAACAATGTTGAACTTTCAGCATTCCACAGACTCCACCCTCCTTGGCCAATAGAATATCAAGGGCAAGTCGATTTTGCATAGACATGGCACGTACGGCACTTAATTCCGTATTCACCAAAAGAAACCCTCCAGCGGTATTTGTCGATAAGCGATCAACCACTGTAGACAGTTTCCGAATTCCATAAGCATTCAAAGAAATTCCCACTGCTGGAATCAAAACCCCAAAAATATCACCCACTATTTCAGACCAAGTTTCTCTCTTAAAACGCATTAGTAAGTTAATATGTTCTACATCTGTTACTTTATCTATATGAAAAATCTTTGGAAAAACTAGGCCCACATAACATGTGCCATACCAATGGTCAGGCAACTTGTAATAAGCCTTATTCCCACAAGCATAATATACTCCTGGAAAAATTGTATCTTCTCCACCTCTGAAACCCCAACCTGTTGCAATGAAGTATGTATCATGGCACTCACTAGTCCCGACAAAATATGTATCATATTGGGATTTCCTTCTTGTAATACAAAGTTTACCCTTCTGTGGTGCATCTAGAGCTAAAGTTGGACTAGCCCCATTCTTCAACTCTTTTCCCATCTCAATGTCCCAAATTGTCTCACTCACTTTATATTTCCCTGCTTTTTCATGCATGTTCAATCTCCTTTCTTCTACCATATCTAGGAAAGCTTTCTCCTCTCCTTTCAAACTGCAAGTTAAATTATTCTTAAAAATGTAATCTAATGTTAATCCTTTTTCTTCAATAAAAATCTCACCAAAAGTGTTAGCTTCTTTAGCTGGATTCAGCTCTTTGTTCATTGGTAAATGCCCAAAAATACTATCTCTGTTAGACATCTTATAATCTACTTTCCCTAACAAATAAAAAACACTACTTAAAATACTACAGGAAATACCATATGTAGCTGGTAAATGATGATAAGTAACACCCTCTGAAACGGATGCAGGTAATTGCATACAGACGTAGCAATCCCTTACTTCCATTGTTTTCACATATTCATATAACAGTTTCGAAAAAACATTACTAGAAAAGTTATTAATTGACCTATCTTTGTGTATGTAAGTATTACTAATTCTAATTGGAACTACTTTTTGTGAATTCTTCTCTACATTTGTCACATTCTCTGTATGCATTTCAAACTCTACTTTAAAAGTAACTAATAAAACTAAGACACCCCATAGAAGCATTAATAATCCAGTACAACAGCAGCACATCCTACACCACCTTTTAAAGAAGGCACATCTATTTCTATTATCCTCCATGTTAGCCATTTTAGTTTAGCCTCTACTACTCCACTACTGTTTGAACTTTTCAATTTCAATTCGTCAGCAATTCTTCAGCTTTCAGTTTATCCAAATGATCTCTTTGTTCACTTAATCCAAGTGAATCCTTCTTTTACTCAGTTTGGATACTTGTCATTCTTCACTTCAATTTCTTCAACATCAAATTGTATTAGATCTCCAACATCAAAATCTTCAGTACTCGACTCTTCTCCAATGTCAGTCAAGAGTACTTTCAGAATTTCACCAGTATCTTCCTCAACCACTTCTCTCAAGATCTCTTCCGGATTATCTCGAGTCACTGCTTCTTCTTTTCCTCCTTCAGACAGTGCCACATAAGACCATTCCGGTGATCTGTACTTTTGGTTGGGTCTTCTTACTCTTTTTATTTCTACTGGTTCGTTTGACTCCTCTGATTCTTCTCCTTCAGCTTTTGAACTTTGACTCGAAACTTCATTCACTTGTTCAGCTTTCGATGTATTTGCTCTTATTATTTTGTATCTCAGCCTCTTAACTCTGTTGTTAGGCCAACGGTCTCCTCTTAACACCTTTTTCGGCTTTATTTCTTTATTACTTCTTTCTCCGATCCAAGTTCTCTTTCTCAGAACTCGACCCTCTGTTTGTTCATCCTCATCATCTGTTTCAAGTGCCTCTTGTTTCCGTTTTCCAGCAGCTCTCTTCTTTTCCACAGATTTTTTCACCACTGTTTGAGACTTCCCTACTCCTGTCCCTCCTCGGGTCTCCGACACGCAATCTTCTTGCTGTCTACTTGTCCCTTCACCTGGCTCATCAAGAATGTTCCCTACACCTCCTCGGGGGTCTTCCGCAATCTGTCCCTTTCTATCTTCTTCTGACCCTACTTCTTCAAGTATAATCTCAAGTGGTTCTTCAATCTCCTCCTCTTCTGATTCAGGAGTAGTCTCTGTGTGATTTCTCTTTTCTTTTCTTTTTTCTTCACTGCTGTTTGAAACTTCAGGCTCTTTTACAGAATTTGATCTCCTCTCTGATACTCGCAGTGGTTCATTCGAAGCTCTTCCTACTTCTTTCCCCACTGATTCTGTATCTTCATCATCACTGGAATCTGACTCTTCAAAATACTCTTTACCAGTCCCTTCTTTTGGGTTTGGAACTCTCAGAGTATGACTTGCATGTACCCAGTGCTTCACTCCAGCACACTTTACTGCAGTCGTCGTAGTCAGAATAACTTGTCTCGGCCTTCCCCACCTTGGAATCAAGCAATTTCTTCTTCTGTGAACTTTTATCCTCACCCAGTCTCCTGGACTCAGATCATGGGCTTGCTTCTTCTCAAGTGTGGTAGCTTCTTCTCCAACCTGGTGAAACACAGAATGAACTGCGTCAGCCAGGCCTTTACAGTAATCCAAAATCATGTCATCAGTTATTGTCACCAATTTATTGACAGGCACGAATGCATGGCGCATAGCACGTCCCATGATTATCTCGTGCGGACTCAAACCAGTAGTTCTATCTGGAGTAGATCTCATAGTCATCAGAACTAGAGGCAAAACATCTGGCCATTTCATGCCAGTGGCTAAGCACATTTTTCCAATTCTATTCTTGATTGTGCCATTAATCTGCTCAACCACACCAGAAGCCTCTGGTCGGTATGCACAATGTAGCTTCTGCTGTATTTTCAATGCTTCACAAATCAAACCCATAAGCTCATTTTGAAAATGTCCACCTCTATCAGACTCAACTGTTACTGGAAACCCGTACCTAGGAATCAACTCCCTTAACAGTAACTTTGCCACTGTTAATCCATCATTTCTTCTAGTCGGGTAAGCTTCCACCCACCTTGAAAACAAACAAACTACCACTAGAACATACCTCAGTCTGTTTACTTGGGGCATCTCAATGAAATCAATCTGCATTCTTGTAAAAGGACCTCCTTCTCTGCCTATTGTTCCCAGACTCACCACTGTCTTTTTCCCAGTGTTAAATTGCTGACAAACTAAACACCTCTGACAGATGCTTTCTGCAATTGTCCTGAACTTTGCGTTGTACCAGGTTTGCTTGAATGACCTAACCATCGCGTCCCTCCCCAAATGTCCCTGGCCATGATACATCCTTGCCATTGACGACAAGATGGAGTTGGGCATTACTGGTCTGCCATCTCTGTAGACCCAAACATGGTCTGTTTCTCTTGGAGCACATCCTGCCTTAATCCAATCTTTTTTCTCTTCCTCTCCTGCCTCATCTTGCAACTGTTTCACTTCATCCCAGGTCTCTAAGACATTAGTAAACATCACAGAGAGTAAAGACATTTCCCCTTCTCTGTCCCTGTTGATGGATTGATTCGTCTTGGCACAGTATTGCGCAACATCGTTGGCATAACGGTTTCCGACCGTTATAAAATCCTCCCCTAGTCCATGGGCAGCACATTTTACAACTGCTAACTCCTTAGGCAGCTGTATCACCTCAAGCAATTTACCAATCATTTCAGCATTCTTTATTGGAGTTCCACTCGATGTCAAGAAACCTCTTTGTAGCCAAAGTTGGCCAAAATCATGCACCACTCCAAATCCATACTGACTATCAGTCAATACAGTCGTCCTCAAATCTTTCCCAATTTCGCAAGCTTTTGTCAATGCTATCAATTCAGCAACTTGCGCAGATTTCACCCCTTTCAATGGTGATACTTCCATGACCTCTGAAACTTTGCATACCGCATATGCTGCACATAGCACACCATCATCATTTCTCAGGCATGATCCATCCACAAACAACACATGGTCACTCTCATTCAAGGGTAGATCCCTTATGTCTGGTCTTGGTTTTGTACAGTACTCAAGCACATCTAAACAATCATGATCATCTTCCATCTTCACACCCACATTTTCAATATCTGGCAAAAGCGTCGCTGGATTCACATTCACACATCTCTCGAGAGTCACATTTGATGCTCCCAGTATCACTTTTTCATATTTAGTCAATCGACTATGTGACATGTACTGAGTTCTGCTTCTTGTCAAAAGAATTGCCACATTGTGAGGTACAAATACCCTTACAGGATATCCCATTATGATTCCTTCACTCTGTTCCAGACTCCTGCATGTTGCAGCCACAGATTTCAGACAACCTGGTAAACCCACAGCTACAGGGTCAAGTGTCGATGAGAAGTACGCAATAGGCCTTCTCAGTAATCCATGTTTCTGAATTAACACTGAAAGTGCACACCCATTTCTTTCACTGCAGTACAGCTCAAATTCTTTCTCATAGTCAGGCATACCCAAGGCTGGAGCCTCACACATTTTACTTTTGAGCTCTTCAAATGCTGCTATTTGTTCTGCATCTAGATCCAATGGATCTGTCATTTCACTTTTTGTCAGTTTAATCAGTGGCTTTGCTATCAATGAAAAATTAATTATCCACTGACGACAATAACCCACCATGCCCAGGAACATTCTCACTTCTCTCTGGGTCTTTGGAGCTTTCATTTCTCTGATAATTCTGATCCTGTCAGTAGTCACTTTTCTCAGACCCTTTTCAATATTGTGTCCAAGATAATGCACCTCTTTCTTGCAAAATTGTAATTTGGCTGGAGATACCTTTAACCCTCCATCTGCCAGATGATTCAGTAAAGCTATAGTATCTACTTCACAAGCTTCACGTGTTTTTGATGCCACCAGTAGGTCATCAATGTACTGCACTAACACTGAGCTCTCGGGCATGATCAAACTTTCCAACGATTTCTTCAATAACTGATTGAATATCGAAGGACTCTCCGTATACCCCTGTGGGATTCGACACCATGCTAAGATACTCTGGCCAAACCTAAATGCAAAAATCGGCTGGCTATCATGATGCAATGGAATTGAAAAGAACGCATGACACAAATCAATCACTGTATACCACTCAGCATCGTGTGGAATTTGATACAGGATCACTGATGGATTTGGCACAATAGGACAACATGCCACCACAATTTGATTAACTTTTCTCAAATCCTGTACGATCCTAAATTTCCCATTGGGCTTTTTTAGTCCCATTATCGGTGAATTACACGGACTACTCAGTAGTTCTCTCAGGACTCCTTGCTGAATCATTTTCTCAATTATAGGAGTTATCCCTTCAATTATTTCTGGTGTCATTTTGTATTGAGGAATGTTAGGATATGTGATTCCCTCTTTTACTGCAATTTTCACTGGATCTACATTATTCATCAATCCCACATCCTCTCCAGTAAAATCCCAAACTGTCTTTTTCACTGTGTCTCTCAGCTCTTTAGGCTAATCCTCCGGATTAAACACAGCAAATGCACCAATTAACTCACTTTCTCTATTTTCTAGAGTCACTCGGTACAAAACATCTTCATCTGGTGTCTCAAAGGCTATTCCATCCGGTGTACAAAAAATTGTGCAGTTCATCTTGCACAACAAGTCCCTACCCAATAGGTTCACTGGACTCGTGTCACAGACAATGAATCTGTGCATGTCTGAAAATTTCCCTATCTGTACTCTTACAGGTTCAGTAAGACGTGTTTTGATTTGTGTATTGGCCACACCAACTACTTGGATTGCTTCATCCGAGAGAGGAAGATTTCTAACATCTGTTGACCTGACAGTTGATCTTGTCGCACCTGTGTCTACCAAAAAAGTAACACTCTCCTCATTTATTTTCCCATCCACAAATGGTCCTGCCTGGTCTATTTCTAGAGTTGCACCAAGTATGCACTCTTCTTCCTCTCCTCGGCACCGTCAATAATCACCCTCAGACTCACTCTCTTCACTCTTTAACAAGTACTGCTGTACTTTGTTAGAACGTCTTGGTTTGTTTACCTGCTCATCATTGTAGAATCCTGAATCCTGATTATACTTTTGTAACCCTCTATTCTGCGGCAAGGGCGGTTTTGGCTCTTGACTCTGCTGTCTCACAACTTTCTGTTGTTGCTGCTGTTGATTATTTCCTTCGTTCTGCACCTGTTGATTTAAAGTTTTATTTTCATTACTCACTAATGGTGGATTAGGACACTCCGATCTCCAATGCCCCAATTGGCCACAGTTGTGACAAGGGAACTTTTTCTTCGCTTCCTCAAGACTTCCTTTTCCTTTCCCTGCATATCTAGGTCTATTCCCTGCATTGTTTCCTGGATTATTCGCCTGTTCCACTAACTGTGCTTCTTGTCTTTCCGCAACTTTCACTTGTGCCCACATTGCTTTCTCTTTCAGCTTTCTTTGTTTTGCTTCAATCTCATCACTGAAGTATTTTGCATGCCTCAGGATCTCATCTACTTTCTTACTCTGCCAATCCACTGTGTGCTCACGAATTCTCTCACCAATTTCAGGTCTAAGGCCATATACAAATCTGTATACAAAATGACTCAAATCTTTGTCACCCAGGTGTTCATCTCCACTGAATTGTTTAAATGCCAGTATCAGCCTCTCGTAAAAAGCATGAACTGATTCTTTCGCTTCCTGTTGTGTTCGATCTATCTTTACCCAGTCTGTCTCTTTTACAGGTACTTTACTCTTCAGGTATACCATCACCTGATCATACTTCCTCATTACCTCTGGATCTGGTGCCCCTGTTCTTGGGTCTCTTGGATATTCCTCAGTAGGCCAACTCACAACTATTTTACACTCAGTCCACAAGTCTGCTGGAACAATTATATCAAACAGACTATTCAGGTCAACCCACAGCACTTTTGACAATTTCACAAACCTATCTACCTGCCTATACCACTCGACGGGCTTTTCTCTCAATCGAGGGAAATCATTCGTGAATGATAAAATATCTTGTCTAGTCCATGGAACATGTACATATCCTCCTCCAGGTATTTCTCTCATAGGATAATTATCCACTGGTTTCTCCTTTTCTCTCACTGGAAATGCTGAATAAGTTGTTCTATCTTCAGTCTCATCTCTTTTCTTGTACCACCTATCCTTCCACTTTTCTACATCACCCCATCTTCGCAATAATGCTACCATTTCCTTAATCTGTCCTGTTCTACCAGTAGCATTCAAATTTTCAATGTCCTTCTCTGTAAAATCCATCCTGTAAGTTCTTTGTAAAGCTTTCACTTTATCAATGTCAACTCCCTGTTCATTTGCTATTGCTCTTAGCCTGTCATGTGTATTCCTTGCTCTCCAGGTAACACTTTTACACATAAACATTAGTTCACCATCATGATGACTCTTCAGAATCTCTGTTGGAACTGTTCCTGTGACAAGCTCTTCTAGTTCTACACGTAACTTAGCTACATCAATTACTTGTGAATCTTTATCCTTTTTCTGTAGAACCTTCATCCAATCATTCAAATCATCAACTGTTATTTCAGCAGTTTTTCTCACAGGAACCACTCTCTTTTGCGGTTCTAAAATTGGCATCCCTGAACAACTAGCTTCACTAGCATCCAATATTTCACTACATGTGTCATGTCTTGATTGTCTCAGGTCATTTCTTTCTGCTCTTTTGCCTGAATCTCCTGAAGGACCAACTGAATTTGTCAGATTATTCCCAACATATGGAATCACCAGTCCATTCTCACCTGTCCTCTGTTTGTCAAACACAGGCATAACTGGACCTATTGTTACAGGCACCGTAACAGCCTCTAAATTCTTCGTTAACTCCCTAATCTTCTCTGTCAACTCTGTTGTAGTTCTGGCTAATTGTCTGGCATTCTTATCAAGATAATGATCACTTCTCACCTCAGGTGTCTCATTTTCCGTCTCACTAACACAAACTGTATCTCTTATCGGAGAAACAACTGGTGTACTTTTATCCGGTTCTGGTCTATATGGAGGTGGTCTTTTGTAAATCATGTCATTCAAGACCTCATCCTCATACTCATTAACTCCATATTTTCTCATTTCTGATTCAGGAACCCTTTCTGCTCCTCCTTCAACTGTTCTCATCGGATATAATCCCTCTGACATACTAACATCTCGCCACCTTTTCATTCGATCATGATGAGTCTCACGATCATGTCTCCTCCCAAACATATACCTATAGTACCCTCCAGATCTTTGTTTCTCTCTCTCATGTACTTCCTCTTCCCATTCCACTAAAGCCTCGAACTGTGTAGGTCTCGGTTTCGGGTCAAGACATAGCATTTTTTCCCGTAGATTTCTCAACACGGCCAGATTAAATGAACCATGTTCTGGAAAAGCTAGAACACCATCTTCTTTAGTATACTTAACCCAATTCTCCAACCATATACAGGTATGAAACCCATGTCTTGCAGCCATGAAGGATGCAGGTGTTTTCGGTGGAGGTAACAACTCGCCCTCTCTTGTTTTAACATCTTTATCCTTGCTAAACCACTTTTTAACTTTACCAAAAAATGTTTTCTTCTTTTTCTCTTCTTGGTAATACATTTTAGCGTTTACAAAAAACTCTCTACTCTTTCCGTATTATAAATATACAATACGAATTTTCAACCAATTGCAGCGCGACTCACACTAACGCACCAATCCTTGAACGTTTACGTCACTAAATAGCTCTTCCAATCCTTGCGCGGCTCACACTAACGCACCAATCCTAGCGCGAGCACTATTCTGATCTACCATCCAATCAGAGCGCGGTGTTTCTGACGTCACCAGTCGCTGCAGTTTGTCTCTTGTCTTCTGTCACTCGTCTACCCCTCCTTTACAAAATCTTTTCAGTAGACTTCGTGTCAAAATTTCTACAAAATCTATTAGTTACAACATAAAAACATCTCCATTGTCTGCTTCGCTAACCACGGAATAGTAAAAGAGAGTCTATTTCATAAGAAACCTTTCATTGACACAGTAGCACTTCTACTACTCTGCCCTACTAACATACATTCATTAACTGTTTCCTCTAGGACTTGTCCAAAGAGTCTTACAATCAACTAAATGTACAAACATTCACGCACATTCATACAAAGGAAATATAGTACATACACACAGAATCCTGCTTCCCGAGAACAGACAATCTGCTCCACTACAGAATTATAACATACATCAACTAAGCAAGCTTTCTTTGCCCAGTTCTTCAAATAAACTCAGAGAATACCTATTACTCCTCCCACGATAAGCTTTAACGGAAATCCTTACAGATCCCTGGGACTTAAGACCAGAGTTTCACAGATAACCTTCACTATCATACACACTCCTTATATACCAGAAATATCTAATAGTAACATACGACGATGTCACTAATTCCGAACCCAGACAATGTGACGCGCAACTTCAATTGTCACACGTTATTCCTTACAATTCCGTCTTTCCCGAGAGCAGCATTTACTTCCCTCTGCCCTACTACGGAACTGCTACAGCTTCCAAGTTCCAGAAGCACTACATATAACTCAACATTACGACTCTAACATATAGTATTAGTACATATGTCAACATGAACCAATAATCAATAATCAATAAAAGCAATCTTATCAGATCAAGACAATCATCAAAAACCATCATCCTCTGCTACCAGGAAATTGATAGAGATCAGGGTGTGTACAATATTCCCACTACCACGGATAAAGTAATCTCACAGTTACACGCACATGCATACATCATACGCTAGGGCCCATTTCACTAACATACGCTCAAATACTCTACCAGCAATAAACCTGTGGAAGGAAAACACTCCCAAACACCCTGCATCTATACCGAGGTCGATAAGACCTGGTTTTTGTGACTGTCCCTAAGCATAACCTATACAATATATACAACAATAATCAATAATGCAAACCCAATAATTGACAAAAAAGAATATCCAACACCATGTTTAAAATTATATTGCTTTATCTAAAATTAGTCAAAGGAAATCAATCAGAGTAAATCATTTCTCATAGTTACCTATTCTAGCTAAATGTCAGACCGGGTCAGGACAAGTCTCTCGGTAAATGTCTCTCAAGACGAAGTCACTTCAGCATCAATCCTCAGCAACGCAGATTCGGTACGCGGCAAAGGCAAAATGGCAAGTGGCAAAAACCCTCTCTAGGCTGTCATCTCTTATAGTTTCCAAACAATAGAAAGATACATTGGGAACATAGAAAAAACTATAATGTCCGCCGGACTTGCTGAGCAGAGCGAGAAGGAAAGGATGTAACATCGCTATATTTGAGAATCTCCGCTCAGGAAAAGTACACATAACGAAAACTACGGAACAGGAACCAAGAAAATAAAACATGTATCACAATAATCCTGCTTCTCCTCGGCCATCGAGCCACAGTTCAGAGCTTCTCTCTAAGGCTCCTTTGTTTCCCAAGGCTGCCAAGGACACTTTCACTTCTCTTGGAGACTTCCCAAAAACTGCTGCTGTCCTCATGGAAAGTTTTTCAACAAGGACCATGGTCAGTTAGCTTCAGGACCATTTCCAGCAGGGGTCTCCCTCGTCACAGTTTTCATATTATAAATCACAGCCAGGCTCACAATTCGGCCATCTTTTCTTAGGCCAACATAGGCCTCAATAGACCATCTTAATTAAAAGAGACAAAAACAACGTTACTACAGCATAGTGATTAAACAGTGTTAACCCCACTAATACCCTTATGTGTATGCATTTATCTAGCACTTGCAACATAGAAAAGCATTAATTCAGAAAGCGTTTTGTGCTCAAAAATAAACAGCACATAGCAACGTTTAAACATGAAAACACGCACGTTATTTTTAAAACAGCATATTTATGCACACCCACGTGTAACTCTCTCTTCTCTTGTTAGGACAAACGGATTGATTAATATAAACGCACTTGCACAAGACAAATAATTAATTATTAATTATTAATAAATCAGTACAACGAATAGACATGCCAGAGCTTCAAAAAGCCCCAGAATTTTCAAACTGAAAACTCTGCTCCAGCAGTAGCACGCCCCATCCTGCAGCGGGGCAGGAAGACCCCTATGATGAAGCATGACACCAAGGGCCCTTTTTGGTGTGTGAGGGGTATTTAGGCAAACACTGTTTGCATCCACACCAGAATGAGAAACACACTTCCCTATCACTGTCAGACCTTTTAGGTGGATCTCTTTGAATTCTAAACATAAACATGCTACTGCATTTGTCTTCTCAGACAATATTTGGACATGCAATAGGTATATCATTGTAAATATATATGAGGAGACAATGTTAAATAAACTAACTTAGGTACCCGACAATGTGGATTTGGGGTAGGCCAGCACTGCAAGTTGGCTTGCAGTGCTGCCCAACACCAAAGGATAAGGGTAGGAATGCGCCATATTAATCCAATTTGGTGCATTGCTGTGGCTTCACCCTGCACTGGTGCCACATTTGGCAGACTTGCCCCAATGCAGGAAACCTTGCACCATGGAACAAGGGTGCCTGTGTTGTTGCAAGGATTGACTTTGTGCAGGGAGGGGCAACTGCCTGCACCAAATTTAAGCATACCGGAAGATGCACAACTTGTACACACATGCTTAAGCCGCGGGAACATGGAACATTGCTAGAACCAGAATCATGTCACATCCTACGGTGCCAACAGGCCAGGCCACCAAAGAGCCAAGCCATGCCACAATAGAGGAAAGTCAGGCCAGGCTAGGGCCATGCTATGCCAGATCAGGGGCATCCCAACCAGGTTCAGGGCCAAGTCGTCCTCAGCACCCACAAAGTGTTGTGCCCCCTGCTCCTCCAGCAGCCACACAAGCTAGAAGCCCACCCTCTCAGAACTCGGAGTTAAATTACACCATTATTCAGGAACTGCACACAATTATAAGGAAACTGGACATAGTCCCTGAGAAGCAGAGCCAGAAGGACACCCAGTTGTCCAACCTTGAGGAGGTCATTGATCAGGTTGCCCAGTTGATATAAACATTTGGTTTAATTTGGATAGTTTAGTATTTAGCATAGGCTTTATGATCGAAGTTCGATAAAATAGGTTTAGTTTAGTAGGTAGCTGTTTGATATTTTATGTATATTTCTTAACTGGTTTTCGTTTTCACATATTTATGAAGTTTTAGGGGGTGGGAGGATAATGTTTAGGGTTTATTACTAGAAAAAAATAAAACATAAAAAAATTATAATAATAATATTTATATATTTCTTTAGGTTTAAATGATTAGGTAGTGTATGTATAGGAGTAGCTTATGTTTGTATTGTGTGACTATGTGTGTTAAGGGGGTTTAGGGGCTTATGTTTAACATTTATGTTGTTGCATATATGTAGAGTAATGTAAGATAAAATTAAGTAGGTTAGGGTAGAGTTAAGTTAAGGTAGTGTAGCTTATTTAGCATAGGTTAGATTCACAATAATTTAGGTAAGGTACGTTAGTGTAGTGTAGGTAGTTTTAGATTTAGATATATCATAATACTCATATTTTAAAAAATCTACTTTCATGACTGCTTAATGATTTACTGTGTAAGAGTTGTTATACATGTTTAGGTTGATTTGAGCACCTGCTGCAGGATTTCCATGCAGTGTTTGTAGATATGTGTAACTTTGTGAGATGCCAATGGACAAGAGTCAGTCAGAATCAGAGTCAGTCAATGTTACAATGGAGTCACTTAAAATGTGGGCATTGTAAGTGGCCCTCTTTGTGTAAATGGACACACAGCCCAACTCAGGTAGTCACTTACTGTTGCACTGTGTGTGTAGGTATGCTACATGTATGGTAGGGATGAATATGCCCACCCATAAAAACAAATAATGGATGTGTTGTTTCATACACTGATGACAGTTACTTACATACTGACTCTTGCACCATTTTAATGTAACATCAGTGGTGTTTGCTGTCTAGTATCCACTGAAGTAGCCCCCACCTGCCCGGGTATTTCAATCACCATTCCCATTGACTATTTGGTAATTGTGCCACTTTGGCTCACGTTACCTATTCCACTTAGCATGTGTAGAGGTTTTCATTTGTCTGTGACCTTGATCATAACATTTGATATGTATGTATATGTTTATGATGATCTCATGTGTGGTTACACTCACACTCAATGCCTGTGAGGGCTCTCAAAGGCAGAATAACACATTGACTCTACGTATGCCGGTTTGCATTACTACACCATTCATCATTTGACATTCAAGGTGTAGCACTGGGGTTCTACACCCTTCAGTGGCAGAGATATGATGCTATTCAGATTGAGTTTGGCCATTAATATTGGCCTCTTTTCAGTGGATGCTACTCATATTTAAACTTAATTTTGAGCTTTGAGACTAGCATGTTTGCATGATGACATTGTAGCAATACCTGTGTCGCAGGCCCGATTAATACAGTTCTGCTATTGTGTGATTAGTTGGCCTATTTTACTGCGTGGCACTCAAGGTGCCAATGCTTATTGTCTGCCCATTGCATTCAATAGTTGAAAGGGATTTGCCGCATCTTTACATTGCAGGGGAGGTGCACGATGCTTCTACTTGTCAGACCTGAGCATGCTATAGGGACAAGAGAGAAATTACCGATAGATGCTGAGATGTGTATTTTGTATATACACTCCACCATGGTCTAGTTTTCCCTATCTGCAACAGACATACAACATGCAGGTGCATGTTAGTGCTTTTATTTAAAAGTGCTCTAAGGGCAATGAGCAAGTGGAAGTCCTTACGGATACAACCCCAACATTGTTTAAGAGCCATAGGATGTGCAGACAAAGTCCATGGGAGATACATGTCATGTTGCATTTTGAGGATTGGAGTGTTCCTTTGCCGAGGGGTCCAAATTGCCATTAGGAAAGGTAGGCCACATCGACAGTCCACAAATGGGTAAGTTCAATAGATGGCTAAGCAAATAGGAGACAGTACCAGTTGACAAGTGCACTGGCATGATCAGGAACATGGATCCAATGAGAAACTATCCAAGTGGCACAGACAAACATTACCGGCCAGTTCTTCAGTGCAAAATGTAGGAGTCCTCTGAGTTGCGTGGTGCCTCCCCTTAGATAGGTGTTGTTGGTGCAGGAGGTAGCTGAGGCACACACACATCAGGGGCAGGAGATGTGGATCCCCGGTCCCCAGCAGCATTTGTCTGTGCGAACAAAGAAATCAGCACAGTGCTGAGAAGGACCTGATGGTTTCCCAGCAGGGCAACAAAATTGTGGTGTAAGGCACCCATTGTTGCAATGTTGGAGTCCTGATTCTGCTCAATAGATTAAAATATGCTGCGTATCACCCCCAGCCGGTTGGCTGCCTCACTGGTGCCACTTTGGCAGGGCATTTCTTCACGCCTCTACCTCATTTCACCAACAATGTCATCCAGGGACTTATTCAATCTATGGAGCGGAGGGTAGGTGTGGCATATTGCCTCAGAAGCGTCATTATTGGGACTGAGGCTCCTATAGACTCCCACAAAGGTTCCTACCATGGTGTCCATCTCTGTCCACACCTCATCTGCCAGCTGCTGCTAGACTCCTACCTCACACCATTGAAAATTAACTTGGGCATCCTCACAGTCCAGAGTCCAGGTCTGTGCTTGGGCTGGTAGATGGGGTATGTCTGGTATTATGCGGACCCTCTGGAGACCCTCCAATGCTGTTGACCCTTCCCACAACTGGAGATGATGAATTTACTAAGTTGTCTTGGTCCTGGATTGGCAGGTTGACAGCCTCAGCATGTTCCTTACCCGAGACAGGAAGTGCTTTGTTCTCCCTCTGCGATTAAGATGTCATCTCCTTACTGAAGTTACATTTCCTATTTCTCTTCCCCCTCGGAATCTGTCTGGACATCGTGGCTGATACAGGGGTTGTTAGGGTTGTTGCCCTGTCTGCTGTTATCTGCTCCCTGCTCCATGTCTGCCTTTTGTGAGTTGTTTTTTTTCTTCAGAAGCATAACTTTTAAAGGGATTTTTGATGCTTGACACACTCAAAAGTGATGCAAAGGTGGTTTGCTTTACGTTATATGCCACAAATTAGCCTTATGCCACTTTGCCTGCACATGTATCAGTTTTTACAATTGAAACCGTCCGCAGATGCGTACATTTTTTTTGACGGGCCGTGTAGCCTTCACAGTGTGCTGTCCCGTAAATGAGACACATTCATGGCGTTAACAAATGACGTACCGCCACGCAAATATTTCTGATGCATTGCTGCCTTGACGCAGCGATACATCAGTTCTTGTAAATCAAGCCCTTAGTTTTCTACTCTTTCAACACAAACCTTTTACTAATTAAATGAAATGTACAGCGATTAAAGCGCAGATATATGGGATTATAAAATGGACTGTGGAGTAAAAAAGTAAACTGATATTGGATTTAGAATGTTGCCTTAAATATGACCCTCTGGTAATAATCAGGTGAGTGTTAAAAAAGTTAAAATAGTTGTGAAATATTATTATTAATTTAATTCTCTATTCACTAAATGGATTAAAGCCTGTGATATGTTAATCAAAATGCCAATATTAATGAGCATGGAGATCATGTATGATTAATTCAGGGTGAATTCCCATCATTTAATGCTTATGGTAATAAGATATGTTTCTCTTCTTTAGGAATTATTAATTGATTTTAGATCGAAGAGAGACCAACATGCTACAATATGAGCATTTGAATAATAAATGAGTAAACATAAAAATATCCAACATAAATCTATTCTAAATTCATAATTACAACAAGTTGGATATTGGTGAACCGAAGAGAGGCTAATACGCTGTCTTAAATACTGAATAAGAAATAAATGAAAATAATGATGCAATCCATGCAGGTCTATACTAAGTGCATGGTAACCCTAATTATAGATAGTGCACTTTTCCTACATGAAAATTTGTAAAGTGATAAACTGTAGTAAAATTCGTAAATGAAGGGGCATGTAGGTAATGAGATATGGAAAACATTAATTTAATGTGTAAATGGACCAGAAATTGACTTGATGTGATTCGTGTAACACATACTTAATTGTGTAAAAGCTTAACAAGAGAATTCTTTGTAATGAACTGATGTGGTTATATGTTCACAGATGCATCTATAGAATGACCAAAAAAACACACACACACACACACACACATATATATATATATATATATATATATATATATATATATATATATATATATATTAACAGAAAAAACCATAGGTTTCAGGCACGTTATAGTTAGGAATTAGCATTTAAAAAACCTCAGAAATTCACTGAAAAAACCATAGGTTTCAGGGGTGTTATAGTTAGCTGGACTTTTCACTTGTACAAAACCATTGAAATTCCCCCGTTATAGTTAGTTCAGCTAACTATAACTCGCGCGCCCGCAATGCACTGCTGATGACGTCACATATTACATCACTCATGACATGGTCAGTGACATCACTCATGACATCACTGATGACATCTCAAATGACATCACTGATGACATCACTGATGACATCATCCAGTGAATGTGTGTTATTCTGAAAATTAAATATGTTTTATATATGTATATCTCAAGGTCGATGGAAGAATAAATGGGTATATAAGTGTCTAAATGGATGATTTGTTTTTGAAAAATTGATTGTGTAACTGACTGATTAAGTGTATCATAGTGAATACATGGCTTAGTGAGTAATGTTTAAATATGTAAATATCTGTATCAGTCTCTCATTTTGTGTATAAGTGGCTGCATGGGTTGGTGAGTAGCTACATGGGTGTCTATATAGGTTATTAGTTGGTTTTTTGAGTATCAGTCTGAGTGTCTGCATGGTTCGGTGGGGGTATTACGTAGTGCATAGGTGCATGAATGAGTGACTCACTGTTTGTATGTGTTGAACACAGTATGTGTGCAGGACTGTATGGGTGGATGAGTGTGTGTATGGGTGTGTTAGTGAGTGAATGACTGTCTCAATAGTGTCTTTATGAGTAACTACATATGTTTTAAACTAGTATATGTGACTATTGGTGTATATATGTGAGTATATGTGAGAGTGAGAGATTGAAAGAGTTCCTGTATGAATACGTATGTGTTTCTATAAGTGATTGTTTAAAAGACTAAGTATGTGTAAGTTTCCGTAGAAGTAAGTGTGGTGGTGTGTGTATAACTGTATATGCAAGTAAATGTATGTTTGATTCTTTATTAGCATGAGTGACTATGTGTGTGAGTAACTCTATGGATGAGTGGCATTGTGTAACAGGATGTATAGGTGTATGAGTACATATGATGAGTGAGTACATGTATGAGTGACTGTATTGGACTGTTGGTGAATGAGTGGATGTGTATGTGGATCTTAGAATTACTGAAGAGGTTGTTGTAACTGGTATTGGTATGTCCATTGTTTTGAAAATTTTAGTCTCTATTTTTGAATGTGTGTATCAAAGGTTATATTAGGGTGAGAGGAGGTCTGCCACTCTATCACAAGGATGATGTCATCAGTGATGTCATCAGTGATGTCATTTGAGATGTCATCAGTGATGTCATGAGTGATGTCACTGACCATGTCATGAGTGATGTAATATGTGACGTCATCAGCAGTGCATTGCGGGCGCGCGAGTTATAGTTAGCTGAACTAACTATAACGGGGGAATTTCAATGGTTTTGTACAAGTGAAAAGTCCAGCTAACTATAACACCCCTGAAACCTATGGTTTTTTCAGTGAATTTCTGAGGTTTTTTAAATGCTAATTCCTAACTATAACGTGCCTGAAACCTATGGTTTTTTCTGTTAATTTCAAAGGTTTTTTAAATGCTAATTTCTAACTATGCCTACAGAGATAGGACATGTGAAGAAAGAAGAAAAAATGCACAGAAAGAAACAAAAGAAGTGCAGAAAGAAGCAACAGAAGTTCTCAAATACGAAGATAAGTGCAGGAAGAAGGATAACGTGCAGAAAGAACAAAAAGAAGAGCAGAAAGAAGCCTTGTTGCAAAATCATCCTGTACCCTCAACTTTTTCAGACGGATACTGGTGGTAACTGAGTCTGACTAACCAGTCCTAGAGCCAGTGCTATGTTAAAAGACACTTAGAATACAGTGAAAGCACCTACATACACTAGGGAACATTATGCGTTGGGGTCCCCCTGTGATTAGCCTTACCTCCTCTATAAGCCCCTAGTATATAATAGGGCATGGGGATTAAAACTACCTCTTAAAACAGGCCACAGGGCGTTTTTGCACACGTTAACTCAGGCCCCGTCCCCTCCTTTCACCATTGTGTAAACACACCCTGTGTCCGTTTTTAGTTGGGAGATTCATTTCTTTTTAGTCCTGAGGGTCCCTAGGGTCCAACTAGCCCACTAGGTACCTCCAGTAAGTGCCACAGAGCTGCGTTGCAGAGAGGTGTAAAAAGTGGCACGGCCTGGACCACCTCTCCGCAATGCAGCTCAGTAGCGCTTACTGGAAGCACTTGGTGGGCTAGTTAGCCCCCAGGGGCCCTCAGTATTGAAGGGAAATTATATCCCCAATTTAAAACGTGCCATGGTGCGTGTTTGCACACGTCACCTCAGGCCCCGTCCCCTCCCTTCACCACTGTGTAAACGCGCCCTGTGGCTGTTCTAAGTTGAGAGATTAAGTCCCCTTGAATCCTAAGTGTCCCTAGTGTCACACTAGACCACTAGGTACCTCCAGTAAGCGCCACAGAGCTGCGTTGCAGAGAGGTGTAAAAAGGGGCTTGGCCTCAGAACACCTGTCTGCAGCGCAGCTCCCTGGCGCATACTGGAGATGCCTGTTGGGGGCGCGTTTGCAGAGTGCTGCATGGAGGGGGCATGGCCTCCGGCACGATGCCAGTCTTTTATTTATTTTATTTTTTTAAGAAGGGGGGCTGTGTGGTTCCCCTTCTTATTCTAATTTATTGGCCCTGATGACCCCATCCCCCAGGGCCTGTCTCCTAATTATATTTTTTTGACCCCAATCCCCAGGGCCGGCCACTGTTTTTTATTATTTTTAAAAAATATATATTTATAGACACACCTAGGACATGCTGGACAAACCGTACGTACCTATCACCATGACGATTTGCGTGATATTCATTAAAAGGTGACTATGCATGCAATTAATCCACGTGGAATGTATTTACACCACTAGTGAAGCTCTGACATGTCTGATGCTCTACCGTGCCTAATGCCGGTAGACACCCTTGTCGTTTATTTATACAAACATGGGTAGCTATTGACGGGCACATTTAATACACATGCACACCAAGCCATTCAAAGGGGATTCGACAAAAATTCGACCAAAACTATGCAAGAAACCCCCCTCACAGTTAATAAAACACACATCCACTGCCGGATGTGTAATACTTTTTATTTTACTCTCTGGAAAGGGGACGAACATCACTTGCGAGTCACAGCGCGCTCCTGACAGAGCCCAATGCTGTGTTACACCCACCATTGCCTGCCGAGTGCCACACACCTCTGTATTGTATTCCACTAGCTAGTGCATATGCTATGACACTCTCTAGCCCATGTGCACTGTAACACCACCCCGTGAAAATGTCATGCCACACTTGTCTTCGCACGGGTTATATTGCCCCATCTAACGTGCCTTCCTCGATGCCTATGTTATAACGCACAGTGCTATGCCATACATATTACAATTTGGGATCCATATCTTTGTCACAGTGCATATGCAACGTTACACTCCCCAGCACATATTTTATATTACAACTTTAGAGACTAGTTAGGTTACACAACACTGCCCTGTGCATATTACACTCCAAGGCGCATATCGCATAGCACGCGCTAGTGCCTGTGCTATCTCGCGCTCTCCAATGAATCTGTCATTGCGCACAATGTATTGCATATTATATTTCACGCCTGGTTCATCTTATATCACACTTTTTGGTGCATAGTTTATACCATACACTATATCTAGTTTTCATTTTCAATCGTGCTCTCAGGACTATGTTCTATATAACACTGTGTTCACCTACCCTTTTCACGGGCATTACATTTTGCGATAGGGGGTGGAGGGTCAGGGGGTGTTTTTGCCAAGTGAGCCCGGAGTCACAGTCACTAACGTCTTCTTCTTCCTGAATAAAAGTGAGATTATGCTGCATACTTGTTCATATTTTAAGTAGTTTGCACAGACAAAATGTTTTAAAAACAATAAAGTTTCTAATACCCGCCTTCTCTGAACAGTTAGCTTGCTGCCCCATCCCCCTCCTCCCTATCCTCTGTTGTGTGAATCCATGGACTAGCCTCCTCCCTCCTGCCATGCATGGTCTGATGTGCTGCCACTGCCCTCAATTTAGTATGATGTACCAGTCCACTCCTCCTGCCCTCCATTGCCCAATTCTATGCCCCATCATTGACCTCCTGCTTAAACTCTGTGCTTAGCTTGCTGCCCCTATTCTCCTTCCCCCTGCCCTCCGATGTCTTTGTGCATGCCCCTGCTCCATCCTTTTTGCCCACCATGTCCCATGGACCTGCCACTCCTATCTACTCTGAGTGTTCTGTTGAGCTGCCACTCCCCTTCCACCTGCCTAGCATTGTCAGATGACTGTAACCTGTCCCTGCCACCTCCACCCTGCCTGTCCACATGCCATGCCTCTATCCTCTTCCTCCTGTCCTACATGGTCCATTGTACTGCCACACCCTTCTGCCCTCCCTGGTCTGTTGTGCTGCAACTGCTCCTCCTGCCTGCCCCGTGTGGTCTGTTGTGAGGCCCCTTCCCCTGAACTTTCTTGTCTGTGCACAGGTCCTGACCCTCCCTTCTATCCTCCATCGTCCTTTGTGCATGCCCCTGCACCCTCCTTCTTGCCCATCATAGCCATTGTGCTGCCACTGAACCCTCCCACTTGCCATGCATGGTCTTCTGTGCTGCCATGGCCCCTCCCACCTTCCCTGTGTGGTCAGTTAGCTGCCCCTGACCCCCTCCCACCTTCCCTCCATGGTCTGTGTGTATGCCATCACAGTCTCACTGTTGCTCTTCATGTTGTGTCTTGCTTCTAGTGCCCATCCTGCCTGACCTCCATGGCTATCTTGCTGCTCCTGCCCTGCCCCCTTTCCCCCAGCCCTCTGTTTACATGTGCAGACCCCTACTCCCTCCCTCCTGGCTTGTCTGTTCCATTGTAATGCCCCTGACCCGTCCCTCCTGCCCTTTATGGTCTGTTATGCTGCAGCCTTCTCTCCTGTCTGTCCATTATGGTCAGCTAGCTACCATTGCCTCTTGCCCCTCTGTTCTCTGTTGTCCATGTGCATGGTCCTGTCCCCTCCCTCTTGCTTTCTATGGATTGTTGTGCTGCACTCCCGTCCTGCATGCCCTGTGTGGTGTATTGTGCTGCTGCAAACCCTGATGCCTGCCCTGCAGGGTCAGTTTGGTGCACCTCTCCATGTCTCTCCTGTCCTCTGTTATCCAAGTCCATGTCCCTATCCCATTTCCTTCCATGATCCAATGTACCATACTTGCGAACATTTTGAACTTGGTAAGAGGGAGATTTTGAAAAAAAACTGGGGTATTGATTTTCCCCTTTGAGTTACATTGAAAAAGAGGATATTGTAGACAGGAGACAGATCAAATAAAGCCCATTTGAGCTTAAAAACATTGGACGTTTCCTGGCTGAATCGGGTCTGTTGGCATGTATGGTTGTACTACCATTGCCTCTTCCTTCTGCTCACAATGGTCTATTACATTGCCACAGCCTTGAAGGAGGGTAGATTTTGTATCACAGGGGGCCCCTGGCCCGTTCTGTCCACACCTGAAGTATGAGACCCTTGTCCTTGCCTTGCCAGCCGCATTTGTAGGCCGTATTAAATTGACCAGCGGGTCCTGTGTTGCTATATAATTATCCTGAGACATCCTTACCACTCAGCCAGCATAAAACCCCTGTGTAGGCCCTTCTGTTCAATATGTAGGCCTCTTTGTTAAATTGACCATAGCTCTGCAATTTTAGTGTATAGCAGTCTGAAGGCAGGTCTGCGAGGCCTTCTGCTCCAAACTAGTAGCCCCCACCCTACCCGAGTGCTCCGTGCTCGGTATCAAAGTTCAACATCCCCCTGAAGCTGTCGACATACAGTAGGCTGCATCCTGGACTGGTACTTGCTTCCTGGGCAGGTTTCCCGCTTTTAAGGAAGTGGCAACCGCAGAGCGTCAAGTTAGGAGAACTGAGGAGATTTTATACATGAATATATTGAATTCCTGTACAATACCCATTATTTTCTGTTTGCTCTATGGAACTTACGATAAGCGATTGGCCTGAGAGACTGACCTTTTCACCCAGTCCATTGTCAGCATTAAGTGGGTAAATGACGAAATGTCTGGTAAAATCTGCAGACGAAGCTTTTGGGTAGCATACGTAGGTAGATGTAGCATGCAAAGGAGCCCACAAAATGATATAAAAAGGGAGCACCCACAGATATCGACGGACAACCTCGCCGTCTGTATGTAGGTTAACAGGCTGTGCAGGTTTTCCCCAAGAACTGGGAGCTCTTGTCTTCCTTTGCTTAAAATGTCTTGCTCTGCTTTGCTTGAAGTATCTTATTCTATTTTACCTATATGAAATGTCATGTTATGTTTAACCATTGTTCTCTTTACTTTTGCATTTAAAAGATGTTGTATTGTAATTGCAGGAATGCTTGCTCTAAGAGTAAATGTGAGTGTCCCTAGGTAACATTTTCCTTGGTGTAACTTGTTTCTCATGATGCATTTATAGATGTGTTTTCTCTCTCTCTCTGTCAGTCCATTAATTGAGATACAGAGAATATCATGACAACTGTATGATTATCTGGATTCTGTATTTTGTACTTTATGTCTCTATTCTGCGGTTTCTTTGAAGTTGCATCTTCTCATTAAACTGCCATCGTATTCTGCCTCCAATTCCATGTCTCATATGTCTGTTTTCTTCATTTTTGGAGCAAGCGTTCCTAGGCACCCCGGCTCAAATTAAGGTGCCCCTTTTGTCCCTGACTCACTCTCCTGCTCAGTTCTGTGGTGGCTCCCGGGGCTCTGGGGACCGCCCCTAGCTTCCTTGACCCGTAATAGATCTTCCCTCCAACAGCCTCTCTTGCAAGTCCTGTATTGTTGGCTTGTTGCCCCTGCCCCCCTTTCCACTGCCCTCCATAGTCTGTTGTGCTTCCACGGCCCTTCCTGCCTGCTCAGTGTGGTTAAATTGTTGCCTTTGCACCCTCCTACCTGCCTTCAATTTTCAGAGTCCGTGCCCCTGGCCTCTGCCTCTCAACAGTATCCTAATGAACAACTAGATTGCTAACATTCTATATTTATTACAAAAGTGTGGAACGCCTGACATCATCTTGATGTAATCAAAACTGTAATACCTAGAGCATTCCTTTAGAAATTACATATATGAGAGGGTCTTATTGGCATCAAAATTATGGTTAGTGCTCTAAAAGACTAAAATAAGGACATATTTTCTGAGTTTTCAAATAGCGACAAAGCACTTTTAAATTATTTGTTATCTTTATGTTTTTTTATCTAGTTGACAACTTGATTAAATGTTGCACTTAGGGGAGAGGATGTGGTGTTACTTCCAGAACTGCAGACTTTGCAACTGGGGAACCAGGTTGAAGTTTCTGCTTCAGCTCGACATTCTGTGATTCTGGTCAAATCACTTAGTCTCCCCATGTCTACAACCAAAATGAATTTGTTCTTGTGTGATGTAACCAATGCTCATGTAAAGCACTCCAATACCTGACAAGTCTGCACTATATAACACTGCAAAAACACAAAATAATAAGTGTTTTGCACACTTCTGTCATTGGGCTATATTTGGGCTATATCTGGGTGATTTTGGGCTACATTTGGGCTCTTTTGTCTCCGGTGGCCATCTTGGGAGATTTATTTGTTATGAAGTTTCCTAATTTCCTCATGTACTGCAGCCTCCTCAGTCGGAAATGCTTTCAGTTTTTTACTTTGATTCCATCATGAAGGTATTCAGATATGTCACACATTTGCCATGAATTCTGAATGTTAGCACTCTAGTTGCTCATTAGATCACTGTAGTAAAACTACTGTTCTCCATGGAAGTCTGCTCCTGGTATTAAAAGTGCATGTTTCAGTCTGCATGTCAGAATTTTTTAATGAAATAGAAGAGGATTTGAGAAGTCACTCAAAATGTGCCCTCATTTTCTTTCTTCAGCATTAATCATAATTTCTATGGCATAATGAACTCCCTCATTGTGTTCCTTTTTAAATTAAATGTTTTAAGTGTTACCAGTTTATTCCAATCAAGATGGCTTCAGGTGTGCCATACTTTTGTCATAATGAAGACAGTAAGTGCTCTAGTTGTTTTTAAGAACATTCTTGGACATTCTGTCATTGGGCTATACTTGGGCTACATCTGGGTGATATTTGGGCTACATTTGGGCTCTTTTGTCTCTGGTGGCCATCTTGGGAGACTTATTTGTTATGAAGTTTCCTAATTTCCTCATTTACTGCAGTCTCCTCAGTAGGAAATACTTTCAGTTTTTTACTTTGATTCCATCAAGAAAGCATTCAAATGTGTCACACATTTGCCATAAAATCAGAATGTTAGCACTCTTTTTGCTCATTAGATCACTGTAGTAAAGCTACTGCTCACCAGGGAAAACTGCTGCTGGTATTGAAAGTGCATGTTTCAGTCTGCATGTCAGGATTTGAGAAGTCACTCAAAATGTGCCCTAATTTTTCTTTCTGCAGCACTAATCATACTTTTTATGGAAAAATGAACCCCCTCATTTTGTTCCTTTTTAAATTAAATCTTTTAAGAGTTACCACTTTAATCCAAGTAAGATGGCTTCAGGTGTGCCATACATTTATCATAAGTAGGACGGTTAGCGCTCTAGTAGTTCTTTGGAACACTCTGGAAAGCTGCAGTAGAACACAAAGGAATCAACTGACAGTCTCTGCCCTTGTTGGATGTACATGTTTTACTGAGAATGTCAGACTTCATTCTCACATGACTGAGAAAGATAATGTGAATTTACAGAAAATAAGCTCTCAGTTTAGCTTATAGATCACCTTCCAAACCTCTGTGGTAAAAGCATGAGAAAATATTTTTCTCTCAATCATGATATCCCAGCAGAAGGCTTTTTCACATGGTGAAATCACCTTAGAACATACCACAATTCCTAAAATGAGTATGGTACCATCAACAAATGATTTATAATGTAACTAAAGTCTTAAAATCTTCTATTAACTGCAATGCTTTTTAATGAGGTGCTATCATGTATATTGGTCCCAAGATGGCTGCCAACACTTCTTGGATGAAGTGCTGACAGCCAATCAGATCTCAGGATGAGATGTGTGGTTAGGCTCCGCCCACATATATATATTGATTTAAATGCTATTTTCTCAGGAACTACTGAACAGATTTACACCAGACCTACAAAAGGCACTTCCTTGACCTGAGGACTACCTCTCTGCCAAATTTCAAGTAACTCTGTTCAGCCGTTCGGGCTGTAGCTGTGTCTAAAGGTCATATGGAAAAATGCATGGGAAAAACGCGTTTTGGGACCCCCCTTTTTTCTCAGCCCCCGCTTGACGAATCCCCCCGAGACTTTCAGGGTAGGAGCGGAGCGTAGCGCCCCACCTATTTTGAAAATTTCGCGAGGATTCATCGACCGGCGCCAAAGTTATTCCAAATAGAATGTTGCGGATTTCCTATGGAAACAGGGTCCTAACTATAACTATCTACTGGCGACCGCCAGTAGATAATATATATATATATATATATATATATATATATATATATTCCCATACGCTGCCACAGTTGAAGGTGCACACAGTAACAGGCGAACCCAGCCTTATTGGTAGAGTCCTTTATTCGGCATCAAACTGGCAACAGCGCTGAATATTTCAATTGAGCCCCAACGCGTTTCGAAGCTCCTTCTGCTCCTTGCTCACGGGGCGGCTTACAGCATGCAGACGTAGAGGGAAAGAGTCCCGATTTGTCAAATTGTCTATTCCAATCGGCTGACGTCATCCTCAGACTTCTGGGACTCGTAGTCCCCCTACCACCATAAGACCCATATTGGGTTCTGCCTTCTGTAAAATCATATCATGCCCTTGAATAGGGCCTTCAGTTCAGAGCCAGTTAAATATATGCACAAAACCTGTCACTCTGCAATCTGGTTTCCGTGAATCGTGAAGCCTGCAGTCCACAATTCATCCAAGTGCCGGTGCTACCTTCCCGACCTGGCTCGGCCGGTGATATGTTCCCATACGAAGCCACAGTTGAAGGTGCACACAGTAACAGGCGAACCCAGCCTTATCGGTAGAGTCCTTTATTCGGCATCAAACTGGCAACAGCGCTGAATATTTCAATTGAGCCCCAATGCGTTTCGAAGCTCCTTCTGCTCCTTGCTCACGGGGCGGCTTACAGCATGCAGACGTAGAGGGAAAGAGTCCCGATTTGTCAAATTGTCTATTCCAATCGGCTGACGTCATCCTCAGACTTCTGGGACTCGTAGTCCCTTTATTATCTCCTGTTGTAACCTCTTAGTTGGATCCTCTTTCAACAATCTGTAGAATCGAACGTCTTGTAGTTGTCTTAAACATTCCGTTCGATAAGCGGAGGTATCCATTACCACAATTGCTCCCCCTTTGTCAGTGGGTTTGATCGTTATAGTATCATCCTTAGTGAGAGATATCAATGCTTGTCGTTCTCTTTTATTGAGGTTCTGGTATTGTCTGCTCTCATTGGAACAAATGTTAGTAACCTGAGAGGTAACTGCTTTCTCAAAAGTAAGAACCTGGGGAGGAACCTGACTAGCAAGAGGATTGAATGTAGATTTGTTTCTCAAGCCAGTATTCCTTTCAAAGTCTTAATTCAAGTCGATTGAGTCTTTACGAAAGAAAATCCTCAAACGAATCTTGCGGAAAAAAATGGGCTAACTCCTGTTTGATTTAAAAAATATCAACCCGGTAAGAAGGTACAAAATCTAAGCCTTTAGTAAGGAAAGACAATTCATCTGGATTCAAGATCTTATTACTCAGATTTATGACAAGATCGTGTTGTGCTTTGTCCTACTGAGCCCTCTGTCAGGTTCCGAGTCGGACGAGTTGATGGATTGTCTGTCCAATGGACCTGTGTTAGTTGTTGTCGCCTCTTGCCTCTGGACCGGCCACGGCCAAACCCTAAAAAAGGCAGATTCGGGTACATTTGAGGCTGTGGCTGGTAAGGAAAAGGTGGGCCAAATTATGGAAAGGGAGGATAGTTGAAGGGACCAGGCGGCCACCATGGTAAGGGGGGCTGAACACCACCACGCTGTCCTCTCCAATTACCTCTACCTCTTCTGATATTGCCTTTAGTAGCCGTATCTCTCAGATTGGAATTCTCCGAATCACTGGACCAACCTTCACTCCCTGAAGTAGAATAGTTCGATCCATATCTGCAACCTTGTCTGTTGTATTGGGGGGGGCACATAATCAGCACTAGTGTAGGGATAAACCTTTTCCATAGAAAAGCGTGCAAGATCTTTTTAAAATGTATTGATCTTTGTTGTTAATACCGAGTCTTTAAACTCCTTATTATGCTTGTTAGTTTCCTCGTTCTGTTTCTTAAACAAGGCGCCTGTTAGTGTAACCTTAATTTGGGATTCTAACTCCTGTATCTCTACTAATATGGTATCGGCGACTCACTTGGCAGTATTGATAATAAGAATCAGCCAATCGCGAGTACACCTCCAGGCTATCAAAGACCAGTCATTAAGGAATATTTTGTCATCCAAAAATAGCCTAGGGGCAATGGTAACAATTAATCCTGTTGGTGGACAGTTGCCTCTAAGATACTCTGTCATTATGGCGCCGTGTATGTACACTTGTGAATGTGACTTCTTAAGTACCAACAGTTTTGTCCAATCATCTCCTTGACCTCAAGCAACCCCTTGAAAGGTGTCAATAATACTAGGTGTATTCAAAAGAGACTGAGCCATAGTCTCGTCAAAGGCCAAACCCAAACCTTCAGCCATTATGATGTAAGAACAGAAAGAAATGTCTGCACTACAAAAAAAATTGAAAAAGTCTCAACCTAAAAAGATAGCTATAGTAGAGAAAAAGAAAGTATCAAATTAAGATACTCCTTTAAGAAAAAGAAGAACACAGGACCCGCAGCCGTAATAGCTGCTCATGAAACTAAAACAAGATGTCACCTTTGGTGAGTGAGGGATTTCGTCCTAAAAAGGGAAATGCCCAGAGCTAGCTCTGTTGGGCTTAATTACTAGTTCTGTTTCACTTTATTCTTTTGTAACTGGTCAGTAGTTGTTTTTCCACACTTGTTTGAAGTATTTTTTGTAGACCTCGGGATTTCTTACTGTTTATTGTTCTGTTGTTGGGGATTAAATCCTGTGTGGTCTTAAAACTTCACTGGGACCCTCCGGCTTTGAACCTTATGTTGTTTTAGTTTCATAAGCAGCTATTACGGCTGTACGGTGTACATATACGGCCACCTCTCAGCACACCACTCCCTATCCAGGATCGCACCAAACCCCTCCCTTCCAGATGTGTCAGTGAACAACGACAGCTCCGCACAGTTGGCCCAGGGTGCACGCCAGATGACAGACCCATTAAAGTTGTCCAAGAAGTCCACCCACATTAGCAGATCCTCTCTCATGCCTCTGCTCAGTTTCACCATGTGGTGCTTCTTTTTTACCGAAGCCGTGGCTCTGGCTTTCCTGCGTGCAAAGACCCTCCCCGCGGGAATTACCCTGGCAGCAAAGTTGAGTTTCCCAAGGAGGCTCTGGATGAAAGCCAGCGGAGCCTTGTCCTTCCCTATAGCCAGACGAATCTGCTGTCTTAGATCCCGAACTTTGTCTTGCGGCAGCCTGGATTCGCCTAAAACCGTGTCCAGTTCAATCCCTAGGAACGTAAGTACCTGTGCAGGGCCCTCGGTCTTCCTTGGAGCTAGGGGAACCCCTAGATGCTTCGTGAGGGTCTGAAAATCAGAGAGTTCCGCCTTGCATTCCTGCGTGCCATCCCGCCCAATGAAAAGGAAATCATCCAAGTAATGGAAAACCCCTGCCACCCCAAAGGTTTCCTGTAGCGCCCACTGCAAGAAGGAACTGAATGCCTCAATGAAGGCACAGGACACCGCGCACCCCATGGGCATGCATTTGTCAAAAAAGTACCAGCCATCTAGCCTAAAACCCAGCAGGTGTTGGCTGCTTGGGAGCACTGGTAGCAAGCGGAACGCCGACTCAATGTCTGCCTTTGCTAACCAGGCCCCCTTGCCCGCCCTTCTGACTAGGTCCAGAGCCACATCCAGAGTACAGTATGATACTGAGCAAGCACCCTCTTGGAGCCCATGGTTGACTGAGTCCCCCTCCGGGTAGGATAGGTGATGAATAAGTTTGTAGGCCCCCGGTTCCTTCTTAGGTACCAGCCCCAGCGGGGAAACTACAAAGTTGTCCAGTGGTGGCTCGCTGAATGGCCCCGCTACCCTCCCCAGTTCTAGCTCCTTCCTGACTTTAGCCTGCACTACTGACGGAAGGTTCCTGGCTGGCTTGAGGTTGTCCGCCTCCCTGCAAGACATGGGGTCCACATAAGGGATCACGAAACCTTCTGAGAACCCACCCAGCAATAGCGCCCCGTCTACCTTGTTGGGGTACCGTCTGAGAAGGGGGAGGATGTTGCTCATGATCACTGGTGACGGCCCTTTGCATGTGTGGGGAGCTGGCATGCTGGGTAATGCCAGGGGATGACTACGTTCAAGAGAAATGGCAAGAGCGTTTGGGATGCTGCGCGGCGGGTCATGTGTTGGAAGGGTAGGTGTTTCTGCTTCAGTCAGTACTACCTCAACTGTCCTGTTTACCAATGTCTGAGGGTTTCTTATCCTGTTTGGACAGACATGAAGTTGAGGGGTGTCGGCCACCGCATTTACTACACACATGCTGGAACTTACACTTGATCCCCCAAGAGCATGCCCCATAGTTAAAGAGATAGCAAGTCTCCGGAGACACCCTCTTAAACCCTCCTCTGTGCCCCCCCCCTACACGCCCCTCGAAAGGGCTGCTTGAAAGGTCTTGTGCTTGTCTGTGAGTACCCTTGACCTGTATGTGCCCCCCTTTGCGCCTTAGGCTGTATAACTGTGTTCTGCGCCCCGCGGGATCCCATATGGTCCATCCACAACTGAACCTCTTTTTGGTCCCACTCCATCTCCGGGCATACTGCCATCTTCTTCCTAAATTCGGGGTCGTAATTCAGCCACCCTAACCACCCCAACTTCTGTGCTTCTGTATGTATCAGTCTTTGGTAAAGCACAAGCGCCTGCCCTTGCTCTGGGAATTTTTCCAGGATCACTGACTGGAAAATGGAGAAGGCAGATAGCCAGCTGTCAATAGACTTCTCCGGCCACGCCTGGAACCTGATTTTCTTGTCCTCATCTTTCCCCCCAACCCTCCGGGCGTCTTGGCCATGTTGGCCAAGCAGGAGTAGGGAAAAGATGTCTACTAATTCACGCCTCCATATGAATTCTTTAACAGCAAGTGGCACCTCCCAAGACAAGGAGCTGTGGCATGACAAGAGTGGCGCGTGAGAGACCGGCTTGTGCCCTGTTAGCGACGGCAGAGACTGTACTGCCAGTGCATTAGCTGTTGCACTCGGCTCGGATGCTGTGGAAGGATCGACTGGGGGGATGCTGAGTCCAGCCTGGGTGTTAGTGGTCGCTGGCCCCGCTGCCGGCGACCCTCCCACCTCAACATGTTGCCTCCCACTAATCCCCACTGCCGATCCTACATTTGGGGCAGTCAGAGTCTGGTTAACTAGCCCAAGGACACCAACTGACCCAGCAGCTACCGCCTCTTTACTAGTACCTGGTAAACCAGCCCCTGTCTGAATTCCTAACACGGGTGCCCCCCCGGGGGGGACAACTCTTGCACATGAGTGGTTTTCCCTTGGAGAGCCCACACATTCACTGCCACTGCTAACCCTCCCCCAGATTGTTTGCAGTGGCGGCTCCAGCAGTTGTGCCCACCCTAGCGAGACCAGATCTGACCTCTTCCATGAAGCTCCTTAAAGTGTCAGTGAGCTTACCCAAATCCTCAGTGGTTGCGAAATTCACTTGAGGCATGCCGCAGGCCGGGGGGTGGGACTAGTCCGTGAGTCACGGGCGGGGGAACAGGCAGCTGGGAACTTCGGGGAGTGGCCACTGCTCGGCTCTTCGGTGGCGGCATGTCTGCCGGGAAATCTTTAACTGTTGCCCTGCGAATCCGCTTGGACCCGGAAGGGCCTGCTTCTTCGCTAGACTCCTGCTCTGTGTTAGACCCCCCACAGATGACCCCAGAGTCTTCCGGGTTGCTCAGCTTCAATAGGTCAGCAGCCCAAGCCAATCTCTTGGTCTTGGCGAGTTCGATGATGGCTGCTAGCTGTGCGTCTTGGGGAGTGCCTTGCTGTGTTTCCTCTACTTGGGATGTCAGCGTGAAAAGCGAAGGGGATCCCTGGCTATCCATCACTCCTGATCTGGCCGACTCAATCTGGAAGAAAAACAACTGTGAGCTACAACCTATACCATCGAGAACAGACACTCCTTATATCCTCCAGTTGTCCCTTCTGCGACGCTCTGACCTGCGCCTGTACTTACTATGCGTGAATTTGAGCTAACGTGCTTGAAAGATGTCGTTCGCAGGGTACTTCAATTAATTCTGTAGTTAAGATGAAGCAGAATTTAGGTTAGCTTGCCCACCACACCGTGTTCTTGGACCCTGCCATTCGCCACGCACAATTACTTCTGTTGTCCCTTATGCTCTTGAGACCCGAGTTCGTACTTACTCTCCTTAATGTCGCAAGCGAGTTTAAATGCAGCACCTCACTGGATCCTTGGTGAGATCTGTGGTGGAACAGAAGTAAAATTAAATTAATTCTCTCCCCCACACTCTGGGTGGCCCCTGCACATCTGCCTCCCATCACGGAAGGCGTGGAGGGAGGGCTGCCCCCTGTCACCTCCTTTCACATGGCCTGTGCGAGAGAACTCCTCTCTCCCCCAAGCCGTCAGGCCCTGAGTAAGGAGCAGCTTATGTCGCCAGGATATCCATACATATGTCCTGATGCTTGTTCCCTGTCGAGGGAGGAGGGGTTAAGGGGGCGAGGTTGATCAAACATAGGTCCAAGTCACCCTTCTGTTCTTGACCTGCTAGGGAGACAAAATTAGTTAAGAACGGAACCCTGTGTGTGTAAACCCCCGGCAGCCTCAGCCCGGTACAGCGGCGTGCGTTTGAAACTCTTCCCCCCGCACTGTGTCTGCTGTGACCATCTAGTTGGCCTGCTGTTACCCGTGCCCCAATCCACCATCGTGCCCTTGCTTACCACGCAACCCCCACCTGAGAAAGCGGGCCCTGTATACCGGTTGTCGTGTTGTAATTCCTCGCGATCCTGTAAGACAAATCATAGGTTAAGCAGCCTCAGATCACGTAGTCTCCTTGCTACTAGCCCCTGCATGCGGCAGCTGAATAAAGACGTGCATACATTTCTTTTTTTTTTGGGGTGCTTCCCCCAAGGTCCTTAGCACTGCACTGACCTGTGCCCCGCCTCCCTTGTACCTGGCACAAGAGATAAGTGCTGCCCAGCCCACACCATGCAAGGTCGCTGGACATTGCAGCCCACTAGGCCCGGTGTAAAGTATCTGCCCCTGGTACAACAGCAAAACACGCTAATGACAACACGCAAAACACACCAAGCTACCCCCGACTGTGCCCTATCCCAGTTCAGCGTATAGCTGCGACATGTCCAATGTCTGGGGTAAAGAGCGCAATGAAGGACTAACATCGCGGCAAGGGTGGTGCCCAAACCCTGTCGTTGAACCAGCCGCGCAGCAGTCCCCTTGCGCCCCCCAGACAGCCGGCGCACCTAACTCAGGCCCCCCCTCGAGCAACCATCCCCCAAACATGTGGCTTTCAGGAATACCTGTGGTATGTATCTTGACGCGCAGTCTTAGTGGGTGCACGATCGAGCCTAAGCATTCGGGATACCCTGATGGCAAATGCCTGCAGCACCTGATATTCCCCGGCGGTCTCCCATCCAGATGCTGACCAGGCCCGACCCTGCTTAGCTTCCAAGGTCGGACAAGATCGGGCGCATTCCGGTGGTATGGCCGTAGGCATCAGAGCGGGCCTGTCAGGCCTCAAGTGCTCACGTGGCCCAAAAAAGTCCTTAGGAGCCCTGTAACTGCCCAGAGCTGTGTCGCGGGAGCCCCCCCGCACTCCGAGGCCTGGCCGACACCGGGACTCTAACCGTGAGCCCCGTGTGTCTGAAACCATCACCCTGGCCACGAAAGGAGATAGAGGGGGAGGAGCTGTCCTGCCCGTTAGGCGGAGACATAGAGACACATAGGAGACACCCATTTAAACCCAGAGACGCATGGAGACGGCCTGGATCAGCCGGATGGCCTCGCCGGGATGCCTGTACAAGGAGGGGGGGGCGCAAACGTGCAGGTGACGTTGCCGGTCCCCCCTCTAGACCTGGACCGAGCCCTGCACTCCCACGGGACGGTTGAAATGCATATTTATATAGCGCGGACTCTACCCGGAGGTAATGGAGCGCTTGCGTTAGCACCGTATTTACATTCACATTCAGTGTGTCCCAATCAATCAGTCGGTCCGCCTTCAACTCATGGCCCCGCTAAATTCCCTGCCCCGGCAGAAAAGAAGGGGGGGAGAGGCGACGGGGTGGGTCACCACCAGCTCTGGCCCAAGGCTCGCCTCCTTGTAAATAAGGCCCGCCCGCGCCCGCTTATACATGTAGGACTGGCCCCTCCGACTAGAGCACCGACAATGCCTCCGATTACAATGACCCGCAAGTGAGGCCGTCAAGCTCCTGGAGAACCCCCCCGCCCTCCCTCTACCCGAGGGCATGCACGCCCACTGCGGTGAGGCCAGCACGACTGCCGCTTTCGGAAACACTCCCAGCCCCCGAACCCCTTTTCTGGCCCCCAGTCCCCCGGAGTCAAACCCGCTAACCCCACGGAGACCAGGGGCACAGAAGCGAAATATGCCAACATGGTGGGAGCGAGTCACCACCGCAATTCAATTGTCATCAGGGGCGGGGCGGGCCAACTAACCTCGTGGTCCTAAAAGTCGATGTACGGCAGGAGTCGCATGACCGAAAGGCGAGACAGGCAGCGGTCAAGAGACTGCCCAGTGGGCGGGGGAAAGTATATGTACCCCTGTCCCCCTCCCACTACCGGAAGTGGCCGGCCAGAAGTCCCCCTGGTCCCACGCCCAGGGAGCCTAGTCTGCAGACTCCAGTGCCTTCCTGTGGCACTAAGGCGATCGCCCTGTTGAGGGTCCCCTACGTGGCCCCCCGGGCAGCCTTGGCATTGTTCAAGTGATGTCGCCACCCATGGCATTTTATCAACTTCAAACACTGTTTCCAGTGCGATGCATGACTAAAAGATTATGGCCTAGCCAGGGCTGATTATTTAAAACAAACCTCCCTAAATCCTCGGTGCATTGTGGTAACAAAAATAACAACGGTTAAAAATCCCCAAATTTCCGAACAAGTTGTCTTCCGGCTGTCACGCACATCCCATGAAAGAAACCTGCGGGCCAGATATTCTGAGGGGTCGTTGCTGTGTTATGATTGCATCTGCAGAGAACAGGGTGCTTGCTTGCTGTTAGCTTGCATCTTATCTGGGCATCTCATCTACTGACAACAGCCAGTGCAGCTCTGTTCACCTTTCAATCTCACTTCATATGCTCTATTCTCCCTTTGAAAGCTTCAGCAGCACCAGTGCGTGCGCTCCCTCTCCCCACCTGCTCCTCACAGCCCAGGTGGGCAGGGCCCAGTTATTCCTCCCTATGAACAAAAGGCAGTGAAAAACGCCATGGCACAGAATGGTCAGCACGCCTTACCTTCCATAGCCATTCTCTCAACTCGTGCTTGCAGACATACAGTAACCAGGGAACCTGCTGCCTTTTCACGGAGCAGCCTTGGGGGAAATGAAGTCTTGCGAAAGTCATGCGCTGCTGCAATGGAGACTGCAAGCCTCGTCTGGCATCCCGGCGTGTAATGCAGAGTTTCTCCATGCGTTAGTCTTTGGAACCCACGTTTTACATGCGTCCTTGGGAGCCCCTAATTACACATAACAGAGCCCGCAGCTGAAAAGAGAACTACAGACCCCACCATGCAGCCATTTACGTTCTTAGTTTTAGCAGAAATACACCTTGGAGCAATGTTCGGGCGCCACCTATTTGTTGGAGTCCACATGCGCCCGTCCAGTTTAAAGGACATCTGATACACCTGTCAGCATTCTAATGAGCAAAGTGCAGTTTTTATGCCCCTTGTTTTTCGATGCGCACTTCACCATTCTCACACTCATGCACATGCTATTTCTTTCCATTTCCAAAGACTTCACGCATTTTTCAAGCGAATGCTTCCGCGTTGCTATAAGAATCCGCTGTCCCATGGTTGTAAATGGGCAGATTCCGATCACATGCAAGCTCACACTTTTTAGCATGCATACTGTTCTTACGGTAACCGAGCAGCTACTTGGGTTTTGTAATATTTGTGGCGATATCGATATATTATATTTTACAATTTTGGTGGGATTCGCGGACCCAGCGCGAATTTCGCTGAAATAAAAAAAAAAATGCTTTTTTGGGCCCGGGGGTCAGGGTGTTATTGCCCTGCCCCCTTTTCTTGTTTTGCGCGTTCGTTTTTCTGTTTTCTTGTGACTGGGTTCTACCGAGTCACAAGATGTCTGCCAACACTTCCTGGTTTAGAGTGTTGACAGCCAATTAGAATGAAGCTCATGGTCGGGAGGGTCTGCGGATCCTCCGTGCCTCTAAATCTTTAAACTTTTAATTTTGATTTTCTCAGCAACTACTGAACGGATTTACACCATTTTTAAAAAGGTAGCTTTATGAGCCAAGCAGTACCTTTTTGCCAAATTTGGGGTAAATCCGTTCAATAGTTCCGGCTCTAGCCTTGCATAAAGTTTCCTTTGGGAAATTGATTTTTTGACTCTTATTTTTTGATTTTCTCAGCAACTACTGAACGGATTTACGCCATTTAAAAAAAAAGGTGTCTTTCTGAACCAAGGGCTACCTTTTTGCCAAATTTGGTGTAATTTCGTTCAGCAGTTCGGTCTGTAGTCCTGTCTAAAGTTTCCTATGGGAAATAACATGGAGAAAACATGTTTTAGCACCCCCTTTTTTCTCGGCCCCCGTTTGCCAAATCACCTTCAAGACAGGAGCTGACCGGAGCCGGCCATAAGTTTTAAAAATTTCACGAAGATTCGTCAACCGACACCAAAGTTATTGGGAAAACAAAAAACGAGTTTCTGAATGGATTGTTTAATAGGTGCATGACTGACTTTATAAGTGAGTGATTAAACATGTCTTACTAATACATGGGTGACTGACTAATCTGTTTGAATGTCTGTATCAGTCTGTAAGTTGGTGTGTAAGTAGCTGCTTGGGTTGGTGAGAAGCTACATGAGTGTCTATATGGGTTTTTGATTGGTTGTCTGAGTATCTGAATGGGTGCCTGAGTGTCTGTGTGGGTATGTGGGGTGTGTGTGACATCCTGCATGGATGTGTGAGTGGGTGATTCACTGGGTGTATCGGTTTAAGAGTGAATCTTTGCATGACTGACTAGTGATGTGAGTAACTCTATGGGTGAGTGGCAGTGTGTGAGTGTCTGTATGGGTGTATGAGTACATATGATAGGGGCTGTATTGATGAGTGACTGCATGTATGAGTGACTGTATGGATGAGAGAGTGGCTGTGTGTGTAGACCTAGGAATCAGTGAGTGGGTATGTAATAACTGGTATTAGTGTATCTATGGTTTTGAGAATGGCCGTCTGTATTTTAGAGTGTGTGCATCGAAAGTTATATGAGGCTGTGAGGAGGTGCATCAGATTACCACGTGGATGATGTCATCAGTGATGTCATCAGTGATGTCATCAGTGATGTCATCAGTGATGTCACTGACCATGTCATGAGTGATGTAATATGTGATATCATCAGCACTGCATTGCGGGAGCGCGAGTTATAGTTAGCTCAACTAACTATAACAGACAAATTTCTCTGGTTTTGGAGTGAAATCTCCAACTAACTATAACTTCCCTGAAACCTGTGGGTTTTTCTGTGAATTTCTATGGTTTTTAAATGCTAATTTCTAACTATAACATCCCTGAAACCTATGTTTTTTTCAGTGAATTTTCTCTGGTTTTGCATGAGTGGAATCTCCAACTAACTATAACTTCCCTTAAACCTGTGGATTTTTCTGTGAATTTCTATGGTTTTTAAATGCTAATTTCTAACTATAACATCCCTGAAACCTATGTTTTTTCAGTGAATTGCTATGTTTTTTTAAATGATAATTTCTAACTATAACGTCCCTGAAACTTATGATATTTTTATTGAATTTTTAGGGTTTTTCAAAAGCTAATTTATAACTATAACATAGGAGATGCGTTTGCAGAGTGGTGACCAGCATTCAGAAAATCCACTGCGTAGGACATACAGGAGGTACCAGGAGGGCTTCTTGGCCCCCAATGTCCATCAGGAGTAAATTGTACTTCATCCCTCAACCCGTAGTGTGCCAGAAGGTGCGTTTGCAAAGTGGTGGAGAAAGGGGGGCATGGCCTCCAAAGACCTCTTAGCAATCCCACTGTGTGGGACTTACTGGAGGTAACAGGAGGGGTAGTCAGCTCCGAAGGACATCTTTGGGGGCCAACTACCCCTGTTATTATCTCCAGTAAGTCCCACACTACAGGATTGCTAATTTTGCATAACAATCCACACTCCCTTTGCCCACCACTCTGCAAACGTGCCTCCTGGCACACTCTGGTTGGGGTATGAAGTCCCCTTCGCTTGTGGGGGTCCTTAGGGGCCAACTAACCTACCTGTTACCTCCAGTAAGCCCCACAATGTGGGTTTGCTGAGAGGTGGATACAGGCCACACCCCCTTTCTCCACCACTCTGCAAACGCACCTCCTGGCCCGCTCTTGTTGGGAGATGAAGTCCGCTTGCCTCCTGAGGGTCCCTGGGGACCAACTAGCCCTTCTGTTATCTCTAGTAAGCCCACACAGCTGGATTGCTGAGAGCTGTCCGAGGCCACACCCCCTTTTTACACTACTCTACAAACGGGCCTCCTGGTGCACTGCTGCTTAGAGGATGAAGTCCACTTCAGTCCTGAAGTCCTCAGGACACAAGAGGACCTCATCGCCATACCAGCAGTACGCCAAGAGGGGCATTTGCAGAGTGGTGTAAAAAGGGGTGTGGCTTCAGGCCACCTCTCAGCTGTCCCACTGTGTGGGGACTACTGGAGGTACCTGGTGGTCTAGTTGGCCCCAAAGGACCCTTAGTATTCAAGGGGACTTAATCCCCCAATCCAGAACGTGCCAGAAGGAGTGTTTGCTCAGTGGTGCAGGGAGGGGATGGGGCCTCTGGCGAGATGCTGGCAGTTTTGAAATGTTCAATTTGGAGTAGAGGCTGTGTGGCCCCCATTCCCTTTATTATATTTGGGCCCTGGGGACCCTATCCCCAGGGCCTGAACATTTTTTTTTAAGCGGGAAGGGGTATGCGCGACCCCCCTCCCATGGCTGATTTTGGCTCCGGGGACCCCATCACTGGGGTATGGCCACATACTTTTTTTAAAATTATTCTTAAGGACGGGGGCTGTGCGGCCCCCCTCCTGAGGCCAATATTGACCTCGGGACCCCATCTCCTGGGGCTGGCCCTCATGTTGGGTACTGCAGGGGGAGCCCCAATGCCCCTGCCTTCCCAGCCAGCTCCCTGCCTCCTGCGGGATCTGGCATTGCTTTTGGGCAAGGGGAGCTGCTGACATGCAGCTCCCTTTGCCCAAAAGCAATTCTGCATTACTTCTTGGAAGCAAGATCAGGTTTCCTGCTCTCACTTCCAAAAAGCAAAGCAGTGTTTGCTATGGCAGGGCAGGCGCCATGCTCCCTCCCCTGCCATAGCAAATGGCAATGTCCCAGGGGAGGGCACCCCAGGACATTGCAGGAGCCATCTCTGGGGGTGGCAGTCCCCAGGGCCATCTAGAGCTCCAGTAGGGGGGCAGCGTAGCCCCCTCCCAACTGATTAAAGCCCCGGGGAGGTGGTGGTCCCAGTGCCGGGGGTCTGCAATGGACCCCTGCATTTTAATCTACAGTGCCCGGGGAGGTGGTGGTCCCCGGGGCTTGGGGTGGGGCCATGAGGCCCCCACCCTAAAATGATTAAATGACCCGGGGAAGTGGCAGTCCCGGGGGTAGCATGGAGGGCAGGAGCCCCCCGCATGTGATAAACAAAGTCCCTGGGAGGTGGCGGTCCCTGGGGCTGCGGTCACCCCCGCAGGCCCCTGCATATAATTTCCTCATTGCTCCCGGACCTGTCCACCCAGGAGCTCAAAGAAATCAAGCACTGGAGCCGGCACTTCATTTAAAAAAAAATGTTGCCCGAATTTGCTCTCCCAGCGCATATTAGGCTGGCAATATAAAAAAAGAATGCTTTTTTACCCCTGTGGGTTCCCCTCCCCTGGCGGCCCCCCTCCCAACTGATTAAAGGAGGTGGTGGTCCCCGGGGCTGGGGCTCCACAATAGACCCCTGCATTTTAATCAACAATGCCCCGGGAGTTGGCTGTCTCCGGGGCTGCGGGGGGGCGTGGCCCCCCTCATTTAAATCATGTAGCCCTGGGGAGGCGGTGGTTCTCGGGTTTTCAGGTGGCCTGCGACCCCCTAAATAATTTTAAGCCCCGGAGAAGTGGCAGTCCCCGGGGCTTGGACGGTCCCACAAGGCTCCCCTGCCCTAAAATATTTAAATGCCCTGGGGAGGTGACAGTCTCTGGGGCAGCAAGGGGGGCAGGAGCCCCCCCCACAATTTGTTTTTAATAGCCCCAGGGGTTGGCGGTTCCCGCGGCTGCAGGGGGACACGTCCCCCCACATATGATAAACTATGCCCTGGGGAGTTGGCTGTTCCTGGGGCTGTGGTGGCCCCCGCAGGCCCCCTGCATATAATTTCCTCACTGCACATGGGACCTGGCCCACCTGGGGGCTCAAAGAAATGAAGCGCGGGAGCCTGCACTTCATTTTTTGTAAAAAAAGTTTGGCAGGATTTGCGCACCCAGGGCAAATTCAGCTGGAAATATAAAAAAATAATATTTTTTTTGGGCCCTGGGGGAACACTCTGAACAGGCCTAGGGGGTCAGGGTCTTTCTACCCTGACCCCTTTGCTTGTTTTTTATCTTTTAATATGTACTGTTTTCTTGTGACTCGGTTCTACCAAGTCACAAGATGGCTGCCAACACAAACCCACTCCCACTAAAATGTATCACAAATTTGAAAAATATTTAAATTCTAATTTTAACTTACTCCCCACCCTTATGCCCTATAAACCTAAAATCCCGCCCCTAAAACATTTTTTTTAAATACTCTAATTTTAATCCTAAACTTTTAAATCACTCCCAATCCTTATCCCCATAAACCCAGCTCCTAAAACATGATTAAAATCTATAAAACATATAATAACTAATACCAAATTAATAATAAAATACTAATTAAAAAAACGATATAATATACAACAATATTTTTGACGTCAACATTTGCAAAATCAATTTTTTTTCATTACATAAAATGCGATATTTTTATGACGAATAAACTTACCTCGATATTTTCCACCATCGATATTCTTTAGTCGATATTAATGCAATTCGATTTTGCCACGTCGATCTTCTGTCTCTGCACCCGCTTGGTATTACTTCTTCCTACTCTTACCTGTATATAGTGTAAAGGTTTATAAAAACAATTTGACATGCTTGTTATTGCAACCCACAGAGAAAGCTTACATCATGGCTTTAGAAGAAAGATACATGAACATGCTAAAAGCAACAGACAGAAAGTGAGATGTTTTAGAGAATGCATAAAAAAGGATGAAAATTAACGTAGAAAGAAAATGGTTTACCCAAAACTCAGACTAGATAGCTGACACAAAGGAAAAATTAGCTTTTGTAAAAAGGGAACACTAAAAAGGACTAGACAAGTAGGAATGAATAGTTGTGAACACACATTTGAAGTAATGGGAGGATCATGTCAAATTTTAGAGGGAGATGAAATTTAATTGAGGGGGTTAATACGTTTGCAGACAGAATGCTTACTTCTTATTACCTGCTGATTGGGAAGGACACTGTTATTTAGGCATACTAATACAGAAGATATACCATGTTACAAGAATAGAAGCATAAATCCTAGCACTATAGACTGAAACTGATACAGATAGAAGTGCAGCTTTAGTAGGAGACATATTTGGAGCAGTGATATCACCCGTAGGGTTCATATTAAATGATGATTAGATCAGAATGCTAGCTATTGTAGTAGATAAAATGATGACAAGCTCTTCTGGAGCTTTACTCCTAGTTAAAACTGAATTAATTGTTATATTTTTGTTTATTTTACGGAGTTTTATATAAGGATCTGTGGTTTTGCCAGACTGCATTGCGTTAGGCATATTTTTTTCTGTAAAGGGAGGAGTCTGTCAAATGCTAAAATTAACCCACTGTTGTGCATTCATACCTGATGGGAGCAAGCAGATAGAAAGCTTTGCGCAAATCATATCAGATCTAGAAGCCGAATTAAACGAATTAGAAACACCAGGTTTGTATGAACATTTTAGGAAAGGACTAAGCACAATTGGAAACTGATGTTCGACAGCTGGGAAGAGTTTTTTAAAAGCAACACTAATGCCAATACTGATAATAAAACTTTGATTACTACTTCTTAATATCCTATTTCTGAGCTGTAAATACTGTGCGCAAAAGACATTAAAACTTTCAAAAGAAAATATTCAAGAGGGATATGGGGCTACATGGGATAATGAATGATGACTACATGAAATCACTTAAACACAATAGGGGAATTAAAAGAAAAAGAGGAGACCCATCTGAAGATGAAAGTGCTTTTTAGATCTGAATTTGAATGTGAAACCAAATGTATGTGATGATTAAAACCATCAAAGGAGAGGGGATTAGGGGAAATTAATCCTAAAATGAAAATTTGTTTTACAAGCCATATTAATATTTCACTTTAAAATGAAGTTAAACTGCTGCAGAAATGTTTTCACATAGATAATGACACATAGAAAAATGTGCTTGCTGCATAATTGTAAAAGAACCTTCAATACGGAGGGGCGCTAGGTGGTGCATGTCCAAGATGGCTGCACGCCTGTGAGGCTCTGGCTGCATGGTGCTTACATTTTTAATTTATCCGCTACCTCTGCTGTGACATTCGCGGGTGTTCACAGGGAACTGGCAACTTACAACATCAGTAAGCACCGGTGCCGTTATTAGCTGAAAGCCTCCACTCCGTGTGGTGGTCGGAGCCATGAGGGATGGACTGCGAAGTGCCTCTGTGTCCTGCTCCGAGCCCTTCTCGGCAAAGCTGCCAACTCGAGTGCCGCGCCTCCCCACGTGGGCGGAAGGCCGCACTGCACCCGATCGCGGACTGACTGAAAGCTTGGCCGCGACGAACATTGCACCCGCCATTAAGAACACCGTTGACTGCGGAAGGCAGTGAGTGTTGGAGGTACATGTCGTTGGCCCTGGTGAGGCCCACTTTTTAAGACCTTTGCGGCCCTTATTGGCAGTGCGACATCAGACGGATAGGCCTCCAGGCCTGGCGGGCGCTGCTTGGTGACTGGATCTCAGGAGAGGAGCGGGCAGTAGGAATTGCAAGCTGCAACCCTTCAACTTCCACAGGCTGAGTGTATATATGCAATGAGGTGTGGAGGGGACGTACTGGGGCTCACTGCATGCCTCCTTAGATTGCCGGCATCATCACCTGCGTACTTGATTAACCTCGCCTGGCGAACCGGCCCCTACTGAGTCCTGGAAGCGCGTGGAGACCGGCTGCTTGAATGGCCATTTTTCGCTGACCTCCCCAGTGGTGGCACAATTGAGGACATTACTAAATACTATGCAGACGGCCCTTGTGCAGGGAGTGGCTGGACACTGGATGGTATTACCCCCCATATAGAGGCCATGGATACCTCCCCCCACATCGGAGCTGATTAGTGGATGGCTGCGCATCCCTCTGCACCCTTCTCCAGCGTTGGTTACCAGGGGAAAGGTGGGAGACCCTGTTGGACTGTGAGATCCATGGCTACGGTCAGTGAAAGAAGTCTGCGGCTATTTGCACTGTGCTGCACCCTGCTCCCCTTCCCCTATCCCTTGGCCCGGCAGTGTGTAGCCCTCTTGATACCCGCCGGGGACAGATCATACGGCTCCGGTATCCATCATGGGCAAACCAGCTGGTCAGCAGACGCGGCTGGTATTTGACGCAAAGTGAGCAGCCACACGTTCAAACTCAGAAGACTCAAATCCAGCAACAGGAGAAATGGCGCAGACAGAACCTCCAGTGCAGGGAGATGAAGTCAAGTTGTTGCTTCTAGCCCTGCAACACAGCATGACCGATCTGTCCGGGAAAATGAACACCATGAACACGCGCCTGGATTTCCTGGTCCAGAAGGATGACAAGCACGACGGGCAGCTGAAAGAAGCGGAACGCCGTATATCCGATACTGAAGAGTCCACCTTGAAACTGCAGCAACAGCATGGACAAGCTGCTTAAGGTTATCGCAGTGAAGAACGAAGACCTGGAGGCCCGCAGTCGCCGTAATAACATCAGAATCATGGGTATTCCCGAAAGCACAAACACGGGCTGTGTGGAGCAGTACGTGGAGAGATTACTACGTGGCACCAGTGAAGGCGACCCCTCTTCCTCCCAGTTCATAGTGGAACGGGCGCACCGCTCCTTGGGGCCCAGGCAACCTCCTGGTAGGCCCCCCAGACCAATCGTGGCACGTCTCCTCAATTATCGCGATCGAGACGCCGCTCTGAAAATGGCTAGGGAGCACAAAAACTTGCAAGATGACGGAGTGGAATTTACCATCTTTCCCGACTTCACTGTGGCAGTGCAGGAGGCGTGACGCAAGTTCATGGGAGTTAAACAAAAGCTCCGGAAAGCTCAGATTGAATACGCCCTTCTGTACCCAGGGCGCCTACGGGTTTCTCATCGGGGGAAAAGCAGCATCTTCACAAATCCGCAACAGGTGGAAGAATTCCTCAAATCAATCCAACGTCGCTATCCTGGAGGTGCATCGGAGGATCGAGCTTCTAGGTCCCCCTCTCCTAAAACTGATTGATGATTTTCGCTGGAGAGTGCGGTGAAGTGTGCTGAGCGAATCTCCTCCCGAACTGGTGCTTCTTGGTGGGTCTCGCCACACATGGTCCCTGTGGGCGGCGGCTTGGGGCCTGATGGCAATGGTGTGATAGCCGGGAGGCAGTGAGCCGACCACTGGCGGCGGTATCCAGATAAGTGACTGTACACGATGCACAAATTTGTTCGCCCCCCCTTGCAAATTTTGTTTGTACTCCTTTAGTATGGCAGATGGTAAAAACCTCTGTTGAGCCAAGTGACCCCCTCCTCCCCCTCCCGGCCAACTTCATCCCTGTTGGCATACTAAATACAACCCGGCCTGGGTGGAGAGAGGAGTAGTTTTTGTGCTACCCTAGTGACACCACACATGGGATATCCCCCTTACCAATTGTTGGTCCTATTTGTTTTAACTTTTCGAAATGTCTTCATTTGCTTTGCAATCTTATTGCTCAATCGGGGTTTGTGTGGGTGGGCTATTCCTGGCACGATTGGGGTGCCTTGGTGGGCGGGGGTGGGGATAGGTTTGTTATTGTACATTAAAGGTTCCAACATGATACATCACCAACTTAATACACTGACGCATACGACAATGCTTACATGCAGATCTCTTCATACGACATCATTCATTACCCATTTACATCATGAAAATGGCATCAAACATTGACCCCTTACGGATCAATCTACTTATGTGGAGTGTCAGAGGCCTGTGGGACCCTTGTAAATGTAGACAACTCTTGGCAGACCTAGATCGACACCAAATACACATAGCTGCATTTCAGGAAACACATACTACTCCCCACAAATTGACCTGCTTTGAGAATAGGTGGGTGTCGATAAGTGTATTCTCTTCGCACTCGTCTTACTCCAGGTGCACACTGCTACTGATCCGAAAGGGTACTCCCTTTGTCTTGGGCGGCTCGATAAGCGACCCCTCTGGTAGACACTGTCTGCTATGGGGTAGTCTGGGTATGCAATCAATCACCTTGGTATTTTGCTACGGCCCTAACACTGACGACTCCAACTATTACACCTCTCTTTGGGGACAGATACTGGGAGTGGGCTCCACACATATACTTTGGGGAGGGGAGTTTAATACGACACTATGCCCCACACTAGACGGTTCTCACCCTCTCCCTCAACCACATCACTACACACAAACACAGGAGACTCTCTCACAGCTCCTCCAAACTCACGGACTGGTGGATGCATGGTGGCATGTTCACCCAGGGCAGAGAGAAGGCACATACCACACCACGGCTCGTGTCGCTTGGTCACACCTAGACTATTGGTTAGTCACTCGGGGTGTGCTCCCTTGGATAGCCTCCGTGACTCACATGGCTAGAACATTCTCAGATAATTTGCCTGTGTTTCTACAGCTGACCCTCCCCTGCTCCGCTGCCCCCCCATTTAGCTGGAGACTGGTGCCTGAGGCACTCTTAGACATGGTTTTTCGAGCCGAACTGGGAGTGGGGATTTCAGATGTGTTTAGTCGTAACAAAAGATCAGTTTCTAGTATGGGCACTCTCTGGGAGGCTTTTAAAGTTACTATTCGTGTTTTCTGTATTGCTAAGAGCTTTGGGGTGCTTCATGACATTCGGGGCAGCTTGCGTAGACTGGAGGGGGAACTCAAACTTTTAGAAGTGGATATGTGGTGCGATCCATCGGGCACTCGGAGGTCTGATCTTAGGAACAAACTCACCGAATATATGGACACTGCTGAGCGGTAGACTCGCTTTAGGGGGAAACACTTAATTGCACGCCGTTATGGGGAAGGTGAGAGGCACCAAAGCTTTATTCTCCGAGGCTCCCACTTACATATCACCTAAAAATGCCACTACTCTTAGAGGGAATATTCTCCAAGACCAAATCCAAATTCCAGATCAAGACCTGGGGGGATCTTTATCTAAATGGTACATTTAAAGATATGTCGCAACTTTTTCAAAAAACACAAGCTTCCTCAATGGATATTTTTCTGTACGTGCGAATGAGACAGGGTATTAGGGAATATACACTGTCATACCATAGAGAACCCCCAACAGCGGCCCCGCTCCATCATATGTTGGGCACTCGCCATGACCGTACAAAAGCCTAGATTCTCTAATTATATTTTAGAGGTGCTAGATGCATCGGGCATCTGCCATAGAGATAGTCGTGCCATTCTCAACATGTTCACCACCTTCTATGAGACACTATACACCTCCCGGCATACCGCACCCCCGGATTTCAACAACTTCCTGAATGATATTGCTCTGGGATGGCTGGGAGACAACCAACGTGAATTTCTAGCCGCACCTTTTGAGGCAGATGAATTTAGAGAGGCAATTATGAAAATGAAATCGGGTAAGGCCCCGGGATCTGACAACCTACCGGTTGACTTCTACAAGACCTACATTGAACAGTTGATCCCCATATTAAGGGAAGTTTATGACGAGACACTGGAATCTCAGATTTTACCAGCTTCGATGAGGGAGGCGTTCATTATATCCCTATTAAAACCAGACAAACCTATGGATCAATGCGATTCGTGCAGGCCGCTATCCCTGATCAACACTGATGCGAAGATCCTTGCCAAGCTCCTGGCGAATAGACTTAGCCTCTTAATGGAGAACTTAGTGCTGCCAGACCAGGCGGGCTTTATACTGGGAAGGGCGACTTCTCATAATTTGTGCACGCTGTTCTCAGTGATGCACAGTGTTGACCCGCAACTGGTGATCGTGGTGGCCTTTTTTGACGCCACGAAAGCCTTTGACTCCCTATTCACCATTCTACAATGCATTGGACTCCCGGTTGGGTTTCTCTTGTGGATCGTTCTTCTTTATGCCTCCCCCACGGTTCGGGTGCGTATAAATGGATATGTTTCCTCCTCCATCATACTTACGAGGGGCACTCGACAGGGATATCCCCTCTCCCCGTTACTGTTTGCCCTCGCAATTGAACCCCTCACGGCGAGACTCCGGCAACATCATCCGGAAAAAGGTGCTTTTTGCATCCCATATTGGTCTCATTATATGCGGACGATGTTACTTTATATGTAAAAAAACCTGAACCATAATCTCAACCCACTGCTGCGAGAATTCATACGATTTGGTGGATTGTCGGGAATTGCTATTAACTGGACTAAGTCTCAGATATTTCCACTCACTTCCGCTGCGGAGCCCTTCCCTATAGACTACCACATGGAATGGTGTTCTGACGCTGTGAAATATTTGGGAGTACAGATAACTAATGACCGTGAAGAGCTCCTACGCTGTAATTATGGGCGTGCGCTAGAGCACATCACCATCTGCATCACTAGATGGAAAGCTCTCACGATGGCAGGACGTATCTAGCTTATTAAAATGATTATCCTCCCTAAATTTTTATATTTATTTTTAAACATCCCGCTCTACCCTGGATGGCCTTTTTTTAACATGCTCAGATCGGAGCTCATAAGGTTGGTCTGGGGAGGCAAGCAACCACGGTTACAGTGGGAGATACTTACTCGGCCTTATTCACAGGGAGGTTTTGATGTGCCCAACCTCGAATTGTACTATTTATGCGCTCGGGCGCATGTCGCGCACTATTGGTTTCACCCCCCCAGATACACACCTCAGGTCTCCACAGAACACTGGCTGGCGCATCCCATCCCACTAGACGGGATTATTCTGTCTGAGCCTGAAAGCAGGCCTGGAGGGCCGTCTTCCCTAGATTGTACTATTAAGGCCTGGCAGTGCCTCCTTCATATACTTAAGGCACCAAAGCTTTATTCTCCGAGGCTCCCACTTACATATCACCTAAAAATGCCACTACTCTTAGAGGGAATATTCTCCAAGACCAAATCCAAATTCCAGATCAAGACCTGGGGGGATCTTTATCTAAATGGTACATTTAAAGATATGTCGCAACTTTTTCAAAAAACACAAGCTTCCTCAATGGATATTTTTCTGTACGTGCGAATGAGACAGGGTATTAGGGAATATACACTGTCATACCATAGAGAACCCCCAACAGCGGCCCCGCTCCATCATATGTTGCGCACCCCTGAGGCCTCACATCTGGTATCGACCCTATACCACAGCCTATACACAGATATTGACTACAAGCCCTGTCCGGCCCGAGCCAAATTGAGCACAGAACTGGGTTATGATATCACAGACTAGCAGTGGGAATACTGCTGCAAGCAAACCGAGCTTGTCTCCTCGAACAACCGGCTCCGTATCACACACTATAAATTCTTACATCGCATATATTACACTCCTGCCCAACTGCATCGCTATGGTCTAAGAGAGAATGCACGTTGCGATAGATGCAAAACAGATAATGCTGACTTCCTACTTCTGGCATGGTCCTGTGAGGCAGTACATTTATATTGGCAGCAGATATTTGAAGCCCTGGCACACATGACCCTGCTGGAAATACAGATGTCCCCAATGTTGGCGCTGTTGGGGTATGCCAAGGCGATTTCGGCTGCCCAGCGTAAATTCGTCTCCTTTAGCATACGACTGGCCAGGCGTAGAGTAGATGGGGCAGGGGAAGGGCACCAACATTTAAGGAATGGCTAGGCGACCTGATCCTGTGGCAAGAGCAGCTGAATACTTATGCTGACTCAATCCCAGTACCAACAAGACCGCGCGATATATGTGCCCCCTAACCATGTACCTAATAGAACACCCACTCACGGTGCCTGCTGACACGAACTCGTTGCCTGCCTTAAATGTTTGCACTCGCACGCACACAACTGGGGAATAAAACAATAAATAAAAAATAAAAGAACCCTGTTTATTAACGTGTATATGAAATGTTGTAGAAATATTTTGTACCAGACAATTATTCTCAAATGTGCTCCTTTAGTTAGTCCGAAATGCCTTTTTCTCTAGACACATGCTCATAGCTTAATAGGTGTTTATTTAGAACACTTTGCTTAACACCAGCAACTTGCTTAAGAATATGCTGACTTCAAAGTTGTGTTTCTTTGGCTTCATCACACCATATTAGATCACCTACCTAACTGCAATGAGTTTTGCTATGACTGCTTGAACAAATATTGATTCAGATATATTTTACGAATGCTTCACAGAAAAATATTGCTTTTCCCCATCATATCTGACTTACTTTGTATTCACAATGGGCATAGAGCGCATCTTTTAGCTTAGGTAAGAAGGTTCTCATGAGAACTTTCCTCCCTGTAACAAAGTCCTAAAACAAGGTTTTATACTATATTAGCTTGAATGTTTGCTATGGGAATTGGGAAAAGAAACATCGGAAGTTGACAACACCATTGGATGAGCGGTTTCCATTGGATGAGAGGAGATAATGTCTCATACGTTCCTATACATTATTGCACGATTTTATATTAATGAATGTTCCTAGCTAATTAGAGGAGACTCTCTTAGACTCAAATCCAGATCCCTCTTCCTTTCCTTACGGCTCTACTATTGAATAGTTGGTCCTTTGTTTCTGTTGCCGACAGCTACTGCTAAAGATAACTTTATTCTTCTTTACCCAAAGACCCTTTTCTGATCAATGCTACTGCAAGTATCAGTCTATTATTGACAGTTGCTACTGCAGCTGTAAGAGACTTGGCTGGGTTTCCAGAGCTACTCTTTATGAGAAGTTCTTATTATCTTCGCAATCTTGCTCTTTTCTCAAATGAACACTTAATGGTTCCTATTTAGGGTAGATTAGATCTGTTATTGATATTTCTTTAAACAAACTAATCTGAATAAAGATGACAAAACAATACTAATCTTTTAAGATAAATAAAGGTATTGAAAATTCCTCAACCTCTCATCATTGACTGAACATTAATTATCTTATCTTTGATGCTATATGCATAGTTCATGTCTTCGTTCTCGCTCCATTCGAATACAGTGGGAAAGGTCCATTGACCTTTCAAGAGCTATCGGGATTTCCCAAAGGACAAAATCTGACAGTTCAGTGTTTAGTCTTAAATACCATTGTTAGCTAATCCTCAGGCTTCAGAATTACCACAATCTAGTCTTGACTGAATGATAGCCTGGATGACTGTTTTCTTTGCAGAGGGAGACAATAAGTGTAAAACATTTCAGTAATCACAAACCCCAAAGCATGTACCCACAATAGATTGTATTTGTGGTTTAAATGATATATGGACATCAAATTTCACCCCCAAGTTCCTCACAATACCTTCCTGAGGGCCTGGAGAAGAGGCCATTCTAGGCCAAAATGCCTGCCAGCTGTTTAATGGGATGTAATCTAAAAATAGAATCTCTGTCTTCCCAGCAATACACTTAAGGTGATGTATTGCCAGCCAATGAAGAACCGCGGTTAGACAGATTTTAACCAAGTTCCCAGGGAGCTCTTCATCCTTGGCACATGAGAACAATAGCTGGGTATCATCAGCATATGATTTGACTTTGGCACCTAGGGATACCGCTAACTGAGCAAGAGGGGTAAGATAAACATTAAATAATGTAGGGCTTAGAGCGAAACCCTGGGGCACTCCCACTGTCAACTCATGAGGCTTTGACAAATAAGGTGGAATCCAGATCTGCTGATTGCATCCTTCTGAAAAAGAGAAGAGACAGTTCAGGGCCTGACCCTCTATTCGACTTACTGCAAGCAGTGAAGGAGGATGGAGTGTGGAACCGTATCAAAGGCTGCTTTTAAGTCAAGCAACATCAGCAACGCCTTGCCCCCTCCATCCAATATGCAATTGATATATTTGCTAACCTCCAAGAGAGCATTCTCAGTACTATAATGAAGGCTTAAAGCCTGACTGGCTGGGATGAAGCGGATAATTAGATTCCAGACACCTGGAGAGTTTTAGGTTAACATGCTTCTCCAATATCTTGGTGGGGTCAACATTTTGCTGTACATTCACTAATGGTGGAAGATGGCTTTATGATGCCAGCTTTTTAAAATGTATATACTTTTTTTAAGGGAGTGATCAATAGAGATGTTGGTATGGATGGTAATACACTAGGGCCCAGATTTACAAGCTGCCATGACACGATATTTAGGAGTAGGCGTAAAACACAGGTGAAAATTGCATATGTGTCTCAACCAATATCAAACGTTTTCTTCCACTCATTGCTATTGATGTCTCTTCCAACCCATTGTGGGATGCTTTAACCCCTTCGCTGCTAGGCTTCCCCCCCGTGCTAAGCCTTTTTTTGGCTATTTGAGGTAGTTCGTGCTTAGGCCCCTGTAACTTTTTAACCACAAAAGGAATCCACTCCAAATTTGCATCCTTTTTTTCCAACATCATGGGGATTTTATAGATACCCAGGGTTTTTGGATTCTCCTGGAGGGGACCCAGAAAGTAGCCAAAATACAACTCAATTTTGTTTTTATGGGGAAAAATGGAAAAAAATGCTGCAGATGAATGTGTCTGTATTTTTCCCTCCAAATGGTATCAAAAAAGGGGTTGTGGTGCTGATATCACCATCTTCCCTGCTTTCAGGGACAAGCAGACTTTTGTCAGAAAACCAACATTTTTTACACAGTTTTGGCATTTTTCAGGGACATAGCCTATTGTTGCTATTTTTTGTGCTTTCAACCTCTTTCCAGTTAATGGTAGAAATGGGTATGAAAGCAATAATCGATCCTGAAAAGCTATACATTTTAGAAAAGTAGAGAAAATTCGGAATTCAGCAAGTGGGTCATTTGTGTAGATCCTTCAAGGTTTCTTTATAGAAACTAACCGTTGAATATAGAAAACATTGAAAATGAGTTGAAAAAAACTGCCATTTGTTTTCACCTGTAACTTCTTCTAATTTTAACAGCTGTTTAAAGGCAATATACCATTGCATTTGCTGGACCTTTCTGGTTATGGGGATATATAGGACTTGTAGGTTCACCAAGAACCTGACGAACCCAGAGCCAATAACTGAGCAGTGAATTGCAATGGTTTTTTTATTATGGACCAGGTATATAGCAATTATTCTGGGAAAATGTATACATGGAAAAATTGGTATGAAAGACACCTATATATTTATGAAATGGGAACAAAATATAGAGTTTAGAAACAGTAGATATTTGCACATTTCCGAAATTGGGAATACCCATACTAGCATGAGAATTATAGGTCATTCTTCTAAATGACTTCTTTTTTACACCTTGTCATTTTTTTACACCTTGTCTTTCATTTGGAAGGCAGAAACGCATCAAAAGTCAATAGGTAATAACCGTTGCTCTACAATTCTGTGTTACCCTAAGTCTCCCGATAAAAATGGTACCTCACTTGTATAGGTAGGCCTAGTGCCCACGACAGGAAACGGCTCAAAACACAATGAGGACACACCACATTTTCACAATGAAAAATTGCCCTTTTTTTGCAAAGTGCCTAGCTGTAGTTTTTGAACCCTAGCTCTGCCAGCACCTAAGGAAACCTAGCAAACCTATACATTTTTGAAACCTAGACACCCAGGGAAATCTAGGATGGGGTGATTTGACTGGCTCTCTCCTAAAAAATTATCCAAAAAATCACTTTTTCCTCACATTTCTGTAATGGAAAGTTCTGGAATCTGCGTAGATCCACAAAATTCCACCCACCCCGCATTCTTCCAAGTCTTCAGAGAAAAATGGTACCTCACTTGTGAGGGTAGGTCTAGTGCCCGCTACAGAAAATGGCGCAAAACGCAACGTGGACACACCACATTTTTACAGTGAAAAATTACCCTTTTTTTGAAAAGTGCCTAGCTGTAGTTTTTGAACCCTAGTTCTGCCGGAACCTAGGGAAACCTAGCAAAACTATACATTTTTGAAAAGTAGATACCCAGGGGAATCCAGGATCGGGTGACTTGATGGGCTCCCACCAGGTTCTGTTACCCAGAATCCCTTGCAAACCTAGAAAATTGTCCAAAAAAACACATTCTACTCACATTTCTGTGGTGAAAAGTTCTGAAATCTGCGTGGATCCACAAAATTCCACCCACCCCGCATTCCATAAAGTCTTCCAAGAAAAATGATACCTTACTTGCATGGGTAGGTCAAGTACCCTATTGAGGCGTCATCAAAATTACCTATCACAAACCAACCTGGTTTTGCAAGAGGGGTCCCATGAGTTTTTGGCCTGGGGCCTGGCGGCCATCTAGGGAAACCTACCAAACCCACACATTTCTGGAAACTAGACACCCGAGAGAGTCCAGCAAGGTATGGCTTGTGTGGGTCCGCCAAACTTCTCTTACCCAGAATCCCCTGCAAACCTCAAATTTCGCTGAAACAATTACTTTTTTCTCAAATATCCGTGTGGGAAAGTTCTGGAATCTGCGTGGATCAACAAATTTCCTCCCACCCACCGTTCCCCCAGTCTCCTGATAAAAATTATACCTCACTTGTGGGGGTAGCCATAGTGGCTGCAACAGGAAATTGCCCAAATCGTACTGTTGAGACTTCTAAATTACCTATCACAAAACTACCTGGTTTTGGCGGGGGGCACCTGGGGTTTTGGCCCCGTGCACCCCGCCATGTAGGGAAACCTACCAAACCCACACATTTCTGAAAACTAGACACCCTGAGGAGTCCAATGAGGTATGGCTTGCGTGGAGCCCCCAACGTTTCCCTACCCAGAATCCCTTGCAGACCTCAAATTTAGCTGAAAAAACCCAAATTTTCCACATAATTTTGGGTGGAATCACCGTGGCGGCACAAATGTCCTACCCCACAGCATTCTCCTTAGTGTCCTCACTTGGGTGTCTAATGCAGAATTGGCAAAAACCTTATTTTTTTTAAAATGTAGCGCTTAGAATTCTCGGTGCTATACCCTTAATCCCTATGTTTTGGCCTCTTCCAAGTCACAGGCCCCTGCCCCACCCACACAAGTGAGGTATCATTTTACTCTGGAGACTGAGGGGAACGCTGTGGGGTAGGACATTTGTGCCGCCACTGTGATTCCATCCAAATATATGTGGAAAATGTGCTTTTTCAGCTAAATTTGAGGTTTTCAGGGCATTCTGGGTAGGAAAATGTTGGGGGAACCACGCAAGCCATACCTCACTGGACTCCCCCGGGTATCTAGTTTTCAGAAATGTGTGGGTTTGGTAGTTTTCCAAGGTGGCCGCTGAGCCCGGGGCCAAAAACCCAGGTAACCCCTCTTGCAAAAACAGGTTGTTTTGTGATAGGTCATTTTGATGTCTCCTCAATACGTTCTGGGCCCTTGCCTGTCGCGGGTACTTGACTCACCCACGCGAGTGAGGTATAATTTTTATCGGGAGACTTGGGGGAACGCTGGGTGATAGGAAATTTCTGGATCCACGTAGATTCCAGAACTTTCCCACACAGAAATTCAAGAAAAAAGTGATTTTTTTCAGCTAAATTTTAGGTTTGCAGGGCATTCTGCGTAGGAAAGCGTTGGGGGACCCATCCATGCCATACCTCCCTGGTCTCCCCCGGGTTTCTAGTTTTCAGAAATCTGTGGGTTTGGTAGTTTTCCAAGATGTCCGCGGAGCCCGGGGACAAAAAATTAGGTGATCCCTCTTGCAAAACCAGGTTGTTTTGTGAGAGGTCAGTTTGATGTCTCCTCAATACGTTTTGGGCCCTTGCCTGTCGTGGGTACTTTACCCACCCACTCGAGTGAGGTATCATTTTTATTTTGAGACCTGGGAGAACGCTGGGTGATAGGAAATTTGTGGTTCCACTTAGATTCCAGAACTTTCCCACACAGAGATATGAGAAAAAAGTGATTTTTTCAACTAAATTTGAGGTTTGCAGGGGTTTCTGGGTAGGAAAACGTTGGGTGACCCACGCAAGGCATACCTCGCTGGACTCCCCCGGGTGTCTAGTTTTCAGAAATGTGTGGGTTTGGTGGTTTTCCAAGATGGCCACCGAGCCTGGTGCAAAAAACCCAGGTACCCCTCTTGCAAAACAAGGTTGTTTTGTGATAGGTCATTTTGATGTCTCCTCAATATGTTTTGGGCCCTTGACTGTTGCGGGTACTTGACCCACTCCCGCAAGTGAGGTATCATTTTTATCGGGAGACCTGGGGCAATGCTGGGTGGTAGGAAATGTGTGGATCCATATATATTCCAGAACTTTCCCACATAGAAATTTGAGAAAAAAAGTGATTTTTCCATCAAAATTTGAGGTTTGCAGGGAATTCTGGGTAGGAAAACGTTGGGGGACCCATGCAAGCCATACCTCCCTGGACTCCCCTGGGTCTCTAGTTTTCAGAAATGTGTGGGTGTGGTAGGTTTCACTAGATGGCTGCCAAGCCCAGGGCCAAAAACTCATGCCCCCCTTTGGAAAACCAGGTCATTTTCGGACACATAGGGGGCATCTGAGTTTTTGATCCCGAGTCGGCAGCCATCTAGTGAAGCCTCCCAAACCCACACATTTCTGAAAACTAGAGACCCAGGATAGTCCAGGGAGATATGGCTTGCGTGGGTCCCCCAACGTTTTGCTACCAAGAATCCCCTGCAAACCTCAAATTTTGATGAAAAAATCATATTTTTCTCAAATATCTGTGGGGAAAAGTTCTGGAATCTACATGTATCCACAAATTTCCTATCACCCAGCGTTCCCTCAGGTCTCCTGATTAAAAAGATACCTCACTTGCGTGGGTGGGTCAAGTACCCGCGACAGGCAAGGGCCCAAAACTTATTTGAGGAGACATCAAAATGACCTATCACAAAACAACCTGGTTTTGGAAGATGGGTCACCTGGGTTTTTGGCCCCGGTCTCAGAGGCCATCTTGGAAAACTACCAAACCCAGACATTTATGAAAACTAGACAGCCGGGGGAGTCCAGCGAGGTATGGCTTGTGTGGATCCCCCAACTTTTTCCTACCCAGAAGGCCCATTTAGCTGAAAAAAATTAGTTTTCCACTTATTTTTGTGTGGAATCACCATGCCGGCACAAATGTACTTACCCAGAGTGTTCCCCTCAGTCTCCTAAGTAAAATGGTACCTCACTTGTGTGAGTAGGGCAAGGGCCTGTGACTGGGAAGAGGTCAAAACATAGGGAATAAGTGTATAGCACTGAGAATTATAAGCGCTCCATTTTTTTTAAAATACGTTTTTAGCCAATTCTGCATTAGACACCCACACAGGTGAGGTATCATTTTACTTGGGACACTAAGGAGAACGCTGTGGGGTAGGACATTTGGGCCGCCACGGTGATTCCACACAAAAATATGAGGAAAATGTGTTTTTTCAGGTATATTTGAGGTTTGCAAGGGATTCTGGGAAGGGAAACATTGGGGGATCCACGCAAGCTATACCTCATTGGACACCCCAGGGTATCTAGTTTTCAGAAATGTGTGGGTTTGGTAGGTTTCCCTAGATTGCGGCGAGCCCGGGGCCAAAACCCCAGGTACCCCCTCATACCAGGTAGTTTTGTTATAGGTAATGTTGAAGTCTCCACAGTATGATTTGGGCCATTTCCTGTTGCAGCCACTATGCCTACCCACACAATTGAGGTACCATTTTTATCGGGATCGGGAGACCTGGGGTAACGCTGAGTTGTAGGAAATTTATGTCAGCCCAGTGATCCTACAACTTTCCCACACAGAAATGTGACAAAAAATTGATTTTTTCAACAAAATTTGAGGTTTGCAGAGGATTTTGGGTAGGGAAATGTTGGGGGACCCATGCAAGCCATACCTTGCTGGACTCCCCTCGGTGTCTCATTTTCAGAAATGTGTGGGTTTGGTAGGTTTCCCTAGGTGGCCGCCGAGCCCGGGGGCAAAAGCTCATGGGACCCCCCTTCCCTCCTGGTCCTGAAGAAAACCTAGTACTAACATCAATAGGTTGAAATATGTAGACCACCACCTGCATTTTCTGACAGATACCACGGGCCATTATAGCCCCTATGAGTATCTCAAATTGCTTTTAATCGTATCTTATTGCGCCACGTTGAACCTTGGGGAGTACAATAAAGATACTTTTAACCTCACTTTACACTCACTTGCATCCTCACTGTGATCAACCAGCTCCACTGTAATCAGGTGTTGAAGCACACCCGGGTGACATTCGGTTACTCATGTGGGACCCCTATGATGAAGCATGTCACTAACTAGGTTGGTGAGTGAGGGGTCTTTTTTACAAAGGAAACATGTTTCCTTTCTGCTGACCCTGTTATATCTCGTGGATCTCACTTGTTGATTTTCTTGGGGTCATACTCCTTCTAATGTTTTTGTAATCTTCTACAAGGGGAACGGGATTATCCCTTACCGCCAACCGTTTCTCTCTTTTTTTTTAATGAACCCCCCTTGCAAAACCAGGTTGTTTGGGGTTGGGTAACTTTGATGTCACTTCAATAGGTTTGGGGCCCTTGCCTGACTCGGGTACCTGACCCACCCACACGAGTGAGGTACCATTTTTATTGGAAGACCTGGGGAATGCTGTGTAGAAGGAATTTTGTGGATCCACCCAGATTCCAGAACTTTCCCACACAGAAATTTGAGAAAAATGTGATTTCTTCAGCTAAATTTGAGGTTTGCAGGGGATTCTCAGTAGGGAAATGTTGAGGTACCCACAGAATCGATACCTTGCTGGGCTCCCCAGGGTGTTTAGTTTTCAGAAATGTGTGGGTTTGGTATGTTTCCCTAGACAGCAGCTGAGCCCGGGGCCAAAAACTCATGGGACCCCTCTTGCAAAACCAGGTTGTTTTGTGATAGGTAATTTTGAAGTCGCCTCAATAGGTTTTGGGCCCTTGCCTCTTGCTGGTACTTGACCCACTCACACAAGTGAGGTACCATTTTTCTCGGAAGACTTTGGGGAATGCGGGGTGGGTGGAATTTTGTGGATCCACGCAGATTCCAGAACTTGCCACCACAGAAATGTGAGGAAAATGTGGTTTTTGGACAAATTTTGAGGTTTGCAAGGGATTCTGGGTAACAGAACCTGGTGAGAGCCCGACAAGTCCCCCATCCTGGATTCCTCTGGGTGCTGGGTGTCTAGGTTTTGAAAATGTATAGGTTTGCTAGGTTTCCCTAGGTGCCGGCAGAGCTAGGGTCCAAAATCTACAGCTAAGCACTTTACAATAAAAAGGTCAGTTTTCATTGTGAAAATGTGTTGTGTCCACTTTGTGTTTTGGGCCGTTTCCTGTCGCAGGCACTAGGCCTACCCACACAAGTGAGGTACAGTTTTTCACAGAAGACTTTGGGGAAGGCGGGGTGGGTGGAATTTTGTGGATCCACGCAGATCTCAGAACTTTCCATCACAGAAATGTGATGAAAATGTGTTTTTTTAACTATGTTTGAGGTTTGCAAAGGATTCTGGGTAACAGAACCTGGTGAGAGGCACACAAGTCACCCCATACCGGATTCCCCTTGGTGTCTAGTTTAAAAAAATGTACCGGTTTGTTAAGTTTCCCTATGTGCCGGCTGCGCTAAGCCCCAAAATCCACAGGCAGGCACATTGCTAAAAACAAGTCTGTTCCTAGTGGGCATATTGGGGGGTTCCCCGATATGCCCCCAAGGGGGGCAGAAATACTGTTGCTATGTTTTTGGGGAGGTGGAAGAATTGGAATGCCCATTCTGGGCAGCCCCCACACCCACGCATAAAAAAAGCGCGGGGGCAGATCAGGGGCCACTGCCCCATCTGCCCATTGGGGGGGCAGACAGACTGTGACATTTTTGGATGGAGGTCTGTGCATTGGCATGTCCATTCTGGGCTGACCTCAACCCTGAATAAAAAATAAGAAAAATCCTAAGGCCTAGAGGGCTTTCTACCCCTCCCCCGGGTGCAATTGCCCCAATATGCCTCTGAGGTAGGGCAGAAAGACTGTGGTAGTTGTTTTTGGAGTGGGGGGCATTATCATCCCCATTCTGGGCAGCCCTCACCCCTACATTATAAAAAAAGTCCCTGGTGCCTAGTGGGCTTTCCGCCCCCCTGGGGCAGATCAGGGGTTATTGCCCCCATCTGCCCCTGGGAGGAGCAGAAAAACTGTTGCATGTTTTTTTTTGGGGGTGGGCGCATTGCCATGCCCTTTTTGGGCAGCCCCCATCCCAATGTCAATAAAAAAAGTCCCTGGTTTCTAGTGGACTTTCTGCCCCCGGGGGTCAGATTGGGGGCTACTGCCCACATTTGCCCACGGGGGGCAGAAAGACTTACATTTCTCTCAGGGGTGGGGGCATTGCCATGCCCTTTTTGGGCAGCCCCCACTCCCAACGTCAATAAAAAAAATCCCTGGTTCCTAGTGGGCTTTCTGCCCCCCTCGGGTGGCATATTGGGGGCCTCTGCCCCATCTGCCCATGGGGGGCAGAAAGACTTACATTTCTCTGGGGGGTGGGGACATTGCCATGCCCTTTTTGGGCAGCCCCCACTCCAATGTTGATGAAAAAAATAATCCCTGGTTTCTAGTGGGCTTTCCGCCCCCTGGGGGCAGATTGGGGGCTAATGCCCCTATCTGCTCCCCAGGGGGGCAGAAAGACTTACATTTCTCTGGGGGGTGGGGGCATTGCCATGCCCTTTTTGGGCAGCTCCCACCCTAATGTCAATAAAAAAGAATAATCCCTGGTTTCTAGTGGGCTTTCCGCCCCCTGGGGGGCAGAAAGACTTACATTTCTCTGGGGGGCATTGCCTTGCCTTTTTTGGGCAGCCCCCACCCCAGCATCAATAAAAAACAATAATCCCTGGTTTCTAGTGGGCTTTCCGCCCCCCTGGGTGGCAGAAAGACTGACATTTCTCTGGGGGGGTGGGGGCATTGCCATGCCCTTGTTGGGTAGCCACCACCCCAGCATCCATAAAAAAAAATCCCTGGTTACTAGTGGGTTTTCTGCCCCCCCGGGGGGGCAGAAAGACTTACATTTTTCTGGGGGGTGGGGGCATTGCCATGCCCTTTTTGGGCAGTCCCCACCCCAACGTCACAAAAAAAAATAATCTCTGGTTTCTACAGGGCTTTTCATCCCCCGGGGGGACAGATTGGGGGCTACTGCCCCCATCTGCCCCCCAGGGTGGGGCAGAAAGTCTTTTGTGGCCAAACAAATATGGGGGGAGCAAAAGCCCTTGTCCAAGTGGCAGCTCCCCCCTCCCGAAGCAGGGATCCACTAGGGAAGGGTGCCAATGAAAAGGGGAGATTCTCCCCTTTCCAACGATACCTCTCCCATATTTTTCGGTGCTCGGGGGGCTGAGATAGCCCAACAAGCACCGAAATTAAGAAACTGAAACTAAGTTTCAGTTTCGATTTCGTTGCAATGACGTTCGAATGCCATGCGCCCGATCATCATTGCAATGAAATTCGAAACCAGGCCTGGGGAGGTTGGGGAAGCTCTTCCCCACCTCCCCAGGCAAAAGAAAAATGGGAAATCCCTCTGCCGTCTACAGCAGATGCATTTCCTGAGCATGTGCTCAAGACGGAATGGTTCCGTCATGAGCACAAAAGAACTTGTGCTCATGACGGAACCATTCCGTCATGAGCATGGAAAGGGTTTTAAGCAACTCAATTATTTAATGCTACCTGCCTTTAACAATATATATGTGTGTGATGGTGTGTTTCATTTCACCAATTTATGTACTACAGTTTCCTGTGTTTTTAGATAATTTGAAATAAAACAAATGTGAACGAACAGCAGTCTAACTGTAATTTTGGAGACTAATTCAAGAAAGCACTTTCAGAAATATTAGAACAATAGAATGTTGCGAATTCCATTGAAAACAATGAAGTGGCTCGGGTATAAACATTCCTATGTTTGTTTCTCCCTTTTTAACTTAGAACATTCTGCCCTCATTGGGTGTAATGTTTCAATAGCCTTATAGCCCATCTGCCTCAGGATACACTGGTTGTTAAAGGCCCTCTCCATCATTATAGGCTCTTGCCTACAGCTCAGGCCTATAACTCTGGTTCAGGGCATTAAACAACGTATATAGCCCTCTGCTGCAGTACAAGGCTATAACATATACGAAGAGCACTTCATAAAGGTGTATACATCTTTTAGTTCTGCAATAGCAGACTATGATAGTCTTCCATAGCTTGATTATTGTATTGAACGCTTTTCCTGGTTCTTTGATGTTTTAGTTTCTACTCTCTCTGCGCACTCTAGGCTTCCTATGTGGAACAGAAATTGAGTTGTTCAGTGCAGACAATTTTAAAGAAAACTTAATCAGGTGTATTTGTTTATACATTGTTTCACCAAGCTATATGACACCGACATCATCCACCATGATAGCAATCCTTAAAATAATCATATAAGTTCAACTTGTAGTACATTTGTGTGCATTGGAAGGTAAATGTAAGCGGACTGGAAATTTCACCCTGAAAATAATTGCAACCCTGGCAAAATTATTTTAGGGTGGTTGAAGACACAAAATGTCACCCGCTCAATTTCGGAATAAAATTGGCGATCTTCCGCTGCATATAAACAGCTTGAATTCATTTCACGCATCACTTGCTTCAGAAGAGGAGAGCGTGCCTGCAAAGATTTGACATTTGGATTAAATATGTAATTGTTCTCTCCATGAAGCCCCGTAGTGATAGAACTGTCTCCAACAGTAAAAAGGCGGGAGGTGCATTTTCGTCACGCGTTCACAACGTGGCGCTTTAGCTGCGGCAGTCACAGTCATATTTTACAGCCTTGTACTCAAAATGGCATATATTTAATGATGATTGGTGGTTGTATTATTGATATTTACAATGCGTAAAGTCTGTCAACACACTAAATAACACAGTGGCGTCATTCGACAGTTGTTCGCTGAATAGCTCTCCCGCGATTGGCAATAAACATCGGATCAAGTCACTCTTGAAAAAGCACTGAACATTAAAAAGCACTTACTGTAATCGAAAAGTGCACTTCGCTTAGTGAATTATGCAATGGCCCGAGTACCTATTCACAAACCATGGACAGTGCAAAGAAGTGGAAATTTCCGCCTCCAAACAATTAAACACTCCAAGAACACGCAGAATCCAAATATATATAGACACTACACTTTGGGGCACAAGTGACTGTGCATTTATTATCACCCAAAAATTTTCTCTCATTTTGACAAATAAATAGACTGATGTCTTGCAGTCAGGGCCACTACAATTATGTATTCTGCAGATGCAGCATTTTATGCATAATTATGGATTTGTCACATTTGCGACATAATCCGTCATCACTGCATCATTTGCAGATTTTAACAAAAAGCCATCATAAGCAGATCAAAGGTACTAAAAACGCAATGACAAGTTGCTGCACAGTGGAAGCTTCTTTATAAAGGTTTACTTACTGGTCATCTTTTAGTTCCTTATTGCTGTAGTTGTGTTTTAAACTGGTACTAATGAGATTAAACTTTGCTCAAGGCAGTGTTAATGTGTAAAAAATGACAAAATAATAAAGGAACACGGCCCCACATTGCTCTGCATAGCTTAGTCAACCCTGAGATATAGTTTGGTCCTCCCTCCGCATAATTCCGATGGCCTTGATTATAGTGCAGCGGTTACCCCTCAGGTTCCCAAATGATAAGATAATATACTGGGCTAATGCACTTGTTGTGGAGATCTTTCTACAATCTGTGGCTTCACAAGCTCAATCCTTGCTACTCAGCCTTCCATTTCTGGAAGAAAGACAATGCGACAATGTTGAAATCTGCCTTTTCTGCATGATCACTTCAAATTTTGGCACCTTTTTCAGGAAAGAATGTTGCTGGTTTTTTAACTCTTTACACCTTACCCCTGCTAAGCAGGAATACGGGGCCTGTGAACTCCTTTTAAACATGGCTAAATTGGCTTGTTCCTAATTGACTCATTTAAATTGCCTCTAAGTCCCTACTATATTGTCTAGAAAATCCACCTAGGGCCTGGAAGTTAAAAGTCAGTTAAATTGCACTTTGTGGATTGCAGCAGCTATTGTGCAATCCACAAAGTGGGCCTGCAAAACATGGCTTCAGGTCTACGATTGCTGCCTGACCGCTGCAGTGTCACAGCTGCAATGTAACATGCTAAAATAACCCGTAAGGAGTTTTTGAGGAAAGAGGCCTGGGAGGAATTACTTGATCCCTCCACCTTGAATAGCAGCACCAAATGTTGGGCCCTGGTAAAGAAACCTTTTTTGACTGAGGACCCGGGAGATGGACTGGTTTGTTGTATAACCAAAGAGGAATGGGAGAGTCATTTTAAAAGTCTGTATTATTCAGAGGCCGATGGAACCATGGTCACTGTCCCCTTTGATAGGGACAGTACTGCTATTATTTTTGATAAAAATGAGGTCTCGGTCGCTATAATGGGTCTTACTGCCAATAAAGCGCCAGGCCCTGACGGAATACCGCCGGATCTTTATAAATCTGATCCAGATTTCTGGGCTCCCATTCTGGCTGCTGTTTTTAATGCTGCGGCCATATTGGGTTGTCCGGGGACATGGGGTCTCTCAACAATAGTTCCTGTTTTTAAGAAGGGAGACAGGGGAAGTGCTCTTTGCTATCGCCCAATATCCTTAATCGATTCGATGGTGAAGATCATGGGGAGAGTTATACTCCAACGCCTAACAAGCTGGACGAATGAAAATAACATCTTGTCGACCTCTCAATATGGATTTTGTGAGGGGCGTTCTACTATAACTCAATGTCTTAACTTGTTTCTTATACTGAATAAATATACTGTTGTGCATAAAGGAACAATTCACCTTGCCTTCATGGATCTGTCTTCAGCCTTCGACTGTGTCAACAGAGGGAGGCTGTGGCAGACCATGATGGATAAAGGTATTGACAAGGGGATTGTGGAGTTCCTAGCGGATCTGCATAATGACACAAGAGCTAATGTGAGGTTTTCATCGACCGGGGAAACTACAGGAAATTTTAGTATTAATAAAGGAGTACGTCAGGGGTGTATTCTGGCCCCTTTTCTTTTTAATTTTTATATAAATGATCTAGAGGCTGCTCTACAAGAGGTAAAATCAGACTGTCCTAGAGCTGGTGCGAGGGGTATTCCTTTACTTCTATATGCTGACGATGCGGTTTTAATTTCCCGAACAGAAGTAGGTCTTCAGGCACTATTGAATGCTTTTAATAATTTTATGTCTGATAGGGACCTTATGGTCAACAATTCGAAATCTTATATAATGCATGTTGGCCGCCAACCAAAAAAGAAGTTCAATTTTAAACTGAATGATGTCTTGATCCCCATCACCCAGACATTCTCATATCTGGGTGTCTTATTTGATACGAAACTCAGTTGGGCCCCACATTTGGCCAAGAAAAAGGGGGAAATGACTAGAGTCAATGCCTCCATCTTCAATACTGCTTCTAAATTGGGGAATAAGCCAAATGTGGCTATGATGAAATTATATAACTCTAAATCCATAGCCACTGTAGTATATGGTAGCGAGATATGGGGCTACATAAATGGCGAACAACTACAAATAGTTGAAAATAATTTTTTAAAGCGTCTGTTATGTGTTCCAGGTAGCACCTCGAATTTAATTGTACATGAAGAACTTGGTTGCCTGTATTTATCCGACATTGTTGGTTTAAAACCACTGCTATGCTGGGTAAAACTATGGTTAAGTGATGAAATTCCTTTAACACATTTGATAGTGGAAGATCTTATATCACTTGATCATGCCATGTGTGTACCTTGGCTTAAATATTTGAAGTCCCAATTTTTGAAGCTTGGCCGCCTGAATCTGTTTGATAAACCGTGGGATATAATTAAGGGTGATGTTGCAGCAATTAAGAAAGTTTTTTTCTTGAATTGTACTGCTCTAAGAGATGAAGTTGAGCTTTCAAAACCTAATGTTAGAAAGTATATCATGTTGAGTACTTGTGATTCCATGGAAAAGTATCTAACATGCTCCTTTACCTCCCACGAGAAATTTTTGCTGACCCGATTTAGGTTTAACATCTTTCATCATCTTTTAATTAGACCCACGTCAGATATTTTTAAGAAACCTGCAGCTCCCTGTGGCTGCGACGGGAAGTCTCCACAGGATATGCTGCATTTTATGTTTTTATGTACATTTTATGAATACCCCGTAGGCGATATCTTGTTACTCTTTTAAAGAAATTAAATTTTAAACAAATTAGACCTGCCCTTATGTATCTACAGCTGCTGCACTCGGATAGTGTCCTCCAGGTGCTAGAATTCTTAAAATTGACCTTGAGATTTAGAAAATGTTTAGATGAGTAACTGTAACTTACCATGAATTATCAGTAGCCCATTGCACTAAAGCATCTTTTTTGCACTGTTTTGCCTTTGCACTCTTTTAAGGAACTTATGTGTTGTATGTTATTGTGATTGATTTTGTAATTAATGTGATGTTTTTAATATGAATTGTCTATTGTTGTGTACTTTTATGGATTGAAAAATATCCGAAATAAAGTCATTATCATCAACCCTTTTGACAGGCAAAGATCTTAGTTTAAATGTGAAAATGCCTCCTCTATGCAGGCCTTGTAGCCCTAAAGGTAAAGTGCATGCCATTCTGGAAGCGGGATACATAACAAAATAATGTCCTCATGTTCATAGCAGGTAACAAGGCTCCAAAAGCTATTTTCACTGTGGCAGGCTACAGCCAATAATAAATGTATCACCCCAAGGCACCCTCCTCACAACACTGTCTGTACCCGTAGAAGATCGGAAGAGGACTGGACCTGCTGTCCGTGACCTTAGAGGAGTCTTGTAGAACTAGAGCTGATCCCTCTTGTATCCAGGACAAAGAACTAGGGTCTGTTGGCTGACATTCTATGTGGCTTCAGGGACACAACAAGCTGCAAGAGGCCTTTTTTATCAAAATGCCCAGCTGACCAGTGGTTACTGGACCTGGATTGAACTTGGCAGTTGGTCTCTGCCTGACACCCTGGGAGTCTCTAAATGCAATCCCCTGAGATCCCTGTTAGTGAGACCACTGCTTCTTAAAATCTCCCTCAATTGCATCTTGATCATTTGCATTATCATTATGTGGATCTACCATCTAGGGCCTGATTAATCTCATAATGTCATATGTGCATGACTCTTACATAGCCCTACAAAATAAAGAACGCTTTCAAACATTCTTGAGACTTGATGGAACATTATAAATTGCTGGTCAGTTGTTGTGTCACATCATTAGATCAGTCTCAAATTGATGGGAGGGAGAGACAATGATGTATTAATGATTATAGCCTTAAAGCCTGCTGCAATGTGCTATACAGTTTGTTAAAGGTCCTGACTTAGAGGCCTGAGCTGTAGGGCCTATAACGAGGGAGAGGGCTTATAACTTCTGGCATAGCGGATGACATAGAAGGGCTAAAGGGCTACTAGAAAATTCCACACAATGAGGAGAGAATATTCTAAACTAAAAAGGAACAAATAGAAAGACAAATATTGGTATGTTGGCACAGAAGGCTTATACTAGCCATTATTAGCCCTGAACCCCTTCATTGTCTTCAATGGAGCTCTCAACACTCCAACGGCATAATATAGCCTTGTAGCCTGCCGTAGGGGGCTATACAGGCTATTAAAGGCCCGCTCCCGCGTTAAAGGACCGAGCCGAAAGCGAAGGACTTTAACAAGGGACTGGGACTTTAACAGCCGGTATAGCCCTGCTACAAAGGGCTATAAGGCTATTAGAACATTCTGCCACTAGGGGGCAGAATGTTCTAACAAATAAAGCAAAGGTTTCTCGAAGCTGGAGGGGATTTAAAATCCCCTGGAGCTCTGAGAGGCCTTTGTAAAACATTGGAATGTTGCTCTGCGGGCCTTTACCAGCCCGTAGAAGCAGGGAGCACTCCATTCTCTGAAATGGAGCTCCCAACACTCCAATGTTCTAATAAGCATTTGTTTTGCAAGAGTGCTAGCACCTAAAACACTGATATTGTCTTGTTCCTTTTATTCACCACCTTTAATGATTTACAATTGCTCAAACCATGGTTTAAATCCCCTCTTATATAACATTTAAATGTAGATACTGGTTGATGATTCTGTCTTTGAGATATAGTCAGCAGTGGTCCGTGCAGGTAGCACCCATGGGGCGTTGGGCCAGGTAAGGTCGGATTTCGAGGGACGATGCAGAGGGAAAATTAAATAAATAATTATTTTCCCTCAGCATCCTACCTCGAAATCTCCCCTTACATGGTCCCACTGCTGATACCTGCACGGACCGCGGCTGACCTCACCAATGTCTAAATCCCCTCCCTTCTCTCTACTTCACTCCTCCAACAACTCACCTCTCTGTTACTACCTCTCTGTCCCCTCATCTGGCCTCTCCATCTTTTTGGTGCCTCACCTATCTCATAGCTCTCTCCATGCAACACCCCACCTCTTCCACACCTCTCTCTTTTGCTCTCTTTCTACCTATTTTTACATCGCTAAGTACCTATACCCTATATCTGCACGTGGACAGAGGGGACCAAAAATGTCTTAACTGGGCCCCCAAAAATCCTAACGATTTACTGGCTATTTTAGTTGATTTAGCTAGAGGTTTTTGCACTGTTTTGGCCCCACTATGCCCTGCTTGCATGACTTAAGGGGGCAGGGGATTCACCATCCCAAACCCAAAGAGATTTTTGTATCACGCTCAAGTCAAGTTTATTGCAACAAAAAAAAATATACACATATATCTATATATATATATATATATCATTTCAAACAAAGAACTGCCCATTGAGGAAGGCCCACAGCAGGTGAGTAAGCCATTTATTAAAGGTTGCCAGATACAGGAAATGAACATTGCCTGCCAAAATAGTCCTTTTCGTCCGACGCGTTTCATGCCAAGCTGCATTTCATCAGGGACTTAGGATTAAAACCACACGATGGCACTGATTTTTAAACACCTGAGATTGATAAAAAGTCACGCCTCTTACGGTGTCATCACTCTCAAGGCATCTCGGTACTTGTGGTGTTTAACTGCTTCTCCAGTGAGCCAAATGTCATCGGCAGTCAAATAAAACAGAATGATTCCCAAGTGGGTCGCAGTACATACTCACTTCCTAGTACCGGCATCTTGACACCTTTAACAGCATTCCTGTTCCTGATGCAATCTCGCTGATGTGCGTGATTGCAGGTCCGTGTTTAAACAGTGGGGCCGTCCGCGACCCAGGCATGGCCGCTCAACATCATTTCAAACAAAGAACTGCTCATTGAGGAAGGCCCACAGCAGGCGAGTAAGCCATTTATTAAAGGTTGCCAGATACAGGAAATGAACATTGCCTGCCAAAATAGTCCTTTTCGTCCGACGAGTTTCATGCCAAGCTGCATTTCATCAGGGACTAAGGATTAAAACCACACGATGGCACTGATTTTTAAGCACCTGAGATTGATAAAAAGTCACGCCTCTTACATATGGAAAAGACATCCCAATACATAGACTACTTTTTGCAAGAATTCGTGCAGGGTCTACCCTCCTATCTCAGAGACACCAGTGACTTCCTTCTAAAAATCAATGACTTTGTTTGGCAAAAGCAGTTTCTACTTATAACAATGGACATTACATCATTATATACCAGTATCAATCATCAAGATGGGTTAAGGGCTGTGCAATTTTATCTCAACAAAAGACCCCCGGAACAAGAACTACATAACAAAATGCTGGTGCAAATGATTGAATATTGCTTGCACAACAATATCTTTCTCTTTCAGAGTTCTTTGTTTCAACAAATTCGCGGAGTGGCTATGGGGGCCAGCTTTTTCCCCCAGCTATGCCTGTTTACACATGGGCTGGTGGGAGGAGCTGGTCCTCAAGAGCCAACATGAGTCCACTCTCCGTAACAAGGTAAAACTCTGGCTGAGATATATAGATGATCTCTTTGTTGTGTGGGATGGTACAAGAACTGAAGCTGAGGAATTCATTAAGTCTTTGAACATTAATGATCTTAATCTTGAATTCACGGCTGAGATAAGCTCTGACAGAGTCATTTTTCTTGATGTTGAAATATACATCAAAGATGGGTCACTGGTAACCAAAATACACAGGAAACCGACAGCGGGAAATTCCATACTACACGCGTCCAGTGCCCACCCCCAACACCTAATCCAAAGTATCCCTTACGGTGAGATGATTAGGTTGCGTAGAATCTGTAGTAAGCCAACTGACTTAACAGCAGCACAACAAGCAAGTAAAGATAGGTTCATAGAGAGGGGGTACTCTCAAAAATGTATTAAAACAGCGATTCAGAAAAGCATGAAACAAACTAGGGCCCAATTGCTCCAATCTAAACCGCAGCTCACTGAATCAGGCCCCCTATCTCTCAACACTATTCCCCCAAGGGGGAATTTCAGAATTATCTTGGGCTTTAATAATCAGGAAAAAGAAATCTACCAGATTATTGAAAAGAATTGGCCTATCTTACTGAATGACCCAGTAATAGGCCATTTGCTGCCCATGAAACCTTCTATTACATACAGCAAAGCGCCCTCAATGAAAGATATCTTAGTTCAAAACAACCCAGTTGACAAACCAGCATCCAATTGGCTCTCCAGCAGACTAGGCTTCACCAAATGCAAAACCTGCAAGGCATGTCAAAACGGTGTTAACACTACATCTTACACCACACCCTTCAAGACGCAGGCAATCAAAATTGATAAAGCCCTCACATGCAAAACTGATCATGTGGTGTATATTCTTCTGTGTCCCTGCGGTTTAAAATATGTGGGCAGCACAAAGCTTCAGGGACACAAAAGAATCTTACAACATATTCGGGCAATCAAACATGCTGATCAATCATATCCAGTGGCTCGCCACTTTAAGGAGAAGCATCAATCAGATCCAAAGTTTTTAACTTTTTTTATTATTGATGCTATCCCTATCTCTAAAAGAGGTGGCGATAGGGAAAAATCCCTACGCAGACTCGAAACCAGATATATTTTGGAACTAGATTGTAAACATCCAGGAGGTCTAAACATGACTGAAGACCTCCATACATTTTTATAGTTCCAACAATGGCCTGTTTTTAACTTGAATACTAAAGTTATTGCTCACTCAAATATTTAACTGAGCATGTTAACAGGCCCTCTTGACAGCTGTTCTCCAAGATCTCAGATAAATAAAACCACTAGGGTAGTTATTTTATCATGACATGTTTTTAAACAAATTTCTCTTTTAGCACACTATTTATTTTATTTATAATAAATAGCTGCTTTGCACTTAACACATTTTATCTAACACTCTTATTTGGGTGATCAGCAATGCTTTGACAAGTCCACATCCATCTAAACTAACCACTAGAAGGATGATTAATTTAGACCAAATCCCATAAAACAACCTCACGTAGTGAAAATTGTTTATGTACTATAATACATTTCTTTTAACTAGTATTTTTAAAAGTCTGTATGTATAATTTCCATTTTTATACAATTTTCACTATCCATCTGTGATTCCCAATACCACATTAAGTTGGGTTCTTACCTAGTTTCTTTACATGGCATTTAAGCTACGATTTTAAGTAAAAAAACTATTTGTGGGCAATTTGTTTTTAATTTGCAATGTTTGCACAGTTCGAGTCTATGTCATTTATACTAGGATTTCATTCTGTCTGCACTGATTTGCGAATTTTACACAGTATTGACATTTTCTGCCCCTGAAAAAGTTATTTTACCTTGTGAGTGTTTTAAATATTTATATTTGGGAAATTGTCAGTAAGCAAACGCATTGTTGATATTGCACTAACATGGTATAAAGCACTGTCACTTTTGAAGCACACTTGCACTTTAAATTTTAAAAAAAAGCAATGAGGAGGAAAAAAAAATGGTTTAAAAATCATGTGACTGATGACCAGCGTGTCATGTGATCAAGGCCCTCCGGGGCTGAAACGCGTAATGGCTGCTACATCGCTGTACTGAGGGAAAATAAACGCACTCTACCGCCAATTTGATGTGGTCTACGCTCCTTTGTGTTCAAGGAATCGAGGAAACTGACGAGGAGTTCGTTGATATATATATATATATATATATATATATATATATATATATATATAAATTCGAAGAGACTTTATTCGATTGCTTTTTAAGAAAATCATAAAAGTGCATATAGACAAAATCATTCATTAAAACTAGAGAATAATATAAACAGTACATAATTACGTTAAACATTCGTTATACAGACAATCATATTAGTCTCCATAATTAAAGAATAATAGTTTTCAAATGGCTAAGTACTTTTTTTTAAAACATGCCTATCCTACAGGCTCTGTGTACATCGTCCAGGAGCTGCAGTGCAAGGAATGCAGGACGGCATTTTCTCAGACCCAGCTCCTTTAAAAACGGGACAATCCAAACTTCCTCAAGTTACTGTAAAACCTACAGAATAAAAAGACATGTATTGTTGATTGTTCTGAACAATTGTCACATGGACACAGTCCTAATGATGGCGACCAATCGTTCATACCTTGGAAGCTCACTAGCCTGTGGAAAATATTACATCTGAAACGGGTTAGTAAAAACCTGTCATAGCCACCAGGTACAAACAATAAATAAGACTGAATACTAAAAGAGGATAAAATCAGTTGATTATACTGGACAGTCGGATTTAAACTCTCAGTTGCCAGTCTTGTAGAATCCAGAAGAAGTAGTCCCTGTTTTTTAAATTCCTTTCTACTGATCGACTGCATAGTACTCTCGTTATTATAATATTCCAAGTGGCCGAGGTTCGACATGAAATTTCTAATATACCTCAGCCACGGGATCAGTAGCGCTCCTTCAAGTTTTAAACTGTCTGCTAAAACGTCCTGATTTAGCTTGGTCTCGGGTTTGGACCATACTCTGTGCCATAGGAGAATTGGTTTCATTTTTATCAGGTCTGAGAAAAATGGCAGACCCAGCTCCATGTGACAGAAATACGCAGACGTGCTACTAGGAACAGCTAAAATGTACCTCAAAAAGCTGTTCTCCACCCTCTGAAGCGACTGAGTGTCTGCAAAACTCCAAAACTGCCGCTCCATATATGGATGCAGAGACACATTTCGCTTTGTAAATCTGTATTAGTTCTCGGGGTGGTCTTCTCCCAAGTTTCCTCGCAAAATTTGCGTGGGCCGTTGTTGGTCTAGCCATTATACGTTTTTTGTCGTGATGGCTCATGTCCAAGAGTCACTATGATCAAACAATATCCCTAGGTATGCAAAGCTTGTAGTGTGCTCTATTTTCTGGCCCTCCAGGAACATATCCCTACATATGTGACTCCCAGGCCCATATCTTATAACATAAGTCTTAGAGATATTCACCTTAAGATCCAAATGGCCCATAAACTTGGTAAAACTATTTAAAACCCTTTGTAGACCCACTTGAGTGCTGGACATTAAAACTGCATCGTCTGCATAAAGAAGTGCAGGAATGGGGCGTGAAGCTATTTGTGGAAAGTCGTGATTGTCCTTAATTAGTGCCTCACATAAACCATTAATATAAAGATTAAAAAGGAAGGGGGCCAGGACACAACCTTGCCTGACCCCCTTCCTAATGGGAAATGGGGCCGTGCATTCTCCATTTGTGCCAAAACTCGCGCCTTGGCATCACAGTATAGACGTCTGAGGAAGTGGATAATTTGTATATCTACCCCTAGCCCACAATTCCTCATGTCTCACCGAATCAAAGGAGGAGGTGACATTGACAAAAGCTAAGAACAATCTACCTTTTTTCACTCGCATGTACTTCCCAACTAAAATAGATAAATTTAAACTCTGCTCCACTGTCCCCAGTCCAGCACGAAAACCATATTGTACATCGAACAGAATGTTGTTTTCCTCAGCCCTTTCATTTAGAAATTCCAGTATTATACGTCCAGCCACTTTTGTCAAAGCATCTAATAAAGAAATAGGTCTATAAAACTTCGGATCCTGACGATCCCCCTTTGTAAAAATTGGAACAATGGTAGATTCCACCCATGTAGTAGGAAAGGGGGCAAAGCAGCTTGCAGTTATACACTGGGTTATAATTGGTCCCCATAGTTCAATTTTGGATTTAAAAATATCTATGGGGACCCCATCCGGGCCCGGGGCTTCCCCTCTGAGCTCGCAGAGAGCGCACGAGTCACCACCTCCAGTGTAAACCTGAGGTCAGAATACAGGGTCTCAGGATTGGTAATAGTTCCCCTATGAGTACTCTCGAGATTGGTGACAGAGTTTCCATCAGTATTGTACACCGCCGAGAAGTAGTCATTCCACTGATTCTCGGCCATAGCAACCTCTACTGATGGGCCCTCCCCAGGATTCAGAAAGGGTGTTTTTACCACCCTCCAAAAGGCCGAACTATCACCCATTAAAGATGCTTCATGAAGAGATTCCCAAGCCTCGTTTCTCACTGTGGCTTTTCGTTCCCTGAGGGCAACTCTATATTCCCCTCTTACCCCCCTTATATTTTTGGCATTTTGGGGGATTTTGTATAATTCCCTTTTTAAATTAGAATAAGTCCGAGAACACTTTGAATCGAACCAGCCACAAGGGTTTTTTTTGTTCTTCAATGAAACAAATAGTGATTCTCTTACTGCCTCATATATTAACTTGAAGGAGGAGAGAATACCAGCTGGGGTAACTGCCTCATCCAAGCATGTATCAATGGCTGAGCTACACTTGCCTATCATTTTTCTATTAATAGCTACGGGGTCCACTTTTGACCATCGCAGGTTATAGCCATTTGTCTGGTTAATGGAGATGTCTGATAAAACCTGGTCAATTACATCTTGCTTGAGTAATTTGTTAGATGGTGTTAAAACTGAGAGACACAATGGGAAATGGTCACTCAGAGAGTTATCATCCACATGAAATGAATTCAATCTATGGGCGTGACTATTCGATATGAGAATATAATCTATGGTAGTATGACAACTCCTACCATTAAAAGTATGGGGCATAGGTGTGGGTTTATTGGTTAATTCATTTGGAAAACCCAGATTCATACCAAAAATCACATTATTATACAAATCCCCCAATGGGGAATGACGGAAATGGGTGTTTCTAATACCTTACTCTGACACAACACCACAAGTTTCACCTTCTTCACTTAGACAAAGAGCAGAATTAAAGTCACCTACCATGATCAACATCATGTCTCTATGATTTTTCCTATATAGGGACTGTAGGTTATTGTATAATTGCATTAAGACATCTCTCACTAAGGTCGGAGGTATGTTATTGTACAAATTTATCAATAGTATGCGATAATTACCATCAATGCGGATTAATATTAGCTGGTAACAAGGTTCCTCGGCATAAAGCTCTATCTTTTTCGTTTCCAGCCTATTTGATATGTACGTTCCAAGTCCCCCTTTTGCTCTACCGCTAAGCCCTTCTATGGCTGGGGTATGGAATGTCTTAAAACCATTAATATGGATTGGCTCCCTTGGCCACGTTTCTTGAAAGCATAGGATATTAAAAGTCATTATGAATTCCCTAAAAAGAGGATTCGATTGTTTAGACAACAGGCCAGCAACGTTCCAGGATCCTATTTTGCAGCATACTTTCTCTGCAATAGCATGTTGGACTGGTGTATCTAATAAGCTCACTAATCCACTATCTCTTGTGATGGGGAGCTCTTCTGGCATGGCAATACCTCTAGGTTCATAAGTAGTCTTAGTACTTGAATTCATAAGGACCACACCCTGAACCTCCATAGTATAAGGAGTTTGTTGGTCTTGGGCTGCAGAGTTGTTGTCTGTATAAATCCTATCACCACAGCAAACAGTATATATGCGAAAGCTGATTGCCACTGCGTATCCACCCTTCTGAGGTGTGAAGTGACTCCATGGGTCACTCAATCACTGGTGCAAACCGTAAGTTTGTGGTTTGGGACAAAGACTTTCGATGTGTTGCAATGTGTTGGAGGAATCCCTCCCAGTGATGGAGAATATTGGGTATTATTGCTGTTCAACACAAATGTTTTTATTTCAAAGTCTCTCTGAGTCCCTCTCCACATGCATCCACTTTGGGACTTTTCAAACCGGAACGTTCGTCTCTCCATTTTTTTTCAGATTCTAAAATGAAAGATACCATCATTTTTACCTGGCACCTAGCCTAACCAAAAATTGAATAAAAAACACATAAAAACATTCAAAGGGCAAAGAGTTCGTAATGAAGCAGACTTTCAACCCATGGAATAACCGATTTGTATGCATTTTGGGAACTATATGACCTTCTCTTAAAAACTGATGTGGACATGGCATTTTAACCCTTAGGCTTCGATCACAATGTTGCCACAAATCCTGCTTGCCTGCAAAGTTTTGTTTTTCCCCAATGCAGGATTATACATAGTGCATTAGGCAAACAGTGGGGGCCTTATTTATAAAGGCCTTCGGCTGCCGGTGCATCTCTTTCAAAATGGGTAAAAGTGACGTACCGGAGGCGCAAGTCCTTCATAAATAAGACCTGGGGGGCAGATGTCCATTTACTGGCGCATAGGGATGCAGAGGCATATTAGCAGGGATGCGCCAGTTATTTTGCGTGACGTAAAAAAACCCTTGCGCCACCATGGATGCACCGCATTTACAATGCGGCGCACCGTGGTGCTAGGATAGACAGATGTGTCACGCATCTGTCAGCGTAAAGGTGATGGAGTGCTTGAGTCGTGTCCCAGCACTACTCAGGGGTTGCCTATACTTGCTGTGCTGCATCACTCCTTATGCCTGCTACAAGCAGGCGTAAGGTTTTGACGCAGCTGGGTCGTAAAAGTGACTCTGCGTCACTTTTACGAGGCTTCCTTGCGATGGACTGCCCACCCTGCATACATTATACCTGACTCAGGTATAATGTAGTGCAGGGCTTTACAACGTGACTCATCTCCCTAGCTGTGTCATGTTGTAAATATGTCGCATAGTGGCGCATTGTTTACAACACCGCTGCACCACAGAAGTGACGCAATGGTGTTGTAAAGATGTGGCAAGGGGCTTGTAAATCTGCCTCTGGATGTTTACTCCCATCATTTGTGAAATGTGACATATTGTGCGCCCTATGGAATGTGGAATAACATGCGCTGTTGATGCACATAGCAGGGTACAAGTGGCCTGCGCGCTAATTTTCAGACACGGTGACCACCAGGGGACACACAATTTGCACCCAATTTTTTCCAGGTCCATCATGATTGGACCCCTTATAATTTAGCAGGGCATTTTGGCTGTGGCAGACTCTTGGCAGTTGCATGAATTTGTTTGCACGGCCATTTCATGAGATCACTGATAATTCACTTAAAGCACAGGAAACATACATTGTGAACTGCACACCATTTTCAAATACTTTATTTCATTATAAATGAAGAACTGCAACGAATTCCACTCTATCCATTTCTCTAGTACAGAATGAGTCATTCCCAGTACGAACAAGGTTACTCCTTTCATGCATAAAAGGCGGCGACCTAACCTTCCCGTGTAAGGGCACGCACGCTAGGTTCACACAAATGCAAAATCGAAGGTATTGTGTGCTGGAGGACAATTACTCTGAATAGATACAATGGACATAAATGAACCCACATAGTGTTGTATCATGCAAGACACTTATCATACCTCATCTCTGTTTATCAAATACCGCTGAAAGTTTCTTACAATTAAATATGCATGCTGAATGTCTGTTGGAGGTGAAGGCCGGCTTCACAGAATTCCCCCGCCACTCACCCGCGTAGGTACACTAAAATTATAGAAAAAATGAACTTATTGAACGTGTGCAATACCATATTTTATAATGCTCTGAATGCAGAGAGAGTGAATTAAAATTACACTTCTGATAAATGTGACTGGGCAGTCTCACATTTACAAATCACATTTCTAATATGCCAGCAGGGCTTGCGGTGTGTCAGGTTAAAAGAGTGAGTTCTTGGTTTGTCAAAGCCTCATAGGAAATGAAAAGTCACTGTAGGGCAGGAAGAACAATTTCCCTTTGACAGTATCATGCAAAACCAAAAGTGATAGATGCGGCCAGGTTATAAAAATATTTTCTGGTGCGGAACAAGACCTGGGACAAATTAATTTCCAGCATTTTTGCTGCCTGTTTTACAGAGAGTCGAGCCAACTGTAATTCTTACAGTGGAAAACAGGCCAAACAGTTTCATGCTCTTTTTTTTTTATTTATGTCAAAAGTGAAAACATAACAGACTGGGAGGCATTTTTACAAGCCCCTATTGCCACAGGAACGTCACTTTTTACGACGTTCCTGTGGTGATAGGGGCCTTGCCTTATCGCTGCCTTGTGAATAAGGCCCTCTCATGTTATGCTTAGCGTGAAAGGGGTGGGCAGTGGGTGTTGCAGTGAGTGTTCCACCGCAACACCCATTAGTTCTGACGCTGCCCCCTATTTACAAGTAATGCTTAAGTAGGAGGCAGAGCCAGAATTAAGACCAGGGAAGATCTGGATGTGATTCCCTTTTTGAAACAATTCATAAATATGTAGACTTCTTTTTAAAACCATTTCTTCAAGAAGTTCCATCATACTTGAGAGACACAGTGTATTTTATTACCAAAATCGAAGGTTTACGCTTTGGTCGCTCACAGTAATAGCTTCTATACTTTGATGTAGTCTCATTGTATACAGAAATCCCGCAGGAAGAGGCACTGTAAGCAATTTTTACTTGGAAACCAGATCACGCCCCCACCGAGTACCCACAGAGTTCATAGTACGACTAGCATCATTAGCACTGAGAAAAAAATATTTCAAGTTTGAAGACACCTTTTATTTTCAAACAATGGAGACAGCTATAGGATGTCCCTTTGCCCCAGAGATGGCCATACTGTACATGGCTCAGTTTGAAGACAAATTCAACTTCAACAACAATCCTTTTTCTCAACATCTGACACAGTGGTATCTTTACATCACGACATCTGATGTCTATGGAGCGACTCTGAAAAAGACCTTGAAAGGTTCCATGACTGGTTAAACTGCAGACACCTTCACATATTACTCAGTCTCACTTAAAGCACCACAAGCTTAACATTCCTTGAGGTGAATGTGAAGCCTATCCAAAATGAATTGACAACGTCACTGCACAAAAAAACAACTGATAAAAATACCATACTACACTATAGGAGCTTTCATCCCAGAAATTTAAAGGATAATTTGGCCTATGGACAACTGTTGGGAATTCGACTGAACTGTTCCTGAAAAGAAGATTATGAAATACATGCTGGTGCTTTACGTGACCAACTCAAGGACCGAGAGTACCCTAAAGAATTGCTGAAACTTGCAAGAAAACTAGTGTGGTATACACCTAGAGAGAGACTCCTGCCAACGAAAGTGAAACCGCAGTTGGAAAAATTGGTCTGCGTATCAACTTATGGCCCCCACACTAGCAGATTCCGGTAAATTATATTGAAGAATTGGCATCTCATGCAGAATTTGGAACATCCATTTCAACCACCATTGTTCGCACTGACAAAAAGCGCCAGTATTGGCCAACAAATTGTGCGGATGGATGTTGCAAAAAATTGTGCGGGTGGAGCTTGCCCCTACAACAAGAAGAAAAGATCTAAGAACCCAATGGAACCTTAAACCAATTGTGGGCCACAATAAGTGCGGGAACTGTTCTGTGTGTGAAATGATAAAAGAAGGAAATTCGTTTCTACAATATAAACTGAAGTGGACACAGAAAGAGTTTTTGAATTGCAATAAGAAAAACGCTGTATATGCCATCATATGCCCATGTCACAAATGTTGTAGTGCGAAGACAACTCAGAAAATAAAACAACGTACTATGCAACATAGGTCAAGAATCAAAACAAAAGTAGAAACAGCGCCAAGGGTGAGCCATTTCATTGAAAAGAACCACAATGAAAAAAAATTCAAATGGACGGTCTTAAGTGTTATTAAACCGAATCCAAGAGGAGGAGACACTGAGGCAGCACTGTTGCGATAAGAAGTGGATTTAATTTTAAGGTTCAACAGTAATATTAGTGGCTTGAATACATTTTCTGAAATAGGCCGAACCTAAATGTGCTAAGTAACCCCAAGAGGTACAGACCGCCACTACCTCTCTGTGGGGTCTACATAGAATTTCTGCCTCAGCAGGGCCGGTGACGTAGTAGTGAACGACACCTGTTCTGAACTTGATTCACTTCAAATCCCAGAATGCAACATCAGTAGTAGCATGGAACGCTGTGTATAAATGATCGGCAAACCGGAAGTTCGAAATTCAGCCGCATTAATGATTCACACGAGGAACTCCTAAGAAAAGAACTCTTGCAAGTTAGTTGATGAAAGGTTTGCGCAGCCTCCTGTCGAAAAACTCAAAGGGTTTATGGAACAAAGAAGACTCATTCCACACATTCTATTTATTCCAGAATTTCGACAGAACTAAAATTGAAGGAGGTCGGAACCACAGCACAAGACCGTACCTGAGTTGAATAAACAAAGACCTTTTTCAGAATCACCGATAAGTAAGTTGCGCTGACTTTCATTGTTTTCCAAAAATCCTTCCAATCTGTTGAAATCATGGCTATACCAATCACCACCATTCTTACATTGTCGAACGGTGCCACTCAAAAGCAACGATTACTGGAAGTAAAGATACAGGCGGCAACATCAGAGACATAAACTAGCAGGTACCATAAAAAAGGAAATCTATACTTAGTCACAATTCTAACAATGAATTTAGGAGAGGTTAGAAATATATTTCTTTTATATTTTGTTTTTGACTTTTCAGATTGTACTCAGCCACAGCACTGAAGAGAACCCCAAAAATTGTATAGGGACCTTGAAACGCGTCAGCATTTTCTGGCATTTTCTTAACCCTGGGAATATATTTAATAGATGCATATCCACTCACAGGGAATAGTGTTTCTGTATAAATAGGACTATCCTGAAGAGTCTAAATGGTGTTCCCACTGGCAGCAGCCTTATAATGAATGAACAAAATGTCAAATGAATTGAGATAATGGTTGCTTCGTTTTCCTAATTATGACTGGCTTAAGAGTACAACCTTTTACTCTTGTTCCTGTAAATCATTTTTGTCAAATATATTGTGCTTTTTTGTAATAATTGGGATATTTGGTTGTAAAGAATATGATTTGAATGTATGTTTAATGTGGGAACAGTTATGATTTCCCTTAGTCTGATGAAAAAAAAAGAAATTACATTGATCTAAAAGACATAATGATGAGTAAATAAATACTGCCACCTAAGAAATCGGTAAATGGTCTGAGTCTGTGTGAGTAATATACATTCTTGAAAATGACGGCTAGATAGCTTGTTGTTCTAATATTCTTTGTAAAGTTGTAAATGTTTGCTTACAAATACATGTATTAGCATATTGTGCCATATGTAAGAGTACAGTATAAAATTGTTGATTATGTTATTAAACATTTCACACATTAGATCATATGTAGGTTGTAGAACTAAAATGCATTTAAAGAGAAAGGTTAAGTTAGCACAATTGTGGGCCTTAAGCGTGCAGTCAAAACAGTCATCATTAACATGAAAGTTGTATTTCTGCATGTTTTGTCTGTTCTGCAGGTGCAGAACAAAGGTCTTCCTTAGTTACTGGAAAGCACATTGTATTTCGGAGTTAGTGAGGTGAGGAAGAACTGGCAAGGTTAAATAATTTTAAAGGAGAACAAAGGGGGTGTTACCAGCTGGTGCTATCAGATGGGGGGAAAACAAGGACTCCTTGGAAGTAGAGACTGGAATATGGGAGTGGTGTTCAAGGCGCCAGGTTCTTTCTTGGCATCTGGAAATTTACTGTGATACGTATGAGGTCATATTTCTCAAATGTTCTTTGTGCATTTTAATTAGTGAACCCACCTTGGGGTTAGTCAGATTACTTTTAGACTTGGAGAGGTACAGACCTCTCTTGACACTTCTGATTGTGTGGCTTCATGCTATGCATGACCCTTTACTTATAGAACGTCTACAGAGGTTCTGACGCTGCCACCTTTCTTGCTTTCTTAAGTCAAAAGGGTTTGCCCTTTCCTTAAGTTAGTGTTGGGCTTAATAGATGCTGCAAATCTTTTCTGTTTATGGGGAGAAGGATCGAAACCATTTGTCTTGCCATCAAATCCTTTTCCTTCTTTTCTGTGTCATGGCTGCTGATATCCTTATATGTTCTTTGATGTTGAGAACCAATATTGTAAAACTCTTTGGTCTCCCTTTGGTTATCTAATACTTTTATGCTATGTTAATGAGATTGATATATAACATCATAGTATGGAGTCAGCTCTCCTGGCGGTCACGGAACATCTGCATAACTCTCTGGACTCTGGTGGCACTTCTGCTCTAATTTTATTGGACTTAAGTGCCGCATTTGACACTGTGTCTCACCAGATTCTTCTGCAGCGCCTGGAGGACATTGACATCAGTGGCACGGCCCTGGGGTGGCTTTCCTCATTCCTCTCGGACAGATCATTTCAAGTGATCGCCCCCCCTTTTTGTTCACAGATGCACAGTGTCCGCCAGGGTGTTCCACAGGGCCGGACCCTGACTCCGACCCTCTTTAACATATATATATCGGGCCCTTGGCAGCATTGGCAAAAGATAGAGGCCTGACAGTTGTCTCTTATGCAGTCGACACACAGTTAGTGATCGCTCTGTCTAATAACCCTGACCTAGATGCTGCTAAAATTAGGGAGGATTTACCAGAGGTCGCGAACTAGATGACATCAAATTGCCTTCAACTTAACGCCACCAAATCAGAAATCTTGCTGGTAGGTAAAAACATACATTTGTGGAGTGAACAATGGTGGCCCTCGACTCTTGGTCCTCCACCCTCACCTAAGCAGACAGTAAAAAATGTGGGCATCAAACTAAGACTGTGGCCGGTGTTTGTTTCGGACTCCTCCGAGTTCTTAAACCTCTGTTGGACTTTTTTTAGGCCAAATTCCGACAGGTCATCGTCCAGGCTGCCATACTGTCTAGGTTGGACTATGCCAGAGCTCTATATCTGTGAGTTAATAGAGCAGATACACAGCACCTCCAGAGAATACAGAATGCGGCTGCTCGACTGTTGTTTGGGCTTCCCAGGACCTGCCATATTTCAGAATTCATTAACAGATTCCATTGGCTCCCTGTGGAAAAGTGTGTTCTTTTTAAAACTCTGTGTATCACTCACCGGATTTTCAACTTCCAATCCCCAGAAATTCAGGCAGCTCTTCTTACTCGGTACACGCCATCATGTCTTTTGTGCTCCTACAATCAACACCTGGCGGTTATACCGCGGGTCAAGAAACCCAGAGCAAGAGGACGTTTGTTTCGAGCTTTAGCTCCGAAACTTTGGAACTCCCTCCCGGTAAACATTAGATGCATTTATGATCTCATAGCTTTCCGTAAGGCTATAAAAATCTGTCTGTTCTCTAATTAACGGATTGGGGTGTTGGCTTCGCTGGTCTTCCTTTTGCTGTCTATGATTAGCGCTGGGACGCCCCTTTGCTGGGGTAGCCATGCACTCTACAAATTTTATAACATAACATAAGAAACATCACTATGGCTTTGAGTATGAAATAAATCTTTTTTACTTCAAATTACTGATTCAAACATTTATTGTGTGGTCCTAATCATCGAACTGTATTTTAAGGTCTAAATTTTTGCTAACCCCTTGTCCTCTTAGGCTGCGACAAAAGGTCTATTGATCACAGTTGAATTGGAAGAAACGGCCAGAGCATTCTCAGAGGTGTGTTGAAATGTAAGTTGGAGCGAGGTCGAAAGAGAAATAGAGAGAGAGAGAGAAATAGGTGTGATATATCATGCACACTCTCCGATAAATGATGTCAATTGAGTTGTCATGAGTGTTGTTTTGAATGCTATGATTTAGCATGCTATAAGTGATGTAATATGAAAGGCTATGATATAAGCAGTGCATGGGTGTTAGACCTAGGATCTTTGGCATGGTTTCCCCTAACAATTTGCCTTCTGACCACCTGTTTTGCTAACCTACTTTTTGCTGGCTTTAGGATTCTGGGCACTTTTACCACTTACAACCAGAGTTAAAGTGCATATACACTGTAATCTAAACATGGTAAAATTGACGTATCCAATTAACTTTATAGTCCCTAGTAAAGGGCACTATATGTGCCCATGGCCTGTAAATTAAATTCTACTAGAGGGCCTGCAGCATTGATTGTTTCACCCAATCAGTAGCCCTTTAAACATGGTTCATGCCTGCTATTGCAGCCTGTGTGTGCAGTTTAAAAAACTACCATTTCAACCTAGCAAGTTAATCTACATTCCAGGCCCACACCTTCCTTTTGTATTACATGAAAGTTGCCCTTAAGCGGGCCATATGTATCCCAATGGGCAGGGTGTAGTGTGTTTATGAAGTGGGACATGAACTTTTACGTTTTACATGTCCTGGTAGTGAAATACTCCTAAATGAGTTTTTCAGTACTGCAAGGCCAGTCTCTCCCATAGGTTAACATTGATGTTGCCTTAAATACCTTTTAAGTGTAATATCCAATTAGGAGAAGATACAAAATTAGAGTTTGGTGTCTCTGGGCTCACAATTTAAAAACACAATTGATGGTGAAGTTGGATTTTAAATTGTAAATCTAAAAATCCACTTTTAGAAAGTTGGTATTTTTCTTACTTTAACCATTCTGTGCCTGTGCCTGTGCCTGTCTCTGAATACATGTCTGGGTTTTGTGATAGCTGGGCTTTGTGCAATCCCTCTAGGCTTGTTCCCACACAAAGAGCAGCATACCCCCATGTTATAGTTAGGTGAATATGTCAGTGACAACATTAATGTTTTGAATAACAAAACACAGATATTCACCAGTTACTTGCGCCCCTGCCATGCACTTTTTATGACCTCACATGTTACATTACTCATGACATGTTCTATGACAGTATTTATGACATCACTGATTGCAGTGTAAATGACAATTATTGAGGACATCTTGGAAGATATCATTGATGTAATTTGTCTCTAATCATATCATGTTGTTTATTATGGTATTCATTCTTGAAAATAGTTGTTTGGGTACGACTGTACTTTTGAGAAAAGGCCAAAGTTCAATATGATCATCAGTGTCATCAGCACAATCGTTTTGCTTTCACTAGTCTTTCTTTCAGAGTACCGTGGTACCCCCATAAATTTTTAAAATTATATTTACACTGAGCACTTAGATGAAATATGGATTTGGAGATTTATGGCTAGTTGTGTTTTTATTGGTATATGTTTAACTATTGAAACTGTAGGTTGTGTTTGTTCACTATACGGGTACTGCGATAATGCATTACTATCAAACTACTACTGAGGTACTTTTGTTTTTGTAAAACAGCTTTTTATTGGCTATGGAACTTCGTAAATTGTAGGAAGCAGGAAGTGTATACCCCTTATCCCTATTCAATTTGGTATCTTCAAAGGAGAAAGTTGTGCTCAACAGCAATGTAAGTCTGTTGTCACTCACCAACAATTTCACATCAAGAAATTCCACCTCCATTTCACTGATATTATTGATAAATTTGAGGTTCAGGTTTTTGTTGGTAATTTCTGAGAAATATTGTTCATTCTAAAATGCATGTGCCCCAAAATGTATGTACGTGGCACCACAATACAAGTACGTAAAAGTCTCCAGCACTAAAGGGCAATAAAAATCTAGATACATCTTATCCAGTGCCAAGGGATTTTTCTCAAGTCCACAATAGTGAAGAGAGTACATTTAGGGCCTCATTATGATGTAGGCAGAAAGGGGTCTGACCGTCGGTGGGTGCCCTCCTGCCCGCATTGTAATCACCGATTTGGATTCCCTTCCGACCGAGCCATTTCGGTGGGCTCAGTCGGAAGGGAATCCGAACGGCTTACGACAGGCTCAGAGAGGCCATCCGCAATTCAGCAGGCCCACAGTAACCTCTGGCAGGCTCTTTCAGGCTGAGGGATTACAATGGCAGTTTCCCACTGCCTTTTTGTGCCAGCCTTTCTGGCACAAAATGGCATTTGGAAGCAGCGTTAGGGCCCCCAGCAGATCCCCCAAGGGAGTAAGGCCACTGAATGGTGGCCTAGGGTGCTCCCCTGTTGATCCTTGCACCCATTTGCGGGCACCTTAAGGTGCCTGCAACGGGGTGCAGGGATGAACTGCACCCCTGCTCTTTGCTATGAGAGCATGCATTCCATTTGGAATGCAAGCTCTATTAGCAAAGTATATGATTGTGATCGAACAGGGCTCTGTCGCATCCTAATTCCTGGGCTGAAACAGACAACTGGAGGTCGTTTGGTTCCAGTTCCAGAACGATGCCGGATGGACTTGGGTCCATCCGGCATCATAATCGACCACTTAGATACAGTGCCATTGATGGAATCCCTAAGGAAGTGTGGAGGTGACAACAGAGAGAAGAAACTAAAGATACTAGAGTCAAGGTACACCTTATCCTTTGATAGCATGGAGCCAAGAGGTTTCAATTGTTATGAGGAGATAGTTGTTCACTTGTAACACTCCTAGCTATGTTTGTGTTCAATCAATCAATCAATCAATGGCATTTGTATAGCGCGCTACTCACCCGGAGGGTCTCAAGGCACTGGGGGGGGGGGGGAGTTACTGCTCGAACAGCCAGGTCTTGAGTTGCTTTCTGAAGGCGAGATGGTCCTGGGTTGTCCGGAGGTGGATGGGGAGGGAGTTCCATGTCTTGGCCGCCAGGTAGGAGAAGGATCTTCCTCCGGCTGTGGCTCTGTGGATGCGTGGAACGGCGGCGAGGGCGAGGCTGGCGGAGCAGAGCTGGCGGGTGGGCTGGTGGAAGGTCAGACGGTTGTTGAGGAGCTTGGGGCCCAGGTCGTGGAGGGCCTTGTGTGCGTGGGTGAGGAGTCTGAACGTGATCCTTTTGTTGACAGGGAGCCAGTGAAGGTCTCTCAGATGTCCGGAGATGTGGCTGTGACAGGGGATGTCCAGGACCAGTCGAGCTGAGGCGTTCTGGATTCGTTGGAGTTTCTTCTGGAGTTTGGTGGTGGTGGTGGTGCCGGCGTAGAGGGCGTTCCCGTAGTCCAGCCGGTTGGTGACGAGGGCTTGGGTGACTGTCTTCCTGGTCTCGGTGGGTATCCATCGGAAGATCTTTCGAAGCATGCGCAGGGTGTTGAAGCACGAAGACGAGTTGGCGTTGACTGGTCTGGACATTGAGAGGGAGGAGTCCAGGATGAAGCCCAGGTTGCGTGCGTGGTCCGTTGGCTTGGGGGTGGCGCCCAGGGCAGGGGGCCACCAGGAGTCGTCCCAGGCGGAGGGTGATGACCCCAGGATGAGAACCTCCATCTTGTCTGAGTTCAGTTTCAGGCGGCTGTTCTTCATCCATTCGGCGACGTCTTTCATCCCTTCGTGTAGGCTGGCTCTGGCGGTGTCCGGGTCGTTGGTGAGGGAGAGGATGAGCTGGGTGTCGTCGGCGTAGGTGATGATCTTGAGGTCGTGTTGGCGTGCGATGGCTGTGAGGGGGCTCATGTAGACGTTGAAGAGGGTGGGGCTGAGCGATGACCCCTGTGGAACGCCGCAGATGACTTCAGTGGCCGCTGACCGGAATGGGGGAAGGCGGACTCTCTGACTTCTTCCGGCGAGGAATTAGGTGATCCACTCAAGGGCCTTCTCCTGGATTCTGGCCTTGTTCAGGCGTTGTACCAGGGTGCGGTGGCAGACAGTGTCGAATGCTGCGGAGAGGTCCAGGAGGATGAGGGCCGCTGTTTCCCCGTTGTCCAGTAGGGATCTGATGTCGTCTGTGGCTGCGATGAGGGCGGTCTCCGTGCTGTGGTTGGCTTGGAAGCCGGACTGCGAGTGGTCGAGGGAGCCGTTGGTCTCAAGGAAGGCGGCTAGCTGTCTGTTGACGGTCTTCTCGATGACTTTGGCAGAAAACGGGAGGAGCGAGATGGGGCGGAAGTTCTTGAGGTGGTGGGGTCAGCTGTAGGTTTCTTCAGCAGGGCGCTGATCTCGGCGTGTTTCCAGCAATCCAGGAAGGTGGCAGTGTTGAAGGAGGCATTGATGATGTCGCGGAGGTGGGGTGCGATGATGTAGTCGGCCGAGTTGAAGATGTGGTGTGGACAGGGTACCATGGGGGATCCGGAGTGGATGGTGTTCATCGTGCGTGTTGTGTCTTCGGTGCTGACCGGGGTCCAGGTGCGGAGGGTGGCGTCGGTTCGGTGGTAGGGGTCGTGGTAGGAGGGCCAAAGCTGTTGTGTATGTTGGCGATCTTGTCGTGGAAGAAGGCGGCAAGAGAGTCGCAGAGGTCTTGCGAGGGAGTGATGTCGTTGTTTCCGGCGTCGGGGTTGGAGAGCTCTTTGACGATGGTGAAGAGTTCTTTGCTGTTGTGGGTGTTGTTGTCCAATCGTTCCTTGAAGACTGTCTTCTTCGTGGCGCGGATCAGTTGGTGGTGTTTGTGGGTGGCGTGCTTGAGGGCAGTCATGTTGTCTGTGGTCTGGTTGGTGCACCAGGTATTCTCCAGGGAGCGGCAGTTCTTCTTGGAGGTGATGAGTTCGTCGGTGAACCAGGGGGTTTTCTTGCTGCCGCGTCTGTTGGGGGGGTTCTTCAGTGGTGCAAGGGCATCAGCGCAGTTGGTGATCCACTAAGTGAGGTTGTTGATGGCTTCGTTGGGGTCCATTGAGCTGGTGGGGGGGTTCTGGCTGAGGAAGGTGGTGAGTTGGTCGTTTGTGATCTTGTTCCAGTTCCTTCGAGGGGCTTGTTGCGGGTGGTGGTGGGTCGTCGTTTTTCTGAAGCTGAAGTGGACGCAGCTGTGGTCGGTCCACTGGAGTTTGCTGGCGTGGCTGAAGGCGACGTGCTTGCTGGTTGAGAAGACTGGGTCAAGCGTGTGGCCGGCGTAGTGGGTGGGGGTGGTTACCAGTTGCTTGAGTCCGAGGTTGGCAAGGTTGTCCAGCAGGGCGACGGTGTTGCGGTCCTTGTTGTTCTCCAGGTGGAAGTTGAGATCCCCTAGGAGGATGTAGTCGGTGGAGTTGATGGCGTGTGGGCTGACGAAATCTGTGATGACTTTGCTGAATTGTGTGCGTGGTCCCGGTGGTCTGTAGATGAGGGTGCCTCTGAGCGTGGTCTTGGGGTCGGAGTGTATCTGGAAGTGGAGGTGTTCGGCGGAGGTGAGGGTGTCATCTGAGTTGGTCGTGATGCGGATGGTGTTCTTGTGGGCGATGGCGATGCCTCCACCCGTCTGGTTGACGCGGTCCCTCCTGGTGATCTTGTATCCGTCCGGGATGGCTATGGCGATGTCGGGCGCAGAGGAGGCGTTCGTCCAGGTTTCCGTCAGGAAGGCGATGTCTGGTGATGTCGAGTCGAGGAGGTTCCAGAGTTCGATGGCGTGTCGGTGGATGGAGCGGGTATTGAGCAGGATGCACTTCAGATGGTTGTTGCTGGGGCTCGGTTTGGCTGGTGCGGTGCAGGCTCGGAGGCAGGAGAATCGGCAGGCAAGGCAGGAGAAGGGTCCGTGGGTGCGTCTCGGGGTGGCATGGTGGCAGGCGTTGTTTTGTCCGGCGTTGAGTGCGAGGAGGGTTGTGGCGTTGTAGGTGAGTTGGGTGCGCCGGTGGCGACGCGGACCAGGGGGTCTGGCGCTGGGCGCGGTCCAGGCACGGACGGGCGCAGACGGGCTTACCTTTGGCGCACCTTCGGCGCTCAATAGGCACTCCCGCTGCGCGGTCGTTTAGGGGGTGTCATAAGTAAGGAGCCGGGAGGGAGGGTCAGCTGGGTGGCGGGAGCGGGGCGGCGAATGGGATTGGAGGGGGGCGGGGCCGCAGGGAGGCAGCGGCAGGAAAAACTCGGCAGGCAGCGGCGGGAAAACTCGACGATGCAGGAATAAGGAAGCTGGTGCGGGAGAGTGGAGTGATCTGGCCTGGAAGAGGCAGCGGTCACACTGCAGCAGTCCCCTTGGTCCCCTTAAGTAAGGAGCCGGGAGGGAGGGTCAGCTGGGTGGCGGGTGTGAGAAGTTGGCCTGATATGTGGTGCTCACTATTCTAGTGATCACTGTGTATCATTCCAAACGACCCTTATTGATGATTGGTTGTAAGTCAACCGTATAGACCAGCTATCCTAGTAGCGTGGATACGAGCAGTCTTTAGGCTAAACTCTAGAGGGCGTGTTAAGCCAGCTGTTTACCATCACATATACCCCTTGAACGCCAAGTGAAAGGACACCACACAAGTTGTTATGAAAATAAAGGATATTTATTTATAACAAGACTACCCTGGCTCTTTATGAGTCAGGGAGCTAAGCACACTACAAAACTCTTATGAAAATACTTCAGTTGCACAATTTACACAAATGCACGAGAAACCATCTACACTAACAGTGAAATGCGAATGGTTAGAGTCTGGAGTTACTGATTCCGGAGTGATCCGATCAGTGGAACTAAACGAAAAGGAACTGGACACTTGTAGAGCGAACCTGCGATGGAGCACCGAAATGCTCGGATTACCTAGCCCAGAGGCTGTGGCTGCGTTAAGTTCGGCAAGATGTCGGGAGTCCTCGTTGTAGTCTCAGGAGCCTGAAAGAAGAAGTTGCTGGCAGGCGACCAGGGTCGATGTTCAGCGAGATCCAAGCCTGGATCGGTGATGAAGGAAACCTGAAAGCAGAGGGGACTCAGTTCTCAACCGCTAGCCAGCGATCGTGTGGGCACCAGGAGGGTACCGGCTGAAGTCACCTCGACCAGGTGAGTGGATGACGTCGGACTCGGCTGTTCCTCGGACCAGGAGGCGCGGCGGCGACCAGGATGGAGGGCGAGCTGTCCCACGAAGGTGTCTGCTGTCGATGATGCTGGGCCCAGGAATGGGGCAGCAGGTCTTGGCAGTGGCAAGCCCACGCGGTAGAGTCAAGATGACGTTGGGAGTGGACCAGGAGGGTCCGGGGTACTCCTCTGTTGAAGGGGAGCAAGAGCCAATCTGGAGCGACCAGACCGGTGATGAAACTATCGTGGTGCGTCGTGAAGAGGGCCACAAGCCGGTCGGCGAGTGGTCGGACAACGCAGTGAACAGCAAGGAGCGGAAGGGCCCCCACGCAGATCTCGTGGATGCTGGGGAGGCAGACTTCGGTGCTGGAGCTGCTCAGGGTTAGGGCTTCTCAAACCCTAGGTACACTCACTCGAGGGTCCCTCGGTGGGCGTGTTAGATAAGCGTCGTGCAGGTTCTGAAGATAGCCGGTCCCGCAGGTCTCGTCGCACCTACGACTCTCAGCTGGGCTGATGATGTAGGTAGATGTCAGAGATGGCAGGGAACTCGGGTCTCGTCGAGCTGGGCAGTCTTGATCCGTAGGAGAGACGTACAGCAAACCGCAAGCGCTTAGGTGGTGCCTGCTGGTGCAGGGTGGCTACTCCTTAGCCAGAAGGGAGAGTCTTCAGAAAAGTCAAGAGTTCCTTTCGTGGAAAGTAGTTCAAGATTCAGAATTATCCAATTTGGGAAGGGGACTCACTCCTACCTTTATTCTAAGAAAAGGGGCTGGCCCGTGACTAGGTCCTACCTATGGGTGGGGCCAGGAGGGGGGTGGTTACACCCCTATCCTTTGTCCGGCTTCGCCCCCGCTCAGGGGCAGGGTTGCCCCCGAAACTGGTTTGAGCCGGGCTATGCACAGTGAGCACCGGGGTGCCACTTGCAATCACCTTCCTTTCAGCCCTGCCTACCTGGGATACACAAACCCTGTCTGGGATGGTGCTAACACCGCCCTCGACAGGAAACCCTTTGTCCAAGCTCCCTCCGCTGGAAGGTCTCCCAGCAGCAGGAGGTCAGACTTGTGTCTGGTGGCAGCATCCATTTTGTGATGCTGAGGCTTGAGTCAACTTTTAACCGGGGTTCAAGGTTACTTCCATGTCATGTCCCTCTAAAAGGGGGGAATGCTAACCCCGTCGCCAGAATTGGCGAGGGGTTCATATTCCAATTCGTATGACACCTTACTCGACATGTGTAGGTGATGCGATGCCAAAGTTAGCAAATAACCGCAAGGATTATAATGCATTTTAAAGTAGTTGGCACGCATCACCATGGAACGGCTATTAGGACTTGGTTCCGCAAGCCGTCGACGGGCTCAGCTCGCGCCAGAGCACCGTCCCACATGATTCCCCGCACCCTGCCATAGGAGTGACTGATAGGAATCCATGTGTCCATTCTAGGGTTAGGTATAGGAATACTACACCTACAGCAACGGGTGATTACACCACTTTGCCCCAGCTGTCGTGCAGCCAGTTGTGTCAGATTTGGGCGGCCATCCAGGGGTGGCATAATACATGCTGCAGCCCCTGGTAGGCCCTGGGTACACCGATGCCCTGGATACCTGTGGTATGCTGAGACAGGGACTGACAAGGCGGCCCAGTTCCAATTAGTGTATGCACCTAATGTACATGTGTTAATTTCGAGAGAGAACAGCTAGGCTGTGGGTCTGATTGGCAGGCCCACAGCCAGGGAAAGTCGTAAACCAATGAAGGAAAAGCAAAAAATCCGGGTGATCATAGGATTGCAGACCCTACTCTCCTACATGACCCCCCCCAAACTTTGGGACAATAAGCTAACCTTGACCAGGTGAGTCTTCTTGCTCTAAGTGGAAATACCTGGAGAGCCCATCTGCATTGCCATGATCAGTGCCAGGTCTATGCTCCACTGTGAAGTCCATCCCCTGTAGGGAAATGGACCACCTAATTAGTTTGGGGTTTTCACCCTTCATTTGATTTAGCCACAAGAGGGGCTTATGGTCGGTCTGAATCTTGAAGTGGGTGCCAAACAAGTATGGCCTCAACTTCTTCAGGGCCCAAACCACAGCAAAGGCCTCCCTCTCAATAGCTGACCAATTCTTCTCTCTGGGGGTCAGCCTCCTGCTAATAAAAGCTATGGGCTGGTCATGACCATCAAAATTCAGCTGAGATAGAACAGCTCCCACACCCAACTCCGAAGCGTCTGTTTGGACAATGAATGGTTTGGAGTAGTCTGGACTCTTTAGGATAGGTGCTGTGCACATGGCCTGCTTTAGGTCATCGAATGCCTTCTGACAGCTTGCTGTCCACTGAACTTTTTTGGCATCTTTTTACTTGTCAGGTCGTTTAGCGGGGTCACAATGGATCCATAATTTCTGACAAATTTCCGGTAATAACCAGTCAGGCCCAAGAAAGCTCGAACCTGAGTCTGGGTGGTTGGAGGAGCCCAGTCCTGGATGGCCTGTATTTTGCTCTCCAATGGCTGAACCTGGCCTCCACCTACAAGGTGGCCCAGGTATACAACCTGTGTCTGCCCTATCTGGCACTTAGTGGCCTTGATAGTGAGGCCTGCCTTTTGCAGGGCCTCTAACACTTTCCTCAGGTGGACCAGGTGATCCTCCCAGGTGGAGCTAAAGACAGCGATATCGTCCAGATACGCCGCACAGAAGTCGTCCAACCCAGTGAGAACTCGATTCACCAGCCTTTGGAAGGTGGCAGGTGCATTTTTCAAACCAAAGGGCATTACCACGAACTGATAATGCCCACCCGGGGTAGAAAATGCTGTTTTGGGCTTGGCCTCCTCAGCTAACCTGATTTGCCAATACCCAGCTGTCAGGTCAAACGTACTTAAGTAGCTGGCCGAAGCCAACCGGTCGATAAGTTCGTCTGCTCTTGGTATCGGGTGGGCGTCAGTCTGATTGACTGCATTAAGACCTCTGTAGTCCACGCAAAACCTCATCTCTTTCTTACCGCCCTGGGTGTGAGGTTTCGGCACGAGAACTACGGGACTAGCCCAGTGGCTGTCCGAGGGTTCAATGACTCCCAGCTCCAACATTTTCTGCACCTCTGTCTTGATGCAGTCTCTGACACGATCAGGCTGCCGATAGATTTTACTCTTTACGGGCAGACTGTCCCCAGTGTCGACCTCATGGGTACACCAATTGGTCTGACTGGGTGTCAGAGAGAACATATGTCGAAAGGATTGAAGAACCTGTTTACAATCCTTTTGTTGATGTCCAGAGAGGCTGCCACAAAAGACAACACCATCTACTGACCCATCGTCAGGGTTCTGAGAGAGCAGGTCCGGGAGAGGGTCACTCTCCTCCTCCTGTCCCTCATCTGTGGCCATGAGCAAGCCCATGCCCTCCCTGTCGACATATGCCTTGAGCCTGTTTACATGGAGCACCCTGTGGGGGCTCCGGGGAGTTCCCAGGTCTACCAAGTAGGTGACTTCTCCCTTTTGCTCAATGATCGTGTGGGGCCCAGACCATTTGTCTTTGAGTGCTGCTGGGGCCACTGGCTCCAGCACCCACACCTCTTGTCCAGGCTGGTACACAGTCAGGACAGCCTTTTGGTTGTGCCAAGCTTTTTGTAATTCTTGGCTCGCCTCAAGGTTTTTAGATGCCTTTTCCATGTACTCCGCCATCCGCGAGCGAAGGCCGAGCACATAGTCCACAATGTTTGATGCCGGCTTTCTGAGAGGTCTCTCCCATCCTTCCTTTACCAAACAAAGGGGTCCCCTTACAGGATGTCCGAACAGAAGCTCAAAAGGGCTGTAGCCAACCCCCTTCTGCGGGACCTCTCTGTAGGCGAACAAAAGCCAGGGTATTAGGACATCCCATCTCCGCCGAAGCTTTTCAGGTAGTCCGTGAATCATCCCTTTTAGGGTCCTGTTGAATCTCTCAACAAGCCCATTGCATTGTGGGTGATAGGGTGTGGTGAATTTGTAGTTGACACCACACTCCTTCCACATAGCAGTCAGATATACCGACATGAAGTTTGCACCTCTGTCTGAGACAACCTCCTTAGGGAAGCCCACTCTGGAGAACACTCCAACTAGGGCTCGTGCCACAACAGGGGCTGTAGTGGTCCTAAGGGGAATAGCTTCAGGATACCTGGTGGCGTGGTCCACCACCACCAGTATAAACTTGTGCCCTGATGCTGTCTGGGGTTCCATTGGTCCGACAATGTCGATCCCCACTCGTTCAAAGGGTACCCCCACCACCGGCAGTGGTATGAGGGGGGCCTTTGTCGTGCCACCTGACTTACCACTGGCTTGGCAAGTGACACAGGAGCGGCAAAACTCCTTCGTATCTTCGGACATGTGGGGCCAGTGAAAGTGTGGAACAATTCTGTCCCAAGTCTTATTCTGGCCTAAGTGACCTGCAAGGGGAATCTCATGGGCCAAGGTAAGAAGGAAACCTCTCAGAGACAAGGGGATGACCAGCCTCCTGGTCGCGCCAGGTTTGGGGTCTCTTGCCTCGGAGTACAGGAGTCCATCGTCCCAGTACACGTTGTGGGTACCTGTGGCGTTCCCTGCAGCCTCAGCAGCAGCCTGCTGTCTGAGGGGTTCAAGTGAGGGGCAGTCTAACTGTGCCTTCCCCAGGTCTTCCCTGGAGGGTCCCCCTGAGCCCAGAAACTTAACCTGACCAGGTTCAAGCTCTTTCGGCTCAGTTTCCCTCAGTTCTTTAAGGTCAGCCTCCTCAGAGACTTGATCCACGACCTGGGGCAAGGGGGAAGGCAAAGTCTTACCCTTACTGCTCCTTTTCTTGGAAGGTGTCTGGTCCGTTCTTCCAGGATCCAGCACCTGTTCAGTGGGGCATCTTTTGGCCTGTGACCTGGTCACAGCAAGGACATGTGCTGGCAAGCCTAACATTTCCATGTGAGTCCTCTGCTCCACTTCTGACCATTGTGACGTTTCCAAATCATTGCCCAACAGACATTCTACGGGGAGGTCTGAACTAACCACAACCTTTTTCGGGCCACTTACCCCTCCCCAGGAGAAATCAACACCTGCCATACTGTGATTGGTAGTGACATTGCTGGCATTGGTCACTAGGTAATCGGTACCTAGCATGATCTGTCCAGGGTCCACAAAGTTAGGCGTCACCATGGTGACACTGGCACAAGTGTCCCTGTAGGCCTGAGCCACTTTTCCATTGATCAAAGGTGTCTGTCTGTATTTGCCCAAAGTATTGGGACTGGCATCAGGGGACATATCCATATCCCCTGTACAGACAAGGACGGCCTGAGTGAGCGTGCTGACTAAGTCGTCACTCCCCTCGGTTCCCAAGGGTAACCCAACTAATGCCTTGGGAGGCGCACTACCACTGCTGACTGTACTAGGGGGTGCAGGTGCCTTATGGGCTGCAGTGGCAGGAGTTTGCCCTCCTTTCTTGGTGCACTCACTAAACCAGTGAGTCTTACTTTTACAGTATTGGCACCACCTTTTTGACTGGCCTTCTTGAGTCTTCTTCTTCTGTGAAGCCTGACCCCCACCCTCTTTGGTTTGTTGGGGACCTGTCGAAGACTTCTGGTCATTTTGTTCGTTCTTGTTACTACCCTTCTGGTCTGCTTTCTTCTGACCACCCTGGTTCTGAGTCTGGTTCTGCTTGACCCTTGTTCTGACCCATCTGTCTGCCTTCTTTCCCAATTCTTGGGGAGAGGTCAGATCCGAGTCGACAAGGTGCTGATGCAGCAATTGGTTCTGACAGTTGTTTAAAATCTGTTCTCTCATGATAAGATTGTACAATCCTGTGTAATCAGTAACCTTGCTACCCAGCAACCAGCCTTCTAAAGCCTTAGTGGCACAATCGACAAAGTCAGTCCAATCCTGAGACTGAATTTTCTGGGTGTCCCTGAACAGCACCCGGTACTGCTCGGTGGTTAAGCCGAACCCATCAATCAGTGTTTTCTTCAGGACTTGGTAGTTGTTTGCATCCTCAGCTCTAGTAGTGAGGAGCTTGTCTCGTCCTTTACCTTCAAAGGAGAGCCACAGTATAGCTGCCCACTGGCTAGGGGGGACGCACTGGACAGTGCAGGCCCTCTCCAAAGCAGTTATCCACCTGTGGATGTCGTCCCCTTGTTTAAAGGGGGGCACTATTTTACTCAGGTGTCTAGTATCTATACCCCTGTCTTTCTCTCTAATGAGAATGCTGCCACCAGTGGGATCTAACCCACTTAATTTCTGCTCTCGGGCCAAGGCAAGTCTTTCTTTGGCGAGGGCAAGTTCTTCCCGCTCGATCCTCAGATTGACTTCCCTCATCTTCGCTTCATGCTCCCTTCTCTGAGGGGACGTCATTCCTCTCTGAGAAGATGCCTGAGAGACATGTGTATGAACAGATCTGTTAGAGCCTCTGGAGAGAGACCTAGCTCGTCCGTTCCCAATGTTAGGCCTGCTTGAGCGTGGGCCCGGGGCTCCCCCAGTTCCATTCTCATGCCTGCTTAAGTTGGTCCTCGTAAGCCTGCCGACTACCACTGGACCTTTGTTTGCCTCGTCTCCTGATAACTCTTCCTCATCCTCCTCCTCTGTATGGGGGTCGAGGTCTGGGTCACCAAGGGTTCCCTCTAAGGGAGGCATGTTCCCATCAGCATTGGGGGGACCTGTGTTAGAGGACCTCCTAGCATCGTATGCCTCTAAGAGACCTATCAGAACTGCGATGGTAGGGTTAGAACCCTGGTTTAGCTTCCTGGAGGCACACAGTTGTCTCATCTCCTTGAAGCTAAGAGCTGCATATCGTGACACGACCTGTGGAGGGTCACTGACCACTAAGGGAGTCTCCGCAGACTCTCCGTGGACCGACATGCTTTCTAGTGAGGTGTAAGTGATGCACCTACCTACACTATGTGTTTACCTACTGATCCCTTGCTAAGAGTTGTAGTCAGGGTGTGCTAAGCCCTGTTACACTACAACAGCTGGTTCAGTAGAACTCAGAGTATTCTAAGTTAAGTTATATGTACCTGGGTACTTATGTGATCTTTCACTTTGATATTCTTAGGATACGTGTGTGGTAAAACAACAGCAAGCTCAAATCCCAACCGCTGCTCACCAATGTGAGAAGTTGGCCTGATATGTGGTGCTCACTATTCTAGTGATCACTGTGTATCATTCCAAACGACCCTTATTGATGATTGGTTGTAAGTCAACCGTATAGACCAGCTATCCTAGTAGCGTGGATACGAGCAGTCTTTAGGCTAAAGTCTAGAGGGCGTGTTAAGCCAGCTGTTTACCATCACATATACCCCTTGAACGCCAAGTGAAAGGACACCAGACAAGTTGTTATGAAAATAAAGGATATTTATTTATAACAAGACTACCCTGGCTCTTTATGAGTCAGGGAGCTAAGCACACTACAAAACTCTTATGAAAATACTTCAGTTGCACAATTTACACAAATGCCCGAGGGCACGAGAAACCATCTACACTAACAGTGAAATGCGAATGGTTAGAGTCTGGAGTTACTGATTCCGGAGTGATGCGATCAGTGGGACTAAACGAAAAGGAACTGGACACTTGTAGAGCGAACCTGCGATGGAGCACCGAAATGCTCGGATTACCTAGCCCAGAGGCTGTGGCTGCGTGAAGTTCGGCAAGATGTCGGGAGTCCTCGTTGTAGTCTCAGGAGCCTGAAAGAAGAAGTTGCTGGCAGGCGACCAGGGTCGATGTTCAGCGAGATCCAAGCCTGGATCGGTGATGAAGGAAACCTGAAAGCAGAGGGGACTCAGTTCTCAACCGCTAGCCAGCGATCGTGTGGGCACCAGGAGGGTACCGGCTGAAGTCACCTCGACCAGGTGAGTGGATGACGTCGGACTCGGCTGTTCCTCGGACCAGGAGGCGCGGCGGCGACCAGGATGGAGGGTGAGCTGTCCCACGAAGGTGTCTGCTGTCGATGATGCTGGGCCCAGGAATGGGGCAGCAGGTCTTGGCAGTGGCAAGCCCACGCGGTAGAGTCAAGATGACGTTGGGAGTGGACCAGGAGGGTCCGGGGTACTCCTCTGTTGAAGGGGAGCAAGAGCCAATCTGGAGCGACCAGACCGGTGATGAAACTATCGTGGTGCGTCGTGAAGAGGGCCACAAGCCGGTCGGCGAGTGGTCGGACAACGCAGTGAACAGCAAGGAGCGGAAGGGCCCCCACGCAGATCTCGTGGATGCTGGGGAGGCAGACTTCGGTGCTGGAGCTGCTCAGGGTTAGGGCTTCTCAAACCCTAGGTACACTCACTCGAGGGTCCCTCGGTGGGCGTGTTAGATAAGCGTCGTGCAGGTTCTGAAGATAGCCGGTCCCGCAGGTCTCGTCGCACCTACGACTCTCAGCTGGGCTGATGATGTAGGTAGAGGTCAGAGATGGCAGGGAACTCGGGTCTCGTCGAGCTGGGCAGTCTTGATCCGTAGGAGAGACGTACAGCAAACCGCACAGCGCTTAGGTGGTGCCTGCTGGTGCAGGGTGGCTACTCCTTAGCCACAAGGGAGAGTCTTCAGAAAAGTCAAGAGTTCCTTTCGTGGAAAGTAGTTCAAGATTCAGAATTATCCAATTTGGGAAGGGGACTCACTCCTACCTTTATTCTAAGAAAAGGGGCTGGCCCGTGACTAGGTCCTACCTATGGGTGGGGCCAGGAGGGGGGTGGTTACACCCCTATCCTTTGTCCGGCTTCGCCCCCGCTCAGGGGCAGGGTTGCCCCCAAAACTGGTTTGAGCCGGGCTATGCACAGTGAGCACCGGGGTGCCACTTGCAATCACCTTCCTTTCAGCCCTGCCTACCTGGGATACACAAACCCTGTCTGGGATGGTGCTAACACCGCCCTCGACAGGAAACCCTTTGTCCAAGCTCCCTCCGCTGGAAGGTCTCCCAGCAGCAGGAGGTCAGACTTGTGTCTGGTGGCAGCATCCATTTTGTGATGCTGAGGCTTGAGTCAACTTTTAACCGGGGTTCAAGGTTACTTCCATGTCGTGCCCCTCTAAAAGGGGGGAATGCTAACCCCGTCGCCAGAATTGGCGAGGGGTTCGTATTCCAATTCGTATGACACCTTACTCGACATGTGTAGGTGATGCGATGCCAAAGTTAGCAAATAAACGCAAGGATTATAATGCATTTTAAAGTAGTTGGCACGCGTCACCATGGAACGGCTATTAGGACTTGGTTCCGCAAGCCGTCGACGGGCTCAGCTCGCGCCAGAGCACCGTCCCACATGATTCCCCGCACTCTGCCTTCAGGATTGATAAGGCCTGCCATAGGAGTGACTGATAGGAATCCATGTGTCCATTCTAGGGTTAGGTATAGGAATACTACACCTACAGCAACGGGTGATTACACCACTTTGCCCCAGCTGTCGTGCAGCCAGTTGTGTCAGATTTGGGCGGCCATCCAGGGGTGGCATAATACATGCTGCAGCCCCTGGTAGGCCCTGGGTACACCGATGCCCTGGATACCTGTGGTATGCTGAGACAGGGACTGACAAGGCGGCCCAGTTCCAATTAGTGTATGCACCTAATGTACATGTGTTAATTTCGAGAGAGAACAGCTAGGCTGTGGGTCTGATTGGCAGGCCCACAGCCAGGGAAAGTCGTAAACCAATGAAGCAAAAGCAAGAAATCCGGGTGATCATAGGATTGCAGACCCTACTCTCCTACAGCGGGAGCGGGGCGGCGAATCGGATTGGAGGGGGGCGGGGCCGCAGGGAGGCAGCTGCGGGAAAAACTCGGCAGGCAGCGGCGGGAAAACTCGGCGATGCAGGAATCAGGAAACTGGAGCGGGAGAGTGGAGTGATCTGGCCTGGAAGAGGCAGCGGTCACTGTTCATGTACTGCTTCGACATTTTGCTGTATTCAGCTATTTTATCTTATGATGACAATACTATAAGAAGCTGTAGTCTTCTGCTGAGCTGTCAGGAGATAACTGTCTTTCTAATTTTAATGTGATGTTTTGTTGGTTTTTCTTATTTTCAGATTGTTCTCTGGAGTACGGAAAACTTTATGAAAGTGAAGGAGCTAATATATATCTCACGCCCACTTGGGCTGGACAAGGGTTAAAGTATATTGAGGCCTCCTTAACTGCAAGTGAGGTAGTATTACATGCCTCTAGATTGAGGAAAGTGTATTTTCTGATAAGGAATGGTGGTTATGTTTTGTTTAATATTATTGATTTTACATTGAAAGAGGTCAGGAGGTACCTAATCTCAAATCGTCTTTTCTTCATTCTTGAGCCCACTTGGACGTCTATGTGGCCTCCAATTTATAAAACTGAATAAAGATTTCAAAAGCATTGATTATAAGCTTTACTGATGAGTATCACATGTGTACCAGGGTTCTTGACAATTTTAGGTTTATTATGTTTATTTTGTGTATTTGCTTATTTTGTTGGAGCTGTGAGCACAACAGATGAAATTGCCAGTTTACCCTAGCCCACTGAGGCATAATTG